>NC_057851.1:62538049-63780549 GCF_015237465.2 Chelonia mydas | reverse complement strand
ACTTGTCCAACTTCTTCAGTAATAAGCAATAAGAAGCCATGATAGAAGATGGTTTGTTATTTATCAAAACACTGATAACATTTGAAAGCCTGAGCTCCATTGTTTCTGTCATGTAGTTTAGAACAACAGGGTTCAGTTCATCAGGACGAAGTCTGAAAAATTAGAAATGTTAATTTTAAACAAAAAAAAAACCCCAAAACCAAAAAATGTACAAGTGTAGTTGCATGGATTTGTAAGTGAGCAGCGCAGTCATTAGTGCGCTATAAGTAATTTGACAGTCCGGATATTCAACATACTTTACATATACAAAACTTTGAGATACAGAGTTATGCAACCTTAAATATTCTGTTGGACAACACCAAGTTCATTGCTGGGCTAAGGCTCGGTTACAACATTGTTAGATATTCCACTGCTGATGCAGAGTGGATGGATTAATTTGAAAGGATGTTTCCCAAGATTAAGACTGCAGCATGACAAGAAGCAAATAGTCAATGATCTGTCATGATCTCATTTGTTTGTTTGTTTGTTTTGTTTTTTGGTCCTCAACATAGGAGTCTGGGAGGGAGTAATAAGGAGAAAATCTGTGTGTGGAAAAGGATGGGAAGTTCTGAGGAGGTTGGAGGATCTCAAGGGGTAAATAAAAGATCTTAGGGAAGTTGGAGAGCATTTTTATACATAAAATTACTCAGTAAAGCTACAATTATAAATCACTTTCAAATAGACATGTAAGTATTTTCATAAGCAGATTGAATGAATTTGGAGGGGGCACTATAGAAATGTCTAGATATCTGATTTAAAAAATTCCAAAGCTTATTTTCCAAACATTTTTATAGTATTACAGGAAACAGGGACAAAGTCAGTGCAGCTGGTTTGAGCCCCACCATAAAGGAACTGCAGGTCAGATTTCTGTATCTGTTTCATGGGTGCAAACCCACTGACTTCTACAGAATTGGGTCCAAACATCTTCCCTAAATCAAATGATTCATAGTTAGAAATAATAAAAGCTCCATCACTGAAATTAGATATTTTAGAAGAGCATGAAAATACTGGTATGAAACACTAATTAATAAATCTGTGAAAGTGGAGAATTCGTGTATAAAGTGTCATATTACCTCTTCAGAGACAGACAGTTAAGAAATAATAAGACAGTGGGCCAAATTTTATTCTCAGAGTGGGAGATGTGTGTGCATTATATAAGAGAAAACAACTGGCCTGAAAAGGCAGTGTTTGGTGGTGTCTTGCATCTGTTTGCACACTTCTGCTCTTTAATAGGTGCAGTGATTTGACTGGGAAAACATGAACTACAGTAGAGCCTGATTTTGCAGATATGGGAGAATAATATCAATGTAGCAAATTCAGTATAAGTTTTTTCAAAATCTCTCAGATGGGAATATACTATGTAATTCTGTAGTGAGGAAATAACTGGGATCAAACAATCTAGAAATTTAATGTCACCAATGAAACATATCCAGAAAAAAATTAGTGCAATATATGCACATAGCAACAAATGCATTTTGTTATGTAAAGCAGATCTAAATTCATGAAGGATAAAGTAAAATTTTACTAATTATTGGTAGTACTGGGATTAGCTAAAGCCTCTGAAACTCCACGGAGCAGATACAAGTAAATGAAAGAGAGATTTGAAATTACCTATTTTTATATGTAATAGAATTCAGTGGTTTCCTGATGAATACTTCATTCAGCCATTTGTCTTTCATTGCGTCTTTAACAGCAGGTCGCTTAGCAGGATCAGGCTCAAGTAAGGAATGCATGAAGTGCACAGCTCCTGTACAGAAATTCAGATGAAATGGCTTGACCTCTCTAGTAGTGTCTGTTTATTCACACAGTGTGAAGTTACTCATGTGCAGAGGCACAAAGTCAGCCCTATTCTGAGGATCTGGGGCATGGTCAGGTATTTAAGTGGGTTATAAACAGAGCTGCTTGGAAAAAAGATTTTCCTGTCCCTTGAAAATTTTTGAGATGGCAAAATTTTTTCCCATCCCAGATCAGGATGAAAAGTCAAAATCTTGAAATTTTTTGCAGACCAATGATCCAAAAAATATTTCAGATTGGGTGGTCAATCAAAATGTTTCTTTTTGATAATTTTGAAATGTTTTATTTCAATTTCAACCTTTTAAATATTTTAAAACTTTTTTAGTATATTTACTAAAATTTTGAAACAAAAAGTCATGTTGAACTTTCGAAACTTTTAGTTTTGAAAATGTCAAAACTATTTGACAATTTCAAAACTTTCCAAAATTTTTCAAATCAGGAGATTCATCAGAACTGAGCCATGAACAGTTTGAGTTTTGATGAACTGGCATTTTCCTTCAAAAAAATTTTTTTTTGTCCAAAAATTTCTGACCAGCTCTAATTATAAATCTTGGGCTGATCCTCTGCTCAGTAGTAATTTCACTCACACAGTAAAGCTAATCTCCCTGACAAAATTTATTGTTTTGTGTGCTTTTGGCACATTTTAGCACACATGAAAGAGAGCAACTAATAATTTGGCTTCAGCCACTTGTAACTCGCACAGATGAAGGACATGTAAATATCCCTGTCTGTAAATAGTTCTGCTAATGGAACTCAGTCTCCTCTTTAATACTGCTAATATTCCAGTTTTGGCATATTCCTGAGCAAAAAATGCTAAATGGGGAGTTTTAGAAGTGGAAAAAAATGTTAGATGAAGATTAGACTAGGACCATAATATTTATTACATCTGTGACCTACCATAGAAGAACTCTGGTCTTCAAATATGAAAACCTCATTCATTACTTCCCTGACATGTCTAACCTCCAACTAGGAAGGTTATCAATTAGGACAACTGAAATTTTCACACAGTCCCACTAACAATAGCTTTTAATGGAGAAAAATAGAGGATGAGATAATACACTTCCTATTAATCAGCCCCTTTATGATGATTAAATGATATAAGAAAGCATTACAAATCATGAATATGTATGGTATTTATCCCATCAACATTCTTTGGAAGCAATCATCTACCTTATCATGTTATTTCAACATTGTAATTCTGAACTAGATCTAGACAGATTCAATGAGCTGGAATTCTTCACTGCATCTACACATCTGTACAGAGTTTGAGCTCAGTCAGATTCTACTCATCATGACCCCATGAAAAGTTAAAGTTATGCAGCAGGGGAAAACTTTAATATATGCCAGTGGTGAACTGGGCAAAGCAGAGTCTTGCTCTACTGTGTCCCCTGTCCCTCACACCCTTCCCTTGACACGCATTGAAACCAATGGAGTTACACTCATAAAATTGCTGTGAGAAAACAACCCAAACCTCTAATGTGCAAGTCAGATGATGCTAAAATGTTATTAGTCCAACTGGAAGGAGAATGTAAACTAAAACCAGAGGTACTGAATAAAAGAATTGTCGAAAGTTTAATGCCAGTGAAAATAAATTTTGGACTTCTAGCCCCAAATTCGTATTCACCAATATTATCTCTGGCTTTTAAAACCTAAGGCCAAATCCAGAGCTAGTGATTATGATAACTGCCTTTTGAGAATTGGGCCTAAAAGTCTCCATTGACTCTGCCTTGCTAATGAAGGTGATAACTAGAGTTGATGTAAACATTTTGAGTTTCAGTTTTTTTAAATGAAAAACAGGGATGGATTTTTCACAAAAAGTTCTGTTGTCAACCAGGTTTAATAATAAGTTTGAACTTTGAAGAGTTATGCTTAGAGCAAAAAGTGAGGGAGCTCTTTCACACCACTTATCAAAGGTTTTCACAGCTCTGCTTTTGTGTGTATTGAACAGATGGCTTCCTAAACTGGCACATAGCCCACTAAACAAAACCCTATGGGTTTGAATCTCATTTGCACTTAAGGCCACTTTACATCAGTCTGGCAGCATAAAGGGTCCTTAAAGTGAGTATAATTTTTATGTCCACTCTAACTTTCTTTAGTGTAAATGAGAATTGAGCTCTGTGATCTCTCAAGAATAGGCAACAATGTTATCGTCTCTCTCATCTCTGAGGCAAGATTGAGACAGTCTAGATAGCGTGTGATCTTGTCTGTAATAAATAGAACGAAGAAAATGGAAAAGGTGGGTCTTGTACACCATGGGAATATGATCACATTACCTCCTGATAACATGGATGCTAAACAAGGTATTCACGCTGTTTTCCTTAATGTGAGGTTGTTACATTAACTTGGCTACTGAGGTTAAAAAGGTTATCTTATCTATACTATATATCTATATATATATAAAATAAGAGTGGGTTACCAGAAGAGATACTGGATGGAATGGGACTGATCTCACCATTGACCATCTTTTGATGTAGTTGCTTGATGTTGAATGGTTCCACAATGAAGGGCAATGTGCCAGTTAGCATAGCAAATGTGCTAACCCCTCTGTTAAGGAAAAACACAATAAATACATCAGAGCTACAGATAACTGTGGTAAATACAGGGAACAAAATCCATGGTTTAGGTTTCTGAGTCTTGTCTTTTGACATCATGAGCAGGCTGAAAATCATCTCTAAGTAGTGATACACATTGAATCACCAAATGAAATTATTTTCTCTATGTGCATGCCATTTAGCGTTAGAAAAGCATCCTACAGTGTAGACAGTAAAAGAATAAATTGTGGGTGGATGGGAATATTAATCTGTTTGAGTGGAAGATGCGGGATGAATAATATTGGAAGTGGAAGTTTGCTATTTGTTCACAAAATAAGAACAGCACATGCAGTGACCGTGTACCATTCTTAGCCCATCCAAACCAAAGGCTTTGGCTTTGACATGGACGGCCACCCAACAGGGGGTAAGATGATCATTCAGTCCTTGGAGAATTTGCAGAGACTGCCAATCTAGGTGTTAGTTAGCACCTGTTGTCATTAGCAAATTTCATTAAAGGTCACAGATTCAGTGTGGGTAAGTACCCACACCTTTGAATGCTTATTCAACTCTCTTCAGTTTTCAAACTTGGTCTGAATGTCCCATGTGAACAGTCCATTTCACACTATTCATGGCACTTCCTGAACTAGTTGGGTCAGAAATACCACAACATCAGCCTGGTATTCTGTCATTCCTGCTTCCAACTGGACCAGAAATTACCAAAGACTGTGAAAATGAAAAATCTGGTCAAACTTTATTGACCTGGAAATAGGCTTGATTCACTTCAAATTTCAGGCACTTCTTATTTTGTTTGAGCTGGTATACTTATTACTGCAGATAATTTTGATGATGATACATGTGATGCAGACAACTGTATTTGAAGACCACTGTCTTTTCTGCAATCACACCAAAGAATGGGATGGAATGGGTGACATCTTCTGCTAGTTACTAGCTTGGACCAAAATTGAATCAGCCACCTCAAAATGAAAATCTTTATTATCCTCATTATCCAATCTTTTGATACATCCAGTCCTTGAATGTAATATTTCCCCAAAGTGTCCTGATTAAGCTTTCAGCCAGAGTAATATTGAGTAGGGGGGTGTTGGTGAGCGTGTATAATATTGCAGTGAAACAGCATTGAGGTTCAAATTGATTGAATTAGTGGCATCCAAAATTCTAGATACACAGTATAATCTCATTGAAAATGGATTAAATTTAGCTGGACTGAAAGTAAAAGAGGGTCCTTAAATATTTTCTGATAGTTGGAAAGAACACATGTTGTGCAAATGGATGTGTAATGGCATATAACAAAGTTCATTTGTCTTTTCAACACTGTGAACACTTCCTTTGCCACACACTTTAAATTGCTGTTGGTGATATACAAGAGTGGTGCCTTTATGACTGGCAATAGTTTTTTCATCAGCTTACTGGGTGTGAAATCCCCAATGTATGAGAATTTGGGAGTGCGTGGGAGCTACAACTGTAATATCTTTTAAAATATATATATAAATATAAATTTATATATATATATAAAGTAATATAAATATATATATATATATATATATATATATATATAAATGTATATCTATATAAAGTAATGCACAAAATGTAGTTACTTAACAACAATGTATTTAACATTTGTAGCTGGAAACTGACTATACATTATGCTTGAAAATTTATGGTCTATAACAGACTGCTGCTCTTCCGTCTTGCTGAAATATCTGGCTCCATTTGAATATAGCAGCTGTTTTCTTAATTCAGCTGATGTATGAAAGCTAATAATTTTTCAGTCCTCCAAAGAAGTTTAAATTCTGATGCACAAAAACCATTTATGGTCAAAGCTAGCACTGGTGTTTCCTCAGTGGAATCCTAGTTGTATAACTGTTCAATCTGATTTGGTTGGCTGAACGTGATTTTGGATTAATTCAAGTCTTTGTTTCTGGTGACAAACATTACCTATCAATCGGTCTCTATAAAGTCAGCACTTTTACATAACCTAGTTGGTATTCTTATTTCATGATAGTTGAACTGAGATAAAAATAATATCATGAGAGTTAAAATTTCACTCTGTCAAAGCTCTTTTTCCATGCTGAAGGTCTCAGCAATAACAAATCAAGTTGTAAATTCATTTTTTATGTCTTAAACACAGAAAAATGTCTAAATTAAATACCAAAGGCCACATATAAGTTTTATACAACTCTTTGTGTGTGACTCATTGACAGAATTACATCAGTAAATAGCTTTAAGGTTACTATTTTGCATCCATTTTGCAGACATCTCAAACATGAACTAAGCTAAATCAGGTTTCAGTTGCTGACAGCATTCTCTCAGCCAAATTCAGCTGTGTAACTCCTTTGTAAACTTAGAGTAGCACTCTTGAAGTCAATGGCAATACTTCAGATTTTTACTGATGTAACTCAATAAAATTTGTTCCTCTGTGCTTAACTGTCTATATCCTGTATGTTTGTGGGAGAGCAGGAAGGGAGAGATGTGAAGAGTCATGGTTAGGCCACAAAATACTGTTATATGGTATGTCCTCCACAACAGTTCTCAAGAACAAATGTGCAGTTAGTGTATGCTATAAAGTCAGTACTATGAAGGTCTAGCTTACACTCTTGGTCACCTGCAGGTATGTAGCTTGACAGGGAACTGTCTGCTTACATACATTTTTATACATCAGTTATCTCCAAAGTGTCCAGCAATTCAAATCCAAATGATCACTCAGGGACATCGGGTGGACTTGTTAGCATCCTGGTGGACTTTAAGTCCAAAAGCCAAAGAATAGATGTGTTTTTATATGTATTGTAACATGTAATGTCTGTCTCTGTCTGTCTATGATTAATACTTGTGTGTTTGTATATGCACATATACATATCTGGGGGAATTCTGCGCCACCGCACACATGCATAATTTTTTTCAGCAGAAAATAACTTCTATTGAAAGTTGCTGCAGTTCCACCTTTTGACCACCAGGGGCCACTGTAGCACTAGAACAGAGCAAAAAGAAAAGGAGTACTTGTGGCACCTTAGAGACTAACACATTTATTTGAGCATAAGCTTTCCTGAGTTACAGCTCACTTCACCTGGCGGGAACAGTGCCAGCTGCTGATAGGGAAGGGAAGAGGTTGCCTGCCCAGCGCCTGTGGGACCAGGTCGGGAAACAGGGGATATGGAGAGACAGACAGCATGAGGCTGGGGTGGAGGTGGGGGTCACAGACTGACGTTCATAAGGGCTATTGCGGGAGGACAGATTGGGGCAGGGGCTGAATGGGAGTGGAGGCACTAGCCCACATGGGGATGGGGGGAGTGGGTGCAGGGCCACATGGGGGAATGGGGATGGCTGAGTGGGGGAACAGAGACACATGGGGACAAGGAAGGGGGTGAAGGGACACATGCGGTTGGGGTTGGGGTATGGCTGAGGGGGCACAGGGACACATGGGGATGCGGGGAGGGGGTGCAGGGCCAGATGAGGTTGGGGTTGGAGGATGGCTGAGTGGGAGCATAGAGACAGGTGGGGATGGGGGAGAGGGTGCAGGGACACATGGGGATGAGGGGAGTGAGTGTCTGAGTGGGGGTGTAAGGACACATGGGGGCATAGGGATACATGGGGACAGGGCAGATGTGCCTGACTGAATGGGAGAGGCTAGGGGTCAGCCAGGGTCTGCATACAGGAGGCTCCCTAACAATCCCTTCCTCCCCACCCAGAAAAGCTCCCCTGTTTGATATTTCTCCCACCCACACCCAACAACCCTCCAGGTTCACTCCTAGACTCCTTCTCTCTTCCTCAGCTCCTCTGTTACCCCGGACTCCCCCAAGCCTTTGCACTGTTTTGGGGTGGGGTGGGGGGGGGAGGGGCAGCAGAAAATATGGTTCTGTATTGTAGTTTAAATGAATTATTCAAAGTTCTGTATTTATATGCCTAGCAAGGAATCTGTTTGAAAAAAAACATTTGCTGAATATTTTTCATTGTCTGTATTTCTACTGACATACTTGCTGACAGGTATTTTGAAATAAATTACCAAAATTATGGAAACTCGTGTGATTATATTGTGTTATTTTGACAAACAAAATAATGCAAAATTTTGCAGAATTTTTAATTTTTTGGTGCAGAATTCCCCCAGGAATAATATAATATTGCACAGGTAAATAAATTAATTCAGAGAAGTCCTGTGGCCTGCGTTATACTGGAGGTTGGATTACAAGATCACCAATGGTTCCTTCTGGCCTTAGTCTATACGCTTTTGACTTGGGTCCATTTTCCATTATTTTTTGTGATTTTTCTTGCTGAAAATTGGGTTTCTGGTAAATGACAAGTTTAGAAAATGTTTTTAAATAAAAATATTGATAAAGAATGTTCGAAAAATTTGTGAAAAATGGAAAATGTTGATTAACGCTGACAATTTCCCACACAAAGTCATTTTCAGCAACAAAAAACCCTTTCTGTTTGAAAGTTATTTCTGTATGAGTTATTCCACTGACTTCAGTGAAATATTCACAGTGCACGAAGTTAAGCACATGCATAAGTGTCTGCATGATTGATGCCTAAAAGTAGCATAATGTCATAATGGCTAGAGGTAACAAAAGAAAGGGAGCAGGAAGGAGAATGGAAGACAAGCGCTGTCTCAGTGTGATCATGAAGTTGCTTTGATAGTTATGCATGTATCAGAATGGGGTTTTTGTAGTGGTCATCTTTGGTTGACATGGAGATGGGTGATAGGAAGGGGATGAACCTGTGGGAACAAAAGCCTGGGGAAGGATCAAAAGTTGGGGAGAAATAGAGTGAGGACAGTGGGTGGAATCTTGATCCTATAGAAGTCAATGGGATTTTTGCTTTCAGTGCGGCCAGGAGTTCAACCTATTTCTTATATATACTGTGGCCTGGTCTACACTACAGAGTTAGGTTGAGAGGAAAGAGGCCTTAACCAGTTACTTCATAGTAGACAAGGCAGGAATACATAGGTCTCAGCTCTATATTAGCTCTTGGTTCACCTATCTCCACCAAATGGCAACACTGCTCCACTCTCCTGGCCATTACTGACATATCAGCAAGGCACCATGACTAAAGATAGAGATTCAAGTATTAGACCATGGAATTGAACCATAGAGACTAACAGAGCAATATTATCCTATGCTCTTCCCTGGAGTGCTAGTTGGGGTATCCCTCAGGGTTCAGTCCTCTCATGTATCTCCTCATTTTCCCTGTTGCTGCCCCAAAGCACAAGTGCCACCAAATCCTGTATTATCAGAGTCTAAATCATTCAATTTCATAACTTTCTGATGAGTATATTTTTATAAATCTACTTACATGGACCAGACATCCACCTTTGGGCCATATTTCTTATGAGCTAGGAGTTCTGGGGCAGCATAGGCTGGGCTTCCACACTGGGTGTTCAACAGCTCCTGAGAGACACCCTCAAACTTCATAGTATTGCTCAATCCAAAATCTGCCAGATTCACAAAAACAAAGAATTTGTAGTCTCCTCTGGGACTTATTTATCCTTAACATTTGGCCAAAGACAGGGAAAAAGGTACAAAAAACCAAAACACTGAAACAAGCAATGTTATGAAGGAGGCGACTAGGTACTATTCCCAATTTCCTTTATTTATTTTTTAGCATTTATAATTAATATTGTAACTTTGTTCTTAGAATACAGTATTGCACTGATTGCTGAATGTGCTCTAAATCTGTAAATAGAATAAACATTCTGCACTTAGGGCTTGTGCACTTATACCAGTGCAACTTCCTTAAGTTAGAATATGAATTTAAACCAACCTAGTTAAATGGATGCCAAAGACTGTGGGCAATCTTAGTTCAGTCTAAGTGGCCTATTTCACTTTAGCTAAAGTTGATTAGTGTGATGGTTCCAGGGTGAGCTGTACCTTTGATGCCTCTCCCTCCCCTGTCTCCCCGTGAACACCCTTTCAAAGCAACGGGTCTGTATGTCTCTCAGGGTTGATTTTCACAATTCAGCCCACTCTTACAGTGGAACCCCAGGTCATACTACCCCTGTTTAACACTGTATTACCTCAGCAGGCCCAAATGGGTTTTAGCCTGCTGTCGACTTCCCTCGAGGAGTCTGGGACCTGTATAAACATGTAGTGTTCAAGACCAGATTGTTAAATAATACTTTGTTTTGATCTATCCATAAGAACAGAACAGGGAAGAAATAGCAAAACAATGAAAGCTTAAACTTTTCTCTGTTTTCTTCTCTAAACTTGGCATATCTCTCAAACGGGTAGACCCAATAAGCCTGGGCACATCACCACACCCATTCCCCCAGGACCAAGTGACAGCCTGCTCCTCTGCAGACCCTTTTTCCCCTATGTGCTCAGAGGTCCTGTTTATAAACACTTTAAAGCTCTTTGTTTAAGAATTCCCACCTGAATCTCCCTGAGGGCACAAGACAGGGTCTTACTGCTTCCCATCCACAGGACAAGCCAGATACCTGATTCCACATGAGGGGAAGTAAATTCCAAAGGAATGAACTCCTATATTGTCTGGTTGAGTACCAGCCATTGGGGCTATCTACAACCATTGAGTTTGGTTTCTGCAGGCCAAAGTTAACTAAGGCTTTATCTACGCTAGCGACTGCACAAGTGTCCACACATGTGGCTGTGCTCTAACCCCCTGTTGTGCACATCTAAACTCCAGAAACTTGTCTGAAGGTGAGTACAGGGCGAGTAAGCTAGCACATGCCTTGGGCTGTGGCATGGACCCAGACCCATATGCAGTGTGGACGGGGGCAAAGGGCATGTACCAGGTCTCCAGTTTCGATAGTCCTCCATCCCTGTTTCCATAATGTAATGAACCCTTTTCTGCCTGACCCTTACCAGCCTACAAAAGTCCCTGTTCCCCTGTTTTCACCAACAGTACTGAGGTGCACTGATGACATCAGAACAGTTTTCTGCTGCACTGTTTTGGTCTGAAAAAGGGAACATGGATCCTGCTCCAAGAGCAGCTGCTAGGCCTGTTGACCACACCTAGGTGCTGATCAATGTGTGGTCTGAGCACACTGTCCTCCACAACTTTGCCTGGAGTGACAGGAACATACGCCTGTACTGGGAAATGTCATGGGGACTAGGGAAGGTGAGCATTGAACAGACACCAGCCCCATGCCGGCAAACCACTTGAGGCTCCTGTGCAGAAGGTAAAAAGACTTAAACAGTCATTCCTGGAGGCCTACGAAGAGCTGGCCCACGTGCTGTCAAGGGCTCCTAGTATAGACCCTGAAGTGGCTTATAACCCCTGCTCCTCAACCCCATTGGTCTCATTGTCTGATAGGTGCTGATGAGGGCCAGAGTGAGGAGGCAGCAGGGACTCTGGAGAAGCCCCAGAGGATGAGGAGCATGTGATTCTGGACCTCTACCTGGAGGCGGAAGCCCCCCTGACAACTCAAGGAGAACTCCACGCAGAAGCAGGAACCAGAACCCAAGGCTGGTAACTTACAATGGATCCCCACCCTGCCTAGCAATATTCCCTCTTCCTCTGGTGCTACATTCCTGATTTTAAGCCCAGACCATCCTCCACTTCAACCCTTAAATGGTCCTGATTAAGACACGGCTATAAATCAATGATTTTATTGATTTCTGATTAACTACTAAAGCAATTGGCAGATGCTATAAAACAGATTATTAATGTACAATCATTGTGCCCCTGTGTCTGTGCGTTTCTTGGACAACAATCAGGCAGTGATGGGCCTGGGGTTATGTAGACTGGAGGAAGGGAGTGGACAGGTGGAAACGTCTTGGTAAAGAACATATGGTTGTTTGTCTAAAGTTAGTAACCATTGTCTTTTGTCCCTTGGAAGATTACACAGTTTCAGTGCTTCAACCCTTGTTTTCCCAATCTTATCATCCCCTTACTAATTGGAGCCACACAGAACGGTGGGTGGGTTGAGTTGGAGAGGGGTTAGGTCCAGCAAGAGAAAGGAAACACTTTGCTTGTCTGAGGAAGTTAGTCAAAGCCGTCTTTTGTCCCTTGGAAGATTACAGAATTTTCCCATTCTCGTCCCTGGTTTTGGGCCTCTCTCCACACAGAACCGTGCTGCACAAGCCAAGAGAAACAGGTGTGAGAAGGAAGTGTGGGGTGGGGTCTAGTGGTTGCATAAACACAGTGTGGTGTCCCTTTGCTGTGAAAAGGTGAGGGGCTTGTGGTGCTGATCAGAAGTGGTAGGGAAGGAAATAAAGTTGTGGTGTGTTTCTTTCCCCCATTGGCCATTTCACCATTGCTAGGCAGACATGGGAAAGATTTTCCGATGATGCTGGGGGTGAGATGAGGTGGAGTGCATGGGCAGTTTCCATGGTTCACATCTCATATTGCATGGAAACTCTGTATGCTAGCTGAGTATATAGTCAATTTCCAGTGAAGTGCCTCCTAGTCCTGTAAGCATATTTCAGGAAACGTCTGGTATAGCAGAAACTCCAGCTGGGTCTTGACATTCAACAGCAGTGCAAATCTGCTTGGTCTACCTTCATAGCTGACTAAACCCCTCCATTCAGCAGTAAGTAGAAGGATGACCATCAGCAGAAACATCTCTTTGGCATAGATTGCTGGATCTCCCCCACAGGACTGGAAAGCCACCTCTCTTCTATTCTGGTACCTTGAAAACTGCAGTGTTCTTCAAATGTTAGCCAGCCTTTAAAGAAGAAATTGCAAACTGGTAACATAGTTCCTGGAAGGAACTGCCCCTCTTCCCCTCCTCCCCTTGAGACACTATGAAAATTTAAAATTTTTTAAAAACATGACTACATGTCTCTTACCATTAGTAGCCTCTTCTCCTTTCTCATGGGCTGCAAAAGTCTGAGAATCAAGGATAGTCACATTCCTGGAATGCTGAAAAGTATCAAAACTTCTACAGCAAAGTTATGTTATGTGGGGGGATTTCTTGCCTTCCTCCAAAGGAGAAAAATGTATAGTGCTGCACTTGTCTTTGAATGGCAGGACCTGTGGTTCCCAAGAAGGAAACCAGTCTGCTAACCAGCAGGAGCAGCGCCCAGAGACAGCAGAGGCAGACAGAGAAGGACCTTGGAGGAGCTGCTCATTGGAATGGACAGGAGGAATCAGGAACAACTGGAGTTCCTCAGGGCATGGGAGGATCAGGCTCTTCAGCAGAAAGAGGTACTGATAACTGATTCATGGAGCAGGAGGCACACCTTAGGTATGGGAGCACATCCAAAAGAAAAGGCAGCATTCCCTTATGGAGAGGTTGATAGACCTGGTGGCCAAACGTGTTCAGGGTGCACCTGCTGCCGTGGCCACTATACCTGTCTATGTACTGCTGCCACCACAACAACCTCCTCCTCTGGCTGCCATCCAGCATGCTGCTGAGGCAGAGGACTCCTCCCCGTGAGTTACTGGAAGGAGCCTGCAGGACTTCTGAGACCACACCCTCCACTGGAACTGAAAACCTCTTGCAAGGGAACCCTCCTGAGCATCCAGGAAGGGAATGAAGAGCCTGCAGAAATCTCTGAAGCCCACCAAGTGCCCAGCCCCCAAACATACACAGGAGACATCCCTGTTTGTCCCCAAGAGCAATTTTCCCCAGTTGTTCCCTGCCTGTCAGGGGAGGAGAAGGGCAAGGAGACAGGTGCAGAGACATTAACATTTGCCCGTTGTACATGGTTTCAGTCCCATTATGTTTTATTGGTTTCCATTTCCTTTTAAAAATATTTCAATTACCCATTCTATAGTACTTTGAATCAAAATGTTATAATTTCCTTGACACGTATGTGGACTCCACTTCCTAAATATGCTGAGCATATAATGTTTTCAGATTTGAGACTGGGCCCTGCAATTCACAGCACATGAACTGGAAAGGTGTAACTGTCTGGTGCCATCATACTGCAAACAGTTTTCTGTCCATCCCTCCCCCTCACCTTCAGATTAAGAAATATCTGAAGTCCCAAGGGTCCTCAGGAGGGATGTGGAAAATGTGTTGTTAAGTGCTTAGAGAAAGCACTGCTAGTTGTAAAAGCAGCAGAACTCAGAACACAGAGATGGGATAGATAAACATCTTTATGGCTTAGGTCACAGGCTGAAAAATGAAACACAATTAAAGTAACAACACAGGCATCTGCCACTATCCAATGATTAAATCCTCCCCCCCCCCCGCATCTTGATCCATTTTAACCTTGAGATTAGTGCTCCATGACAGCCACTCTTAAAAAAATGTTGATAAGATCCTTAAGAGATTGCGCGCCCCGGATAACAGGTCTGTAAACAAGTGTGAACATTTAAGACAACAGTATTGCACAATGACTGCATTACAACTGCCACCCTCCACAGCGCAAACCCAGCCCTAAGGTGTTAATCCAGTTGAGATGCCTGTTATAATTGCCTGCAATGGGTGAATAGTCACAGAAATGAACGTCTAATGGCCATCAACTACAGGGGAACAAAAACCCGCACAAAGCTATGAAGCCCCATAAGTATGTGCCAATGGTCCCTCGTGTTTTTTCCAGCAGCTGTACAGGGTGTGAAGTTGTCCCTTGGCACAGGCAGATGTCATCCTCTGTTTCCCTGCTGTGCCAAAATGTGTGCACATCTGGCATCCCTGATTCCCTTGCCCACTGGAAACCAGGACTGGTATGCATGTGTGCGGGATCCAGCTGCCTGTACTGAATTTGTAAACCAGACTTGTCCTGTGCCCGCTCAGGATGGAAGTGCTCCCTTTTATCTTCACAAACATGGAGTGTGCAACAGCTGACAATTAGGTGAACAGTTTTGGCCACATTGGCATCCAGACAGCTGTATAGGCAGCGCCAACAAGATTTCAGCCTACCAAATGTGCACCTCACAACTATTCTGGATCTACTGATTTTGTAATTGAATTCCCTTTTTCCATGGAACCATACTTCATGTTGGGGTATGGTTTCATGAGGCAAGTTAGGAGCTGGTATGCGTGGTTCCCCCAAAATAACAGTTGTCACAGACATAGCATGGAGAACCATATGGTTTCTGGGGAATAAAGTCCCATCTTCCCCCTTCAAGTACAATATCAATCACCTGAACACCTTGGTGTCATGAATCTTTCCCATGTTTCACACGTTGGTATTCATGCATATGTCTTTGTGGGCTACTAAGCCTTACAGAATGAGTGAATAATTTTTGGTTCACATACTCATCCTTTTTGATGGGCAAAGTATTGGGATGTGGGTGCCATCAATGGCCCCTGTACAGTTTGGAAAGCCCATCCTTTGAAATCCAGGTATTATTTCTGGAACTTTGCTTACGGCAGCCACCCGTGAGTAAATCACAGTATTAGTTGCCTCGCAAACTTGCAGAACCACAACTCCAGCAGTGGACTTTCCAACCCCCAGAGTGATTTGCAATTGACCATTAGCTGTCTGGTGTTGCCAGCTTCTGTAGGGCAATAGTCATCTGTTATGGCTTCCCTTTATTGAGTGTTCTGGTGCTGGAGGTTTGGTGCAAGCTTCTCACACAGCTCCGTAAAGGTCTGTTGTCATCTGGAAATTCTGAATCCCAGGTCATCCCATTGTTTCCAAAACAATGTTGATGGCCATTAGCCATTAGACTGTGCTGTTGGTTGGATTACATTGTATCAGAAGGGATGGCCAACCCATTGGCATACTGTAGCAATACCGTAGCATACTGTAGCATTCACTGTATCTGTTCCATGGGAGCCAAACTGGATTGTCATTGACCCTCAAGGTCAGCCATCTTTGTCATGTTAGAAAGTTCTGCCCAAAGTCCATCCGGCATCTCGCCACTCACCTACTCCACAGCATAAACATTTGTCCTGCACTAAGGAGCAGGAGTAGAACCACGTCATCATTCCATTGATGCATGTCTTCCACCCAGTTTGGCAGGAGAGAATGGTGAGCAGGAACCACCACTGGCAAATATGTGAACGGCTGGGATAGTAGCAACAACATGCAGCAAAGTGGTTCCTAGAGCGTCTCCTTCTGATGCGTAGAATCCTGTGATACCACCCATGAAATGGTAGTGCTAATGTTGCATAACAACTGCGGCAGTGTGGATGTGTGTATACAGCGTTATATCCATGTTCAGCACAGTATATGTGGACACTCGGCATGGGTATAGGGAACATGCGCAAGCATGTACATGGTCTAGAAACCGAGTATGCACACCTAAGACTGATTTAACTGTTAGCTACTTTTTAGCTGGCAACACAATAATCACCAAACGCACAATGATATATATCTAACAGCTATAAAATAAATACAGATTTCGCCCACATTCTTTACAATTAGGAACAGGTTTAACTAAACCTAAATAACCCATGCTTAAAGTTGAAATAAGAGTCCACATAACCTTTTGGATCAGTTTAATTTTATCTCAATAAAAGCCAAGTATAGCTATGCTAGTGTAAAGGTACCTCTATGCTATGGAGACTATACTGGCATAGCTATGTTGCCACAGCTGTTTTGGCATAACAACCTACACCAATGGAAGGGGTTTTTCCATTGAAACATCACCTCACTGAAGGATGGTAGCAAAATTGATGGAAACATTCTTCCGTTGACATAGCGGCAGCTACACTGAAGGTTAGGTTGGCATAGCTGTTTCAGTTGCGGGGGGGTTTATACCTTGTCTGTCATAGCTATGTTGATCTAACTTTTAAGTGTGGACCGTGCCTAATTTGAGTAAGTAATCCCTCCGGTGTGGCTCTGTAAGATGCTGAAGTCACTGGGAGATGAAGACACTCAGAGCACTGTTAGGTCAGGTCTGTAAGAAACTATTAGCTAAAGCAGTGTTTCCCAAAGTGCAGGGTTGTACCCCATTGGTACGGTGATTGGTGGGACTTGAATCTAGGCCTGCAGGGCTACCAGGCAAACAACATCCCCACAACACCACCTGGCAGCAGCTATAGCCTGCCTACTCTCTATGACCCACAATGCACAGAGGTTTAATGCCATGGGGTGTTTTGCCTTGAGTGATTGGGGTGATAGTGGTCTTAGTGATCCCTAAATGGCTCCTTGTCCTTATATAAGCTCATGAGAGCATACCAGCAAGTGTCCAGGTAACAATGTGAATCCCTAGCTAGCTGCCACAACTGCCCTGCTTCTCTCGTCTTGAATGCCTGGTATTGATCTCAACTCTGACTTGTATTCTGACTCCTAATTGTCCGCTGGAACTCCAGCAAGGACCCTGATCCCTGGTATGGACCCTCAGCCTGATACCTGACTCTGTCTCTAGCTTTGACTCTTGGCTTACCTCCTGATTCTGGCTCTGGTTTGACTCTTGACCCTGATACGGCTCTGACCCCTGACTTCAGTTCTGGAATCCAAAGCTCCTGCCACTAATCCTGCCTACCTTTACTCAGGATCCTGACAACGGCGGTGTGTGTGAAGTTCTTGCCAAGAGGGGGCCTCTCAGTTGTTGTCCAGTGTTTTGACTTTTGCTTTTTTAAAAAAGTAAATCTCTAGCTGTTATATATGGAAAGAAAATCTTGACAATGTGGCCCAAGTGTAACTGATGAAACAATGTCTTAATGAGCCCGAGTTCTTAATGAGCCTAAAACAATAGCTCTGAGTATTAACTGTCCCAGTCATTTCAATGGGTGCTGGCTCAGGTCAAAGGATGAAACATTAATGTCAGCATTGTTATCTATTGCACTGCTTATCAAACCACATAAGAAAGGAGTGGAAGTGTTGTATTCTGAAGAGCTATGTAGCATGGGTAGGCGGGAAAGAGGGTTGTGAAGGACTAGCTGTGGGTGGGCCAGATGTGCCTGTTTGGTTTCCTTTTTCTGATGGGAGTGAAGCTTTCAAAAAGTGTAGGAAACCTGTGCTACGCAAAGGCAAGTTTGTCTGCAGAATTCTATGAAGTTTCTGTAAAATAAATAAATGCCTTTCTGAGCTGTGTTAACTGCTTGGTGCAAATTTCCCCAATTTAACAGTAGTTTGCCTAACCTTTCAGCACTCTAGCAAAACTTCAGTTAGTGACAGAAACAGTTTTCTTTTCAAAAGGTTTAATGATAAGGGGTCCGATTGAGGGCATTAGTCCATAGAAGCCTTTGGAGTTGTATCAGTTTAGTATAAAGTTTATTTGCTTGTGTCTATAATTCACCTCTGCTTTTCCACATAAGATCTATAATTCTTAAATTGTTTCTTGCCCCTACAACACACAACAAAAGAAAACTGAATCCTATGCAAAAATACTCTTCTCTGCATATTTTAAAAATAAATTGAATAAATTCACAAATACAGTGTAAAGGCACACTTGGGCAAAGATTGTTCCAATCACCAACTCACCCACAAAGTTTGTAGTTTAATCAATAGTTGATAGTTCATGTAGCTTTCTATGACTATCAAGTCCAGTAACCAGAATCATCAACCTTCTATGTTTTTTTATGGATGATATGCACCTACCAACGATTTTGATGTTGTTGTTTTCATCCAGAAGAAAATTCTCAATTTTCAGATCCCTAGGCAAATCAAGACAGAAAGCAAACTTTAAGATGTATTTTGAAACTTAACATTTATATGCTAATTCTTAGCAGACATTTTTAAACAAAAGTTTCAGTACAATAACGGTAGTACCACACAGCTCAGAATGCACAATTATAACAGGATCCTGCAGTTTTCAGTTAGTGGAATGGAAACTTTCATGAAATTACTGAATATCTTATTGAATATTTTTAATGAATACTCATTTTAAAAATCATCCATTCTGTTAATATCTTCGGGTTAAGTCAATACCATTTAATTATTATTTTACATACTATAGTGGTACACTATTTACTAAGTCACTGCATAGCAATTCTTCAGGGCTTCAAAACTTCAAGGAAAATGTCTAACATATAGCTATTGATTTTCCTGTTGCATTACTTCAGTTTTTGTCTTTTTATATCTTTGCAAAAATATACTTTGAGTGTAGAGCATTCAGATTTGCACTTCAAGTTTATGGAGAATTGAGTATATTTTCTCTGTTGCATTAAAGAGGTGATTATATTGCAGGTGCTTTCGATGTGAGTAATTTAATTGTGTTCAGGAAGTATAAAAGAAAGGAGGTAAATTGAGAAGTGAGCTCTGTCTTACGTGTGAAGGAGAACAGTCGGGTCAAAGAAAGGCAGAAATAGGGACACTGTAGATGGAACCATCCTTGCAATGATGTTCACATAGACAGGATTAGCCAAAGTCAACTCCTTATAGCAAACAGTGATTACTAGGTCAAAATTCTAGGTGAGATACTATAAACTGGCTTAGCTGAACATGTGCTTATTATGGGAATGTTTGATATCCTGACAAAAAACCTAAGAACTAGAACCTGGCTTCTGCTCTGGTGGTGCCAAATGGCTAGAAAGTTGCCCGAAAGGGGTAGCCGAGGGTTTTCCATAGCACAGGAGAATCCTCAGCCGGTGTAATCTTGATATTGGGAGCATGTCCAGAGCCTCTTATGCTCCTGTGATCCCTGCTGGCATAAGAGATCCTTGGACACCATTGCAAGCTGGTGTAGTTTAGAGCAGTACTCGGCTGTCCTAAAGTATGCTGGGGTCAGGGATGGCAGAAGTGGGATGGAGAACAAGCAGCTCCTTTGAAACGCCTCCCCTCAGTTGCAACCAGCACTTACTGGAGGCAGCTAAGGACTCAAGTTGAGACAAGACTTAAGGAGGGATGGAGACTGGGAGGAGAGAATGGGGCAGGGTGGGGAATTATATAATACTATCACAGTTGCACAGGGTAGTAATGCAAATATCTTGAGATTAATCCAGTGTTTTGTGTGGGTTTATATGTGTGCATAGATCTACTCATTGTTTATAGGTCTCAGGAAAGTTATTAGTGAAGTGCTGATTCAGGTGCACAATAGAAATATTAGAGATAAGGGAAAGCAAAATAACAATCAAAATAGGAAAAAGGATTCCTGATGATCAATATTCCTTATTTTAATACTAGAAGTGGTCAAGAAATGGATCAATATTTAGTTAAATATGTGACAAATTCAATAGAAAATGTTATTTGTCCCAAGGTATATTATAGGGTTAAGTCAAGGGTGTCCTAGTGCCATTCCTAGGCAAAACAATTGATAACCAAGCTCCAACATGTGACTTGTGCCAATGTCATGGCTACTTTGCAGTCAAGTTTAAAACCAGGATATAGCATGGAGGTGACCTTAGGAGCACTAAAAGATGACCTTGTAGCAACAGATAGGGGTTTCATCTCCAATGCTAACACTATTTGGGTTTTCTGCAGCTACTGACACAATTGACCACAATGTACTGATGAGCCTTTTGTATCTGGAGTAGACTGTGCAGGAATATGATGGCTCTAGCCATTCCTCTCTAATAGGACCCAGAGGGTGGTTTGGCACCTGCTCCTCCTTACTCAAAACTCACCAGCAGAGTTCCACAGGGATCTGCTCTGTCCCTACCACGCCCTTCAATATCTCCATAAGATAGAGCGGTAGAGGGACACCTCTGACTCCATGGCCAATAGCGCACTGACATTCAGCTGTATAGCCTCTTCTCCACAGAAGCAACCAACACCATCACAAGGACTGCCTTGAAGAGGTCAGCACTTGGATGAAGAGCAGCAGGCTCAAATCTGAGTTGGTTATTGGTACAAAGGAGGAAACTCTTTGAAGGACAAGCTAGGTCACTGTCCACCTCTTCCATCAAAGATATCTGCTCCCAACCTCCTCCTTTCATTAAAGTGATGCAAAGCCGTGGGGTCCTGATCAACTCAGTACTTGGGCTAGAAAACCAAGCAGCATCACTGATGAAAAATTCCTTTTTCAAAGCCCAATTTGCTAGGAAACGTTGCCCATTCCTCTCAGATGAGGATCTGTCCACAGTGATCTGTCATGTCCAGTAGGGCATGGCTGAAACTCAGGGCTTTGGGTATTTATGATTTTGCTTTCATTCCACTTTAAAAAAAAAAAAGTAAATTTACCAAAATTTTCTAGTGAACCAGTGACCCCGAAAAATTTTGTTTCAGAAAACCAAAATATGGTGTTCGTGAAATGAAATTTGAAATGGACATTGTTGTCATTCACTGAATATCAGTCATGAAACGACAAGAATGTCAATTTCACGAGCGCCCTAGTTCTGTTAGAAAATTTCCAATCAGCTGTAATTGCCAGACTTCCATAAAATTTCAATGCATTAGTGTTAAAGCACTGTATCTGGAGCTGAAAGCAGAAACAATTCAGAGGCTCCATTCAGAATGCAGCACTCCAGCACTTCAACAGGACAGGTTCTGCGAATTAATCAGCTCTGTGATCCAATCCCTCCACTAGCTCTGAATCTGCTTGTGTTATGAGTTCAAAGCCTTAGTCCTGAATTTCAAAGCTATCAGCAGGTCAGGAGCCAACTGTATCAGTGACTATCTCTATACCTGTTACTCAGCAAGGCAACTGTCTTCCTCTGGGACAATGCAGCTGACAAAACATAGGAGAGGCAGAGGTAAATTGTTTTCAGTCCACAGGTTTGCCTATGGAAAGAACTTCCAGAGGAGCTGAGACTAGTCAGCATCTGACTACTTTCAGGGTGTGCTGCAAAATGTCTCTATGACAAAGCCTTCCCAACAAAATCACATTAATGGGGAAGAAGGAAAGCAGGGGAAGAAAACAAACAATGTCCCTTCCCATTACATACAACTGGGGGATGTTGTCATGGGAAGAATTTAAACACTGTTGTTGGGATTGTTAGCTAATATCACACATATATTTAGAAGGCTTTGTATTCAAAACACTTATGCTAACTATGAACCAAACTGCCAGCATGCTTTGCACTCATGCCAAGCTTATGGTGAATTGCGTGTAACCTCTGTCTGTGCATGGAGAAATAATGTGGAATATGAACAGCGTGCTAAGATAATTGGGATAACTGGTACAAAGTCCTGGTGACCTTCAAAATTATTAAAATCTAGATAAGATTTTAGAAATAATTGGTAAAGGTGTTCTTTGACTAGATAAGATGCTAGACCAATTGGTAGCGGTGGGGGAACTAGGTGTGGTGGGGATGCTGCTGCATCCCCTGGCTTGAAGGAGTAATAACAAATACATGGTTTCCATCATCAGCACCCCCACTATAAAAATTGTTCCAGCACCCCTGCTAATTGGTCATGAAGTTCTACATACCCTGAAAGATAGGTATGAAAATCAGATAAGAAAAATGATGAAAAGTTTGTGCTAACTGGTGAATTTTCTGTATTGTCATTAGCAACCTGTGTATAAGTATACCCTGAAGGGAGCTGATATTCGGTGGAACCGATTCGAGCTATGGAGTTGCAACCCAGATTGGTATGTATTGCCTGTCTGTACCGTGCAGCTCTATCTTTGATTAATTAAATCTTTGATTAATAATAAGCTCAGCTATTTGAGTTCTTGAACAATAATCTAAATCCAACTCTATGTTGGTGGGCACTAAAGAAAAACCCTAAAATAGATTAGCTAGGAACCCACAAAGGCAGTGAGGTCAGGCTGGGATAGTCGGTGAGGTTTCTGTTAGGACACTTTACTACTTATAATATCTAAGCCATGTTTTTATTTTGTAATTTTGTTCAGTTAATTCTTTAGTATTTGAGCAAAAAGATTGGTACAAAGCAACGGATACAGGCAGATATTTACTGTTGGATTACAAGAAAGCAGAACACACCACACAAAGCACTTGTAAGAGAGTTAATGTGCTACCTGCTAGATGAATATTTAATACTGCTTGCTGGCTATTGTTAAGTTACTATAAGTATGATTAAGTGTGAGGGTGGCTAGAGCTTTATATATGGGTGCTTTTATTATTATTTAAAGCTATAATAAATTACAAATTATTTACAAAAATACAGAAAACGTGAAAGATCACTGCGCAAGGCGGTAAGGAGGCATAATGCACGCTCTTAGTCCATTGTGCCCTCTACACACCCCATGATTCACAGCCTGGGGTAGGAGAGCAGCCTCCATAGAATGGCTATCTATCCATGAAAGTGGATGACACATAGGTAGAGCCTTGACTTTGATTCCACAACTCATCAATGAGCTTTGCTAAGTCAGCATGGAAAGGTAAACAATCTGTCACCGTTCTAGAGCAATGTCCCACTGCTTGCTCCCTGGAGCAAGTGGGGAACAAGAAAATGAACTGTGACTCTGAGTCGCAATTTGTTCCCTGGTCTGCCCTGCAGACAACACAATAATCTGCTGCCCCTTACTCAGGTCAGATTAAGTCACAATGGATCTTATCACAACTAAACCAGTGTTTAAAAAATATATTGAGTTATTTTTATTTGGTGTGATAACACTTTGACCCAAATTAATTCCAAAATAACCAAACGTTCAAGTTAGTTCCCTAACCTACATTATAAAATTCGTCCTCTGCCCTGGCCCTGGAATTCTCCACTTATCATAAACACTTTATTAGAAAGGATTGAAAAAATGGGGATAGGGATTGTGTGAAAGTATTGAGTTGAAAAATTGAAAAATGTTGATCTTCTCTGGAGTTGACATTATCATTATCATTAGGGCAGGTGAAATAAATAATTTCCATAAAGAATAATACTACCCATACTGGAATTATTGATTTTGTCACTTTTATTTGAAAGGGGGGAAAGAACCCTACCTGTGGACAATCCCATGGCGATGCAGATGTTCAACTGCAGACATGATCTGCCTGGTATATTCCCTTACTTCCCTTTCTTCCAGTTTCTTTTTGTCACAGATTCTGTCCATGAGGTCTCCACCTAGGCATAGTTCCATCACCATGTAATAGGACTTTTCAGTCTCCAAAGTCTCATATAGCTGAACAATATTAGGATGCTTAATCATCTGGTGTATCCGGGGCTCCCGCTTCATATTTTTTAAAACGTAGGAATCCTGCTTGGCTTTTTTCTTGTCAATGACTTTTATGGCTACCTAAATTGTAGAATATATGCAAATTGGCAACACCCATTTCAACTTGAGCAGCATAGATCTATTTTCAAAATGCTTGGGGAATAAGTTTACTTTAGTGAACTCCTGATTATTTAGACTGATCATGACAATTTGATGATGCAGACAGGATGCATTTCCAGAGTGAAGCATAAGCTTTCTGTCTCCCTCAAGAGTCAAAATCTGCCATCTGATATCCACATCATATCTATATCTGTATCTCTGTATAGCCCACTGATTACAGTAGGTAAGGTGCGCATGTAAAACACACCTAAAGACAAAAAATAAATATGTTCCTTTAAATGAACTGTATACTGGAAAGTGGCCAATGAGTTCTTTTTCTAACATGCTCCCTTAGGGCCTGATCCAAAACCCACTAAAGGCAAAAGAAAGACTCCCTTTGGCGTTAGCTGCCTTGGATCAGGCCCTTTAGAAGATTATTCAAACAGAATAAAACTAAATGTCATAAATAAAGAAATATCATATGTTGTTTAGAGCCATTCAAAAAATAAAGTAGACAACAAATACAAATTTAATAGTACATCATACAGCTCCATAAAGAAGACTTGTGGCACATAGTTTTATATTTTAGCTGGGGAAAATATATATTAACTAACTACATCCTGTCATCTAAGATATTGCTGTTGCAGTGGGTAGTTTTTCAATAAGCATTTCTCCATAGCTTTAAGGATCAAATACAGGATACTAGTTAACTCAGGCAGGATTACTGGAGAAAATAGATTTGAGGTTGTAATTATGCCACTATCCTTTTCCTCTTTCAACAGATGATGGCTTTGCTGTCAGAACTAGCTCAATGTCCAGTTACATCTACATGAAAACAATTATAAAAATTTACATTCATATGTATGACGGGCTTTTAAGTGAACAGTAAACTATTTCTAAAGCCAGACAGGTTCAGTTTTAAGACATAGGGTGGTAGTTCACTGAGTGACTGTGGTTTGTGGGATTAAAAACAATCATCTGAATTCCTAATTGCACTAATCTCATACAATGCAGTGAGATTAGTGGCAATTATTAGTTAAATTTACTCCATTATGAGTTTACCTTCTCCCCTGTGGGGATGTGTAGTCCCTCCATCACCTTGGCAAAGGAACCTTTGTTGATCATTTTGCCCACCAGGTAAGTCCCAACTTGTTTGGTGTGAGGGAAATTCTTTCCAGGCTCTTGGGGAATCTTGCTAAAACAAGGAGGTATCTGCACATCCCTGCTGTTTTTCTCCCATTCTGGTAATGTCCCTTCGAGGTTGCTGGTGTCTGTTGTTATGCCATCCAAAGTTGCTTTGATTGCTGTAGGCATCCTTGGGAGGGTCAGATTTACTGACCCCACTCTCTAAACAGTGCTGCCTTCCAGGTGTAGCCTGTGATTAATAACAAAGATGAGCATTAAATCTGTACATCTTGGGATGCAAGTACCATCCCATTGACCATCCAGTATCTAATCCTTTCCCTCGAGACTTCCTTTTCATCACTGATCTCTACCCCCCAGGCATTCAGATCTGCTCAAGCAGAACCAAGATGCAGATTATTAACCTAACCTGATACATGATGTCAATTAATGCCCCAGCGTTGCCAGCTCTGATGACACACAATCCCAGCATGAGCATGGAATAAACCATCCCCTTTCACAAAGAACGAGACAGCAACCAAATGGTCAGTGCACAGGCAGGTAACACCAATCAACTAAATGGGACTGCAACCCTCTTTGTCTGTTTTTCAAAGACAAGAGCATAGCTGCTCATTGTAAAAACATCTCATTAGTTTGCATTTAGAGAGAATTTATTCAAGCAGAAGCTGGTAGTAAATATCTAAATATATCACTTGCATCATCATCTTTAAGTCAGAGAATCTTAGCTTGCATGTGAACTTTATTTTCAGGAGACATTTTGCATTTCCTGTCACATTATTACAAAATTAGCTTCTTCAGAATATTCCCCATTAATTTATCACAGGAGTGTTTTCCTCCTTACAGAGAGGATTTCTAAAAGTTATTTAGAAAAAGCATTGCCTGTTTTTAAATGACTGTAAAGACTCATTTTGTTTGTGTTGTGTGACTCATGTACTTCAGAAAGGGGCTGGGCACTAGTCTCCAAACTGAGTGAAAGGGAGGGGATGAAAACTGTAATGAAAAACTAGGGCCTGCAAACAGTTAACTTTATGCATGTGTATAGTCCCATTGACTTTAATGGGGCAACAGGTGCACAAAGTGAAGCATGCATGTAACTGTTTGCAGGATCAGGATCTAGGTCAGCCATGACCAAAAGGCACCTTGTTCAAATGACCATCAAAAAGGTAGTTCAGATAATTTAACTAGTATGCCCCTCACTCCTCTCCTTGTCACCCAGCTAAAATGTCGAGCACTGTTCTCTTCCTCTGACACCCACTCACTCCCATCATTAACCAAGAGATAAGCTGCAGCTGAGCAAACTTGGGATTTTCATGAAGTATTTCAGTTTTGTTTTCTGATGATTGTCACTTGCTGTGCTGGGTAGTTGATATGCTGACTAAGGCTGTATTTCTGTTCCCCACAGAGATTCAGAACCAGAGAAAACTGAATCTTCTAGAGAAACTAGAGGATGGGATTGATCGAATTCAGAAATGCCTCCTGATTAGTGCTTAGTATGGGCTGTACCTCCTTCCCTGCTATTCATTCCTTTGTTATTGGCTTTCCCATTGAAAATCAAGACAGAAGAGGTAACGTATTAAAAACAAAAACAAAGAGAGGAACCACAGCATGAAGCAGAAAGCCCATATTTCTGGCACTTTTCAGAGGAAAGGCAAAAACCTCTTAAAAAATATAACCAACCTTAAAACATGATCGCTGGCTAATCTAATTATTGCTATTGTTGGGGAAAGGCCCAACTTGACACCTTGAAAAATCTTGAAGTAGAAAAACTACCAAATATATTTTCAAGTAAATTTTTTGGCCTAGTGGAGAATTAAAAAGAGATAAAAAGTAAGTATATCTCTGTGTTGGGGAGTATATTCCTCGTCTTGAACAGAAGCCAGTTGAAGCTGAAATCTGGTATGAGAAGGCAGCCGAAAGCCAATGCTAGGAGTGTCCGTGGTCACTGCTATTTCTATTACATTCAGTGTGAATTTAGCAGCACAAGCAGGAATTTGTTTGGCACATCACAGCCACCATCCTGGATATTCTTGTGTGATGTAAGCAAGTCTGTGGCCGTATTTGAAGGTTTTATGGTCTTGAATGCAGCTGAAGAAACTTGCTCCTGGTTGCTCTCTTTCTGTCATTGCAGGACGGATTCCTAACTGCTTCGAAAGCTGTGCCGTACTTCAAAAATTATCCTTTGATTGTTGCGTATTATAAAACATGCAGGATGGGCTTTTCAGAAATGCCTAAGTGACTTAGGAACACAAGCCCTATTGAAAGTCAATGGGACTTGTATTCCTGTGTCACCGGGGCACTTCTGAAAATCTCATCCACTCCCTTTTGTGTGTTTTCCACTAACCACTGCCCTCACTGCCCTCTGCTTCAAGGAATGTCTGTGGGGGGCATGGAGCAGCGTTTATGTTGCGCTCCCTGTGAGTACCCAGCCTGGGCCAGGGAAGTTAATGATCCAAGCAGCAGACCAAATTCAGTGAAGGGTCCTAGTCACTTGCTACCTGAGGCACACTGCGCATATGCTCAGAAGAAGAAATGTCTGTGAAATGCACACACTGTACGTCAATCCCTTTGCTGGCTGAGCTAATGAAGTTGCTTCCTTCACTCACAAGCTAGGCCTACTTTTTAGGGCCTGCAGGTTGTAAACTGTTCACATTTACACATGTTTTAGTTTAGGTGATGGTGGGGCATGAACACAGCCACATTTGCTCAAAGAGTCATTTTAAGACTAAAAGCTTTTGAAGTTTCATAGTGAGAAGTGGAGATTTCCTCCTCAGAGGGAATTCCAAGATGGTGGCCTTAATGTGGTGAAGGGAGCAAATTAATTTTAAAAAAATCTGTTTGAAATACAGGGTAGGAATTGTAGGACAACGTCACATTCTATATTGTAATAATTCTCAGGGTCTGGAACTACATCAATCTCATGCTTCCTAATGTACCTAAGGCATGGCTTTATTACACTAAAACACCTGCCATGCTGTATGTTATTTCTGACTTCTTATACAGCTTTTGGCAGCCACAGACTTTATTTTAGAAGTCACTGTATGTACAGGTTCAGCAGATTTTCTGCAGGATTTACTTACTGCAGTGTGTTTAAGGAGTTGAGAAGGCATAAAGTTCTGATGCCTGATTCTTCTCTAGCACGGGTGTAAATCAGGAGTAACTGTTGAGGTCAATGTAGCGAGAATAGAATCAGGACCATGGTATTTTATTTATACCATGTCTGTATCCATGTATAAACAACTAACTGCTCTGTTCCATTTTTTCTGATTAGTGAGCTGATCCAGCTCCCACTGAAGTGAATGGGAGTGTTCCAGTAACTTGAAAGGGAGTTGGATCATGCTTTAAAAGAGTATAATGAGTTTGTTCTCCCTGATGTTATATTAAATATTAACTTGCTTGTAAATAATTATAATACAAAAAAGTCTCTGCAAACCTCCATTTTTACTCTCACAACCCATACAATTGCTAGACTCGTGACCAATCCTATAGTGATTTCATAGATTAGCCTTTAAACCAAAAGAAGGATGAACAGATTTACCTTGCTGACATCTTTGCCTTCTTGCAACATTGCATGAGTTTAGCATATTTGTTATTGGTTCCCCCCAGGCCTCCGTGTGTCAGATTATTTTCCAGCTTTGAAAATAATCTTCCACTATTTGTTAACCCCCAACAATCTTCTGTGACTATTTTAGATTGAATTGATAGAAGTCAGACTTGTGTTCACCATGTGTGTCTTTGTGGAAGGATCCTCTTTATTGCTCAAGCATGAGTAGTGTTGGTGACTTGTGTTCTGCAGCAGCTGTTCCATGTCTCAAAGTAGAAAGTCTGACTGTCTCTTCTCAAGGCATATTGAAGGTTGTGTCAGTTCCTAAATGTTCCCTAGTATCTGAGGCAGGGCCGTCAGCAGACAAATGCCAAAGGCCTGGAAACTTTCAGGTCAATAACAGACTAAGCAGACAGATATTCAGCATCAACATCAGAGGTTTCCAAATAGTCATCTTCTACTTTTTTTCTGTTTCACTATTGCAGTGTGTACTTAAAAATTATACATCCAATATATTTCAAATAGTCTTCTTCCAAACCTCAGAGTGGCCACAGTCTTGTCTTCACATTGAATTTGTTCTAACAGAAGGTGTTACCATGACAGCCCTGGCGACAGCAGTCTTTCTTTTATCTGCGGACTCAGCACAGAAAGAGTAGCAGCCCTGCCTCAACAGCATGCATCAGTTCTGCCCTGAAGACATCCCCTGTAGGGAAGGGAAAACACATGTGGTTCCAAACACATTCAGCCTTTGGCTTCTCTACTGAGATAGCCAAATGTGCCAGTGAATGAACTGAACATCTGGCTGATGGAAACTGGCCTCAGACCACCAGCTCATTTCATATAGGCCACCGAAGAGCCATCAGATAAGGACTTTCATAGATTCTAAGGCGAGAAGGGACCATTGTCATCATCTAGTTTGACCTCCTGCATAACATGAGCCATAGAAATCCCCCAGAATAATTCCTGTTTAACTAGAGCATCTCTTTTGAAAAAAACATCCAATCTTGATTTAAAAATTGCCAGTGATGGAGAATCCACCACAACTCTTGGTAAGTTATTCCAATGGTTAACTACCATCAGTGTTAAAAACATACGCCTTATTTCCTGTGTGAATTTGTTTAGTTTCAGCCATTGGGCCTTGCTATACCTTTGTCTCGTAGATTGAAGAGACACATTATCAAATATTTGATCAGTATGTAAACTATGATCAAGTCACACCTTAATCTTCTCTTTGTTAAGCTAAATAGATTGAGCTCCTGGAGTCTCTCACTATAAGACATATTTTCCAATCCTTTCATCGTTTTTGTGGTTCTTCTTTCCCATTTACAATTACATTTTGAGACCTGTCAGTTAGCCAGTTTTTAATCCATTTATTTTGTTTGCAGTGTTGTTGTAGCTGTGTTGGTCCCAGGATATGAAGGAGACAAGGTAGGTGAGGTGATATCTTTTGCTGGAACAACTTCTGTTGTCCTAAAGAAGAGCTCTGTGTAGCTCAAAAGCTTGTATCTTCCATCAACAGAAGTTGGTCCTTTAAAAGATATTAACTCAACTACATTATCTCTCTCTTTTTAATTTTGTATCATTCTAGTTTTTTAATCAAAATGTCATGCTGTACAAGTCAAATGCTTTGCAGAAGTCTTAAGTATGTTACGTGAACACTGTTGCCTTTATCAGTCAAACAATCAGCAATGTGAATTGCATTTAGATTGGTGATAAAAGTGCAAAGCTCCAAAGCATATTACTAAACCCCTGAGGCAACAAGTTCCCTTCTGTTAATGTAATTCACCTTTTTGTTTAAAAAATTCTCTGACATTTTATATTTTTAAAAGAATAGATTTCAGCTGATTCATGAATGTTGCCAGGACAAACCTGAGAAGACATTTTATCTGTTACTACACTGTTAAAAAAGCAACCAGAAACAGGACATTTACAAATCACTGAGCTATAGAAAAGATTCATTTAGAAAAGGATGATGGTAGAGTAACTCTACATGATATTTCAATTCTGGAGAGCTAGGAAGATTTAAGAGCTGGTTAGTAGCTTACAGAAAGTAGTAGGGAGCAGGTATCCAAAAGTAAGTATAGTAAAACAATGCATTTTCTTTTGCCAATTTCCTTCACAAAACAAGGTTGGAAAACTGTGTGCAGACATAAACTACTGTGTTGAATAGCCAAAAGATGTGAAGAACCTAGAGGTTATGGGCCTATTACAGGAGTGGGTGGGTGAGGAACCTTAGTCTGACATCCGTTGTGAGGGATAGCAAAGCAACTTAGAAACTGTGCAGGAAGTCAGTGGGAAAATGTATATGATGATGAATATTCAAAAATAAATCATTTTAAGATAACTGTTATTACAACTCTGTAAGTGTATTTCTCTGAGACCGTGCTTGTGAGAGACCATAATAAAGCTACAGATATATCTCTCTGCAAAGGAAAACAAAAGGATGTTGAATGTATACTACATAATACTGACAACATTATTAAAATACTAAGTGACATTTTAAATGACTAAAGCCCTGATCCTGCAAATGAATCTGCATGGGAGGACCGGGGCTTCAGTGGATCCAGATGGTTACAAGATCTGCCCTCATAGTTTTGGTTACAGGATTTATCGTAACCAATGAACAGTGAACCCTTATGAACAGGCTTGGAAGGATTAGATTTTTATCAGTAAAAGTCAATAAAAATTGATTTCACTGCACACACACAAACTAAAGAAAACATTTCCGTCGATACTAGTAAAAATGTACAGCTTGGCAAAGTAAGAAAAATGCTGCTTCGGAACTTATTAGAGTTTGATTTAAATCTGTTTACTTTGTATATTATGATATATGAGGTTCACAATTCGTGTTTTAACAATTATAAAGCTTTATTTCTTTAATCTCAAATCTACTGTTATTAAATAATTATTATTTGAAACCCCCATTGTCTGACACCTCCCATACTTTTGTACAACTGTGAACATTTAAATGGATAAACATAACTATCAGTATTATCCATTAGTATCCCATATGATCCAATATTATCAAAATGACCAAAAATGAAAAATTCTGCCACGCCTACTTATGGGTAGAGCTGATTGAAAAATGCAGAAAAATGTTCATGAAAAATTTTCAAAACTTTACATCACATTTGAATTTTAAAAAACCTGTAAGACAGTTGAGGAACAGCAACATTTTTTGAAAATAAATAAATAAATTTGACCAGGGTACAACTTTCACAAGTGCCTAAGTGCCATTTTCAGAAATTTCTTTAGAACTTAGGGGCCTCAGTCCAGTTGATTTTCAGTGAAACTTTGGTTCTTCAGTGGGGCTTAAGCTCCTAAATCATTTAGGCCCATTTGCAAATGTGACCACAGCTCTAATTATGACAAAATTATATGAAGGTAAGAAATATTACAAGATGCTGCTATGCATACAGAAAAATGGTATGATATTGTTATATTGTAATATTTGAATAATAGTATGAACATTTATTTTTTATCTATTCAGAAGGATAGAAATACTAAAAAGGGCACTTGTCTATACACTCTAGACTCCCTTGCCATAACTTAAAAATACATTCTACAGCAGCAGGACAGTTTAATATTGCCCACACCAGGAAGCCAGCCAATTTACAAACTCAACCCCCCCTTCCCCTCCAACAATTGCCCACCCTCACAACTCTCCCATAGATTCAAATGACTGGGAAAAAAAGATGAGCTTCACAGTGTATCTTTGAAGGCCATCAGATTCCTGGTGAAATCATGGCCCCACAGAGGTCAGTGAGAGTTTTGCCCCTGATTTGAGTGGGCCCAGGATTTCTCTCTTGGAGTGTTTCAGACCAAGTGGAGGGGAGTGAATTCCAAAGCCATCCCAGAGAATGCCCTGCCAGCAGCCTCCTCTCATTTATAGCAACATGGCTCCAGCACAAGCATCTCTGTTGATCCCCTCTGCCACACCATGACACAGGGTGAGAGGCAAGCTCCAGAGTGGGTAGATCCTAAGATTTAGAGCGGGGTCGGCAACCTTTGGCACACGGCCCATCAGGGAAATCCACTGGCGGGCCCGGACGGTTTGTTTACTTGCAGCATCCGCAGGTGTGGCCAATTGCAGCTCCCACTGGCTGCACTTTGCCCTTCCAGGCCAATGGGGGCTGTGGGACGCAGCGGCTAGCACATCCCTTGGCCCATGCTGCTTCATGCAGCCCCTATTGGCCTGGAATGGTGAACTGTGGTCAGTGAGAGCTGCAATCAGCCGAACCTGCAGATGCTGCAGGTAAACAAACCGTCCTGGTCTGCCAGTGGATTTCCCTGACTGGCCGCATGCCAAAGATTGCCGATCCCTGATTTAGAGCTTTATAATGGGCTGGTCAAAAAATGGGAATTCTTTTCCACAAACATTTTAGAAGAAAACAAAACATTTGTTTCCTTCAAAAAAAAAATTGTGGAAAGGAATTTTTTGTTTTCTTTGTAACTTTTCCTGAAATCTTGTAATTTTTTTGTAGGAGAAATATTTGGAAATAAAATATGTTTTGTTTTGCTTAAAGTTGAATGGAACCTGAAACGTTGTTTTTTTTAAATTTTGTTGGGGGGTTTTTTTGGTTAAGAAGTGATAAATGGGAGATGAGGGAGAAAACTGAAAAACTTTCATTTAATATCCATTCTGTACAAATGGAAACAATTTTTTTTCTTATTGTATATTTTTTATGAACATTTTCTTATCCTTCAAAAAGGCATTTTTCATTTAGAAAAAAAACCTTTTTGATGGAAAATCATAACCAACAATATATTCTTCACCCACTAATCCATAGGCCTCCAGTGCAGATCACTGGATTAACATGTTTGTGGCCAGACACTCCACTTACCAAGCAGACTTCCACCTTCTGCACTAGCTTCAATTTCTGGATGGTTTTAAGGTTTTTATATATATCATGCAATGAGAGACCTCACTTTATACATTCACACAAGGGGGCAGAATTAAGTGTTGGTATGCAGCCTTTAACTTTGGCATTTCCTGACTTTTGAGTGTATAATTGTGTAATCTTAACACTGTATGAACATAGTGTTTTGTATTTAACATTCAGCTAATTTATAGCTTCTTTTATTACTGGAGCATTTTTAAATGGCATGTGTTACACTGTCTTCACTTGGCAATGTGTGACCTCAGCATATAGAATCTCATTATTGAGAATGAAATTAATTGATTAAAACTTCTTCTGATGGCACCAACAATGGGTTAGATGTTGGGTAAGTGATGTAGTCACTCTATCATGGCAGCATCATCCGGAGACATTAAGCATGTCCATCCACCATCGAGATGAAAAAGAGGGCAATCCATAACCAGATAGCAGGCTGCTTGTTCTAGGGTTGTACAGGGGCAGAGTGGGGAGGTCAAGAAGACCTAATGGTAAAGATGTTAGTTAAACTGCTTGTGACCACAGCCTATCCTGTTGTAATGAAGAAGGATCTTTCGGTTCATATGATTGTTCTGATGGGCCTGCAACACCTGATCTGGATACACTAAGGGATGCAGATCTAAATTGTCTATCTGCCAACAAATGCACTATTAATCCAAAGCACAGTCCTGCCCACCTGTTGCCACTGTTTATTAGAAAGAGTGTCGTCTGGTGTACTGTACTCTGAGAGGCTCAACTATTTCAGAAAAAGGGCTGGCATTTAGCTGCTATTTTTGATGTGGCTTTGAGATTAAATTGTGAAGTAAGCTGTTTTATGCAGCGCAACACAGCCAGGGCCCTGCCATCATGCCAGAGGAGCAACGCCAGCCAGGCCTGGAATGTTGGAGATTGGAGTTGCCTGGGGCAATGATGATATGAAGGGCAGAGTTGATCACTGAGTCCAACTTGCCACAGTGGTGACTGGAACCCCATGCTGCTGCACAGTATTTGGCAGTGCAATAATTAGGACATTGGTAGATGTTCACAAGGTTGCAGCACTAGCACCCTATGAAACGTTGGGAAGTCTGAGAGGAGTGTGAGTCTCAACAGGATTTTAGGGTGTGTCTTCTTGATGTGCTGAATTTAGTTGTGGAAGGTCAGCTGTATATATATTAAAGAGGATTGGAAAGAGTACAGATCCCATTGTTCATATGATGTGGTCAACTTGAACCATCTCCACACTCGACAATCGCTATTCTGTTAGAAATCATCTGCCTAATAAACTCTACAAGTTTCATATTTGGAGAATAATTTTAGGACTAGTCCATGGTGCCAAACTGTGTCGTATGTCAATGACAGGTCAACAAAACAAAATCATAGCTCTTCTGTCCTGCCTCAAATGTATTCTCAGTAAAAGATGTTGGTCTAATTACTTGATCCTCAGCACTATGGCCCAAATGAAGTAATTGTGGGTTGATTAATGTAGAGATATGTTTGTAGAAGATTATAATTTAGAGACACTCCCTCACAAGGGACAGTATTATGAACATAGGAATTTGGAGATGTGCCCAGAAATGGGGGTTGGGAACATGGCTGTGTGCAGCAGCTCACCATAGAAGCTCTCCAGTTTGTTTTATTCCTTTCTCATTCATTGGTTTGTTATTTAACGATCCCAAGATTGTTACATGGTGTCAGAGGTGCTGAATGAGAAGGAAACTGTGATCGTTTTGAAGTTAACTCCTGTGTTTGCAACTGAAAGCAGAGACAAAGGGAGGCACCAGAGCAGCATGTGGAGCACCAGGCACAGAGGCTTTTGCATGTATTTGGTGAGCACAGTAGTAGCTTGACTGGCTTAAGCAGGGGAAAAAAGCCAACAATGGATGTTTTGCAACCTCCATCCTGTCTACAATCATCAGACAATGTTGCAGAGAACTGGAAAAAATCAGACAGAGATTTGAATTGTATTTAACAGCCATAGAGGCAAAGGAAAAAAATGATAAAGTGAAATCATCAATCTTTTTGCATGTTGTTGGGGAGAAGCACTGAATATTTATAACAACTTTAAGTTTGATGAAGGTGAAAGCATGAATTAAGTAAAATACTGACTACATTTGAGGAACATTGCATGCCAAAAAGGAATGAATCCTTTGAGAGACATGCCCTTTTTACATGCATGCAAAAAACTGATGACACCATAGAGCAATATGTCACAGAAGGAAACTCAGTAAAACCTGTGACTTTGGTGAGCTGACAGAGTTTCTGGTTAGAAATAGAATCATTTGTGGCATTAAAGACAATATGTTAAGAGAGAGACTGCTCTGTGAAGGAGACCTAACTTTAGACAAAGTTGTCCAAATATGCAGGGCAGCACAATTTACTAGAATGGGTTATCCATGTAAAATCCGATAAGAGGAAGATGTTAGCAATTGAAATGCCATGTCCTGAGTCAAAGAAAGATGCCCAATGGTTCATGAGAATGGTTAATTATCTTGGAAAATTCATACCCAATCTATCTACCAAAGCAACACAAAAACAAATGGTATTGGGGTCCAGAACAGGAGGAATCACAGGAAGGTTTAATACAACAACTGATATAAGAACCAGTGTTGAAGTTTTATGCATCAGGAAGGCCTACTGAAATTACAGCAAATGCTTCACAGACTGGGTTATGTGCAGTAATTTTATAGAAGTATGCGGATTGGCAACCAGTGGCATATGGATCCAAATCACTGACTGAGGCAGAAACCAGATACACAGAAACCAGACACACATGATGGAAAAGGAGCTTTTAGGAATATTGATTGCTTGTGAGAAATTCAGTTAGTATATTTATGGACAGACAGTGAAAGCTGAAATGGACCACAAACCCCGATCACGTTATTTAACTGTTATAGTCAAATCACTCCCACAAGAGAAATCAGCTACCCCAGTATAACTGTATCTACGCTAGGGACTTGTGCCAGGACAGTTATGTTGGTCAGGGATCGCACATCTTCACACCCTTGACCAGCATAGCTATGCTGGCAGAACTCAACAGCCTAAGGGAAGTGTGGGTCATTACAAAATAAACCTATTGGCTATTCTTCTTGAAAAGCTCATGTCACAGCCAACGGGCAGCATGACCTTCGGTAGATGTATGACCACTCCTCTTTATCTCTCTGTTTGTCTTAGCCTGGGGCCTGGTTTGCACTAAAAAGTTAAATTGACCCAGCTATGTTGCTCAGGGGTGTGAAAAGCCCCTCCCCGAGTGACATAGTTAAGACAATATAACCCTCAGTGCATACAGTGCTAGGTCAACAGAAGAATTCCTCCATCGACCTAACTACTGGCTCTCAGAGAGATGGATTTCTTATACCAATAGCAGGTTTCAGAGTAGCAGCCTTGTTAGTCTGTATTCGCAAAAAGAAAAGGAGTACTTGTGGCACCTTAGAGATTAACCAATTTATTTGAGCATAAGCTTTCGTGAGTGTCTAAGGTGCCACTAGTACTCCTTTTCTTTATACCAATGGGAGGCCCTCCAATGATGTAGATCATTGTGCTACAGTGGTGCAGCTGCAGCTGTGCTGCTGTAGCGTTTCAAGTGTAGACAAGCCCTCTGTTTGTAAGCATCTCAATCAGCCATTTTATCCAAAGAGGTATTGGTGCAATTTTCCTGTATCATACTCAGCCGTAAAAAGACAGAGGAAAGTATGATCACATAACCTAAGAGAAATTTATTTGATTTTGGAGTCAGGAAAAATGTGTTCCCCTTTTGGATTTCTTTTTATCCAGAGTTCATCAGCTCTTAGGGGAGCAGTTCTGATACATATTTGATTTAGCTGCCTAAGTGGCATGTGTCTTGTCTCTCTGATGCTGAAAGAGCATTTGTCAATATGCTAAACGATTTAACAAACACATAATACCCCAGAAAGAAAAGGAGTACTTGTGGCACCTTAGAGACTAACAAATTTATTTGAGCATAAGCTTTCGTGAGCTACAGCTCACTTCATCGGATCATCCGTGCTTTGCTAGCTAAATAGTCAAAGATTAGAGGTTTACAGTAATTAGTGTTAGGAAATTTTTACTTCATTACTTTGAGTTTGCCCACACAACAAAATTTCTATAAACCCTGTGGTAAGATTGATATGTCATGTTTTTCCATCCTGACGGCCAGAGTTTAACAGGCTGTTCTTGAAAGTCTCCATTTTGGAAAACTTCCCTGATGACAAGTTTATGGGTGTGAGAGAATCTTTGACACAAACTTGTCTCTTTGCCCTCCCTCCATTTGGGGTGCTCCCTGCATCTTTTCCAAAGCTACCATGTAATATGTCATTATAGCCACAGGGGTAGAAGCAGGAGACACTGTTCTGCCCATTCTTCATTAATTTTGCAAGAACATGTTGGTATCCTGAGAGGTGAGAAAACAGACACAAGTTAACAGCATGACTAGAGGACTGACAAATGCACTCCACCACATTCTGGCTGGGACCCTAGAAGAATTTCAGAGCTCTGTGATTCTGAATGCCAGCGAACGGATCCATGCCAGAGATCCACAACATGAGGAATAACTTGTGTATTTGTAAAAGGGCATCCAAAATTGGGCATGGCCCTTTACAAACTAAATAAAGACACAGTCCCTGTCCCAGAGAGCTTGCAATCATAGAATATCAGGGTTGGAAGGGACCTCAGGAGGTCATCTCATCCAACCCCCTGCTCAAAGCAGGACCAATCCCCAATTTTTGCCACAAATCCCAAAATGGCCCCCTTAAGGATTGAACTCACAACCGTGGGTTTAGCAGACCAATGCTCAAACCACTGAGCTATCCCTCCCCACTATGTCAATCTATGACAGACTTCCTGACTCCAAAATCAATCTCCATTAGATGATGTGATCATACTTTCCTCTATCTTTTTACAGCTGAGTATGACACAGGAAAATTGCCTAGAAAATGGCACCAATAAATAAATAAAGGTGGGGCAGAGGAGAAGTACTCATAGGTTTACTAATAAGTAATAAGCTCATGGGGTTTATTAATAAGACTGTGGGCTGCTGGCAGCTCATGTGTACAATTCATGTTATTTAAAGGGGTTTTCAGGGACAGGAGATGATTTGTTTTTATATTTTATTTTGATTCATGCAAAGCAAATGACAAAAGGACATTTCATTGAGCAGCATCTTGATGGAGTGTACTGGACTTTTCTTTTTAAATTTGATTACAACATGTTGTTAATAAGAAGTTCAGGCTTTTGAACATCTGTATATGGGAAAAAATATCTACATTTACCTGAAATCATAAGTGCTTGACATGGTTTCTTCAGAGTCCAGCTGTTTACTAGCTTCTCACCAACTGCTAAGAGACAGGGATATCTACAGGATATCTGGACAGTATGAAAGCCCTTGCTCCCACTGGAGTTAGAAACAAAACACCCATTGACTTTGATGGGAACAGATCAGTTCCTAAGAGCTTGTCTACTTGGGTGGGGTAATGTGCACACGGGATGCGTGATTTCTAAAGCACACTAATGTGTTGTGCATTAATTGGTCCATGTAGCTCTAGCTGGTGTGCACTAAAGGTTGTTTGTGTGCTTTAATGGAGTACTGTGCACTATGTAAAAGTGCATGAGGGAATCTTTAGTGTGCACCATCAGGGTCTACATGAACCACTTAATGCTCAACACGTTAGTGTGCCTTGGAAATCACACCTGTCATAGTGTGCACTGCAGCTCCGTGTACAGATAGGCCCTATGTATCTGTTACTGACACGTGAAGAAGATATTCCCTTAGCTAACTAACTTGCTTGAATTAAAAGGGGAACAGACTGATCTAGATTTCTGTAACCCTTCTGCCCGTCAGAGTTGGCAGCAACAAGGGCCGGGTTCAGTATCTAGGGGTTCCATTCCAATAACACAATGCAAAACCGGCTCGAACCCCCACTCAGTGACCTGGGACAAATATATACCACCCCTGCTGGGCACCTCCAAGAGGCAATACTTCCCCTCTCGCAAGCACAGAGTCTGAGTATAGCAAAGCCTTTTAATAACAGAGAGAAACAATGTGGCATTATGTTGGGGAAACACCACCAACAGGATTCATAACACAACCCATGAGCAAAAAACCACCCCAAGCAAATTGGGGTGTGTCCTTCCCTTTGGTTCTTGAGTCCAGCAACCCAAAATCACCCAAAGTCCCAAAAGTCCAACATCCCAAAAGTCTCTGTCCCTGGTCAGTGCAGCCCCAGAGTTTGAAAGTTTATCTGCAGGTTTTTCCTCCCAACCTGGGTGGAGATCGGGGCGGGGGGGGTTAAGGGGCACCTTACGTGGTTCAAAGCCGATTGCCCCACCTCTCCATGGGGCTCTGCTCCGCTCCACCAGCCGTCCCACGAATCGCTCTGCTCTCCAGGCATCCCACAAACTACTCCGCTCCACCAGCCGTCCCATGAGCCACTCCAGCCGTCCCGTGAACTGCTCTGCTCCAGGAGCCGCTCTGCTCTGCTCTGCTCTACCAGCCATCCTGCAAACTGCTCCACAATATATCTTCAGGCTCCCCCACTACTTAACACAACACTCAGTGATTTCAGCTCTTAGTAAGTTAGTTCTTTTGTGATTTCAGCTTGTAGTAGGGGAGCCTCAGTGCTAGCGCACCATTGGCCCAAAGTGAATTCAGCTCAGCAGCCTGTAACTAGATTCCTAATGGAATAAAAATTAGCTCTGATATTCTACAGTGGAGAGAGGAGGAAATGCAATTATCATATAAGGCCTTCACCATAGGGCCCCATACCACCAAGTATTAATACCTATCCCCAGTCTCTCTCCATTCACTGGGTTTTGGAACCCATGACCCTTGCCTAATGAGTGCTGCTTAGTTGATGGTGAGTCCCTCCATCATAACAGAAGGCCAAGTACAGTTCCACTGTCCTTGGTTCACATAATCAGGATGTTAGGATATAGATATTCAGGCCTGTCTGCAAAGGCCTGTACTTTAAGAATTTAGGTGTATTCTTATCACTTGGCTAGTTCTAGAGGTATAAAAGAGAGAATCAAAATCACTGTCTGCTGGTGTAAGGGCCTTCTCTTACTGTGACAATCTGAGGCCCTGTGCTTAGGCTAAGGCCTTTGGCTAAGCAGCAGAGGCAGCCATAAGCTAGGAAGCGACCGGTCACATCCTCACATTCCAAACTAGTCACATTGAAAGAAGGTGCTATTGGGCTCTTAGGAATACAATCCTGTCCTGATAATGCCTATTGCCTCCAGAGAAAGGGAAGTGCCTAGAAAATGTAAAAGGAAACAGCATCCGGTCTGGCAAGAACTCACTTATCAATACTGGGATGTGAAATCCTCACTTCTGTATTGTTTTGTCATTATAGTTCCCACTTTGCTATTGTTTGTCTGTATAATCTCTGTCTGGTTCTGTGATTGTTCCTGTCTGCTGTATAATTAATTTTGCTGGGTGTAAACTAATTAAGGTGGTGGGATATAATTAGTTACATAATCATGTTACAATATGTTAGGATTGGTTAGTTAAATTTCAGGAAAATGATTGGTTAAGGTATAGCTAAGCAGAACTCAAGTTTTACTATATAATTTGTAATCAATGAGGAAGTGAGTGGGCGTGGTTGGGAGGGGGGAGATGGCAACAGGGAATGGGGGTAAGGAAATTGGAATCATGTTTTGCTAAAGGGGGAGATGGGAACAGGGAATGGGAGTGGGGAAACTGGAATCCTGTTTGGCTAAAGGGGGAAATGGGAACAGGGACACAGGTGTAAGGCTCTGTGGTGTCAGAGCTGGGAAGGAGGACACTAAGGAAGGAAACAGGAATCATGCTTGCTGGAAGTTCACCCCAATAAACATCGAATTGTTTGCACCTTTGGACTTTGGGTATTGTTGCTCTCTGTTCATGCGATAAGGACCAGGGAAGTAAGTGGGTGAAGGAATAAGCCCCCTAACACAGGATAACAACAGTTTATTCCTGTCCCAATAACAGAGAAACTGTGGCTCCTACAGCAGCCAAAGTGACCATCTAGGCAGGGTGGGTGTGCCTATGCAAATGAGATCAGCCCCCAAAGTTCTTGTCCACAACCCACCATGACTCGCCACCAGATGTCAGGGTAGAGCTCATCCTGACTCTGCTTACATCTCTTTGTGCCCATCTATAAGCAAAGATGGAGAAAGAGGGACTCTATGGTTGGGCATAAGGGGAAGAATCCCATTATATTCCTCACTGAGTCTAAGCAGTCAGATTATGTAGTCGATCCCATTCCCTTGTCAACTGATTTTGTAATTACCTCAATGGAACAGTTAAAAATCACCATTCTAGAGTTTTCTATACACCATCCTTTCTCTGCTGAAACATGCTTTACCTTATAGGCATCCTTTATCCTACTGTACACATGTTGTTATAAAAGCTTTGATTGCCCTGGAAACCTCCCAATGAATGTCATGGAGAAGTGCAAAGTTGGACCCGTACGCCTCCCCTTCTCGCCCTTCTCTGTACCTCATTTGGGCTGCCCATTCGCCACCTTTCCATGATATCAGTTTCTCTTTGAATACGAAAAGAAGGAAGGGAATTAAAGATCATGTTCCCCTATGAGTTACCTTCTTGATTTTTTTTTAATTCAAAGCTGCAGAATTTATACCTAAACAGTGAGAAACAGAAACAAATTGAAGATGATCAGACAGATTTTGATGGTGCTCATACCTAGGATTTATTTGTGGTTAGAATAATTGTTCTTTTACTCTATGACAGAAGCACCTGGAGTTTGAGAGGTGTGTCTTTTTTCAGAAATATTTAAAAAAATGACCCCACACCCCTTTGTTTCTAAGATTTCTTGTTCAGAGTTCTGGAAAACAGCTTGTACAATACCAGGTGGTGACACCCTTCTGTGAATCAATAAATTAAGTAACACATCAATACCAGATAGCAAATGCATAGCTACAATGATAGCTTATCTCTGTGGGCTTCTATCTTGGCATGAAAAGTGTTTGATCTAAGTGTGCTGTCACAAAAGATGGGAGCTACTTTGTCTGCTTCAGGGACTTAGATTTACTGACCTTAACCTACAGGGTGCCTGTTTCTCAGCCCTAATCTGAAACTGAACATATTTATTCACTTGTCCCTGTATTAAGAGGGTTTCTTTCTGGTGAAATATAAAAACTAACAAAATTTGAACAGCTGCTATGCTATTACCATTAGGGTGCTGGCAGGCAAAAGGAAAATGAAAGTAAACAATCAATCTCTAAAGCATTATATATGCTAATAATGTTTGCCAGGGCCAGCCACTGTTAAATCAATACCGGATGTAGGATTTTGCCAAACGTTTAATACTTCACATGCCTCATCAAAAGAACCCCCTGTGCCTGGCCTCAAGAAAGAGCCATAAAATTCCCTGTTGTATGTGGGCTCTGGTATCTACACTATAATGTACAGCAATGGCCTGCTACTTGTCTAAAAGATTAGATGTCTCACACTCAGCAAGATAACTCCTTAATGTTTTATAACAGGAAGGTTGCCTGCAAAATATCCTAATTCATTTGTTGCCCGCAGGGTCTATTTTTATTTTTTGTCTTTTGAAACCATACTAAGGCCTATTCAGCCCTAATGATTTCAATACATCATCAGTTGGATTTTACTCCTGCTGCCCGTGTGCTCTGGTTCTTTCTTGGAAACAGTCAAGGGCCAGCATTCATCCACAAGAGGGAGTGCGTCTGTTCAAGAGCTGAGGTTGGCTGCCCTGCGGTGGGGAGCTGACGGAAATAACATGCAGCACAGGGACAGTGATTTCAGGAGGCTGTTAACGTTTGGAAATGTTAGCGAAAAGATCTTTCTAAAGAGTAATCAAGGCAAGTCATTTGACATTGATAAAAATCTTTATCTGAGAGGATGAGGAGGTATGAGGATGTTTAATTTTTTATCAGTAGAAATGAATTCTTGCTTTTATTCATTCCGTTGTGCTAAGCTGGGCTAGCCTCTGCCCATCAATGATTCAGGACCCATAATTTTAAATGCTGCATCTGCTGATAGCCTGCCAGCTAAAAAGTACATTTGCATGCCTGCCTGTGTGTGTAAACTTGCAGCAGAGCTGGCGATGTGACTGACTATAATATCTTAAGGGAGACTTAATACTTATCAGTGCCTTTTATTTACGAGTTAATAGTTGAACGCGTTCTACTGTGTAAACCTTGAAACAAATTGATTATACAATGTGTTTTCCGAAGTCAACGTGCCTTCCCTACAGAGTCCTAAAACTGGTGAAAAATGGGTAGCATCAATAAACACTGAACCTTGTACCAATAAATGTGTTCCCCTCATTACTCAATGAGCCCAGAGGCATGGAGGTATAAAAGGCCCCATTCTTCCCTATAGGGGAATAACACGTGTAGGGGAGAGGAAGCTCAGTTAATTTCAGCATGCAGAGTTTCCTGCTTATTCTTCGGTGGGAAGGGAGCCATTGATTGCTTTCTCCACAGAAAAAACTCCAGAGTTCTGCTTCCTTAACTTATAGATACTTTGAGATCTGCAGATTCTGAGAGATCCACAAGAGATAGGGGCATTTGCTTGATTGCCTGACCCCACCAGCTTCTGCTATTGCTTTGACAGCTGTCCTTGGAATTTCAGAAATTGGGGCCTTAGTCTGTCCTTCCTATGGACACTTCATATGGAAAAGTCCTATAGAATGTACTAGATAATGAGAACTCAGGGTTTTTGGAACCATCTTATAAAGTTAAAATTATATTCTTGCCATGGAATTCCATAGCATGGTTCAAAAAACCTATAGATTGAGTATAATTTTCTTAAATTATATAGATTCCCTTCAGAGGCCTCATTCATTTAATCCTTATTAAATTCACTTATTAATTTGTGTCACTGTGATGGCTGCAGTCTTGACCCACACAATGGGGATTGAACTGGGGCCCTTTAAAGCTGAATGCTCACCTGAGCTCACCAGCCTGGCACACAAGGGGCTGTGTAACAGGCCCTGAACAGCCAGTTACACTACTTTATCCTACAGTCTGGGTTTTTGGATAGCATGGTCAGGAGGAGCCCATTCAGGTCCCACTGCTGCCCTTGCTCAATTCCACTCAGCTGGTATCAAGCTATCACCCCATGAAGCAGCTTCTATGGGGTCAGAGGGAAATTAGAGCATATTACAGAGATGGATCTCCACAAAACTCCTTCCTTGGATGCAGGATCTCCTCTGCCTGTAGATATGGAACCTGATCCAAAGTCCATTGAGACTGATGGGAATCTCTCCACTGACTTTGGATCTGGCCCAGGGAGGGGAAGTACTGGGGCCTAGGACACGTGTGTATATGTATGTGTGAGAGAGAGAGAGACACTACACGCACTCAGATTTTTAAATATGTGTCAAAGTATTTTTAATTATTACAGTATTTCACTTTGTATTATATTAAATGACTTTTATACTCAACATGTTTTTTAATGTGTTTTCAGTATGACTTTGCTTTTGATATGGAATACTCTGTTGAATTTCTGGTTTCAAGAATTCCACTATTTGTTGTTGCTGAATGGACATGGAGACTTTTCTCACCTCCTAGACATCATTCCTTCATAGTCAGGATGGAGGCTCACTGGAAAGGCAGTGTGGAGTGGACTGAACTACCAGTGCCCATGCTGTGCCTATGGAGAAAAGACTTTAGGCTCCAGAGCTGTGAGTCTGGCGCTTTTCACAAGCATGAAATTCACTTGCTTTTTTTTTTAAATGAGCTTTTTTTATCCTTATCTGGTTTCTGTGGTATAAAGATGACTTATCCATTCGAGGCTGATTTTGTTGGCTCTCATTCTTCTCTTGTTATGTTATTCTAAGGGCTACTTTATACCAGTGTACTGAGCACAATGTCCAATGCAGTTACTTCGGGTTAATTCAGAAAGTTGCACATCCTGAAAATATAAATCTGCTGGATTTCATAGACTTGTGTGTGTGTATATATATATATGGACTTTTTTTCCTTTAGATGTAAACAACTGTCCATCCCTGCCCCCAGGTCTTACAATATCATACACTTAATACCAAATGTGCCCCAAAGTGGTTTGCAAAACTACACACTTGCATGCACACATGAATCACTTCACCCATCACAGGAATGCAGCCACTTCTGAGGTGGAATGTGGCAGCTGGTTTAGCAGAGTAGCAAAGGCTCAAACCTGTAAACATTTGTGCACATGAGTGCCTTTACTACCTTCAGTAAAGGTACTCGTGCTTAAGTATTTGAAGGCTCGGGCTCTAAGAGGTTATTATTTTGATCTCTTAACACTATCTGTTAGTGAAAGCAGGAATCAGGCAGCAGGTTTTTTTGTTATTTGCCCATTGCTATAGACAGCTGTAACAGCTACAATCTCTTTGAGCTTTTGTTTTCCACACTTGGAGAAGGCCTCACTACCAAAACATCACCTCTGACCTTCTTTTATATTTCCAGCATGTATTTTATTAACTCCTTTTTCATATGGTACACGTGGTGTCTGCCACTAGGCAAGCAGGAGACAAACTTTGGACTTCTGATTAAAAGAGCAGCAGTGAGAAATAAGACTCACTGCCAACAGTTTTTGCAACAAATGTATTATTGGGGTGACGTGTATTATAGCTGTGCACACGCACATTTTCCTCTTATACCAGGGCAACCCTGCGGAAGTCAATGAGGTTGCATTAGTGTAAACGAAAGGGGCATTTGGCCCACACTGTGCATACATGTTACATAAACATGGTGCATTTCAATTAAGTGTCCAAAGAGTTTCTTTCCAGAGCAACTCCTTGCTTCTGGGGTGAAGAATAAAAGCAGCAGGCTGGAGGTTTTGCGCTTATTATATAGTCTGAAATAGTGTATGTTAATGAAACTTTACTGAACGCTGCAGCAAAAACAAAGAGAAATTAAGATACAGCCTAGAAAAATAAAATACATACTTCTTGCATACAGTTTTATTGATTTCTAACAGCCATGTTATTTTCAGGGCTGCAGCAGGGAAAATAATTTTTGTCCCTGGCAGAATGATATACTACTCTTTTAAAACTAGCTTACACTTTTTTGTCCTGCCGTATGCATGTGCAGAAGGGTGTCTACCTAATTGGCCACAAGAGGGGATTAAAGTAAATAAAATCACAATCCACGGGAGGCCTCTAAATATGGCTTTTTAATTTGAAAAATTTTGTGAGTTACAGTGTAATTCAAGCTTTTCAAGCTTTATTAGTGCGTAGCTGTTCATACAGCTTGCAAAGCTCAAGTCTCGGCGAGTTTGATATGCCCGCCACTGTTAATGCAGAAGACAAACTGTTCTCTTCAGCTGCAAAACATGTTTTGTGACATAACAAAAGACCTACTGTAAATAAAACACATGTTAATAAAAGTGACAGGAGGTAGTAGAAGCTAGCAGTCCATGTCCAGGCTGAAACACCATTTGAAAGCATAGCTAAGTAGAGGTAATGATAATCAGAAACCACCCCGGCACTCTGTATGTGACAAAGACGTTGCTAATAGATATAAGTACATACCAACGATTTCACATGTTCACTGTAATTAAAGTCAAAATATGCAGCTCAGTGTAACTAATTGCTGTGGAAGGAGAAAGAACCAATAGTGCTCGTTGCTGTGAAACTGTTAATGGAGAACTTATGGAGAGAAAGTCCAAGTCCTCTCGTCCAAATTGGAATGTGAAAGAAATCTGTTGGAAGGTGATGACAGAAATGAAGTAAAACAGTTGTTTCCTGATCCATGTGCCAGATGTGTCACATACTGTGATAAATAAGATCTGCATCTTACACTCCAGAAATTGGGGAATATTACAAGCGTTTATTATAGTGAGGTACAAAAAATGTGGTTGAAATGCTTTGTTTCTCCTGGCACCAAGCAGTGAGCAGTTATTGCACAATGCCTGGAGCTGCTAATTCTTTTGTTTAGGTTCAAGCCAACACAGCCTATTAAAAGCTTAAATTCAATTTTATTGTTAAGGTATTTATTAACTGATTATGAAAAGACATTAAAGGGCTCATAATTAAACTACTAAATTGTTCCTTACCTAGATGAATTCTCCCATTTTCCAGGATTGACTTCTATAGTATAAAATATCAATGCTTTAATTTAGAGGAGAGATCTGGTCACTATTGCTATATTTTTTTACTGTACCTCCTGACTCCATCTCAGACTGACTTGCTGTGGTTCTTAAACTAAGATCATTGCAGAAAGTCCAGTATATTGTTGGCATTTCTTAGTAACATTATTATATAGTATTACTGTGCAGTGTTAGACAGATGCAGGATTTCACTCCAGAAATAGCTTCGTATTGATAATGGCTAAAATAGTATATTATCAGGAAAACTCGCCCTGACTACAGGATTTAGGTTTTGGCCCACATAATTAATAACTTGGTTTTGCAAATATCCTGGAAGCCCATGCTGAAATTGAAACCACATTGTGCTGGGCAAAGTATACTCCTATAGGGAGACATAGTCCCTGTCCTGGAAAACTTACAATCTAAATAGCCACAACAGACAAAGGGTGGGCGGGTTCAGAGAGGTGTATGACTTGGTCACATGCCAGGTCAGGGGTAAAGCCAAGAATTGAACGCAGGTCTTCTGACTCCTAGTCCATTGCTTTAAACATGGGACTATGTGGTCTCTAGATCCAGATTGTTGCCTCGTAGGGGGAAGGGGATGTCATAGGCAGAAGTCAGCAAGGAGGAAGACTGTTAGGTTTCCTCTTTGGAGTTTTCTCAGATCATTCCGTTGGAGGGGTGGAATCTCCTGTGGGTCCCGAAGATCAGTTGCAGGCCATTGCCATCTGCATGAAGGCCTTGGGCTTCTGCACTGGCTCTGGGACCCTGCCTCCTGACAGCATGACTTTGCTGGAGCTGTTCTTACAGGGAGTCTCCTGTCCCCAGCTGCTCCTGAGGGCTAAAAGGGAGGGCTCTGCAGAAAAGCTAATGCAACAGAAGGCCATGGTTCGGCACAGGGGTCCAGGCTAGCAGATTCTGAAGCAGGATTAGGACATTAGAGCTGTATTAAGTTTTCAGTGGATTCCTTGTTGGTTTCTGGATGGGAGGGGGCAATGCCTATCAGAAATGATGCCACAAGGAGACCTGTGTATCTCAGTGAAGTTAGATTGCAAGCTCTTCAGAGCAGAGGCCACATCACCTTAGTGGCATGGTGAAGTGACTAGCACATTTTTGGGTGCTGTCAAATAATACAATAGCAATAATAACAAGATTGTAACACCTCTGGCCTTTTTCTTGGCTCTCTCTTACTGTCATCTTCCCCCATGAGAATCCCACAGCCCATGGAGGGTGCTTTCTGCAGTCCAGAGTCGGGGGTGCAGGCAGGTGTCTAACTTGATTTGTATTATAGCTAATGTTATAAAGCTGGATTCAGCCAATGGTGGGGCAGTCTCAAGACTGGATTCTCATTTTAGATCAACACCCTGGTCTAGTTTAGAAACTCCTTGTATCAGGTGCATGTATCTTGAAAACTCCACAAATACATATGCACATAAAAGCCTAGCAGATTTGTTTTTACAGCAGTTGCTGAATGATTAATAATGTAGGACTGTTAGTTATTTGTGCTTCCATTGACCTTCATTGACGTCAACTGGGTGTAAAGGAAGGGAGGATTGGCCCTTAACTAGTTAATGTTTGAGCACTTTGAAAATGCAAAGTGCTGTAAAAGCATGATTTAATTCTTTAAAATTAATATTGTTGTTTTTACTATGTACATCCTCAAATTAAAATCTTCCTTTTATAGCACTGGCAGAAAGAATCTCCAAAGTTGCTATGGTAAGGATCAAAAACAAGAGCTTTGGAAGAAATACAGACCCTCATGCTTCAGGGCATGCAATAACTTCTATTTAATGGGGCTTAGAATGTTTCCCTATTTGCTGCAGGGGGTTCTTACACCTTCCTCTGAGGCAGCTGGAATTAGGCACTGGTGGAGACAGGATCCAGCATTAGGTGGACCATTGGTCTGATCGAGTATGGCAATTCCTGTGTTGCTGCGTGATGGAAGAGTGCTATAGGTTGCTATTGAAGGTTTTACACTCCCTGGGCTAAATTCTGCTCTCTCTTACACAGAGAAGCCAGTGCAGTTACTCTAGATTTTCACTGGTGCAGCTGAGAGCAGAATCTGTCCCTCTGTCTTCTAATAGTAGCATAGCAACTGTATTCTGTTCATCAACATTTTCTTGAGACACGTAATATCAGTTGTAAGTAAAGGAAGAACCTGTTTAAATAAAGCCTAGATGGGCATCTTAACTATGGGCTTGCCAAGGGCCATAGTTACACCAAGGGAACAAAGTTAGCAAAAACAATTGTCACATGCACGCACTATATGTTACGGAAGGAAGTTAATGAGGTGGATGTAGTCTAGCCTCTATTGTGAGGATCTCATGTAAATCACTGACAAAAAAGATGGGAAAATACCATGGCTTTGCGATGGTGAAAATATCAAATGTCCTGGTTTGTCACTAAATAAGAAAATACCTATCAAGATAAATCAATAGTTTTACAGTGATTGAGAACTGTGATACCTGTGTGCATTGTCCAAGTCCTAGATTGTGAGTTCTCCGGGGGAGAGACTTTACTTGTGTCACTTGTTTGTACAAATACTAATACAAGTGGGCCCTGATCCCTGACCAGGTTCCTTGAGAACCACTGCAATCAACCTAACTAACAATAGGTCTGGATTATATACATCAGTATAATTGTTGGCTACACTGAAAACCTTCTCTGAACTCTTCCTACTGTAGTTTGAGTTCCTCACATTGAGTCATCCTGTTATTACTATATGGCTTGATCCAGCACCCGCTGAAGGCAATGGGGCAGCTCCCATCAACTTCAGTGGTGCAGGAGCAGGCACACAAGGTGAAATCCTTGCCTCGCTGAAATCAATGAGGGTCTTGCCATTGACTTCAGTAGAGCCAGAATTTCACCCATAATTCATGCCAAGGGAATTTAAAAAAATCAATGCAATATGAAATGACCAAATTTCACAATTCACATAGTTTTAGTCTTTAAAAAAATGGTGTACTCTCCTAACTTTATAAACACAGATTTATAAAAGTGTAAAGGTCTCTGCACATGTGGACCCATTGCAACATCAGGGCAGTGTATTGTGGAGTGGTAGAAATTTACCTTTTCCAATCAGAACCTTACCCCACTGTCAGTTAAACTAAAGAAATACACACTGGAAGTTACAGTTGTTAGGTGGTGTTGACTGACATAACTAGAGAGGAAGAAAAATGTAGAAGTGTTAGTAAAGTCAATATTATTGAGACCTTGTTCCCCTGTACTGTGTATGTAAAAGCAGTTTCTAAAGTGTGACCAATTATATTCCTTTTTATGAGCAGTCACAAATGTATTTTTTATTAGCTGATTTATTCAATGAATTGAATGTATAGACTTTATTTCAATCTCATTTGAGTTAGAGGAAAGTATCGAAGGATTTTTGATGGCTAAAATTAGTGGAACTGCTGCTTTGGCTAAATGACAGGGCAGTTGTCTTGCAGAGTAGAATTCCTCTCCTTTCAGTGACTTCTGCCTGTAAATTAGTTTGCAAAGTGGTGTTTATTGCTATATTGGGAGGCTAAGACAGCCTAATTGTATGTTTGTACAGGAGAAAACATCACACCAGATCCTTGAGCAATTATTCTTTCTTTGTCCTTTCACTGTTCAGTCTTGATACTGTTCAGAAGGAAAAGGAGATGAGTTGTCTTTACCGCAGAGTTAATTAACAGTAAAAGTACATAATAGGTAATGCTACATTCATTGAAGTGGCAACTGCCATTAGTCAAGACAGGATTGATGTAGCATGCATCTAGAACCCATCCTAGAGAACTGTTTTGAATACATGTTTCAATTCAGCTGATGGTATCTTAGACTGATTTACAAGTTTGAGCTTAGTTCCAGCATGTGACTGTGTTCAGTATGTTTCCTCTCTCTGTTTCTCTCCAGCTGCCATCTCCCCTTTTTGGAAAAGAGTTAGTGTCCTGTGGGTCAGTCTATTTAACTCACTGTTACTTTCTGGGCTTTTTGTCTTTCTAGAATTGATAAAGGTGAATATCCCTGGGGATTATTGTTCTTTCTCAAGAAAGAGATGTTAAATTTAAACCAGAAAGAGAGCAACAGGTCAGTGTCTTCTTTGAGCTGGTCATAAAATGTATCACAATAAAGACAGTCCAGTGGTACTGCTCACCTCTGCCTCTGTTCTTGGGTGCATCTGATGCACGGGAGTAGTAAACCTCTTTCCCTTCAAAGGCATTTGGTCTCTGAAGCCCACATATGCACATAAACAGAGTGCCAAAATCATACCTAGTGTAAGCAACTGACTTCAGCTGAGTTGAGATTGTTTACAGCAGGGCTGTGTTTGGCTCAGAACATCTAGGATACCATGTCCTTGAAAACACATGAACTGTTTTTATATTTACAAAACCCAGGTTCGCTTGAAGTCTTTATTCAGTGATTTACAAATGCTTCTGTTATAAATGCTGTGTAAAATACAGTGAGACTGATCATTCCTGCATTTGCATGTGCACAATTCCCAGGCAGCTCACTAGGGCCCCAAATCAGCAGTCTGGCTCTATTCAGAAAAGTGCTTACCTACAAGCTAAGTTTAGTCACATGCTTAAATGCTGTGCTGAACTGAGGACAAGGAGCTGAGTGTATGCATCTGCAGTGATGATCTGGCCCTATATGTTTTAAATGGATAAATTCATCCCTGATGTCAGGGATGACCTGTGTCTGCCAAAGTGAGGGGGCAGAGGGAGGGCAGCCAGCTTCAGCAGTGTTACTGAGCATGGTCAGTCTGTGTCAGCGTGCTCAATACAAGCCAGGCAGCAAATCGGGGGGATGGAGGAGACACATGACCCTGCATACTCCCCCATGCATCGTCTCTTAGGGTTGTCAAATTTCTAATTGCACAAAACTGAACACCCTAGCCCCAGCCCTTCCCCTAGTCCCCGCCCCTTTCCCGCTCCTTCCCTGAGGCCCCGCCCCCACTCACTACATTCCCCCTCCCTCAGTGGCTCACTGTCCCGCACGCTCACTCACTTTCATTGGACTGGGAGATGGAGTTGGGGTGCGGGCTCTGAGCTCTGGTGTGGGGCCAGAAATGAAGGTATGGGAAGGGGCTCCAGGCTGTGGGGTGGGGCTGAGGGATTTGGAGAGCGGGACGGGGCTGTGGGTTGAGGCAGGGGGTTGGGGTGTGGGAGGGGATGAGGGCTCAGGGCTGGGGGTGTGGGCTCTGGGGTGGGGCTGGGGATGAGGGGTTTGGGGTGTAAGAGGGAGCTCTGCATTTGGGGGGGCTCAGGGCTGGGGCAGAGGGTTGGGGATCAGGGTTGGGGTGTGTGTTTACCTCAGGCCACGCCCAGTCAGCAGTGCAGCGGTGCTAAGGCAGGCTCCCTGCCTCTCCTGGCACCGTGCTGTGCCCCAGAAGTGGCCAGAAGAAGGTCTGGCTTCTAGATGGGGGTGGGGGGCGGGAGGCTCTGCGCACTGCTCTCACCTGCAGGCACTGCCCCACAGCTCCCATTGGCCGTAGTTCCCAGCCACTGGGAGTGCAGAACTGGTGCTTGGGGCGGGGGCAGTGCACAGAGTCCCATGGGCCCCCCGCCTAGGAGCCGGACCTGCTGGCCACTTCTGGGTGCAGAACAGTGCCAGGACAGGTAGGGACTAGCCTGCCTTAACCCCGCAGCACCGCCGACAGGGCCATTAAAAGTCTGGTCAGCACTGCTGACTGGAGCCACCAGGGTCCCTTCTGACCGGGCGTCATGTTTTTCGACCAGGCGTCACGCCTGGCAACCCTATCGCCGCTGCCTGATGTGACAGTGCAGTCAATGGCATTACACCAGAGATGAATGGGTCCAGAATCGTTGCTGTAGATGCTATGAGAGAAGGCCTACATGCAGAAAGACAGAATGACCATAAAACCCTCCTTGCCACTTCTTCAGCATCCTCCCCTATTTGTGACTGGCCTGATTAGGCAGAGAAGTGTGACCTTGAACAAAGGTTTGAAAGCGGCAATTTTGGAGTTTTTGATACTAGGAATGTTAGACATTTTCAGAGAGAGGCTCTTTGCTGGGAGGAGCAGGAGGGAGAAGCCAAGAACAATTTAATCAAATGCTCATTATGGGAAATATCAAAGAACAAACCACTGGCTCCTCTCTCCCTCTTGAAGCCAACAGTCCATTTTGAAAGCTTCAGCATTCATATATATGACATGTTCTTACATTTCCAACAAAGGGGAGGTGGCGGAGATTTCAGAACTTGTGGTTAGCAAGATGGGAATACGGCTACACGTGAGATGGATCTAGGAAACATGGTAGACCACTCAAAAGTTGTTTCTTTTACCTTTCTTCAGTGAAAAAGTACTTTATATGAAGCCCTCAGATTGTTCGTTTTTCAGGAAAAAAATGGTCTTTTGCCAAGTAACGCAGTCACTCACTCATACTCCATATGTCTGTGCCAGAGGGTATATCCCAGGCTTCATGTGCTAGTGAAACTGGTAGTGACAGTCTGGGTAAGCTGCTCAACCCAAGCCAAGTTTAGAGATGAGAAATGATAAAAGAAAGGCTCTAAAAGCTCCATCACCTCAAATTATGCCCAGGAATGCAATCCTGTGTGCTATGTTGTCAAGCATGGAGGCATTGCTTCTGGGAGACAGTAATGCTGTCACAGCACCATTTGGTCGCTCTGAGCTCTGTCCTACATTAATGTCAGTCACAGGAGTACCGGCCTTAGGGAAGAAGTTCTGGAAAAAAGGTAAAAAATGTGACAGTTTCCAGCAGTGGGTAGAGAGGGGGTTTCAGGCATTCACTCCACATCTGTGCCACTCCTATGTCAGGTGTCTGAGTTGTTAAAATTGGTTCAGCTCATGTTTCTCTCAGGACTGGGTGTCAGGAATTTTGGAGTCCTCATTTCAGCCCTGGTGCTGATGCCCTCTGGGACCTAGGTCAAAATTTCCAAACGTGAGTGTCCAAAGGTATATAACTAATAGGGCTGGCCCAAAAACAAGATTTCTGTTTGGTGAAAAACGTTGAGGTTTTGAAATTTGTTTTTTGTTCTAATACAGAGCAGAAATGGGGCCTTTCAAAATTTTTTGCAAAAACACATGAGAGAGATCAACCCACCTTCAAACCAACAGGCCAGCAGTTAGGACTTTGATTTGGAGCAGGGATTTGAACCTCACTCTCCCACATCCCAGCCAAATGCCCTAATCACCAGGCTATTGGTTATTCTGGAAGGTGTTGCTGTCTCGCTATGACCAGACATTCCATCCTGGAGCTTAGGAAATCTTCCCAACAAAATTCTCATTGAAACTGATACATTTCCACAAAACATTTCTTTTTAACAAACTGGCATTTTTTGATGGAAACAGTTATTAGAGCCAGTTGGAAATTTTTCAGCAAAACTAATTACACATTTATTATTATTTCTGTTGCAGTGACAGATAGTAGATATGTCTTTAATTCTATAACTTTAGCTAGTCAAGTTTGAAAGTGTTGTCCTTCACCTCTGACTTTCTTTCCCACATCTTTAAAATATTGATAATAACAGTAGGACTTCCTTAGCTAACTGATGAATGCTCAGGATTAGTTAATAGCTGTAAAGCCCTTTGAAGATAATAGTACTGCTATGAATAAATGACACACAGACAATGTAAGCACTGCTGTAATACAAGACACAGTAAGTCTGCAAAATATAGGTACTAGTGCCTCAAGCTATTTGAATGGTGTATACCAGTCAGTGAGGGACTGGTTTATAGGCAAGGTCAAGAATGTGCTTATTTTAGGCTCTGGCACAATGGCATGAGATCATACATAAATATCTGATTTGAGTTTGCCCAAGTGTTTTATGTCAAAGCGTCAGTAGGTTCGTGTACGTAAAATGAGCCAATATGAAGTACAATAGAGATTGGGTGCAGCTGTGGCTACCATTCCTAGTAGTATTCAATATCCAGTGCCTCAGTTCTACTACAGGACGTGAGCTTTCATTTGCAGGGAATACTCCAAGAAACAGACTTTTACATAGAGTGCTACATACTAGACCTACAGGTGCAGTCTGTGAACTTGTAAACTCTTTCCAAACTCAGCTGGGGCTTTTCCAAAGCCAAATGCAACTTCCGTAGACAAAATAGATTTAGTGCCTGTTTCCAGAAGGTTCTACGTCCCTTCAGCTACCATTGAAGCCAGAGAAGTTAATACTGGGCTTTCAGTATACATAATGCATATAATAGCCCCATTCTGGTTAGCACTAGGGTTTGCCATCTTTCAGCCAAGTGAAAAAGCAAGAAACTCCTCCCCTAGCCGTGCGTTGGCTGCTCTTACCAAGCCAAGACTACTTTGTCTTGGTCTGCAGTCCAGTGGGCCATGTGGAAGGCAGCAGAGTACAGTGAGGTGACTGGGGGAGGGAAATGATTGCTCTCCTCTGGGCACTGGTGACCTCTGCAGGGATCCCCTTAATAATGATCCTTTTATAGTGATTTCTATTTTCATAGCACTGTATAGATATTAGCTAGTTAATCCTCAGAGCCCATCCTGAGGAGTAGATAAATAGAGTTCTCCCCACTTACCAGGTGATGAAACAAAAAGAGGTTAAGGACTCAGAGAAGTTAGGCCAAAATAATCAAACTTGAATGCTAAAGTTAGGTCCCTGAATCCATATGTAGGCATCTAAACAAAAAGGGTCTGATTTTCAGCAGGGCTGAGCATGTTGACTGTTAATTGAGTTAACATTCAGGTTGAGAGTAAGGCACAGGAAACTGAAATTACCTTTTGATCTTTAACTACAAGGCCCACCTTCTGTTTCCTCAAATGTGAACATTTCCACAGCTGCATAGGGTGAAAAATAAATTGTTTCATTCTTTTGTTTAGAACTTACCAGAGAAACAAACTTCCTTCAGTGGATAGGAAAATAACTTTGTAACTTTACTGTCCAGGGCCTGATTCTTGGCTACACAAAAGACCCCCTTACCCCACTCTGGCCTTGTAAAGCAGCCTTAAAATGAGTGTAATAGACACCTACTTTCAGGCCCTTTGCCTTAGTGTAAATGAGAATCAGGCTTTCTAGTTTCTAGTCCTACCGCACGCTCTGGGACTGCTACGACACAGTGCATATTATCTTCTGCATCAGTGGGAGATAATGATCTGGTTGCCTTCAAGCAGGCCAGCTTGAGTTGTCTCCTGTAGTTGCCATAGTTTCTTATCAAAAACAACCATTTCTGACTCCAGAGGCTTGCATGCTGGGTAAAATCGTCACCATTGTACTTTGGCTCCATTTATTTTCCTTCTATTTACCCAAATAAAAAAACATCTGTTTATAACACTCAGAGTACTTGGCTCTTCTCAGTGTTATAAAGAGTGTGGAGTGCCTGTACTAATCAGATCAGTCCCAGTGGGAAGGCACATTTCTAACAGGGAATCCAGAGAAGGTGAAGGGTTAAAGTAATGAACCACTTGTCGTCTCAGGCGCAGGGCGAGGAGGGCTGTGTTATTCTACATTCCACCTCTCTGTATTTGTACCGAGATGGGCTCTCGTTTCCAGCGCAGGGATGTCTGCTCCCAGGCTATGTTGTTGAAACACATTGTAAGACTATTTCTGAAGAAGTAAATTACATTCTTGCAGTGCAGTGACAGGGGTCAGGTAGCCACCTTCGCCTGCCCTCCACACTCATATCTACAGTTGTTAACAGTCGTACTACTGTCAGTTAAGCTCTGATGGGCTTTGATGAGATAGGGGAAGTTGCACGGGGCCAACGGGATATTCCTTGATCTGTTCAGATGGTGTCTTTTAGATCTAGAGGAAGAACAGGACTGAAAAGAAGCAGGCAGATGAAAAAAGTATCAGTTAATTTTTATCTGGGGATTCAGAGCTCTCGATGTTGCTCTCTCTGTAAAATCTAATGTAATAATGAGTCTCTGATGAGGCAAATGCAGGACTTGAATCTTCCAGTGCAAGAGACTGAAACTGCTACCAGTTTAGCCACAGGATACCGTACACTTTAATGTGATCATCTGAACTCAATTCTAGCAAAGCACTTTCCTTCTGAGCAGTGGTAAGTGGTAATGCACAGTGGTGGCCAGTCAGTAGAGACTTAGAGGGGTAGCTCTGTCAGTAACTGGAACAATGTCTTTTTGTGTGTGCACAAATAAACATTTTAGTGTGTTCTCTATTTACGAGCTTAGTTCCTGTCTCTGTTGTTTCTACCTCATGCTGTTGCAGCTAAATCTGTATGGTCCCAAAGTCCTTTGACAGCGCTGTTTCCACTGTCAGTATCCTACTGTATAGTGCGGGCTCAGACAGTTCATTTTAGAGCTAGTTGGGGCTCATTTCAAATAGCCCAGCAGCAAAGCTAGCAGTGGCTGGTAGGCAGCAAAAATTCCTATTGCCTAGCCACATCTTCTGGCACACTATCTACATGAGCACAAGTAGCTGCACAGATATGAACAGGGCTTTTGGGGAGTTACATGCAGGAGAGGGAGGGTGACGTGTCTTATATAGTGATAGACTCAAGGTGCTCAATCTAGTTCGCTAACCAAAGAGAAGGTTTCAGAATGACTTGTTTACTGTCAGTAAGTGCCTACATGGGCAACAAACCTACATGGTTTGAAGATGAAGCTAGATAAATTCAGACTGGAAATAAGGTGTGCATTTTAAAAAATGAGAGTAATTAATCACTGGAACAATTTACCCAGGGTTGTGGTGGATTCTTCGTCACTAACCATTTAAAAATCATAGTTGGATGATCTACTAAAAGCTCTGCTCTACGCATTATTTGGGGGGAAGTTCTATGGCCTGTGCTATACAGGAGATCAGACTAGAAGATCACAGTGGTCCTTCTGGCCTTGGACTCTATGAACTTCAGGAAAGCCTTGTCTCTTTTGCTGTAATATACCAGTCTGCAAATGTTGGTATTTGTAAACTAACATTTTTGCAGTCGTAGGAATTCACATACTTGGTACCTTTCCTGATGATCATGAAATTCCCAGCACCCTGTAAATCCTGGAGAAAGATGACAGATTTCCACAGCTGGCAGTGGCAAAAATGATGACTATAATAGTTAATCATTGATTTTGAGGAAGAAAGGTGATTAAAACTCAAGTTCCCACAGTCTAATGACTATAAAACAAAAGTCACTTTTTAGCTTGTAAACTAGACCGTTTTAGACTGTAAACTGGGGCAGAGACCACATCTTCTTTTATGTTTACACAGTGCTTAGCACACTATAATCACAACCAGAAGCAAATAGAGCCAGTTTAAAATTGTTTGTATACAAGCCAGGATATAGAATTACACATTCAAATGAGAGAACTACATGACACACTGACGCTGGTCACAATCAATCAATTTTAATACCAATCCTGAATCAGTTGTAGTTAACATTATACACACTGATATCCATGAGTGCTTGAATTCACATAATAGATGCAACTTTTATATTGTAATTCATAAAGGACTCTTCTAGTAAGCAGGCTTGACCATGTTTCTAATTGTATTGAACAGCGAGCAATTAACTCTCGAGGTGCCTTCTAGTTCTACTCTTCTATGATTCTCCTATACAAGGACACATAAGCCATAAAACAATAACTCCCTGAATATTTGTGGACTCATTGAAAGGCCTGGAAATGTGTGCTTCAGGTCAGATTTTCAGCTGGGGCAAATAGCTCTGGTGACTTCAGTGGAGCTACATCAGTTTATGCCTGCTAGAGATCTGGCCCATTATTTCTACCACTGTTAATGTGAGCTAAGTGCATCAATCAAAATGAAAGTGTGATTGCGAGGGTGCTAACCTCAAGTAAAATGCTTCACCCCAGCGTCCTGGAATTTTTCCTGTTAGATGGTTCCAGCAACTTGAATTTTTGCCATACATTTTTATTTCTGTGTGTGTATATGAGAGTGGGGTTATCCCTCAGCTTTTATCTTAAAAAATGCAGCGCCTCAGGAGCAGACTAAAGCAAAACAACCAAATCTGGGGGGACTATTTTCTCACATGCAGAAAAGTGCATAAGAATGCATGAGAGGGCTAGGGGGCTACTGAGAGAAGAGACTGGCCCCAAGGAACGGTGATTTGGCTGCAGCCACGGGTCTTCATTACTGGATGAAAAGTAATATTAAGAAATAGGTAGTGGAACAAGTTCTTGAGACATCAGGTCTTTGGGATTTGGAATCCATGACTGGAATCAAAAATTGATTCTTTTGGCCCAAGTTTGGTAAAAATGACGGAATTACTGCATTTATTTGAAAGAGAAATTAAAAAAAAACATGAGCAGCAATAGCCCCCATGACACACACTATGACAGTATGACAATTTATAATTGGGTTGGGGTCAAGTAACCTATTAGTTTGGGGCTATTTCCCTTTACATGGAAGATCAGTTACAGAGGATTCTTGAGGGATGATATAATCCGAAACTATATTGGAAAAAAGTTTGCATCTCTGTTAAATTACTAGGGCCTTTTGTATCCCAGTGAAAAACTTTATTACTCGATCTGGCTCTAGAGAACGAGTGATTTCACAGCAAACCTTTCCCAGGAATTTAATTATTTCCTTTATTTTGTCCTGGAAAAGGACTTCATTTCTGAAGTCCACATAAAGAATAAGACTTTTTTCCTGGGCAAATTAATTGGAATATTTCCTTATACTACACAATCAGTTCTACTTTTATAACTCGCTTATTTAAGTAATTAGGAATTCAGTGGTTCCATCAGAAGACTCATAGGTTAGAATCTGATTTCAAAGTAAGAGTTCTGTGGTGGTGTAGAGAATCCTCCATTTTATGATGCTGTAAAAACACGCAGTTCCCAAGTTACTACTATAACTTTCATGCACTGTTGAGGATTCTGGGTGGAATCTTCAAAAGCACCTAAGGGTACATCTACACAGCAAAATAACCCCCAACCAACCAAACAGAAAACCCCCCACAATGGTAGTGAGTCTCAGAACCTGGATCAACTGAGTTGGGCTCACAGGTGGAGGCTGTGGGGCTAAAAATAGCAGTGTAGATGTTTGGAGTTGGGCAGGAGCCTGGGCTGTGAAACCTGATGAGGGCGGAGGGTCTCAGAGCTTGGGCTCCAGCCCAAGTCTGAACGTTTGCACTCTAATTTTTAGCCCTGCAGTGCAAGCCTGACTCAGTTGATGCTGGTTCTGAGACTCGCTGCTATGGGTATATTTTTTTTTTGCTGTGTAGATGTACCATGAGTTACTTAGGAGCAAAAGTCCCATTGAAAGTTAATGGGACTTGTGCTTCTAAATCACTTAGGTACTTTAGCAAAATCTCACCCACTTGTTGTTATATCAAAGTCAGAATAAACTATACCGTATATAGCATGCTCATTGTTTCAGCAGTTATGAATTAATGGTACCGTTTGACCAACCCCCATATCTTGTCTGAATTCTGACATTGCCCCTTCTGAATATTGTGCACTTCATTTGGCACACAGTATCTGGTGAAAGCTACAGAAAGACATTCCAAATAGATTGTGTGTCAAAGTGTACCCCACCCTTTAAGGTGAATAGGCAACTCACAATCCCACAGCATGTAAAGCTAGTGAGAGCTTTTGAAGCACATGCAACAGAAAAGTGTAAATTAATGAACTGACATAATTACTGATGGTCATTTCACTCCTATCTATTTTGCTCATTTGATTTTTTTTTTACAGGATGCTCATTCCCACAATCTCCAACAGGGTGTGGAAATCTAAGTTAAACTTAATTTGAGTCCATTTTGAACCTGTCAGGAACTCAGCTGACTCTGGATACGATCACCTGGCAACCCAATGAGCTTGGCATGGCCCAATAAGCTCTTACTAAGTGACTGGGCTCCCTGATGGGACAGAAGAGCCAGCAGATCACCACCGAAGCCTGGTAGCAACAGCAGCTTCTCAGTGTATTCCATGCCCAAAGCTGCACCAGACCTGCTTCTTGTACCGGTCCTTGCTCCAACCTGCACCTATTTCTGCTCCAGCCCTAGTCTCTACCTTCCTCCAAACCCTCTCACTCCCAGCTCCAACCGCTGGCTTGTCTCCTGACTGGGAATCTGGTTCAGTTCTGACTCTAACCATCGGTTTGTCTCCTGACCACGACGACTCCACTGTGCTCTGACTCCTGGTTTCTAGCTCTGACCTTTGGGTTATCTCCTGACCACAACATTCTGTCCTGACTTCTTGTTCTGACCATTGGCTTGTCTCCTGACCATGACTCTGGTTCTGTCGTCTCTCTCCGTTCTAGCCACTAGGTCTCACCGCCTACACCCTGGTGCCTAACAGAATCCTGACCAAGTAGTTGCTAATCACACAAACAAGAGGGATTTTTCCTAAACAGTAATTGTAAATGCACTTGAAATTAAAAAAAAAAAAAAAATACCCTGGTTACCTATGGTATATGCTTTTTTCATGTGCAGCTTATGCTTTACTTCCACAAGAAATAAAATAATAAAAAACCTAAGCCACTGTCTCATTAAATTATATATATATAACTGTCCTCATTATAACTAGCATCCTACCTACTGTAGTATTGCCTTATATTTCAGGGCATTAGTAACTTGTCATTTATAGAACTACCTTGAGTGAATAATATGTGGTCCCTGATTGACTGCATGGTTATAATTCAACCAAGGGATTCTACTGACATCATGAACCACAAGGGTACAGCTTGAGGGTTTATTAATGGCAGGAAAGCGCCACGATTGAATTATAACTTTGTTATTCAATCTGAAAACACGTTTTGTTATTTATGCTATACAGAAAAATCATATGGACTTTTTTCAGATGAAAACGATAAATCAGAGAAACAAAATAACCACTTCTTATTTCCAATGTTAAAATCTAGGGTGTAGGAGGAGAAAGATTAATGTGCACATGACGTAGGGTTATTGAAGGTGTGATGAGGAGGGAAGGGGATTGATTATGGGGAAATTAAATGGAGTATTTCACTGGAAAGTAATCATTTTCTGTAGAAGTTATTAGATGACCAACTACGATTACTAGACCTAAAGCCGTAGTAACATAGCCCAAAGAGAAAGACAGACTTCATCCATAGTTTCTCTCTTTTGAAAAGCTCTGGTACCATGTCTTTTCATTTAAATGTTATTTAGATAATTGCCAGTGACACTACCAGGTGGTAGCTTTTCTGCTAGGTGGTTCAGGAATATTCCCAAATATGATTTTGCCAATAATTAAGATATCTTATGGGGAAACCAAGTAATTATTCTGGGATGAAGATATTCTTATGAACACTTGAGAATGTGAGCCTAAATGTATTTTCTTTCTCTTTGTTTCACTTGGAGTATTTTTATGGTTAGAAAAAGCAAATGGTCATTATTGGTTAGTTACTCTTTTAGGTAATGATTCCCAGTGATTGGTTCTTTGGCATGTGAAGCATGGTTCTTCAGTATATCAGTTTTAAACTTGTCTGTGGTGGTTTTGGAATCCATTTACCTGATCTTTCTCCCCCACCATCTCTTCAATACTTTGAACCTCATTTCCGATATAGCAGTTAATAAAAACAAACCAGCAAGAATGCCTCCTTCCAAATTTATGGAATTTTTGTCTTGCTGTTATTTCACTTTTCCCCCCAAGTCTTTGATCGCCTGTCAAACCCACTGAGTCCAAACTTTTTTGAATTTTGGAAACCTAAGTTCACACAGTAATTGGAATAACAGTCCCATAATTTCAGACTCCTGAGGGAAGCTCTATTGGAACACACAAAAAAGTCAGTTAAAAGAGAAAAAGCCTGGTCAAAATAAAATCAAAGATCATTGATTGAAAAGGATGATTTAATTATTTCTAGCATTTACAATGAAGCAAGACATTCAGAAGAAACCTCATAAATTTGTGAGGCCTAGTTCACTACTGTTTAAATTTAGAGTGATAAATAATTATACAGGCTCCACTACATAAGAAGTTGATCCTCTTGAGTGTGAATGTGTATGTGTATATACACATACACATTCTATGTCTATAGATATATATAGTTATAGGCCCTCATTCAAAAAAGGGTTCTTTAAGCATCTTATTAACTTTAAGTCAATGGGACTTAAGCACTTTCAAGTTAAGTATGTGCCTAACTGCATTTCCTCAATCCAGGCCATGGTGCTAAAAAACAACGAAGAGCTTCCTGCTACATATCCTTCTTGTACTCTTTCCATACTCTGCTTTGCAAAACTATGGCAACCATATAGCTTATCTATGGCAAAATGGGATTATTATCATATCTGTCCTTCTTTCATTTACAGGAAGGTACATTATCAACTCATATTCCTTATTGCAGGTGACTGGCAAAAAAGGGGTCATAGCACCATTTCCTGTTTACAGTGCTCAATATAGACACGAGAAGCGTGGATGGTGTGTATCAGATAGACATCAGACTGCACGAACAGCAACTGGAATGTAATAGGGCCCCCGCCCGTTTCCTGCACTTGCCCAAGACTTAGCTCTCAGGCCCAGGTGAACTCAGCGTCAGTCAAGCCTGTGCAGACTGACACAGTATGGCCCCAACTATTCCTGGGCAAGCAAGTGCGCAGAAGATGGGAGAGCCTCTGCTTCTATTGTGGAGGAGCAGGGTATGCAGTATCCACATGCCCTGTGAAAACCCCTTCTAACCTTGGGATGCATCAGGAGAGGTATTTCCAGGAGGGATAAGGAGGTTTTAGTACCATTATACAAGGCACTGGTGAGACCTCACCTGGAATACTGTATGCAGTTCTGATCTCCCATGTTTAAGAAGGATGAATTCAAACTGGATCAGGTACAGAGAAGGGCTACTAGGATGATCTGAGGAATGGAAAACTTGTCTTATGAAAGGAGACTCAAGGAGCTTGGCTTGTTTAGCCTAACTAAAAGAAAGTTGAGGGGAGCTATGATTGCTCTCTATCAATATATCAGAGGGAAAAATACTGGAGAGGGAGAGGAATTATTTAAACTCAGTACCAATGTGGACACAAGAACAAATGGATATAAACTAGCCACCAGGAAATTTAGACTAGAAATTAGACGAAGGTTTCTAACCATCAGAGAAGTGAAGTTTTGGAATAGCCTTCCAAGGGAAGCAGTGGGGGCAAAAGATCTATCTGGCTTTAAGATTAAACTCGATAAGTTTATGGAGGAGATGGTATGATGGGATAACATGGTTTTGGTAATTAAATATTCATGGTAAATAGGCCCAATGGCCTGTGATGGGATATTAGATGGGGTGGGATCCGAGTTACCCAGGAAAGAATTTTCTGTAGTATCTGGCTGATGAATCTTGCCCATATGCTCAGGGTTTAGCTGATGGCCATATTTGGGGTCGGGAAGGAATTTTTCTCCAGGGCAGATTGGAAGAGACCCTGGAGGTTTTTCGCCTTCCTCTGTAACATGGGGCACGGGTCACTTGCTGGAGGATTCTCTGCTCCTTGAAGTCTTTAAACTACGATTTGAGGACTTCAATAGCACAGATATAGGTGTGAGGTTTTTTGCAGGAGTGGTGGGTGAAATTCTGTGGCCTGCGTTGTGCAGGAGGTCAGACTAGATGATCATAATGGTCCCTTCTGACCTAAATATCTATGAATCTATAACCTGATGACTGGGAAAATTCTACCCCCACACTCAGTTGGGGTTCTGAGCCTGGGTACTACCACGGAGAAACCCCAAGATTACGTTAAACCAGGAGTTCCTCATCCATTTTCCCTTCAACAGACTCATCTGCAACTGTAGATCCCACAGGTAAAGCAGGCCTTTCCTAGACAATGGATCTTGATTGATTTGGGAACAGGAGACAATTTTATGGCTATTTCTGTGGACTGGGTACTTGTCTTCCAGTATGACCCAAGATTACCCCAGATCTCGTAGAAACAATAGACAGGTTTCCACTGGCTTCTGATCCAGTTACACAGAAGACCACACTGATGGAAGTAGTGATTGAGGAATGCTGGGAAGTCCCACAGTTTGACTTTATTTCCTCCCCACGTTTCACCCTGATTTTAGGAGCACCCTGGATAATCCATCATGACACCCAGATTCTATGATCCCAACTTGCCATTTCCTTCCCATCGAGCTTCTATAGGAAGAACTTGGACCCCTGGAAACCAAACCCACTATGAGAATCCAGATATTCCCCCAAATGGCATGTGAAATACTCATTACCTCTGTATTGTGTGTATGTTTTTCCCATTGACCTACAGCTCAGAGCAACAGTTCCATTCTGGTGTATATATCCTATGTCTAAACCCGAGCTAGCAGAATACCCACAGGAAAACCTAGATAAAGGCTTAATCCTCTGCTCTACCTCCTCTGCGGGTGCCCCAATACTCTGTAAAAAAGAAGGATGGCTCTATGAGACTGTGCGTGGACTGCAGGGCATGCAATCACATAGCCATATGCAACTAGTACCCCTTACAGCTAGTCTTGGAGTTTTTAGATCGAATATGGTTGGCTTGGCTGTTCACCAAGCTGTACTTTAGAGAAGCCTATAATTGAGTTCAAATCAGCATGGGGCACAAGTGGAAGACAGCCTTTAGAACTGGATATGGACACTTTAAATATTTGGTAATGTCATTTGGACTCAAAAATGCATCCACCACTTTCCAGCACCTGGTCAGTGACATACTTTGAGATAGATTAGATTAGTTTGTGGTGGCACAGTTAGATGATGTCTGAGAGTTACTCCCCGTCAAGACTGGATTTGAGACATGGCAAAAGTACCTTGAGGGGGCCAAACACCCAATCTTAGTTTTAACAGACCATAAAAATCTAGAATATCTACAATCTGCCAAGGCACTGAACCAGTGGCAGTTACGTTGGGCCCTGTTAGTCTCGAGATTCAATTTCACAATCACACACCATCCAGGCAACAAGAATGGCAAGGCCCTTTCACAAAAAGAGGAATACTATACAGAACCTGATAGGCTTAAAGAGTCACCACTTGGCATATTCAAATCATGTCATTTCACTTGTGGGTCTGTATCCTTGGATTTTCTCACCATACTTCAAGCAGCCCTCTCTAATGACCTTTTCTTTAAACTTGTAACATCATCTAAGGAGGGTCTCTCCAGTACCACTGTCTCTTACTATTCCTGGGTCAATGACCCCCTCCATGTCAATGTCCCCCTATATGTTCCAGCACTGGAGGTGCTGCGCATACACCATGACATGGCCTGGGTAGGTCACTTTGGACAATCCAAAACTTCATGCACTGTATCCCTCTTGTTTTGGTGCCCACAAATGTAGGATGATGTCCAGTCCTATGTTAGGTCCTGCGACATGTGTGCTCGAACCAAGACCCCATGGAGCAGGCCATTCAGCCTCCTAATGCCATCCAACACCCCTTCCCATCCCAGGTCTCATATAACACTTGACTGGTATCATGGAATTACCCAAATCAGAAGGCCACAACACCATATTGACTCTTGTGGACCAGCTTACCAAAATGGCCCATTTTGTACCATGCACACATCTCTCACATGCAGAAACTACCACAGACCTTCTAATTATACATGTCTTCCACCTCCATGGCCTCCTGATCAACCTGGACTGTGGCTCCCAGTTTATATCCAGGTTCTGGAAGAAGGGGTTTCACCTCCTGAACGTTCAGCACCATGTATCCACTGCACATCACCCTAAGACAGACGGCCACTCAGAATCAGTCATCCAGGTACTTGAACAATACCTGCACTGCCTCCTGAACCATTTTCAAGACAACTGGGTTTGTGTTACTCCCTTTAGCCGAATTTGCTTATAACAACACAGAGTACGCCTTGACCTGGTCCAGCGCCTTCTACTTCAGCTATGGTTTTCATCCACGTTTCTACCTCTCTGTTCCCTCATAAACAATGGTTCCTGCTGCCTCTTATCTGCTACAGACCATTCATGATATTTAAGCCAACGTAAAGGAGCACTTGGAAGTGGCCAAGATGGCCTACGAACACCATGCTGACAAACACTGCCAAGAAGCCCCGCCTCTAAAAGTAGGCCAAAAGATATGGCTGTCCTCAAAACACCAACAGATTGGCCAACCTGCACACAAATTAGATCATCAGTATTCAGGCCCTTTCACTGTCACATCAATCCAGTGATGTTTCAGTTACAGCTCCCTCAATCCTGAAAGGTCCATCCAGTATTCCACATCTCCTTCCTGAAACCTATCCTTGATAATCTGTTTCTTGGCTGGTGTTCACTATCCCACCCCCAGTTCAAGTAAAGGCCATGAAGAGTATGTTGTCCATGACATTCTGGACTCCCAAATACGTAGAGGTACTCTGTATTATCTGATCAATCAGGAGGGTTATGGGTGCAAGAAACATGCTTGGGAGCCAGCTCAACATGTGCATGCCACTGAAAGAGTACAGGCCTTCCCCAGGAAGCTTTCCAAGAAGCCTGGCCCTGTAGCATCACACTGGGATGGACTGTGGTGGCAAGTACTAAGGGTCTCAATGCCAGATCCATGAGGTGGCTGAGCAAGAGTATTACCCTCTGTGCCACCAAAACACAAGGATGGATGAAGGTATTGTAGCTAACACCCCAATGCTAGAGACTATGCCCACTGACTCACCTGGATCAGGTGACTAGCAGCAGACTGCTGATTGGACACTACCAAATAAAGCTTCCTGTTCTTGTCCCATCCCTTGTCTGTTCAATTAGTTGCTAGACCTGCTGCTGACCAGAGCCCCTGAAACCAAGTTCCTGCCTCCTTGCCTGGTTTCTGCTCCTTGTTCCTGTTACTTCTCCTTGTTCCTGACTACTGCTTCTTCTCCCTAATTCCAGTAACTAACTCTAGCTTGACCTTTGGCATCACTTCTGACTCCAGTTATGGCTCAATCCTTGGCATGGCTACTGACTGTGACCCAGGTATTGACCCTTGGCATGGTGTCCAACTTCATCTTTGACCTTTAGTGTGGCTTCTGACTGTGACCCCAACTGCCCCATGGCTCTGACCACTAGGTCAGACCTCCCTGTATTGGGCCCTGACAAAGCTCAACAAATCTTGCAGAAGCATCCTATTAGATTTCTGAGATTCCATAGTTTAATTATGCAAGCAAATGTGTTGATGTGGCTACTGACAAATTCAAGGCAATAAGCCCTGCACACATGGTCCCAGCATGCATGCTGAAAGCCAGCAAACCGAAACAGCATGTGACCTAGTTCTGCACTCAGATTGATTGACAGCATTACCAGATTGATAAAATTTGGTTACTAAGGGTAGCCAGTCTCTTCCATGTTTGCTCTGTTTATTGTGCTACATATAGGAAGTACTGTACTGTATGTCACTATATACACTCTAGGTGACCTGGGGAAATGTATCTTTTTGAATGGAAACATTTCTCTCACAAAGAGCTGTAGAAATGTTATCAGCATGTGGTATTTTTATTACTCTGGCTGGTGAAGCTGAAATATCCACTGAGGCCAATGTTCCTGTGAATCATGGAAGTTTGGAACTAGGTCTAGGTTGTTGTTTTTTTTATTTATTTTTACTACTTTTAGGTAGTAATAATTCGGCTTTATGGCACAGGCCGTAGACTCTAAAACCTCCACTCTTCTCTGCGCTTACAGTTATTTCATATTTTTCTTTATTATAGACGATTATCATCGCTGAAGCCTCTGAGCACTGACAAATGTTTAAACGAAACTTACAGAACTTGTTGAATGAAAAAACCCCCCAGTGTTAATAGTAAAAGACGCTCATCCTCCTTTAAATGCTACGCCATCCTCATAATCACACCCTGAGGAGTAAGCCTGAGAAGGACTTACTCCGTGCGTTGAAAGCCAAAGGTGAGCTCTGATGGATGATGGAAAGATCAGTCCAAAGGATCTTCCAGCGTACTACCCTAGTTACCAAACATTTAAATCTAAGACCTATTACTGTAGTTTGAGTTCCCTACCTGAGTAAGCTGCCATGCTGGTATATGCAGATAGAATCAGTCTCTGAGATAGCCAGCACCAAAACTGTTCAGGGTTTTATACGTCACAATGAACCCTTTGAATTACTCCCAAAGCAAATGGTAAGCCTAGGAGATATTAAAGAATTGGTATAATTTGCATTCCCCCCACACCCCAAATTCTGCACTCTCTGCAGCTTCTGAGTGGTCTTCAAAGCCAGCTCTATGTATGCATTGCAGGAGTACAATCTGGAGGTTGCAAAGGAACAGATAATTGTAGCAAGAGCAACATTGGAGAGAAGTGGATGCAATCACCTTGTCAGGCTCAGATGCAAGAAGCAAGTGACCAAAACTGATGCCACCTGAGAATCCAGCAGCTGCCAGAGATCTCCCCAGACATCTAGTGATGAGCTGGAGGGAAAAGATTTCAGGAGCACACCATATTTGCTTTGTTTTTTTCAGTGATTGTTAAAGCTGAAATCACCAGGTGCTGAGCCCTGGACCTGGTGTGGGACAGTGTTGCAGTGAAAAAGACTGCCTAGATGTCAGGGGAGAGCTCATTAGGACTCTGCTTACATCAGCATCGGCCACTCAGTGGACTGTAAGAGGCCACGACTTAAGCCCTGCTGGGCAGTACTTCCTGCAGAGCCTAGCTTTGCAGAATGAAGCTGACAAGAAGAAAAATCAATGTCTGGGTGAGTGCTTTCACGCCCTTGCCTATGAGATGCTGTACTGAACTGTGCTGCAGTTTTCTGTTGATGATATAGATCAGTGGTTCTCAAAGCTGGTCTGCCACTTGTTCAGGGAAAGCCCCTGGTGGGCTGGACCGGTTTGTTTACCTGCCACGTCCGCAGGTTTGGCCAATCTCGGCTCCCACTGGCCACGGTTCGCCGCTTCAGGCCAATGGGTGCTGTGGGAAGGGCGGCCAGCACGTCCCTTGGCCCGCGCTGCTTCCCGCAGCCCCCATTGTTCTGGAGCGGCGAACCGCAGCCAGTGGGAGCCGCGATTGGCCGAACCTGCGGATGCGGCAGGTAAACAAATTGGCCCGGCGCGCCAGGGGCTTTTTCTGAACAAGTGGTGGATCAGCTTTGAGAATCACTGATATAGATAATGCCATCTGTAACCACTAGGGGTATGTCTACACTGCAATAAAATACATGCGATTGGCCCATGTCAGTTGACTCAGTCTGTGGGTCTATACAACTGCAGTGTAGACATTCGGGCTCACGCTGGAGCCCAAGCACTGGGACACTCCCCGTTTATTGCAGTGTAGACCTACCCTAGGTTACTCACTTTAGGGTTTGTGTTATGTTTTTCCAATTTCTGAACACATGCCTATTACTGAAGTACATGTATAAGACTCCACAAATATATAATGGCAATTACCATACTTACACACCTTTGCAAAGTGCTTTGCGATCTGTACATAAAAACTGCTATGCAAGCATAAAGCAAGAAATCTTTGCCCATAGAAATCAATGGCAAAACTCCTATTGCCTTCAATTAAGGCCAGGATTTCACGCAAAGTATTGTCATTCCCCAATTAATGAATTGACACAACATCAACAAATAAAAAACTTTCCAACCACAGACACCCTCCTAGTCTGAGCTCTCATGGAAGGCTGCGAGAGGCTTCTTTGCAGGCCTCATTCTAACTGGAATTTTGCCTTTTTTCCTTGTCAAAGGAACAGTCTTTGCTATGTCTCTTTCACTTAGTGAAGTTGTTTCTGGGAATGCAGCAGCAGCTAGCAGACTTTTCTCCAGGTGCTTTCTCCTACTAAGCTGTTCTTAATCGCTACTCTCTATTCTGAGCTAAACAGGCAGCTGCAAACTAGAAAAAAGGAAGTGGTTACTCCAATGCCTTTGGGAAAGGCATTGATGTTGCAAGAAGGCTTATCAACAACTTCTCCACATACAGAATTCATGGAATGGTCACCTCCCATGGGGTTGGCAAAATCAGGTTCCCAGTAATGCTGCTGTGTAGGCTAGCCCTACTAGGAGCTTGTGCCGGTATAGTAATGTCAGCTAGGTTAGTTAGGGGTGTGATTTTTATGACATTTCTATAATCCTCGTGGGGGTGGGGTTGTGTTGTGTCCCACAAGACATTTCTAGTGGCCACTCACCTGACAGGAAAGGAAGAATAAAAAGAATCCAGTAGAAAAATGGATCTAGTCTACCATAAGTCATCAGAGCATATAGGACGTTCTGATTACAATGCTCAATTGACTAAGGGGCCTTAACCAGTCTGAGCCAGGACTTCTAGTATAGCTCATTATATTCAAGAAAGTTTCTTATTATGCATGGTTAGTTCAGTTTTTGCACAGAAAGATATGCACTAATGTCTTTCAGTATATTTTCTTAATTAAAAGAAGTAGAAGCCTTGTTTGTTAAACTGATACAATTCCTTTGTGTTCCCCTTATTTCATTCTTTGCTTTTGAATAGTTTTGAAAATAAAAAGTAAAAAAAAAATAAATGGAAATACAGAGCTTCTGCTCCCCAAGCCCCATCTCTTTGCTCACTCTTTGCTGTACTAAATGGTCCATAAATACACATAAAACCATAGGTGTATATGACTATGAATTGCCTTGAAATAAATACCAGAGACTTCTATAGGTTCTGATATAAAATGTGTTTTTATTTTATATGAGCACCTAAATATAATTTACAGGTAAATGTGAGGATGGCAAACATGCCAATACCATATCAAATATGTGCAAAGCACTGTTCAGCTCTAAGACTGTCTAAGAAAGGGCTAACAAGACTTTAAGGCTCCTATTCAGCAAAAGCACTTCACCACCTGCTAAACTGGCGCCATGGAACTTAAGCATGGACTTAAAGTTTAGCATGTGCTTAACTACATTGCTGAATTGGCAGTTAAATTAATCTCTCTCCCTGCACCTCTTCAATTTCCTCCCCCCCCAATCTCTTTTTTAGTTTCAGCCTGTCTTCTCTTGCTAATGTAATGGTAAAGTGGAATTTGTCAGAGACTTTCCCTGAGAAAAACATGGAAATGTATATCACACATGATACTTTGACAACTTATACATCATATATATTGCAAACTATACATCAGAATTATAACATTTGATATTAGTCATTAAAACACTGCATTGTGATTTAAAGTAAAATTATCCAAATATATTTTTTCTAATGTGACGGGTTTTTTGGTGTTTCAGGTCTGTCGTGAGGTTTAGTCCAAGGTATATTATATTGCAGATTATTGTATAATGGGGACTTACTGAACTGCCAAAAGTGAATGAGTAAAAGAGGGAGAGAACTGAATGAAGAGATACATATGTACAGGAAAAAAAAATTTCCCAGCCCTGTCAAGTTGAACAGGAGACATTTTTGCTACAACTAATTTAATGAAAAAAAATTTACTACAGAGCTGGGACTGAGACATAAATGCCAGTGAAATAATCTACATAGTTCTGTACCTCCTCTGCTCCAAACCAGTGCATGTGAAATATTTCTGCTTGATAAGACGTTACTCAGATTTCTCCTTCCAAATCTAGATCTTGAACTGCTGACTGTGTTGGTTCAATTTGAGTATTTTTCTCAAGGCAGTTGGTGAAATCCTGACCCTATTGAAGTCAAGGGAAAACTCCTATTTGACATTAATAGGGCAAGGTTTTCACCCCATGGACAATTTGATTTATCCCTGAATATTAGAACATTTTTAAAAAATCTAGAATTTTATTCTTTATAATTTTATTCTTTATCTTCTAAAGTAGCTATTCAGGCAAAATACTTAATCCATTAAATAATCTAAAACCATGTGCTTTTCAGATCACCCTAAAAGTGATAGATCCTCATACAGTTTCCAGGATGCTTGGATTGTAAAATGTTTCTTAATTTATGTTCCTTGACTTGTGTCCAGCAGCTTGAGCCTTCAATATTGTATTGATGCCATCCTCTAGAAGTACATTGATTTGGTTTCATGGGGACAGCTATGGTTTAAGATTACAAGTTAAAATGTCTTTTGAGTACATGCGATTGTGCGGAGGTACAGGAAATTAATCCATAGTTCTACCAAAAAAAACCCCAGTGTTATGAGGCAGATTGTACTGTGTGTGAGTGCAAAAATCATGCACTCATTATTGAAAACACTTCTTGAATCTGCTTTAGTTACCCTTTGAAAAAAACAGGAGGTGTATTTCATGTTGATTTTATCTGTCTAGGTGCCACATGAGGGAAATTGACTAGCATAGCTAGTCCAGCATATTCTGTTATAGCTATTCCTGAATAATTTAGCTGTTCCAGAAGGAATAAAGTCACTTTTATTTTGGAATAGTGTCCACATGCGGAGTTGTTCCAGAATAGATATAGTGGAATAGCCATTTTGGAGTAGTTTGATCATCAGTTTCCCTATGTAGACAGGTTTCAGAGTAACAGCCGTGTTAGTCTGTATTCGCAAAAAGAAAAGGAGTACTTGTGGCACCTTAGAGACTAACCAATTTATTTGAGCATGAGCTTTGAAGTGAGCTGTAGCTCACGAAAGCTCATGCTCAAATAAATTGGTTAGTCTCTAAGGTGCCACAAGTACTCCTTTCCTATGTAGACAAGCCCTTATACTGTGCCCATCATGTTAGTACCTGAGTACCTATCTGAACATTTCTGTTTTAACAAAGGCACTGATGTCTTTCAGGCAAAATATTTTTGTACAATACAGAGAAGACAAAAAAATCAGTAAATTTACTTTACCTTCAGACAGAAATTTCACTTAAGTTAAAAACTAACCTAAATAAAGATATTGTTTGCCTTTGACATTTCTGTTAGTATCAGAGTTCAGAAGAGTCGTAAATGTGGCCTAATTCAGGGTTGGTCGAAATGATTGCAGCACCACGGTTAGACATGGTGTTGCACTTGCTCAGATAAGCTCTGCTCTTGGAACCTGATGTTGGGCCTGATCCAAAGCTTTCTACTGACTTCACTGGGCTTTGCACCAGGCCCCAATGTCAAATGAAACTGAAAAGCTTACTGATGTCATTGGACATTAGCTCAGATCCTTGGCCCTTTGACATTGTACTAAGCAGTGGAGAGGAGTCATTGCAGACATTACTTGGTGAACACAGACATTTTGACCTGTGAAACTCTCCTGTATTTTATAGTCTTATCGCTTAGAATTGTCTATAGTCTTTGTTGTTCGGATTTTCAAACGTTCCACCTTTTGGATATTTTATTTTTAATTGTATTTTATTTTTGCAAAGCACCTAAACCATTTTGGAGGATGTGTGAGTTATTTATACATATCACTATCTTATTATTTGCTTGCTAATAGTAGAATGTTGGGCCGATTATTATTGCATGCTAATGGGACGCAGCTGGCTATAAACAGACTGAGACCAGGTAAGGAATATGGGAGTCAGAAAATATAAATTAAATTATATTTGAATAAACATAGAGCCTAAAGGCTAGAATTCTCATTTTAACAGTTGATTTTATTTTGATTTTGTGGGTTCTTTGAGGACAAGCTGTACATTGGGTTTTGTTATTTGTGTACTAAATACCCAGTGTTTGCATTTCACAGTAGACAAACTGTGATTCATGAATTGACGAGTGTAACCAAATGCTATTACTTGATACACTCTCTGAGTTAGCATCTTCACTGACAGCTGGTTTGTCAGGGACACTGAACGTTTTCCTGATTGTCCTTATTTGTATTAATCTTTTCAGTCTTCTAACTTTCAGAACTGGAAAAAGGAAACTGGTTTTGTGCCTATTTTTATATAGTATATACAGAAGGCCTGAAAAGTTTTTGTCCAAAAATGTTTTCTATTAGCTTGTTTTTACATCAGATATTCAAGTCTTGTCCAGCCTGGAAGACTTTGTGGTGACTGGAGAGCTATGAGAATCTAACAGTCACAAGAGACAGAATATAAAGTGACTGACAGAGGAAGGAAAGTTTAGTAAGACTGTTCCTTTGGCTTTTGTTTGTCTTGTTAACATCTATTTAACTCTAGTGACTAATGCTTCAGCACCTTTCTTCAAGCGTCCCAATCAGCACAATGGCCTGCACCAGCCTTCATGGTCTGCTGGCTAGCCCCGTTGATGTGGAGTTTGGGGGAATTGGGGCATGGGGATTGGTTCCACCTCCTCACTGTGCCACAGCCCTTGGGTGATGTGTACTATTGGGAGTCAATGTACTCACATGAACACAGGAACTATAATGGTGACAGCCCCTGCATGGATGGGATGCACAGGTGGGAGAGCCTGCTTGCATCCATTTCTCACCCTTCCCCACCCCCCCGCACTCTCTTTTCTTGGTGCCCATCATCATACTATTTAAATGATTCCGTGCACTCACACAAAGGTCTGGTCTTTATGATTTTATGAGAAATGACAAATTTGGCTCAGGGTGAGATTTTGCAAATGCTGTTGAAGACATTGCTTTTCATGTGGCACCGTGTTATTCTATAGTGGAACATACCCGAAATTGTCACACAAGTGCAGGAGGTGAAATCATCTTTTTACAGCAAAATCAACTTAGCACAGTGAAATGACAGCTTTTCCCCTATAAAAGTTGCCTTTCATTTGTGTGGAAACCAGTGAATTACTCAAGGCAAACCACGTCAGTAGCACAAATTGTGTCAGTAGCACAATTGTTTTTAATGTAGCACAGCCAGACGGGGGGATGGAGCAGAATGGAAATTGGAGGGATGACACTATTGGGTGGATGAGCCTCAGAGTTCAGATAATCCCCACAAGGTTTTGGGTGCCTTCCTAAAGTGTTTCTGGATTTCTTAGCAGGCCTCTTTAGCCTCTTTTCCCTCCTCCCTCTTTTCCAAATTGTGTCTTTCTTCTCAGCCAAGCCAGAGCCTTCTCCTTTCCTTGATACCAAACTTTCATCCCAGGCTCTTCAACTCCCAGCATCTTCTCTTAACTCCTTACAGCACCCCCAGCCCACCATCTCCCTCTCTCTGTCCCTAACTGACCTTCCAGTTGCCTTTGTATGGTGATAGTTCACTGGAAGGAATGCTGTGGCTCTAGGTATAAATGTAGGTAGAGTGTTCTCACTTGCTTTAGTTTTCCATGTGTTCATTATGTAAGGGCCTTTCAAAGCTGCCCCTCGATGCTGTGTTTCGGTGAACAGGATGATCAGTGCTGCTGCTGTTGTTTTCTAGCCCCCTACTGGAATGTGCCCCATGTTGTGTGGGGTACCAAAGCAACTACCCAACATCTTTCATGTGGGAGAACTATTCTGTAAAGTTAATAGTTCTGACTTGCATAGAATTGGAAGGAAGATACATTTTACTCTGATTTTGTGCTCATTTTTTGGAGTGGATAGAAACCGCAATGGAGAGAGAGGGTTTGTTTCAGGCCAGTCTCATCTTCTGGCTAGCTGCCCTGAGCCAAAGCTTGTGTACGATATCTGTCACAGGTCGACACTGGCACTTTAAGAGGAAGTAGGGCCAGGGCACCTGTGCCTTAGCAGCACACTCCAATTTGGCCAATTAATCGGGCTTAAAAGAGAAAACCTGGGTCTCATGGAGAGGAGCTCCAATGACTCGGGGCTGCCTGGGAGAAGGCGATTGTGTAAGTGATGAGAACTGGCAGAGACTGTGCTTGGGTTCTGGGAGAAGGCTAAAGGCTGGAGAGTAGTAAATAGGGTTTGCAGGCTCCTGTCCTCAAGCCAGAGATGGAGGCTGAAGGCCAGGGAGCAGCAGAGGGAGTTTCCTGCTGGCTCTAAGCTGGAAAGCTAGAGCTAAGGGGCAGAGGGGCTGCAGACTGCCATGAGTGCAGGGAACGGGACTAGATGACCTCTCAAGATCCCTTCCAGAACTACAATTCTATGATTTTATGAAGTTATTGGATTACCTGTGAGGGGAAACTGAGAGAGGGTGACACAGCACCATCCCGGCTATGAAAGGGGTGCTCAGGAGGTGGTTGGCCCTGTTACACTAACACTTTCCCGGGATACAGCATCCTAGAATGTAATTTTCCCACCAGCCACAAATACAATCCTCCCCTCCCTCAGGCCCTTGGGAAAGCAAGGGCCTATGGAGTCTCCAAAATAGACTTCAACAAATATCAGTTGGGAATCAGAGAAAGTTACTCAAACTCCTTCACCCTTAAAGTGACTCAAGATTGGTTCAAGTTTTGGATGAACGGGCTTACTCATCTTTAGATGGTACCAGAGCTAGAGATGGGGTGCCTGACCTGGGAACCCAGAACAGGAAAATGGTAGCTTGCTGTGGATGAAAGGGTAACAGTAAATGAAAATGTAAACATGCTCTATCATTCATACATTTGTGGGTTTAGCCACATGTATATGTGTGTGTGTTTAAATAGAGAAAGAAATGTGTTGTGTGTAAATATCTGTTATGTTCTCTCTAGTAGGGCTGGTCGTGAATACGTCAAGTTTTTCTTCAACCTGCATCTTAGTCCAATAACCAGTTTTCTAACCACACACATCTCTCTTCCCCCACCTAAATTCTTATGTTCTGAAGCTTTCATGTTGGTCAAATAAAAAGTATCAGCACCTCATCTACTTGTTTGCATGGAGAACCAATGTTTTTTTTCACTTTAAATACCGTTTAGAGCTCTCTTTATGAGCTTCAATTAGGATTTTGCTATGGAGGGCTTATTAGAGTATTTTATTGGTACTTTAACACATTTTCTTTGTTAAAAGCTAGTTTAGAAGCTAGTTTAAGAAGCTTGTAAATGAGAGCTGCAGTGAGCTGTCTAGCACTGACAAACTCCTATCAACAGGCCTCCCAAAGGCTTTCTGAAACTCACCTGAGACTTGACCATCATGATGAAACTGAGCTCCTGCTGGACTCTCCAGAAAGGGTGATTCTAATGAAAACATTAGGGGATAAATATTAGCTGGACTATTTTTGGAATATTTGTCCCGAACAGAAGAGATTTAAGGCAGGCAGAAACTTTAATTTTGATCTGATCTAAATATTTATATGGCATCCAATTACTGTGATATCCAGGGGGCTGAACATAGGAATCCAACTGAGCTGATGAAGTGGAAAAAAAAGATATTACTTTGATCAGTATCATGGGATAACAGCAGCAGCCGTAGAAGTCGGCCAAAATTAGGAGTGCAACAACTCTTCTGATAAAGAGACCCTGTTGGCTGTAGAAACAATCGCCAGATAATGGTAAGAGACCAATGCCTGAGAAGTCCAACACTCAGACAGACTGTGGACAGGAGGTGGCATCTGAAGAGGATCTGAGGAGATGATGTCCCCTTTCGGTCAGGTGGGTTGCTGAGGCAAGGTTTTTTTTTTTTTTTAAATGTTCACTTAAACAAGTGCACAGGGCATTTTTAACCTTTGATTTCATGGTTTCTTTCCTCTTTCTATTTTTTCCTGTAAAAATCTGATATTTTTTTAAAAACAACTGGAACTGAATACTTTTAGCTAGGGACAATTACTGGTAGGAAACGGTGCTTTCCTCAGGGAAAATAAACACAGAAGGGAGCCCAAGTACAAGGTCAATGGTTATGGTGGCTGGTGAGAGCCAGTGTGCACCTGGAGAGAACAGGCCATCCTGAAAGGTACAAGGCCCAGTTAGAGTGTGAGATCAAGCCCTCATTGTGAATACCATTTCATATCCCAGCAGGCTGGCTGGCTCTTCCCAGGTTCCTCCTTTCGTACAAAAGGTGGAGGGTAGGGTAGGGGGACCTGGACCCTCCCTCTCCACCATTCACAGCCCAGGGGGAAGAGGTGAGGCGTGTCCCAGTCCCCTCTAGCTGATACACCACACCAACCTCTCCTGGGTCACTTCCTATCTTCCCTTTGCTCTCCTCAGTTTGGGGCATGGCCAGGGCACCCTGCTCTGTTCCAGCAGAGAGCTGCTCAGACAGGCTCAGTCATGCACACAGTCAGTAGGGACTTCCCAGCTCCCTTCTCAGTGTCCATTGATTCCACCTTGTCAGGGAGAAGGGGGGAGAAAGAGGGGTCGGGTCAGGCCCCTGGCTGTCTAGTTGGACCTTCTCCACAGTCCAGGTCCTTCCCCTGTCGATTTGTCTGTTCCAGAAGCTATTAATTGGCTTCCTTCCTGCAGACAGCTTCTCTTTCACTCTCCCACTGCCAGAGTCCCCTTCTAAGCATGCTCTGCAGCTGCTGTGGAGAGGGAGTCTTCTTGGCCCAGTATTGCTCCATCACTCCCTTAATCTTAGGGAGGGGTCTGTAAATCCCATCTCACACACACCCTTTGAAAGCTTGTTTGTGGCACTCCTGGTTTCCTGACTTGCCAGTACTATCCCCATGGCAGACCACAGCATTCTCTGGTGGTGGCCTTGCCCACAGATCCAAACTTTGTGGTCCTTGGAACCCTCTCCCAGTCAGATTCTTGGATTCTGCTCTGATATGCCCTTGCAATTTGGTGCTTATCACTTGAGTTTGTATCACTAACAGCATGCTGCTATACTGGAAGGAAGAAGAGTGACTTCATCAATGCAAGGGACTGGGGTATTTGTCAATCTGACTTGTGACCTTGAGCAAATCATTTAACTTTCCTATCCCCTGGTGGTCCAGGATTGCTAACATGAGGATTCCTCAGGATCTAAGAAGTGAAAAATCAACAAGTGTAAATGCTTCGGAAAGAGAAGTTGGAATGCTTGTTATTCAAGCCTAAATTGCCCATTATTCTGCTAGGGCACGTTTCAGTACAAAACTATTTGGCATTACTGGATGAAAGAGTAGATGTCCTCTTGCATTTGACCTTATGCACTAAAGTATAAACCCTTATTTCTTTTGCTTGGTTAATTAATTAATAAGATTAGCTATTAGATAAATAACTTATCCTCACGTTCAGCCCACTTGCCCAAATGTCCAGCTCTAGCTTGATGGAATGTAACATACAGGGTATGCTTTATTTAATATTGGAAGTGACTAGGACACTGTCAAAACATTACCCAGAGTGAAACATTCCAATCAAGCAAAAAGAAATGCTCATGCTGCCTAGTTTATCATTTCCTATATAACTGCAAAGGGCTCAGAGGAAGTAAAGAACAATAGCACAATGAAATGTATTTGAACAGCTGACTGTGCGCAAGAACTCAGAGGGCCTGTCTATGTATGAGAAATTTTCTAGAACCAGTTCAGCTAAACCAGCCCCAAAACTGGGTGGAGCCATAGTGGAGACCCAATTTAAGGCAGGCTGACCCATTTTTACTGGTTTCAAGACTATATCAAGATGAAATGCTTTTAAAACTGGTGAGAAAATGTCTCCTGGCCCTACAGGAACACATACAGAATATATAAACAAGTCCTTATGAGCCGCATTTATGTTTTTCTATGAAAAGGTAAGTACGTGAATAAATATTTTTCAGTCAATTCCACAGACTTTTTTCCCTATCCTGTTCTTCTCTCTTGGCCATATTCTATGTTTCCTAAATCTACAGTACATCACTCATAAAGACTTAATAGTGAAAACTGTCCACAGTTTATCTAAGGATCAAACAGCTGTTGTCTTCACAGGTCTTTCTTTTACTAATATGAATTAATGTTTTCCAGTGTAGTTTTCTACATTTCTGCTGGGGAGGCTAACCCTTCCCAGAGGCATTCTTTGGCAGATAGCAAAATAATTAGAGTAGCAGATATATATATTTTCTTTCCTCCTGGATAGATTACAGATTGGATATTGGCTAAAAGTAGATGAACACAGTAAGTATTTTAATCTTGCAATGATTTCATGTACTTATATACTACAGCTGGGCATGCTTTCCAAGCTATGAGCTACATCCTTAAGCTCTTAAATGATCTCCAATTGCAGCATATACTGTGTGGCCCAGTCCTACTATAATGGGAGAGGGAGTGGGCTGTAGTGGTTCCATTTCAGTGTCACTATAGAAATTTCTAAGCACTAGATACTTGTCTTAACGGTGTTTTTCGGCTGGAAAGCTTTGGAGATCTCAATGTACAGGACATATTCAAGCCCAGCAACTGCTGCACTTGGTTGTTTTTGATAAGGGACAACCGTGCATGTTGGATGAAATTCACACACAAACCTATCACAAAGCCTAAGTAAATGGGCTTTGAATGGGGAACTCTGAAGGGATTTGCTGAGAGATATAATACACCCCACAACCTGTAGGGGGAATGGGGCAGCTCCACATTCCTCCATGGTTGTTTGTAGCAAGGGATAACACCTGTAAGCCTTTGCACTTCCACTATAGACCTGTTCCTCCCACCCCAACACTACTCCACATTGCCCTACTCCTTCACATGTAAGAGGTGCCAACTGCCGTTTGCACACAAAATAAGAAGTTCATTTCCATATGTTCCCCACCCTCCAAGTGTTCAGCTACTCCCAGGGCCAGAACTAGACTTCTTCCTTTTGGTCTTGTAAAGTGGGCCTGCAGTCAGAGGTGCCGCCTGATGCCTTTTACATGCTGCAATATTATCTTGGCTCCTCAGATCACTCCCCAAAAGAGCCTGGAATCCTGTTAAAGGAGGGCAGGCAGATTTATTCATGTTAACGTCAGCCCCTACATGTGCCTCAGAGACTTTTACTGCTTAATTCAGCTGGTCCTGGCCCCTTTGATTCGAGCCTGGGCGGGATGTCAGGCTATAGCAGTAACTTTAACAGTTCATGACTTGCTGCCTCTACTTTTATGTCTTTTACAGATACCAGTGGGGTCTTTTCTTCAAGCAGGAGCTGAAATCCTCCATGTCTCATGCCTCTGGGAATGATTCCTGCTGCTTGGAAAGAAAGCAAAGATGGCAATGTGACTGGGGACCCACAACTCCACCTACTACTTCCACACAAATGCTCGATACAATCATCTGTCTTACGAACAGCAAAAGTTTTTCCAGAAGTGGGTGGTGTTTGTTTTGTTTTTTGGTATTATAGGGTTCTTCAGAGTCTGTGTGTGGTTCTCCTGCCCAAGAATTATCCTCCTTTCATGCTCTCTTTACCAGGATTTACTGTGTGATGAGGGCAGGGCCAAAACCACACGCCATTTTGAAGTAGCTAATTCCCCAGTCTGTTTCAAGGTTTGAGGCTTGCTTGCTGGTCTTGGACACACTTTATTTTTCCTTCTGTTCTGAGGATTAGTTTTTAGTGAACACCTGTTTCTAAAACCCATTTGAATATTTAACTATATTATAATGCAATCTGTACTTATCAGACTTTCCTTTGCATTCTTTACTTTTGCAGTGATAATTGCCATAATTAAGCAGGGGTAGATAAATAATTACCCTAGTGTTAATACTTGGATATCAAAGAAAGCAATCTCCTCCACATAATACCCTGTCCTCAGTTCTCACATCTGGAAATATGAGCGCAATTAGACGTTGTTTGATTTTTTGTTTTTGTTCATTGTTTGTTCCTAACCTGTATTAAGGACTGATCCAAAGCACACTTGGAGTCAATGGAAAGATTCCCATTGACTTCAGTAAGCAGTGGATCAAGCCCTTTTTGTACATCTGTTTTCTTGTTCCATAATAAAAGCTTTAATCAGCGATAGAACAGTTTGGAATGCTTCTGGGAGAGCCTGGGTGTGGTACTCAAGGACTGTGCTGATCACTGTCTTGCTCCTGACTGAAGGTTGACCTGAGGGCCCTACAGAGCTAAAGCCAGGGACCGCTCCAACATGAACTAAAGGTTCAAGTCCCATAGCGAGCAGCTGGAACAGATTCATAGCCTTTGTGACTTGAAGACAGAAGCAGGGATGCATAACACACAGTGAACAGTGGGTTGCACTATGATACAGTAAATTACTTGTACTTCATCTTGGAGTGATTTATTGAAATCACTCTCACTTTTTCTCCCTCAATTCCACATCCTTTCTTTGAATTGCCACATCTTTTTGCTCTATTTTTCTATCCTCTCCTTGATTATTTTCCTTCAGAATTGCTCTTCTGAAACTAGGTCACCAGGTGGGTATTTGATTTTGCAGGAGATCTAGCATCTCACACTGGCCTTAGGAGAGCTGAGTTCTGAAAGTCTCCTCCTTGAGGCCTTTCTCTTTGCAGTGGACTACTGGGCAGGTTTCCCCCTGTATCTTTAATCAGGTTTCAAGACATTATAAAACATATAAAAATTCCTTTTGTCTCAACCACATACCTTAACAGTAAGAGATGTATCCTTAAATATTTCCTTAGGAAAAATTAATGAAGTGAATTAAAAGAAAAATTCTTTCAAGCCATTCCAAACAAACTCCTTTCACAGCCTTTTATCACGACTTCCTTGCCAGGTGGGAAATTTATTTAAGTTATTAAAAAAAATTCCCTAAAATTCTCAGCTGAAAAGTTGGCTTCTGTGTTTTCTACAAAGCTAACTCACCTGATTTGTCAGAACAGCTTGAAAATGAAGTGCTAACTGGTGGGTTTTATTGAAAGGAAACCAAGTGGAACAACATATGTATTTTCTTAGGAAACTAAAAAGCTCACAGTCCCATGGTGTTCCTTAGGGTAAATTCTTTGTTATGAATTACAACCTGCTTACTGATGAGTTGTTAATAAAAAGTAGACCTGCTGGGCCATTATTTTTTCCACACAGTACACCCAGTTTAGTTTTTTAAAAGTTTTCATTAATGCACAGAGTGTGAATAAATCTGTTTCCAATTTGTAATTGTTTTCCCTTCATCTGGACATTAATTTATTGCCAAATCTAACCCTCTTCTATTTTTAATATCCCCCCAAACTGACTAGAAAGAGTGAGAAAGATTAAAACATTGCAGGATAGTAGGAATGATCTCTCTTCCCCCCCCTTAAATATCATCCAAGTGTCTGGGATCATGAGAAAGGGGCACCAGAACTCATATGGGGGCCCCACCATGTTTGGCTTTAAGAGCTGCCAGCTGGACTTGTATGTACTTGACAACATGGTCTGAAAGAAACAGTTGAGTAAAAGTAAAAACAGATGGTAACCTAAGGTGGCAGTACAACTTTATTTAACACAGTGGTTTATTTATTTATTTGTTTGTTTATTTTTTAAGCAAGCATCCGTTCATGCTAGGGAGTCTCCACAGTCACTCATTAATGCACTATAATCTAGTGAATAGCACATCCTATATGCCACAGAAATTTAGGCGATTAAGCTCAGTGCAGTCAAATATGAGCGTATTTCACCAGATGTTAACAAGTGGCTCTCTTGGTTATTTAATACAGAAAATATAGGCATGTGGCTGTTGGATGTTGTTTTCCTCCTAGTATGGCTGTAAATTAAGGATGCAAGGCTGGCCCTTCATAATATGACTAGGAGACACTGGTATATCACATTATGAAAAACTATTAATATCAAAGTGTAAAGCTGTAACCCCTTTAACAGGGCTGTCTGCTAGGAGAGGCAGATTCCAGGGATGAGGAAAAGGAGAGGGAGGTTCCCAGGGTCTTTTTAGAGAGAGGGGCTGTTGGAGGTGGCAAAACTCCGCATACCCATCAAGAGCAGGAGGGGTTAGGGGTGGGGGAACTGAACCTGGATAAAATAAAAGCAGCTGTTTCTAGTTCACTGAAACAGTGTGAACTGAACTCAGCGGCTTTTGCACCATCCTCCTTCGCCTGGTGTTGTCTGACACGGTGGACACCCCAAAACGAGAAACAGCTTCCTCAGACTCTTATTTTTTGTTTTTTACAATGACGTGATTTGAAATTGGAGTGAATGTTTCAGCAGCCCGGAACTACCAAGTGTCCGAATGCCTCCCACACTGATGACAGAGTGTACGAGCGGGTACTTGTTTTGTCAAATTGCATGTTTTCCCCCACTTTTTAGTTTTTTGGTTTACTTCTCTTAGATTTCTCCTTTAACAAGGTATAACTAAGAGCCACAGGGTGACGGCTGAAGCCCCTGCCATACGTGAATTCCCTGCTTGTTATGAATGCTTGAAAAAACACTATGGCTGGCCTGTGCAGTGAGGCAGTCCGTAGTGAAGGGTGGCATGGAGCTGCACTGCCCCACAGGGGCACTGGGAACTTTCCAGGACTCCTACCTGTGCAGAGGTACAGCCCCCACCCCTTCTCACGTGGCCTGCTAGCTGTAAAGCAGGGGAAATTTATCTACCTTGAATTCTGCTTCTTTCTCTGAAGACAGCACTTAGGATTCCCACTCTTTGACCCACCTCCCCTCAGAGTTTGGGGTTCTCTGTTCCTAAGTGACTAGTTACATCCTGTGTCAGAGCTGTCCCTTAGGTAGGGCAAATCGGGGTGACCGCTCCAGGCCCTGTGCTTTGGGGGCCCCCGAGGGCCTGTGCAATTGGCCAGTGCGGTCAGTCCCAGAAGACATAGGCATGGGAACTAGCGGTGCAGGGGGTACTGCAGCACCCCCAGGCTCCTGGCTGCTGGCCCCTCGCCCAGGGCTCTGCTGCTGCCCCATACCCAAGGTCCTGGCTGCCACCCCGCACGCCTGGGGCTCTGCCCAGCCACTGATGCAGGGTGGGGCCCCCAAACTGGTGGAGGCTGATTTGTCCTGGGCTCTGCACCCCCATAGGGATGGCCCTGTCCAGAGTGTACAATAGTTGTATGAGAGGGGTGAAGCAATGGGCCTCTGTCCCCTTTAGGGAATGATGGTCATGATCTTAAATATCTTTGAAGTATCTAACTCCCATTGATTTCAATGGGAGTTAGTTGCTTACCTACCTTTGAGGATCTGAGCCTGGGTGCCCCCAGGGGAGAAAAGCGGAAGCAGACCTCACACTTTTCTGAGCATAGGGACTGAAATTGTGCCTGCCCAGAACGTCAGCTGTGTAAAGCAGCAACTTCTTGAACCCTCCCTTCAGCTATGCACTTGCATAAAGCCTGGGCAGAATCTGACCCTCAGCCGGTACTTCTGTTGTTTTATTATGCATTGAACTTATTATTCAGATAGATGGATGTAGCAAAATGTATCTCTATATGTACCACAATTGCAGTGCAACAGTGCACCTGTCTTTTGGGTATGTCTATACTGCAGTTAAAACCCTGCGGCTGGCCTATGCCAGCTGATTCAAGCTTGCGGGTCTCACTCTAAGTGGCGTGTTTCATTGCAGTGTAGACTTTCAGGCTCGGGCTGGAACCTGGGGTTTAGGATCCTGTGAGATGGGAGGGTCCCAGAGCTCTGACGGTAGCCTGAGCCCGAACGTCTACACTGCAATTAAAGAGCCTGGTGAGCCCAAGTCAGCTGGCACACGTCAGCCGCAGGTGTCTAATTGCAGTGTAGACATACCCTTAGTCAGCACTTTTGCAATGGGGTGGAGAAGGGACTGTGTTAACCCTCACACTTCTGGCATTGACTTCAAATTCTTCCCAACGTATTGTGCAGGATTTATAGACTGTATCATACAAGATGAAGGGAAAGAAAAAGAATGCTTACAAACCATGTAACTCCACGTTGGTCCCCAGAAGTGGTGACTGTGTTCGTTTTGATTAATTTTTAGGGACAGTTCCAGCCCTCCAAACCCTGGGGTGGGGTGTAAAGCCCAGGCATTAGTCTCTGACTAACTTCTTACAGTTTCTCTTTTGTCTTCTTTGCTTTCGACAATGACTTGCTGTAAGCTGCTTCTACTTTCTGAAAGATGTCCGTGGTCTCACTGTGCACGTTGGGCCGTTTGGCGGGCTAGAGAGACTGATGCTGACCCATTTTATATCACAACTTTTTTTTTTAAAACCACAGTTAATTCTTCCCTTTTGCCCTGGGTTATAGGACTTATGTTCAGAAACGATAGGAGCCTAGCACCTTCCCATATGATCGCTTTCTTTGTTTTAGCTGCTTGTAAAAACCTATCCCGGTCCCTGGAGTCCTAAAGTGTAATATATCTAGTGCCTCCAGAATTGCTTCCTCCAGCTGGGACTCTCACTGGGGATTCAGAATGCACATTCAGTTCAAACGGGCTCTTCAGAAAAAATCAATAACTAACATGTCTGGCAACAGTTTACTACACGCTATCTGTGACCAGCTCCCGAACAGGACTCTCCAAACACTGACAGTCTGTTCAGCTGGTGGCTTTCCAAGGTTTCCAGCCATCTCGCTGTTGCTGCATAATTTTGTATGTGTGTTAAGTCTGTAATCTAACTGTCCTTGTCCATAGATATCCTCCTGCTTCACTGCTTTCATTGCGTGCCCCAGGCAGTTTTCAACTCTCACAATGTGGCTCTTGGTGTTACTGAGTCATGTCACTACTTCTTCCTCTTTAGTGTCCTGGAAAGCCACTGATGACTGTCATCTAGCAGGATTTTGGTGAGTGCTGTACACACTCTTTTATCATATTATCATGCTTAGGGAGCTGAATGGAGGGCTCAACAATCCTGGCTGGGGAAATAGCAACTACTGTGTGGGTTGCATTCCAGAAGCATGTAGTGTAAGCAGAAGAGGGAAAAGGCATTTTAAACACTATTCTCAGGTCCATGCATCTGATCAGGCTCATCCCAATGTAGTATTCTCTTGGACAGCTAGCAGGAAATAATGCTGTCAGCTCTGGAACTCCAGTGAAATGGACTTTCCTTCTCTGTTTGCAAGCGAGCTCTTCCCCTGAATCACTTCCCCTTGCTATTAATTAGGGAATCTCTGTTTGGACAACTTGGTTTGAAGAAGATTCAACTTTTACTGCAGCTGTTTGAAGCAGATTTGTTAAACTAAGTATGGAGCCAGATGTTTACCTGTTATCAATTTGTAGCACCATGGGTGTACACAGCACTTTATTAACACACAGAAAGACAACTAGAGCTCCGTTGGTGTTGACATGCCGCCCTCATCTCCTTACAAACATTAATTCATCCTAACATCCAAGGAAACCAATATCCCCATTTTACAGACATGAGGAACTGAAGCAGTTGGAGTTTCAGCTGTGCTGTATGTCTGCAGTTTTGATTGACCTCAGCAGGATTTGTGAGGTGTTCAGCACTTCTAGAAAATCAAGCCTTAAGTGACTTGATTAAGGTCACACAGGAAGTCTGTGAGGAAGAGCTGGTAATGGAACCTGGAGCTCTGTCCAATGTCTTAACTACAGGACCATCTTTCCTCTTTGGAAGTATCCTCTAACAAAGGCTTTTTGATGTTCAGATGTGTCTGTGTTCAGTTATTCACCTTTCAGAAGCTGCCCTCTGAATTACAGCTAAAGAGAACTTTTCAGTCTGTGGCCAGCAGGAGGCATTTGCTTTGTGTGTTGACCTGTCATATTCTTTGCTTACTCAGAGCTCCTGCTATGTGAGTAGGAAATCGGTTAAAAGCCTACTTGTCGGCTTATTGCTAGCAGCACAGGGGAGAATTAGTTTAGCTGGATTTTGTTTTACAATTTCACTCACCTCTGCACTTCTTACTTTCAGTGGGACTGGAAGGGTAAGTACTGAAATACCATGGAGAGGCTGCTCCTGCAGTATTTCAAGCTGCCTGATACTAGGAAGCACTGGAAACACTAATTCTGTGAGATTTCCAGGCCGATCTCCAGACTGTACAGTTTGGGATACATTTTGATAAGCTCTGGATAAACATCTCAATGTTAGGGGATTATATGGATCCAAACTTTTGATTACAGAGTCAAAGAAAGCTCTGTTAGGTCATCTAGTCTATCTCCCTGCTAGTGCAGGATTGTTCCCTAATGTACATTTGGTAACGTTTTCGCCAGCCTTCTCTTCACAATTTAATATAGTTCACTGCTGGAAAAATTTCTCCCCTATTTTCAACCTAGATTTTCCTTTTCCTAATTTTATCCCCTTTCCCTTATTTGCATCTCCTTCTGTTATGCCCTCAACAGCCCCCTTCTCTTCTTGGTATTTACTCCCTTCACAGTGGTAGATCATTACTAAAACCCACTGAATACCAGATCCTGATCTCCATTACATCCATGTAAACTGGGAATAACTCCATTGCTTTCAGGACAGTTATCCCAAATTGACATTGGTGTAACAGATTAGAATCTGGCTTTATTCATCATTGTACATATTTTCTTCCTTTAATAACTCCTCATAAGTCAATCTCCTTGACTTTCTTGTTGTTCTTGTTCTCCGAACCCCTTGACACTTGTTATATATCTTGCTGTATTGAGTGCCAAGCCATGAAGGTAGCATTATCCTGAGCAATCTCATCCAAGTTATATATAGACGGACTACTACCTCCCTGTTCTACGATGCAAAGCCTCTGGGGGTTGTCTTTTATCATAACAAAGGCCAACCTTTTCACATGGGGAGGCCTACATCTTCACACCTAACCCCTTATTTAGGTACTTAAATAAAAGCAGCCTGGTTCTGAGACTGATTTCTGAATGCACACCCCTTCCTATTATCTTCTGTGGAATTTGGGGCTCAGTATTTCTGAAAGATCACATATTTAGATGCCTAACTATGGATTTTGGGAACCTAACTTTGGGCACATAGATTTGAAGATGAGGGACTAAGAGCCTGATCCAAAGCCCATTGAAATCAGTAGCATTAAGGTCAGTAGGTTTTGATTCAGAACCTAAAATAGTTATCTATTGGCTTTCTAAAGAGCCTCATACCACAAAACTATTAACCGCATATAAACGTTCTCCTTTAGGTCAAATGGAAGTGGCCTATGCTTTTGGAACAAGAGCATGTGAGCTCTAACTCTGCTGTCTGTCTATATTCTAAGTGGCCATCATGTGTAACAAATATTTATTCTAAAAGAATTATAGATTCAAATAACTGTGTAATGAGTTTTTAATACAACACAACAGCAGTCACACTTAAAATACATTTTGTAATCTATCAGCATTCTTACAAGGACTACATTACATTGTTAGGGGACAGAATAGCATGCCTCAATATTTCTGTTTATTAATAGGTGGATTGTGCTGATTATTTTAAATCTAATGAAGTTTTAATTAAAGAAGATATCGTGATCTAGTAATTTTCAATCTATGTAATATCCTTTTAATCGCAAAAGGGACAATTTGAGCCCCTGTGCTTGGGGTAGAGCATAAGAAATACAATTGTGCTGGCTTGCGTCCTGGGAGGGGGCGAAGAGGAAGACTGCTACAAAGGTAAGGCCCCAAATGTGTAGGTATTTCTCCATTGGACACTAACCTCCCAGTATGTATTAGTGTTTGAGATAAATGATTTATTGGGAACCAGCTACACCCTGAATCTGATATTTCTATTATGAAATTCTGGAGGACCCCAGTATGGGCATATTTATATTTGGAACAAGCCCTGTGTTAGAAAGTCATGAGTTGGAGACAAGCGTCTGGGTGAATTTTCCACATTGTGTACAGAGTCCAGCTGGAAAATAAAATCACAAAATGAGTATAATATCAGAATACATCTTACCTGTGAATATTACAGAAAGGTAACTGTCAGTAATACAGTACATGACTGAAATGCCATTGTTTGTAGCCTGATGTTTGACTGATGCTAAAAAAGAAAGACACATGTAGTAAGGGAAAGAAATAAGAAAAGTCAACATCATTACTTAGAATGTAATGAGCGGTAGCACCCAAAATGTGCTAGGCTGTATATAAACACAGGGGAAGCCACAGACCTTGTAAATAAAGTATCATGGAAGGATCCTGTTTGAAGAGTTCTGTGTGTAATTTTTTCTATGATACTTTTATGGAAGAGTTCAGTTGAATGTCACCATATCCTTAACTAAGCAACATTAATTTTTTTTTGGAGGGGGGCTGGGGAGGTGCATGTGTATCATTCTATCATGCATTTGCCTATAGTACAATAGAAGTTATGTAAACAGGCTTTCCTAAGTTTTGATTAATAAAATATGTGGGTCATTTCCACTTGATTCACACGATACTTGGCAGGAGATATTTTGTCTGATAGGAAGGAATTTTCAGGCATTTTATTTCCAGACAATATCCTTCTGTTTCTACTTTGTTTCAAGGGTTCAGTTCCTGGGTTTGCCATAGATTTCGTGTGTGACTCGTGGGCAAGTCACTCCTGGAAGAATTTCAAAGGCACAAATGATGTGTATGTTCCTAACTCCTACTGAAAACCAAGTAAGAGTTAGTGAGTACCATCTGAAACTTTGAAAATGGACCCTTCCATCTCTCAGTGGGTATGTCTTCACTGCAATAAAACATCCATGGCTGGCCCAGATCAGCATCTTGCACTGCAGGGCTATAAAATTCCAGTGTAGATGTTTGGGGGACCTTCTCCCCTCTCAGAGCCTGGGCTCAAGCCAGAGCCTGAACATCTACACTGCAGCTTTATAGCCCCACAGTCTGAGCCCCACGAGCCTCAGTCAGCTGGCCTGGGCCCTGCAAGTGTTTTATTGTAATGTAGACATACTCTGAGTCTCAGGCAAGTCTACGCTACAAAATTAATTCAACCTAAGTTACTTTGATGTACAGTCATCGCAATAATTTAGTTGGTTTTAGACATTCACTCTTCACTTCCTTGTATTGGTGGCAGGGCTGGATTGAGGGACAGGCAACCCAGGTGACCACCTGGGGTGCTGGGCTTGGGGGGCTGTTTTTGTAATTAGCAACAAAAGGGAAAATAGAATGTTCGAAATAAAATGTTTCAGGTATTCCATATGTGGATTCATTTTTTCACTAACCTCCTAGAATGTTCTGGACCTTTGTAGAATCTCATAGAATCATGGAATATCAGGGTTGGAAGGACCTCAGGAGGTCATCTAGTCCAACCCCCTGCTCAAAGCAGGACCGATCCCCAATTAAATCATCCCAGCCAGGGCTTTGTCAAGCCTGACCTTAAAAACTTCTAAGGAAGGAGATTCCACCACCTCCCTAGGTAACGCATTCCAGTGTTTCACCACCCTCCTAGTGAAAAAGTTTTTCCTAATATCCAACCTAAATCTCACCCACTGCAACCTGAGACCATTACTCCTTGTTTGGTCATCTGCTGCCACGGAGAACAGTCTAGAGCCATCCTCTTTGGAACCCCCTTTCAGGTAGTTGAAAGCAGCTATCAAATCCCCTGTCATTCTTCTCTTCCATAGACTAAACATCCCCAGTTCCCTCAGCCTCTCCTCATAAGTCATGTGTTCCAGTCCCCTAATCAGTTTTGTTGCCCTCCGCTGGACTCTTTCCAATTTTTCCACATCCTTCTTGTAGTGTGGGGCCCAAAACTGGACACAGTACTCCAGATGAGGCCTCACCAGTGTCGAATAGAGGGGAACGATCACGTCCCTCAATCTGCTGGCAATGCCCCTACTTATACAGCCCAAAATGCCATTGGCCTTCTTGGCAACAAGGGCACACTGTTGACTCATGTCCAGCTTCTCATCCACTGTAACCCCTAGGTCCTTTTCTGCAGAACTGCTGCCGAGCCATTCGGTCCCTAGTCTGTAGCGGTGCATTGGATTCTTCTGTCCTAAGTGCAGGACTCTGCACTTGTCCTTGTTGAATCTCATCAGATTTCTTTTGGCCCAATCCTCTAATTTGTCTAGGTACCTCTGTATCCTATCCCTACCCTCCAGTGTATCTACCTCTCCTCCTAGTTTAGTGTCATCTGCAAACTTGCTGAGGGTGCAATCCACACCATTCTCCAGATCATTTACAAAGATATTGAACAAAACTGCCAGGACCGACCCTTGGGGCACTCCACTTGATACCGGCTGCCAACTAGACATGGAGCCATTGATCACTACCCTTTGAGCCCGACAATCTAGCCAGCTTTCTATCCACCTTATAGTCCATTCATCCAGCCCATACTTCTTTAACTTGCTGGCAAGAATACTGTGGGAGACTGTGTCAAAAGCTTTGCTAAAGTCAAGGAACAACACGTCCACTGCTTTCCCTTCATCCACAGAACCAGTTATCTCGTCATAGAAGGCAATTAGATTAGTCAGGCATGACTTGCCCTTGGTGAATCCATGCTGTTCCTGATCACTTTCCTCTCCTCTAAGTGCTTCAGAATTGATTCCTTGAGGACCTGCTCCATGATTTTTCCAGGGACTGAGGTGAGGCTGACTGGCCTGTAGTTCCCAGGATCCTCCTCCTTCTCTTTTTTAAAGATGGGCACTACATTAGCCTTTTTCCAGGTTCTCTTAGAACCTTCCAGACTTACTGAGAACTACATTTCCTTGAAGCTTCTAGAATGTTGTCCACCATGTCCTCGCAGGTATATAGGAGACGGGGCGCTCCCAGTCAGTCCGTGAAATATACGAAAAAAGTGAAGTGAAGTGAAGCCATGCTGCGATATTGTGAACCTTGTTTTATTGTGTACTTGTGAAAGTGTACTTTTGTTTTAAGACTTGAAGAGTGTAAGTAGTGACTAATAAAGAACATATTTAATGAGACGCCAGAGATATCTATTGAACCCTATCTATGCAACAATATCAAAGAAATACTATTGCTTCTTATGCCATGCTTAACATGTAATGTTTGATGACTTTCTAAGACTGCGGAACATAGACTTTTGCCCTCCCCAATACTGTGTTTTCCCCTGTAGAAAATAAAAGATCCCACTGAAAAAGCCTTCAGGAGCTCAGTATAGGAAGTGAAAAGCTCAACTGCAATCTAGTTTGCAACAAGGGGCAAATTTGATGGGAAAATGTCTGAAACAGAACAACATAGACTGCGCTTTAGGGAGCAATTGTCCCAGTGCATAAGAAATTGAGGAGTGAAGCGTAAATGATGGAAGTCCTGTTACTAAGGAATTAGCAGATTTACTTGAAGATAAGGAATGGAAATATGAGAAAAGTGATGGAGAGTCATCCAGTTTTCCTGAAGGAACAAAGGAGAGTGATGATAAAGAAGAATGTGGCTCACATGAAAAGGAGAGTAATGACAAAGGAAAATCTGGCTTACTGAAAAGGAGAGAAATGATAAAGAAGAATCAGCCTTGCATGGTGACAGAAACAGCAGTGAGAAAAATTGCACACCACAAATCAATACATCAGCTCCTGCTTCATGGGCAGCAATCCTAAACTCTGCCAATATTGATCGTACAATTTTGAACTGGCTGGGCAAAATTGAGGATACGACCCTTCCAGTAAATGCAAAGAAGCAACACTTCTCAAAGTCATGCAGTGAAAGAGTGGTTGATAATGGTGAGAAGTTGAATTGGCATTGGCTAGTTTATTCAAAATCAACTGACAAAGTCTTCTGTTTTTGTTGCGAAGAATGTTTAACAAGAATGCCAAATTGTTACTTGTGCTTTCTGGGTACAATTACTGGCATAACTTAGCTGATGCTCTCAAGTAACATGAAAAGTCACCAGGCCGTAAAATGGCCTGGAGATCGAGTCCAGGCTCAAGCTGAATAAATGCATAGATGCAGAAAATCAGCTCATTTTTAATGTAGAAACCCAGCATTGGCGGAACGTGCTCGAGCATGTGATCTCAGTCACCCTCTTCTTTGCAAAGAACAATCTGGCTTTCTGGGGCTCATTGGATAAGTTGTTCTCTGAACATAATGGTAATTTCCTCGGTTTGGTAGAGCTCCTTGGGAAATACAACAATGTCATATTGCATGAACAACCACGCTGAGTAGTTTGTAAAGAAGCTATGGACCATTACTGCAGCAAAACAATTCAAAACGAATGGACTGACCTTATGGCAAGGAAGGTGCTTGATAACACATTATGTAGCTCAGCAAAGCAAAGTACTATGCCATAATAATGGACTGCACTCCCGACATTCGTCACAGTGAAAAGATATCATTTACAGTAAGATTTGTTGATGATGAGGATGACTGTATCCAAGTAAAGGAACACTTTATAAGTTTCCGGTCTGTGGATGACTCTACTGGAAAAGGCTCAAAACTGTTTATGAATGTTTTGAATGAGAATTAAATAAAGCTTCAGGACTGTTGTTGCCAAGGCTACGACTATGGTGTGAACATGAGGGAAGAAACAGTGGCATCCAGGCAAGTATCCTTGTGCTGAATCCAAGAGCTTTCTTCATGTCTTGTGGCTGCCATTACCTTAACCTGGTTGTGTCAGATGCAGCATCATCTTTAGATTCAGTATCTCTCTTCGGAGTACTGCAAAGGATATACATCTCGTTTTCAGCATCAGCTATCAGGTGGAAGATCCTCATGGACAACGTTACAAATCCGACCATGATGCCACTAAGAGACACTTGCTAGGAGAGCTGCATTGACAGTGTAAGGCCAGTGAGATAACAAGTGACTGAGGTTTACGATGCTCTGATGGAACTGTCTCAGTCAAGTAAAACCTAGGCCGGAATCTGACACGAGGCTCAAAGCCTGGCAAACCAGATCACTGGCTTGAAATTTCTGGTCTCAACTGTGGTTTGGCACAATATCCCATTACAAGTAAACATTGTAAGCAAGGTATTACAGACTCAGTCGATGGACATCACGACCACTAATACTTTAAGAAGCCGCCTTGATTTCGTTGTGGCCTACAGAGACAATGGAGTTGAAGATGCCATCACTGCTGCCAAAGAAATGGCAGAAAACTTAGGAGTTGAGCCTGTCCTCAAGGAAACTCGTATCATCAGAAGAAGAGACAGTTTGGGTACGAGGACAGAGATGAGGTGATGGGAAGCTTGGAAGAAAAATTCAAGAGGTAGCTTTTTCCTTGCTCGTTGACACTGCTCCAGTGTCCATTGAAGAAAGATTTGGACAAATGAGGCACCATGAAAAGATCTGGGGGGGGTTGTATGACCTTAGTAAGCTGCCAGTGGACAGAAAAATACTCTTGAACAATTGTATGGACCTCACCGGATGCTGACACATGGGAAATGTTCAGATGTCAATGATAAAGACCTCTGCTTGTTGAACAACATCCATCACATTTTGTCACACAGGAAGCATCCTTCACTCTAAGTTCTCCAATTCATTCATGATGCAGAGCTGAAGGACACTTTTCCTAATGTGTGAATAGCTTTGAGGATTCTGTTCAGGCTGCTGATCACAGTCGTGAATGGTGAGCGCAGATTTTTGAAGCTCAGGCTCATTAAAATATATCTTTGATTGACAATGGCTGATGAGAGACTGATGTCACTTGCTATTTTATCGCTCAAAAATGCCATTGGCAAGTCTTTGGATCTGTCTGATGCTGTGCTTTGCTTCACGAGGGCAAAAGTGAGAAAAGCGACCTTTTGAACTAAAGGACTAGGGTTAACATTCTGAGACTGTCACCGACTGTAATACTATTTAATACTGGTCCACTGAATGGTGGTGCACAGTTCAATTTCTTGATGTTAGTACATTTCAGTTATTCTTCAAATTAAAAAGTTTCTATAGGCTTAGCAGAAATAACTTTTTTCTTTGCTTATGTAAGCAACGCTGTGTCGGCACTGACACTGTGTCGACCTAACTACATTGACTTAAACGCTACGGTGTCAGGGGCAGATTACATCAGTGGAAGCTACATTACAGAATTAGGCTGATGTAAACTGCGTTACGTTGACCTACCTCTGTAGTGTAGACCAGGCCTCAGTTGTCCACTTGTGAGAAGGGGGTAATCTAGGGTAACCAGACAGCAAATGTGAAAAATTGGTACAAGGGGTGGGGGGGGGTAATAGGAGCCTATATAAGAAAAAGACCCAAAAATCGGGACTGTCCCTATAAAAAGGGACATCTGGTCACCCTAGGATAATCCTTCCAGGCCTTTGTCTGTCTTGTCTATTTAGGCTGTCATCTGTTCTGGGAAGGGACTGTCTCTAATGATGTGTGTGTAGAGTGCCTAGCACAATGGGACCCTGCTCTTGGTTCTGAGCTACTATAATACACTTAACAAATAATAATCCTGCAACCATTTTAACACAAGAATAATTGTACTGACTCCAGTCATCTTACAGACTTCTACAGAACTATTGATTACAAGAAGCATTTGTAAGATCATGGCAATGTTTGTAGCTTTGTAAAGTCCTTTCTTCTGAATGCTGAAGTTCTGGACCTCTCTACTTTTCCTCTTCATATGGAACACTTACCTATGCATGGAAGTTACTAGGAGCTGACTAATTTTGATTCTTTGTGTCTGTGAACACACAATAACAGTAAACAAACAAACCAAACAATGACATGGAAATTGGTGGATACCTGACTGAAAATATGAGGGTGATTGTGAACTACTTATCCTAAGTAATTTTTCATTGGTAGGCCCTTTCATACCAACAGAAAACGTGTACCTCCATCTCCTGGAAGAACTCAGCCTCCCTTACATCCTAAGGACTTGGAAGCCTCACCACTCCCGGAAATCTCTAAATATTCTGGCAGTACCTTCCTTATAAACCAATAACCCCCTTGAAATTCATACCCTGAGTTTACTTCCATTTCATAGCATTCTTTCTGTCCAGTGCTCTCCAGAGAGGAATTTACTGCAACTCTCAGGCAACAACTGAGGGAAACTTCAACCCCCACCAATGCTATATAAGTGTAAGATGGAAAGAGATTGATGGAAGATAGCAAGAACCTATATTACACAAAATATAGCTCTGTAGCTCATGAAAGCTTATGCTCAAATAAATTTGTTAGTCTCTAAGGTGCCACAAGTCCTCCTTTTCTTTTTGAAAATATATCTCTGTCACTTCCCATACACGGCAACTTTTATAGACACACCAATAACATATCTGCGCTAGTGGGACATCATAACTCGATAAGTAACACAACATATTCCAAATGTGCTCTCATGGATTCTCAATGTGGACTTCATGGGTGACTTATTTCCGTGTTGGAAGAGAAAAGAGTTGAAAGAGACACAAGGTTTGTATCCTGGTCTAATGTGTGTTTAGGAATATGCACTCTTGAATAAGGATATTAGACAGCAAAAGCAAAGTGTGTCTTAGAATTCACAGGTCTCCAGATAACATCTCAGCTCCAGGCTGCTAGACTGTGAGCTGGTCTACACTTGAAAATTAGATTGACCTAGCTACATTCCTCAGAGCTGTGAATAGTTTCACAGCCTGAGTGCTGCAGGAAGATTAAACTAACCCCACAGTGTAGATGTGGCTAAGTTGATAGAAGAATCCTTCTGTCAACCTACGTTTCGCCTCTTGGAGATGGATTAACTACATGGATGGAAAACCTCGTCTGTCAATGTAGGAAGTGTCTACATTATGGTGCTACAGCACTGCAGCTGTGCCGTTGTAGCAGCTATAGTGTAGACATGCCCTGTGTCTATGTGCTTTTCTCAAACACTGTTCCAGTTGTTCTCTAGGTGTGAAAGCTCCCAGTCCTGAAGCCACTGTTCTCCATCACCATGCTATGGCTGTCCAGAAACATAAAAGGAGGCCTATTTCAATAACCAACTCTCTGAAACTCAAAGACTCAAGTGTCCAGTATCAAAGCTCCAACAAGTTCAAAGGCACCTATTGCCCTCACCAATGCAATGAATGATGAACTAAGTCTTTCCACAATGGCTACTAACTCTTTCCACAGATTCAAATCCCGAGTTATTGATTTCAATAAAGTTATCAGTTTCATCACTCTTGACATCATTTTGTCATTCCCATGAGGCCAAGCGGAATGGCGGACATGAAACAGCCCCAACAAGCAACCATGTCAAATGATGGAGCCCTACTTATGTATGATAATGTGTCTGAATTTGTCCCCCGCGGGGTGAGGAATATGGAGATCACCTATAATTATGTGTTGAAATATGGTGTAAGCAGATAGTGAAGGTAAGTTCTGCTGTAAAATGATCTCCTTCCTGTTGAACAGAAATCAAGCTGTGCATTGCGGTAGCCTCTGGTCTTGAAGATTGCTAGCATTTACACATTCCTGTTGAAGGTCTAATTGACTTTAAATAGTGGATCAACTGGATCAATTGCTGTTGTGGGTAAGAGAAATGGAATAAATCAAACAGGTTTTACTTAGGATAGCAACATCCTGGCAGCAGTGCAATGAAAGTCCAAAGGGAAAATGACACTTTAAAAGACAAACACATTAATCACACTGACAGACAGCTGGGCTACATCTGTATTTTTGCAGGCATCAAAGGTACTGACTAGCGCTCAGATTCTGCAAGTGAAGGGTCAGAGGGCCTGGATTTTCTTCTGTGTTATTAATGTGCCCAAGATTTTCCAACTGTCTAGTGATTTGGGGTGCCCAACATAGGGTGCATTAAAGGGGTCTGATCTTCAAAAAGCAGCCTCCCTCTGAAAACCAGGCCCCTTTAAGGTGTCTCACGCTGGGCATCCAAAAATGTAAACAACATAACAACTTTTTAAAATCTTGGCCACTGAGTGATCACTGTGACAGCTGGGAGAAAGATGGTGCATTCTGCAATGATGAATCCATCGGACTAGCGAGGTGAGTCACTTTATTAAACACTGAATCATCTGTTTACAAGTGGTGATGTGACCTGATCTGGAAAGCGTTATGTTTTTTTCCTATCGTGATTTTTTAATCACTTCACCATCAAGCACTGTATTTGCACCGACTAGTTAGGCCTCTGTTGTCACTACATAATGAATCTCAGATTCACTGGAGAAAAAGTTCTGCTGCCAGGATTATGGCCTCAGTAAAGGGGATGGAATGGTGAGGTCAGGAATACACCTGCAGATTTTCTATGGCCGTATGTTTCTGCACTGTTCAGCATGTGGGATATTCTTGGCTTTCCAGAACCAGATAGTGGACTAGCAAAGAATGTGTCCACAGCTGCCTGGAGACTAGCTGTGGCGGAGGTCCATAAAGGGATGGACTGAAATTTCCAATTCTAGTTTCAACTGCTGAGCATTGTTTTCCTTTGCTAGCAATTTCTTTAATATGTATTACTATTTTTTCCACTGGATGGCAGCATAGTGAATGCATTTACAGCACCTCTTATTATGTCTGACTTAGAGGGACAATTTTAGTAAAGCTTCATGGCCGAGATAAAATTGGTTTTGGAGTATGGTGTTTGCCAACAACATTAGGGCTTAGCAAATTAGTCAGAGAGTCTTTAACTGTTAAATCACACAGTGAGCTCTCTTATAATGTTTAAATTTGGTAAAGGGCAGGTACAACAAAGTGACAAAGTCCCAGAGATGTTTAAATGTTCCCTGTGGCTTTGGATGCCTTTAAGCAAAACTAGGATACTAACCTACAGATATCAAAGCACAGGAATGGCTAGCACTCCACCCTCAGCTCACCTTGTTGGGGATGACATGAGTCATGCACCCAAAAATATATAAGACCTGATTCTCCCCTGACCTAGCCAAAGCTCCTCTCAGAACCTTCTCATTATTGCTCTGACTCCCCCTGGCATAGGTGAGAACTGTCTATCTGACCAGGGAGCAGGGCCAGATCTGATTCCCTCCAGAGCTTGTTGATGTTGTTCTTGAAGTGGCCATGAGAGGTCATTCTTCAGAGTAATTGTGAGGTGGGCTTTAGCCTTTGCAGGGAGAAAGTCTATGGGCCACCACTTTTGAATATATCTCTCTCTATATAGGATGGAGCATACTTTCTCCTTGTTTTCTGCAAATACAGTAGAGAATACATCTCTTGTGTAAGCCCCTACTTTAGCTGTCATGCACTGTGCCTCTACGGGATGGTAGAAAATTTTTTGTTTGGGATTCCGTGGTAATTAAGAGAGTTTGTTATTTTTGTGGACTTCCGTCTGAACTGTTGCTGTAATTCAGCAAAATTTCTACATGAGGCTAAAGCAAAGGACGGGCACATCTTGTGATCAAAACAAACAAATGCCTTTAGGAGCTATGTTGTCAGTGAAGCAGCTGCACATATGCACAGAACCTGCATGCTAAAAATGTTTGTGAAATATAGGGAAGAGGAGAAAAACAAGAATGAACAGCAGCTGCTTTGTCAAAATATTTATATTTCTTCAGTACTAAAAATAAGGAAAAGGTGTCCAGTCCACATTCTGACCTTCATATTGTACTAATTTCAGCCAGTTAATTAAACACCTCACATAAGGATTATACATCAAGGGGTGGCCAGAAGCCCGAAGTAAGGAGTAGCATATAGTTGCATTGCCTCAATCAGGAACAAGCCAAAATGTGTGACACTACAATTAGTCCATGGTTCTCTTTTGCTCTATGGGGAAGTAACCTGCACCAGACCTTTACATGTATGGAGGAGGAGCTCAAAAATGGGAAGAGAGTAGTGCAGTGGGAGGCGGACAGTGGAGGTGAGCTGATCTGCACTCTGAACTCCTGAGAAGGAGCACCACAGGAGTCTTTGCTGCCTGAGGCCTGTCCACGGTGAGTTGACTGAGCCTACAGAGAAGGGACCTGTGAGACTCTGAAGGGCAGAGACTTTATCTCTGTGTTTAGTACTTTTCTTTATCCTGTGGGGAGAGGTGACTGGTAGGAAGTGATCCGGGGAGGAAACTGCATAGCATACTGGGTGCAGGATTTAGCTGCCTATCACTAGGCCCTGGATTGGAGCCTGGTGGAGAGGGTGGGCCTGGGTTTCCCTACTAACCCTTAAAGAGGATCAATGGCAGAGGGCTATCCCTGAATGGGGAACCTAACTAGGGGGAGAACCCTGGAGATAAAAGGGTCTGGGCAATGAGAATGGAACCCTGAGGCCCCTGCTTAATCCTGGAAGCTCCCCCATTGATGGACTCCTTATACATACCCTGAAAGGGACAGATTTGAATATGTGACCTGGCCAGAGGACAGAGCTACTGGAAGGACAGAACCCCAGGCCAGATAGACAGTAAGAAATCGGGATGGCCAGGAACCCTGCCACCCTGCTTCCCTACCTCCACCTGACCACAAGGTGCTGCTGGGGTGAGCATCCTCCTTCACATGGGCCTGTCAATGATTAGTGAGTATTTTAACCAATCACTCTGCAAACTTTTAAGTGCTACAACTCTGTGGCTTATGCTTTTGGTGCTAATTCTTTTTGTTACTTATTTACATTGCAGTAGCTCCCAAAGACCCCAATCAGGATTAGAGCCCTCTGTGCTGGCAAACATAGGAAGCCACCATCCTTGCATCAAAGAATTTACAATTTCATTTGAGACAAAATGCAACAAGTGACTGTGATAAACGGTAAGAGGGAAGGGAGGGGGGAGGGAGGTAGAGGGTATCTATAGTATGTTTATGTGGTTACATGTGGGCTAGCTATTTGTATGGTCTGATGTTTTTGGATCATTTAAAATATTGATTTCCTATTTTCCTCTGATGGGACCTCTGATAATTTGCTGATTTCTTGTAGGCATCACAGCAGAGGTGGGTCTTGAGATGTGATTTGAAGCAGAAGAGCAGAGCTGGTTAAAAATTTCCCACTTTTGAAATTTCAATTATATTTTTCATTGAAAATTTGATTTTTGAGGTGGGGGAAACTCAGAAAATTTTCAAAGAACAAAAAAAATTTCAACAAAATAATTGGGGCTTTTCAATCCGTTCAGAGTATGGTCCAAATTTTTTTAATCAACAAATGATGAAATTTCAGTTAAAAAATTTCTTTATTGTGTTTTTGACCAGCTCTAGAGGAAAAAGTGGCCTGTGGATTGTTTTGGGAGGAGAGTCCTAGGTAAGGGGTGCCAGGGATAGAAGGCATCATGGGTAGAAACTGTGAAGATGGTTTTTGGATGGGTAAACCAACAGATACTCTGGGCTGGCATCATTCACAGACCAGAGAGTAGGTAGGGGGTAACGTGATAGAAGACAAGAGTGGATATATAGGGAGGAAAAGAGGCCCTAATGGTAAAAAAAGAAGCTTGAACTTGATGAAGTGGAAAACAGGGTGCCACATGAGGAATATTAGGGGTAATCCAGTCAGAGCAAAAGGCAAAGAAGATCATCTTCAGAGCTGAACTGGAGCTTGCTGGGAATTTTCCAGTGGAATGATTTTCTGACTGAACATTCAGTTTCTGCAAAATTGGACTTTTCTGTGGAAAAATTTTAATTTTGCTGAAAATTTTCAATTTTCCTTTGGAAAAATTGAACCTAAATATTTTATTTTGGACTGGTTAAACCTAAATCAGAATATTCCATTTTATTAAAAATTCCTTTAACTGCATTTCTCTAGGTTCATTGTTTTATGGGAGTTGTAGTGGGGTCCCCCATTGTCTCCTATGGGCTGGGCTCCCTTGATGACTAAATCTCCTATTGTGTAATCCAGACCTAGCTGACTCAGATTTGTGGGGCACTGAGGAGTCACATGGCTCTGGGTGCATCATGGGAGATGTAATCCTGCCAGAGTGACTGCTCTAATGCACTAGGCAGCTTGAGCAACTGGGTCTGCATTGAACTAAGGGAAAGATTGAACTACAAGTGCCATAAGGCAAGAAAAATGCAATTCAGTGTTGATTTGACTCAAAATGAAGCATTCAGATCAATTCAACAAACTGAAACAAAACAGTTTGATTTCAGGAATGTTAAAATGTTTCATTTTGCTTGAAAATGTTGAAACTTTCCATTCTGACATATCAAGAATGGATATTTTTTTCTGAATTTTGGTTCTGTGAACATTTTTGAAATTTCAACTTCTTGTGCTGTTTTGAGACAAAAACCAAATGCTGAAATATCAGTATTTCCCATGAGAAATTGCAACTTTTGCTCAGCTTTAAGCTGTTCTAGAGGGGTCTAGTTTGGGTGTCTGGGAGGTTACAATAATGCAAGTGTAGGAGAGTTTTGTTGCTGAGCGTTTTGGTGGACAGAAATGAAAGACTCGGTTTTAGAAATGTTATAGAAGAAAAAGCATCAAATTTTAGACACAACCTGTATATTCCAATTTTTAGACACAACCTGAATATTCCAAACAAAGGAGAGGGAGCATTCAAAGATGGTCACCAGGTTGTGGGTCTGTTTAACAAAGAAGATGGTGGTGTCAAGAGTGATAGAGAATGAGGTAATGGAGAAGGCATGTGAGGAAAGATAGGTGGTTCACGGACTAACTTTCATACAGATCAGACAGAACTTCAGTCTGGGATCTTCAATGAAGTCTAAAGGAGCCAGGTGCCCAAATCCCATTGAATTTCAGTGTGAGTTGGGTGTCTAACTCCCTTAGTCTCCCTTGAAAATCTCAGCTGCAGTTTTAACGTTTTGTCTGTAAACAACCAATAACATGGCGAAGTCTATGGAATGCAATGTATCTATTTTTTAGGTGAAGGACTGAGATAACCCTGCCTATCTATATTTGAATGTGTGGCTCTAGGAGGACCATAGGCCTGATTCTCCCTTACTGTGGGTGTAAACAGCTGTCCTTCTGATCTGACCCCATACTGCAATCTTTCCCCTTCTTCTCAGCGTATATTTCCTGAGAATCTTCTACCACTCTCTGGACTCTGTGGAAGGCAGCAGTTCTAAGATTCAGGGTGGGATGTTTGTTCTCCCCTGTGCACGGTTGCCCTCTGCTTCTTCAAACTGCAGGGAGCATGTTATAATAATACTCATGTACTGCTATATATTTTTCTAGCACTGTACAAATATTAACTAATTAATACCCAGGACTCCTGTCTCCCATTCCACTAGACTCCAGTGGCCCCCAGGCAAGTCATTTAACCGACCTCGTCTTAGTGTCGCCATCTGTTATACGTTGTTTTTAATTGTGCTCTGAAAATTGAAGCAAATGGAACTAGAGCTAAGACATGCACAAATAGTTTGCACAAGATGATGGTAAGCTCTTTGTGAATCCCTTGTCAACCAGGTTACCTTTTAACCATTCATTCATGGGACTCAGCACTGTTAAACTGTGTGCAAGGAAGAGAATGTTCATTTTTGCACACTGAGTGAGTTTCCCCAAGCTCTGTGTTGCTTGAAAGCTTGTCTCTCTCACCAACAGAAGTTGGTCCCATAAAGGGTATTATCTCATCCTCCTTACCTCTGTAATATCCTGGGACCGACACAGCTACAACAACACTGCATATGGTTTGAACTGGATCAGTCTTCATTCTTTGAAATGGGGATAGAAGAAAAGAGGTTTCAGACTGTACTAGGTGGCAACATAGAGGCATAAGCAGCAGGAAAAGTGTCACTAAAGCAAGCAGATACAACTCTGAGCAGCCTACAAAAGGCTAAGACCTCAAAATCTTGCCATATAAAGGCATCATCTGTAGAGGGACCAACAACCCCATATCTCCATTTGCCTACTGCTAGGTCTCCTCTTTCATTCTGCGAGTCTCCTGTCTCCCTGTTCACTTGCAATCAGTTTGTAAACTCCAATCAGAGAAAGGAAAAACCAACATTCAACCGGCTTCCAGACATTCACTAACTTCAGAAGAGCCTGACCCAATCTTCCCACATACCCAGTGGATGAACTGTCTGTGTCCCATCTCCTCAATTGCCCCTTCTCTTTCCTCCAGGCAGGCTGTAGGTCTGGAGCCAATTCCTTCCAGGGTTGCTAGAGGCAGATCCTCCCTCTCCTAGGATAGGCAGATCTCTGAAGTCAGCTTCCTCCCTGTTCCCCTCCTGATCATTCTTTTCATCTGGAAGTCCCTCCTTCCAGCCTTGACATTCCTGGCTGGTGTTGTGGGGGCAGATCCATCTGTAGGCCAGACCAGTCACCACTTCTTTCCTTAACCCAGAGTGCAGTTTGTACATCAGAACCAGAATGAACCCAGCTTTGCAATCTCATGAGTTGACAGAAAATTTTTTTTTATTATACATTTTGTGAAAAATTGTCTTGGAAATCATGGAGACGCAATAGGGCCTCTATCTTGCAAAGACACGTACATGTTTGACCTGCTGCAGTTCCAGGGATGTCTCACACAGGTAAAGTTGTGCATGCACATATGACTTTGCAGGATTGGGGCCTGAGGCACTAAGCAGAAGTGCTTATAGGATCTGTAGACAGTCATTTGAAAATGTACTTCATAACCTCTACCTCGACCAGAAATAAAAAAGAATCAAACAAAACAATAGGAATGCATAAAACAAGATTACATTACTGCATAGGATGTGTTTTTCTGGGGTCTTTGGAGGTACTTCATCCAGCTCTTTTGTGTTATTTCAACACTATTCCATGGCTCCATCCTCCTGCCAAACTATTACATTCAAACAAAGGCTCTTAAATGGCATCAGATCAAAACTGGGTCATGCGAGTAAGAGAAATTATTTCTAAAAGATCCCCACCATCTTCCTGTTTTTCCCATCTCATTTTATGGGTTGTTTTGATTTGCTGTTTTGTAAGATTTTTTCTTACAATACTTGCATAGAATCTTTGGAGAAATTAGATATTCTGGAAGCCTAAAGGCTCTTTCACTATCTAAACACAACTTGAACTATTTCAAGCAAATCCCTCTTGTCCTAGTAGCGCGGCCATGGTTGGGTGTTTCCCCCCCCACTCTCATTTTAAATTGTGGAAACGATTAGACATCGTGTGGCACACATCAAGCAAACTAGGTTTTGATTACTTATGCACATTTATAACCCATACTTCCCTAGCTAGCTTTCTGCCATCCAAACTTAGTTCACTCATTGAGCTGAGATATCTTTCCAGTTTGACTCCTGATCACAGTACCTAACTGCTTAATTGCAGCCATCTAAGTCAGAGGTTTGTTAATAGTAATAACCATAATAAAATTTGCCATACCTAGTTAAATATTAGGTATATGATAGAGTTAAGAAAACCTAATGCAATATACATCTTCAGAGATCTATAACTGAATCCAGCTTGTATTTGAATACCAAATTATCTGCTGATTATTATGCATAGTTTAGCAGTGTAACAAAAACATGATGTTGCAGTCATGCTGTGCACGCTGTAGTTAGATTTCCTTGTTTACAGTAACAGCTGTAAACACAGTCTAACTCAGGCTTGATTTGAAAGCAGATTTCCCATTGTTTCATGCATTTACCATGTTGTGAAAGCTAGAATTTCAGAATTTTTCGCACATGCTTATTGATTACGTCTCAGAACAGCCTGCATTGGTACAGACACTTTTATAATGCCACAGTTTCAAGGCTATAGTTAACAAAGGACCAATTTTCCATTCCCATTATAAATACAGACAATTTTGCAAACATTTGCTGTATAACCCACCATTTAAGGCCTTGAATTCAATGGGATAACTTATGTGCATAAAGTTAAACACATGCGTAAATGCTTTGCTGGATCAGGGTTTTAATCTGCATCTATCCATTTGATTGTACAGGTTGTCAGACCAATTTCTTCCATCAAAGTGATTTAAATAAGACAGCCTAGTAGACTGACCCAAAAAAGACTTTTTGATTCAATCTCTTTTTTACCCTTTTAAAAAACATTTTCATTGAAAAAGTAACTGTTTTTTTAAATTAATACTGTGCCTGCATAAATTACTTTGTGCTTTTCTCTGCTATTGAAAAAAATATAAAAAGCCTTGTTATTTTAATATGAAAGGTAGGGAAAGGGCATACACCCTGGCTATTTTTTATAAGGTTTCTGCCATTTAAAAACACAACAATATATTCTGCTGAAGTGGTAATGAGTCTATTGATTTGGGCAAGATCCTCAGGTCCATTAACTCTGCTGTGTGCCACACCAGCTATGCAAAGCAGTCCTAATGCTAGTTTAGCCAGGCACTTGAGGATTCCCCAGTAAAGAAAAATTTCTGAGTAGCATAGAACCGCCATAGTGGCTGCTTGTTTCAAACCCTCCCAGCCACTGGTCAGAGAAAAGAGGGTGTAGCTTGGAGGTATTTATGGCCCAGCAATCCCTGACTGCCAGAACAGCCAGAGCAGCCCATGGCATCACAGAGCACTCTAAAGCTGCTCCAATTTACAATAGGGATGAGTCTGGGAGCCAAATGGCCCCTGGATGGGGGAGTGCATAAGGGCGGATAGACCCTCATTTTCACATTCCCCTTTTGAGTGATTCCTGCAGCTCAGGTTCTTCGCCGTTGGGTCAGGATTTAGCATTTAACCCCTCCCAATACTTTATTGTCTGTGTCTGGAAGAGGTAAGTGTTTTCATGCTGCCTTTCTTTGCCACAGTACCTAAAGTCCAGGGAAATTCTGGCTCTTCCTATTCCTTGAGATAGTCTACACATGTTGTACAAATAGACTGTACATCATACAAGATCTGAGGAACAGCTTTAATCAGCCACTTCTTGGACATACAGGTAGGTTGAGTAACCTTCAGTCCTATGTATGCAGGTGACCCCAAGAGAGAAGGAGCTAGTCTTTTCCAGGCTCAGGCTTCATACAGGGAGAAGGTGCCGTGTTTTCAGTCATGTTTCAGAGTGAAACTATACTTTAAAGTGATGAGCAAACTACAGACTGTCCGGAAATTTAATGAGGTTAAACATTCCAAAGTTCAAATAAATAAATTCCTTCTTGCATCACTCCCCATTTCTACCTCATATAGGCCCTTCTTAGGTGTTTACCTGGCCCAGACCTTCTCCCTCTAGACTGCCACTAAAGTCAGCTGCTCAATGATAAGAGAACTAGTGGTAGGAAGTTTGATCTATTTGATAGGGCAACTGATTGGAACACAGCAGACCTGAGTTCAATTCCTGGCTCAACCACAGACTTCCTGTTTGACCTTGGGCAAGTCACTTAATCTGCACTGTGTCTCTGTTCCCCATTGATGAAACGGAGATCATACTTACTTAATCCATTCATGATTTTAAGGCACTCAGATACTAGTGATGAAAGAGATCCTTATTTGAAGGTTATTCTTTCTAGTTCTTCTCCTCCTGTCTACCTATCTCCATCTACTTTGCTCTAAAAATGTTTATGGCTGCAGGAATTATTGGGAGATCAAACTAGGTGATCATAGCTGTCCTTTCTGGTTTTAAAATCTGTGAACTCTTTTCTGCAATGAAAAAAGTGTCCCTGATCTCCATTTCCATTGTCACCTTTTTCTGGGGGTTGGCCTGCACTTGGTTTTTGCACCAATTTTTAACTAAATTGATAGAAAAATTGTGAGTGTGGATGCAGTTATACTGATCAAAATATGATTATATCAGTATAAATACTTTCAGTAAATTTACCTAAGCAAACTATACTGATAGAAACACCTTTATATTGATATAACTGCATCTACATTAGAGGCTGCACCCAAGTTTACCATATTGGTATAAAAATTATGTGTAGACAAGTCCTGATCTGATCCTAGGTTCTTGGGTTCAAACGTCTAGAACAAGGTACACATAAGATATTATTTGCATTATTGTCATGGATCAGGATTCCAGTGTGCTAGATGCTGTACAAACACAGGCCCAAAAGCTGGTCCCTGGCCTAAAGCACTGACAGTTGAAGTAATTGCCACAATGCAGTAAGCACATTTCAAAATGGCCAGTTGCGTGGCTAAGTGGTCATTTGCATGTGCACCTGCAACAGCTGTGCACCCAAATGAGGTTCCCCAAATCCAGGCTTTTGTGTGGGTTTGTAGGATGCTCTGTAGTTGGATATTTTTCTTTATAGTCTTCCTAGTCTTACCTATTTCCTGCTTCCTGGTTTTATTCCAGGCTGTCTATAGCATGTGGGTATTCTATTCACAAGTGTTTCAATTCTGTGTTAACACAATGTGCATGGTATGGGCTTTGTTCATAACAGTTGATTTTCATTTGACATCTGAGTAGCTTTGTACGTGAATAGATTAATTATAGCACTCAAAGTAGGTTCTCAATGGTTAAGGTTTTAACGAGGTTTCCATATTAATCCAGATTTTGAATATACATCCCCAACCCACAGAAAAAAGCATTTCTGAGTCCAAACTGGCAAGTGAGAGGAAAAGGAAGGAAATATTTTTTTGGCCTAGATTTTAGATACAGTTTTATTCAAAGCCTTCTAGATCCCCCCTCCTTTCCTCAGCTCTTTCAGTTGCTCAGAATCATTTTTTAATGCTTTGGGGGCTGAAAATGTCTTTGTTTGGTCTTTCTCAGTCCACGGGAGGGGGTGGTGGTTATTATTATTTTAAACTTCAAAGGGCAGGCATATTTCCCCTCCTATTGTGATGTCATTTTGTGTCCACATAACTTACAAATGGCTAAAGGTAGAAACTTCAAACTTATTTCCAATTTGCACTGATGTAAGTGAGAGGAGAATCAAGCCCATAAGAATTAAGGGCTGGATTCTAATATCCTGACTTAATCTATGAACACAATCACATTGATTTCAGTGGCAGTAATCCTAGAGTAAGGTGTTAGTCAGCAAACGTAAGGGCATCTGAGTCTGGCCTTAAGAAAAATAGAAAGACTTATTAAGTGTATTAAGTTAATAAAAGAACTCTTACAGGAAAGAGAGGATAAGTGTGATGAACTGATTAAACAGAAAGTGGCACCAGTTCTGGTATTTTGGTAAGCCAGCAAGACAACTTGTCATTGTCTTCTTCCCAAACATAACACACTCCTGTTGCCCGTGATCACACCACTATGCATGGGGTAGCCTTGATGATTTTTTGGAGTGCTTGTGATAGGATTCTTTGGCCTACAGCCCAGTCTCTGTTGATTTATTTTTGACAGAGCATTCTGGGGGAATTATAAGGGTCCCCCTCAGTTTCCTGCTGCAAAAGTTCAGCTTAGTTGTCTGTGTTGTGATCTAGGCACAGTAGCAACATCCCCCCCCCCCCCAATGAACAACGGTCCAAGTAAATTGGGGATCTCCTGGGCCCAGCGCCATAGGCGGTTTTGTGTGTACATTCTGGTACCATTCAGCACACATAGTGCGTTACAAACATGATTTCTCATCACAAACACATGGCTGCTAGCAGGACCGGCACCCAGGAGGGTAGGAAGTATTGGTTTACCTGTCTGTAAAATGGGGGTACAAAGGAAGAAAGGTAAGGGTATGTCTGTACAGCCTGCAGGAGTGAGCCTCCCAGCTAGGTTGATAGACTTGGGTTAGTAGGACTTGCACTAGTGCTCTAAACATAGCTGTGTAGACAGCACTGTGATGTTATGACTAGGGCTGGATCTTGGGCTCTGGGCTCCGAAGCCTGAGCTCCAGCCCACACCGCAACTTCAAAGTGCTGTCTCTACATCTATTTTTAGAGTGATAGGATGAACTCTCCTAGCCCCAGTTTGTTGCTCACTCCCACAAGTTGTGTAGACATACCCTAGTGACTTGACCAAGGCCACAAACAGAGTCTGTGTCAGAGTTGGGATTGGAATGCAGGAGTCTCTGGTCTAGTGACCCAGGGCTGAGATCCAAACTGCCTCTTCTGACATCTTAGCTGTAGGTATTTGCTTAAGAAGAAGCTTGCAGCAGCCCTAGCGCTCTTGGCTGCTGCCTGAGGTGGATTACCCCAAAGCTGCGAATTGAAATGGGACCGTCCAAAAAGTGAAGATGATGGTTTGTGCAGACTTCATTGGCCAGCTCTCAGCTACTTTAGAGGGACTGTTAATAACCTTTGGTCTTTAGCAAGAGACCAGCTTTCAGTCAGGGTAATCGGCTTACATCCATATTAAATTAGTTTACAAGAATAAAGCTAGAAACTTTTCAAAAGCATGGAAGCCAAGTTTCTCCTTTACATTTATAGCTCCTGAAAGTCCTTCCATAGCTTAAAAAAAGCCTTATATCTCTTGTATCGATAACAAAATGTCTACACTCATTCCATGCATACTGAAACTTCTTAGCAACTGCCTATTTGAATTACTTTATAAAGAAGTGTGTCAATTTGAAAATCATTAGGTATTCCTACCAGGAGTCAAAGACCACATTCAGAGTGGATTACATGCACATTTCTTAAAAGTGTTAATGTGCTAATCTGCTGGTTACTTGATCCAGGCAAAATGCCATGATATTCCACATGAGCAAAATACCATGGTTCTTGGAGATTTCATATAAATATTACCCACTGTGTTTCCACATTTGAGGTGGGATACTTGTCTATTAAAATCAACAAGACAGAACTGCTATCTGGATATAAGCAATATTATTTTATTTATTAACGTCAGATAAAACTTCTTTCTAATAAAAATCCTTGCAAATAAGGAACAGAACATTAATCTGATTTGTCATGTATTCGATGTAAATATCTCAGATACGCCCTGAAGCAATAAAAGCACATTATACAGCCCACTTTACCATTGTGACCAATAATGAGGACTAACTGTACTCTATATAGTCCAAAACCAAAACAGAGCATGGGAGGCACTATGACTATTACAACAACACATGGCAAGCTAGGGTATTGATTCACAATGAATAAGACCTCTCATTTACTAAGAGCTTATTCTTTATGAAAGCTTCCAGATTATGGAGTACTCCTGATACCATTAAAGGGAAAAATTACTTATTGAAGCACTGATGTAGGTCTGTGCCACACAAACTCTAGGCACATTGTGATTTTTAGATGTGCAGCATGTACCCTGCATTTCTTGTGATGGCAGCTTGAGTATGAATGTATTCTTTTAAATATTAGGGCTGGATGAACTGAGCTGGATAAAAATAAGAATTGGCCTGATCCTCACCCCAGTATGTGAACTGAAACACTTTTCGTTTGTTAAGTTTTGCACGTCTGTGTTCTTCCTGGGGATTGCCACCATCAGAATCACAGATACCAAAGACAAAGAAAGAGGTCTCACTCATTTCTCAAGCAGAAGTCCCATTCACTCTCTGAGGAAGCAGAGCAGGGTCAGGCCCAGAGTTTGGACTTTATCACTTAGCTGTAATAAATATCCTAACTCAGAGAAGACACAGAAATACACAACATAACAGTGCAAAATCCTGGAGGCCTCACACAGGCCTGCAAGAGCGAAAATTCAGAAGAAATGCCACAATTCTATGGCAGAGTGATATAATGAGGAGCCTGCATAGGGGGACTCCATGGCTGCGATCCTTGGCTCATTACAGAGGAAGCGACTGTGTGGGGTCTAGGAGTGTGGCCAGTGAGTCTGTGCAAACTACATGGCCACATGGCCAAAACGCTGCATTGCGTGGTATGGCAGGCCTTTCTGCTGCTTCTCTTAACAGTGGCTATGACACCAACACTCTTGGTGCAGAAATTTGTCCCAGGATTTGCTGCATGTGCAAGGATTTGGCCCTGACTGTGTAAAACTTTCCATGCTGTAGTCCATAAAAGAGAATGCAAAGGCTTTTATACACTTGCAAAGCCACTTTGAGTGTACTTGTCTTTGAAGGGTCTGATGCACAGGAGTGCTGGCAAGAAATAAAACTTTATTTCCTACTCCCAGGCATATGATTAGGGGGACTCAGCCCCATATTCCTTTCATATGACACTGTTCAGTGTCAACTGACTTCATTGGCTACTATTTTTTGACACGCCACTTAAATCCTGTTTTGAGGGCTTATGTGGGACATATGTGATTCACCTGCCTTGGGCTGATCTTCTGCACAAGGGAGAATTTCACTCTGTATGTGTGCCATGAATTTGCATTCGCATTAGCTGGAGTATGACATTAAAAGAGAATATACCATATGTCTTTGTATTCACGGGTATAGAAACGTGGGACGAGCCATAAACCAGCCCTAAATCCTTGCTACAAACCCTGCTGCAGTTGAACGTTAGTGAGTAGGTTTTTGTTCAGCACTTAATGCATGGTGCTGTCTGTTTGCTGGTGCTTAGTAATTTGGACTATGTTAATGTGAACTAGGTACCTTTCCAGCACGCTAGCAGGGTCTACATGGGGCAGTTAGAGAGGAGCACATTAGAGCGCTTTAAAAATGGCACCATTTGGCATGCTTTGCCCCACCATATAGTCAAGCCCATAGGCTCAATGACAGTAAATGAGACTTAGGCTCCTAAGCCAGGTATGCGTTGCAATACCTGAACACCTTTAAAAATCTGGGCCTACGTCTGTCAGGATAGCGCCTTTCATAAGCACTAAATGCATGCTGACATATTTAAAAAATATAGAAGTTAGCTATTGGTTTACATATGGAAGGAGTCAATTTTATACATCTTTTTTTTAATTACAAAAGACTCTTATTCCCATAGGTTCCTATACTGTAGTGAGAGAAAACAATACCCTCTTGGTATTCATTCTTCACCTCATACTCTGTGGGCCAGCAGGTTTTTGGGTATTTAAAAATATCTTTAACCGAGATGATCTGAAAATGTTGCATCGTGTGAAAAATTGAATTAGAAAAACTTAAATGTAAACAACTGCTGCACTCAATCAAACTAAAAACTACAATAGGACAAAACGTCCAAATCTTATGACACTGTGGTAAGCATTGTATTTTTGTTCCTTGCATTACTGCCAATGTCTTTATGTAGATATTTTAATTGGCTTCCTCTGCCTGCCAGAGGCATTCCGTGATGCCATGATAATAAATGTGATGAGTGATTTCTTCTATTCTGCCTGATCAACAAAGCATGCCACGGTGATGGTAAATTGTCATAAACAGTGGTTTATGTCATCACTAAATAAGTCAAGCAGGAGGAGGCTATGCTATAAGATCTATACAGATCTCCTTAAATGAATACAAGAACGTCCATCAAAACCTGTCAGCAATTTAAAAAAGTGTTTCTATTAATGTTGTTTCACTCATATTTATCTCTGGGTAGCTGGATCTCTGGTTTTATTTTAAAAAAGATGCCATGGGGGTGGAATGGGCTGGGGACAAACATAGTTTTAAAGTTCTCTACTATGTGTCGGTGGTTCTTTGAGTTATCAAAAACTCTGTTGAGATCCAAATGAGAGAAAATTATGAAGTTTTCACATAAGTATTACTCTTACCGATGCCATTCCCTGCAGTCATCTAGTATTTAATTTCAGTTCCTAGGGCTCTCAAATCAGGTTACTGATACAGAATAATCCTGTAGCAATCCTGTCTGTAATTCTGTAACAATACATTGTGTCATTTGAAAAAAAGTTCTTACTTTTTTTGTCCCAAAGGCAAAAATATGTCATGTTTCAGGAATGTGCCTATTGTATCTGAAAAAGAAAGGCCAGCTAACAGAAATGTTATCAGCAATTACCAAAGTAGTTTAACTATAAATTTTTAGTATTTCAGAAAAGAAAAATAAAGCACAAACCCAGGTTAAGTCAATGAAACAATGTTAGATTCTGGTGTGCTGCCAATATGCTCCATAATAGAGATTTAAAAGTTAATAGTGTAGGAGATTAGAAATTGGTGTCAGTTACAGATCTGTGCAAAGTGATTTCTTTGCATTAAGACATAACAGCTGAAATGAATAAAGTATATTTCTTTCTTATTTTTTTTTCATTTAGCTGTAACTGCAGTTTTGGCATGCAGGCCAAATCTCCTCATGCAGGCTGTATGGCGCCGTTCCTTGGTAAAAGAACACAGCGAAAAATTTAAAAAAGGAAATGGATATCATAGTTTATCCTGGAAAAAAACTCCTTTACATGTAGCACATAAAACTCTGTTTCAAACAAATAAACAAAATAAAAGGCACTTGGCTTTATCACAGCACAAAAGTTGAAACCTCTCTGGGCCAGATTCTCAGCTGGTGTAGATTGGTGGAGCTCCATTGACTTTAAGAGGCCATCTGTTCTACACCCATGGGGTTCTGGGTCTCTGTGGTTTAAATCATGATCACTAGACATGATTCTGATGTCACTTTTGTCAGTGTAACTGAAGTCAATGGGCCCAGTTCCCACATCTTGTGTTGTCACTTACACTTGTGTGCATCAAATCATCATGGCAACATTTTACTTTGCACTCCCGTTGCACTGGTGTACATATCTACGGCAAGTGCAGGGCAACTGATAATCAAGCTAATGGAGTTAAATTACTGTGATATAAAGCTAGTGCAGGTGGTATCAGAATTAGGTCCATAGGGCCTAACCCTTTCCCCACTTTAGTCAATAGTAAAGCTTCCATTGGCATGTTAGCAGGTTGAAGTGATCTCTAGGGGAGAGTCTGTGGCTCCTCTCCATCTGCTCACATGTGTTTAACCTACAACTTGCCTCATTCGCACTAGGGTTTTTCACACATGCTAGTTAACATGCATTTGTGAACATGTTAAGAATATATCTTTTTCCCTTTTCTAGACATGGCCTTAGAAACTGATGTTAGTCAGGTCGCTTAATGCACAATGCAGGAAATCTCTCAGGCCCAGATTTTTAAAGGTATTTAGGTGTTGTTCTTCTCAATGTTACAAGGTCTAAGTGACTTAGATGGCTAACTCTCCATGGGAATTAGATGCCTAAATACCTTTGAGGAGCTGGGCCTAAGTCACTTTTGAAAATGGGACTTAGCTGAGCACCCATATAGAGGAGTCTAGTTTTCATACACTAGTACAGGGCAGTTGTAAATTCTGCAGGAGAATGTTTAAATCCAAACCAAAGCATTTTTAATTGGGAATTCTTTAAAAATCACAGAAACCTTTCCATTGGTTAAGTTCTGTGGGACATTGTTTTTGAAAAACTGAATTTAGGGCCTCAGCTGATCTGACAATATCTTTTTAAATGGCTCTCTAACACTGTACCTCGGTGATGCAGCATGTGTCATTCCATAAGAACACAAAAATGGCCATACTGTGTCAGACCAATGGTCCAGCTAGCCCAGTAGTCTGTCTTCTGACAGGTTTCAGAGTAGCAGCCATGTTAGTCTGTATCCGCAAAAAGAAAAGGAGGACTTGTGGCACCTTAGAGACTAACAAATTTATTTGAGCATAAGCTTTCATACTTAGGCTTGAATAAAGACTGGGAGTGGATGGGTCATTACACAAAGTAAAACTATTTCCCCATATTTATTCCCCCCTTCCCCCACTGTTCCTCAGACGTTCTTGTCAACTGCTGGAAATGGCCCACCTTGATTATCACTACAAAAGGTCCCCCCTGCCCCGCTCTCCTGCTGGTAATAGCTCACCTTACCTGATCACTCTTGTTACAGTGTGTATGGTAACACCCATTGTTTCATGTTCTCTATGTATATGTAACCCTTCTGCCCATCAGAGTTGGCAGCAACAGGGGCCAGGTTCAATATCTAGGGGATCCATTCCAATAACACAATGCAAAACTGGCTCAAGCCCCCACCCAGTGACCTGGGACAAATATATACCACCCCCGCTGGGCGCCTCTAAGAGGCAATACTTCCCCTCTCGCAAGCACAGAGTCTGAGTGTGGCAAAAAGCCTTTTAATAACAGAGAGAAACAATGTGGCATTATGTTGGGGAAACACCACCAACAGGATTCACAACACAACCCATGAGCAAAAACCCACTGCAAGCAAATTGGGTCGTGTCCTTTCCCTTTGGTTCTTGAGTCCAGCAACCTGAAATCACCCAAAGTCCCAAAAGTCCAATGACCCAAAAGTCTCTGTCCCTGGTCAGGGCAGCCCCAGAGTTCGAAAGTTTATCTGCAGAGCTTTACCTCCCAACCTGGGTGGAGATCGGGGGGGGGGGCAGAGGGAAGAGAGGTAAGGGGCACCTTACATGATCTGAAGCTGTCTGCCCCGCAGCTCCATAGGGCTCTGCTCCGCTCCACCAGCTCCGCATCCCACAAGCAGCTCCCGCCACCCCATGAATGGCTCCACAAGCCGGTCCACGCACTGCTCCACTCCGCGTCCCACAAGCAGCTCCCGCCGTCCCACGAACAGCTCCACCAGCCGGTCCACGCACTGCTCTGTGTCCCACAAGCAGCTCCCGCCATCCCATGAACTGCTCCACAATGTATCTTCAGGCTCCCCCACTACTTAACACAACACTCAGTGATTTCAGCTCTTAGGTGAATTCAGCTTGTAGTAGGGGAGCCTCAGTGCTGGTGCATCGTTAGCCCAAAGTGAGCTCAGCTGCCTGTAAGTAGACTTCTAATGGAATCAAAATTATCTCTGATATTCCACAGTGGAGAGAGGAGGAAGTACAATTAGCCTGTAAGGCCCTCACCAAGGGGCCCATACCACCAAATATTAATACTTATCCCCAGTCTCTCTCAATTCACAGAGTTTTGGAACCCATGACCCTTGCCTAGCGAGTGCTACTTAGTTGATGGTGAGTCCCTCCATCATAACAAAAGGCCAAGTACAGTTCCAAGCACAGTTCCCATAATCAGGGTAATAACAATTTATTCTTCCTGCCCCAATAACAGAGACACTGGGGATCCCACAGCAGCCAAAGTGACCATTTGGGCAGCTATGGCCTCATTCTAGGCGGGGTGGGTGTGCCTATGCAAATGAGATCGGCTCCTGAAGTTCTTTTCCACAACTTGCCACACCTCACCACCAGGTGTCAGGGTGGAGCTCATCCTGACTCTGCTTACATCTATAAATCTCCCCACTGAATTTTCCACTGAATGCATCCGATGAAGTGAGCTGTAGCTCATGAAAGCTTATGCTCAAATAAATTTGTTAGTCTCTAAGGTGCCACAAGTCCTCCTTTTCTTTTAGTCTTCTGACAGTGGCCAGTGCCAGGTGCTTCAGCGGGAATGAACAGAACAGTCAATCATCAAGTGATCCATCCCCTGTCATCCTCTCCCAACTTCTATAAAAGAGTATAAATGAGTTCTGCAATCTTAATAACATAACCAATTTTATTAAATTATTGTACATACATGCACAAGAGATTTTTTCCCCAATTTCATTGTATGACTTACATCTTTTTTTATGTTTTAAAGCAACAATTAAAATCCAGGCTGCGTTGTTGGCACAGAAAGAAACACAGAAAAGTATCCCACTTCATTGTTTTTATGTAACTCCACTTTATAAACACTTAATTGGAATCCTTGCAAAAATGTGCTTCTGGGCTGAAACCACCTGCCACCTTTCAGCCTCGAATAAATGGCACCTACTGAGCTAAACCTCAAACAAACATAAGGCCAAACCAGTCCTCAGTTCTTACGCGGGTGAAACTCCCACTCAGTACAGTGTGAGTTTTGTCTAACTAAGGACTGCAAGATTAGGCCCATAGATGAAAAGGAACACACAAGCCCTTTGCTGTGGCAGCTTTTAGTGGACAGACCCAGCTGTAATTCAGGATTGAGAGCCATTTAGTGAGCCTTTAACAAGGCTGTCTTCTATCACCATGACACATGTTAATGACTCTTATTTATTGGTATGGTTGATCATGGCAAAAAGGGTAAAACCATAATTTAGTAAAAAAGAAGAATGTAATGGAATATCAATATTTTAATTAAAGAGACAAGAGATAATATCCTTTAATGGAACAGGTTTAATTAAGTTCTTTTTCATGGGACAAGTCCAATGTTCTCTATTTTACAATAATATATTTTAAACCAGTGGTTCTTAACCTGGGGTTCACCTGGGTTTCTTAACCAAGGGTGCGAGATGCCCTTTCTGGGGGTACGAGACATGCCAGATGTTTTTCGAAGGCACCTCATCGAAAACACAAATTAAGCCCAGGCACTTAAGTACAACTACTTTGTTTCATCAAACCTGTGTATTTATTAATATTAGACATTTTTTAATGACTACTGTAATATACAAACAAAAAATATATCTAGGTTTAAAGAACTGACCTACTTCAATGATTTTTGATAAGGGGTATGAGACCATATTTTGATTTTTGATAAGAGGTGCGAGAACATATTTTGAGTACCAAAGGGGTGCAGGCTGCAGTAAAGGTTAAGAACCACTGTTTTAAACCATATATTTTTAGTGCTACCCTAAAACCATTAAAAACGTCACTACACCAGATATAATAGTCATGCTGGAGTAAGGCTGCCCCATTCTGCTCGTGCTCACTCATCTGACTAATGTTACATGTTGGCAGTCCTGGGTGTGTTTGCAGGATCAGAGATGGATGCTCCTGGATTCAGGCAGAGCCATCATGACTTCACTGTGAGTCCATGTGGGTGCAGGAGTCTACGGGAAAAAGAACTCAATCTGCTTTTTCTTAAAATAATTCATTGGAAAGATAAACATTAATAAACATTGCTTCTTAAATTACAGCACACAGCGGGGTTTTTTAGTTCTGTGGTTTTTGAGCAGAATAGGATTTTCAATACCGAGTAAGCTACAGTGAGAGTAAACATGAATAAAAAAGTATTTGATTTATAAACCTGTTCAGACACAGAAGGCAATCTTCAGCTGCACTGAAGAACAATACAATTCTTGGCCATATCGAGCTGTAGCTGGGCCCCACACTGCAATCTTTTCAGTTTCATGCCAAACAAAATCTTTGGCTGTGCTGGAACAACCTACAACCTGGGTTCCTCACAGAATAATTCGCTGCTAATGTTCTTGAAATGAGCAGCAGAAGTTGGGAAGGAAGCAAACAATTCTAATTAAACTTTGCTGTTTGTGGCCCAAATAAATGAATATTCAGACAAATGTCAGTTGGACACCAGAACAAAAGGAATGAAATCAGCAGAGTCCCAGACGAATTGGGATGTCTGGTTAGTTTATGATCTACTGTGATAGCCCCATCTCTGCCTCGATGGTAGCATCGAGAGCAGAGGAAATACATCCTGACCTTCTCCAACTCTGCTCACAGTGAGTAAATGTGACTGGAAAAGAATATTTTTTCCAGTAAGCTGAGCAAACATGACATTAACATCAAGGAGAGAGCGTATATGTGTGAAAGCAGAGACATACACACAGAGGTTTTGTTTGTATCAGGGCAGCTGCCCAATGCACTCAACTCTTGAGTAGGGGGTCCCCTTTAAAGTTTGCTATCCATAGGAGATGGCTTTATTACCATAATAACAAATACTGGAAATGTCACTGCTTCTTCTCTTCTGTCACTGTTGTGTTGTAGCAAGAAATGGTGCGGGGGCAAGAGTTACGCTGTGGCTCTTTTGCTGCCCGCTCCTATTACTAAGAGCAATAAGGCAGCTTCTAGGACCAAGTTTTGTCTCTCCTGCATGCAATTCCAAGGAAGAAGCTATGTTGTGTTAAAAACCTGTGCAGGCAGAGAAAGTTATCTTCACCTGCACCGAGCACCAGAGCAACGTTGGTCCAATGACACTGCACTGCAGTCTCATGGGGTTGCAAAGATTTAACTGATCAGAATTTGGCCCCGATGTGCAGATATGCTGCACATAAAATGGCCTCCACTCTGAGGGCCTGATCATCTTTTTCCATCGGAGGAGCCACAGGGGCAGATGTTCCTGGCAGAGTTTCTTTCCCAGTTGTTCCAGCATGGGAAGGTCTTGCCACTCTCCTGTCTGTGGAACAGGCTGGGGAGAGGAACTTGCCCTCAAACCTTGCAGGTCCTAGGAATCAGTGAAAGGCCAGGGACAACTGCAATCAGCATGGAAGGCCTGTGGTTCTGCTCCAGCTCAGGATCTTCAGTACAGCCCTGTTTCCTAGCAATGTGGCTGCAACTGCTCTTTCTTACCAGGGCTTCCTTTCCAGAGAATCTCCTCAGGGCTAATGGGGGATGGGGAGCATCTATTCCAGGCCCCACTGCCAGCACTCACTTCTGGCCTGGCCACTCTGCAATGCTGCCAACTAGTGTTGATCAAAAAGGGCTTGAGAGAAAGTTTTCTACTGGAATATGTGATTTTATCAAAACCAGAAGATTTCACAGAAACATATCGATTTGGATGACATTCTTCCATAGAAAGTGTCATGCAAAAATGAATCATTTCAGCTTTCTTGTTTCTTTCTAATACTGTTGAATCATTTCATTTAGATTGTATTAGTTTGATTCATTGTGACTTGAATATTATATATTTTATAACATTATTTTTACATATTATATTTAATAGTATAGTTGACATTATCAAAATAAAAGGTTTTGACATTATCAAAAGGAGACATTTAGACATTATCAAAACTGTTTGAATGTCCCAAATTGAAATTCTTTGGAATCTTTGGTCTGCTGGAAATGTTGACTTTTTGTTCCAGTTTGGAACAAAAACAGATTTTGAAATGTTGGCATTTCCCATGGAATGGAAATTCCATTTTTCAAGCAGCTTGTCAAGGGCTAGCGAATGCACTCAATTAGTCATGCTTTGCACCTGAGGAGGTGAGGGTCTAATTGGTTCCTGGCCAAAGGGGGTGGATCTAAGCCATAATAAGTAGACTGACAGAGTTCAGCTGAGGGAGAGACTGTAGCAGTGGTAGGTGTCTCTGGCTGTTTGAAGCCCAGGGTTAGGGTAGCAGACAGAGCTAACAGGGGCAGCATGCTACAGGGGCAGTGTAGACTCCTGCCAGGGAAACTTCAAGGTAGGATTGGTGTACATACAAGAAGAGGACTTCTGTAGCCCAAGGGGGCAAGCGAAGTATCCAGATTCATTTGGACTTGTTCATGATACCCTGGAAGGAGTTTGAACGTGGTGGCTTGGCCAGAGGGCTGAGTCACAGAAGATCTGGAGTCAGAGACAGGCAGCCAGAAGAAGGCACTGAATATGAATGTAGCAGCAACATCCCACGCAAATGTAAGGGGGAGCTCCAAGGGTGAGGGAGCCCCACCACACAGCTCTGTTGCCAACTCTTGCTATTTTCTCATAAGTCTTGTGATATTTCTTGTATTTCTTAAAGCTCCAGTTCCTGGAGTCATGAGAATGTCAGCTTCCTTTTCTTCTTTAAAAATGAAAGTTTCTAGGCATCACGGGTGCAGGGATGAGCTTAAAAATATGACCCAACCCAGCAGGCAAATCAAAAGAACCCCAAGTGTATTTTAAATAACTCATTATTTGTAATACATGCAGTGTTGTTATATCCATGTTGGTCACAGGATATTAGAGAGACAAGGTGGGTGAGGAAAAATCCTTCTATTGGACCAGCTTCTGTTGGTGGGAGAGACAAGCTAAGAGTTCTGTGTAAGCTCAAAAGCTTGTCTCTCTCACCAACAGAAGTTGGTGCAATAAAAGACATTAGCTCACACACCTTATTTCATTATTTTTAAGACAGTCTCATGGTTTTGGGGGTCATGATTCATGATTTTTGAGATTGCATTATTGTCTCCATCCCATTCACAGGCCTCCAGACCTATGGGGTCTGAGGAAAGTTGGGGAATGCTACCATGGAGGAAGCTGGACACTGCCATCTTCCATGCACGCAGGGGAGCTCTACACATGGATTCTCTGGAGTAAGATCAGGCCCTGTTTTATTTAAATATTTTATATTAGTTTTGTCCTGGATTCTTTGGTGCTATCTTGTCTGGCTTTTTTGGATTGTATTTAGCCCCCAAAAACTGTTCTTGCTCAGCTCCTAGTTTTGATACTGGTAATTCTGTTTAAAACCCATCATCTTTGTGTTCTTTTCAAAAGAATACTAGACAGCTGCCTTCTGGAATATACCCTAGCTCTATGTTATAGGAGTTTTATTAAAGATGGAGACAGCCAGACAGATTTGAGCCTCTGCTACTGGCACCAAGATACAGAGTAAAGGAAAGTGCTGTTTCTAGTCCAAGCTGTCAAAAGCGTTTTGCTCCCCGTCTCACAGGGTGAACTGAGCCTTTCAGAGGGGTTCAAGCCCCTCCTATGATCTATGCCCTTCTGTGACCTGTGCTTTCTCTCTGATTATGGGACTGCCACAAGGGTGGCTGGGAGAGCAGGCAGGAATAAAAGCCAAGTCACTTTCTTAAGGTAGAGAGAGAACTGAAGGGAGCAACTGTCTGCTGGTGGGGTGCTCCAGAAGGAAGATTTGTATGATATAGGTAGGACTTGGATGGGGGTTCCCAGCTGAAAGGTGGCTAAGAAAGGAACTAGTGGAAAGGGCTAGGAAAGCAGACAGGGTAGGCGTTGGGATACTAAGGCTGGAGCAGATTGCTGTTTCTCTGCATAGGGCCTGGGACAGAAGGAAAGAATGCACGATCATAGAATCATAGAAGATTAGGGTTGGAAGAGACCTCGGGGATCATCTAGTCCAACTCCCTGCTCAAAGCAGGACCAATCCCAGCTAAATCATCCCAGCCAGGGCTTTGTCAAGCTAGGCCTTAAAAACCTTTAAGGATGCAGATTCCACCACTTCCCTAGCTAACCCATTCCAGTGCTTCACCACCCTCCTCGTGAAATAGTTTTTCCTAATATCCAACCTAGACCTCCCCCACTGCAACTTGAGACCATTGCTCCTTGTTCTGTCATCTGCCACTGCTGAGAACAGCCAAACTCCATTCTCTGTGGAGCCCCCCTTCAGGTAGTTGAAGGCTGCTATCAAATCCCCCTTCACTCTTTTCTGCAGATTAAACAAGCCCAGTTCCCTCAGCCTCTCCTCGTAAGTCATGTGCCACAGCCTCCTAATCATTTTCATTGCCCTCCGCTGGACTCTCTCCAATTTGTCTACATCCTTTCTGTAGTGGGGCCCCCAAAACTGGACACAATACTTCAGGTGTGGCCTCACTACTGCCGAACAGAGGGGAATAATCACTTCCCTCGATCTGCTGGCAATGCTCCAACTAATGCAGCCCAATATGCTGTTAGCCTTCTTGGCAACAAGGGCACACCGTTGACTCATATCCAGCTTCTTGTCCACTGTAATCCCCAGGTCCTTTTCTGCAGAACTGCCGCTTAGCCAGTTGGTCCCCAGCCTGTAGCAGTGCATGGGATTCTTCCATCCTAAATGCAGGACTCTGCACTTGTCCTTGTTGAACCTCATCAGATTTCTTTTGGCCCAATCTTCCAATTTGTCTAGGTCATTTTGGATCCTATCCCTACCCTCCAGCATATCTACCACTTCCCCCAGATTAGTGTCATCTGCAAATTTGCTGAGGGTGCAATCCATCCCATCATCCAGATCATTAATGAAGATGTTGAACAAAACCAGCCCCAGGACTGACCCCTGGGGCAGTCCGTTTGATACTGGCTGCCAAAAAGACATCGAGCCATTGATCACTACCCATTGAGCCTGACAATCTAGCCAGCTTTCTATCCACCTTATAGTCCATACATCCAATCCATACTTTTTTAACTTGCTGGCAAGAATACTGTGGGAGACCATATCAAAAGCTTTGCTAAAGTCAAGATATATCACATCCACCGCTTTCCCCATATCAACAGTTATCTCATCATAGAAGGTAAGCAGGTTGGTCAGGCATGACTTGCCATTGGTAAATCCATGTTGACTGTTCCTGATCACCTTCCTCTCCCCCAAGTGCTTCAAAATGGATTCCTTGAGGACCTGCTCCATGATTTTTTCCAGGGACTGAGGTGAGGCTGACTAGTCTGTAGTTCCCCAGAATCTCCTACCCCTCAGCTTGGTTGCTTGGAGTCTGACGGTGCAATTGCCTGAAGTCTAGGGAGAGCAAAGGGGTGGTGTGACTCTTGTAGTCAAAGAGGTTGTGGGAGCAAAAGGACTTGTTTTATTAAAAGGGGAGGATTTTTGGTTTTGGCCAGAGTGCCAAAAACACCAAATGACCAACTCGCTCAGTAACTGACTGGCTGAGGTGAGTGGAAACTAAGGTAGTGGTGAAGGACCTGGTAAGTAGACCTGATACACCCTATAGACTTTAAACATGTTTTTAATTTAATTTGGGTTGCACAAATGCAATTTCCACATGTAAACAGTTCCCCAAATAACATGGAGGGCTCAAAAGAATCCCGCCACGCTGTTACAAGACTCTGTGACTGCCCAGTGTGATTTACACACTGCTTTCATTAACACTGGCTTGCCTTATAAACGAGGGACTCAATTCCAGCAGGAGACTTTTCAGATATTAAGGCCAATCCCATAGTGACAGGCCTGGCGCTCACCCAAGGAAAGGAAACAATGGAATGTGAGGAATCTTCTACAGTTGAAGGGAGCGTACAGTGTACATTTAGTATTAGCTGTCTCGGGCAGTGCCATTGGAGTTGTAGTGTGTCTGCTGTGGGCTCAGCTAATCCCAACAGGTGTCACACAGACATACTGCCCATTAAAGATTTGTTGTGGGGATGAGGATAAAAATAGCAAGAGGCTGGGAGAAAGAGGCTAGGAGAAAAAGTACATTTTAAAAGCAGATTTCCCACCCCCGCTCCCCCCTGTTCACTGAAATTTCATACTCCCAGCAAAGCTCTTTCCCTACGTAAGAACCACATTTTCTAATTTTATTTATGTCCATATATTGTTTTACGGGGGTGGGGAGTCACAAACATGTCCACCCAGCATTGTTGGAATTAAGAAATTAATAAAAACAACTCCTAGCAGCTGGTTGAAACAATTATGCTTTTCACAGAGAGCCTAGCAGACTATACAGAATGTTATGAAAATAATCCTTTCAATTAGTGTGTGGTCAGTGCACCTGCAAAAGAGACTTGTCCAAGGAAAAGTATCAGCTAATGTCAAAGAGAACAATTCATGAATTCATCACTAAGGCCTTTTAATATTACCACATTTACACAGATGTTAATCCCTGGGGTGCAAACACCAGAAGGATAACCCTACTGTAATCCAAAGAGCATGAGAAACATGCTTTCGGATCAGGAAAGCTATTAATTTTCATATATAGTTGACTTCAGTATACTTTCTCCTTCGGCACACCCATGCTGCATTTAATATTCATATCTATACACGTTCTCTGTAATTAACATGTCATTCTACAGAAATGAATATCCTATTATTCCCTGTGAAAATGACATCAGCTGAATGACTCAAGAAAACTGAAGTGAATTCCAGCTGTGTAACCCTATCACCTGTAGTGTAGTTGTGAATGAACTCATCAAGCTGGTGAGATAATACTTGTATTGTACTGAGGGTTTTAACATATGGGCTGTGGTCTGGAGCAGTATATATGCATCTTATCAAATATTCCACAACTGGTCTTCACAGCAAAGTGGAGGTGAGTGAGTCTAAATATTTAATGTGAAGAAATGCATTTAAAGAATGGGATGCCTAAAGGATAGAATAGCCAGGGTTGAAAGAAGTATTGTTAAAGTATGCTAGTAATATGTATTGTCTTTCATTTTCCTTTTTGTATAAAATTTTTATTTTCTGTTCAGATAATAGAAAATGGTCTATTCAAATATTTTGATATAACTTGTATATCAAAGCTTGCACCAAATATAATAATTTTCAATAGGTAGCAGTGATGGGGTGTACCAGGCCTTTGTGGCCTCCTCCTGTAGGCCCCACTGCCCTGCCACACCCTGTCCCAGGAAGGGAGCATCGAAGGTGGGTCCTCTGGGCCTGCCGAAAGAGGTGTCATAGGCAGCCAATCAGAGTCCAGCAGGTGCAGATAAAAGGAGCTGCAGGGCCTGAGCAGGTCAGTTTCTGGCTGGGACTAGAGGGGCAAGGAGGGATGCTCTGTCTGAAGGAGTGTGACAGGCTGCATTTACGGGACCTGGGAGAAGGAGGAGTTGAGAACTCCTGTGGGGCCTATGTGGGAAAAGACCCAGGGAATAGCAGCAGCGAATGGGAGGGAGCAGTGTGAGGCTGCTGTGTATAGGGTCCCTGGGTTGGGACCCAGAGTAGTGGGTGAGCTGAATCCCCCCACTGGCAAAGTGGCCTAAGCCCCAAGAAGGAGGCAAGTGGAGGGCTGGATTAAAAAGGGCCTAGAGCTGGGTTCGAAGACCCTAGTGAGGGTTAACAGTGTGTTGAACTCTTTGCTACCCTGGAAGGGGTTCATCCATTTTAGATTGTGTTACTTGGTCAAAGGGCTCAGCCGCTGAAGCCAAGCAAGGTCAACAACCTACGGGGGCAGCAGAGGAAGTAAAGGCCTACAGTACCACACCAAGCTGCTAGGAGAACACTGAAGGTGAGTGTCCCATCACAGTAACCTACAGAATAAAAAGTCTGTGGAGAAATGAACATTTAAACATTAAAACAAAAATATTTGAGTAGCACAAAGTACTAGGAGTAGAAAGAGGGGGGAAATCATAGCATATTACCAGTAGGACAAACCATATATAATTCATGATGGCAGAATAGGTGCCAAATTCTGTAACTTTGGCGAATTTGACATCACAGGAGGTTATTACCTAGTTAGTGCAATAAGTGTGCATAGCACTTAATTGACAGGTGAAAGTCAGACTGTAAGATGTTCAGGACAGAGAACATAAGCCCCTGTTCCTGTAAACATGCATGTGTGTAACTTTGCTCCTATGAATACATGCAAGCAAAATTACATCCCTGCAAAATTACTTGCAGGGTTTATTAAGAGGTAACTTGGATGTGTGGTTATTAAAAACACTTGATGAGGGGCTAAATGGGAGGAGAGGACAAGGATAACATCAATAAGATAATGCGGTTGTTTTGGCTGGTAGTGCACATGCCATGGAGAGTCTGAAAGATTTTATTTTAAATGTGCCTGGGCTAGTGATATTACGATTAATTCCAGAGGTCCTGTACATGCCCGCAATGAAAAGATGCTTCCCATGTCCCAAGGAGCTTACATGTGTGAAACCATTTTTAGAAGGGAAGTCTGCTATATTTTACAGGTTTCATATAAGCAAATTTGAAGGAGTGAAGGATGGAGGTGCTGGAGGATGGGCCATGGCAATATGCCAATCATGGGGATCTCGTGGACAAGTGATGGTACATACTGGTGGCTTATTTTGTGTTTACATTAGTAAATCTGTCCTGCAAAGACAGGTTATTTTAAAGTACGTATTATTCAATCTCTTGTGAATCTGAACCTAATCATATGGTGGCTGCAGTATATAAAACTATAGCTACAAAGTCAGGATCTGGAAGTCGACTAAGTGGCTGCCAGTCAGCTAGACTACCATGGGACTGTTCCATGTAAACTTTGAACAGTTACATAAACATTAGCTGACCTGAGATGCTCTGCAGAGCTTCTCTTATCAACAGAGTCCTGGTGGGGGCCCAAGCTGGCCAGAAACTGTGACTCTTTTGACTTGAACAAGTTTTCTTTTTCATGACTAATAAAAATGTCAGTTGCCCATGATATAGTACACACTTCCTAGTAGTCTTGTCTTGAAGATCTGTAGCTCATTGAAAAGGTGTATGGGAATATTTATTTGAAATAGGTTCTTAGCATATATGGCTTTGTCATGCCAATGAATAAACCCAGATGGGCCATAATGGCTCTTCTTGAGCTCTGCTGTCAGAATTGTAGCATCATGAAAACAGGACTTGAAGAAGTTCCATAAGTGCTTGATGTCAATGACATCTTTAAATTGGAAACCCAGCTATGTCCTACAGCAGAGGTGGGGAACCTACGGTCTTCAGGCCGGATTCAGCCCCTTGCTTAATTTCATCCGGCCCACGGTGCCCCTGTGGGGCTGGAGCCGTGAGTGGTGTCTCGCCCCGCCGCAGGAGGAAGCCCCGAGCTCTGGGCAGAGGCGTGGGAACTAGGTGTGCGAGGAGGTGCTCTAGCACCCCCAGGTTTTGCACAGGGTCCTGGCCGCCGGCCCTGCTTTCAGGTTCCAGCACTGCCAGACTCCCACAGGGCTGCTCCAGGCTCCGCACGTGGGCTCCCGGCTGCTGGCCCCGCCCCAGGGACTCTGCTCCTGCCCCAGCTGTGGTCCCAGCCTCAGCCCCATTACCCCGTTCGCGTCCCATCCCAATTCTCAGAGCCATGGCCCAGTCTTGGCCCCAGCTCTGGGGAGAGGGGGCAAGGACAGGGTAAGGGGTTGGGGTGTGCCAGATAGAAAGTTTGAGGACCACTGGCTTTCAGCACCTCCACTGTCAAATTGTTCCAACGCCACTGCCTCTGTGCATCCCCCCCCACCATGGGGCTGGAGCCACAAGTGCCGGCTCGCCCGCTGCAGGGGGAAGCCCCGAGCCTCCGCATCCCACCCATCAGGTCAGTGGCCTGCGATTGACTTTTTCTGTGGGTCAATGGCCCGTGACAGAAAAAAGTTTCCCCACCCCTCTCCTACAACTTCAGTGATTTGGTCCCTTAGTTATATTTTCTCTATTATAATTTAAGGAGATGTGTCTAACATCAAACAGGATTTTCAGATTTCTAAAAATTGTTCCCTTATGTAAATTGCTTTCAACTTATCTATCCAGCTTCATTGATGATCAGAGGCTCTACAAATGATCCTACACAACACAAATACACACAATCAAGCAAATATCGAGAGGGAGGAGCTCACATGAGGGAGTCCAGGTAGAAGAGTAACTTTAAATGGATATAGGCAAGTACCTGTAATTCTGTATATGTCTATAACTCATTGTTATATCTTAACAAAAGTTGAACGGCGAAAGATTTTAAACCCCAACAATGCTTATTTGTAAGACTTAAAAAGAGGAAAAATTGTAAAGCAGATTAAACATATTAACACTGCAGGTTAACAAATTGTGAGAGAAGACTTTAAGACCCTACAGAATCTGAACCTCAAAAGTTCCAGGCATGATTTGCCATTATCATTATCAGAGTTATCATTTACACCTCTGCAAAAAGCTATCATTCTGATCTGGTAGTTCTTTATACTCACTTTGCACAGGTGAAAAGGACTACTTCCGGGACAAAGCAGAGAAGAATCAAGCCCTGTATTGTCATTGCTAAGGTGAATATAATCACAGCTGTCATAGATGCAAACTGAAAAAAAAACATATTGACCACGTGCTATCTTCACTCCTTCTAAAGCTTCTCAAAATATGTGTTTCTGGGCTGAGATTTTCTTATGCTCCTTAACTCAAAGGTGAAGGGATTTGGAGAGTTGTAACATAATCAACTGAGTCTGTTTTGAATAATAAAATGTGGGGATGACAGGAAGAAGCATGACTCATCTTTATTCTTAAAACCTTTATTTCACTCAGATGAGTGAGTTTAAATTTCAAGTGGCAGGGCCCAATCCTGAAAGTTGCTGTGTGCCTTCATTGAGATGCTGCACGCCCTCAATTGTCACTGAGCTGTGGAGGATGCTGAGAACATTTCAGATGTTGGCACTTCTTTCTTAAAGATTAACAACTCTTTTGACATGGTGGAAGAAGTCTGACCACCACTAGAAATGCCGACTGCCTGTGCACTCTGCTCATGAGGATCCCTTCGCATTTCAAATAATTGCTGTCATATCTAAAAAGACTCTGAAGAGCACCCGAAACTAACATACCACACAGGTTTCCTTTGGTTAGCGCTGTACAGTTCCTAATGTATTGTACGTGTATAGGCGAGACTTTCTACAGTGCTCAGACCCCATCATCTCCCACTAATAAAACAAATGCTAATATAAAAAAGACAAACAAAAAGCATTGGAATGTAGGGCGGCTTGACACGAATAATTGGATGAGGGTGAGGCCTCGTTTCTTGAGACAGGATTAAGGAGGTAAATGGATCGACAGGCTGGAAACAGAATGTCTGTACTAACCAATATAAGGGGAAACACCCAGGCAGCCATTCACAGTGAACAAAACAATGGATAAAATAGGGCGGGACCATAAAATAAGGTAAGAAGTTGTGCATGGACAGTACCTGCTGTAGAGCGATTGGCTCCTACCAAGTGACCAAGCCAACCCCAAAACGTGTGATGCAATCTATAGTACATGCCATGTAATGTGTAAATGTATACAAAGGAAGAGGCTTGCTGTGTAACTTTGGATGTATGGTACGTCCTATACCCACCCCCATGCTCAAGTCTGATCAACTCAGTGTAGCTTTGCTGTATGCCAAATAAAGCAACCTGAGTGACAAGATGGGAGTTGAACTCTGTTCTTGGGGAACCAAGTGGAAGATGTCCCAGGGGAACCCCACCACTAAGAACAATGAGACCATTCACTTCATTTAGGTGTTTAAATGGGAGCTCGGGTCTCTTGAGAATCCAGCTACTCACCTGGTGTCTATGTGGGAGGACGCTGTGTGCTCTTGAAAATCTGGCCCTAGAGCACTAAAATGTTCTCTTCTGCATGTCTCCGGGTACATGAACATACTCTAATAGAGACATTAGAATAGCAATAGACCAGTGATTCCCAAACTGGGGTTTGTGAACTCCTGGGGGTTTGTGAAATGTTACAGGGGGTTCTCAGGAAAAAATTCCCTAATGGTGGACAGAGTTGTCCCTAGGGACCCCGGGCAGCACGGGACCAGCAGCCCGGAGCCCGTGGACTTCCAAGAGCTAAGCAGAGCAAAGCAAGCATATCTATCACACTGAGGAGATTTAAACTTCAAGACACCTTATAAGAAATGGAAAGGGAGATGGATATTTTTTGCTGTTTTTAAAATTAAATAGGCAGCTAGTATTGTTTTTAAAATTATTATGAAGAATAAGTTTAAGAACATAAGAATGGCCATACTGGGTCAGACCAAAGGTCCATCCAGCCCAGTATACTGTCTACCGACAGTGGTCAATGCCAGGTGCCCCAGAGGGAGTGAACCTAACAGGTAATGATCTAGTGATCTCTCTCCTGCCAGCCATCTCCACCCTCTGACAAACCGAGGCTAGGGACACCATTCCTTACCCATCCTGGCTAATAGCCATAATGGACTTAACCGCCATGAATTTTTCCAGTTCTCTTTTAAACCCTGTTGTAGCCCTAGCCTTCACAACCTCCTCAGGCAAGGAGTTCCACAGGTTGACTGTGTGCTGTGTGAAGAAGAACTTCCTTTTATTTGTTTTAAACTTGCTACCCATTAATTTCATTTGGTGCCCCCTAGTTCTTATATTATGGGAACAAGTAAATAACTTTTCCTTATTCACTTTCTCCACACCATTCATGATTTTATATACCTCTATCATATGCCCCCTTAGTTTCCTCTTTTCCAAGCTGAAAAGTTCTAGCCTCTTTAATCTCTCCTCATATGGGACCCGTTCCAAATCCCTAATAATTTTAGTTGCCCTTTTCTGAACCTTTTCTAATGCCAGTATATCTTTTTTGAGATGAGGGGACCACATCTGTACGCAGTATGGATTTATATAAGGGCAATAAGATATTCTCCGTCTTATTCTCTATCCCCTTTTTAATGATTCCTAACATCCCGTTTGCTTTTTTGACTGCCGCTGCACATTGCATGGGTGTCTTCAGAGAACTATCCACGATAACTCCAAGATCTTTCTCCTGATTAGTTATAGCTAAATTAGCCCCCATCATATTGTATGTATAGTTGGGGTTATTTTTTCCAATGTGCATTACTTTACGTTTATCCACATTAAATTTCATTTGCCATTTTGTTGCCCAATCACTTAGTTTTGTGAGATCTTTTTGAAGTTCTTCACAGTCTACTTTAGTCTTGACTATCTTGAGCAGTTTAGTATCATCTGCAAACTTTGCCACCTCACTGTTTACCCCTTTCTCCAGATCATCTTTGAATAAGTTGAATAGGATTGGTCCTAGGACTGACCCTTGGGGAACATCACTAGTTACCCCTCTCCATTCTGAAAATTTACCATTTATTCCTACCCTTTGTTCCCTGTCTTTTAACCAGTTCTCAGTCCATGAAAGGATCTTCCCTCTTATCCCATGATAATTTACATAAGAGCCTTTGGTGAGGGACCTTGTCAAAGACTTTCTGGAAATCTAAGTACACTATGTCTACTGGATCCCCCTTGTCCACATGTTTGTTGACCCCCTCTAATAGATTAGTAAGACATGATCTCCCTTTATAGAAACCATGTTGACTTTTGCGTAACAATTTATGTTCTTCTATGTGTCTGACAATTTTATTCTTTACTGTTGTTTCAACTGATTTGCCCGGTACTGACATTAGACATACCGGTCTGTAATTGCCACAATCACCTCTAGAGTCCTTCTTAAATATTGGCGTTACATTAGCTATCTTCCAGTCATTGGGTACAGTAGCTGATTTAAAGGATAGGTTACAAACCATAGTTAATAGTTCCGCAATTTCTTGGGTGAATGCCATCTGGTCCCTGTGACTTGTTACTGTTAAGCTTTGTTGTAACATGTGTTGTTTTCCTGGACTGCTCAAGACCTGAATGCTTGTGTAGGAGGAACTCTTTGAGTTGGCTTCTTAAATATCTTCATGCTGTTTCACATCTGATACTCCTTGATGAAACATAGGAGCCTTGTCTTATAACAGGCTTATTCAAAGTGATACAAGCTACGAAAGTGAGATCTTGGAAGAGTGGTGCCGTTTTCATAATGTAATAAAAATACTGTAATGATAAATAATTAATAATAAATAGTGTGTACTAAGCATGGCATAAAAACAAATTTTATATTTCCAAGATCACTGCTTGGAAATATAAGTGTTCAATAAGTTGGATGTTCAGAGACATTCCAGAGGCCAAGAATAGGGTGAAAGCAGAGAGGGTTTTGGAAAAGAAGTTAATGGGGGTGTAAACAGTCTCTGGATATTGTTCGTTTTCTTCCTGAAGAACAAAATGGTGCTGTAATATTGTGTTCAGTGCTGGTCACCTAATCTCACATGACCTAACATAAATAGAGGCAGTTCACAGATGTGTGATGAGAATGATTAGAGGCATGGAAAAATCTCCTATGAAGATATATTAAAAAGATTGGGAATAATGACCATAAATGGGAGAATAATAATGGGTACCAAGGGCATGATAAAGGGACAGCAAAGTAATGAATGGGACAGAGAAGCTAGATCAGAATCACCCTTCATAATATAAGAACAAGGACTCATACAATGAAAGTGAAAGTCAGCAAATTTAAGAAACATTGCTTCACACAGTGCACAATTAGCCTGTGGAATTCAGTGTCACAAGATACAATTAAGGACAAGAGTTTAGCAGAGTCAGAAAAGGACTGGATATATGTACGTTTAATAATTTTTTTTATTAAAAATTGTTTTCGAAGGGATATAAACCCTCATACTTCAGAGTATAAGCCATCCATAATTCCTACTGTAGAGGTTTTGCACCTTCCTCTGAAGGAGCAGGTACTGGTGCCTTTCAGGAACAGCTATTAGACTACTTGGACCAGTGCTCTGATCCAATATGGCAAAGCTTATGTCAGAAATTAGTAAAATCTTGGGTAGAGGCACAGGAGAAGAGAGAGAGGCAATTGTAAAGAATTACTGAAAGTTGTAGGTATTGGAGTCAGGTATCATGGAAGCCTCTTGTTCAACAGTTTTTCTCCAGATGTGCTCAGCTGTGCAGAAGGAGGAAACAAATGCTAGTGGTGGAGATTAGTGGGACACAGCTGTGGAACTAGGAGGCAAAAGAGGAAAGCATAGAAAGGAGGATAAGGTTGAATGTGGAGACCATGGAACCAAGAAAAGACTCGCTAGTGATGGAAAGAAAAGGCTGTGTTCTGCAGAAAATGTAGAGGTGCTGAAGGACTGTGGCCACAGAAGGACTGGGCTGGTGGGAGTGAGAAATATTACAGGGGATAAAATGGTGATCAGAAATTTGGAGATCTAGACATTAGAAATTGATCAGTCCTTGGTTTAGACCAGGTCAGGGATGTGATCAAGGTGAGGAAAAAGGAAGTTGGTCCACAGGTTGTAGAAAAGGTTAGGGAAGTCAGATGGCTAATCATGAAAAATGAAGCCTTTCAGAATGAGAATAGGTTTCAAAGTAGCAGCCGTGTTAGTCTGTATTCGCAAAAAGAACAGGAGGACTTGTGGCACCTTAGAGACTAACAAATTTATTTGAGCATAAGCTTTCGTGAGCTACAGCTCACTTCATCGGAAGGATAGGAGATCAGGACTAGAGGGAAATAAAGATAAAGTTGGAGAAGGATGAAAAAAACTGATCCCAGTCTCCATTTTTGTCTTTGTGGATGCCATATACCTTTTAATAGGATGATATGGGGGAGTTTTGCCTGAGTAAGGCCAAGGACTGGCTGTTATAATTAATATTTTCTAACTATCTGCATTTCCCTTCTTTTGTATCTCAAACATTTATCCAGAAATGCTATGGTGTGCCAATTATCTAATGAACTTATTGGGATAAACATCTTATGTCATCCTGGGAACTGAGAGCAAAGGGCCCTAACTCAAAAGAATAAAGTGCGAAATGTATGTAAGGCAGTTTTCAACAGTAGTAAAAAATCACCTCTCTTGAACAAAATTGTAATGCTCCAATAATAGACCTTGATGACAAGTGGAATTAAATAAAACATGAGTGATGAAACCCTGTAATGTTTATGGTGACGTAGTCCAGACAGCTGATTATTAACTGTTACCTAAACAGTATCTTGGCAGTAGACAAGCAGTAGCCAGGATGTAGACTGGTAGTTACTTTAAATTATTGGTAAAGATCTATTATGCTTTTAAAAGAGTGCTTCTAACAGAAGGAAATAAGATTATGAAATCATGATTATACATTTGAATAGTCTGAGAGATCAGATTAAGAATGGGGTTTTATTTTCATGTTCTGACTGATTATAGTAATACCATTGCACAATGCAAAAATCTGAGGAGGGTTTTGTTTTTTGCCCTTTGACTAATCAGCAGGCCAAATGGCCAAATTTAAAAGAGAATAAGAAATTGAGATGAATATATAACTTTAAAAAGATGAATTGTTCACTTTTGATCTTGCACTCCAGGAAGGATTTTATCAACCTCAGCTTCTGATGGTGTTGGATCATATTAAAGAAGTTCTGTATTAAAATCACAAATGAGTTTGATTCCCCATAGTTTAGATTCCAGGGTATTACTAATTAAGAGGTCTCTTGGTTTTTGGTACTGTTTCTCTCCCTCTATGTGTGAAACTTGCACGCTGCTAATTGTGTTAGTACATTCTAAGACAGAGTCTGTTCTCAAAGCAATTCTTTGTAACAACAACTACTCACACAGAGAGAGACTCAAAGCAATACTCTGTAACAACAGAAACAGCACTCAGAGACTCCCCGCCCTTTTGTTGTATTAACAATTGTGATTAAAATAGAGATAGAGGATGTATGTGGATGAATGCTTGGTGTGGATAATAACTGAATGATCAGGGAGGTGCCAGCCTAAGAATCCAGTGTCCATCGGCTGAAGAAGGCGTCAAGTGGAAATAACCAGAGGACCCCCGGAGGGCAAACTGGAATCCACCCAACAGCCTCAAGAATGGGAGAACCAAAGAACAAGATAACATCTGGCAGCACGGAGCCGTCAGGAATGTGCCATCTGCTGATTCAGCAACAGCATGATGAAGCAATTCCCATAGACTGGCATAGGAGTAAATTCCTATAAAAATGGACTCTAGAAAGTGAGAACTTTGGGGTCTGATTCTGCAAATCAACTTCCAGGAGCATCAGATGAGCATCTGACAAGGCCCTGCTCCCTCCTCATGTCCAGGCCAGTTGGCCAGTGGCTTGGCATGAGCAATTCTAAGGCTGGTAACTATGATAACAATCTTGCAGAACCTGTGTGTGTGTGTGTGTGTGTATGAATGAATGTGTGAATAAATATGAGATTGAATTGAATGTTATAGCTATAACTAACTGCTTACTATGATTCTTTCTGTATTCACAATAAATGTGGCATTTTGCCTTTTCCCCTTCAATAAGATCCTGCTGGCAATGGCATCCCTTAAGGTTAAAGAAGAGAGTACTCACTATAAATCAAATCACTGTCCCAGGTACGCAGTGTAAGGTAATCTCAGAGGAAAGGGAAGAAGAGGAGCTGAGTAGGGAAAGAGGCTCCAGTTTAAACCTGTATATCAGTCAAACACCTACCCCCAAACTTGCCTATTAAAAGTAGGCTTGTTTCTTTGATTGTTTGTAAGGACACTTGCACAACAGAGTGAAAGGAGGAAAAAGAAGAAAGAGCTGCCCTAGTTTTTGTACTAGAAGATATAAACTATGCATCCAGGAGTCAGTAAAAGCTAGAGTTATGCAAAATGTTTGCAATGAAACACAAACCCACGAGAAACTCCCTGGATTGAAATTTTGGTACCAACTTGAAATTCAAACCACACTCACTGAAAGGTTTGATAACATTTGTGAACCATTCAGGTGAACGCAGGGTCCAATTACAAGTGAACATGGGACCCACTTTTTGCTTCTGCATCACAATGGTGTGGAAATAATGATTGCTGCACATGACCAAGTGAAGTTTTGTGGTTCTAAGCGAGTTTTGTGGATTGAAAACTGAGATCCAAGTGCAGGGGATGCAAACCCATAAGGATCAAAGAGAATTCTGGATGAACACTTTCAAAGTGGAACTGCTGAGTTTCTCCAGGTACAGTGAAAACTCATTATCCTGCTCTAGTCAGATGGGCGAGCTTGCATCTTTCAAATGGCAAGTATATGTCCTGCTACATCAGCTTGCCAGGTGGTGCCAACATACCAGAGATATATTCCTCCCCCAGACCTAGATGTATTCTTACTCTAGCTAGTGACAAACAGATCTCTGCACTGCAGATACAACTGTCTGTTTCCTCAATTAACCTTCTCAGAAGAATATAAACCCTTCCGTGGGTATCTGAGAGTGGGTTTTCCATATTGCTTATGTGAAGTTGTATGCAGAACAATACAAAGAGGATGGCGCTTCCTATCACTTACCAAGTCTCAATCCATTTACAGCACATCGCATAATCAGGTGAAGAAAATGTGATTGAATGTTGTGTGAGAGTTTCAAGGTGCACAAACGGGTCTCTTGTATTTTACTAGTACCTTCATTCATTTGCAAACAGAAAAGGAGTACTTGTGGCACCTTAGAGACTAACATATTTATTTATAACGTATTTATTTATGCCCACAAGTACTCCTTTTCTTTTTGCGGATACAGACTAACACGTCTGCTACTCTGAAACCTTTCATTCATTTGGTAACCATAGCCCCTCCCTGGGGGCTCTGGAGTGCTGTGCTCTCTGGCTTTGTCCTGTAATAATCCCTGGTAGCACGTACCAGGTATATCTTGGCCATGGCAAGCACTGTAGGTGTTTCAGCTGCTCGGGATCTATGGGCCCTAACCCCTGGAAGACCCCAGTATGTGCCCTGCCTTCAACAGTGTGCTTCTCCCAGGGCCTCTGGCCCCTGCTGCCTCCATGACCCACCTCTCCCAACTGTCATTGAATCTGCTCCTCCCTCAGCCAGAAGCATAAGAGCAGAAGATTCACCACACTGCCCTCAGCGGACCCATCATTGCTCAGTAGATTCATCACAACATTTTACCTAGACAATAAAATGAGAAATATTAACAGTGACATGGATTTAGCTTGCAACTCGTAGGTAAAGATGCACCTCTAAAACGCTGCCCACCGTATTAGTTGGCTAGCAGAAACTATTATAAATTCTAGTCCACTCCCATTCCACTGTACGTTCATAATGCTCAAAGACCCTACTGCCCAATGTATGCAGAGATTGAATTCAGATCAAACTAATTATTACAGGACAATAGCTAATTTCTATCTGACTTTTAGCTCAGAAATATTTCTTGAAAATTCTTGTTAAAGTATTAATGAAATAGTAGGAAGCACACCACTTAGTAGTTTTTAAATGAAAAGGTATTTATTTCTTTTAAAATAACCTACTTAGTTTAAAGCATTATTGTGTGTATATTTTATAATCACTATCAGAAACTCCAAGCCACATTTCTTTGCTTTTATAGTTTATTACCAAAAATCCCTCAAAAGCCCCGTAGCTCACAGCTGTCTATCATTTAGGCTATATATAAAATAAGAATTAGCATTCTGTTCTAGTTTTAAAGCTGTTCATCATTATAATAAAATTGACAAATAAACAGCCCATTGAACAAACCCATGACTTTAACAATTATTGCTACCTACTTTAGGGCTGGGTTTTCTTGGGGGTGTGTGTGTTTCTTTTTTAATCCTTGCTATAGATCTCTTCTTACTCCTCCCCATCCTCAAGGGCTCCGAGTTCTCATCAGTCCAGCAAGCAAAGGACAAGACATCAAATGCACATCTCCTGGATAGCAGCACTAACCATCAGACCAATGGGTGTTCTCAGCATGCCCTTTAACTTTCTGACTTTGAGCTCTGCCTTCACACTTTACCATATGCCCTTTTAAAACATGGTGTGTGTTTAATGTTCTATATTCAGTTTTATCCTGTGTGAGAAACAGATACTGTAGTCTTGTAAAAGTTAGTCATACAGTATAATAGGAAAAGCATGGATAAGGTTCTCAGCCTCAAGAAGAAATTACAATTGACAACCAACATGCCACCCACTTCCTATTAAGTGATAGTGGTTATGTGCCAAATCCCCCAGGATTAAGTCCCTAGCATTACCTTTTATATCAGCTTTAATAAACATCCTACGCAAATCACAAACAGATCTTTATACAAATTACTCCAGTGCTCTGTGAGAAGTGCAAACACTGTTCCACTCAAATGTAGAGATTGTTACAGTGTATGAAAAATTATGCTGCTTCATATGCATTGAAGTTCTATTCCGTTTGAATTCTTTGCTAACTGAGCCGATCCTTCTTCGGTTGTCTGAAAATAGGTCATGATCAAATCAGTTTAATCCTCTTGTACAGATGCACTTTGCCCTAGATGAAGGAGATGTTAAGATGTAAGGGGCCAGATTGTGCCCAGCCCAATACACCATATGGTTGCACAAGGGGAGAAAAGTACACAAGAAGCTTTCTGCATTGTACCCTTCACTGAGAGCCAGGCCCAAGTCCTATTTTGGAGTCTAATGCCCCCAGTTAGTCCCAATGCTGATGGTAGTCAACCAAAGATGACTGAGGAGGGGCCAGGTCAGTAGAACAGCTGAGTGCACAGAGGTAGTGCTTATTGGCTATTGCCAGCACGGTGGAGCTGCCGTGACAGCCCACATTCTTCAGTAACCTTAGAAGGCATTTCCGTGGAATTCTGCTTCCTGATGCTGTCTTCCCCACTGGCACTATCCCAGAGCCCCTCCGGTTGGAAGACATTCGGTACAACACAAAGCAAAACACACAGAAAGGTGAGGGTGCAATATAGTCAGAATGTTGCACGGAGGATCGGAAGAATATGACTCTGAGGACTGATTAAATACTAAACACATTGAAACAGGTGACAAAATGACCAGAAGAAATTTGCTGTCATAAAGAGCTTTCCTTTCCCCTAGAGTACTACTAGTTGGCTACATGCTTAGCCAACAGCCTCTAGACCGGCACTAAGAATCTTAAGGGGAAAACCCTGGAAACCTTTTTCACGCTAAACGCTGCTCATAAGATAGGTAAATCATCATTTCAATGTGTAAACACAGCTCTTTTGCAAGGCTAAATCCCAGTTCTACTTTGAGGATGAAAGACTGCAGAATGGTCTCAACTTGACCATGAGACATTTGGGATAGAAATCCCCCTACTGGACTTGGCCAGTTGTGGAAGCATTATGTGGCAGTCTCACACAATCCAATACAATAGTTCAGTTAGGAATCATGTCAGGAATCAGGGCCTGCAGGAGAGCCAGTCTCCGGGCAACCCAATCAGGCCAGCTGGCCTCTACTAGGCTGCTTGATTGGCTACACCAACTCATTGGTTGGAACAGGGGTTAGCAAACTGGCTCTTAAGCCCAGAAGTAGATCTTTGGCTGCTCAAAGCATTGGCCCATGGCTGTGATAGCCCCAGCCTTGCCCACTCCAGGTTACCCAGTTCTGAACCTGGGCTCTCACTTCAGCTGTGACCCTTGGCTTGGATACATGGCTCTGACTCTGATCCTGTGCTCTTCTTTCTGGTTGCCTGACTGCTGCTCCAACCACTAGGCATGGCTGCCCACACCCCAGTCACTGACAAATCAGTTCTCACAAGTACAGCTCCATTATACAGCTTCCTCATTTGGAACACCAAAGGGAGCAGCTCCATTATCTCACCCCAGCAGAGGTAATACGTATATGTTTTTGCAAGTCCAGTATGCTCAACCATACATTTCCCACCTTTCTATCTCTGAGCAAACTTAGTCTTTTGGAAGGTTTCTAGATCTTTAGCTGAAGTAATCTAATTAGCCAAAAAAAAAAAAAAACAACCCAGATAAAATAGATGCTAATAACAGGGTGAACACCTGCCATGTGTTCTTAACTTTGTTATAGAGTAGTGGCAAAAGGGTCGTTCAGTCTTTATGCATGCATTGGACCTCAGCCAAAGTCCATAGCAATCAATAGGAAGACTACCAATGATTTCAATGGGCTTTGGATCAGGCCCGTAACCCCTCTGCTGTATTTTCATAAAGATGACAATTAAGATATTGGTTTTGTGATATGGACACTGTGAGCAAAGAACTGAACTGCAAATGGAATAACATGAGAGCAAGGAAGCTCTGGAAGCTAACACAATGTATTTCCAACTTTAATTTTCTAACATCCTGATCTGTGACTTGTCTGATCCAAATAGGAATGGTCATGTCTCATCAGGCCAGTCATCTATCTTGTCTGGTATCCTGTTTCCGACAGTGGCCAGTACCAGCTGCTTCAGAGAAAGGAACAAGAAACCCTGCAATAGGTGGTTATGGAATAAGCTGCCAACAGGGACATTCCTTCCTATCCCCATCAGGTAAAGGACCTCTTATGCCCTGCAGCATGAAGGTTTATGTTCCTTCCAAAACTTGAACAGCAAAAACTTACAACTGTGTTTAAAAAAAACAAACCAATGATTTGTAGAAGGCATCTGAATGCCCATGCTTTAGGGAGAAAACTAACTGCTAATTGATGGGGGTTTAGGAAGAAAGTGGTCCAGATTTTCTTACTATTTTTACAAAAATCCTTATGCAACTTCCTTTCCTTCTTCTCTCTCTCTCTTCCCCTATTCTGTGGTTCTACTCTAAAAAATTGCATTGCTGGGTTTCATGTTTATTGATCCACATAGTAATTTGTTACATGAAAAATAATCTGTCACCAAATGCTTTTGGCTGTACTGACGTACATTGGCTGCAATAGCCCTCTACGGGCTGGGGGCCAGGACTGTCAGCATGCACAGTGCTCTGGCTGTGCCCCCACGTGGTGGAGGAGGGGGAGCAAGGAGGAGGAATGCGGGACATAGAGCTGGCTGTGACACACCTGGGGATTTCACTACACAAGAAATATCCTCAGCTGGCTGCTTAAGCTATCAGGGTAGGGCTGAGGATCCATTCCACTTTCTCGATCAGCCCTGCAGAACTGAGCCTTGCATCTGAAAGTCAAGCTGGGGTCTTTTCTTCTCAGACAGCCTCACCAGGAGAGCTGGGAGACAAACTTCCACTGCTTCTTTTGAAAATGGAACATGCCCCTTTGAGCAAAACAAAAACTGACCCATTGGGTTTGGGCTGAATTTTTTCAGTTTTTGAAATGTGTTTAGGTGTGACGGAGCGGTGGAGGGGCAGTGTCATTTTTTTTTGTATTCTTCACCTCACCTTTCCTGTGTAGAGTTTTTAAAAATGGTTTGTTTAGTTTTTCCCCAACAAAACAATTTTTTTTAAAAACTTGTTTTAAAAAATTCGGCTAAAATTAAAAAAGTTGATTTTTGAACGAAATGAAAAATGTTCCTATCTTTTGAATTTTTTTGCAAAAATCTACTTACCTTTTTTGACTAGTTCTAGTAATAAAAATCCTGCAGACTGAATTATGCCCTCAGTTACAACTGTGCAACCCTGTTGGCTGCACAAGTGTCACTAACTGGAATTTAGTAAACTATTCCATTGTTGGTGCACAATTATAATTGGAGTGAAGGAGAGAATGGATCAACTCCCAAGCCAGGGAAACTAATGATCCAACCAGCAGACCAAATTTGGTGAGACTCCTGGTCACATGGTACCTGAGGCACGTTCCACATACACTAAGAAGACTGGAGTAAAAAGCAGTAAAAATATGTTTGTCATTTAAGCAAGCAGGTATGACTCAATAAACAAGACTCACATATACAGCTAAGTAAGGAAGTGCCAGTTTTGCATAGTTACTTCTCAGAGTAGAGAAGTAACTCACACTTTAAGCTACTGTGACATCCCTCCATTCCCCTGTCCATTTTTAGTGCCTGAGCTTACTCTCTGAACTCCATCTTGGAGAATCAAAATCTTCCCAGTCCTGCCTAAAGTCACACTTCTTCTTTCTTGCATTTGTGAACGACCTTTATCTCCTTATTTTGCAATAGGTCATAAAGCATTTTATCACTTATGAATATGTGGTTACAACTGATATGTGGTGATATATAATATAATAACTGGTAGGTGCAATTCTCAGCATGCAGTTTTCTGCAATGGTCGATGTGCAGACTGGTAATGGGATTGCCACCCGTGTGGATTTAGTAAATAGATGGCTGCTTAGAGGTGTTATAGTAATGGTTTCATTAATGGCCCAATCCTGTAACCCTTAAATCTGTAAGTAGTGCCTATGTTGATGGGCTCTAGTAGAGTGGTTCTCAAACTAGGGCTGCCGCTTGTTCAGGGAAAGCCCCTGGCGGGCCGGGCCGGTTTCCTTACCTGCCACATCTGCAGGTTTGGCTGATTGCAGCTCCCACTGGCCGCGGTTCTCTGCTCCAGGCCAATGGGGGCTGCAGGAAGGGCAGCCAGAACATCCCTCGGCCTGCACCACTTCCCACAGCCCCCACTGGGAGAAAGGACCAGATTCTGATGCCCACTCCGGCCCCTATAAGCAGTAGTAGAGCCAGGTTTTGAGCAGTGGTGGAGCCAGGAGGGGCAATGGGTCATTGGCGGTGCCACCTTCAGTGATACCTGTTGGCTTGAAAAGGTGCCACACATACACCTAGAGGTCATGGGAGGGGCGGTCGCCCCACTATTAGCTCCGCCACTATCTATAAGCTGCTATGAAGGGTGTAAAATTGTCTTGAAGAAAAAACCCTAGTGCACGAGCAGAGCTGGGCCAACACAGGTAGCCACAGGGGGCATGGCAGGAGCTCCTCTGCCCTACACCAGGGCCATCTCAGCCACTGCTGCAGCCCAGAGTCTATGTGGCATACAGCCTTCTGGCCTCCCTTAGCTGTACCTTCTGTGCTGCATTTCTCAGGAGATGCCACACAGAATCTAGACCAGTGGTTCTCAAACTAGGGCCTCTGCTTGTTCAGGGAAAGCCCCTGGTGGGCCAGGCCAGTTTGTTTACCTGCCGCTTCTGCAGGTTTGGCCGATCGTGGCTCCCACTGGCCGCAGTTCACTACTCCAGGCCAATGGGGGCTGCGGGAAGCGGCGTAGGCCGAGGGATGTGCTGGTGGCCCTTCCTGCAGTCCCCATTGGCCAGGACTGGTGAACCGCAGCCAGTGGGAGCCGCAATTGTCCGAACTTGCAGATGCGGCAGGTAAAGAAACCGGCCTGGACCTCCAGGGGCTTTCCCTGAACAAGCGGCGGCCCTAGTTTGAGAACCACTGATCTAGACCACCAGTTATTTATTTTTGTTTCAGGCTGTTTTAGTTGTACTCCCTTAGGTGAAGCCCACTGGAAAGATTATATCTAGAGGCGCTTTCAAGATGGTTCTTCTTCTGTGTTGATTATGGTTTGCCAAAATCATCAGAGTTAAATACCCTGTGCTGAATACAGCCTGTACAAGATTTGGAGGCAAATCTCATGACTTTACAGGGAGTTTCGTGTGCATATAAAGCAGTATTTAGCATTGTTTAATCTGTCTTTGCTTTTAGTATACTGGTCAATTGTAATGTGACAAATGTTTAAATTTATAAACTGTCAGGCAAATCTCCCCAGCGGTGGTTTGGGAAGTCAGAGACTGCATTCTGTTCCCAACTAGGGTTGCCAATTTTGGTTGGACGTACTCCTGGAGGTTTCATCACATGACATAATCTTTAATTAAAGATTAATCTTTAATTCCTGGAGACTCCAGGACAATACTGAAGGGTTGGCAATCCTATTCCCAACTATAGTAGTGTACATTTGGAGTAACTCATGAAGGTCACTAGGCCTGAACTTCTACTGCTTTGTGTAGTCACTTCCATCTGTGAAAAATGGCTGTAAACATAATAGCAAAAGCAGAATAGTCAGAGTTTTCACTCTGCACAGGTGTAAATGATTACCCAATGTCCAAGGCAGTGAAGAATCCAATCCACTGGGTTTACACTGCCAGCACAGTATCTGTCCCAGACCCTCAAGGCATTTAGGCACCCAACTCCTATTGAAATCAAGATTTAGGTACCTAGATACTTTTGAAAATCTGGGCCTTAAAGTGACTTGTTCAAAGTCACACAAGAAGTATGGGATAGAACTGAATATTGAACCAAGCACTTGGCTAGCAGCCTAACCACTGGACCATCCTTCCTCCCACTGTGGTATGTGTACTTCAAACCATAGTGATTCTTCGAACCAATATACCTGCTGAGTTTATTCATTTAGGGCCTGATCCCGATCTTTCATCACTTTTTAAAACTAGTATTACTCCATTGACCCTAGTGAGTTAGTCCTGACTTCCAACCTTGTAAATAAGAGAATCAGAATAATTTGTTCACTTAAGTTCGTTTTACTCTGAGTCGGTTCATATCTGTGTGGCATAAGTCTCGTCTTTTTGATTTTAATCATGATAAACAGTATTATATCTATAGGAGCTATATGGACTATTTCACTACATTTTATAAAATTATTATACAAAATGAGTGGAAAATCAAGTTGTCAAGAGTCAACTGGTCTGCATTATTTGATCTGTATCCTTATATAAATGTTCTTCATACATACTTGGCCTTGGCTATTATTAATTTCACTGCCTGCAGTGGGAATTGCTAGCACTTATACATGAAACAAAAACCTGTCTTGTTTCATTGTATCTCTTGTAAATACTTCTACTTTCCTCTCTGAAATGTTGTTTAATAGCTTCTAACAATATCCTCAGAGAATGACAGCCATGCAACAAGATCTCCTCCATCAATGGGACACAACAGAGAGGATTTATTTTTATTCTCCCGTGAGAAGAGCTTGCTAGTGTCACAAAATGTTTGGCTATGTCAGGAGTTCCCATACACAGATGCCAGCTGAGTGTTAGCCTCCAGAGAAGACATAAAAAAATGGAGATAACAGGAGAGTAAATGGTGAAATCTTTTGCACCAGGAAGTAGCGGAGAGGCTTGGCTACCAATGAGACTCTCCCGTTTGCAGTAAAAATAAAATAATCCGTAGAAAAGAATAGAAGAATACTAAAGAGGCAGAATTTGCAATAGGGTATGTTTTTAATGAAAAAGGTAATTGAGGAACTACTTTCTGTTTACGAAATGTCAGTATTAGTTGAGACAACAGTAGGGGAGGGCAGAGCCAGGAATGTCTGGATTCTGTTTGGGATGTTACTGAATCCTGTAACAGAGCTAAATTTAACATTTCCATAAAAAACAAACAAACTTGATCTTATATGATTTTTCTCTGTCACCGTATTGCCTGTTTGAAATGTGCAAACCTTTCCCATGTTCAGTACCAGAGAAGGAAGCAAATTTTGGTACCTGATCCAGTTTTCTGGTGGTTGAATCTTGTAAGGTCGGAGGTGAGGTTCGGATCAGTGAGTTCATCATGACTATTTGTGCAGGCTTGCATCATTTGCTAATATTCCAGAACTATACGTGGGACTAGGCCTCAGCTCTGATGCAACTGGAGTGCTCTAACCCAGTGGTTCTCAAACTAGGGCCACCGCTTGTTCAGGGAAAACCCCTGGTGGGCCGGGCCGGTTTGTTTACCTGCCGCGTCTGCAGGTTCGGCCGATTGCGGCTCCCACTGGCCACGGTTCGCCGCTCTAGGCCAATGGGGGCTGCGGGAAGGGTGGCCAGCACATCCGTCGGCCCGCACCGCTTCCCGCAGCTCCCATTGGCCTAGAGCGGCGAACCGCGGCCAGTGGGAACCGCGGTCAGCTGAACCTGTGGACACGGCAGGTAAACAAACCAGCCCGGCCCGCCAGGGGCTTTCCCTAAACAAGCGGTGGCCCTAATTTGAGAACCACTGCTCTAACCTCAGGGAGACAAATGTCCCCTTGTGTATATAATACATTATAACTGTTATGTATGTGCAAATATAAAATGAGTCTGTCTCCAGAAACGGGGGAGAATTTCAGAAGACGTGTAGACCCTTGGTGACTAGGCTTCACTTCTGATGGTACAAGAGTTCTCTGATATCATGGAAATTTTCTCCACTAAAACTTGGATGTAATTATATCAAGCAAAAATATAAAAAGGTTCATTTCCAGTCATTATGAAACTACAGAGTTTAATATTTTCCAGACATGCAAGCGTTAGGAGAAATTTTTTTTTTACCCTGATATGTCTAGCAACGACAGAAATATCAATAAAAAATGAAGCCTGTCTTTCTATCAAACTTAGTGAAAATGGTCCCTTTGATCACCTGGGACAGGCTTAACCAAGCAGGGACACAATCTATCACCAAGCTGTGGATTTCCTTATTGCCTATCAACACAGTAACTAAGGATTACACAGGTAAACTAGGTTTCCATTGCACAGTATATAATGGACTTCCTGGAGTATTTTGCTCTTCTTCCTTCCTAAGAAGTTCTACTTGGGATATTTTAAAATTAATTATTCCAGTCGCGGTGGGATAGCTTTCCTTGCTTGCGTGTCTGCCTTGTGACTTCCACCACTGAACTAGACTCAGATCCAACCTACATTGTGAAAAGTAGTCTGATAAGCCCTGTTTACACTACATTTAAAAGGTTGCTGATTTTAATGTGGGTTGTTAAATCACTTTTTGGTCACACCCAGTACATTTGCAGAGGCATTCCGGAGTGAGATTGATGCCTGATGTGTCTTGCTCTCTGGTTAGTCTTGATATCAGGTGTAGGTAGAACAGTATCTCCAGCATGCTTTCTTACCAATGTGGATTTGAAGTTCAGCCCAACGCTCACTTCTCCCTGCCAACCTGCAATGCCAACTTGGTTTGGTGGATGCACATAACACTTTGTTTTGTTTCTGCTACTCTCCCTCCCCTGCCAACTTCCCTGACAATATCACTGTCAAATGCTCCTTGTGAGACCAGAGGTCTAAACAAAATCAATTCCTTCCATTGTGTTCCCCAAATGACAGTGTTCTTTCCATTACACACAAATGCAATTAATGATTTTCTACCTTCTGCGGAGACCTGAAGTGCACAACCTGTCTTCTGCAGCTTTTAAAAAGGCCCAGGGAATAAGCTGGGCTTGGACTTCACTGGGGTGAATATTATGAATCTTTCCAATCAAATGTATGTTGATGTAATGTCCATTATATATAGTTACAAACATATGTGTGCTGCATTTCCCAGCTCAACAGATATGACCCCCAGTGAAGGAATACGAAACCAGATGCACTTGGATGGCTATAAAGCCTACCCAAAAGGGGAAACTCTCACATAAACTGGAGAGCTGCTTTGGAACGTCTTACTGTTAGCACAGTGATCTCTGTGTTGTCCTAACAGTGAGCTTGACCCCACCTTGATTTCACTCCTCCCACCCTTTCTGCCAGAAATAAAAAACATATGGAGAAGGGATAAAAACAACAGCATGTCCATTACAGTGGTTTAGGAATACAAATGGCAATACACAAATCACAAGATGATGGTGTGCAAAGCATTTGGACAAATCAGCACCTAGAAGGTGAAGGGAGGAAGGCACTAACCTGGACTTTAATATTTTGCTTATCAGAAGAAACAAGCTTCATAAAATTCCAGGTAAGAAACTCATCTAGTTTGGCCATGAGATTGCTAGCAATTTACACCATAATTAGCCACATTATGCTATGCACTTATGACATACTAAACAACTGCTTCTTTGAGCAGGAGAGCTCCATAAATATAAGCTTTAAAGGTGGTCTCATGAAATCTCTCTGTCTCCTGTACAGGAGTGACATTCAGTAAGGTGACATAAGGCCCTGGCACCTACATTACTAGGTATTCCAGCAGGCTTCACATGCATGCTGACTTTGTAAACTGGCTCCGACAAGATCTCCAAGGCCACCAGCAGGGTTTCTAAGAAGAGGAGAGTGCAATGGGATAGTAAATGCAATGTCAGTAAAACACACCACTCCATGAGGAAGCTACCCTACACTGTACATGTAAGAAGGGACTGTGTTCTACTCTTTAGGCTGTAATTTCCTTCACTGAACAAACTGTCTCAGAGCACAGAGTTCTCAGGACGCTAGATGGGGCAGCAGCATGCTGAGCAGAGGGGCCTGTCTGACCTCTCACTACAGTAACGTGTCCCTGCAATGTATCACAGTTTCAGTTTCCCTGTCCTGAGTCACATATAACTGAGTTTATGAAGTAAACTATGGAACTGGCACTTATAGGTCATGGAAATAGCCTCCCACCATAAGCACATCACTTGTCAGCCATTGCCTAGTTCCTTCCTTTACAGGCACAAAAGGACTAAAAAAATCCAAATCTGACAAAAAGTGTTACAGGCCCTTTGTGAAAAGTAACTTTCAGAATAACCCAAAGCCGCCCTGTCTGAAAGAGTGAAAACCATGGAAACCATGGCTCACTTGCTGTAATTGACTAGGTGCAGTATAAAGTTGGCAATAGGGTTCAGCCGAAAGCAGCAGCTAACATCATTAATGGGCGTTCTGAGGGTTCTTAATTGACCCCTATGGATTCTTTAAAATTAAAGCCAGTAGACTAATCAAATGTTAAGTGTGCAGTTGTGGTTTTTTCCCTAAATAATCATTACAAACTTTTATATTAGGGTAGAATATAGGGAGAAAATCTAAATTCAGCTCTCAGTAACCAAAAAGGTTTTGTTTTTGCTTTGATTATGTAAAATTATCTGGATGGCCATCAGCTCTGCAGTACTGCAGGATGCAGGAGCATAGCACAGTGAGAATGAAGGCCTGGTCTACATTGCAAAGCGAGGTCGATGTAAGTCGACTTGCATCCACCTACTTGTCCATGTGTCTACACCAATATTTGTCTCCTGCTTATGTAGGCACCCCATTAGAGTGACGCAGTTACACCACGTTCCCGAGCATTGCATAGCTGTGGTCAACCTACTCAGCATAGACACTGCATTGCTTGTGTCGACCCCAACAGTTCTCTAGCAGCTGCCCTACAGTGTCCTTGTCTCTGCAACAGCGGCTGCTCCGGTCACTCTGCTGGTCAGAGGTCACACAGACTGGAAGACCATCCCACCTGGAGGACGACAAGCAGAACTATAACAACACAAACGCCGACCTGTGAAACCCACAGTGTGATGCATGTATTGGCACACCATACTGCATTGTAACAGGTTTTAGATACATGGAAATAAATGTTCACTTTTGTAATTCCACTTTTACTTTGGGTTTTGAAGTGTCATTCACCCTGTTCCAGTGTCAGTGAAAGGCTTTTAACCTTGTGCATTTGTTCGCACTTTAATGCTGTTTAATATTGCTCTTTCTTTGCACACAAAGTACTATTTTTGGAAACTCCGAGTGTCTTCATTAGTTTACACCGAGCATTACAGCATTCAGAGTTTCAGGCAATAATTCGCCCCATATTTAATCTCCGTACATATGAGACACACTGTTTCATAAAAGCATCAAACGCCACTTCTGGGGCTGAGTGCTAAAATGATCTGATACGGTGTCCTCAGCTGTGCAGCTCCAGGGTTGGCTCTTCTAATAGTCCTTATATCTAGCTGTTCAAATTCAGCAGCCAGCCAGTTCATCAGGCCACTTCCCCCTGGTGGTAGCTTTCCCCCCTTTGCCTCACAGATATTATGCTGTGCACAACATGCAGCTATAACCAAGAGCAGGGGTTCTCAACCTTTTTCTTTCTGAGCCGCCCCCCCCACACATGCTATAAAAACTCCAGGGCCCAGCAGGGAAGTGGGGGACTCAGGGCTCTGGGCTGGGGGTGGGTGGCTTGGGCATAGGTGTAGTTTGAGTTCTATTTTGGGTGGGCAGGGACCAAGCCAACTCCGCACAGTGGGGTCCATGGAGGGAGCATCACCTCCACCCCCTGACTCACTCAGCAGGCCACCTAGCCTGTCTGGGTTGTGGTGGGGAGGGAGCGCAACAAAAAATTATAACTCAAAGGTGGAGGGCTCAGCTCAAAAAGTTTGAAAACAGCTCAGGGTTCAAGGAGAGGGGTACCTAAAGGCTATGTGTGGGCAGGGACTGCCCTGATCTTGAAGCGTAGTCTTTTTTTGGGGGGGGGAACACACCCGTGTCCCCTCAACTCTGCCCACAGGCTCAGGACTTCTGCCCCATGGGGAGCACCGGGACTCGGGGCTCCGGAATTCAGCCCTGCTTCAGCCCCGTGGGAGGAGCTGGGGCTTAGGCTCTGGGTGTTAGCCGCAGGGCCCCATAGCTCCCCTGAAAAGGTTTGCGGACCTCCTGTTGAGAACCGCTGACCAAGAAGTTGTTTGCCTCACTGAAACCCAATCTATTCCATAAACAACCTCAGTGACCCTTCAATTGCTGACCAGACAGCAAATGTGAAAAATTGGGATGGGGGTGGTGGGTAATAGGAGCCCATATAAGAAATCCAGACAGCAATCCAGAGTTGCAAGTTTCAGAACATGATCACCGCTCACTTCCACACTATCAGTGTAGCTCTTGTATTGGTCTCCCTGCACTGGAGGCCTGGAGCAAGCTCAGCACACAGATCCAGGAATGTGGCCTTTTGCATCTGAAAGTTCTGCAGATCATCCCAAACCTGCTTTACGATGTGATCTGACCAATGAGTGCTCATTTCGCAGGACCAGATGTGGCAATCCCCCTTGAGGAGCTGCTGTGAAAACCAACAGCAGCCTGGCTTTTTTTTTTTTTTTTTGCTGTGACCATCAACCTCTGGTTCTGGCGCTTGAACATTTCTGCATCTTCCTCATCACAATCCCGGTTGCAGTAGTACTCATTCAAGTTCTGGAAATACAGGAGAACTGTGCATCCTGGATTAGCAACATGCATGAGAACTGTGCTGAGCTGTGCAGGGTCCATGGTTCCGACAGAGAGATGGTGGAGATTGAAAAGTGGCCTGTGGTATTTTAAAACATGGCCCCCAAATTATGGGATGTGGCAAGCATTATGGCATGGAGAAAGTGACATGGTGGGAACTCGACCCTAGCCCCTAGGAATCCTTGGGCAAATTGCTGGTATCCCACAAAACACTGCAGAAATGTTCCACAATCATTGAGCTGGAGGGCACTGCATTTTACACTGACACAAGCACTCGTGCTGAGTAAGTGCAGCATTAACGCAAACACGCAAGTGTGCTCCCAAAGTTGGTGGCCGTTTGCCGACATAACTTGCATTGACTGAACTTTGTAGTGTAGACATGACCAACGTGATAGATTTTAGCAACTCATCTCCTTAGCCCGGCTGCACAAAGGTACTTAAGCTCCTATCTTTCATTGATTTCAACGGAAAATAGGAGCGTAAATACCTTTGTGGATCTGGGCCCTTGTAAATAAACTGCTAAAATGATGCTACTGTCGTGACCCTGTGATTTCCACCTATATACATGTATAAATATTTGATGGTACGTCAAATGTATTTTGAACATGTGTTTACTATAACATACTATCCTAAAATGAAAAACAGAATACACTCCAATTGCTTCCTAAATATTTTGCCTGATAAATCTGGAACATGTTAAAAATATTTTAGGAATAATAGAAACATTTCACACATGCAGCATTGATGCAGCATAATTTTTTTATATCTAAACCATGTGTGCACTACCCATATTTGTCCAATAGGCATTGTGAAAGGAGCCTTCTGATTTGCTGGCAGTTGTTCTGACTGTGTGAGCATCTAACCAATATAACCACACAGGTCAGGATTTATTAGCCTAGGCAGCACATCACAACACAAAGGCAGGTGTCCAACATGAAATTTGCCACATGCTGCAACCCCCTACTGCTTTCTCTTGCAACCTAATCCAGAAAACATGAATTGATGGAGGGTCCAGCAGAGGAATCACATGGGCCTTTTGCTGTTTTATGGAAATATTTTTGGAAAATATTTTCCGGGGGTAATCCATCATAGAACAATCATGCAATAAATTTGCTTTATGTAGCAGACCTGATCCTGTAACTATTCCTCCCTTCGTTTTTCTATTGATTTCAGTGGACATGTTATTTCAAAATAAAGTGGTCTCTCTATTCCTGTATACAGAAGGAATATCTTCTTCCTACTCTCATTGGCTATTCCCATGTTTATACATTCAAGGATCATGTTAGCCCTCTTTGCCACAGAACTGCACTGGAAATTTATGTTCAGTTGCTTATCCACAATAATTCCCTGAGGCCTTTTCAGAGTCATGGCTTTCCATGATACAGTCCCCCATCCTGTTAGTCGTAGATTTATGATCTTGATTTGGCTGTGTTAAAATGCATGTTTCACTGAACCAAGTTTATGAAGTGAGCCAGATGACCTTGCATCAGTGACCTGGCCTCATCATTATTTACCACTCCCCCAGTCTTCATGTCATCTGAAAATTTTATCAGCAACTAGTTTATATAGTCTTCTAAATCACTGATTTAAAAAATACTGAAGTGTTGGTCTGAGAACCATTCTTACAGGACTCCACTAAAAACACTCATTGTCATTGGTAAACACCCTTTAACATTTACATTTTGAAACCTATTAGTCTTTAACCCATTTAATATGATCCTGTGATGGCATATACCTAACCGTTGTGGCTCCCTACAGGAAGCCCCATGGTCCTACTCCACCCCACTCCAGGAAGCAGCAAAGGTGGGGCCTCCAAACCTGCCTGAAGAGGCCTCACAGAAACAGCCAATCAGAGTCCAGCAGGGTCAGATAAAAGGAGCTGCAGGGGCTTAGCTGTTCAGTTCCTGGTTAAGATCAGAGATGTGAAGAAGGATACTCTGCTCTGGCAATAGAGAAGAACCTGAGGCTACTGGCCCTGAGATAGTGCTGGAGATAAAAGGGGCCTAGTAGGGCCACAGATAAAGTGCCATAAACCTTAAGAAGGAGACAGGCCTTATTTGGGAGCCTGAACAAAGGCCTGAATTTAAAGGGCCCAGAGCTGGGGCTGAAGATCATAGTGCAGGGGAATAGATTGCTTATTTGTTAGACTCTTCAATAGCTTGGAAGAAGTTTGTTTGGACTTTGTGGCTCAGCTAGAGGTCTAGACCACTGAAGGTTGTCTGGCAGCCTGCAGGGGACGCTAGGGGTGAGAAAAGAACAGTGATACCACCCAGCTGATAGGAAATGCTCCAGAGGTGAGTGCCCCCATTAGAGCCATATTGATTTAACAGGGTGCTATATTTTTACAAAAATGTTATGTGATACTAAGTCAAATTTTGTTCAGAAGTCTAGGAAGATTACATCAACAGGTACCTTTATCAAACTTTGTCAAACAAACGTGATACTGTTATTTGACAAATACCTATTTTCCATGAAACCATGTGGATTGGCATTAATTATATTTGTCTTCTAACTATTTATAGAATCCCATATCATTCTTTTCAGTATTTTTTCCAGCATTGATGTCAGGCTAAGCAGACTATAATTACTTGGCTCATCCCATTTACCCTTTTTTAAAAATATTGGCACAACAGTCACTTCAGTCCTTTGGAGTTTCCCATTTTCCAAATCTTATTAAATTCATATCTATGGTCCTCAGCCAACCCTTTAAAATTCTAGGGTGCAAGTTATCCAGACCTGCTATCTTATAGTTTAAGCTATTTAACATCTTCTTGATTTACTGTTAAACCAGAAATTATTTCATCTTGATAAATTCTCCAATTTTGGTCCAGCAGAACAGGGATTTATGAATGAGATTATAAGGGGATTGCCCACAATAATGGGGGACTGGACTTGGTGATCCAAGAGGTCCCTTCCAGTCCTATGTCCTGTGTTCCTAATAGATATATGTATTGAACACTCCTGTGTTATTGACTGACAACTTTACTATCTCCTTTAAATAATGGATTTTTGCCAGTGCTAGGATTCCTTTGTTTCCTGATGTGTTCAGTCTTTATTGTCTTTCATATTCATTCACACCCCCTTTCTCTATCCAAAGAATAGAGGAGAGGTAGCTGGTCAGTACAGCTTAAGATAAATGAAAGGGGCTCAGGTGGGGAAGCAGTGGCTCTCAGGAGACTGAAGTCATGTGATTCAGTCACTTTTTAAAAGCCTGAGCTGGGGAGTAGAACTACCTCTGTGGGCATTCTCCAGAACCTGACTTGGGCAGAGCTTTGATCCCACTTCAGAGGCTTATAAAAAGTGTAAATGTCTTTGTGGAAACTAATTTTTTGTATCTTTGCCTTGTGGGTAGCCTGGATACTCTTCAGCTAGCTGCCTGGCATAGTAGTGCAAAGACATGCTGATTTCATGCTTCTCGGAGAATATTACAAATTATAGTGAAGACACACCTTAAAAAGAAATGTCCCTTTAAACAGCTTTACCAATGTACTACATTTAATATGTGTATTGTGGTTGCATGTTGAAAATGCAAAGGAATTGGTTGTGGACTCTGTCCTGGGTAGTGTGAATGAAGGTGGCCTTAATTGGTGATTTGCTTTAATGTTTTTTTTTTTCCTGATGGTCGTGGTGGGATTTGCACTTCAGTAACCTTACCAATAAGTAAATGGATCTTCTCTTCTTTTGGAGGGGGCGGAGGAAAGAAGAAAATGAGAATTTCAGTAAATGCTTGAATCTTATTGGGAGGGCAACTAAAATTGTGGCTTGAAAACAGATGGAAGATAATGATAAGTGGCCAAGCATTAACCTGAGGGATGATGTCTGGACTATTACATTTGCACATACTTCTATTTAACATTTTGTTTAATGTGGAATGTTAAGCAGATAACACACTAATGTAACTAACTTCTTCCAATTCAGTATCTTGAACACTTCAAGATGGAGGAATGGCCCAAAGAGACTCACAGTTGTTGATGGAGTATGCTCAGTCCCACTCCCACAACATCACCCAACCTACAGTTGAAAAGTCAGGAAACTGCCTCAAGATGAGGCTTGGTTACTATGTAGTCACTTGCATTATTGTAGTCAATATCGCACAGCTAAGATTCCTACACAGTAAACAGCATCAGCAGGCAAACTCAAAAGCTTTAGAGTTGGTTGGGCAAACAGTCTGAATTTCAGAGGCTGATCCAAACCTATGAAGGTCTACACAACTCTGTTCTCCACCTGTTACTGCCACTCTTCCCAATCAGAGAACTCTATCTGTTGACACATTCTAGGTAAAAAGCCGGTTCTTTCCCGGTTCTCCCATTCAGCATCTGGGAACACATGGCAGACCTTCACCCCATTGGTTACCTCCCTTCCACTGAGGATAAATTCCCTCTTTTCTTTCCTCTTTGAGAGGGGCCTGGGCCCAGATCCACAAAGGTTCTTGGGCATTATGATGCTCAGCATCACAATGCCTAATTTTTAGGTGTCTACAAAATCACTCAGTTACAATTTACAAAGCCTAAGTTAGGTGCCTAGGCTCCTATGCAATGAATGGGGAGAGATCAACACCATAGAATGTGATCCACAAAACCCAGCATGGTAGGTCAGAAGCTGCCCATGCTAGCCAATGGGAGATGCACAGGAGAAGGATGTGTCCTAAATCACGCCTCTCTCACAGAGCTAATGCCTAAGTCTGGGCTGCAGGGAGTGCCTATCTCTTGTGATAGGCTGCTTGTGATCCACAAACTGGGAGAAGACAGGCATCTAAATTGCATGTGGGGCGCAATCTCGTAGGTATGGTCAGAAGCTACTGAATGCCACACAGCAGGCAGGGCTTGGGAAAGGGCGGGAGTAGTTGGCTGCTCTCCTTTATAACTGTTAGCTCAGTGGGTAGGGTATTCAGCTGGGATGTAGGACATTTCATATTCAAGTACCCCTTCTGCATAGTGAAAAGGAATTTAAGTAGGGATCTGCTGCAACTCAGATTGATTACGTGTGTTTAAAACTATTACTAGAAGATAGGAAAATAAATATCCAGTGTGCTATTATAATGTTTACATATCATTTTTTCTGGGCTGTTAACCCAAATCTCCTATCTTCTCAAGAGAAACACTTTTTTTCATATAGTGGGTTCCTCAGCCTTACTTATAAAGAGACTGTTTATTTGTCTTGCTCTGTAGAAGTATCTTCCCAGGGATTGTTTATTTAGAGCTATTTTGTGTAATACTTCATAAGGGGAGGAAAATTATCCTTAAACTTTAAGGTGAATTTCTCCCTTTGGTATGTTTGGCTGGCAATAGGCTTTTAAGATGGGTCTGGTCAGGGTTTCTGCACTTCCTGTCAACTACAGAGGAAGTCTCTTCCCTTGCTTCCCCTGGCCCTATACTAGCCCACACCAGGGAAGTGCTAAAAGAGGTTTGGGGGATGACTTCAGGGGTGGGGATATGGGATTTGTAACTAAGTGGAGTCAGTGGGCCAAAACTGACTAAAGAGCTATGGAGTGGTCGGGGCAATACTCCTTGCAGCCCTAGAGAATAGCCTTGCTTTGACAGGTAGATTCCATCTCTAGTCACCAAAGTATTCCCTGGTTGGGGCTTGGGATGCGAACTGTCCATTCAAATCATATTAATATTGATTACCACTCTTTGAGCCAATTAGATCCATTCCATTCATGAACATTTCAGGCACTTCCATTTTGACATGAGAACATAAGAACAGACATACTGGGTCAGACCAATGGTCCATCTAGCACAGTATCCTGTCTTCCAACAGTGGCCAATACCAGGTGCCCCAGAGGGAATGAACAGAACAGGTAATCATCAAGTGATCCATCCCTGTCATCCATTCCCAGCTTCTGGCGTACAAAGCCTAGGGAGTCCACCCCTGCCCATCCGGGCTAATAGTCATTGATGGACCTATCCTCCATGAACTTATCTAGTTCTTTTTTGAACCCTGTTATAGTCTCGGCCTTCACAACATTCTCTGGCTCCACAAGTTGACTCTACCTTGTGTGGAAAAAATACTTGCTTTTGTTTGTTTTAATCCTGCTGCCTATTAATTTCATTTGGTGACCCCTAGTTCCTGTATTATGAGAAGGAGTAAATAACACTTTATTCACTTTCTCCACACCAGTCATGATTTTATAGACCTCTATCATATCCCCCCTTAGTCATCTCTTTTCCAAGCTGAAAAGTCCCAATTTTATTAATCTCTCCTCATACAGAAGATATTACATACCCCTAACCATTTGACATAGTTGTAACCTTGCACTGTGAAGATGTAATGTTTTATTTTCTTAAGTATTTTAGGTTTTCTGATCTGACATGTTCATGTAGATATTATGGTTGAGATTTTCGAAGCTGGCAAGAGGTTCAGATACAAACTCCCATGAAAATTTACTGGAATTATCTAAATTCCCAGATGAACTCTGAAGATCTTCAACCTATACCATATTCCTACTGTTAAAGATTGATTATCATTTATAAGAAGATTGAAATATAAATACAGTCAGAACCACTTAATTCCTTGCCAGTCAATTTACAAGGAACATACTACATTTATTTAAAAGCTTATGTGTGTATTACGATGGAAATTCAGAAAGCAAAGAGAAAGATTTAGCAAACAAATTATCACCTCAAGGTATTGGTATGTAAAGTCTTCTGTCTAATCTGTTACAGTTGAGACTGCATGATTTAACATACTACTTCAGGTTCTTCAAATAGTTAGACAAAATACTGAGAAAACAACTCAAACTCTGGATGGTGGTTTGAGTCAATCAACCAACCCTTTGATTCTACAAAGCTGGGCTAGCAACTACAGAATAGGCTTTCTCTTGAGATTGTTATTACTAAGTGGAAAAATGCTATATCTTTTCAACTTCAGACATAGAGAACGCATGTGTATTTTCTTTTTTTTTGTAATGACCTACCGGTGCTGTATGCCATTTTACAGGGTAAGGGGTTGGGAGGAGACACAAATCTATACCACAAACATATTTTCACATCTCTTCTCATTCCTGGCTAGAAGTTCTACATATATGTCCAACAGCTCTTTTGAATCTCAGCATGGGTTGACTTCAGGTTCACTCTGAGTTTTGGGTTCAAAGATTCAATTATTTTATGTGAATTTATTCAGCTCTAATAAGAAAACCATATTTGCATCTTGTAAGCTTAGTCTTTTGTACCTAGTACTAAATTTATTTTGGAAATTTCGGGGAGATGACATGTTCAGAAGAAACAATACACTACCATGATATAAAATTGGCAATCTGGGTCATGTTTAATTCACTTGCCAATAACTCTCCTGTTCCCAGAATCCTTAGATATTTCTGCTTCATGGGCATTTTAGCATCAACACTAATTCTTACTGTCATTCATATATAAAATTTATATTTCCATGCCCTCTGCACATGAAAAATATAAACTAAACACTACCATAGATGATTTACTGCTCCTACCTCCCCCCCCAAAAAAAATACTAGTGAAAGCAAGGCAAATGGTGTGTCTTAAACCCATAATAGCACAGAAATCCAATCAGCAAGCAACCCTGCATGTCTAACTAAAGATCAATACTTGCTACTTATATAGCACTTTCCATTGAAGAATCTCAAGGTGCTGTGAGGAACTGCAGGTTGAGAACCTGGGCCTGCTGGGTGACTGCCACATCCACGCTACCACCCAATGGCCTGGAGGAGCAGCCACTGATGGGCTGTGGCCCAAGTACCACAGCACATGCTGCCCAAAAAGGGCCTAACTGGCAGTTCCTCTGGGGCCCCTGATTGGTCCAGGTGCACTACTTAACCCTAGAGGGAACACCAGGAAGTTGTGCAACTACATGGATCCCCAGTTGGCTGCCACAGGATGCCCTGCTCCTTTGCCTTGCTCCCAACTTCAGGTCTGACCCTCAGCTCTAATTCCTGGCTTCTGGCTCTGACCCTGGGCTCTAGTCCTGGGACCCTGACTGTCTCCACCCACTAGGCATGACTGCCCATGCCTGGCCATGGCAGCTGCTCTACAAACACTAAGCGACTAGATTGTGGCTTCTCTGCCTCTTAGTCAGGAGCTGCACTGCCCAGGAGGAGTAACTGGAGAGACTGTGCTTCAGAGGCACAGTTGCTACTGGGGCTGCTCCTTGTATGTGAGGAGTGTGATCTGCTCCCCCGAGTATGCCACCCCTACTCTGTAAGCTAAAGGAAGTAACCCCATGCCCTACCTCCTATTAGGAGTCCCATTGCAGGGGTGAAAGGGGATGTCTCTGTGCTCCCCATAATACAGTGACTGCTATTGTGAGTGGTCCTTATGCAGCTTCTCTTGTGGGAGAGGAAGCATCTTGCTTATCCCTGTGCAGCTCCACAGGGGCTGCTCATGATCCAGCCCTAACGATTGTCCCCCCACATCCTTGAGAGGTGGATAGGTGCCAAGGACCCTATTTTTGCTTGTTGGGTGGTATGATCACTGACAAACATGACAATTCAAAGTGCATTTAAACCTATCAACATGTGCATAAAGCACATCCATGCCTATTAATCGCTGTTGGGAAAACACAACCACCATGCCATTCTGGACGAGGTAACAGATCATTCCAACTCCACGTGGCCACCATCAACCCTGACTAGCAAGAATGTAGAATGAGAGCCAATAGTATAAGTTAGGTCCTTCTACAATGCATGCAGAAATCTATTTTGAGATTAATGTAAAGCTGTAACAAATACTTGCATGCTAAGACCCATATATCTGCAAGCGTAGTCTTTGGGGGGCTTCGTGTGTTTCAAGAGTGACTGAATTTTTTTAAAATTTAGGCTCTCTGTATTTTTCACAAATCTAACTTTAACCTGAGATGTGAACAGGGAATCTGGATGGTAAATTATGCATCAGTTCTGCAAACACTTGTATTTGTGAGCGGTCCCATTTACCTTGGTGGGACTACACACATAAGTAAAGTTTAATGCTTTCATTATAAAAATATCTTAAGACTGTTTAAGCTCCAGCAAAGTAGGTTTGCATGTGCTTAAGTCCTGTGCTCTGTGGGAAATTCAGTGGCTAGGTTTGGGGGCATCAGATAATATAGCCCCAGATACATTTGTAACTGAACCCAATTTTAGGTGAGAATGCTTTTAATACAATGTGGCCTGCTAGCATAAATGGGTCAAAACTGTCTTTAAAGCAGTTTTATAAGATGTGTTAGAAAGTAGGTGGTCTCAGACATGGTCTTTAAATGCAACAGGCCAGATCCTCAGCTGGTATTAATTGGCATAGCTCCACTGACTTAAACAGAGCCATGCCAATTTACTCCAGTGGAGGATATGGCCCTCATGGTCTGGTTAATCTATTTAGCCACTTTAGAGTAAGATAGCTTTAAACTGTGCTCAAAATGACCTGAAGAAATGACTCTTCCTTACAAGAGTTAGATGGTGTCCAGAGAGAGTGGCTGATTCTTCTATACTGCAGAAGTGCAGTGGGCGTCTGAGTTCTTTGTTGAGGGTGAGCAAAAAGACAATAATTAAAAATGAGCCCTGACCTGAACATCTCATCTCGCTACCCCGAACTCTGGGGAAATTTGAATCCAGCACCAAACTTGGCAGCCTGGTCCAATCTTTTGCTTAAACCTTCATGAATCTTTGAATCTACCATTGCCATGGTTACAATGTTAACCTCTTGGTCTACATCCCTTTGTTAGCCAAGTTCACAGGAGGTGAATCTTCTGTACAATTATACCTAAACTGTGCTGTATTGGAGTCCTCAGTACACACATGTATCCCTTAAGCTGATTATCAGGCGAGAACACATTAAAATTAAACAAATTACTGGCTATTACAAGAAACATACTTCGCTAATTGGCTTCTGGGGCAATATTTTATTGGGCAATGACTATCAATAGGCAAATTGTGGCACTTGTTTAATACTCGAGCTTTATTCTAGCCTAAGGGAAAGGAAAGACTAAAGGATCAAGGAGACAAATGAAAAACAAACATGGAAAGCTGCAAAGTTAAAAACACTAAGGGGAGGAAGCCACAAGGGAACTGGATTCGGTTTCAGAGTCTCAAAAAAGAGTACCATGATTCTTTCTTGTAAATTAATTCCACACTTAATTTTTGGAATTCTTTCTTATTTTTCCAGACTCCAGCCAAAACTAAGTCAGATGAAATGTTATAGGAAACTGGCAGCCAGGGATGCAGTGGTAAACTAGTTTACTTTCACAGTTTCCTTTCATATGTAGATTAAGCACTGCATTTTCTTTTGTCATTGCTTACAAAGATCTAAGCTTCCTTCCTAAGGCATCATCTTTTATTAATCAGCTTATCCACAACAGAGTCCAAAGAGACTGGAAATGGGTTCAGACAGATGTTGATAAATGTCTTAAGTTTCTTATAAACTAAACCAAGGCCAGCCATGTTTTATTAATAAGCTAACCTTCAAACATACTTTGCCCTCTGTATACTGTATCACACTTTATATGCCATCCTGTTTACACTGCTTGTCCTGACTCATCTGAAGGTTGTTAACATATTTTATTTAAGAAGGCAAACCCGGTATATATATTGAGCATATGCAGTTAATGATAAATGTTTAATATTAATTGCGTGCAGGAGTACGTGCGATACATTGTGTGTTATAACAATTTTAAAATAACATCCTATTTCTTTGCCTCCTTTTTTTAGTTTAACCTGCTGCTGACAATAATATCTGTCCAACTAGCCAGCTTGTCTGATGTGACCTTCACGGCTTGGGAGAAACAAGTTTTCCCTTGCTGCCTCGTAGTTCTAGCAGTATTGTTCTAGCTTAGATGTAAGTACATAAGTAAGCTCCTTCTAAGATCCCATCCTTACAGTCTCTTTGGTTTTCAAGTCCCTCGACTGTTGCCGATCGTGTGTATGTATTGTGATAGACCCAGGCTAGTTGGGTACAGCAGAGTAGCAGAAGGCAGATATACTGGCCACTGGATTAACAGTTTTCTGTTCCCTGACTGACCAGAGCAGGGGCTGCTCCAGGCTAATGAGAACCCCTGACTCCAATTAACCTGCAAAGAGTCAGGTGAGGCCATTAAGCTAATGTGACCACCTGACTCTAAGGCCCCTCTGATACTATAAAAGGGCTCACGCCAGCCAGGAAGAGGAGAGGAAATGCTGCTGAAGGGCTGGTTAATGAAGACACCCACAAGTCATTGGTAAGGGAGCCTGAAGGTAAGGGAGAAGCTGTGGGGGAGTGACCCAGGGAAATGTAGCAACTCTGGCAGTGAAAGGTTGGCTGCCAACAGCTGCTACCATTAGGGTCCCTGGGCCAGAACCTGGAGTAGAGGGTGGGCCTGGGTCCCCCCAACCCACCACTACAGAAACATCTCCTGGGAGGGGAAAACAGGCCCCTGTCAGGAAAGGAAGCTAAACTGTTTTGGTATGAGGCTGTAGGAGCAACAGATTGTGGGAGTTCTCTCACCAACCTCCTTGCTGGCTTATGATGAAGGCTCAGTAGACTGTATCCCTAGCCCTAGAGAGAGAAGGGCTATGTGGAGGGTTGCAGTGAGCCTCTGAAGCTAGCATAAACTGCCGGGAAGCACAGGACCCACAGGGACAAGGTCGGAGCTCTGCCACAGTATATATTCTGGTATTTATTTATTTATATATATATAAACACCTAAGTTTCCCAAAGACCAGAATTGTGAATTTTATAGCTTACATTATCACATTCAGAACTCACTTAATATAATATTGGAAGAGAGAGAGGAAATACAGCTTGCTAAAAATGGCCTTTAATACTCTTTCTTAACATCCAATAGATGTTGGAATCTTAAGCCCTGTCTATAGAAACTTACACTAGTGTAATTACATTGATAGGAATGGATTAAGGTGCACTGGTGCATACCCTGATTTACAATTGGGGGATTGTAGCACTGGTATTTCCAATGTTGGAAATGTTCCAAGTGTAGATAGGCCCTTATTAAAAAAGCGATGCAGCTGGAGTCAAATTTTCATGAGATGCCTGTGACACAGGAAAACCAGGTGCCAGCTCTTGCCAAGGCTTTAGGCCTCAGCCAAACATTGACAAATTCATTGCTGGAAACCAGTCCAGCTCACTGGAGTGTTAGTATGGTTAAGATGGGTATTAGACTTATAAAAATGTGTTTAGACTTTATGAAATGCTAGTAAGTTGTGGCATGTATTGATCCTACTTATAGTATCTGTATGCCATTATAAGGTAGTAATTAAGGGTTTGCTCTATAGCTATAAAATGTTTGTTCTGAACTATGTAACTCACCAAACAAGAAAAATCTTAGCTAGCGCTAAATGCTAAATCCTTAAGAAAGGATTATGTGCAAAAGGACTTATCCCATCAACTTGATTTCTGGAAGAAGGAAATTAAAATAGCTGTCATAAAAAAATATTTCATCTCTTTGCTGTTTGGAGTCTCTCAGGGCTGGAGCGAGGAAACAGAAGCAGAAATCCCCAGGGTTAACCTGGTTTATCCCTAAAAGACATTCAGTGTGACAGATTACTACAACTGTCATCTTTTTAAAACCATAGACTGTAATTCATTTGTGTACAGACATTTCCCCAATTTAACTAAATTCTTTCCTCGTTAAAAAATCCTTAGTTAACTATTGGATTGGCTACAACAAGTGTTGTCTTTGGTGTGAGATCATAGGTACAAATTGACCTGGGGTAAGTGATTGGTCCCTTGGGACTGGAAGCAACCTGAATCTTTTGTGATCTTTGGTGCATGGCAGCCACTTATCACTAAGTCCAGATTGCCTGGGTGGCAAGATAGACTGGAAAACTCAAGGGGACTCTCTGTGACTCCATGGTAAGATTGTTCTAGTGCTTCAGGAGTTCACATTTGTTACGGGGTTGGTGAAATCTAATTATAGATCATACAGCCAGTTTCGGTGTCTGCTCTGCTTTTTGACAGTCTGCCCTGAGGCTGGAACTCATGGTCTTGAACCACTCCAGACAATGTGACAGCCTGGTTTTATTTACTTATTTGCTTTGCAAAACTTTAGACTTCTGTGACCTGATTTTTTTTTTTTCAGGGTGCTGAACACTTGCAACTCCAATTAAAGTAATTTAAGAGCTGTGAGTATTCAGGATCTCTGAAAATCAGACATACCCTCACCCCACTCACCACCTGGGGTGAAATCTTGGCTCTATTAAAATCAGTGAAAGTTTTATCATAGTCTTCAGTAGCCGGGAGTTCATCCCAAGTGTATAGAGTTGGGCACTCGGAAAATGAGGCACACACAATCAGAGGCCATTCTTGAAAATGTGGGCCCTAGTGCCTGCAGTTCCTGTTGTAATGGTGTGATATTTTGGATACCTAAACCTGCTTGTTATCTGCTATTCAAGAGCACAACATTACTTTATGCAAAGCAGGAAGACTGCATTTTAAAAAAGATTCTAACAATAGGCCTCATTCTGACATGGGCAAAACACCCCATCTTCCTTGCTGGGAAACTATTTTGAATAAGAACTGCAGAATAAGGTGCTACATGTTCTGCAAGACTAGATTAGACTAAACATAGTAGCTATGATGCCACAGACTTAGAGTTAAGGACTTGTATACTCATGTAAGTACAAAAGCCCAAAGAACAGGTCAACTGAAACCGCTGCATTGCATTGACAAGGCAAGAATGTGAAACAACCTCATTTAAAGCTCTACTTTCTCTGCTTGAGCTACCATGCTAAAAATATCAGTGGAGGTAGCGTGGCAGCCTATTACAAACCCACCCAGACACCTGGCGTACCTATTTGGGTGGCAAGCCCAAGTCACTGCCTATGCTCCCCCTGGCTAGGCTACTATTGTTAGCCTGCTAGCTTGAGCAGAGCTAGGGTGTCTCCCTACCTGCACTGAGAAGCATGCTCCCAGCTGCAGTGTAGACATACCCTGAGAGTGGAGTTTGACCCAGGGTCGACTGTTTTGGTTTCATAGTAGAATTGCCAGACACTATTTAGAGTTGTAGAAAACTTCAACACTAGTAAACATACAGGAGAAGTCCTTGCTCCTTGGGTGTTACAGTGACAGTAACATAGCTGTGAACAGCATGTGCTAACCTCTGAGAAGTGAGAAAGTCATGAATTTCCTACCAAGTAATGCATTTGGACTGGCAAAGCATAAAATGCCAGCAAGTTGTTTGAGGTTTTTTTATTTTGAACTCTAGCCCAAAACAAAAACTAGCTGAAATTTTGGGATAAGGCAGCTGAAGTCTTTCAGGATGGTCTTGTAACCTCAAAACATATGAAAGCCAAAACTGTGCTTGAAGATGGAGCAATTCCTACACTTTGCAAAACTCAGCCAGTCCCTTGTGATGCCATCAAAGACACGGGCAGAACATCAACATTTACAGGACTCTGGAATTACAGCCAAGGCATCTCTATAAAGGAAAAAGAATGGGGCTGTATGTATCTCTGGTGATCATTAACCAAGTAACCCAGTATCCTTTCTCTAGAATAGAGGCTATATTGATATCATTAGCTGGTGGCAAGTATTTCTCAAAGATCATGCTAGCCCGAGCCTATCTACAAATGGAAATTGAAGACAGTGAGGGCCACTAGAGGGCCCATTAACTGTTTAAAGGGACACTACCTGAGTCTTATGTACTACATTTCTCTTACTCTGTTTCTTTGCACAATAGGCATATATATACAACCTCCTGCGTTAGATACTCTAAATTAGACTCAAGGGACCCAGCAACCTCAACTTCCATGAAAATCCTATTTCTCTGGCAGAATTAGGCCCTTGATGTAGGTGGTCTCCAAGCAAGACTCAGCCCTGATTATATAGGGACAACTGTAATTACTTCAATGGAGTTTCACCTGCTTATGCCACAGTTAAATTTGGTCCCAGTGTCTTCAGTCAGTTGGCTGGAACTCCTGATCACAATCTCCTTTTGTCATCCCTTTATGCACACTTGCAGAAAATAGGGCAATGGTAAATAACTTCCAATCATTTTTCTCTTCTCTGCCCCACCCCGGCCTGGTATGTTAAAGAACTACTCATTTCTCTGTCTGTGGGTCAGATTGTATTAGCAGTTCACATTCTTAGTTAAACATGCAGGCAGATGTTTTCTTCAGGGGGCAGATTCTGTAGGAGGAGGCATCTCTTTCTGCTCTGGGGTTTCACTCTTGTCATCCTCAGCTGTATAAATGTGCATCCAGACTGAACTGCATATGCTCCAGTTTTGACTAACATTTCACTGATTTTTTTTTTATTAAAACCTGTTAGAGGCCTGTTGTCTCTTTGCCTTGATCCTTTCCCACTGAAATCAATGAGTTCTGCTTTTAACTTGAGTGGGAGTAGAACAGGGACTCATGTCTCCCTCTTGGCCAAAATGTAGCTCAGTAGTAAAACTTGGGGGGGGGGGGGCAGCAGGAATCTAGGCTATTTAACTGTACGTTATTTAGTAAGGATTACTTTGGAAATGTATTTCTGTATCGTAGAAATACATCTACTGTATTTAAAATGAAAGAGTGTCAGCCTGAAAGAAATTACTCTCAAATTAGGCCAATAGACTATGGCCATAATGTGACTTCTTTGTAAAAGATCTAGCTAGAGCTCTGTTCCTGGCAGATTTAGCCCCCACTTGCTTGTATGGACTTGTTCTACCAATCTTCCATTCATTTATGGGAAATCTGTACTTTCTGGCTTGGATTTTCATGGCAGTTAAACCCATGGGCTCATTACCAGGGCTGGAGTAAGGAATGGGCAGGTGCCTAGGGCTGTGGGTCTCGGAGTCCTGTGATTACTTCAGAATCTCAGCTTTCTTCTTTTTTTTTTTTTCGAACCCTGTTACTAGCCCTCTTAGTTGCAAAGAGATCCTTGAAAATATGAACAGGATATAAAGGAGTCAGGCTGTCTACAGACAGTGCTGCCACAACCGCGCCAAGAGATGTCAATTGTCTTGTCTTACTGGTTTGGAACTATGCAACCTGCTTCTTGGGGTGGTGATGATGATGGGCTTCTTACATCATCCCAGAGGGGAAGAATGTGTGTCCTGGGGGAGGTGAGAGATGGTAAGGCCTTCTCTGCCACCACTCCTCATAGTCCTGCCAGTCTGGCATTGGAGGGGCCTGATTCACAGGGAAGTGGGAGAAGGCAGAGTCCTCCTTCTGGGACAGACCTCAGCCCTCCTGAAGACAGGGAACGGTGGTTGGGGGAGACCTAGCCAGCCCAAAGAGAAGTCTCCCAGTAGAGTGATCTTGTATAATTGGCCCTGTCATTCAAAGAATGGGCAGAGCTAGACTGTGGGGGAGACAGGCACGGCATGGGCTGTAATCGTAATTGCTGCGCCCAGCTGTTGCAGGGCAGGGTGAGGGCCACAACTGAGAGCCGGAAGCCTGTCTCTCCTTTACTCTCAATGACCAGGCACCCAGGCAGTGTGGTGGAGGAACCCAACTGATGTGAATGCATAGGGGAGAAAAGTCAAACCGGGGGGGAGGAAAAGGAGTCTGGGAATGGAGGGTTGGAAGGAAAGGAGTTGGAAGAGGAGACTGGGATTAGTTGAGGGAGGAAATGGGAGGCCTAGACTGGTTGGGCAGCAAGGTTGGATCTGGGAGTGGTGGGGATAATGGTTAATGGGAGATTGGGAGACAGTGGACTTGGAGTAGGGAGGGAACACTGAGATCAGACAAGGACTGGCTGGACAAGGAGCCTTGGAGTAGGAACCAGTGGTGAGGTGGCTCAGGAAGGGAGACAACAGGTGTGACATGGAACTAAGGAATGGGAGGAAACTTTGGCTGGGATAAGAAGCTATGGACAGGCATTTGGGGGAGGTCTTGGAGCCCAGTATCTATACTATCTTTAGCCCTGCAGCCTGAGCCAGTGGCAATTGACCTGGACTCTGAGATTTGCTGCCGGGAGGTTTTCTTGAATGATCAGAGTTCACTCAGAGCTGTCTATTTCAAGTGAGTATTCTTTTGCAGTAAGGCGACAAGCTAAACAAATGAGCTATTCTACAGAAATCTCTCAAACCTTTTGAGTAGTGTCACATCCCTCCACAGATTTGAAACCCCAAAGATATCCTGCGTTCAATGAACTTCGGGTCAAGTCTTTAAATCTGTGGGAGCATTTCCCCAAAGGGCTCTAGGCTTTGGATCAGGCCCTAAGTTTGCAATGGAAACCCTTTGTATGTACCCTTTGTGCATCCATGCATCTGAAGTGGGGGTGTTTTTTTACCCACAAAAGTTTATGCCCCAATAAATCTGTTAGTCTTTAAGGTGCCACCGGACTCCTCATTGTTTTTGTACGTATAGCACTTTCATCACTGAATCCTTCTTCATTTTTATTTAAAGGAATTCCCGTAAGTAATACCTTAGTCTGGATGCCTCTTGGAAAACTTTTGAAGTTCATAGCATTTAACAATGACATTTTTTTTTCCAGAGATCATTTCTGAGAATTTCAATGCCATTTTTTGGCTGACAAAACAATTCTGTATCCCAAGGATTAAACATGCTAGGAATATTCTGACCACTTTGTCAACCACTCTCTAGCAGCAAAATATTTCTGGGTACAATAGCCCCTGATCACTATACATGGGACTTTCAGAAGTCCTTGGTATCAGTCATCTCATTGAAATCAATGAGTTTTACCACTGACTTCAATGGGAACAGAATTAAACCAATGCTAGGCACATCTGAAAATCCCACCTTCTGTCCAGAACGGACTAGTGCCCATAATTAAGGCTGCATTTTTAATGAGAGAACTGCTGGGTGCTGAGCTTTCTTGACAATCTGGCCCTCTATGCCCAAAGATTAGCTATAGTCATGTACTAAAGAGCATGTCCAAATTCTGTGTTGACTTACACCCCTTGATTCCCACTGAGTGCCCATAAACCAAAAGGCTTGCAAAGACAGATAATTTTCAAACAAATGTAGAGCGTTCAGCAAGGTAGTTGACCAGAGTATAACTATTACTCTTGGAGTTGTTGGTGTGACCCCACTGATTGACCCAGTGACACACAGTGGTGCTGGAACAATTTGTATAGAGAAGGTGCTGAGAGCCATTGAACCAAACTGTAAATGCTGTATATGATGGAAACCACTTCAAACTAATGGATGCTGCTATACCCCCAGTACCACTAGTTCCAGAACCTATGGTGACAGGGTGTCAAAAGGTGGCCAAATATCTCTTAATCTTAAAAGCACACTGTCAAATACAGCAAGCCAATGACTCTCTACAGTAAAAAGAAAAGGAGTACTTGTGGCACCTTAGAGACTAACCAATTTATTTGAGCATAAGCTTTCGTGAGCTACAGCTCACTTCATCAGATGCATATCTACAGTAATATTCTTTTTGCCCTATTTTGGTTTGCAAAGCAAACTAAAGTCTTTCTGGATCAAATCCAGAGGGGTTTCTTCAGTCTTTATTTGAGTAAATTGCCATTGATTTCAGTGGGCGTTTAAGGATTTGGCCTTGTCTTTCCTCATCTTCTTATAGATATATCTATACATACACGCTATTTAAAGTGAAGGCTATTTTGTAGCCCACTTACACCTGTTTAGACAGCCCTTGTGTTTTTAGCGGGATAATTTGAGGAGTTGTACCTTACTCAACATGAGTAAGTGTAACAAAGTCTGGTCCTTAGTAAGCCCAGAGAGGGTTTAAATGATGTCAATGAAAGCAAAATTTGTCCCTAAGGTTTGAATGTGATGGATAATTAGGCTTGGCAGAACATCTGTTGAAATTCTAAAAAAATGTTTGTTTTTAAGCACTTTTTTCTGATTTTTAGCAGGTCTTTTTAACTTTCACAGTTGCAGGAAATTGGGGAGAGGGGTTAGAAAATAACTATTTAATAACATACATGTTGAGATTCTGAAAGTTAAAGCTTTGTAACCTTAAAATATGAATTGTCCACATTATCCATCAAAATGTACAAAGTAAATAAATATCTTTTTAAATTCTAAGTTCTCAAGTAGCTTTTTTTCTTACTTTGCCTATCTGTAAACTTTCATTAGTGATGGAAATATTTGTCCTCTATGTGCAACTCAGTGAAATTGACATTGACGGATAAAAATCTAACCCTATGGATAATTTAGGTTCAGTTGGATACAACAAATGGAAAGCTAGACAACATGAATAGTCCCCTTACAGGGTCTGATGAAGAAAAATATAAACAGTACAAATTTCAATCAAAAATGAATTTCAGTGCTCATGGAAGGTTTTCAGCTACACTTGGGCTGTCAATAGTCATTACACTCTTGCTCTGGCTGTCTTGGAAACTGCCTCAACATATGTAGCACACAAGCAGCACTAGACCTTTGAAGATCTGATCCATTTTAGATCATCAAGGGCTTTAGTTGTGTTCATGTCTGTTTCTTGTAAATGCACATTGCAAACATTATCTGTCATCCTTGCGTGCAGTTGATTGTTTTAATGACCAATTACTCTCTAATAAAAGTCATTCTTTAAGATTAGTGCTAAAGAGCATGAATGAAAGACGTGCAGAAGTTTGCACCAAACCACTTCTGGTAATAAAATAAACGCTGAGGTCCATTCTTCAGTGCCACCTATTATAAACATGCAGTATTAGTCAGTGCTTTTTTTTAAAAAAAACAACATAGTTCCTCCTGCCACCCAGTAAAAAATGTACATTTGCAATCTCCTCTTGTTTTGCATCTGATTGGTAGCATACTTTTAAACTGCTGTAAGTAATAAAAATATATATGTGCAAGTTGGCTATAAGAAATGCCAGTTTCACCTAATAAAATTTTGGTATGCCTCAATTTTCAAAGTAAATTTGATTTATTTGAGTCACCAGCCATCTGATGACAGCCTTGTGTTTTTTATGAGTCATGTCCCAAGGGATCTGGAATATGCCAATAGTGTACCTTGGATCAGATCCAGTGTCCGCAAACAGGTTTTCATTAGACTTTGATGCCAGTTGCATTTGGGAGCAGAAAGGCTGCTGAAAACCGGCTTGGCTTTGGGATCATTTCTTTCTTTTAGAAAAAATAACAAAGCTCTTTTTTAGAGAAGCTTTATGCCTCCACATTGTAGGTGTATGGCAATATTTTAGGGAACAGTAATCTGTTATTGCAGGTGGTCATGCTTCAAGCACTTCCGTATTTTGAGAATAGATCAGACAAAGTGCAACAACTCTTATTGAAAAATTGCCGAATTTGTAAATTAGAAACACATTTTACTGTGGCTAAGATTAAGTTAGCATGTATTACAGTCACTGGGACTTCTCTGAAGCACTAAGGGGAATATAATTACATAGGTTATTCCACATGTCATGGGGCTGGAATCATGAACATACTTAAACCTCTATTGCAGTGTCCTAGACCCGTCTTTAATTTCTGTGGAGGTACTGTGGACTTCTGTAGTCCATCATGACTTTAAATCCAAGAAGGAACTATACATGTCCCTTTCCCCTCCCCCACACCAAGACTGGCACCTCTCTTCCCCACCTCCCCAGCTGTCTGGGTGTGAGAAGGCTGTATAGGAACTGTGCTAGCTCTCTGGGAAGACAGTTCTGCATTGTTTTGCAATGGTCATTTTAATGTTGGGGTATCACTTTTAGGCTGTAAATGGAATCCCATTCATCCCAACACTGCCCAAGGAAAGTTGCCACAATTAGAAGCCTTGAACAGGATGTGGGCTGGTAGTGGAGGAAAACAGGGGACCCACTGTAAAAGGTCCCTGGGTATAATTGCCAATGTACATTCAAATGTTGTTAAATAACAACCTCTGTTAAAGGGGCAGCTTTCTTTTTTTTTTTTTTTTTCAAATTTCTGTATTTGTGCCTGGTTAGCACACAAAGCTATGGTAACAAAGCACAAGAATGGAAATCTTTGGTCTGTACCTTTAAAATCTATAATTGGTAAGAAATTAAGATTTAATTTAATTAGGAATATTCCTATCTCAATTGTAGAGCCCACATTCTGATTGTGTGGGACACTGGAAAAAAACTTGTACTTTTAAGGTCACGGTGTCAAGCTGAAGAGGTAACATGAAGAAAAACCATTTCTTTTGTGTACAAAATAACCATTAAAATATATGAACATCTTTAGTGTGCTCAGTGCTCTACAAACCAGAGAAGAAAACGTAGTCCATGCCCCCAAAGAGTTTACACATTAATTACAAGTCAAACTAGTTCAGAAACAATACAACAAATGGCCAGTTATTAAAGTACCACAGATCTGTTTCCAGAAAGTTAATTTTCACTTTGGTCTATCGTTATTGGTAGTCTTCCTTAAAATACTTAAGCTGATTGTTCAGTGCACAAACAGTGGCATAGAAGAAGGTGCACAGAGAAGAATCGTGGAAGTAAACCAAGAAGTGACTTTTAGGCTGGTGGTGTTAGAGAAGCATAGGCAGTTGAGGTGAGTACAAAATGAGTTGAGATGGGGCAGAGCTGTTACAGGGAGGACAAGTATGAATTTGAGGCTATGGAAAGTCAAAGGACAAAACGTTGGTGACTTGGTTAAGGTGGTGGAAAGGAAGTAAAACATCTTGCATAGAAAAACGTGACATTCCTTGAACCAGTGGCTTAAAGACAGTTCTCTTCACAGCCAGCTGGCTTTGATTTTTCAATTTCACACTACCTGGGTTGGCAAAAGTGCAGTAAGGGTATTCCCAACCCCACCCCATCATGAAAAGGTTAGGGTGCTTAGTGATTCAACTTCATGCTCTGCTGCAGCCCTCCTGTGTGACCCTGCCACAGGGTGCCTCTGTTCCCTATTTGCATAATGAGAATAACAGCATTTCCCTACCTCACAGGGGTGTTAAAAATTGTGAGACAAAGATACTACGGTATCAGGGACCATGCAAATACCAGTGATAGAAGGAATTACCTCAGTTGTTTCTCAGCAACTCTTTCAATTTATTAAAAGCTGGTTAAGATGGCTTCAAGGAGTCCTATCCAGTGTGCTTGAGCCACTAGGATGGTGGTTATAAGTTAGTGCTGGGTCAGAGGGAGGTTCAAAGTGTTGAAACATGGATAGTGAGTGTTGCACCAAGGATACATACCCCCTGATGGAAATACAAATGAACATTTCTCATAATATCGTCATCACATCATCCAATGAACATTTTTGAATTATGAAAATCATCTGCTTCACCTGATATTAATTCTCCACTTTCATAATAATTCTTAGCTCTAATGTAGGGCTTGGCACTTACACAGTGCTATATATCATCATCAAATGCTGTATGAACATTAATCCTCACAATAGCCATGTGAAGTAGGAAAACTACCACTTGTGTTCAATGAATGGAGCAGTCATTAATAACTACAAGGGAGTACCACTTCTGTGACTGTATTGGTTCTCCATCTACCCCCAGTCACTTGATCTTGCACAGAAACTTCAGTTTATATTTAAGTTCCACTGTGTGCCACTTGGGTTACTCCCACCAAATGATCTTGTTTCACACACTTGGTGCTTTACAACAGAATCCCTACAAATTCCCAGCACAATGCAGTTTAGTCATGGCTAGTTACCCTTTTCACCAACCTTTCACTCTGAGTCCTGGAATTGGCCTTCTCTCTCCTTTTTTTTTTTTTTTTTTTTTTTTTGCCTGCAACTGCTCAAAGTGAAGGAGACTTCTTTGTGTTTTTACACCTTTACAAGGAAAAGAAGTATTTTTGTGAAATAATGCACATTTGCAGAGTGCAAAATGTCTCATCTTCATAGATTACAACTTTCAAAATCAAATGGCAAATCTTGGGCACATTTTTTCTGACTCGTCACTGGTAAAAACTTTTTTCTTATGGTTGTGGCGAAAGCCCATACAAGCTGTCCTGTTTAAATATATTTTTTCCACATTTTGCAAAACTGTTAAAACCTAGAAACTTTTTTTTTTTAAAAAAGGTACAAGCCTTTTCACACAGCCCTGGGAACAGCCCAGTTTCTGATAGCTAATGAGTTGAATTTTCTGAAAGAGAGGATCCTATTCAGAAGTGAAGAATTAAGGTAGTGTAAATTAGACCCTTACCCACATTAACTTATACTCCATTGGATTTAGGCTTCCTTTCTCCAGGTTTGCTTCTCTTATACATTAGTAATGAGGGGGCAAGCAAATCTAGGGAGTCTAAATTGCCATAAAGAAAAGGAGTACTTGTGGCACCTTAGAGACTAACCAATTTATTTGAGCATAAGCTTTCGTGAGCTACAGCTCACTTCATCGGAAATTTGTTAGTCTCTAAGGTGCCACAAGTACTCCTTTTCTTTTTGCAAATACAGACTAACACGGCTGCTACTCTGAAACCTGTCATTAAATTGGCATAGTTTGTAAGCACCCTAATTTCTGGATCTTCCTCCACTTTATGATGTGGGAGCGGGGATGGGCATATCCCTACTGCACTTCAGCTTTTGCCAGCCCAGGTAGCATGAAACTGAAAATCAAAACCAGTCTTCCAGATGGCAGTACAGAGCACTAACTTGGTATGTAAACTGTTGCTTAAATCAGCTTCTGTACCACATGACTGGAGAATAGCTAATGTGGTGCCAACGTGCTCCAGAGGCAATCCTCACAATTACAGGCCGCTAAGCCTAACTTCAGTACTAGGCATATTGGTCAAAACTATAGTAAAGAACAGAATTATCAGACACAGATAAGCTGAATATGTTGGATAAGAGTCAAGAGGGCTTTTGTAAAGGGAAATTGTCTCACCAATCTATTAGAATTCTTTTGGGGGGGGTCACAAACAGGTAGACAAGGGTGATCCGGTGGATATGTATACCTGACTTTCAGAAAGTCTTGGACGAGGTCCCTCACCAAAGGCTCTTAAGCAAAGCAAACAGTCCTGGGATAAGAAGGAAGGTTCTCTCATGGATCAGTAACTGGGTAAAAGACAGTAAACAAAGGGTAGGAATAAATGTCATTGTCCATTGTCCATTCCATTGTCAGAATGGAAAGAGGTAAATTGTGGTGTCTCCCAGGGATGTGTAGTGGGAACATTGCTGTTCAACATAGTCATAAATGATCTAGAAAATGGGGTAAACAGTGAGATGGCAAAGTTTGCAACAATACAGAATTACTTAAGATAGTTAAGTCCAAAGCAGATTACAGAGTTACAGAGGGATCTCACAAAACTGGGTGAGCGGGCAGCAAAATGGCAGATGAATTTCAATGTTGATAAATGCAAAGTAATGTACATTAGACAACATAATCCCAAGGATACATACAAAATTATGGTATCTAAATTAGCTGTTACCACTCAAGAAAGAGACCTTGGAGTCTCTGTGGATAGGTCTCTGAAAACATCCACTCAATGTGCTGCAGCAGTCAAAAAAGCTGACAATGTTAGGAGCCATTAGGAAGGGATAGATAAAAAGACAACATAATGCCAATGTATAAATCAATGGTAGACCCACACCTTGAGTACTGTGTGCAGTTCTGGTTGCCCCATCTCAAAAAAGATATATTAACAATGGAAAAGGTACAGAGAAAGGCAACAAAAGAGATCAGGGGTACAGAACAGCTTCCATATAAGAGATATTTAAAAGACTGGGACTGTTCAGCTTGGAAAAGAGATAACTAAGGGGGATATGATAGAGGTCTATAAAATCAAGAATGGTGTAGAGAAAGCAAATAAGGAAGTGTTACTTACCCCTTCCCATAACACAAGAATCAGGGGTCACCCAATGAATTTAATAAGCTGCATGCTTAAAACAAACAAAAGAAAGTACTTCACACAGTGCACAGTCAACCTGTGGAACTCATTGCCAGGGGATGTTCTGAAAGCCAAAGTATAACTGCATTCAAAAAATAATTAGACAAGTTCATGGAGGATAGGTCCATCAATTACTATTAGCCAGGATATTCAGGAATGCAACCTGATGATTAGAGGGCTCCTGAGCTGGAACCCAGAGTAGAGTGCAGGCCTGGGTTCCCCTACCAGCCACTGGGGATGTGGCACAGACCAGGCAGAGGACTGCCTGGGACAATTTTTTTCTGTGAAGACTTTGTTACCTCCCCCTGGAAGGGAAAACACTCATAGTGATCTGGCCAGAGGGCCAAGTTGAGAAGAGGAGGCTGTGGTTCCTGAAGTGAAAGGGGTCTGCAGGGTGAGAGGATGATGGGAGAGACCCTGCTAGAGGAGGGCATAATGCCTGGCCAGAGCTAATACCAACAGTAACCAGGAGGAGATGAGTGGGCACCCTGTCACAATAATGCTTATCGAGCTAGCCACAGATCCGGTACTGCTCTGCACTGGCTGGCTATGAAGCCTTGTTGTCCTCCCAGGTAGGAATGTCCTAGGCCTCAAACCATTTGGGGCTCTACAGGTCAATGACTAACCTACCATGCCATCTACTACAGTTATGAGCAGCAGAGATGCTTGAGCTGGAGCCTCCTCAGTATGAAAAAGGAACTGCTGGCAGGGCATTCTCTGTGAAGACCTTTTTGGTTTTGAAAGTCACTTCTTTCCCCTCACCCTGCCCTTGTTCCAAAGTAGCCCACATCTGATCGCCTTCAGAATGTGCTGCAAAGCCCATCTCTTTTCCCCAGAGCATTTGAAAAGGGGGAAGAATTTTCGAGGTGACCAGTGGCTGGAAAGAAGATATTGTTTCAGTTTTTAATTTGCCTTGTTTGCTGCTTGGTAGCCACATGAGATGGAATTGCTTTAGCTTAATCATAATAAAGGGACATTTTTGTGATATAAAGTTGTGCCTAAGACGCTCAGAAAGGGTGTACGAGTGCTTTTTGTATCTTGTATAAGGTTAAATAAAACTTCTAATAATCATTCTTTGAATTACATTTTTCAGGTAGGCCTCAACTACAAAATGTAGAGCAAATCAAGCTCAAAATTTTCTAAAGTGATTTTGAGGACTTCAAGTTTTTGGGTGCCCAACTTGTGACATCTTAAAGGGGCCTGATTTTTAGTGCCAACGCTTTCTGAAAATCTGATCTCTCTATGGTGCATTCAGTCAGATATCCAAAAATTGAGATACCCATGATCTAGGGTTGCCAACTCTCCAGGATTATCCTGAAGTCTCCAGGAATTAAAGATTAATCTTTCATTAAAGATTGTCATATGATGAAACTTCTAGGAATATGTCCAACCAAAATTGGCAACCCTACCACAATTACTGTTGAAAACCTTGGCTCATGACTTCAAAGGAAGTTGACAGCATTAACCATAAAATGTAAAAGAAATCAAAACTAAGGATCTTGACCAACAGTGTTTGGAAAATGAAGAATTGTTAAATCCATATTTTAAGGCAGTCTCAATTCTAATTTTTCCTTATAACTGAACATTGTCTCTGCAATTGCAATGTTGCCAGCTTTAATCCATGAGTATCAACCACACATGCACAGCCCTGCTGATTTCTCTACATGCCCCTGGGAGATGGACTGGCTGATGTAATATTGTGTCCAAATGTAAAGTTCAGTTATTGTCTGATTACTTCAAGATCCTCCATCTTTTTAAATAGAATTAATCAGACTGAACACTGAAACTTCAGAACTCTTCCTATTATGTGTTTATGCAGTGCCTAACACAAGGATTGGGGCCCTTAGGTGCTATCACAGTAAAGTTTCATTCATTAGCCCTGTCGCTGAGTTAACTGTGTCCAACTTACTACTACTAGTAACTGTGTCCAACTTACTACTGAGTTAACTGTATCCAATTTACTAATCTCCAGCAACACTGGATGGCACCCGAAAGGCAGGCTACAAAGACTGGGAAAATCTGTTGTACCAAGAGATGGTTAAAGAGACTCCTGAGCTTCTTTTGCCTTCTTTTTTCCCAAATCACAACTTCCATATCTATGAGATCAAAAGAGGCCAGAAGAAAAAATGTACCTTTAAAGCCAAAGTGGGGGGTGGGGGAAAAGTCCTCGAAATAAGAGACCAGAGGCTTGTTTGTTTTAATGTCTCATCTTAGCAGCTTAACCTCTACATGGGCCCCCATGCTGGCTCCCAACTGGCCATTTCAAAGAGAAGGACCGTGGGAAGAGACCCTCAAAGCTACATTCTGTCAATGGCTATCTTTTTTCCACCTTCTTACATCCCCATTTCACAGATGAAGAAAACTGACCAGAGGTTAAGACCCCAATTCAAGAAAGCCTCCCTAATTAGAACAGCTCTTAACCATGTGCTTAAGTCCCACTGACGTCACAAGCTTAATGTTAAGCTGTCCTAAATCAGGGCTTAAGCACCTTGCCCAAGGTCTGTGGCAAAGTCAGGACTCGTCACTCCTAGCTAGTTCTTAACCAGAAACCTTCTTTCCTCCCCTTGAACTCTATGGTTTACTCTTATAATAAATTTTGACAAATGAAGAACTGACACTGTTGTGCTACATTATTGTGTAGCATTCATACTGTTGCTTGTATTATTTAAGCCTTTTCTCTCTTTGATGGTATCTGACACTATTTCTCATTTACTACTGGGAAGGAAGGCTAGTTTGTTTTTAATGGTGCACTGTACCTCCTTCAGCATGACATAGGTCTGAGATCCTGCTGAAATGACAATAACAGGAACTACAATTCCACTTGGCAATTGCTTCAATATCAATAGCACTATCAATAGCACTGCAGATCATGTCCCATAAAAGAGTTCAAAAAGCTCCATTTGATAATGAGTCATCCACATCCCTCTCACCTCTCCTGCAAGAGCAGCGTAGAGTCCTCTGAGACAGCATGCTTTCATCATGTCATATTGAATGGAAATGGGGCCAAGTTCTTCTGCTGCACTGGTGTAATTCCACATACCTCAGTGTTGTTACTTTGGATATGTGCTGGTGTAATGGAGAGACGGATTGGCTCAGGGTCTATTCAACAAAGTGAGTTTATTTCCCTTATCCTACTGCTCAAAAAATATTACAGAATGTATTTCTTGGTTTTCCATTTTATTGGAATGAGAAAGCTACAATGCATAAAACACCTTCCTGTCTCCATAGAGATATAGCGAAATACAGAATTCAAAGCTCACAAAATATGCAAATCTCTGAATTAAAGTGAAACCTTTGCAGCATTTTCCAATATATTAACTCATTTTATGTCCATTTTTATATATATATATATATAGGTGTAGATGACTGATGAGATGAGAGAATGCATACGCTTACTTTTCCAAATTTCCACTGGCTTTGATTCAGATCATGTGCATTTAGAGAAGCTTTTGGTTCACAAAACCATTAATTCCAGAAGTGGCTGTTGTATTCAATATAACATTAGAACAGAAAACTTTGTGGTGCACCCCTTACACATGACGACAGAAAGTCACTTCCGGAAGTGTTGAACAGACTTGAATATTGTGGGCCAAATTCTATACTGCCTTACGACCCGTGCAAGTCTATTGAAATAAGTGGGATTGCACAGGGTCTAGTATTCAGTCTCTAGGGTCTAAAACTGCCCAATAGAACTAGATAATCTTCAGATGTGTTTTGTTTATACCCTTTTTAAGTTGAATTGCAGAGAGATAAGGTGTTTGAGTGAAAGATTAATCCATTCCATCCTTAATCAATTTAACCTGATATGCAGCATGAATGAAACAGTCCTTTTGATAGCTTTGGTTACTTCCACAAAGAGATTTGAAGATCAGGGCTGAAGCCTTGAGCAGGTTATCTAGCAGGGAGCCAACATAAGGAGTGGGGCTATGGGTTATGAACTCTTGGTGTCCTGATGTGATAAGGACATGGGCTGTTACTTTCTGAACCATCTGGAGCTTTTTCTAAGGCCAGTAATTTAATTCCTTTGAAGTTGCAAATGCCCGATCAATTATTTCAAATACATAGGTCACCATGACCAGGTCAAAGTCACTTTGCCAGCAGTGGCTATTTCCATACTCCGCATCAGTGAAATGGGGAGAAGGACACCTAGGCTGCAGATCTTGGAAGGCAGACCCTTTTGGTTTGGGGTGGTGGTGGTGAGGCATCACATTCTTTTGAACAACTTCCCTCTGCACGCTGGTATCACCTCTGAAGAGCAACCTATCCACATTGCACCTAACAGCAATCTCAAGGGGTGGATCCTCCCCTGACCATTGCAGCACAGAATAGCCACAACGGAGTTTTGCACACCAGAATGCTCCCAGCTGTAGGCAGCCAAAGTCTGGGTTGAGAATATAAAGGGGGGGAAAGTGCGTGTGGCTGAAGGCATATCCCCCAGACTTGACCTTATAGCTCAAGCTTGGGTGGAGACCAGCAAGTCTGTCAGAAGTTTCTCCTGCTTGTTTGCAGAGGTACAGCAACTAGAAATGTGTATGTGAGGTGATGAGAAGGATACAGGGTAAAGCTGCTGTTTGCTCTGGTGTGCATGTTTATCTGGTACACGTACCCATCTCCCTCTCTTTTTGACCATTGCTTGATCTGACCTAATGTGATATATTAAAACACAGACATACTCTGTCTAGCATATGACATCCCATACATAGATTATTCCCCGTAAATGTGGACTGAAGTGTCTAATTTTTTTTAGACACCTAAGAGTGAAAATTTTGGCCTGAGGGTTTATTTTCCAGCCCAAATGTAGGATTCCATGTCAATTAATGGTGAATGCACTTCCCAATGAGGCATGAACCCCTTAGGGTTCTTGGTAGTTCTCAGCAATTACCTTCATTACTGATCCAATGCAGCTCCAGGTGGAGTCAATGGAAGGATGTCCATTCACTTCAGTGAAAGCTAAATCCAGCCCTATATGCTCAACTGTAATTTACCTTAGGGCTCTGCTTTTTTAAAAAAACTTAATATTTATTTTTGCAAAATATATGAAAGATTTTGCACCATTGTACATTCTATTAACTTAAAAACAAAGTAAATTCTGTTTTTTTTCTTCTGAGAAGAGTTAACTTAGTATGCTCTTCAGTGTAAATGTTTTGTTAGAGATTAATCGCAGGTGTCTTCTAGATTAGGAGTTGACTTTTACTCCATGATACATGAACTGGGTAGATCAAGACCAGTGCAATATCCACTGGTAAAAAGAGGAGCAGGGGAAGGCTATGCACTTTGTGTGTGTGTGTGTGTGTGTGTGGGGATTTTGTTTGATCTGACTCTCATCTCATTGCGATGAATTACCCATGGTTCTCAGTGACCAATGCATTTTCACATGTACCTGAAGTAAGTTGAATTCAGCTCCAGAGGCAAGCTGCAGGGCTCGCAGACAACTTTTTATTTCCTTGTCTTTAGGTAGAGTGGGCCAGGAGCCACAAAGAGTTAATCCATCACTAGTGTGAGTCTCTAATAACTAGTTCTCTAGTACATAGTATGCATTCATGTCTGGGCATATCTGGGATAAACCAGTCACCTCTCAGAGAAGCACACTCACTTAAGGACTGAGGCAGTGGGCGCAAGGTTGGAATCGCTGCAGCACCGCTTGGAGGACGTTGCTTTACTAGTCACTTACTAAAACTCATCTAGCTCTTCTAGTCGATTTATATGATGGAGATTAGAGATGAGTTAACCGACCTTTTATTTGTTTATTACGCTTGTCGGGAACTGGGCTCTTACAGTTATAATTTCATATAATTTATTCCATGGACAACATTTTCCTTGCCCAGTTTCCCACCCCCATGTATTCCTAAGAATAGATTCTGCCATACTGAATTGATTTGAGAATTATCTAATAGCTAATTAAAAAGTCTTGGCTTTCATGGTTCTTACCCTACGATAAATCTTGGTTTTTATTTCATGTTTTCTGCACTAGCAGCTGTGCCACAGCGTGCACTCCTCTTTGCGTTACTAATTCTGTGCTCCCTTTGATCAAAGGTTGATGGGTTTTTTTTTTTTAAAGAAAAATTAAATAAATAAAACACTCAACCATAGTCAATGGGAGCCACAGCAGTAGCAGAAGTTGTTCAAGAAGCAGTTTGGAGTAATCCCAGCATTGGTAAGGAACATTATAATTCCCCCTGCCATCTGAAGCCTGATTGTGAACACTTCGGAAAAGAAAATTATACATAATCTTATTTATTACTATCCCTTGTGAGAATGTGCTGTCATTGGCCAACAGATAAATATTCACTATGAAAAATATCCAAAGATTCGTTTCACGAGAACAAGAATCTGACACTTGCAGTTTATAAGGAAAGAGAAGCCATACAGCTTTCTCTGCTCCTGGGGAAATGGTGGTCCTGTCCCCAGCTGAACAGATATTTGCTCTGTATTACCAGACTTTCATTTAAAAAAATATAGAGAGAATTTTTCCTAAGGATATGAACTCAGGTAGTCTGCATGGTATTGAATAGCCTTAGATTCTCCCCCCCGTTCCCCCCAAAATAACACACTTTTAACCTATTCAACTTAATGGATTCAAATTGCTACTCTGAGTGCTAAATGTCACTGATTTAACACACATTTACACAGCCATGAGAAGGGGAGTACTTAGTTGAGTAATATAATTTAGTCTGAATATGGTTTATCAGGATTCACACAAAAAATAATGGAGGAATTAAACAGTAAGAAAGTAGTGTGTATCATAAGGAATAATCATCACTGTTTGTCTACATAATACTATGTTCTTTCTGCTTTTCTTCTTTACCCTCTTGGTACTGGCAACGAGTGACTAATCTATTTAGTGATGTGGGAACTCCACAAGGCAATGACATCACATTACTCAATTCGTCTCCTGTGTACTCCAAAAAGTCAAAGGTCTCATGTACACTCAAAAGAAAACCAAGTGACCTAGTCTGAATTGAAAGTACTTTCCAACACAAACAAAATCAAAGATCCAGTTTTTTCTTGCTTTTTTGCAGTTATGACAAACTAATTTGAAACTTCAGAACACTCTTTGGCCCTAGTTTTGAATTAGTCAATTGAAAGAAAGAAAGATGCCAAATGTTGTCCGAGCATGAAATTTAATGTTATGAGATTTCTCTGTTAGATGATGTTTCCTACACTGATCTTATGTTGCCAACAACTAAAATACCTTTTAATGATTTCTGGCTTTCAAAGTATAACACTGCCTGGGCTACATATGTTTACCATTATCCATAGAATCATCAGACCCTTTATTTTCAATAGAAGCACTTGTGGACATGGGCCAGAATGTGCAGAAACACAGTTCCGGTAGTGAAATTAGCAACTGGACAATATTCCCAGAGAAGTAGTCCTGTTTGTTTCTGGAGGAAAGCCAATTTCTGGTACAAAAATATCCCTAGAAAAGAAATGTGTGTGTGTGTGTATGTATGTGTGAAATTATTACACATCAACACATATATTACACACTGCATTAAGTATCTTTCATGTGTAGCTCTGACCCCTTTACAAAGTTGGGAATGTATCATTATCCCCATTGTATAGCTCAAGACACTGAGGCATGCAGATGTTAAGTCATAGAGTGAGTTGGCGTGAGCTCTAGGAACAGAAACCAAGTGTTACCCCACAGGTTTTGGTGAAATCGAGGTGCTAAATTGCAGAACTACGTGACAAATTGAAATGACCACCTTACCTGCCTTCTGTCCAAGGATCCAGCAACCCTGCGACTTATTCTCATGTTCCAAATACTGGAGCAACTTTAAACAGCCACGTTTGGTTTTCATTAAATCACCTGCCACAAAAAAAAGTCTCCTCCTATTCCCTGAAAGTGGAATATTCATCCCCAAATTACACTGCACTGAGTTTTTCAATGTGCAATATTCAGACCTGGGCCAATGGCAATCAGTTAGAGCTAGAAACAGGCGCTTTATAGCAAGAGAGCTTCCCAGCTTTCCAACGGGATAAACAGCTGTCAAGGTTCCTCCCCCACTCTGAACTCTAGGGTACAGATGTGGGGACCTGCATGAAAACCTCCTAAGCTTACTTTTACCAGCTTAGGTTAAAACTTCCCCAAGGTACAAATTAATTTTATCCTTTGTCCTTGGAATATCCACTGCCACCACCAAACTCTAACTGGGTTTATTGGGAAACATAGTTTGGACACGTCTTTCCCCCCAAAATCCTCCCAACCCTTGCACCCCACTTCCTGGGAAAGGTTTGGTAAAAATCCTCACCGATTTGCATGGGTGACCACAGACCCAAACCCTTGGATCTGAGAACAATGAAAAAGCATTCAGTTTTCTTACAAGAAGACTTTTAATAGAAATAGAAGTAAATAGAAGTAAAGGAATCACCTCTGTAAAATCAGGATGGTAGATACCTTACAGGGTAATTAGATTCAAAACATAGAGAATCCCTCTAGGCAAAACCTTAAGTTACAAAAAAGACACACAGACAGAAATAGTCATTCTATTCAGCACAATTCTTTTCTCAGCCATTTAAAGAAATCATAATCTAACACATACCTAGCTAGATTACGTACTAAAAGTTCTAAGACTCCATTCCTGGTCTATCCCCGGCAAAAGCAGCATATAGACAGACACAGACCCTTTGTTTCTCTCCCTCCTCCCAGCTTTTGAAAGTATCTTGTCTCCTCATTGGTCATTTTGGTCAGGTGCCAGCGAGGTTACCTTTAGCTTCTTAACCCTTTACAGGTGAGAGGATTTTTCCTCTGGCCAGGAGGGACTTTAAAGGGGTTTACCCTTCCCTTTATATTTATGACAACAGCATTTGCTGTTTTCCCTGGAAGAGCCCCAGATTAACTACACGAAAGTCACAACACTTTTCTCTTTAGAAGAGCTATTTTAGGGCCCTTTAAGAGGTGCTCTACATTTATTAGTTCTAATTTCCCCATCCCTGAGGGCTGGACAGATGGATACCTGATAATGGAGGCAAGTGGGCCTACAGATGAAGGGATGCAAGAAGTAGTCTCAGGACATTACTAAGGCCCCTCTAAAATACCTTTCCTGTTACAGACAGCATCTCAACCATGTGTGATAAAGGTTTTACTGACCCTCGTTTGGGATGGCCTGCAAAAGAGGCTTTGCCACTGAGTGAACCCAAACACATACCAATAAAAAAGTAAGACTGTACCACACCATCATGCACTGCACGTGCACAAATAGAATGAAACCGAGTAGTAAAGCAATTGGAGAGAAGTGTACTTTAACATCACGTAATAGAAGATAAGTGCACATATCTCACTGCCGTCTTGGGGCCAGATGCTATTCAGATGCAGTGGAGGGGAGGGCCTGAACGAAGGCTAAAAGTCTGTCAGTGACCTTACTCCAGTGGAGGACCATAGCTTAGGTCTGCTCTGCCGTGCTTCCCCCCTACCCTTTATGGTAGGGGCAGCTGGCACAGGAGCTATATCTGCCAGCTTTCTGCCCAGAATTCCCCAGAAGTGATGGAATTCTCCACTGACTGTTGCAGGCCACTTGAAGTCTGCTTTATGCACTCAAGCAACACAGAGTGTATTTCACAATCTGGGGAATTTCTGTGACCTCCCATGTCTCTGGCCTAGCGAAGAGCCTCATCGCCCTTCTCTAGCCTCGCCAAAATGGGGCCACTAATATTGTCTTTACAGCCCCTTGATCTGACTGTCATTCTCTCCAGACCTCTCCACTGGCTCTTCTGTCATCCAATCATTCTTAAAGTTCTTGATATCGCCTTTAAAACATTACATAATTCTACCCCACCCTACTTATTCAACTTGGTCTCTTATAACCTTGGCCTTCACATCCCCTCCTTTCTATCATTGTCCACAATCTAAACAACCCTCATCTCCCAAAAGTATTGGATGCTCTTCCTACTTGTCTTTCTAAAAGACGTGTTGTAGCTCAATCAGAGGTTGTGGGCTGGATGCAGGAATTTAGCGTGTGAAATTCTATGGTTTGTGTTATGCAGGAGATCAGACTACATAATCAATAGGCACCAATGTGGTGTTAATAGATTCATAGAGAGACAAGGGGTGAGTTAATATCTTTTATTGGACCAACTTCTGGTGGTGAGAGACAAGCTTTCAAGTTACACAGAGCTCTTCTTTAGGTCTGGGAAAGGTTTTAAGAGTGTGACAGTGAAATACAAAGTTGAACAGAGCATTTAGCATAAGCAGTTAGCAATATTCTAAGGGATCATTCAAGGTGAAGTGGCGCTTTAACACCCTTGTATTTATACAACAAAAAGGGGGGGTTACCTGGATGACCATGGAAGAGTTGCATGTTTGCCTGCCTTATTTTTCCCCTCACCATTTTTCCCCATAAGGGATAACTTGACATGCTGCTATTTTTAACCCTTACTACTTTGATGGCAATCATATTGTTTCTTATTTTGAAAATGGTAACCCAGCAGGGTCCAATGGTCAGAATGAAAAGCAATGCACTTTCTGTCATTGTACACAATATATGATTGTCACTGTCAGAAGAACACACTTTAAATATGTATTAGGCAGAATTCTAACTGCTAGTACATAAAGTCCTTGGTCTTTCAAGTCCTTAGATAGTGTATAGCAGGAACAGCAAGTTTGCGATCCTCCAGTGGGAGTGGAGACTACTCATGAAGACAAGTAGGGTTAAACACATAGTCCTCTGCACAGGGCCAAAGCTGGTTGCATGCCCTCTCCATTATTTTCAAGAATGCAAGGTAAAAACGGGCGGGTTTGGATGAAGACTAGGTATGTGAGGAGATAAGGATTTAAGTATGATCCTCAGAGTGCAAATTGGGGTACTTAGGTGTGCTTTGGTCTTACTCTTTCTGGTAGGCCAAAGTAAACTGGTGGCTGTGGAGAGCCCTCTCATCAGTGCAGGTTTGGGCATTTTTGACTACCTGATCCTGCACATCACTTTTTGACCTGGTTCTTATATGTACGTCTCGCAATGGCACTGTGCAGGTTTAGCTCCACAGTACGGGGAAGAAGCAGATACATTAGAAAGCTTTTATTTTCTGGATTCCGGAAAAAGTTTCTGGAGCTTTTGTAAGGTAATTAAAATGGCGCATGCTTTTTCTGGGCACTCAGGTCACTGTGTATCCCCCTGCCTCAGTGAGAGAGAGATTTGCTGGTGCTAACCTGGGGATCAGCTCCCTGCCATCCAAGTCTGTTAGTCACCCAGTCTCCTCAGAAGCTCTGCCAGCCTTCTTTTTTGCTTTGCAGGTTAACACATGGTGTACTCAAGCCTGTTGGAAGAATGTGCCCTGTCACTGGACAGTCACAGAAATTACCAAGTTTGCTACTCCCAAGGGAATAGTATCTACATTCCGGCTTGTTTGAGTCAACTGAGGGCATGTCTGAGGGCAACTGTACCTCTGCAGCTGCACCACTGCAGCACATCTGGTGAAGATGCTCTGTGCTGGCGGGAGAGAGCTCTCCTGCCACCATAACACTGCACGCGAGCGCTTATCCTGGCATAATTTATGTCCCTCGGGGATGTAGTTTAGTCACACCCCTGAGCGACATAAGTTATACCAACATAAACTGTAGTGTAGACATAACTTGAATATAAGCTCAGTAGAGGATCACAGTACTGTAATCTATTGACAGTGTAAAATCAAACATAAGTTTATTAATAAAGGTTAAGATTTTTAGAGATAGTGAGTAAGAGTCATAAGAACAGATTACAAATTAAACAAAAGTATAACATGCTTTCCAGGGACTAAAACTTAACAGGCTACAATCCTTATCAAAAGTAGTTTTTCACCCTCAGAGTCTTTCTGTAGAGCTCGTGGTTTTCAGTCAAACCAGGATCCAGAACGTTCACGAACCACCCCCTATGCCCAGGGTGTTCCTCAGGGAAATGGACAGCAGGCTGTTATCCTTGCATCCTCTTCTGTAGTCTGGTAAATCTTTAAAATGTATCTTGTTGTATGTTCTCTGGTGTGCTGGCCCATGCTGAGTTTACATCCCCCCAATCCACCTTTTTCCTGTTAACTTTATATATAAGTGAGACTTGCTTTGTCTTGGCTTCACAATTCTTCATTTACATCAGAGACTGTGCACATAGGTTATTTCACGCCCGTTTGTCTGGCAAAACCTGCTTGTCCACCCTGCCTAGGACACAGACTCTAAACGTGTTTCAATCCATACATACACCTCCTTAAATACCACTTGAATGTACATTCTGCAACGACTAGGAGGATCAGCATGACATAAGTTTCCATTAGACACCTGGCACAACTCTTTATGGGTAAATATGGTGAAAGCAGTATGTTGGGAGCAGTGATTTTTGTCAAGTCTGATAGAATTTGCTATTACAGTGCAGTGAACCCTTTGCCAGTTGGCACTGAGGGGCTCTTAGGGTCACAGATAGGTTTAAACTTTTTGTACCTTTCCTACCTAGTACAGTCAAAGAAATTATGCAAAAACTAAGACAATGGGTGAAGTAATAAATGTGAGTGAGACCTGAATTCCTGAGCACTTTGGTTTATATTGCTACTACTGTACATGGGGAAGAAGCCTCATGTGAGACCTTAGGACGTGATCCAAACACTAACCATACTTTCCAGTTTTTCAGTGTTCTCATCTGCTGGAAATGTGATGTCTGGAGTACAGTCTCTTACCCCCTCCCCCCTGCTCCAGCTTTGAGTGCTGCTGCTGTGTTTTTGCTTCCTCGTGGTGATGATAGCTATGTTAGGCTCCAAAATAGTGTTAGAAATAACTTCCTCAGCTTCAAATCTTAATGTGGTGTAAAAGGGAAAAGATATATTCTTTTCTCTTTTTGTCCACAGACTGTATAGGTAGAGAGGCATAAGGCTTTGCCCTGGACCATTCTGACATGTCTGATGAAACCATTATATGACAGAGCCCTGGTGGAGAAGAATATCATTCTTCGGAAGGAACATTATGGCTTGATACCACATATCCTTAAGAACCTTTGGAAACTAGTATCCTTTTACAATGGATTATAGGTGCAGATCCAAGGCAATCTATTTTTTCTTCTAATTTAGGAATGGACATTGCTGTCGTTCAGCCTGGTGTAAACTAGGCTGTGCCTGCCATCGTTTGGGAAGCTCTTGCATCTATCAAGTGATGGTGGAGATACTGTACTAGTAATAAGGCTTCTAGATAACAAAGAAGTTACTTCATTGTGAAGAGTTAAACTTTCCTTCTTCCCCACTAAGCTCTTCATTTCCATTACAAGCACTGCTGGCACACTGTGTATGGTATCTTCCATATGACACCAGAAGAAGCAGAAACAAATATATGATTTGGATGCTTACACAGAAGAATTCATCATAAAACTAATGCAGGAAGCAGAAATCCCATTTATTTGGCGTCTGTGCATTTTACAGAGGACACATGGAGCATGGTATGGATCATCGGATGTCTGATAAAAAAGTGACTCTGCAGAACTGGTGTAAGGTGCTTATTTCAGGGAGAAGACAATGTGAGTAATAGAGAGAGAAGAAGCTGAGATATTTTTGTGGAGTCAAAGGGGACTACATTAACCAGAGGGTTAACTTCTGTTTTGGGTCTTCTTTTGGCAGACATCAGCGGAACGCTGATGCTTGATTATTCATAGTGGTACTAATTACATCCTACTACACGTCTTCTCAGGAGATTGTATTTGTACATCATAGTCATCTTCTGTATCACTTCTGGTTAAAACAAGAGGACTGACTACTGATTAGTAGGTTTGGTAGGGGGCCATGGTGATGGGCCTGGTGTAAGAAAGTCAATACAAGAATGACTTAATATGATAGTTGTAGAAAAATGAAAAGCTGTCCCTAAAGCTCTGACTGCCAAAAGCTGAAACTGGATGGCAAGGGATGGATCACTCAATAATTGCCTTGTTCTGTTCATTCCCTCTGAACCATCTGGCTACCATCAGAAGAGAGCATACTGGGCTAGATGGTCTGACTCAGTATGGCCATTCTTCTGTACTGCATAGTGTGCCCAACTCCAGCTTTCACTGGCTACAAGCGTCTGCTGGTTGCTTTCTGCTGGACACTATGTAAAATTATTTTACATATTTTTAAGTGATTCAGAAGCCAAGTGATTGGTTTAGGTTCTGTGAACCTGCTTTGTCTTAGCGTGCAGAATCCATCTGCATCATTCTTTTTGTTTCCTTTTCTATTCCATCCTGCTTCAGAGAAAGTGACTTTGATTTGGGATGTATTGCATGGAGGTGCAGAAGAGACTGATGGTCACATTGAATATACTCATCAGATTTTGATTTTGCAGAGGATGTCACTTGGTGATGCTGAGGGTTAGTAAATACGTGATTCTGAATATCGCATTGGCGTTGGTTCATACATATGAAGACAACTGTAGCAAACTGGACGGGAAAATAATGTCACAATAAAGACCAAAATTGGATCTTTCGGGAATACCAGGCTGTAAGACAGAGACAGGCAACTTGAAAGTGAGAACTGGGGAGTTCAAGCATCAGATTCTTAAATTTATCAATTTGCTACCCATTAAACCTCAATTCTAATCCCATGCTCCCTTAAATTAAATCCAGGGGTAATCTACATTTGTTGTAAATATATTTGTGGGAAGGGAGATTATAAATCTCCATCGTGATTGTATGATGAATACTTGATTTATGTTCACTGTATACTTGGCAGTAATATTACAATCTTCACAATATATTTAATAATTTAAACTACTGAGGATTTAAATTAGGGTGAAAGTGAACTGACATGATTTAATGCTAGCCAAAGGGAAAATGGTGAGGCAGATAATTTTTGCAGCAGCATTTTTGGAGGGGATGAAGCATGAGGTGAAAATCACTAAAGAGAGGAGATGCCCAGATCCTGGACAAAGCCTTTGTTTGTGTGAAAAGACAGACTGTTGAGCTGCTGGAGGCAAAAGTTGGCAAGATGTAGGGATGTGCCTAGAGCTGCAGAGATGAGTCAAAACCAACTGGGTCTGAGCCTGGGAAATAAGAAGCAGGTGCTAGAATTGATCAGGGTGCCAGAAATATCAGGAGCTAGGGAGAGTGTGGGAAGAAAAATGGGGAATTTAGTTTTCTGGTTATCTTAGATACTCATGTGACCCCCATTCTGTAGTATCTGAGCACCTCCCAATCCTTTTAAAAATATACTCATCTTCACAATGCCCTCTGTGAGGAAAGGAAGTGCTATTATTCCCATCTTGCACACAGGCTCTTTGGCCCAGATCCACAAAAGGACTTAGGCATTGTAGTGCCTAACTTGTAGGTGTCTTGACACCCAGTGGAATTTACAAACCCTGAATCCACACTCCTGAGCGGTGTAGTTAAGACAACCTAATCCCTGTGTAGACAAGTGCTAGGTCAATGAAAGCTATTGCCTCTCGGGGAGGCGGATTATCTATACCAACAGGAGAACCCCTCTCATCAGTGTAGGTGGTGTCTACACTGAAGCACTATAGCAGCGATACAGCTGCTATAGCATTTTAAGTGTAGACATACCCCTAAGCAAGTCAATAGGAGATGCCAAAGAGAGGTAGTCCTGTAGTACTAAGCCCCACCCCTCTGGGGGAGATAGGGGTGTAAGTCTGGCCTGGAGGGAGGCATCTAGCTCTGCTTGGGCAACAGTTAATGATTTGGAAATAGCTGAGCTACCAGAATAAATTCTGCTTTAAAAATGTTTTTAGGAAAGAAAAAAGGAGAAGGAAGGAGGAAAAGGGGGTGGGGGAGGGGGACTTAGAAATGTACACAACTAAGAAAAGGGGGAATGAATATATATATATATATTCTTTCATATATATATATATATATATACATATATAATTAAGAGCAGGCAGGACTGCTTGGGAAATGTGACTAGTTATAGAAATCATCCTGTCTGCATGATATGCAAGGTGTTAAGAGAGTTACTAAACAAGCTTATTATAGCACTGGCAATTCATTCATGAAGTGCCATGGAACACTGGGGAGGTCTGGGAAGACTGGGGGTGGGGGGAAGATCAAATAGAGCATGACTCTTCAAAAAAGGAAGAGTGATCTGGCCATTACTGTCCCAGCGGAAACAAAATAGTAAATGTCTGAAGATAATATGCCCATGAGCAATACCATTTGTTTGTAAAGAACCCCTTTTGCCAGACACATTTGATTGTTGGATGAAGGGAAAGTAGTAGATGTCATATTTGGGTTTTAGTCTGACACTTGATAGTGTCTTGCAAAACAATAAAATTGGCTTGGACACGACTGCTGTCATGGACTGAAAACTGGATGATAGACTGTAGATAAAGACATGGTAAATGGCACTCACGTAGCCAACTTCCCTCAGTTTTCTACTATGCCACAGTGATCTGGGTGAGGTCCAGTCTTGCTGAATATTTTCATTAGTGATCTAGAAGAGAAATTTTGTCTTCACAATGGGGAGATACAAATATGTTGTGACTATTCCACATGATGGAAAACTGAGCTCCAGTTAGTGGCCTCCAAACATCTGCTCTGCTACCCCATTTAATTTCTATTATAATCTGGTGGGGGGGGTGTCTTATGCATTCATCGTTTGTTGTTGGCAGTTTAGAAGTTTGAAACAGAGATTAGAAGTCACACAAAGTGGATATTTCTGTTATGATATCTTTGTTTTATCGCTTACAAGTTATTACTAGTGTGCATCTTTATCTATCTTGAAATGGCTCAAGATTTTTTGTTCATGCCTTACTTTCCTTCTCTTTAAATCATAACATTATACAGAGAGGTGTTTCCTAACATACTATTAATCAGCTGTAATTAGTGCAAATCTGAGCTGTTAGGATTCTTTGTTGCAAGGCAGATGAAATGCATTACACCAATGTTGGTTTCATTATATTGAATGCCAGCCTTAATAGGAAGCCACTTTAATGTGCTCATTTCGACTTATCACAGACCCAAATGTAATAAGGCTTTGTATCTCACTACTTCATTATCCTCAGTGTCCTTACGTACCAGTTATGAGCCTTCTTTGTCTGGACTTAGACAGGAATAAGGCAGCTGGACTTTTTCAATGTGCACAATGAAATAGAGGGTGGCTTTTGTTTTAGCCGTTTGGGGAAACCACGTTGATCCATCACTGGCTTTGCAAAATAGCCAAAAACAAAAACTGGGATCACTTGGAGATGTCTCATTTGAATTTAAATCTCCAAAACGTGGGTGGGAAAGGATGGGCAGTGTCATAAATATAAAGGGAAGGGTAAACCCCTTTAAAATCCCTCCTGGCCAGAGGAAAAATCCTCTCACCTGTAAAGGGTTAAGAAGCTAAAGGTAACCTCCCTGGCACCTGACCAAAATGACCAATGAGGAGACAAGATACTTTCAAAAGCTGGGAGGAGGGAGAGAAACAAAGGGTCTGTGTTTGTCGATATGCTGCTTTTGCTGGGGATAGAACAGGAATGGAGTCTTAGAACTTTTAGTACGTAATCTAGCTAGGTATGTGTTAGATTATGATTTCTTTAAATGGCTGAGAAAGGAACTGTGCTGAATAGAATGACTATTTCTGTCTGTGTGTCTTTTTTGTAACTTAAGGTTTTGCCTAGAGGGATTCTCTATGTTTTGAATCTAATTACCCTATAAGGTATCTACCATCCTGATTTTACAGAGGTGATTTCTTTACTTCTATTTACTTCTATTTCTATTAAAAGTCTTCTTGTAAGAAAACTGAATGCTTTTTCATTGTTCTCAGATCCAAGGGTTTGGGTCTGTGGTCACCTATGCAAATTGGTGAGGATTTTTACCAAACCTTTCCCAGGAAGTGGGGTGCAAGGGTTGGGAGGATTTTGAGGGGAAAGACGTGTCCAAACTATGTTTCCCAGTAAACCCAGTTAGAGTTTGGTGGTGGCAGTGGATATTCCAAGGACAAAGGATAAAATTAATTTGTACCTTGGGGAAGTTTTAACCTAAGCTTGTAAAAGTAAGCTTAGGAGGTTTTCATGCAGGTCCCCACATCTGTACCCAAGAGTTCAGAGTGGGGGAGGAATCTTGACATGGTGGCAGAGTGGTGGGATTAACCTGAAATCATTTTGAGATCAATTTGAGATTTTCTGAACTAGAAGTACAGATTTTAAAAAGGAAATTTTTTTTTCCTTTGGAGCTGCTGGAAAGCAGCTTGTTTTTTCTCTGCTTTGGGGCCAGAGCAGAGACAAAAGGGGATTATCTTTGTGAATTGCAGGTTTTCTTTGCCTGGAGGCAGGGTACTTAACTCCTGCAGGGAAATTCACAGTCTTCCAAACCAGAAGTTTTTTTCCCCCTAAAAGTAAATGGGGGGGGGGGGGGCATTCTACCCATTTGCCTGGAGACAAAAGTGGCAGGGTTTTTTTTTTTTTTTAGGATTTTGATTTTTTTTACAAGGAGCACAAGTTTGAAAAGGAATTTTTTTTTCCTTTGGGCTGCTGGTAAACAGGTTTCCAAGTAGTTGGAGGTTTTTTGCTTTGATTTGGGGCCAGAGCAGAGACAAAGGGAATTCTCTTTTTCTGTAGGCTGACAATCACTATCAGAAAATAGGTATTCTATTCCAGCACAGCAAAATTTTACAGCCAAGTTTTGTTTGTTTATTTCTAAACGTCGGGTGTAAAGTTAGTTAAAAACAGAGAGGTTAGGATGACAAAATCCATGGCTCGACAAAAGCTGGAATTAGCCAGATTTCAGGCTGAGGAAAAACAAAGGGAACATGAAAGACAAATAGAACTCATGCGGCTGAAGAAGGAGGAGAGGGAAAAAGAGAGGAAGCATGCACTGGAGATGGAGAAGGTAAAGGCTCAGCAGAATATACCAACAAACCCTAGCAATCCTTCTCCAGGTACCACTCCCCATCCCAGAAGATTCCCCACCTACAAGGCAGGCGATGATACTGAGGACTTCTTAGAAAACTTCGAAAGGGCCTGCCTTGGGTACAGCATCTCTACTGACCAATACATGGTAGAGCTGAGGCTGCAGCTCAGTGGACCCTTAGCTGAGGTGGCAGCTGAAATGCCTAAAGAACACATGAACAAGTATGAACTGTTTAAATCCAAGGTGAGAGTCAGAATGGGGATAACACCCAAGCAGTCTCGTCGGAGGTTCAGAGCCCTAAGGTGGAAACCAGACGTGTCATTTACCCGACATGCCTACCACATTGTGAAACATTGGGATGCCTGGATATCAGGAGCAAGTGTTGAATCTCCGGTAAATTTGCCCTTCCTAATGCAAATGGAACAATTCTTAGAGGGGGTTCCTGAGGAAATAGAAAGATACATCCTAGATGGGAAGCCCAAAACTGTAATCGAGACAGGAGAGATTGGAGCCAGACGGGTGGAGGTGGCAGAGAAGAAGAAAACTGGTCGCAGTTGGAGCGGAGACCAGAAGGGACAACCCCAGACCACACCCTATTACTGGGGGCCACCCAAAGCCCCACCTACCTCCCAAAGAATCCTCCAGACCCCTTATCGTCCCACCACCCCGTTCTCCAGCAACCCACCTCGCCCCAGTGACCCGTCAGCTGGACGATGTTTTAAATGTAACGAGCTGGGGCATGTAAAGGCCAACTGCCCCAAGAACCCCAACAGATTACAATTCATTGCACCGGAATCACACCTGAGGTCTGCAGGCCCAGATACCTCCCAGATACCCTTGGAGCGGAGGGAAACTGTGAGTGTGGGTGGGAAGAAGGTCACCACGTGGAGGGATACCGGAGCACAAGTGTCAGCTATCCATGCTTCCTTAGTGGACCCCAATTTAATCAACCCAGAGATCCAAGTGACGATTCAACCCTTCAAGTCCAACTCTTTCAATTTGCTTACAGCCAAGTTGCCTGTCCAGTACCAGGGCTGGTCAGGAACGTGGACTTTTGCAGTCTATGATGATTATCCCATCCCCATGCTGTTGGGGGAAGACTTGGCCAATCATGTGAAGCGGGCCAAGAGGGTGGGAATGGTCACCCGCAGCCAGGCTAAACAAGCCGTGAGGCCTAGCTCTGTTCTGGAAACTTCTGTCAGGACCCAGTCAGAGGTGATGGACCGCAGGCCAATGTCTGCAACAGCAGTAGTGGATCCAGTCCCAGAGACCCAGATGGAACCAATCCCAGAACCGGAACCAGCCGAACAACCAACACCAGACCCATTGCCAGCACTGAATCCAGTACTTGCAACCTCAACACCAGAGGGCCCCACCGAACCTGAACCGGCAGCAGCCCATAACCCTACACAAGAGGCTCAGCCGGAGCCTGAACCCCAACAGAGTGTCCCAGCGGAGAGCGGTTCACATTCAACGGAAACAGCCCCATCCCCTACATCGCTTCCAGAGGGACCAAACATAGGTCCACAATCCAATGAGGAACTGCTGTCTCCAGCACCAAGGGAACAGTTCCAGACCGAACAGGAAGCAGATGAAAGCCTCCAGAGAGCTTGGATGGCGGCACGGAGCAACCCACGCCTCTCAGCTCTTCTAATCAATCCAGGTTTGTTGTAGAAAGAGGACTTTTATACAAGGAAGCTCTTTCTGGTGGACACCAGGAAGACTGGCATCCTCAGAGACAGTTGGTAGTTCCAACTAAATACCAGGCCAAGCTCTTGAGCTTAGCCCACGATCACCCTAGTGGCCATGCTGGGGTGAACAGGACCAAAGACCGTTTGGGGGGGGGGTCATTCCACTGGGAGGGAATGGGCAAGGATGTTTCTACCTATGTCCGGTCTTGTGAAGTATGCCAAAGAGTGGGAAAACCCCAAGACCAGGTCAAAGCCCCTCTCCAGCCACTCCCCATCATTGAAGTTCCATTTCAGCGAGTAGATGTGGATATTCTGGGTCCTTTTCCGAAAAAGACACCCAGAGGAAAGCAGTACATACTGATTTTCATGGATTTTGCCACCCGATGGCCAGAAGCAGTAGCTCTAAGCAACACCAGGGCTAAAAGCGTGTGCCAGGCACTAGCAGACATTTTTGCCAGGGTAGGTTGGTCCTCCGACATCCTCACAGATGCAGGGACTAATTTCCTGGCAGGAACTATGGAAAACCTTTGGGAAGCTCATGGGGTAAATCACTTGGTTGCCACTCCTTACCACCATCAAACAAATGGCATGGTGGAGAAGTTTAATGGAACTTTGGGGGCCATGATACATAAATTCGTAAATGAGCACTCCAATGATTGGGACCTAGTGTTGCAGCAGTTACTCTTTGCCTACAGAGCTGTACCACACCCCAGTTTAGGGTTTTCCCCATTTGAACTTGTATATGGCCGTGAGGTTAAGGGGCCATTACAGTTGGTGAAGCAGCAATGGGAGGGATTTACACCTTCTCCAGGAATAACTTTCTGGACTTTTTAACCAACCTACAAAACACCCTCCGAACCTCTTTAGCCCTTGCTAAAGAAAACTTACAGGATGCTCAAAAAGAGCAAAAAGCCTGGCATGATAAACATGCCAGAGAGCGTTCCTTCAAAGTAGGAGACCAGGTCATGGTCTTAAAGGCGCTCCAGACCCATAAAATGGAAGCATCGTGGGAAGGGCCATTCGCGGTCCAGGAGCGCCTGGGAGCTGTTAATTATCTCATAGCATTCCCCACCTCCAACCAAAAGCCTAAGGTGTACCATATTAATTCTCTAAAACCCTTTTATTCCAGAGAATTAAAGGTTTGTCAGTTTACAGCCCAGGGAGGAGACGACGCTGAGTGGCCTGAAGGTGTCTACTATGAAGGGAAAAGTGCTGGTGGTGTGGAAGAGGTGAACCTCTCCATGACCCTTGGGCATATGCAGCGACAGCAGATCCAGGAGCTGTGCACTAGCTACGCGCCAACATTCTCAGCCACCCCAGGACTGACTGAATGGGCATACCACTCCATTGAAACAGGTAATGCTCGCCCAATTAAAGTCCAACCTTACCAGGTGTCTCCTCAAGCTAAAACTGCTATAGAACGGGAGATCCAGGATATGTTACAGATGGGTGTAATCCGCCCCTCTGGAAGTGCATGGGCATCTCCAGTGGTTCTAGTTCCCAAATCAGATGGGGAAATACGTTTTTGCGTGGACTACCGTAAGCTAAATGCTGTAACTCGCCCAGACAACTATCCAATGCCACGCACAGATGAACTATTAGAGAAACTGGGACGGGCCCAGTTCATCTCTACCTTGGACTTAACCAAGGGGTACTGGCAGGTACCGCTAGATGAATCTGCCAAGGAAAGGTCAGCCTTCACCACACATCTCGGGCTGTATGAATTGAATGTACTCCCTTTTGGGCTGCGAAATGCACCTGCCACCTTCCAAAGACTTGTAGATGGTCTCCTAGCGGGATTAGGAGAATATGCAGTCGCCTACCTTGACGATGTGGCCATATTTTCGGATTCCTGGGCAGACCACCTGGAACATCTACAAAAAGTCCTTGAGCGCATAAGGGAGGCAGGACTAACTGTTAAGGCTAAGAAGTGTCAAATAGGCCTAAACAGAGTGACTTACCTTGGACACCAGGTGGGTCAAGGAACTATCAGCCCCCTACAGGCCAAAGTGGATGCTATCCAAAAGTGGCCTGTCCCAAAGTCAAAGAAACAGGTTCAATCCTTCTTAGGCTTGGCCGGTTATTACAGATGATTTGTACCGCAATACAGCCAAATCGCCGCCCCACTGACAGACCTAACCAAAAAGAAACAGCCAAATGCTGTTCAGTGGACCGAAAAGTGTCAGAAGGCCTTTAACAAGCTTAAAGCAACACTCATGTCTGACCCTGTACTAAGGGCCCCAGACTTTGACAAACCGTTCCTAGTCACCACAGATGCGTCTGAGCATGGTGTAGGAGCAGTTTTAATGCAGAAAGGACCTGATCAAGAATTCCACCCTGTAGTGTTTCTCAGCAAAAAACTGTCTGAGAGGGAAAGCAACTGGTCAGTCCGTGAAAAAGAATGTTATGCCATTGTCTACACTCTGGAAAAGCTACACCCATATGTTTGGGGACGGCGTTTCTACCTGCAAACCGACCATGCTGCACTGAAGTGGCTTCACACTGTCAAAGAAAATAACAAAAAACTTCTTTGGTGGAGTTTAGCTCTCCAAGATTTTGATTTCGATGTCCAACACATCTCAGGAGCTTCTAACAAAGTGGCTGATGCACTCTCCCATGAAAGTTTCCCAGAATCAACTGGTTAAAATCGTCCTTGAGATGTGGAAAATATTGTTAGTCTTGATGTACTTGGTAGTATATTTAGAGATGCATGTGTCTTATTAACTCTGTTTTTCCTAGAGCTCCAGGAAGAAATCCCAGCCAGTGTTTCACCCTAGCTGAGATTTGGGGGGTGTGTCATAAATATAAAGGGAAGGGTAAACCCCTTTAAAATCCCTCCTGGCCAGAAGAAAAATCCTCTCACCTGTAAAGGGTTAAGAAGCTAAAGGTAACCTCGCTGGCACCTGACCAAAATGACCAATGAGGAGACAAGATACTTTGAAAAGCTGGGAGGAGGGAGAGAAACAAAGGGTCTGTGTCTGTCTATATGCTGCTTTTGCCGGGGATAGACCAGGAATGGAGTCTTAGAACTTTTAGTAAGTAATCTAGCTAGGTATATGTTAGATTATGATTTCTTTAAATGGCTGAGAAAAGAATTGTGCCGAATAGAATGACTATTTCTGTCTGTGTGTCTTTTTTGTAACTTAAGGTTTTGCCTAGAGGGATTCTCTATGTTTTGAATCTAATTACCCTGTAAGGTATCTACCATCCTGATTTTACAGAGGTGATTCCTTTACTTCTATTTACTTCTATTTCTATTAAAAGTCTTCTTGTAAGAAAACTGAATGCTTTTTCATTGTTCTCAGATCCAAGGGTTTGGGTCTGTGGTCACCTATGCAAATTGGTGAGGATTTTTACCAAACCTTTCCCAGGAAGTGGGGTGCAAGGGTTGGGAGATTTTGGGGGGAAAGACGTGTCCAAACTATGTTTCCCAGTAAACCCAGTTAGAGTTTGGTGGTGGCAGTGGATATTCCAAGGACAAAGGATAAAATTAATTTGTATCTTGGGGAAGTTTTAACCTAAGCTGGTAAAAGTAAGCTTAGGAGGTTTTCATGCAGGTCCCCACATCTGTACCCTAGAGTTCAGAGTGGGGGAGGAACCTTGACAGGCAGTTTTGGTAAACTGTTCTGGTTCTGGAAAATCTTTGTTGGGGTGGGAGTAGGGTTCTTGCATTCAGTAAAGCAACCATTTCCTTTAGGGGTACATCCACGCAGCAGCTGAGAGTGTGCTGCCCAATGGGTGCCAGCTCTGCTTGAGCGAGCGCATCTTAGAAAGAGCAGTGCGGCTGCAGTGCGCGGAGGATCGGCATGGCTGCCAGAGGACGTACCCGGGGGGCTGGACAGGATTGTACTCGGGAACTAGCCTGAGCCAGTTCCCGTGCTGATGTGGCCACACTGCTATTTTTTGGCATGCTAGTCTGAGCAGAGCTACCATGCCTCTGTCTCCTTGAGCCCTGAGTACCCTCCCAGCCACTGTGTAGACATGCCCTCAGTGTGAATGAATGTGTCAATGACAAAACAAGAGAACAAAGTAATCTCCATGAGAGAGGCCAGTGTATTTCTCCTCTGTTACCTGCTACATCAGCTTTGCCTTACAAAAATGGTGGCTACCTCTGTAGACATCTGACTCCGAGAAACTTAAAGGTGCAGTACACAGAAAACAAAATCATCAATCAGCTAACAAACTGGGACTAAATTCAAGGCTAACAAAACAACACACTTTTCAAATTATGAGAAAGGCCTTTGCTTACTGTCTGAAAATGCCTTTAAAAGTCCATGTAAATGATATGGTTTATAAAACTGAACTATATTCCTCCAAAATTTATGCTAGCAGCCTGGGAGTATACAGCTGTATTCCTAGCAGTGGAGGTTGGGGGAAAACTGGATTTTCCTGTATTGTAGCAGTATTTTAAAGCACTCAGAGATAAAAGATATATGGCACTTAGATCTAGAAGATAAGGCATGAGGAGAATATCATGTAAAACAAGACAGAGGAACAACAGAGGACCATGAAACAGCATATGAGATCCCTTAGGGACAGCAGTATATAATAAAAGAAAATAATATACTCAGGAAGAAACCGAGAAGTCAGGAGAGAAAAAGTTGCATTCCAGACCATGGAAGAAAACGGAATGTCCTTTACACTTCAGGAAGCCAATATGCTAAAATTGCCCCAGATCTCTGGAAATAACTTTAAAAAAAGAGCCACTTCTGAGACCTGTATGAAAGTAGTGATTTAAATGAGATTTCAGTTCTGGAAAAGAGGGAGACATGCCTTAATACAAGCATTTGTGGGAAATAATTCTTTATCCAAATAGAAACCACTAAGGAATTAACTAACAATTACAGCGATGGCTTAATATATACCAGAAACTGCTGTAAACCTAGGTTGATACCCAAAAAGACTTAGGAGGTGAAAAAATGAGTGAGTATATGAGAGGGAGGAACTGCATGGGAATGTTTTGCAGAGCAACGGGGGAGCCAAGGCTGCCACATTGGAGAGTAGAGGATGCTCTATTGAATATGAGGGTCAGCAAAGGTAGCTTTTATCAGGAACCTCAAGTTCCATTGCATCCAATTGAAAACAGCCTGCAAAGGGTATCATAAGTCTTCAATGGCACCCATCCTCAGGGTGCCAAAGCTCACATCATAACAGCTCAGGAAAGGAGGGATGAGGACTAAAGGTAGATAAGTCACCCTTGTGTTCCCCTGAGGCTGCCAGGGGGCGTTCTGGCCCCCAGCACATTTTAGGACACCCTCGAGGCTGCTCTAAATTACACCCAGCCGCAGTGTTCCCCAATGGGCTGTTTCACAGCCAGGGATTGCCTAATATTTGCCACAGTGTAATGCTGCACTGGTCTCTTTCTCAGCACAAACCTTGTTGGAGGAAAATTTTAATGTCTGAATTTTTACAGCTTAAGGGACTTTGTCAACTTAAATTGTGTCTTTGAAAAACTCACCTTCCCCTAATCATGTCACTTTAGAAATCTCAGTTAAATCTGTTTTCTAATCAGATTCTTCTGCCTTCAGCTCTACATCCTGGCTCCTGCGCCACTTCCCACACAGACTGAGAGAGTTTGCTGACACATCCTTGTTCCTGCTGTTTGCAGGTATGGCCTGATGATATCATCCTGAGTGAGGTTAACAAGCAATGGGGAGGGGATGGGGTGGGCAAGGGCAAGTGGTACAGCTGTATGAGAAGTTACACATTTTAGGCTCATCTTGATGGGTCAGTTAAAAGTAACTGCAAAAAATATGATTCACTTCTTCCATGATGCCCATAGGAAGTGAGTCAATCTTATAAAGGATTTGAATGAAAAGGAGGTAGTGGTTGGATCAACCAGAATTGTGAAAGTCTCCATCCCTGGCAGTCTTTCACTTGAAAGACAACCACCAAGATGGACCTCATACAATACCAATGGCTTAGTGTGTGGAATGGGGAGGAAAGGAATAGGTCTTAAAACAAAAAATGGCATAATTTTGTAAGTGGTGTCTAGGCAGTATGGCAATGAGTGCACTAGAAATACAGTTAGATTAAATAAAAATAGCACAAAATATGATGAAATGGCAAAAACTTTGTTCTTAAACCAAAGTTTGAAGTTTCTGAGGTGGCAGATCAAGTTCTATTTCATACCGCTAAGCTTTTGCTACACATACGATAGAATAAGAAGTGTAGAATTCAGTGTGCTCTGACTGTGGAGGTTCGGTACAGGGTAGCTGAGGTTCTTTTCTTCATTAAGAACCGCAAGCCTCGCCAGAAATAACGACTCTGGAAAGAAAGCACTCCTCATTTCTTTCAGCTAGCCAGAACAGGGTGTCTCCTAAGCATCCTTGGTTGCCAAATTATGTATGCTTGTTTGTGCTGTAGATAACATTCCAGTTGGGACTATGCTAAAATCCCTAAAAACTCATATTATGCAGGACCTCTGGCTGAACTACAGCTCTTGTGATTAGTACTGCAAGACTGGTGCTATATCCACTAAGCTGCCCAGGTCCACATCAAATGCTATAATTTTAATTACACACTTAGCTAACAAAAATTGCCTTCATCAAACTAAATGAGCAATGAATTCTTTGTGACATGAAATGAATAAAACAATATTTTAGATTAATCTATCCCATATTCAAGACCATATATAGGTAATGATGGCATAAAGGCACAAAGTGACCATCTATATATTGGTAGATTCCTAGTAGCTTTTGGCTTTGTCTGCAACAGATGTTTCCCTGTGTTGGTCAATTGAAGATATAAGCCATAAAATAAAGACAGAAGGCTTAGCAAATGATTGGCATACTCCCAAAACTTAAATCAGCCTCAAGTAGTATGAGAAATGATGCTTTATTGAGGGCAACTACAGTATAAGGAAAAACAATTTTGGTATCCTGTACCTGTTCCAGTTTGGCTGATTGCTCTTTCAACTCCCCCTGCGTACGAGGACATGAGGGGGTATATGTTTCAAAAATACATTGCACGGCATTATTAAGCACTCTTCTTAGATTTATCCTGTCTCAATGTTCTCAGTTACACATCACATAAGAGTTTCTGATTTTTCCTTCAATATGCACCATTGGAAAATGTTAGCAATTCTAAGCATTCCACTTCCAGTGTCAATCTGAAGTTGCATAACTTCTTCATTAAATAGTAATGGATAAATCCCACCAGTGTCTACAGCTTGGAGAAGCACCTAAAAGTCTAGATGCTTACATGAAGTAGATCACCGTATTTCTTACACAAGACCTACCAATCTTCCCTCCCTACCCAGTCACTCAGGCCTTCCTTAGGACTGGCTAAGACTTACCAAACTTGGAACTTCATGGGATTCACGTGATGAAGGCATACTCGGAAGTCTTCACAGGTGGCTCCAGACTTACTTGCACTGATCCTGTACTGCTCCCTCCAGTTGCTTGGTTGGGAGGGAGGAAGGCCCAACAGCCCCTCCTATTCTCCTCGAGGGGTGTCCCTCTTTCTCCTCTCCAGTGGGAGCCTGGGGCCTAATACCGCTTCCATTTTTGGGACTCCTGCACAGGATAACCAGCCCACACCCTAAGAACCCTCTTTCCTCACCAGCCTGGGGCCTTCATATCCTTAAGGAAGAACAAAGCAGCCCACCTTTGTGTAGTGAGATCTAATAATGCCTTTAATGTGCTCTGTTGATCTCAACACTTGAAGGTGTAAAAAGCATTTTGGGGCTTAGCACAGCCCCTCTCCCTTCATGTGCATGCCTGCACACCCCAGTGGCCACACTCTGCCAGTGCACTACGCTACTCCGGAAGCACTACCTCAGCTCCCCACAAGATGAGCGTCCTGAGCAAACCTGAAGAACATTTGAACAAAATATTATGGCAGCTTCTCTGAGCTTTCCTCTATTTCCTCTGATCGTGAGACATAGCCTAGATATTTGTGATTTAAATGAGAGCTTTCAGCCTTAGAATCTGGGCCTGAAGCAGTGCAGAGGCAGCCATCCCCCACGACACTACAAGCCATCACAATCACATCATCCCTAAGGTAGCAATGCTTCCACAGGCTTCCCGTCAGCCTTGTTGTCAGTTCCAGGCCCTAGTCTGGATCTTCAAATTCAGAAGTGGGTCAGGACCCAGCTACATTAGTGACTGCATCTCCATCCATGACCCACTAAGTCAACTGAACTCCTCAGGATGAAGCATATGAGAGCCAGAGGTAAAGTATGCTTGGTCAAGGGTATCAGCTGTGGGAAAAGATACTAGAAGAGGTCAAACTAATCTGGGGTCTGACTACCTATAGCACATGTTGCAAGATACTCCTCTGAGAAATGTTAGATGCGATAGAGCTGGATGCAGAAAATGCTAAAATAGATAAGTGGAATAGGCTTCTGACTCTGCACTGACCTTTACCAGCAATTCTCGTTTTGAGGAGTAAAACTAAAATATGGTGGTTTGCTATCACCCGCCCCCCCAGGTTTTTGTCTTTCCTTATCAGCGACACAAATCTTCCCCATGTCTATGAACCTGTCAGGATGCCACAAGAGAGGGAAAAACCCTAACGCTGGGCCAATCTGCTCCTGAGCAAACTTCCTTCATGACCCAGAAAACAGCACTCAGCGAAGCTCTGCATCTGAACAAGGAACACCTTGTATGTTTCCTATAAAATCTGGGGCAAAATCCTGGCCCCGTTGAAGCTAATGGCAAAACTTCCATTGACTTCAATAAGGTCAGGACATCACCTCTGGCATTTACCCGCTCCTCTGTTCAAAGTGTTCCTAATTACTCCAAATATGGCTAGAGCCAGTGAGAGCAAACCCGAGAGAAAGAGGCTGGCAATACCAACCTGGCCACCGGCAGGAAAACAAGATCCCTGATGTGATGTATCCCCTCCAGGACCAATCAATGTGGCTTGGCAGCTGAAAACTCACCATGGAGAGCTTCTGAAAGGTCACAGGGAAGCCACAAACAGGATAGTAGTGAGTGCTGTAGCATATAGGGATTATGCATCCCTATAAGCTACAGCAAACTTTGATACCTCCCTAAAAATGAGCAGTGTTTCTGTACATTCACCATCTCTTAGGCCAGAAGAGGCCACTACGATCACCTAAGCTATCCTCCTGCATAACACAGGCCACAGAACTTCAGTTGTATAGTTGAAAGTCAATGACCAAATAAATGAAAGGGTTAGCACTGCAACTTCACAAGCTTCTTGTTACCATAGCAATAACATGTTAAGATAGGTGAAAACTGATCTACAACATTTCCAGGGTGCTTTATATACCATCGATGCGGCAATCACTCGAGTAGCCTGCTCTGTGAAAGAGCAAAATCAATGGCTATGTGAAATCTTGTTGGTATAGTTTCCGGCTGTTCCAAACTACAATTGCTTGTACTCTTATTTCTTTAACAGAAAAAGAAATATTTTTCTTCATTTGTTTAAAGGAATGGTATGTGTATTTTTATTAATGAAATCCCAAACCACTTTTTTCATCTCATTCTGCCTCATTATTTTATTTTATTTACATTACTATAGTGCTACGGGGCCCTTGGCATGGCCCAGGATCCCATTGTGCTGTACAAACACAACAGAAACACAGTCTCTGCCCCAATGAGTTTACTGTCCCCCAGCTTCACAGGTATGTAACAGACTACAATACTTGCATACATGTGTCTGGGGAAGGAGAAATTAATGTATCATGAAAAATAACCTAGTGTAGAAAATGTTTATTTTTACAAATCTGGTTTTTAAGACTCCTTACTCTTAAAAATTATTATCACAGACAGATTGTGCATCAAAAAACTCTAACTTAGCTGTGCATATGATCTCAAACATGAATACCTGGTAGATTGTTCACGCAGTGTGCTTTGAAAAATAACTCTTCACAGATGGAAAGCTATAAAAATGGTGTTCAGCTATCTTGTAGTTTGAACCACAATCTCAGAACATATGAAATATTGATATTAAATCAAGCTGTACCTGGTTCCCCTGAATGAATTCCTCCAAGTTCTTGACCTTTGTTCTAGCGCTATTTCATTTTAGGCTGGAGTCCAATGGGGAAAAAAATCCTTTGTCCTCAAGGAAAGGCAAATTGAGAATGACATACTGTTTTCTAATCAGCCTATTTGATATTTTATTTAACTTTGAAGAAAGATTTTAAAATAAAGTATAATGACATAAACGGTCACCCACATAAATATTTACTTAGTGTGAACTGTTTTCACTACTCTCCCTCTAGTGATAGATCTAAACAAAAAAAGATGACACAGAAAGCACTGCTGACATTTTTAGGTGAAGGCATAATGAAAATAAACCTCCGGTTACTGCTGGATATTCTGGAGAATAGTCAAAATATACGGCACTATTTGTAGATACAATATCCACATTATTGGTTTATAATCCTCACTGACCCCATTAGCAAGCTTTCTCTTGCAAGCAATTTGATCTGTGATAAGGAAACTTCTTGTAAAGAATCCTTTCCATAAAAACAGTGGGCCAATTTCATCCCTCGTGCAATTTCACTGAGTTTACAGCAGGAATGATTTTGGCCCACTATCTTTAGCTTATTGCCAAAGCGACATCTAGAATACATAACCATATCAAGGCAAATCTCCAGTGGTCTATGCATGGGTTCTCAACCTTTATAGATAGATAACTGTACCACTTTATCAGATCTATCTAGCCTGTGATCTGCCTGTGAAGTGCTGAGCACCCTCTATTTCCAGGCTGCTTAGCATCTCCCAGGAGGCACCCAGCATATGGCCATAAGTCCTCTGTGTAGTAGCCAGTGACTGCTGCCTCCCATTCAGTTGTGTGTATTGTGATCTGCAATGGATCTTGGGCTGTTCTAAAGCTCAGTGTTGTGTATACAGAAAGAGCAAAAAATGTGTGGCTAGCACACACCCAGTCTTTGCTGGTCAAAGAAATTTGAGCCAAAAATTCAGATCTGGATTCAAATTTCCCCAGAGTTCAAGAATGTCTGGGTCTGAAGTTTTGGTGCAAGGGATCGTTCTTCTGAACTGTGCTTAAACAGATTCACAGCACCACATTATGAGCTTTCAAAAGTACCTCGAAGTCCCCATTTCAAAAGTGATTTAGTCTCACTAAAGGGAGGCTAAATCCCACTGACTTGGTCACCTAGGTTGTTTTTGAAAATGTTGTCCTTAGTCCCCAGCAGGACCTCAGAGGCAGAATGAGCTGGTCCATGATATACTCTCATGCTGATATTTTTAGGGAAAATGAGACTCTGAGAAAAAAGACAGAAGAAAGAAGGTCTCCTTGTTAACTGTTTGCCAAGTGCATCTCCCAGATAGCTGTCTAGATAGAGGGTGGGTCGGGGGAAGGAAGAGGCTGTACTCAGGTCATGAATTGGGAGCCTGCCCAATGTGTGGAGAGATCAGTATTATTGTACCTTCATGAGAAATCTATTTCTTCTCCCCATCCCACCCGTGTGCAACTTCCTCTCTGCATAAAGGCCTTACATAACCATCATCCTGCAGTCAGGAAGGAACTGTCAGATCTCTGTTAACATCACTCCCCATTGGCCGGCAGCCGTCACTGCTAAGCATCACAACTTTCAGTTCCCCGGGAAGCTGAGTGCCGCTTCCAGAGCGTTTCAGCTATTGCTGCCTAGGGGAGCAAGGAATAGATTTTGAACTTCAGGCTTGCTTCTTCTGCTTTTTACTGCATATCATTAGCTCCATAGTGTAGACCAACGTACATTCCATGATTGCTTAACCTGAGCCAGGCTGTACACTACAGCTGGTTGAAAAATTAGTTCGTTCTGCGAAAAATTTCTAAAGAAATGGGAAATATGTTCTGAACAAATGAAATCATTCGCAGAACTGTTTGACAAAGCAAGACAAAACAGAAAACTTCAATCTGATGCAAAACAAAATTGGGCGCGGGGAGGGAATTTGATTTTCTGTCCCTCCCCTTTTTTCCAGTGGAAAAGCATGTATGGGGCAGGGGAGGAAGAAGCAGAGGGGAGGGAAAACTCAAATCTTTTTTTTTCATGAAAAATCCAAACATTTCAACCACATGAAAACTGGCAGAAAAATTTTGATTCGGTCAAAAAGCCGGTTTATGTTGAAAGAATGTTTCCATGAAAAAAATCTTTGACCTGCTTTAATTTAGACAGCTTCTTTGCCTGAGCAGCACACGTTTTGTGTCTCTGTCTGAGCTAGTAAGCCGGTGACCCACTGGGCCTATGTGTTCCCAGCACACTAATGAAAGAATCCCTTTTTGTGTTTGCTGTAACTAAGTCTGGTTTCTTCTCTATAGCAAGGGACACTGCACTGGATACAGCGACGTGAGTCCCATCCAAGAAAATGGTAACAACTAACCTTGAAAACTTCAGGTACTTAACTGAAAGGAAATAGAGAGGGTGCTTAAAACCTACCAACTGCAGTTGGCTTAGATCAAAATAGAAACGCTGCAGGAAAAAACAGTGGCACCTGTGGTATTTTGCTGGTGCTACACAGATTAAGTTCCTCAGGTTGGATTGACACAGAAGTTAAAAAAAAAAAAAAAAAAAGGGGAGCTGCAGGATTCCTGTCTACACTACAGCTCCCACCAGGCCTCCATTTCCAGTGCATAACAACTTTATAGAACCTACTGACTTAGGAACAAAACGTCGTATTCTCATGCACCAGTAGATGGTCGTCTTTATGTTAACTCCCCGCATGTACACAAAAATACATACTCTTTTACATAGCACTACTGCAACAGCTCCCATCTGTGCACGTCAACAGCTCCCATCTGTGGTAGCACTTTTTTCCCCCTTAAAATTCCCCAGTGTAGACATACCCACACTGCACTCTCATTAATCTCCACGAAGTTATTCAGACGAGAGCATATTGTTGCTCTTTGTGTGTGGAAAAACACAAGAGATAGCAACTTGTCTTGACTTTCTAATAGTTTCATGATGTTCTTTTAAACAGAGTCAGACTTGTTCAAGACTCATGACATTTGAAGCTGGCAAACAAGTCAATGTTTGTTTTTTCAGAAGTGACTGTTAAAAATAAAACTGTTACATTTATTTCAAAGGAAAATATTTGTCCCCATTTTTTACATAAAGTGCATTTATATGCAGGATTATTGTTATTGTGTACGTATGTTGCAGTGCTCAACATTTTAATTGCCACTTCCTCAATAAAATGATTGGAAATCTTCCATCTTGCCATTAGCACTTACAAAATAACTGTTAACAATATGTTATCCAGACACAGAAACGTTATAATTAATGTTGGAATAATCTTCAAAGTCTAGTGACTAAAATATATCCTATAAAATTACTGGACTTCATTCAATGCTGTTCTGCTGTTTTAATGTTCAATAAATGCGTTGAGGGGAGATATTTGGCAACATGAGTTAGTTTCTCTGGCAGAGAGAGTGACTACAATAGGGTTAGTTCTCTGCTGTATGGCAAAAGAACCGACATCATACTAGGCTATAGAGCAAACTTTGAAAGGTTGATGGTGCTGTGAAATAATGCAAATCCCAAATGCACTGCTGTGCAATCCTTCAAGTCTATGCTCCTCCCTTGTCAGCTGATGAGGAATTTGACAGTTTTCACATAAGCAGTAAAACACAAGAGACAGTGTATTTCTGGAGGATTGTAGTATAACTCTGGAAGTGCTAGAAGTCATAAGGCCAAAAGCCAAGGTCTTAACTTCATGAGAAATGCAAAATTGGCTCACAAGTGTCTTAGTGCTATCCTGAAATGGAATTTCTACAGTACATTAAATACAGAGAAACACTTAGACCTGTGTGTTCAATACAGACACAGACATGATGTCACTGACAGATCATTAAAATTCTCATTGCATCCAGAGTTTTCTAAAGCTATCTTCTAAACTGACCTAATAGAAGACTGATAACTTGAGGAAGAGTAATATGAATACCACAATGGGCAATTTCAATAGTGTTTGTTGTTGAAGCCAGGATTCAAAGGATTGGGATGATCCATCTTTGTGATAAAAAATGAGAACAGTAATATAATGGCTGGTTTTCATTGTGAAAATGAGTTTTGCAGGACGAAGAATATCTTACACATTATCCCCAGAGAATCTAGCTCTTACCTGATAGAAAACATCTGAATGAGTGTCTATGTACCTGTTAAGAAAAATAAGGGATGGACCAACATATGTACAAGAAAATCCAATGTGGCAACCATACTGGAAAATGTTATTTTTTAGAGTTGTGCCTAGAAGCCAAGAGTCCTATTGAGTTAAGCATTGTACAGACACATAATGCGGGAGTCCTGCCCAAAGAGCTTACAATCCCACATGAATGTAAATATTTCATGTACCAGGTGAAATATACATGCATGAGCCTCCTTGGTCAATAGTCAGCCATCTGCCCTCATGACTAGCAAGAAAAGCTGGAGATCCGGATGCAAAATCCACCACTTAGGAACACCATGTGGATTTGTGAGACTCACTGCATAAGGACTGCATAAGGACCCTTATGTGACATTTAAGCAATATTATTTAATTAAGAAATAATCCAAATATAATTCAGTACAGGTCAGTGGGAGTTTTTGCCTGAGAAAACTTTGCAGGATTGGGTACACAGCTATTGAGCAGGCATTTGTATTTAAATCTCTGATTTATAACTTTCTAGAAAAAAACATACTTGGGCTGAATTTTCTAATGCTATTCTAAGCCCAAAGGTAAATTTGTTTGAAAAGTTTGGCAAAAATTATATTTTGGGGGGAGGGTATTTCTGTTTAATCCAAATGTGAAAACAGGTGTATTTTCATGCATTTTGTTGGTACTTGGATAACTGAGAGTTGCTCTGGTTATAAAAATTCAAACTTGTCCCATACAATGGACACACTGAAATGGGTTCCTTGGGTTTGAAAAATTCTCTCATATCCAGGAAGATTCCTTATTTTTATAATGGGCTGTTCTGACAAAATCTTTTAAGCCGGTGGAACTTTTCAAATGTGGTGACCTCATGTAGTCCTCGAGCAGTTATAATTTGTTACATTTGACAAATTAGATGTGAAATAAAGTGGGTTAAAACTCTTCATTGACTTAGACCCTGATGCTGAAGTCCACATAGATGCACTGGTCCATCCACACACCCCTAATTTCAGCATTAGGATCGCACACCATAGGCTTTCCCGTTTGTTCACACCTTGTATGCTATACTTAGGGCTGTGATTTTGTCATGGAGGTCCTGGGGGGAGGGGTGTCACAAAAATCATGCACTTGAATAAAGTCCGTGAAATCTTGGAAATGGCTGTAAAACCACATTTGATTAGTCCTCCCCCCCTCCCCCAACCAAGTGGTGTTTCAACTTGCTACACAGAGTTGCAGCGCCATTTAGGTTTGACTCCTCCATCTCTATCTAGTGGAAGGGTGGGTGTTGCAAACCTGAGTGGTGTTTTGACCTTGCGTGCTACGTCCCAATGCCCACAGGGGTGACCTGGGCCATCCGATGAGATAGGAGTCGCAACCACAGTGTGAGTGTGGAGCAGGCTCACTTTCCAACTCCCTATCCCCCAGGCCTGACCTTTCAGAACCCCTACTATACTCTGGGGTATGTTGATGTAGCAAGATTTATATTATCTGGTGACCTTTCTGTTACATATCTTCCCCCCACCCCCTGCCCCGGCCACAGCTCTGCCATGTGACTTACTAAAAATTTCCATTCCAAAATAGTAATCTTAGCTATACTCACTTGCTTTCTCCCTTTGTTTCTCAACCTGTTTTATGAATAGATAGATTTGCTACATTTCTTACTGAGGATTATGTAAACACCAATGTGAAAACGGAAGCATCTTTTAAAATTGTTGACTTCAGAGAAGCTGCATGGGGGGTGTGAGGCAGGGCAGAATGTGGACTGATGTTTTTCTACGTGCAGCAATTCACGTCTCAGCTCTCACTTTGAAACACATTTTTCTTGTCTTTTAAAGAAGTAACATTTAAAGGCAAAGGTATCAGTTACTGTTGTTCCTATAGTTGAGATTTCACACACATTCAGCAGGAAATTCAAGGCTATAGTGAAATCTTGTGCAGAAAGAAACATTTTTTAGATCCCATATATGGATTAAAAAAAATGGTGATACAAAATTTGCTTTGGGGTTTTAAAGTTGCTAATTCAATATGTGATCAGTTAGGGGTTGGGATTGTCAAATGAGTTGAAGGGAGTTAGGTCCCAACTCCCACTCGAATTCTATAGGATGTGGGTGCTGTCATGGGGTATACAAACCCCATCCTGGAGAAGAAGGTGTTAAGGAGCTGCTCTAGGCCCATGTGCCCCCACCTTGCTACACAAGGTGGAGATGGAGCTTAAAAAGGGAAGCAGAACAGCTCAGAAGGAGACAGACAGTGGAAGGGAGTAGACCTGCTCTGAGCGCTTGGGAAGGAGTACTCCAGGAGCTCTTGCCGTCTGAGGCTTAGAGATACTGACCTAACTAAGCCTGCAAAGGAAGGACTGGTGACTTTTGAATGTCAGGAACCTTAATTTTGTGTTCAGTTCTTTATTCCACCCTTCAGGAAGAGGGGATACAGATAGGAAGTGATCCAGGGACAAAGCTGTGTAGCACCTGGAGGTGAAGAACTTAGCTGCCTACCTTTTGGCCCTGGATAAAGCCTTGTGGAGAGGGTGGGCCCAGGATCCCCTACCAATCTCTAAAGAGGGGACAATGACAGAAGTCTTTCCCTTGGCTGGGGAAGATACCGAAAATGCAGGGGCTCAAACCCTAGGACCATCACCCAGTGGGGGCCCCTGAAATCTTTGCTGACTTCTGAAGATTGGACTCTTTGTGTACCCTGCAAGGGGTGGACTTGAAAAAGTGACCCAGCCAGAGGACTGAGTTGCTAACATGACAGACTCCCACGTGGTGGATTTATAGTGAGAAAGGGGAACACACGGGAGGAAGACAACCTGCCACACCTGGCCTGAGTATTAGGTTGCACTCCCAGTAAGTATTCCCCTTCGTGGGTGCCTAACTCCCTTAGGCTCCTTTGAAAATCTCAGTCTGAAAGTTTTAGTTAGCTGTTCAACCACACTAGTTTTCCAAGGAAACTGCATTCGGACATGCTCTCTGCAAAATTCCTCCTTCCCCACAAACCTCTGCAGGGACTTCCTCAGGGACAATAATGTGGTGAGAGTCATACTCTGCCATATTATTGCTCCCTGCCCTGAAGGGAAGATCTGCAGCAGCCTCCAATAGGGAGCACATGGTAGCCATGTCTACCTGACAGATCTGCTGTCATAGGAGAAGAGCAAGCCTGGGAAGAAGTGTGCAGCAGACTCTAAAATCTACACCCCTGAGAGACGTAGTTAAGACAATGTAAGCCCTGGAGTAGATGCTACCAGGTCAAGGGAAGAATTCTTCCATTAATCTAGCTGCCACCTGTCAAGGGGGGTGGATTTACTATAGTGACACAAAAAATGCTCTCCGTGCCCGTAGCAAGTGTCTACACTACAATGGCATAGTTGCAGGGCTGCAGTGGCTGCTGTAGCACTTATAATGTGGTTTCACCCTTAAGCTCCAAGTTCTTGCTCTCCAAGGAGGGTCCAGAATCCATGAGAGGTCCCCACAGATATCACGACATCTGGAATTATATAAAATGTGTAGTTTAAATAGCTTTCAAATCAAAACATTCAGCTCTTGGATGCAGTGGACAAGATTCTCATTTGCACATAGGCCCCTTTACACCGCTCTGGCTCTTACATTTACACCCTCTTTTGAGGCCTCTTTATACTGCCAGAGTGGTGTAAAGTGGCCTTGGTGCAAATGAGAATCTGGCTCAATTGCTTGTTTCTCTGAACTTCCGTGGGTTTTGAAACATCTGGCAATACACATATCTTTATATTTTGAAAAGAAATACTCTCTATTTGTCCACACCTCACTGACTAGCCTTTCACAGATACCAGCTGATATGATGATTAGATCTTTCCTATATGCAGTAGACTTTACTGGAAGCATTGAAAGAGAACTCTTATTAGGAACTGTTCTTATGCTCCTCCCTTTCCTCTCTCAGGTCAACAGCTGAGGGGAGAGGTCAGTGTCCGAGCCTCAGCGTGGGCAAGTGCTCTGGGGGGAAGCCTTTAATCTTGTGTGTTCGTTGGACTAATATTCATTTCTTTCCTGTAAACAGTTTTGAGAGTGTTGTCAGACCAGCTATTTTCAAACCACTTATCAGTGACTGAATACATATTTCTCTTGTAAAATGCAATTGTAAGATTTGACACAAACAGCGAAGAACAGTGAATAGTCGTCTTAGTTTTCTTCCAGACCTGAAGACGTCTACTGGGTCATACAGGATATGTCTACACAGCCTGCAGTAGCGAGCCGTCCAACCCAGGCCGCCAGACTTGGGGCTTGCGGGGCTGATGCTAATGCTCTAAAAATAGCGGTGTAGACAGCGCTTTGAAGTTGCAGCTCCGGCTGGATCTCTGGCTTTGAAGCTTAATCAGATAAAAGCTCTGTCTACACCGCTATTTTTAGAGCACTAGCGCAAGACCCGTTAGCCCACGTGTGTCGACCCAGGCTGGGAGGCTCATTGCCATGGGCTGTGTAGACATACCCTTATAAATGTCAGACCTTTCCATATATTCCTGGCAAAGGACTGAGTCTGTTGAACAACACACCATTGTCACAGCTTATAACTGCATTCCAATAATATAATTTTAGAATGAGGGTCGTAGAGACCATTGTGAGATCAGTGGAGTTATGCCAGGGTAAAACTAGCGTAACATTAATCAGGCCTCAGGCATCTGTTGAAAATGTTCAGAGAAAGAAGCCCTTTCATCACTCACCAGTGAGCATTCAGGCTGAGTGGTGTTAATAGATTCTGGAAGGTTTCTTCTCCAGTTCTCTTTAGCCGTGAAGCTTGAGAGTGGAGCAGAGGAGAAATAGAAGGCTTTACAGGACTTAAGCAGGGCAATGGGGTCCTTTTAAATAAACAGACCTTTATGGTATTCCTTCAATGGGGCCACGATTTCATCTGACTTTGAAAAATAATAATAATACCAAGTTCATATACAGCACTTTTCATCAGTAGATCTCAAAGCACTTCCCAATCTTTAATGTGTTTCTGCTCACAACATCCCTGTGAGGTAGGGAAGTGCTATTATCCCAATTTTACCGATGGGGAACTGGGGCACGGAGGGGCTAAATGATTTGCCCAAAGTCAGGAAGTCTGTGGCAGAACATGCAATGGAGCCCGGGTCTACAAGTCCTAAACTAGTGCCCTAATCACTGGAGAGTTTTGTGAATTCTTATGTGCTTATGGCACCCAGATACTGTAGTGATAAACACCACAGATATCCCTACACCAAATTAAAAACCAATGGCATTTGAGTTATATTTAACAACACTGCAGAAGACTAGTTCTTAGCAGAGAATAGTTTCCTGGGTTAACTTATGGAAAAAAATACTAGAAGTGGGGGAATACTTAAAAATGTTCTGGAAACATTACTTTGAATGTTTAAATGAATTTGTTATGACTGTCTTCATGTTCACTTTCTGGGAATATTCAAGCAAAATTAGCTTCCAAAGGGATAGTCACAGAAACTGACTTTTAAGTGAATACGAGCAAGTATTCACAAAGTAAGTTTTTGTTTCAATTTCAAAACGCTAATCTTAAATTTACATTTATCCAGTCAGGGAGCAGAGCACTACTATGGGCTTGATCATGCAAATATCTATGCATGTAAGTAATCTCACTCGGGCGAGCACTCCTATTGATCTCAATGGGACTATTCACCTCAGAAATTATTCGTGTGCAAAAAGTATTTGCAGGATCGGTCCTGTGTGACCTTTCTGTCCAGTTAAAACAACCCTCATTCTGAATACTTGCAGTGAATTCTCAATGAACAAGCTACAGAACAAGCATTATTTGGCGTATCCTTTCAAATAGGCACATTTGAAAATTTTACCCTCAATCTTGATTTTCTTTTTCAAAATTGCTACATGACTCATTCCCATTTTCAAAAGTGGTTTCAGCATTCGGTCCAAGAGCTGAAATTGAAGTCTCACTGAAATTCAATAGGGCGTAGGCTCCTTAGTGCTGAAATCACTTTGAAAAATGGGGCTAAAGTTCCTCAGTCACTTGGGTTCTTCTGAAAATTTGACCTCGACTCACAAATAAATTATATGCTACAAATTATTCACCCAGCTCTAAATTTAACCATGTTAATTCATTAGAAAGGTGGCAGATCTTTTTTTTTTCCCCCCAGGCAAACAAACCCTTCCCCCCCCCCCCAGGCAAATTTCATAATGATTAGTATAAGAAGAGCTACAGTAGTGCATATGGTTAACAGCTGCTTTAACATGATATGGCATAACAACTATCTGGAAGTCATTAGCCTAGCTTTTTTTTTTTTTTTTAAGTATTTGGATAATTAGCCAATAGACAGAACCATTTCAGTCTGTCAGATTTTTGTGATATTATTTACTGTATTAATCATGTTTATCAAGGTACTGAATGTTTTTGATAAACACCCTGACTACCTGTCTGAAAGAACCAAAACATCACAAGTTTCAACAAATATTTACCAGAAAGACCTTTCTTTAAGGAAATTAAAACAAAACTCACTGTTAAATATTGTTAAGGTTGTAGAGACCCTAACAAAAGCCAAGGAGATATATGTAAACACTATGAGGCAATGGTTCTCAAATACTTTCGTAGTATGGAGTGCAAATTAATACAGAGATTGTCTATTCACAATTGCATGGACTGTCTCTCATCTTTCCATAACATCCTGGTGGTGTCTATAGCACTTGCTTACACTAAACGGTGATATTAGAAATATAGGGCTGGAAGGAACCTCGAGAAATCATCTGGTCCAGCCCATTGTTCTGTGGCAGGCCCAAAAAAACTTAGACCATCCCTGAAAGGTGTCTGTCCAATCTGTTCTTAAAAAGATCAAATGATGGGAATTCCACAACCTCCCTTGGAAGCCTATTCCAGAACTCAACTACCCTTATTGTTAGAAAGTTTTTCCTAATATCTAACCTATATCTCCTTTGCTGCAGACTAAGCCCTTTACTTCTTGTCCCATCTTCAGTGGACATGGAGAACGATTGATCACCATCTGCTTTATGACAGCCCTTATCTAACCTGTATCTGTTATTGGGTCCCCCCTCAGTCTTTTCTCAAGACTAAACATGCCCTGTTTTTTTAACCTTTTCTTATAGGTCAGGTTACTATTATTTCTATATGGTTCCACCAGGAGCTCTTTAATGACTTGTAAATAAAAAAGGAATCCTACAAAAAGTGGGAAAATGGATTATCTGAAATGGAGGAGTACAAAAAAAAAATACCACAAGCATGTACAGACAATCTTTCCTTCACACTGGGATAGTTTGCTGTTGTAACTTTAATATTGTCTCCTTGAGAAACTTCCAGCTCTCCTGAACTTCTTTATCCCTCAGATTTTCTTACCATGGGACCTTACCTACCAGTTCTGAGTTTGTTAAAGTCTGCTTTATTGAAGTCCATTGTCCTTAATCTGCTGCTCTCCCTTCTTCTTTTCCTTAGAATCATGAAGTCTATTATTTCATGATCACTTTCACCCAAATTTCCTTCAACCTTCATATTCACCACCAATTCCTCCCTGTTAGACATAATCAAGTTTAAAATGGCTGTAGTCCTAGTTATTTCTTCCACCTTCTGCAACAGGAAGTTGTCCCCAATAAATTCCAAGAATTTATTGAACATTTTGTGTTTTGCTGTATTACTTTTCCAACAGATTTGAGTATTCAAAGTCCCCCATTACGACCAGGTCTTGTGTTTTGGATATTTGCTATTTGTTCTAGAAATGCCACATCTACCTCTTCTTCCTGATTTGGTAGTCTACAGTAGACTCATGTCACCCCCCTCTTTTTCCTCCTTTTTTCTTTACCCAGAGACTTTCAATTGGTCTGCCACCCACCTCCTTCTGAACAAGTGCATGTATTCTTTATATATATTGCAACACCTCCTACCTTTTCCCCTGCTCTGTCCTTCCTGAACAAGCTATACCCCTCTTTACCAATATACCAATCATGAGATTTATCCCACCAAGTCTCTGTGATGCCAATTTAGCTTATGTACTAATACTTCCAGTTCTTCCTGTTTAGTCCCCATATTCCTTATATTGTCTACAGACAGCTAAAATGTTGAGCAGATTTGCGCACTGATTTCCCTCCTGTTGTTCCTATGAAAGATATTCCATGTCCCTCCCTGACCCCTGCCATCTGTCAACATCTAGCCTTCTGTTAAGGTTTTTTCTGCTTAGCTGTGGGCTTTTATTACCTACCCACTCTGAACCTCGTTGAAAGGCCTCCTCATTAGATTGGTGAGTTGGTGCATGTCATAAATATAAAGGGAAGGGTAACCACCTTTCTGTATACAGAACTATAAAATCCCTCCTGGCCAGAGGGATTTCCCCTGTAAAGGGTTAAGAAGCTAGGATAACCTCGCTGGCACCTGACCAAAATGACCAGTGAGGAGACAAGTTACTTTCAAAGCTGGAGGGGGGACGACAAAGAGTCTGTCAGTCTGTGTGATGCTTTTGCTGGGAACAGAACAGGAATGGAGTATTAGAACTTGTTAGTAAGTAATCTAGCTAGAAATGTGTTAGATTTCCTTTTGTTTAAATGGCTGGTAAATAAGCTGTGCTGAATGGAATGTATATTCCTGTTTTTGTGTCTTTTTGTAACTTAAGGTTGTGCCTAGAGGGATTCTCTATGTTTTCAATCTGATTACCCTGTAAGGTATTTACCATCCTGATTTTACAGAGGTGATTCTTTTACTTTTTCTTTAATTAAAATTCTTCTTTTAAGATCCTGATTGCTTTTTCATTGTTCTTAAGATCCAAGCGTTTGGGTCTGGGTTCACCTATGCAAATTGGTGAGGATTTTTATCAAGCCTTCCCCAGGAAAGGGGGTGTAGGGCTTGGGGGGATATTTTGGGGGGAAGACGTCTCCAAGTTGGCTCTTTCCCTGTTCTTTGTTTAACACGCTTGGTGGTGGCAGCATAGGGTTCAAGGACAAGGCAAAGTTTGTACCTTGAGGAAGTTTTTAACCTAAGGTGGTAAGAATAAGCTTAGGGGGTCTTTCATGCAGGTCCCCACATCTGTACGCTAGAGTTCAGAGTAGGGAAGGAACCTTGACAGTGCATGAAGATGCTCCTCCCCTTCTTGATCAGCCGGACTCCATCTCTTTCCAACATATTTAATATAGCTTTACCTGCCTTGTGGTGTGGTCCACAAAGGGGGACAGCCAGTACCAATTATGGGGGGGAAATGAAGCTTGCCTCTTATATTTTAAGCAAAGTCCATGGGCTGGTACTCATCAGCAGTGATCTTAACATCATCAGTCCTAGGAGGCTGGAGCACATGACTTATGAGGAGAGGCTGAGGGAACTAGGATTATTTAGTCTGAAGAAGAGAATGAGGGGGCATTTGATAGCTGCTTTCAACTACCTAAAAGGGGATTCCAAAGAGGATGGAGCTAGGCTGTTTTCAGTGGTGGCAGATGACAGAACAAGAAGCAGTGGACTCAAGTTGCAGTGGGGGAGGTTTAGGTTGGATATTAGAAAAACTTTTTCACTAGAAGTGTGGTGAAGCACTGGAATGGGCTACCTAGGGAGGTGGTGGAATCTCCTTCTTTAGAGGTTTTTAAGTTGAGGCTTGACAAAGCCCTGCTGGGATGATTTAGTTGGGAATTGGTCCTGCTTTGAGCAAGGGCTTGTATTAGATGACCTCCTGAGGTCCCTTCCAACCCTGATATTCTATGATTCTATAATTCTATGCACGCAAACACAGGAACATGGCTCAAGTCAAACACCCATGAAGTAGCAACTTCAGTAATCGGAAAAATAGAATAACTTAATCAGATAAATAATTCAAGGATTTCATACAATCCCTTGACTTTGAAATTGTTGGATGTTTAAATACTTGCCTAGTGGTGCTAAAGGTAAATTTTAGAATCAATATGTAAATATGTGACAAAAAACTAATACTTAAATTAATACTTAATTCTCTGGTGTCACCAAAATGCCGAGAGTGCATGTCATTGGGTGGTGTGTTAGGGTGCCTTAAAATACTGATCCTGATGCTGTTCTGTGCAAGTCAGTTCCCTCTGCTGAGGGCAGCTTTGAACACACACTGGCCTTTACCAACCATTGGGAGCCAAAATTGCAGCATGGTTTAGGTGAATCCCAAACACACTTCTATTTCTGTAGCCACACCCTCTTTCCCTGGTAAACTGGCAGAGGGGAGTGGCAGGCAGGTGGGGGAGTGGCATACAAGAAACCGATCTACGTGTCTGCAGGATTGTCCTTCAACTGCAAGGATGTCCCCCGAAACAGATAAACTGTTACACCAGCAGTTTGGTGCAAAGTGGCTACACTACAGCTGAGGATCTATGCCTATGTTTATCTGTAATGGAAAGAGGAATTTTTTTTACTATTGTGCAGATCCATGCTTACCTGACGGCTCCCTGCTCTACGAGATTATTCTAAGAGACCACTTTGCAGTATCATCACAGGCTTTTCAGTAGTAACTTACTTGTATTCAGAGATTAGCTCTCTAACCAACCAGGGGTCATGTGAAAAGAATCCCCTACTATATTATTTATATTTTCATATCAAGTCAAGAGAGACTATATACCCCAAGTCTCTTACAAAAAATCAAGGACCATATTCTCAGCTAATGTAAATTGGTGTAGTTCCATTGACTCCAACAGAGCTACACCAGTTTACAGAAGCGGAGGATCTGGCACTAGGTATTCATCACTCGTGCCGGCTTACCCGAACAGAATCTCCCCCATGGGTCTAAATATTAAAAAAACACAAAACTGCTAGATAGTAAGCTCTCTGTGGCAGAAACAGTCTCGATATCTGTCTTCCATAGCAGGTAGATCACTGTTGGGGCTTAAGAAATAAGTCTTTTAATAGTGAAATGAATAAAATGTCAATTTTCAGAAACAAATCAGCTAAAACTGTCCGACAGCTCTGGGGGAAATCTGACGATTTTTAAATTTTGATGGGCCACTCAGCTGTAAGGTTGTATGGTTTGTAAGTGAGAGAAGAGTCTGGTCCAGTTGGTCTTTCTATTGATATATCATAAACTATTGCCTACAGTGAAATACATTTGAGCCACTCTTAGAAGTGAAGGTCTCAAGCCTTCATTTTAATTGTTCCATGGAAGACAGTTGATCTTCCCTTTTAATTTTTGAATCCCATGCAAATCAATGGATAAATTCTTCCCAAATTTTGGAAGCAGAAGGATTTCTGAAAATGCAGCAGTAAATGTTGATCTTATAATGGAAATTGAAGCACAGATATGGTCATAGTTAATAAATTTAGATTTCATCTCAAGAGTAACCAATTACTATGGAATAAGAAAACAGTCTCAGCCTGATATATAGTTCTTAAACTAATATACTGTCACAAGATACAAACCACATAAGGCCACAAGGTTTATTAAACATTAATTGTGGTTCCACAAGACAACCACCATTATTAAATGGGGACAGACTGCTAATAAATTTTAGTCCTACTGAACAAATAGAGTTATGCAAACTATCAAGATATGATTGGGAGTTACATATCAGCAATTTTCATGGCTCAGTCTAGTCAGCAAAGACATACGGTGACACCTGTTACTCTTGTATATCATGAAAAAGGACTAGCAGTCCTGTGATATCTCACAGTATACCTATCCAATAGCTTCCAGTTATTCTAGATTGGAACCGACATGTATAAATTAAAACAGCACGGGGACAAACCCAGAACCTTGAATTTCACAGGTAGGTTCAGGTTTGAATTTGCTCCTATTTTTGGTTTCAAGTCTGATTAAGAACTTAAAGGAGTGTATTTTCTGGAAATCTTGTAAAATCAACTCTCCTTGCAAGATTTCAGGATGAAACCTCTTGAGGTCTGCTGATCTTGCAAGATTTCTGACACTTAGGGCCTAAATCTCATGTGAACAGCTTGGTATATTTTGTCATTATCAAATGTGAGCCTGACCTCAAACCCTAACCCTGGTCTAAACATAGGGCCTGATTCTCCACTGCCTCGCATCCTATGTAGCCATTTACACCACGACAGAATGGGTGTAAAATGCTGATTTGGTAGTATTTTACACCGACTTGGCACAGGTCGAAGGGACTACACAGCCATTCACCATTGACAGGTAATAGGACAGATACAGTAATTGTACATTAAATAGATTTTGCAGAAAGCATTGAAAGAGAACCCTTAATAACAGCAATTACTTTACATTCTTCCTCTTGCCCTCTCCCACAACAGTAGTTGGGGGAGCAGGTTGGAATAAACATGGAAAACAGTGGAGACTCATGTTCCTACTCTGAGTCCAAACACTGCTGCCTCTGCATGGCAAATGGGAAACTAATTTCTGTTCACTCGGTTTGTCATGCTGGCTGGTGACCAAGATACATGCTTTGGGCCAAATCCCGCAATCCGCACTCAAGCAATGGGATACTTGTCAAAGTAAGGATCAGACCTTATATCTGTTACTCTATAATCAGCCTGTTCCTCTTGCCTGATTTATTCAGTGAGGATGATATTTATGACTTCTTCACTGGAGTTGAGCAAAACAAATTATTTTTCCTTAGCAAGATTTCATCTTGTATTTAAGGAGAAGGAATAAGATAAGGATCTGGGACTGGGTTGTCTTTTCTCGGCTACTCATATCAATGACCCGGAGACCGTTTTAAAAAATGCTCATCAGAACAATTTCAGTGACAATTATGAAAATGAGAAACATAAGCAAATAAAATTAAATCATTGACAAAAATGTGTTAATAACAAATACTGCTACTATGTGATTATTACAACAGAATAATCAGACTCTAGATATGAAATCAGGGGGGAAATGGTTTAGTGGGAAACTTCCTAAGCATAAAAACATAATTTGATCATTTAAATATCCAAAATAGCAAAAAAATTAAAACATCACCATTATGATCCATGTTAATCTTTCATTCAGTTTTATTATATCTCTCAGCTTTCAGTATCAGAACAAAGTTTCTCATGAATGGTCTTTATATGAGAGAAATGATTACCTTTCTATTTATTTATCGTGTACCTGTTGGTTCATTAGGATCTAGGAAGGTGTAAAGGTGAAACCAAGAGGAAAATAATGAGTCAATGACTGATTAAGAGAAAAACAATTACCCATTTTAAACTCCTGGTGGCAATCACATTTTCTGTAGTATTCTAGGTAATGACTCTTCATTTGTTAAAAATGGGAACTAACACATTATAGTTCCTGGAAGCTATTAAAGACAGATTATACCAGTCAACAATCAAAGACTGCCAGCAAAATTTTTGAAAGGATTGCTGCCAAAGACTACATAATATTTAGGCTTTAAGAAACCGAATTTGTTTCCGAAAACCTTCTCCACGAAAGGGAAGAATATTACTTCTCCTCTCTACTAGTTTTTGAAGACCTATTTAATCCATGATCTAATGGATTTATTTTGGCAGGGCAGTTGTTCATTTTTTTTCCTTGGGGGCGAAAAAAGCTGAACAGTTATCGGAACAGTTTTTAAAATGTGAAGATCTATTTGAATATATTCCTTGGAATGTACTCAGGGACACAGATGTTTCTTATAATTGTTAGTTATAACTTAAGGTAAAACAGTGCTGGCAAATTAGAAGTCTGAGTTTCATATTGAGTACCTATTAAACTTCTCTTCGGGCTGGCCCTTTTATAACCAGCTTTATACAGCATATCTATTATTGGAACACACATAAAATATAACACACACATATGTAGCTAGATAGTTGGATAACACATAAATAATGTAGATATTTCCACTCTTCCTCCACAGGGAAACGGTTTCTTTGAGAACACAGAGCATTCATCCATTTAATATAGTGAAGTTCATCTGATGCAAGAAAGGATGTTCTTGTTGCACATTAAACATGTTAAACACTCCCTGTGGATCTCCCATAATACCTAACAGCAAAGTTATGTCACTCATCCCTCTGAGGAAAGCTCCTCATCTCCCCCCACAATATGGTGAAAAATTGAACTGGTTAGCTTTAGAGTATGACTTTGGACACTGATTGTCCCTTTTTTTTTCTATTGGGGTAGCACTTAGAGGGCACAACTGGGAACCAGGGAACTTTACATGCGTATAACAAAGACCATTCTTGCCCTGAGGAGCTTACGATCTAAACAAAGCCTTTTCTCTTCCGCAAAGGTTATATGTTGCAGTCATGATCTTCTTGATGTTGCAGTCGTGGATCAGTGTACAACCATGAACAGGTGCAACCTCCTCACTGAAAGAAACAGGAAAATCCCATGGTACAAAGAGTGATAGATTGGGTTATAATAATCTTAATGTAAGCAGGGGAATAGTCCCGCTATTGTGGGGAACTTTCCTGGCTTCTGCACTATCCCGGTGAAGTGGGCTAGCGAAAGGATCTGAGTCCTCGCTCCCACTTCCTTTACCCAGTGGCCTCCCTGCCCTTGAGGACTCCCACTCTCCTGTCTGGCAGAGTCCTCGTAACCCCAGCAAGGCTGGACCCAGGATTCCCAGGACAGGGGCTAGGGTGTCCCCACTCCGGGGAACTCTCTCTGCACTGGGCACTTCTCTGACCCACTGACCATTACATACAAGTTAAAGCAAATGCAGGTTATTTAATCAACAATTTATTTTAAAAAGAATAAGGAAAAATGGGAAAGGTTAAAGGAAACACATCAACCTGCTCTGTGGCAGGGAACTTCACACACAGTGTCTCTGGAATGTCCGGGCAGTTCACAATCTGTTCCTTGTAAGTCCCAGGCCTTCTTCTCAGGCCCTGGCTGTGCTGCAGGGATGCCGTGGGTTGGACACTTGCTCTGGTGGTGGCCACACGCTCTCAGGCTCTAAGTGGTAGGACCCTTCTTCCCAGTGTCGCCCCCGCCCTGTCGGGGTTACGATCCAAGCCTGGCCTGCAGAGCCTCTTGGCTGAGGCGTCTCCCTGTGCTGGGCCCACTGCCCAGGGTCCCCCTCGCTCTTCCCAGCTGCTCACCGCAGCCAGCTCCAGACTGCTCCAGCCCCAGCTGCACCACTCGGTCTCTGCACTGCTGCTGCTGCTCTGCCTCCAGCTCCCTGGGCTGCTTCTTTGGCCCCTCTGGCTCTGGTTGCTGCAGCTCTGCCCCCAGGACAGGTCTGCTCTGCAGGCTGCTTCTGTGACTCTGCTCCCAGCACTGACCTGCTTCCTGGGCTGCTTTTCTGGCCTCTCTGGCTCTGGTTGCTGCAGCTCTGCTCCCAGGGCAAGTCTGCTCTCTCTGGGCTGCTTTTCTGGTCCCTCTGGATCTGGCACAGCTCTGCTCCCCAGCTTAGCTTGGGCCCCTGCTCTTTCCTTAGCTTGGCCCCACTCTGTCTGACCCAGGCAAATCCAGCTCAGCTGGAGCACAGGACCTCCATGGCCCCCTGACTCCCTGATTAGCCTGCCCGCCCTGTCATTCAGGCTGACCTGGAGCATTGGCCTCTCCCCATTGCTCCTAGGGACTGGCAGTCTCAGGGTCCAGATTCCCCATCGACCCTTCCCCCTTTTAGTACTGGGAGCTCGCAACTAAAACACCCTCACTGAATGTTAGTAAGGGGCAACAGTCCCCTTACATTAACTTCTGTCTGCAGACATGTCTTAATATGGCCAGAATTGCTGCCTTGTGGCTCTGGCGCTTTTTCTTTTTTGTTTCCTTTCAAATCTGTCACTGCCTTCCCCTCCCTCCACACGCACATGCACACACACACACACAACACACCCTTTCTTTGAGCTGTCAGGGTTTTTAATATAGTTTCAACAGAGGAGGAAGGCTAAGGCTTGCTTCTGTTCCTACTTCCCCCTTTGACTTCAGAGAACCTACTTCCCCTTTACACCAGTGTTAGTGAGAGTTTTCCATGCCCTCAAACTTTTCATGCAGTGACTGAGTGCCCTACTAGAATTTTTAGCTTCCTGCTATCTTTGCCTAGCTTCTGAAAGAAAGCTGCTGTACTGAATATAATGCTGAACACTACATGGCAAAGAGGTCAACTTGGCCACTGTTTTTATGCATCTGGGACCAGATCATCAGCTGGTGTAAATCAGTGCAGCTCAGCTGACTTCAGTAGATCATGGCAGCATCTACTGAAATCCTGCACAAGACTTCAGCCAGAAACTTCACATTTCGTTCCATTAGTGGTTGCTTTTTCCAGTGCAGAGAAAAAAGCTCTCATAAAACATGCCCTATTATGATGATGATATGGTAATACTAATATTGTAGTAGCAGTCAGAGATCCTGATCACAGTCCCATTGAGACAGATACTTATAAACAGTAAACAGTATTTAAACACAGTCTTTGTCCAAAGAGCTTGCATGCTCATCTCTACTACCCTGCCACAGACTCTTATTGGTCAACAGATTCAATTGTACATAAATTATCAAGATAGAGAAGACCACTGATAACTTTCAGTGCAAGTTAGGCACCTAGCTGCCATTTGGGTCTCTGAAAATCTACCTTTATAATATCCTGACAATTAATCTGCTTTTGCCGCAATCTAGGGAAATCTGTTTGCAAAAATTCTATTATACGATCCCATGGCAGTGAGGTAGAACTGGGTGATAGTTTTCGGACAAATAGTTTATTCAAAAAATGCAGTTTTTTGCAAAACTATTTGCGAATATGAGTCATATTTGGGAAATAGTTTCTGCCAAAACAAATGGAAAAACAAAACAACTTAAAAGTAGAAACATTTCATTTTGATGTTTGAAACAAAAATGTTGACCCTTTTATTCAAAATGTAGCTAGATTTACTTTAAAAGGTTTGCTTGTTTTGTTTGAGTGCTTTTTTAAAAAAAACAACATAAAAAAAAAACATTTCAGGACAAATGAAACATTTCATTCGATCTGAAATGAAATTTTTTTTGTTTGTTGGTTTCAGAAAGAAAAAACAAAATTCTGGTTTGGGTCAATCCAAAACAAATATTCTTTTGGATTATTCAGTTCAGCCACTGAACTGAAACATCAATTATTTGTTCAGCTCTATTGTGAGGGCCATCATGAAACTGGCAACGCAAGAGAGAATATTTTATCTATATATTGTCAACGACTCTCATCAGTTTGTTCTTTAAAGGGAGTGTTTCCATTGTCATATAATGAACTGGATCCTTTAGAGAGGTTCTTCCTAGTTCTCCAGCGTATCTATCTCTAGAACAACTGGAAGTGTTAGAATCACTGCAGTCTTATGCTATGTGTGATCACCCAGAATAGATTTAGAAGAAATTATAATTATGACCCTTCAGTTCTGATCAGTCTGTGGTTCTAGAGATTTTATTTTTAAGTTCCACCATGTTTTGACTATCAGCATGAAAAGGATAGTAACAGTAGAAAACTCGTTACGCTCACAATATCATGGGGAATTTTCAGTCTGCTAAAGATTGCTCAAGTATATGTTTTATTGCATAATATCCTTTTTGTGATGTTGCACTCCATATGCTTTTTGAAAATATGCTTATGAATATGACATAACTGGAATATGCTTTATGCTAAATACCCCTTGTATGGTGTCATTAGAAAGCTTGTAATCTACTAAGTGTGTTCATCCTATTTGTTTGCATGTATTATTTCTATATCTAGAGTTAGGAGAATAAGATATAAACTTGTATCGCTGATGTAAACATATTAAGTGGAGGCCATTAAGGGTGCTCCAGAAACAATCAGTTGTAAATGGCCTTAATTACTTGAAAGCCTTTCTGTGTACGTGTGGGCCAGCCCATGGGGAATGGAGACTAGGGGTCTTACAGTGACATGTGTCTATGTCACCTGATAATGAAATCCATCTTAAATTTGGTACTTTTCCATTTAGAAGGACAGGTGGAGACCCAGAGAGACAAAAGATTCCTGCCTTGTGCCAAAGCTATAAAAGGGGCTGGAGCAGGACAAAAAGGGCTGCCAGTCATGAGAAAACCCCTGCTTACCACCTCAGATGTCTGCTGGAACTAACAAGGACTATACCGGGGAAAGGATCGGGCCCAGACTAGGAAGGACTCTAGTCTGTGAGGAAAGCTTATTGGAACATCTCTGAGGGTGAGATATTACCTGTAATCAGTTTCTTAATGTATTAGGCTTAGACTTGCGTGTTTTTGCTTTATTTTGCTTGGTGACTTACTTTGTTCTGTCTGTTATTACTTGAAATCACTTAAATTCTACTTTTTATACTTAATAAAATCACTTTTGTTTATTAATAAACCCAGAGTAAGTGATTAATACCTGGGGGAGCAAACAGCTGTGAATATCTCTCTATCAGTGTTATATAGGGCAGACAATTTGTGAATTTACCCTGTATAAGCTTTATACAGAGTAAAACGGATTTATTTGGGGTTTGGATCCCATTGGGAACTGGGTGGCTGGGTGCTGGAGAGGTAACCTGCTGAGCTGTTTTTGGTTAAAGTCTGCAGCTTTGGGGGCGTGGCCCAGACACTGAGTCTATGTTGCAGCAGGCTAGCATGTCTGGCTCAACAAGACAGGATTCTGGAAGTCCAAAGCTGGCAGGGAAAATGGGCTCAGAGGTAATTTCAGCACATCAGGTGACAGTCCCACGGTGCTCTCTGTGACCAAACCCGTCACACTTTTGAATGTAGGAACCCCCATTTTTTATGTCAAGAATTAAAAGGAATATCTAACTTTTTTTATTTAATTAGCTTCCCCAAGCTTTTAATATGTAAACTTTGATAGATTGCTCTTAACCTAGGTCCTGTATGCCTTGGCTTCTCAGAGGACTAATTACATCTGAGTTCATGTTCTTTCTTGGTCCTCTGAACAATCCTAAATTCACTAATCTCAATTGAAGTAACATTTAGTGAGCAAAATCTCAGGATTATACTATTACTAGTTATGGTTTATAATGTGGAAGTGCCTAGAGTGCTCAGTTAGGCTCCAAAGAGTTTATAATCTAAAATAAAACTTATTGTCACTGGACCAGATCCTCAGCTGGTTTAGATCAGCAGAGTTGCATTGACTTCAGTGGAAGTCTGCCGATTTATACCAACTGAGGATCTGGATCTATATTTCTTCCTTTTTTATTTTTGAGAATGGATTTTGTTTATCTTAAAACCTGGTTGCTGAGTAGAAATGTGTGAAATAACTTTTTTGTTGTATACATATTTTAAAAACAGGACTTTCAAGGATTTTGCAATGAATTACATACAGTTGGCAAAGCTCCCATCCACTTCTTCCTGTGCAAACAGAATTATGTAAGGACGGGGCCTTGTTGAGCATAAAATGGTCAAGCTAAAGAATATTTAACAACTCTCAGGGTACTTGCTTCCCCTCCGAGTGGCTTTCCGCCATTGAGGGATTTTACCTGATTTATCCTGACCACCCTTGATTAGGTTCTTTTATCCTGTTGGCTGGATCAGCTGGCCAATTTATTGCTAGCCTTTGCCATCATTACAGCAAATAATTAATCTCATGCTGTGGGTCTCTAGGTCTATAAGTCTACTCCAAATTCAATTAAATTTCCAAGTGTAGGCACAAGGCCATCTGAAAGTTGCTTTTTCCTTCAGATTTAATAGGTTTTGGCTTAGAAGGCTAGTCCTTTGGTTTCACTCACGAAAAGGAGGCTTTTTTTATTCTTTAATTCACCATTACCTTGTGATCTTCTTAGCTATGTGCACTCACTTAAGGTTTTGATGTGATGAAACTACTGAGTATTTCTAACCAGGGACAAAAACAAAAAAACAACAAAAAAAACTTAAAACTGCAGTGCAAACAGTTACTCCATCCCTTTGAGTGTTTTGAAGCGAAGACACAATCCACAGTATTTGTAGCCAGTGAATGTCTTGTTCCACAGCTCATAGCCAAAAAATCAAATTAAAAAAATGAAAATACCTTGAGAGGAGGACCAAGGTTTGCCATCTGGTCCTCCCATGAGAATTACAAACCTGCTGCGCTTTCCTTTGCCACAAAGTTTTCTCTCCCTTTGAGTTCCTTCCTGCCAAAGTTTCTGCCTCAGTCTCTCACTCAAGTGCCAAGCTCACTTTCTAATAATGAAATTGTCACAAAAATCATGACTGATTTGTTTTAAATTAGGGTTTTGCTCTGTCTTCTGATTTTTGGACACCCCCTGCCCACCCTCTGTGTGCATGTGTGTCATTGCCATGTGTGTCTCACCTCCGTATAGTGAGGTGATATTGGCTCCCCACTGCAGGGGCTCTCACTGGTTTCCTGATGGTGCGGAGTTTCCAGCTTCCAGAATTCTAACTGATCAATTGCATTCTCCTTGTCCAGCCCAGCAACTAGTTATACTCCCACTGAGCCCCACCACAATTCTGTCTCCTTGCCCCCCACGTTAATTCTACCCCCACATCAATTCTGCCCTCCGGCAGTTCCTCTGATCCTCCTGCAGTTTTAGGGGTGGTTCAACAGGGCACCCTCTCCCCCTTCCCAGGCCTGGCCTGGTGTTGCGGGGAGGGGAGAGGAGCAGAGGGACCCACTGCTTGGGAGACAGGAGGAGGGAGCAGAGCTGCCCTCAGCTTCTAGGCCCTCTCAGCACCTTCCTCCCAAATCCCCGCTCATGAGAACAGTGTCTTCCCTCCCCTATCCAAAAGCTGTTGAGAGGAGGAGGAGGGAGGGGGTAGAGGAGCGCTGCCTGCCTCGCAGAAGCTCTAATTGGCCGGTCTTCTCCAGAAGGCGGGCAAATGAGACAGACAGACAATCAAAAGGGGTACCTCACTCTCCAGGGCTGAAACGTCTGAGGGGCTGGAGATTCTCCATGCACAAGGAGACTCTTTAGCTCTGAATGGCCTAGCCATCCCAACCCATTGCTCTGCCTCGCAAGCCTATGCTGAGTGACACTCCTAGCATGACTGCCTGTAACTTCAGACAGAAGAGCTAAAGGAGCCATACTCAGCATCCCCCTCCTCCATTGCTGTTCATTGTAGAATTGTTTAAACAGGATAAAATCACGAGAAGCTGTTTGTTTCTCGGGTTTGAAACAGCTCCAGTTTTTATTTTTTCAAAAATGTTGGGAAACTTTTTATATCAAAAATGTTTATCCAACAATATGGGACAACTACCGGATTTTTAGTTTATCTGACACCTTGAAATGAGCAATGTCTGTTTCAACTGAAAATGCTGACAGGTTTGTTTGTTTTATTTTTGCAAAATTTTTCACTTTCAGGATCGGGCTGCTTTTCGATTATAAATCTTATTGGAAAAACATCAAGCCCATCCACTGGTGCTGGCAGTGGCATAGTATTTTAGTTGTAGGCACTGTCAGCATTGACCTTCATCAAACAGTGCTGCAGGCCCTTCCTCCTGTGTCTTAATCCCAGCCCCGATTTCAGGAGGCTTCTACAACACCACCTGATGGTGCCACTGGTAAGTGGAGAATTAGGAGCCACAAGGCTTTATAACAGGGGTGGCCAAACTTACTGATCCTCTGAGCCATACATGATAATCTTCAGAAGTTTGAGAGCCGAGCGCACCTGCTTGAAGGTTCTTCCCAGCAGCAGGGTAGTGGGGCTCGGGGCTTCAACCCCGCGGGAGGTGCCAGTGGTGCTTGGGGTTTCCGCAAGAGCAAGGCTGAAGCCCCGAGCTCTGGCAGGTGCCTCCTGCACAGCTCAAGCCCCTGCATCCCCCCCACACTGGGCAGAAGCCCTTACCCCAACCACCCCACCACTGGGAAGAAGCCACTACCCAAACCACCCCACAACAGGGCAGAAGTCCCGAGCTTCCCCCCACGCCAATCTGGTAGGTGGAGAATGCGAGGGTGTGGGAGGCTATCTGAGCCACACTTTAACTGTAAAAGAGCCTCATGTGACTCACAAGCTGCAGTTTGGCTACCCCTGCTTTATAACCCACGAAAGGCCCTGTCCACAGGGACCTGATGGGGCCGGGCACTCTGCTTAAGTCAGGAGAGATAGGAAGGGCAAGAAGGTGGGTCCAGACTTGCTGCAGCTGCTACAGACCCTGCTGTCCTTGATCCTTGCTCCAGTCTCCAATTCTGGCTCCAACCTTTGGCTTTATACTCTGACTCCAGCTCCGACCCTTGGCTCAACTCCTGACTTCAGCTCTGACCTTGGCTTGACTTCTGACCCGATAGGTGCTGGAACTAGGGATGCTGGGGGTGCTGCCACACCCTCTGGCTTGAAATAGTAATAACAACCCAAATACATGGTTTCCGCCTTCCACCCTCCCCCCCCATAAAAATTGTTGCAGCACCACTGCCTGACCCTGACTCCTGCTCTGACCATTAGGTCTGACTGCCCAAGCCCTGGTCATGACACTGTGTGGGCCCACATTTGCACTGCCTGATCAAGAACTAGTCCACCTTTAAGGAGTGGCCTGCATATAGACCAATGGACTAGTTATTTGAAACTCTGCTTTTAGCTTCGAATGTCTGCTTTCCTCTTCATATATACGTCTGTTTACAACATTTGATGTTATACACTTGGGCAAAAGCCACTACATACATTTTTCAAAGCAACTAAGTGACGTGGTAGCTGTGGAAAATTAAGTCCCATTGACTTTCAATAGGATTTAGGCTCCTGAGTCACTTAGGTGCTTTAAAAAGTTTTACTCACTGTCTACTTACGTAACTGGGAACCAGGAGGTCAGGCGTTCTAATCTTCCCTCTGTCATTAACTTGGGGTATAGCTTTGGGCAAATCACAACTCTACTGCTTCTGTTTTTCCATCTGTAAAGTAGGGATAGAAATACTTAACATCCATGTGAGGCAGATGTTTATGAACATTAAGTAGCTAACGTTTGTATGGTGCTTTGAAGATTTAAGGCACTGTGAAAGTCTTAAGTGTTGTTGCTAACTGGAAATAACCCGTTGTAAATTACTGAAAATGAGAATTTGTGATCTTACGCAACTGAATATTACAATGAAAAGATTTAGCATCTCTCACAGTCAGTAAATAATTTTTAGTGGTATTTGTCTGAGGCAGAGATGCTGATAGTTAACAGATTTCAAATTGGGGTAAAATGGGCTGAGTGCATAGTTTGGCAATACTATTGTCTTAAATTTAAACCTTATAAATTATGTCTTGAGCCATGTTTGCTCTCAATAAGAGATTGAAAAATTATTTGTCATCAAGCAAATTGAATAATTGACATATAAACATTTGGAGTAACTTTCCAGATTTGCCTTTCAATTGGAGCTAAATGGGCAGATGTCAATACATGAAGGAACCTTTTGTGAGGCATTATCAAGGGACTTGTTTATCAGCTTTCAAAAACAACTTGACGAAGCTCTACCCACTACCAGCTCTTTGACACTGAAAAGCAGAGAGTATTTGATGAATTGAAATTACTAATGATTTGATCAAGCTAATTCTTCAGCATCCTATATTCACTTTTTGGAAAATATTAGATGTTTACCAAAAATGTCTGTGCTGTTTAGCATGCATTATCTATCCATATTCATTTAAAACGTTGTAAAAAGAACATTAAAAGAACTATAGTTAAGACTTCAGACCACATCACTTCCTCCCCAGGAGCTAAGACATAGGGAAGCTCTACAAGGGAATCCTGTTTCTCCCATCTCATAGCATCATTTCCCAGGATCCACAGGATGCCTGAACCATCCAATCTGGCTCTGTGTCTCCAGCATATCCCTTACCTTCTACCCCCATCCTGGCAGAATAGCTTCAATGGGGTCTCACTACCAGGAACACCCCCTATCTGGGGCCCTTGCTGGGAAGCTTTGTTTTACTTAAAGGGAGGGTTTCCCACCATGGAGAAGGCACCACAGAAAAGGAAATTACAACCTTTTGCTGTGTGATTTTCTCAGGGCCAGTGGAGTGCTGATGTGGCCCACAGCTCTTGACACCAGTCTCCATCCCTTTACCCGGCTAGATCCTAATCTCATGCAGCTTCCTCTGAAGGAGCTGGGGAAAGGAGGCATAATGCCACAGATGCAATTATCCCTCCCCTTTCCATATGTGAGGCAGGGGCCCATCTACATACGGACCATGGAGGCATAGGATGTCTCTTTATTTGCAGAATTCAATATCTGAGTTTCCTTTTACACTGGCACCATTAAGCCTCATAAAAATACCTTGTATTTCTTAATTAGCAGCTTTTTGTAACTGCAACAGCAAATCTTGGTAGATTATTTAAAGTAGATAATAAATCTTCATTCTAATGACAGTTTGGGGATCCATAAGAGGGTAATTATGGCTGGTAGTTGATCCCAAAGTGTATGTATCTTTAATGGAATCTTAACTTCGGTGTAGTTAAACCAAGTATGAATTTCTCAACAGAGAGCTAAAAGGAGGTTGAATGTTGGTGTTTTCTATATGTCTAAGAAGCCAGTTATTTTGAAATCTGCTACAGATGTATCTTATTAACTGTCAAGTTACTTATTAAACCACACAAATTACTGCACACTCACTCAATAAAAAATGCTAGATATATAAAAGGGCAAGGAAATCCTCGTGATTTTTCTGCTAGTCCCTAACCATGAAAAAAATAATTTTGTTCCTTTTTAACAAGGAATACAACCAGGGAAAGTATTAACAAAACAAACAGCACAAAACCATGGCTAACATGGGCAAAACTTGACCTACCACATGTGCATATAAAAATCAGCAAATGAATACAAATATGAAGTTTCACTCAGAATGAAAGGCATATAAACACACTTAAAACAGGTGAAAGTGGTGTCACTCATAGATGCAGGACTATCTTTTTACCAGGCAGAACTGAGGAAAGAGAAGATGGGGCTATGCAGTGATAGGGTCCTCTTTATATCATTTCCATTGGAAAGTATAAACATGAACGGTTTCTATCATCCTCAGAATAATTGACATAAGCATCAGCCCTGGCTAAGTAATTTTAAGGTAGACTCTGGCTGCATCTATTAAAACAAGGTGGCCTCCAAGTCCTTCACTTCAGCTGCTAACTCTTCAAAAGCAAGAGACGCACTTTGTCAACAATTAGAGCTGTAGAACACATCACTGGAATCACTTTTTCATCAAATGCCATTACAAAATTATCATGCAGTGCCAGGACACGACATCACATTGTTAGGAAATTTCTAACATGTTGCTTAATTGTCCAGCACAAAGTTGTAATGCAAACATATATACAACAATATGTCCCTGACTGCCCCCACAAACACACCCCTTGCAAGAGCCGCACTTGGAGACGATATGGCTGTGTACAGATTCCCCTCCCCCCAGAAAGGTATTCAGTACCCCTTGTGACATCATTTACTCTTCTTATGACCCTGCACATGGTATTCCACGGAGCCTGGAGCTACAGTGGAGGAGGCGGCAGAGACTGGGTGATCCCTACCCATCTGGCCCTCCAAAGCTGAAGTTAAAAAGGTAATGCAACGTGGGCTGTATTATCTGTACTCCAGACCCCATCTCCTTTTTAAGGGATCCCAGTGGCAGTTGTAGCCCATAAAGTCAAGGAGCTGAGGAAGAAGGGACAGAGGCAAAGGGCCTTTGAATCCTCTGGGATTTGAGAGTTGCTCTTTATACACAACCAGGAAGGTTTGTAACATCCTGCATCCTTTATGCCAAAATCTCCTGTAAGTGTTCACAGCAAGGATCCAAATCAAAGACTCTACTGCCTTTACAGACCCTTCTCCTGTTAGAAGCTTAGATTACACATTTGCCATGAACTGGAAAAATCCACATATCCCACGGCTTAAAAGCAAAAATATAGAATTCTCTGGGTACAGAGAAACTCGTGCTTCCAAAGAGACAAAGGTGAGTGATTTCAGAGTCTGGAAGCCCTTCATCCAATGCTTGCCAAAGCTGGCCAAGCCATGACATCCCACCACTACCTAAGCGGAAAATAAGCAAGCCTTTCCTGCTTCTGAAGATGACATGCTTCCTTCTGTGCCCATTAAATGCTACAATAAGTGTCCTCTTCTACCCCGTTAAAGTACACATATTCTTTCCCATTCTCTTGTACTGTCTTAGAGAGTATAAACAAAACCCATCTGGCCCTTCATTAACTCCATTCGATTCCCTTTGATCTCATGTAAACTATGAGAAAAAGATCTAAGGCTTTGTTCTCCTTTCTAGACATGTGCATAATTCCTATCAATGTCAATGGGAGTTAAATATACCTATGGAGAGGGGGAAATATAGAAGCTGTAATGTATACTGCATTTTGGCATATATATATATGAAAAATGTAAATAAAGCAACCTTAATTTTATTTGTGTAGTACAGAGCCAGATTCCCTGTGTTGCTTCCTTCAGAAGACCCAGGCCTGCAGGCTCTGGGTAGCTGAAAAGCCACCCCAAATGGGGCACAGTGATGCAATTTACTCTGCAGTTCTTGCTCCAGTAACACCCTGGGGCAGGACCATACAAGACCCAGAGTATATGAGATCAGTAGGGAAGGGGACAGGAGCAGGGCACCTAGGAGAGGTGTTGGTTAAACTATTTATTGGGACTGGTTTTTAATCCTTTCATTCATGGACCGAGGGGTCTAGGTTACCGTGAGTGGAAGAGTACAGAGCTCAAAGGGAGAGGAAAATAAAATTACACCTGTTAAAATTACTTAAAATAGTCCTGTTGCATATAAATAATGGCATGGTGTAAAGTCTGTTCCACGGCCTTCCCAGGCCTGTGTGCTCCTAGCTTCTGGAAGCAGACATGTCTTTACACAAAGTGGAGTATGTATATTTGAAGCTAGGAAGAGGCTCAACTTCTCTTGTCACTGGTCAAACCGGCAACTTCAAAATAAACCCTCCAGTTTTTTGAACTTGCAAAATGGGTCCAAATGGGGGGGGGGGGGGGAGCTAGGGAGGGCAATGCACGGGTCCCAAAACTCAGAAATCAATGAAGGCAGGTGCAAATCTTGCCGGCTCAAGCTGCGCCCCTATAACTGAGGCCCCCCTCCAGAAGCGTACCCCAGCATGACCACGGCCTCCCGCGGCTAAGGTAGACGGGACCAGCCGGGGGAGATCTCCCAGCACCAGCTGAGTTCTTGGAGGGGAGAGGTGGCTGAGGGTTACTTACCCAAGCTAGGGAGCTAGAAAGCAGCTGCCCCCGACTTCCTAGCCCCTCTCTCTGCCAGCGCCTTCCTTTCTGGCTGCCTCGGTAGGCGCAGTGCTGGGGAGATCTAGCCGGGGGGCAAACATCGCCACTCGGAAGAAGCGCTGCCCCACTACGTTACCCCACCGCATGTCCCCGGGTTACGTGGCGCCCGGCTGCTGCTTGCCACCAAGGGAAGCAACAGAAACTGGCGGCGGCTGGGGGAGAGGGAGCGCGAGCCCCGAGCTGTTGGGGCCCCAGGGCCGCTGAGCGTCCGGCGCAGATCCCCAGCTCTGAGGGCCTGCCCCGCGGCAGCCCCCACCTGGCCGGTCGCCGCGAGGGGGAGCCGGGCACGTAGCAGCTCCAATCCCCTCCACCACACTGCCCCGGTGCACGCCTGGCCCGGCTCAGCGGGCGTCCGGCTGCTGCCCGCCAGCTCGGCAGCTCCGGCCTGAAGAGTCCAGCAGGCTGAGCGGACCTAGCCTGCAGCTGGGCGCTGACCCTGGCCACGCCCCCCCCCCGCTAGCTGCCCCGGGTCCCCGGGGGATAGCGAGCCCTGCCGCGGTTAGTCTCTTTGCTTCCCCGGAGACCGCGGCCCCTCGCTGTGGGTGCGGGGCTGAGTCCCAGCCACAAGGGGGTTTTGCACAATGACGGGGACGCTCGGCGGAAGCCCACGTTTCCCTCTCTGCCAGGGAGTCCGCGCTGCGATCCCCTGCTTTAAAATGCATGTACCACTCCCCATGCTCCCCTCCCCCAGCGGTTATGAGACACTTGTTGGGGGGGGGTCCAGGCGGGAGCGGAATGTGTCTGCCATCAGATCCGAGTCACGGAAGGCTGGGGTGTCGCGCGGCCAGGCTTTGGTGCTGCCCTATATGGGTAGCGAACAACAGACACGTGAAGTGTTGAACGAAGGAGAGGAAACGATGTACCGCCGGCAGAGACCCAGCTCCCGCTCCTTGCGCATCAGGGTCTGCCGCTGCCTCCCTCCGGAGCCGAGGGGGACAGACCGGCCAGAGAATGCAACATCTGCCGCAGGGCGAGCCCTGCCTTCCGCTCCCAGCGGGGTCTCTGGCAGCTGTAAGCCAAGGGGTTCTTTCTCGAGTGAGACGGGATTACCAGCACTAAACCCCTGTACCTGTAAAACCTCGGTTTATCCGGGATTCACCGCCCCTGCTTTGGCTGGTGTTTGCAAACTCGGTTGCACTAATTTGTACTTTTTGAAATCGGCTCAGTTAAAAAACAGCAATTAGCTTTTCAGTGCCAGACAAGCTGCTTTTCGTGTGGCCAAATCCTGCTCTCCCTACGCTGGCAAAATTCACAACGGGGAGTTTTGCCTGACAAAAGGCAGCAGGGTTTGATCCGAAGTGAATGTTTCTGTGATGAAGAGGCTGAGACAAAATCCCAAAATACTCTAACACCATTTTCATCATAAATAATAAGGAAGCGAAAAGAGAGCGGTGCATAGTCCAGTTGTTGCACGTTTAAAAGATACTCTGTTTTAATATTAGGTTCAAGCTGGCGTTGCCTGAATGAATAGCACATATCACATTTAAAGCGTGTGTGTGTATAACATTATACAGTCATGCATCTGATGAAGTGGGTTTTAGCCCACTAAAGCTCATGCCCAAATAAATGTGTTAGTCTATAAGGTGCCACAAGTACTCCTAGTTGGTTTTGCTGATACAGACTAACAGGGCTACCGCTCTGAAACATTATACAGACATTCAGTCTACTATTCTTACTCCGATATATTTTCTTTGTGTTAATTCCGAGGAATAAATTCTGAACATTGTTATGAGCGCTCCAAAACCTTCCGTTTGTTTTCCTGGCTTTAATTTAGAGATCTAGTGTACTAATCAATAATCATCCTTCAGTCTTTGAACACCAGGGGGCTGATAGGACTTTTCAAGACAAATTCCTCGGGAGATGATGTATACTTCACACTTACTGTGCACTTTACACAGGGAAAAAGAAAAGTCCAGTGCATTTATCGACGGAAACAAATTAATGAAGGCGCCCTGCAAAATGAACCGAGAGAATGTAGTCGATTTATACATTTATTTTTTGAAATTGATGAAGGCGCCGAACGATTTTACACAAACGGTAAAGTGGCTCAAGTTAAGGACATCATTCACGGCACGTAACTGTAGTTTGATGCCTCACCCTACTTAATGCTCTCCGTAGGAGCAGAATGCTAGCACCGTTTTCAATAACTGTCTGCCTTTCACCACATTGAAAGAGCAATATATTTAAAAGATGTATTATGCATGCAACACTTGATAGCGAGCTCTCACGGAAATGATCTCCTATCAGTTTCTATGAAAGCATTTGGGGCTGGCTGATTGTCAAGGAATTTAATTTAGACGAGCCAAATGCCTTCTTTCAGGTGACATGGAAAACCAGACTATGTCCTTGGACCTCCATAGCATTTCTAGACTTCTTTCACTGGAGAGAGAGAGAGAGAGAGAGAGAGCGAGAGAGAGAGAGAGAGAGAGAGAGAGAGAGAGAGAGAGCTGCAGACTTTTATTTGAGTATGTTGAAAAAAAACCCTGTTTGATGGGCTGCTTGCAAGATTGCTGACCAGATGGAATTCAGCTTCCGCCTAGATAAATGTGCTTTCCACTCTTAATTCTTACCCGGTTTAATCTTTCTCAGTTCACTCCGTTGAAAACAAACAAACAAACCAACAAACAGAAGAAACAACCGGCGCTTTGACTCTTTGGCTCAATTAAGGCAGCTCAGGGAACCCAGGCTTTAAGGCGATTGCAAAATGTGTCATTTGCGGGGCTTTGAAGAACTTCCTAGATGGTAATACACGGAGAGCTGGAAAACATATTTCTATCAACTTCGCGGCTCGAGATCTGGCAGCTGTATTATACAAATGCTCTTTTTTTTTTTCCTTTCAAAGACTAAACAATTGTTATTCCCTATATCAGGCTGAAAGAATTTCTATAAAAGAGATTTAAAAAAAAATCACCCTGAACATTTTGAACTCAAGCAGCCATTCATTAAAAACAATTGTGCATCGAAGATAAAGCACTAAAACTCAGAGGCAAATATGGTGAAGTCATGCGAGCTTTTATTAACTCCCCCCCTTCTCAGACATACAGTAAATTAGTTTGTCTTCGGCTATGACAAAAAGGCAAAGAGGGCTGCTCGGAAAATCTCACAGTGAGAGTCCAAAGCGAAGGCAACCAGAGACGTTTGCTAGATTACAAATCAGTTAGTGAACGTGCGTTAGTCAATAGTCGATTGCAACTCTCCTACTCCCCTTGCATATAAACACCGGAATGGCCTTCCAAGACATTCAGACAACTTTGTAAAACATCGTCTGTTTACACGTTCACAGTGAGAACAGTGATAAAAGGGTCTGAGCGCACGGTCTGAATCTTATATTTTCCTCTCCTGGGGCGGTCTGAGGGTCTGGTTTTAGATAGAGGATATTTCATATTTTTTTTTCCTCTATGGGGAAGGGCCAACCTTTCCGGCAAAGGAATACAGGTGCTCATAATAATTCTTTCCCCAGATTTTTAATACATGGACAAGAAGCCCATGTATAGCCCCATTCTGCGGTACAACTTTTAACTAAAGGCTTATTACAATGTTGAAAAGCAAAAACCAAAGAGCTCTCGTATTTCCCACTGGTCTCGCTCTTACAGGGAAAAAGCCAAGTCCTTCGCAAGTGTGAGAAACAGGGGAAAAGCCAGTTCAGGGCATGCGAACAGAGAACGGTGCAGTGCCTTTCCTTCAAAAATTGATCTGCCTTTGTAACAGAAGGCTATAATTTTCCCTTTTCCATAAATACAATTATTCTGTCTTATTTATAGCTGATGTTGAAATATCCCCCCTCCTTCCTGGAAAAAGGGAATATTATATATTTATATCGTTCTTTTGATTTATGAGATTCTTACTTTTAAAAATCCGAAGGAATAACAGTATGGTATTATTTCAAGCGTTTGTTTTATGTAATGCATCTCTTCTTCACTCCAGAGAAATTCGAATAATTCTCTGGCAACAAACCAAATGATGTGACCTCTGGCTTGCTAGGCTTATGGAATTGTATGGCCTCATCTTTGTCCTATCTGCACTGAAGACTATTCTTTTATACAGCATTTCAGAGCAGACTCATATTTCAGGCGAGCTATCTGATGCCCACACTATGAACAGGAAAATAGGGGCCCGATCCTGCAGTAAAAACGCCTACTAAAGTCAGTGGAAGTCTTGTCCGAGTAAAGATTGCAAGGCCGGGACCACAAGTAATCTTCTGGGTTGTTTTGTGTCTTCTTATTCCATAAAGTCCATTTTAAGGCTCCGATCTAACCCTACGTTCATATTTAGGCTTCAGGGGAACAATCCCTTTTACATGGTTTAAAATTAAAATGATCGAAAAACTAACCCTTTCCAGTTCAAACGCTCCAAGCAGAGTTTGCAACCAGCTGAAAAATCCCCCCCGGGAGATAATGACCTAATTTGTTCTGTATAAATTCACAAACACTCTCTCTCTCTCTCCGTTAACCTAATTGGATATTGTTTGTAATATCCAAAAAGTATGATTGTACAAAAATCACACACATGGGGGGACAGGGTGAAGAGAGAAAGAGGAAAATACTTTTTTCTATACCTGTTGCTTTGTAAATAACTCCTTTGCCAATAGATGGCATAGTGTCCTTTCCATTGTAAGGGATCCTGGACTAAAACCTTCGCCGATTTATTTACCGTTTGTTTGTTTTCCTTGTAGCATTTTTAACGCATAAACGTCTCTTTGCATTTCTTCCCCTGAGGGACAGAAAACAGGTATCTTTAAAAAGGTATATTGCAAAAATTAAAATTACAGATGTAATACATACTGTGAAACCTATAAAAATGCGTTTACAATGGTTACTTAAAAAGAAATTTATAACTTTCATATGTACCTTCCTCATGCAATATGCAACTGCCATATGTTTCCTAGTTCCATAATTCAGTTTTTCCTGGACAGCTAGAGCAGGTAGTGCTTCTTAAAGTACATTTCATGTAATATGAGAACTAGCCCTCACTAAAGACCGAGGGTCACCATAAAAACACAAGCCCTGCTTTAAAATTCTATTTAACTCCAAATTGTTGCTTACAATTGTACCATAGTGTTCTTGTGGGCCCACGTTAGGATAAAACTGGGATATATACGCTGTATCTTTTTACTGATGAAATCCCAAATCCCAAACATAAATATTTCCAATTAGTGCCCCTGCCCCCCAAACGATGGTGATTTAAGACCATCTAATTTAATTCCGTACATGTTTTGATATTTTTTTTCCTGAGACAATAGTGAAAATATTACTTAAATTTATAGTAAAGCAATAAAAAAGTTAAGCCCCAGGTTTCCCCTCATTTAATGTTTGCCGTCTCTTATTTTTGTGACTAGAATCATGAAAAGGCTGGGTTTTAAATCATTTTTCTGAAATTCACAATAAATGTAAGTGACAAAGTCATACTAAAGACCAGAGATTTCCTTTAAAATGATTCATACTTGTGGCTGCATAATTCCAAATTGATGTCATATTTTTAAATGCTAGAAAACTCAATGAAGGTAATATTTATAGTTTTAACACCGGTGGCTTTACATTGTGTCTTTAATTCTTTAATGCAATTCCTCAACATTTTCATCGGTCAGGAAAAACTGATTAAAAGGGATCGCGTGTTTATTTCCGCCTTTATACTCAGCAGCAGGCAAGCATATATTTTCCTGAGTTTTCAAACCGAAACTATGGATACGGAGAGAGTGATCGTTTTGCAGTTAATTAAAAATAGGTCAACTGCCGCGTTGAGATGGCAGGAGGCTAAGCAAAACAACGGTCCAAATGCAACAGAAATAGAGAAGACAGGTCGATCCTATCATGTAGGCAAACCTTCCCTGGACCTGAAGCCGGATTCTGCAGTCCTCTTTGAAATCAACGGGAGGTTTGCCTGTGTTACTGAATAATCGCTGGACACCTGGTTACTTAATAAATCTGACAGGCTGGTTCCTCGCTCTGTTTCCCCAAAGGGATCTAATCTGCCCCTTCCCACCGGGCTCCTTGTTGCAGGTTACACTGGAACCTTGGCGTGGAGCATCTGAAGCAAGTGTGTTGGGTAGCTAACCATAATAGCGGCTTGTTTCATTTATTGGGTTTCACCCTTCTCTTTCTTTCTAACAGTCTAAGATGAGACCTGCTGCTGAGCAGAACCGTGTGATAAATATAACGGTTTAGGTACATTCCTGGGATCCTCACCTGTTGGTAAAAACATGACAAAATGGATGAGGCCAACCTGCTAAACTTTACGCCCAGAGTGTCCAGCTCTATGGGCCTGCATTGCTCACTCTTACTGGACGCTAATGAATCGCATCGTATTCACCAGAGCCGTCCAGATAAAGTTGGCTCAAATCCTGAGGTCTTGAGTCATGCCGAAAGCCTGATCTGTTGCAAGGATGGGAATCCGTATTGGATGGGGTAACTCTAGGTTTACACGGGTGTAACTGACATCAGAACCCATCCTTTACTCATGCGTGTAGACAAGTTTCGCCGGAGTGTAGAATCAGTAAGGACAGAAGGGGATGGCGGGTTGTGTCAGCAATGGTATGTGCTCTGGTTTTCCGCCATTGGGCTGGAAACAAATGACTACGTTTGGGGACAACAATTTGGGAAAATCTAAGCTAGCCCTAATAATCTGAACGAAAGCCTTTCAGAAAACGGACTTGAGATGTTCCAACGGGACTAGGAGATTTAGCCACACAACTCCCATTCATGCTAGTGGGAGTCGTGCGCCTGACTCCTCGGTTTGGAAAATCAAGTTGGGAAAGAGCCTCGCTCATGTCCGGGTGCGCGGAAAACAACACCCATTTACTTGAGAGACTGTGGAAGGGATCCTGATCGCCCTGAAGTCAACGGGGAGGGAGTGGGAATGTTGTCCCGATTCACACCGTGTGAAATCCCATTGAAGTGAGCGTGTGATTTGTCCCTGGAGGTTTTGCCATTGACTTGACTGGGAACAAGGACAGGCCCTGGAACAAATAGGGCCCAATTCAACCCTCCTTATTCAGCCAAAACTGACTGAGTTCAGTGCTGGTTTTGGCTGAAGAGAACGTGAGCGGCTGAGCCCCGCCCCTTCAATTGTGCGGCTCCAAAGGCGACATCCTGCTAGATTCCGTTTTCACTGAAATCCCTGACAAAACCCTCCTGATCGCCAGTGTGAACGGGATCAGGCCCATTAACGATCAATTGATTGACTGATTGATTTATCATCCAATCAGCAATTCTCAGTCACTGGAGACAGCCTTTTATTTTTTATGCTCACCTCTTTCTTTTTAAGCTAACATTAAACACAGAGAAGGAAGCTTAACAAGAGAGCTGGTGAAAGCAACTTGGTTCTAAACAGCAAGAGCATTTAAACAGAATTGGTGCTTGAAATCCAGTCCCCAAGTTCCAGATTTGGGCCTAGATAGCCCCATGTAGCTGACTGCTGAGAAACTGTAATACCCCCACACAACCAGGAGGGCTAAGGAAGTTTTCCTGTCTGTTTTAAATTTAAGCCGTACTTAACCCTATTTTAGCGAGTTTTTATAGGCGATGCAGATCTTTGGGAGATTCCGTCTAGATTTTTTTTGGTTTTGTTCTCCTCCCACCCCGCCCCGCCCCGAGCTGAATACTGTTCTGGCAGAGTAACTGAGGTGTTAACCTGCCTTCCAGCATTTTACATATTTGCTCTATCTTGCTTAGCACTTTGCTTAGAACAAGCTAGAAACGTTTTAATGATGGACACACGTCTCATGTACAGTAAGATCGTGGCTTATCCTGAGAATTTCTGATCAACTCCTATAAATCCTCTTTAGTTGGTAATATTTAGTTTATTCTATTACAAAGCAGCTGAGCTAAAATAACTGCTGACTTTTTATATAAAACTTTTTTTGGGGGATGAGGGGGTCCACTTTATTGAAAACTTTTGTAAAATGATATAAACAACTTTCGTAGGGCCCGATTCTGGATTCCCTGGCTGAGTAAAGATATGCGGAATCGGGTCCTGAAAGAGAAAAGAAATGGCAGTTTTTGACATTCCTGCCCTCTTTCATGGTAAGCGGAGGTTTAATGTTCAAATATATTTGCAGAAAGAAAAAGGTTGAATGAAGACAAACCGCAAACTAACTTCTGTATGCCCTTGAAGATATTCAGTGTAAGAAAATGTCAAGTCGTTAAAATATATTTTTTCAGGTCTAAATTTGTAATAGCGCTGAATACAGAAATACAGTACTCAAATGCTTAAACCCCATCTACATTTAAAATCCAGAAAAATAAAGGTTATGCCGAGAGACACCACGAAGGTGTGTTTTTCATCATCCCTTAAAAAAAAAAAGTTTTTACAGCCATATGGATCACAGATCGTTCAACACATTTCAATAAATCCAGCTATTAAAAAAATGAAAACAGCAAGTCAAATCGCAGATTTGCAGCAGAAAACTGAAAAAGTAAACGCCCTGAAATACGGGATGATTTGTATATACCTGATGTGAAAGCACTCAGGGTCAGAGCAATAACCATTTCATGAGTATACATACACTGCAGCCGTTCTGCATCTCTAAACGTTAGACTCCTCGCTGGTAAAGGACAATGATTTAGCCCCAGAAGAAGGAAACAGGAATTGGGGTTGATCAGGAACCTTTATGTTAGTAACTCCCGGTTTTCTAAAGTGTACGTATGGCATTTGTAACTGGTTGGTTTTGATTGGTTCGTTTTGAAATATGTCTTGCTTATTCTTCTAAACCCGGTCTCCCTGTAGTGCATACCATACCAGGCTCCTTTAACAGACGTAGTGTTATTGGGAATACAGAACAGCCGTTTTTATTGGGGATTGTTGTAGCCGTTTAAACCGGTGACTGTTTGGATTAATTTAGCACATTTCCGGAAAGTTATTGTTGTATTAAGCCCGAAACCCACCTAGCATTCCCCATAGCATGCCCCGTGGCACTGCTTTCTGCAGAAGTTGGCTCGGCTCTCGCCCGTTTAAAAAACAGCTCCATAAAAACTGAGATCAACAGACACATTTAAACCCAGCCCCGGTGTTTGTGATGTTTATTGTGTATTGCCCTTGCCCACCAGACCCGATATGACATTCTGCAAAGTTTGCCAGCAGGACAGGCTCCCAGCCTCCAAACGATAACGGTCGGTGGGTGGGAAGCATTTCGGTATTTTCAGCTTAAAGTATATGCGTTGGTAGGTCAGTACCTGATCCCTGAGATGGGGCCTGCCGATAAGGGAGATGATGATTTGGAAAGTACCTGCCGGTCAGAGTCCGGTGGGTGGCTCGCAGCTTCCTCGGTGGGTGCCCGGGTGGGTCCTGCCATTTCAGATCCCTAGGAATGGGCAGATGACCTGGTGAGATCTTTGCAGGTGGGGAAGGGGCCTTGGTGGTCCGCGGCCAGGGTCCCAATTACAGAGAGATCCCAGCAGCCGCCGCATGCACAGATCCATTTCCCTCCTCTGTATATATTGGCCTAATTTCCATCTTGATGGCGTTTAAACTCTTGAAAGATCCTTTAGCTTAGCACTTTCATCCACTCTGCACATCTGATTTTCTTCAGATTCAATCACACTTGGAATAGGCAGAGCAGACAGATTTTAGACCATGGAACAGTTAATAGATCCCAGATTGAATGTAAAGATTAACTCCACAGCCCTGTTCAGTGACTGACACTAGACATTTTACATTATCCTACAGATTCAAAATGACATAAACTGGAGGGGGATTTTCCCACTTATGACTTGCTTTAAGACAAGTTACTATCTTCTCCAAGGGGGGCTGGATAATGCCACTGCTTGTTTGATTCATTAAATGTGTCTCGGCCATCTACATTTTCACACCGTTAACGCATTTCTAAAATTTAAACATTGTTAAAATTACTCGAAAGGCTAATTTAGCACTAGGATATTTGCTAGGCAGTCCTTCCCCTTCCCCAAATTCTGGAGGTTCAGCCCGCTCGTTATTGAAGTTAAGAGATGGGTTTACATTTTAGTGGTATGTAAAAAACCCTGTTATCTGGACCCTTAGAACCTATGAGATTTGCTACTCAATAGTTCAAACAATAGCTCTAAGAACATACATGACGCAGAACGTTAATGTAGTCTACAATTACAGAATATGGATATGATTGTTTAAAACAGTGCCCTAAATCCGTGATCGCTCTTATATAAAACCTTAATATTCCTTACGTAAGATGTGTTTTTCTTCTATTTAACGATATGAAGCACTTTGATGTGACAGTGGAAACGTTCTGTAACACTGTGTTCTAAAGGAAAGGGTAGGCGAGCTGTTTCTTTGGCTGGTTTGGGAAAGCAAAGAGCATAATAATACTGGCCCCAGCTCTGTAGCGTTTGATATTTTGTTCATGGGAAAAAAGACAAAACGATCCGTTCCCTAGCCCGCACCCGAATATGATTATTATTAAGTAAATGTCAGTGCTCATACAAGGCTTCGCTGAATTTCCTTTTTTTTTTCTTTTTAGCTTCAGTGTACAATCGATTATTGTAACGGGGGCTTCGAGAGTTTGTGCTTAAATTCACGCTGGCCCCTGTTTTAATACAATCAGAGCAGCGGAATAATTCACAACCCTGCCGTTGTTATTATTATTAAGTTTTTAAACCTGGCTGTTCCCCCGAAGAACTACTGTAGAAAGGGAATGCAATGGGCACTTAAAGCCGCGGGACAGCTTTGTACATTTCAAACGAGGTTCCTTGAGGGGAGTTTTAAGACTAACGCAGGTACAGTCCCAACCACGGAACAAAAAGCTCCTGACCAAAAAGGTAAAAGAAGAATAAAAAACTCTGCCATGCTAATAAACCTGGGTGTAGTTAAATACCCTTATTCTGCATGTATGCAAATCTGAGTCCCCTCTGAGGTTTGCGTGTGTTCCCAGCAGGAAACATTGCAAGCTGGGAAAAGCAACGTTTCCCTATTTTTAATGAATGCTCTTTACCCAGAGTTAATTTGATGGGAGTGTAACGGGGGAGGGGCACGAACCTATTTTTATCTATTGAATTCTGGTCTATGCTGCTGCCACGATCAAGTGAAGCAGCCTCGCACCTTTCACGCGGGAAGGCGGGGCGGGGCTGTGACTGGCACGCCCGCAGGGGGGAGGGGGCCGAAGGGGGTGAATTCTGGAGTCGGAGAGCATCACGTTGGGTTCCCCCACACCCTGCACTTTTATAACCTTGTAAGGAAGAAGGACCGGGCTCGAGATAATCCCCAATTTCTGATTGGCCCGCACATGGCTTGATTGACACAACCCCCCCCGGCTCCGCCCAGCCCCAGTCACTTTATTGACACTAATGAGCGAGTTCTTTCCCACCGGTCTCCTGCTTGGAAGTGCTGACAGATCAAGGCAACAAATTTCAATTACAAGCCCTAATTTGTGTCCGCAGAGCGTTCGTGCCCCATGTCAGTCCTGCCTGGCCCGTCAGACGAGGCAGAGCTCGGAGGAGGAGGAGGGGGCGGAACAGCGCCTCTGCAAACGGGACCAGTTTAGGCAAACTTGGCTGATCCCTGGCACTGGAAAAGCAGGGCGAGGAGCGCCCCGCGCCCCGCGGCTGGGGGATCGGGAGGGCGGCAGGGAGCGAGGGCCGGGCGCTGCGGCGCGGCTTTGGCCGGGGGCCCGCGGTGTGTCTATGAGCGGGGTCTAGGGCGGGGAGGGCTGCGCGCCGGGCATGGCAGAGAAGCGGCGACCCTCGCCCGGCACCGCGATGAGTCTCAAGGCTCACGCTTTCTCGGTGGAGGCGCTGATCGGAGCCGAGAAGCAGCAGCACAAGCAGCCGAAGCGGCGCAAGCTGGGCGGCGAGGAGGAGCCGGCGGCGGCGGCGGCAGAAGCGGGCAGCGGCTGCGAAACGGGCTCCTGCGAGGGCGCCGACATCGCCCCGTTGCAGCCCCACGCTGGGGCAGCGTCGGCGCCTGGCAGGAGCTGCGGCGAGCTGGAGCTGAGCTGCGGCGCCCAGGGACCCGCCGGTGAGTCTCCTCCCCGCTCCCATCCCACCGCGCTGGGCGCTGCAGCGGGAGCGGGACCAACCTGCGCACCCCGCCCAAGCTGTCAAAGCAGCCGCTGGCCCCACACACCGGCCGGGGCCCGGGGAACTTCCCCGGGCACACTGAGAAGGGGCGGGGGGGCGGATTCTGTCCCAGAGCCCAACCCCGGCGTGGCTCATCTTTGCTCGCTGCAAACCCTCCTGCGCCGGGTCAGGCACTCCGGCTTCTCCCTCTCGCTGTGTAGGAGGCTCACTCACTCTTCTGACAGTTTTTCAAGTTTCTTTCCTCTCGCCTCCTCCCCTTCGAACCCGGCTTGGCTCCGGATCCAACACTTCTCTCCCGTCCCCTGATTATTTTTTCTCTTTAACACCGTGGTGCAAAAATCCCTCCCGCCAATGAGCTGGTAGTAAAATATCTGTCAGAGCGGAGATGTGTTAATTCAACTGCTCCAGGCATTCGGGGAAACCAAGGGTCCGGTGCGCCCCGATCGTGTTCATTTAAAAGTTCCGTTCTCTGGTATTTTTGGCAACTGCATTTCAGGTTAACAGCACCCTAATCCTAACACTAGACGTAAAAAAGCTGAGGCGAGGAACAACGTGGATTCGTGTCCGTTAAAAAATCCGGTGCATTAATATGCCAGAGAAGGGCAAACGCTGCAGAGGTGAAATCAAATGTCCAGCGAAATCTGCAGCCAACGCTGCGACGCTGATTCATTTCCCGCACGCCTGCAAAAAGCAGCGCAAAGGGCCTGGCTCGCTCCGCCCCAGCAGCACCGGGAAAACAATCAGCCCGACCGTATCTCCTCGGTGCCAGGGGTTTGCTGCCTGCTGGTGCTCACCCCTGAAGCGGGGCTGCCGGGTCCCGTGGAGCGAGCGCCCTGGCTGTGATGGGTGCTATTGAAAAGATACCCCTCCGGCGTCTGTTATCAGCTCTGAATTCCCGGTCCCGGATGACTTTTCGCCCCGCGCTGGGACACCCGCGTATACCCACTTGCACAGGCCGCGTATCTCTGCGCTGGGCCCGCCACGGGAGAGACAGGAGGGCCTCGGCGCAGCTAGCGAGGACCGCGCTGTGTGTAAACGCTGGGAGGGACGCGCGCTGGGTCGGGAGATGCTCCAGGCCTCTCGGTGCCTCTCCCCTAGCTGCAGTGGGTGGCGTGGGAAGACTTTTGACTGGCTCTTTCTCTGTTGCTTTGGGGGCAAGGGCTGGACCCGGCAGCCCTTCCCCGGGCTCCTCTCCGTCCAAGGCGCTCCAAAGTCCCTGGGAGCTGTGGCTGCGGCGATCCCGGGCCCTGCTCTCTGCCTGACCCTCTCTTCCGCTTCCCTGCCTCCCGGCTCTCATTCCAGGCAGCTGCGAGGAGAGTTTCCTAGGAGGGTCCCCGCCCGTCTCGCCCGGCGGCTCCCCCAAGGGGTCTAGGGCCGGTTCCCCTCCGCCAACCCCGCAAGTGCCCCGGGTAGATCTGCAGGGAGCCGAGCTGTGGAAGCGCTTCCATGAGATCGGCACCGAGATGATCATCACCAAGGCAGGAAGGTAAAAAGGCGCGGCGCGCACTCATCCAAATCCGCCTTCTGGGGCAAATGCACTAGGGCGAAAGTGTCGGGCTGCGCCGGGCTGTTCTGCTACACTCGCCAGGAGAGACGCAGAAAGCCAGCACCCAGCTTCTGCACCTCTGGGTGGGCGCAGCAGTACCGCGGGGGGAGAAGCTGCGTAGGAGTAATCGAAATCAGACGGCACAACCACATCACAATCAAACCGCCATGAGAAAACTAAAGAGTTCAGGCCCCTTTTCCCGCAGGCAGCGCTTGGGTGCACGGGTCCTTGAAGAAAGCAGTAGTTTGTTAGTCATTTCCACCCCACACTCATAAATACAACAAATGAATAGCATAAACTGGCTTGTTAATTTCTAGTCTCCGGTCCAATTTACAGTTGCAGGACAGGCACATTTTTCTTTTTCTCGGTACCCCTGTTGTTTCTTGGAACTAGGGAAAGCTGGAGTTTCTAGGAGGCTAATATGGCTAAAATTAATTGTGAAGTCCATTGATAAAGGAAGATCAGACTGAATACAAATGAGACAGGATATCCTAACTGCCCTCCTGATTTATGCTATGCTCTCCTTCAGGTGGATAAACACATTGTCTCATAATATAGCTTTGTTCATTCACGTTAATCAAATACAAAATGTGATGCTGCAGCAGCCAGATTTGTTATGCTGTTTTGGACAGCTAATTTATAATAACTATACAGATGGCATGCACAGTCTAAAATCTGCAAATACATCAAAGTGGATAAAGCAAATTGATTTATGAGCTAGGTAGATCACGATAATTTTAGATGGGCACAGGAGCATGTGGAGTTTTAGGTTTCCTGTTCATTAGGATGAAGTCTATGAATGTTGTATTCTTCTAAAATAAACTTTCCCCCCTTTCCAATGGATACACATGGCAAAAACCTGGCTAGTATAAAAATATCTGAACTTATTAGAAATTACAAAAACATATTTGATTGAATCCATATGCTACCTTCTCCATTTTCAGCGAGGCTTTATTAATGATTGAAATGCAGTCTTAACTAGCACAAAGCAACATTTGTCTTGAGGGTCCAGTCAAAGATTTTCCTTTTTTATCTTACAGGTGCACTGAAATAACAGTAGGAACCAGTTAGCCAAGACAGTTTCACCCTGCTGTTTATTTAGAAATTATAGAAATAACATATATTTTTTCCTTCTACAACTTTAATTTCGTTAATTGTTTAAGAACAACAGAAAACATGGAATTTAATTTGGATGGCATTTGGATTTATGTAGTAAGAAAAAATTCTTTTATTAGTATGCAATCAACTAGTCATTATAAAATTTCTTATTTTTGCCCTTCAGAATGAACTTTTCATCTAAAAGGCAAGTGTCAAACACACCCTGAATTGAGACATGATTTTTTTAATTTAAAATCTCCACATTGGTTAACTATTCCACTTGTGGACATCAAATGATCTAAATTATGAACTTATTTATAAACATACTTTGTACTTTGGTTTCTGCTTTCAATAAAGATGTTTTACTGTACCTTTCAAACACAGAGCAACTCATGGACTTCACCTTTAGTATGTTACAGACCGTAAGTCCCTTCTGAATAAGGAACATATTGTTTGGTTACAGCATGGTACATTGAGTTTTATAACTGCATCCTTGTTTTATATTTATATCACCATGTCTTTAATGGTATAATTTGCTGATATATAAGTGACACGCCCTTTGCTGCTGTCAGTACTCATCTGACAATTTAAATTTCTGCAGGTTGTGATCTTGCTTGATAAGAGCTGTTACTTGCGCATCTCATGTAATACATGTCTAGTAAATGGCTAGCAGGCTTTAAATGCACATGTAGCTAAAATAAAGTCTCAAAACAAAATGACTTACTATCTAACAATAAAGTTGAAATTAAATGGTGATATTTGTACTCTCAAAATGTATCACAAAACATATGAAGCATTGTTCAGCAAAAATGCACTTTAAAAATCTGTTGTAACCTATCAAATGGACATTTCGTGGCTATGTGGCCATAATGATCAAAAAAGACTCTTACAGACTTCTCTGTATTAGGGAGGGAGGGGGTGCTCACAAACTGGTTACTTTGCTGTACTGTACAACTGTTCCCAAATCCGTTTCATATTAAAATGACCTCCCTTTTTCTCTGTTCAGGCGGATGTTCCCCGCAATGAGAGTGAAGATCTCAGGTTTAGACCCACATCAGCAATATTACATTGCCATGGACATTGTGCCAGTGGATAACAAAAGATACAGGTACTGTAATTGTAAAACACAAAGCTTGTGATGCAAACCATACAGATACGGCTGTTGGCAGAGAATATGAATCAAATATATATGAACAGAAGGTAGAATTTAACGCTCTTCCAAATTTTTATTTTCACTCAGTGCATAAAAATAAGTTTGTTGTGCCAAGTGTGCAAGAACAACTGCAGTTTTTATTGAAGTGCTTTCTACATTAGGCTTATGTTCGATAGGTGAGCAGTCATTTTTTTTTTTTGCTTTCACAGACTGCAATTTAGCCCCATCAAAGAGAAATTTTTAATGTATTTTAGTTCCTAGTTCACGGCTACATACATCCACTTTGTGTCCCTTTGTAGTTATTTCCTACCAATGAATAAATATTAAAATTATATATTCTAGTGACACTACATTAAAATGCAAAGCATTTAAATGTTCTTGAATTATGATTCAGATGGATTTATGATAAATGCTGCTCCTTGTGTTATGGATTCAGATTAAAAAGGGATAACAGGTATCTTTAGTGATTTTGATTTGAATGAATTATGGCATTTCTGTCTGTGAAAACTTCATATTTTAAAGAATATATTTATTAATGATTGACCAGTTATGCTAATTATTTCTTTAACACTTCAAAGAAGGGTCACATTTATGTGAACTCTTACCAGGGCAGTCCTGGGCTAAGCAAGTAGTCCTATGCCTATTGGACTACTGGTCTGATGAAATGTTTGCAGGTTTAGGCCCACAATAATTACTATTAGCACGTTTAGAAACTTTATGAATCAAGGGCCTGACCTTATTTGCCATTAAAGTCAAGAGAAGATTTTTACCAAGTGGTTCGATGGGAGCAGGATTGGACCCTTACATATTATCATTTTGGTTATTTCAACCCATTGTTAGAACAATTCAGTAAATCTATTTCCCATAGGTTTATGAAACTTTAATATAGGGAAAGAAGATCAAGCTGACCAGACTTACTCTCAAGGAATACTTTTTTCTCACCATACCAGCACTGAGTCTGAACTACATTTCTTGTGTAACTAAAATTATTAATTGTAATTTCCTCCTTTCATAGGCACATTTATGACAATTTTAGTTCTGTTTACAGAGAAATTTTCAGCAAGGTGACAATATAAACTCCGAGAACAATTCATATAGTGGTGGGGGGGCGGGGAGGGGAAAGGGTGTTTGTTTTTGGATTATGTCATAACAAACCGAAACAGGTTTTCTCTGGGCTAGAGCAGTTCAATTAAAATGGAAAATCTTTATGCTGATTTGGGTCCAAATTAAGACTTTGTCAGCTGGTCATAACAGAAATGTAAATTTACACAGTGCTGAGAGCATGTAGTTTCTGATCTTTATAAACAGCGATCTTTATGTCAAGACTTGAATAACGTTAAAAATTCTGATATTCAGATGAGGAAATTAATATTAAATAGTAGTAGTTTTAACAATGAATGTGTCTTTTTCATTTTAAATATATATGTATTGTTATAGTCCTTGCTGTCTGCATGGCTGACTATTAATTTTCCAAAAAAACAAATTCAGCTCATGTTATCATATATAAAATGCAGTATTTTCATGGTTGGCACGCACATATTTTTGTTAAGAATTTAGTATTATGTTTATTTTATCTTCCTGGTAAATGGTGGTGTTACTTTTATCTGATTTCACTTTTCTGTAAGCAAGGCTCTTATGCAGTGGATGTATTCTTTTATACTGATTATTATTTTACTCCCATTACTGTGCTTGATACTTTACAAACTGCCTGCCCTGAACATCTGAACAGCAAAGAGATACCATAACAGTTGTACACTAGGCCCAATCCTGCTCCCCTTGAAGTAAATGACAAAACTTTAACTGAAATGGTATCAGCTGAGGATAATTTATATTTAAACTTAGCAAAATTAAACCTTATCTGAAAAGTTAGGTATTGTTTTAAAATATTTTAAATAAATTCAATGAAGTACAATTTGTAATGTTCACACCTTAATATTAAATATTAAATCTAATTCATTCACAAATTAAAAAGAATAATAAATAAGATAAGAAATATTAAAACAAATAACAAACTGTATGATTTAGGTAGAGGCTGTTTCTCCACAAGAAGGAATCACGAGAAGGTACCATAGATATCATTTCATAATTGATGGCTTCGTATGATTTACATCCATACATATTTGTAATGAATAATTTTGTTTCCACTATTGATAATGTTGCATATTCTTTTTTCTCTTAAAGAGGAGAACCGTACAAAGAGACATACCTGGTGAAAGTGTTGAAAGACATTTCTTAAAATTAAATCATACTGTTTATTTTTTTTGCTAAGGGCATTGTTCTTTTTTCTGAAGGGTGTATGCCTATCAGACATATTCATTTGCACAGTTTTTAATTAGTGGGTTTTAAAAAATATATAATTGTTCTACAAAATGGCTGAATTCAGAATAAGATATTTTTACTGAAGGATAAGACATTTTGACTGCAGAATGACTTTATTTTTTTTTAATAAAAAGAAACATAATAGGATGTGGGTTTTTTATTTAAATATTTCTGTGGTACTGTCGAGAAGATCAATATGGTTCTCACAGAAATCTTCTCCTTTTAATTTCATTCTCTTTTTCATTGTCACAAGATGCGTTGTATCTGGAATAGTTTTATTTGTGGACTGTTTCATGTTAGAAACAACATGCTAAGTGAGTCATATAAAGAGTTGTTTATGTCATTGTATAGATTAAGGGCCAGATTTTGCTCTGTTTATACTGGAGCCCATCCAGAGTGATGCCATTGAGATCAGTGGATCTATCCCAGCGTAACTGGTGGTTAGTGGAAAGACTGCAACTGGCTTTAATGAGAGTTGGATCAGGCTCTAAATGAGAGCAGAATTTGGTCCTGTCTGTTGTAGATACTTTTGCTAATATTTTGTAACTCAGCTGTATGCAGCAACTGAAAATTGAAAGTTGAAATAAAAGTAAATTTAACATGTTATTTGCAGCAAAGAACACTATTGTGTTTCTTAGTGCGGCTATTAAGGTAACTTGACAGTGGTGAGAGAGAAGGCTCCCCAAAATGCTGTGACTTTGTTTATATTGATTACTTGCCTTTTATCTCTCAAATCTCAGTTGAATTTCCTCGCTATTTTTATAGACTTCTTTTAAGTTGGTTATTTTCCCTCTTTTTTTTTTCCTGTTGGAAAAATGATCACTTCTCTCTGGGATATTGTGACTAGATCCATTGTAATTATTGTCCCTCAACATTTGTACATTGACGGGTGCTGTACGTATGAAGTCCTGCTATAACAATATAAATCAGCCTGATTAATTATTTCCAGTTCAATTCTGACAGATGTTGGGCTTCTTTTTATAGGTATGTTTACCATAGCTCTAAGTGGATGGTGGCCGGGAATGCTGATTCACCAGTACCTCCTCGTGTGTATATTCACCCTGATTCACCCGCCTCAGGGGAGACTTGGATGAGGCAAGTGATCAGCTTTGACAAACTGAAACTTACGAACAACGAGCTGGACGATCAAGGGCATGTGAGTATCCCATGTCTTACAATATTGCAAACTAGCACATCAGTCATCAAATAAAGATTTTATGACGTATACCTTCCTCTTGACAAGAATGAACTCAGCCTTGCAAAGCTTCATAAAAATTGACCAGCACACATACAAAATCTGCTCGTTCTTTAGCTTTGATAATTGATTGATGATTTTTTAAAATGGCTGCTAGTTTATTTGCCCCTCAAAAATATGAGACCCCTGGATAAATAGAATTGTGCAAGACTGGATTAACTAAACTAAAAGTACAGAATTGCTCTTATATTTTACCACCATATCCATCTATCTTGCAATTTCAGTTTTTATCAAAAAAGTGTGCTTAAACTCACAAGTAGTGCGAATAAATGTTAGTAATATGTAATAAGTTTATGTGAATAAAAAGTACATTTAACTGTTTTTTTTAACCTAAACATTTGTGTGAAATCCCATGAGGTGTTAATAATTGCACTCCAAAATGAACAACATGGGAGCTGGGTTCACTCTGATAATGATTTATTACATACCTTATGAAGCAAGACCCTTTCACAGCTGAGGCTCATTACTTCTGAAAAAGCTGGCAAACTGCTGCAGTATGAGTGCTCTGTTTGCAAGCTATGAATTGTTTAGTTATGACATTATCTAATGTGACAAAATCTGTTTATATTCATATTTCCTTTTCTCTTGAAAACTGTTGAAACATGACAGATGTAAGCCAGCGTCTTTCCAACAATCCCTAAAATAGTTGTACTTGACACCTTAGGAAATAATTAAAAAACAAGAAGTGTTTTTAGACAGGATGAAGTCTTTACTTTGGACAAATCCAGTAATAAATGGCAAATGTTGGGGTTCTTTCAAAGGGAACATTGAACTCAAAGTGTCTAGAGTTTTAGGAACTTGAGTGACAAGTCAGAGACCGGATGTGGGTTCCATTGACTCTAAAGTGGCCAGACTTATTAAATAGGATGATTCCTCAGTCACGAAAAGGGATAAAATGGAAGACCCCGAGCACTATATGCAAAGATGCTATATATAGCTATCAGCACTTTTTTTCTCTGCACATTTCCCATTGAAGTCAGCGGGACCGCTGCTTGCAGAACAGTGTGAGAACATCGTCCCAATTGTAAATTCTACAAGCACCTCCATTTTCTCTAAAGAAAATATGTGTCTGTAGGGAACGTCTGTACTGCAGTCATAGGGTGTGACTGCAGCTTGGGTGGACGTACTGAGTTAGCTGTAATCTAGCCCGGTTGGGTACTGGAGCAGTGAAATCAGGGTTCCAGGTGGACTTGTACAGCCCACGCTGAATGTCCCTACATGGGAGGGGGTAGTAAAGTGATGGGGCCAAGTCATACCTAATTAAATAGTGGATTTGCACTAGAGATAAATCTGGTCCAATAACTCTGCTGTGTTAAGCCTTGTTCTTTATCTCGGCAGTCTTTTTTCAGTTCTTTGCCTATCCTTTGTTTATGTTACATAGGTGTGAGCAACTATTTTTTCCCACCTGGTTGCAAGAAAGAGTCATAGTATGTTATCGGCAGATGTTGCCGGAGTCAGATTGCTGTTTCACTGTAGATATGTCCGTAAAAGATTTTGAATTAACAGTATTTCTATTTAGAATTTAACGCCTCCCTCCAATATTTACACTGTTTATCTGTGGAATTATGATCCGGGGGGTCTGATTCTGCAGTCCTGGAATGAATAAAATGTTATTCAGCCTAAGAAGTTCCATGGGCTTCAGTGGGATTACTTGTGTATCTGCAATTAATGTGAACACGGGTTGCACCAACATTTTACTGAAGGGCTTAAAAAGTGAAGAGAGCTGCAGTTCTGGAAGACTCCAATTCTACAGCTGACAGGCTGTGTCGACACTTGCAGTTAGTGGTGTGATTCCGAGATCGTGCAGACATACTCGCACTGTGTGCTAAAAATAGTAGTATAGTGTTGGTAGCCTGGGCAGAAACGAGTGGCAGCCTGACCTAGCTGCCCCAAGTATGTACTCATGAGGTCCAGACCGGTTCGTACTCAAGGCAGTTAGCCAATGCCACCCCGCACCGCTGCTCCATGTACTGTGGCTACACTATAGCTTTTAGCTTGCTAGTTCCATGAGAGCTACAGAGAGTATGTGTAGGTGAGCTGGGAATCACACCCCTACCTCCAAGAGGAGACGTAGCCAACCGTCCAGGCAGATTGTTGTAACCATTGACTTCAGTGAGGCTACATATGGACACAGCAGTCTGCCCATGTGCTATTAGTTGCAGGACTGGGGCTCAAGATTTAATCTTGAAGATGGACAAAGAGCTAAATTACTGTATTTACTATACTGTATGCTGTATACATACTATATTGTGCAAGGCCACATTTCAGGCTTTCCTCCCCCTGAGCTGAAATCCACAGTGTTTGTAGCACATCCTTATTCATGGTGCAGAGAAATTTAAAATTACTGGAGCGCTCTTTATTTATTAAAGTTTCAGTTTGGAAGCTAGCCAAGTAGTATTCTTCTACAGAGATGCAAGACACATTGAACTGATTGAGAACTGCAACATTCCCCCCTCCCAAAATAAAATAAAAAATGGAAATTTAAGGGTTTTTTTTTTAAAGACAATAGAGGGTTGGTTGCAAACTTCATATTTCTAAAATCTGGGACATTGCAAACACTCATCGTTATCAGAAAAGGCAAAAACAGAAAGCAGAGAAGTGCCTATTTCAATGGGTACATTTTTTCTTTTTGAGTAGCATGGAATGCAGAATTGAAATGGCTATGCAGCCTCTGGGGGCCTCCAGCAATAATGGAAAAGGAAAAATTGCATATTTTTTGATGAATATAAGAAATAATTATGTTTCACATAAATGGTAATTACCCACTTTTCTCTGCATGGTGGCAAAAGAGAGGGGTGTTAGATAAGAAGAGCTAGCAGTCAGGCCCACATAGTCTCCCAAAATATTATTTTTTATATTCAAGGTCTGAATCTTCTTTCCTCACATCCTTAATTTGGTGGATTTTATGCTTTTGCAAAGTTTATTTTCACTCTGCTCAGGCAGAATGGCTTGGAGGAACCTCCACTTGGCTTCTACAGTTCTGCTCCCCACTCACCTCTTGATGGTCATATAAGGAGAAACAGAATTTAGCCTTTGAACATATTTTACATGTGTCCAGTTCTCCATTTTGACACCCTGTTGATTTTGCTCTTTCCAAACACCTATATTCATTCTAAGTATGGCCAGTTTACACACAAGTTTCTCCGCTAGTGTTCTGGGGCTTGATTCTGATCCTTCAGCAACATAACTCCATTGACCTCCATGGAATGACAGTAGTGTGCGATGAGTTGGAGCCCTTAATCTACGCTGTAGTACTAATTTACTGGCACTGGCAGCAGGGCCAGTCACATTTCACAAAGCTGCTTGCTGTTGCAACTAATCAACGACACTAAGTAAATAGGTAAAATACTCTAAAGTCAATGTTACACATTTTTAAGGGGCATGTTAAAATACTAACCCAGGTGCCCTACTATCCTCAAGCTGTACGTGTAACTCCCATTCATGTGAGTTGGGGCTACATATGTGAACTGTTGGGGCTACATACGTGAACTTTACAACATATTAGTAAACATTTATGTTGTGAAAGTGACTAATGGCTAGCCAGGTCAGGGCCCTGTACAGAATGACAGTAAGTGACAGTGCCTGCCCCAATTTTAGCCCTTTGTTTAGAACTGAACAATGGCTACATTTCTTAATATTTTAGGGCCACTCACTTTGCCGTTTGAATACTTCCTGTAAACACTCTTGTGTGCTAATGTTGTCATCAGCATTTTGATTGGGAGCCCTTGTCTTCCCACTTTTATAGTAATGTTGTATAAACAGACACATGGAACAGATCTTGAAGTGGTTTTGCACAGAGAATCCCCATGTGAATTTTGCATGTGGAACAACTGGAGGGTCAGGTGAAATTTATAAAGATACATTTTCAATGTGATACTTGCATACTTAATGGGAGTCACCCAGTTAATTTGTCGCAGACTGCTTTGAAAAGGTAATGCATCTTAAATTATACAGGGCAGTAATCTCCACTGAGACACTGGGGTATAATGCTGTCCCTTGAAAGACATCAGTATCATTAATTAGAGATTTTACGATGATGAAAAGGAAATCTTCACATTACAACTGACACAGATCCACAAACATGCTGCACACATCACACGTGCATACTTCCTCTTTCTTATACTAACCCCTCTCCCCTGCAGTCTCTGGAATAGAGGCTCCCAGGTAATATCAATCCTCTTTGATTAGAACTGGTTGAAATTTTCACACCCTTTTTATCAAGATTTCAGTGGAAAAAAATTCAATATTTTGACGTTCTTCCACTAACTACTTTTGATGCAGAGTAAATTGTTTTAACCCCTAGTTTGAAATAGAGTCCCACCTGTGGTATTGAAATTGAATTAAATTTGTCTATTTTCTCCCCTCCGTAATGCAGTGGTCAGATTACAGGTGGAGGCAGGCCATTGTTCTGCTCACGTTCACAAGTTCGGAGTAGCTGTAGATTTTTTGTTAAAATGACCTGCAGTGAAAAGTTGAAAGTGTTGCCATTTAAATTTGCATTGCTAAGTTTTGTGAAGGTGATAGGGGGCAGTTTATACGTCTTAGACCCAAATGTTTCTCCCCACGTCCAAAGCCTGAATAAATGAGCTTTGCACAAAGGGTCAAAAAGGATTTTTGCTTGGTTGGTTGGCTTGGTTTTCAAGATGTGGGGAAAGGAACCTGGCAGCTAGGAGAAAAGTCCCTTGTGCCGCTAGGCTGCAGGCAAGCGGGGGAGGACCCCTGTTCTGCTGGTGTTATTGATTGTCTTTTGGTTATGCATAAGGCTCCCGTCATTGGGCTCCATTGTGACAGGCATTCCATAAACACTCCTTAGAAAGTCCCTGCTACAAAAAATGTCACGTGTGGCTGTGCGTTCATTGGCCCTGTCTCTCTGTATGGAAAAGGGGAGTTGCAGCAAGGTCCTTCTGCATGGTGTGCTTGCCCATGGAGCAGTGACATTGGCTTCCCTTGTGTTTAGGGCCAGCTGTAGCCACTGCTAGGGCCAAGGTTTGTTCTTTGGTGCTGTTGTTTTGTTCTTTGTTGTTCCGCATTAAGAACAAGATCTTCACCGCTATGGGGTAGATACTTAAGTCATTTAAAAAGAAAGCTTAAATGCTGCAAGAAATGATAGCGCCCCCAGAGAAATGATGCCATGGTACACTGATTAGCACCTTCCATCACAGGCTGCTGTGCCTCTTCTCATGGTTCCACTGAAATATTTGTTTATATAGCATGGTCAGGAAGCTGAAGACCTTCATGGGTAATCAGTCCAAGAACAATGAGCCTAAGGGGGAACAACAGGGAAGAGCGTGAGAACAAGATATTAACATAGTCATTATTTAAAAAATCCTAACAATACGATATTAACATTTAAGATGAGCTATTCTGGAGGTAAAATTAAAGTGTGTGGAAAGCCAGCTTGCTTCCTAGGAACTGGACTGTCAGTTTGCAATTGCAGTTTGTGTTGTTGCACTGTCCCTGGAGCAGCCTGGGAGGGAGATTGGGACTCTTCAAGTCACAGAAATGGCGTGCCTGCCTTCGACTTCCTTACTCCCATTCACAGGGCGGACCATGGCCTGGATCTAAAGGAACTGAACCAATATTTTGTTACACCCATGTGCCGTACTGAGCTGCTTGTCAATTTGAGTATAATTATCTTAAATAAAGAATGGAATGGTCTGAGATGGGTGTCGTTGACTGGGTCATGCTGTGTAATGAATTATTAAAGGTATGCAGCCAACTTAAAAAAATAAGTTCAAGGTAATGTCAATTCTTTGGCCATTTTTGTGGTTTGCATGTTTCCTGCTTTTTAAAAGACCCACACAAACAGGGGAAACTGACTGAGTCTCCAGGGACAACGGTGTAGAGCCAGTCTACTCAGTGCTATTAAATGCACAGAGGAAGCAAACTGAAAACATAGAGCTTCTTTTCTCTAATCTCTCCGTGATAGTAATTATAGGCATTACTAACAACAATAGTGGGTAATACATTTTCAGGGAGAGGTGTGATTTAGTTATTTGCTTATTAAATTGGCAATGTCTTGGGCCCACTTCACCATTGCCCTGCACCTTGTGTAGTCATTTAACCCAGTACAAAGGCTGTGTGTGTGTAAACTTCTGCCTAATCAGAATAGTAGAAAAGCAATATATCCCCACTGTATTTTCCACTGAATGCATCCGATGAAGTGAGCTGTAGCTCACGAAAGCTTATGCTCAAATAAATTGGTTAGTCTCTAAGGTGCCACAAGTCCTCCTTTTCTTTTTGCGGATACAGACTAACATGGCTGCTACTCTGAAACCTGAAATTTATATTCAATTATACTGGTGTAAATGACTAGGCAAGGTGCAGGGCAATGGGCAACTGGGGTTCTACTGTATAGTTTTAGCTTGATCCTGCATTTTTAATGCACCCATTACTCTCTTACATCATCAGGTATTTAGGGTATGCAAGGAATGCAAGATCAGACTTTTGCTGTTATTTACCGGCTAATTCTTCTTTTATAGAGATTTTCCCAACAGAAAAACTCTGGAAAGATTGTTGGAAGAGATATTTAAACACTCAATTCAACAAAGCCAATATCTAGCCTTTCGCTGTAAGCGAGGCTACAGGAGCTGGGGAAGTCACCTTGAATTAGAATAACCATAGGTAGGGCCCTACCAAATTCATGGTCCATTTTGGTCAATTTCATGGTCATAGGATTTTAAAAATCGTAAATTTCATGATTTCAGCTATTTAAAGTACAGGGTGTTGTACTTGTAGGATCCTGACCCAAGGAGGAGTTGTCGGAGGGTCGCAAAGTTCTTGTAGAGTAGGTTGTGGTACTGCTACCCTTACATCTGCACTGCTGCTCGCAGCGGCACTGCCTTCAGAGCTGCTGGCCGGGAGCCCAGCTCTGAAAGTAGAGCCACTGCCAGCAGCCACACAGAAGGAAGGAGGGCATGGTACGGTGTTGCCACCCTTACTTCTGTGTTGCTGCCTGCAGAGCTGGGCCCTCAGTCAGCAGCCGCCACTCTCTGGCTGCCCAGCTCTGAAGGCAGCAATGCAGAAGTAAGGGTGGCCTGGTGTGGTATTGCCACACTTATTTCTGCGCTGCTGCTGGCAGGGCGCCCGGCCAACTGTTGCCGCTCTCTAGCTGCTGAGCTCTGAAGGCAGCACAGAAGTAAGGATGGCAATACCGCAACCCTCCTAAAATAACCTTGCGACCCCCCCCCCCCGCAACTCCCTTTTGGGCAGGACCCCCATTTGAGAAACGCTGGTCTCCCCCTGTGAAATCTGTATAGTATAGGGTAAAAGCACATAAAAGACCGGAGTTCACAGAGGGGAGACCAGATTTCACGGTCTGTGAGGCGTTTTTCATGGCTGAGAATTTGGTAGGGCCCTATCCATAGGGGACTGTCTGAAGTCATTTATTGGAGCTCTTCTGATGTCATTGTCAAAAAGCCCAATCGCAATATAATGAAAACCTTGATTATCCAGAAACTTTGCTTCTCCAAAACAGGATCATGTCCCCCAGCCAGGACTAAATGTATTAAAAAGTACTCTGCCTAGCCAACCCTTGTTTATCCAAGCTAATTTAATGACCCCATTTCATTTGGAGAAATGAGGTTTCATGGTATTTGGCATTATTCAGGCCATGTGACGTTAAGGGCTCCATGTTGTGATGTCTGATTGCATAAGCACTCTGCGGCTGCTAAAGAAGCAGGAAATTTAAAATAGGTTGCTCTTGAATCTTGATTAAAGCTTCTGCAAGCCAGTAGCTATGGGACTGGTGATTTATTTATTGATTAGACCTTCCAAAATTGCCAAGCTTCTGATTTTTTAAAAAAGAAATCTTTATCAAAAGTTTGTTTATCTTTAATGAAATGGAAGAAAACATAAGGACAAAACTTCGATGTTTTAAGCCTCCTCCAAAATGTAGAAATACCACTGCAATCCTGCAAACGATTATGGATGTCTTTAATTTGAGGCACTGATATTCATAAGATTTTTATAGGATTGAGGCCTAAATCCTTAGTAAAGGGAATTATTCTTTTTCCTAAATTGACACGTGTATATTATGGTGAGTGTAGATATTATTCCCGTATATGTAATGCTCCTTGTATCTGTTTACATACTGTAAATACACAGCTTTCAGAGTAGAAGCCGTGTTAGTCTGTATCCGCAAAAAGAAAAGGAGGACTTGTGGCACCTTAGAGACTAACAAATTTATTTAAGCATAAGCTTTCGTGAGCGACAACATCCAATGAAGTGAGCTGTAGCTCACGAAAGCTTATGCTCAAATAAATTTGTTAGTCTCTAAGGTGCCACAAGTCCTCCTTTTCTTTTTGTAAATACACAGTGGCTAACGTTTGCAACTGTGACATTTGGAGGTTTTCTTCAAGCTACTGCTCTTGGAGTCATGAGAATCTCAGCTTTCATTTTAAATACAACCCCAACAAAGTATGTTTCTAGCCCTTATAGTCACAAAAGCCAACCAACCAAATCCACCACCACCATACTTCAAGCATTTTCAATATTTTCTTAAAGATTCAAAATCCAGAAAGCAAACTGATTTTTTTTTAGAAAAAAATCTCATATGGTGAAATCCATCCCCACTGAAGTCTATGGCAAAATTCCTATTGACTTCTGTGAGGCCAGCATTTCACCCGTGATTTTTAAGCCAATCTCATTATTTTTTGACTTCCTCACTCATTAATTTTGAATGTTTAGGGATGGCAATTTTGTAAGTACATAGTGATTAGATTACTGTAATGAGACCCATTATAAATTATAGAAAACTTAATTTCCAGGAAATTGCATGATAAGCAACACTTGCCATAATCTTTTTCCAAAATGCTACCAGCATTGAAACAGCAGGGCATCCTTTCTAACAAATATTACCTTTTCTTTGTTTTCTTTTGTATAGATTATCCTTCATTCTATGCACAAATACCAGCCTCGTGTCCATGTCATTCGTAAAGACTGTGCAGATGATCTGTCTCCAGTCAAGCCCATTCCTTCAGGAGATGGCGTCAAAGCTTTCTCCTTTCCTGAAACCGTTTTCACTACTGTAACAGCATATCAGAATCAACAGGTAACTTTGGCTTTTTAAAAAATATTTTACTGGCTTTTCAGACTATGTCAGACAAGTACAAGAGAAGAAAAGGATAAACTTTTACTTCACCACTTAGTAATAAGGCATTTGTCTAATACTCTAAATATTTAATAGCTTTTTGTATTACTGTAGCATGTAGATGCCACAGCTGAGACAGGAGTGCCAGTGTGCAAGGCACTGTACATAGTAAGAGATGGTTCCTGCCCTCAAATTCTTGCAGTTTAAATAGACAGGACATAAGAAGTTCTATCCTTGTTTTACAGTTAGGGATTGAGATACAATTCCCCTGGGAGTTGGGTGCCTAATACCTATGAGGATCTGGGCCAAAGAGGCTATGGCTACACGTACAGTGCTGCATTGGTGCAGAGGGTCTGTTGAAGATGCTCTATGCCAACGGCAGACACTCTCCCTCCGACATAGCACTGTACACACTAGCGCTTATGTTGGTGGAACTTATGTCACATGGAGAGGTGGAATATTCACACCCCTGAGCAACATAAATCTTGCTGACATAGGCTGTAGTTTAGACATAGCCTGAAGGCCAGATTTTTAAAGATATTCTGCCTAAAAATGCAGAATGGTACATAGGCACTTCTGAAAATCCCATAGGTGCTTAACACTCACTGACTTCAAAACACCTTCCAATGTTAGTCAAGTATTGATGTCCCCAAGTTGTAAAAGGGGAAGTTAGTTTTTAATTTAGTAATTAATAGCTTTCATTAACTTTTAAAGGAGCAGGATTGGCCCATAAACAACCTATTCAAATTAACGCAGTGAGCTGCAGAGAAAAAATTTGCCCGACTCCGAGTCTTCTGCTCTAATCATGTTGTCTAAGTATAACACACAATGACATCATATTTAGTATAGTCGCATTTTATTCATTCTGAATAATTTAGCACAATTATGTTTTGGTTTGTGTGTATTTGTGTATATATAAATATAAACTTTGTGCTTATTAATGGCCTACTTTCTTCAGAAAGTAGAAAGCAAAATGATTTAATAATGCAATATAAATTTAAAGGGGGAGAGTCATCTGATTGATGGGCTACCATTATTTGGTAACTATTTTGTTGATTTAAAGAAATTACAAGTATTTTTTTTTCCTTGTGTTCCATTTGTTTATAGTATGTACATGTGAACATAGCAGCCTAACAGAAATCTTTCTCATTCAGCATCTCCTTCTCTGTTTGTATATATGTTATGAAACTCTATCACAGACAAGGAGGCTATGCACTGTCTTAGTTGATGCAGGAACATTTTCCAGACAACTTCTTTCAAGAATCCCAACCAGCCTTTGTGTAAAATAAACACTCATTGACTTCCTTGGGGGATGTATGCAGAGAATGATTGCGGGGTTAGGTCTTAATGTATTGTGTTAAAAAGAAAAACACATTCAACCTGCAAATGGGAAGAAAGATCCACTTGAACTTTTATAATTCTTAAACAGAATTAAAATGGAAAATTCCAATGACAGCTCAGGTTTGGTGGATATATTTGCTATGCATATCACTTAAACTGAATTGGTAAAAGTTTTGCCATCACTTTCTTTTATTATCTTTACAGATCACTCGATTGAAGATTGACAGGAATCCATTTGCTAAAGGATTCAGAGATTCTGGACGTAACAGGTAAGCTTTGGAAAAATGGGTTTGTCTGCAGTGACAAAATCAAATTGTTAAAGGATTTAAAGAATGGTTACCATGCACACAAAAGGGAGTTTCTGTTCTTACAGACCTTTCAAGCTTGCAAGAACTAGGTGTCCCAGTGCTAGCCCTAGAGTTATAGAATTAAACCTAAATTCTGTGGATGTAATGACTAGTATGCAACCTTGAAAGTTCAGTGTTTAACCTGATTCATGTACTAATATATACTGCAGCTTATGGACATAGAACACGAAAAGAAAACTTGCCCACTGTCTGAACGATGATTCTTTTATGAATTACATTCTAAACCCTTCCACCTGAAAAAGAAAGCATTTAATTGTATTGCACATGGTGCAGTAATTTCAGTTACCACTTTGCATTTTGTTTTCTACAAGTGCCGTATTTATGAGCTGATCTTCCAGAGAAGAGAACAAACTGTGTCAGTAAAAATGTTCAGTGTATGCCTGCCAGTTTAGTGAGCTTCTGTTTTAGTAGAAAGGTGAAGCACTGGAGATCAATTTGGGCTCACAGCAAATCGCAGAAGAGCTCAGATTCATTTTTGGAGAGCAAATTAGTATTTTTTTAAATGGATGATGTTGGGAGAGGAGGAGATGAACATTACAGCACCTAGCACTGTGTAGGGGTACTGGTCCATGACTAGGGCTTCTAGGTGCTATGATAATACAAATAATAAATACTAATAATAGAAGGGGAGAGATGACTGATAGGAATCCATTACAAAGTATCTTAGACTTTCACACTGAGCACTTGGATTAAGAGTCTTCCTGATTGGAAATAATTGGCCAAACTCAGCCCTGGGACAAAATAGGCACCACTCCGTTGGCAGAAGGGAGTTGTGCCTGAATATGCCAGTTGTGAACTTATGTTTGCAGTGTTGTTGTAGCCGTGTTGGTCCCTGGATATTAGAGAGACAAGGTGGGTGAGATACTATCTTTTATTGGACTAACTTCTGTGGGTGAGAGCGACAGAGCTCTTCTTCAGGTCTGGGAAAGCTTTGGTGAACTTAGTCCTTTATTTTAGAATTGAGTAAACAACTAACTTCCAGATAGAGTTAGTTAAGGAAGAAGCAAATTAAATTTGCTGAATATGCTACATATTTAATAAGAGAGAGAAAGTCACCCTATGTGCCTCTGAACTCCTTCAATGACCATCTGATGGTATATTTGATATATCTTTAGCACCAGCACTATTCTTGGGGCTGTCAAATATCCAAAAGTAAATAATCCCTGCACAAAAGCCTTTGGAGAAAATCCTCACACCACTGCAGTCAATAGCAAAACTCCTACTGACTTCATTGGGGCCAGATTTCATGCTTTATGTTCCAGCAGACACCCTCAGAAGATGGGATGCACTTTGAAATCCAAAGGTGGGGATAAGTTAGAGACCAGTCTTGCAACTGGGTTTGCATGGATAGAGCTCCATTGAGTTTCCTCAGATTCTGTGTGATTGCAGGGGCCCAACCACACAGATCCTGTTTCAGGATTGGGACCTGGTTGTTTTTGTTTTTGTTTTAAATTAAATTAATTAAATTCTGTTTGTGTGGACGTTGAATGAAAAGTGTGATTCAGAACAAGGAGAGCATGATGGAATTCCACTGAAGAGGGCCTCTGTGTAAATGGTTTTGTTCTGCTTTTAAATACAAATCTAAATGCCCTTTTGTTGCAATAAGGATGTTTATTGTAGAAGGGGCCAGATCATCAGCTGCTACAAATTGAGGTAGCTCCATTGAAATCAATAGTCCTGTGCTGGTTTACACGCACTAAGGACATGGCCAAATACATTTGGGAATGTGGTTCATATTTTTAATTCTTTTTGCAGCAAGTTTTTTTTCCTTTGAAGAATCTAAATGTAAAGGCTTTATTTTCCACAGCCTTCTACAGCATGTCTTTTACGAAAGCATTATAGTCTGTACCGAAAGTTAAAAATACTGTGGTGTCTTTGCATTCTCCTTTTGGATGCATTTTAATTGTCTATTGTGCTGCAATAACTTTGCCTTGTAACACTACATAAAACAATTCTGTTTAATTAAAAATATTCCCTTTCAGGTCATTTACAGTCTCACAGGCTGCTTTATAAAGATCAGTAGCCTTGCCCTTTAAAAGCACCCTCTGTACTTTTGCAAAGTGAACCAGAATTTATGTGCTGAGAGTCGTTTCATTCTTCAGTTAGGCCTTAGGTTTGACCCTATAAAAATCTTTTACTCAGGAAGGTACCAAAATTTCTTTTCTTTAAATACTTCAGGAAAAACATAACTGTTTTGTTAAATAAACTTGGCCATTTAATAGCATAAATTAGGGTGGTGATAAAAAGTGGAAATTGTTCGACGGCATCTTGTATAAATTATCGCCTTGGCTACTCTCCTCCAGGAGGTGGCTTTTATCTCCACTTTAACTAGAAGTGAAAAGTCACCATTACTGCAGAAAATGAAGGCTATGTTTTAGTCCAGGTTCAGCTAATAAATACTTTATAACTGTTTCCTGCAACATATCTGTGATCCTGCTGGAACTGCAGTGTGGAAAAAGCAATATCAGAAGAGAATGTGGATGGTCTCGAATCGGACCATTTGCATATTTTCAGTTTACAGAGTGTTGCTGTTCAAAGGCAAGCATTTGTTTGTGGTATGTGCTCGATATTGACACTTAACAAGCCTTATGAGATTAGCACTCAAAACTAGCAGCAAAATTATACCGGTGTGCTGACATTGTAGCTTTGTTTGTGAATTTGTGGCACAAAAAGCATGACCTGTATATAGGTATACCTGTATATTTGTATAAGATCAAATTGATTTATATAAATGTATGTGGCACATCCAGTGAGTTGAGTGGTTAGTCAATTATTTCTATTTGTCATTCAAAAGCTTGTAAAGGCTGAGAGAAAACTCTTGAAGCTATTTTCTAAAGATATTTTTAATCCAATAGCGTCCAGTAACAGGCTCAAAAAGAGTAGCACATCCATGAGTCATGCATCTTGTATGCACAATTTTCTAAGGCAAGGAGAGTGTTGAATCACATTTTAACAGAAGTTGTTTTATGGATCACTTTCCTTCTAAAATGTGAGATGGCAGATCGTCCTTCAGGCAATCAGACTGATGTGGAAAAGTCCTATTAGGGAATTATTAAAGGTCCTGCTAGCAGTTTTTTAAAGTGATTTAGCAGCTGGAAACAAGAAGAGCCAGCACCATGGGACCAGCCAGCTCTCTGCGACCACCAGCACGTTCACTGCAGATCACTGGTGGTCCATGGACCAGAGTCTGAGAAACATTGTTCTAAAAATATTTTTTTTCCTGAAACATACAGTGTGTGTGAGACTGAGTGATGAACTAGCTACAAAAAGCGACAAACCAAAAACAGATCATTCTTTTCACATAGTGGTGTTTTTGTTCTATTTAGAATGGGACTGGAAGCTTTAGTGGAGTCCTATGCATTCTGGAGACCTTCACTGAGGACACTTACATTTGAAGATATACCTGGGATCCCCAAACAAGGTAATAATCTTATTTGTAGTCCTGAAAAAACAAAATGTCTAAAGATAAAATTGTGCTACCACTCCTTATGAAAAACTTAGATTTGTGTATCACCTACAGAAAAACTAAGTTAACTCCAGATGCAGATGATAGGTTTTTTATTTCCAGAGATAGAAATAAACTAATTTAACCAGGTTTGCAGTGAACAGGACAAAAGAGATCTATTATTGTAGCTTCTAAAACCCAGTACAGAATGGTTCAGTAAATTCACTATTCTACAACGTTATGCCAGTAATCATAAAAAGGGCGTCGGATACTATTACTGACATAGCTATGTATTAACTTGAACATTCCCCCAGTACTTAATTTGCTTTTCACCAAGGATTAAGCCTTTAAAACTCCCAATCCATTAATCCAGACTAATATGTATATTACTAAGCACAAAAAACCTAACCAACCTCCCCTCCCGCCCCCCCAAAACCAACAACAATTACAACAAACTTTCATTAAGCAGGAACTGAAGTTGGGAATATTTTAAGAAGCGGGGGAGCCCTAAGAGAAGTGTTGAAGGTCTCTCAAGTAAACCCACAAATGTTAGCCAGAAATTTCAAAATAAAGACTGCACTTCAAATAAATATGGAAGTGCATAGTAAAGATCATCCAAACTACCGTAATTTTGCTCCATTCCACTTTGTCTCTTGTGCACCTGTTACACCTTACTTGTAAAATGGAGATATTCTGGTGAAGGGCTCTTGCTAAATGAGGTTTTCATAGACTCCAAAGGCTGTATTTTGTGGCTGTCTACTTTGGGTCTATGCAATAAGTGTCTGTGCTATGCACGTCTTCCCACTTACCCTGATGTTTTGCTGCATGTGTTGTCAGTCTTTTGGTCCAGCCCTTCTGAGGCTTGTAGCTGTATATCTTGCAGTATCATAACATTTGCATTTGAAATTCCATATGTCTGGAGAATTGTCCTGAGAATGGTGCCCTTTGAAGAAAAGAAGTAGAAAGCTGACAGTTTCCAATAATTGCATAAGGGTGTTAATTTAAAATTTGGCAGGAGTAGCTTGTGATCGGCAGTATAAGGGAGGGTACTTCTGTTTAAATGCTGCTGCAGTGGACGTTGAATTTTTCTTACGGAGTAAGGTTATCAAGTTAAGTCAGTTCTTGGTTTTAATGCCACTAATGTGGCTGAAGATGTGAGTTATTAAGGACAGGATGGTCTCTTGGTCTTGGCCGTTCTTGGGCAGAGATGCAGGGGCAGAGTTCGTTTATAGGTGACTTTCACCAGGCATTTCCAGACTCTCTCTTTCGTGTGGTTTTAGTTTTCTTTAAAAAAGTGTGGGTGGGCTGGGAGCGGGTGCTGAAGTATCTCATAGATATTGGCAAATTGAACACTAACTTTCCTTTGGAGAAACTCCTTAGATTCTGAAAAACATAAGAACTGCTCAGCAAGGCATCCCTGTGGGGTTTGCAAACTGCCTAGAGACGCCAGCAGACTTTGCAAAGAGCTAGAGACTGCCTCTCTCCATGTGGCTTTCTCTGGCCGGCTGTGTAGGCCACACCCCTTTTTATGGTTTCCTGCCTCCCCCTTCCCCCATAGTGGGGAGAGCTATGTGGAGGAGGGGGCACATAAAGTGGAACTTCTTGGGCAGAGGCAGATCACTCTCTGGGCCTGGGTCCCCCCTCCACCCCAAACCATCTCTCTGTGGGTTCAAGTGTATGTGTCATCCCTCCCCACCCAAACCAGATCTCATTTGCTGCTTTCAGTGCCTCCCCACCCATGCCAGGTGCTTGCCTGACTGCAGTCATGCCCCCTGGCCCCAACCTTTGTGGTAGTCTCATTCACATCAAGAAGCTTTAATAAATCCTCAGAGCCTATAGTATACATAGAAACCACTTTTAATAACTAGCCTCTTTCCTCCTCCACCTTCTAATAAAACACAAAAGCAGTCCTGGGCTCCAATCCTTGCCCTGGCCAAACACAAAACTGGAGTTTCTGTGCCAAGCCATTTTGAGTTACAAAAAGCCAAAAAAGGCCAGGAGAGTGTTCAAGAAGTGAAATCATCTTCCTTTTTTAAAAAAATCATCGGATTTCCAAAACACAGAGCTTTACTTGCCTCAAACTTTCCAGAGTAGCTCTACGCCAACATAATATCATACGTGTGAAACTTCAGACAGGTTGGGTGAGTTCTGGCAAGGCTAGCTGTGTGTGTGTGAGAGCAAGAGAGAGAGAGAGAAGGCTTGACATAGAAAGCTGACTTCATACTATGGATACTTGAGTACATCAGCCCCCAAAGGCAGTTTATGCTGCTTGCTTACCAGGCTGAGCTATCCAGGAGGCAGATCAACCCTATCTATTTACTTTTAAGTAACAGTGCTGTTTTGAGAGCAGGGCACTCATATCAATAAACTTCCTGCTTCCTACACATGACTACTCATAGTTCTAGTTCCTCTTCTCTCCCCTTCTTTGGTGGTCACACGGGCTGTGGAAGTTACAATTTCTGTTCACAGATGGTGAGAATGGAAGCTAGGTTTCTGGCGACATTTTAGCTCTAATATACCCAGTGATGAGCTGCCAAAATCTTAACAACCGGTTCCTTCCTCACCCCACGTGGGGGTCGTGGCCCACCCCCGCCCCCGGGGACCCCTGCCCCATCCACCCCTGTCCCTTGACTGCCCCCAGAACTGGGCAGGAGGGTCTCGTGGGCCACCATAGTGGGTGCCCATCCCGCCCCTAAGAACCTGAGGGACCTGCCGGGGGGCGAGGTGGGGAGTCCTGGCGGTGCTTACCTCCTAGGAAGCATCCAGCAGGTCCCTCTGGCTCCTAGGGGCGGGGGAGCAGGGGGAGCGGCCACTCCCCACACTGATCACATCAAAAGTGGGGCCTTAGGCGCCGACTCTGTGGGTGCTCCGGGGCTGGAGCACCCAAGGGGAAAATTTGGTGGGTGCAGAGCACCCACCGGCAGCTCTCTGCACCCGGCCCCAGCTCACCTCACCTCCGCTCCGCCTCCTCTGCTCAATGCGCTGCCCTGCTCTGCTTCTCCACCCCCCTCCCCCGGCTTCCCGCGAATCAGCTGTTTGTGCAGGAAGCCGGGGAGGGCTGAGAAGCAGGCGGCAGCTTCGCGCTCAGGCCCACCGAGGTGGAGGTGAGCTGGGGCGGGAAGCGGTTCCCTTGTGCCCCGCCCCCAGGTTTACCTGCTGTGGTGCGGGCAGCCTCCTTGTGCCCCCCCCCCCCGCCCCAGCTCACCTCCGCTCCGCTTCCACTCCCCTGGGCCTGAGCGCGAAGCTGCCGCTTGCTTCTCAGCTCTCCCAGGCTTCCCGCGCGAACAGCTGATTTGCGGGAAGCTGGGGGGGGGGGGCGTGGAGAAGCAGAGCGGGGTGGCGCGTTCAGGGGAGGAGGCGGAAGCGGAGCGGAGGTGAGCTGGGGCGGGGTGGGGAGCTGCTGGTGGGTGCTCTGCACCCATCAAATTTTCCCCGTGGGTGCTCCAGCCCCAGAGCACCCACGGAGTCGGCGCCTAAGGTGCCACTTTTGGCTGGTTGTTAAATTTAGAAGCCCTTTTAGAACCGGTTCTCCCTCCTGGGACAACCGGTTCTAAAGGGGCATCTAAATTTAACAACCGGTTCTAGCGAACCGGTGAGAACTGGCTCCAGCTCACCACTGAATATACCTCTTAGTCTCCTTGCCTGGTAGCTCCACTACAGAGCTGAGACTTATCCTTTTGCTGAATGGTATCCTGACTGTTAGACCTTGTCTCCACATTGTGGGCACATGGACACAGGCTGAGAGAGTTGGGATTGTGAGCGTCTCATAGTGGCTGGTGGTAGTCGATGCAGTGGGCTGTGGGCAGAACAAGAGGCAGACTCCTATCCTCTGTAGATCAGGCACAGAGGGGAATGTGTAACACACACTGAGCCCGAGATTATAAATGCACTCCAAAGGGCAGGCTGGTTATAAATAATCCAGGGCAAACTCTTCTAGGGTTCATCATTTTGACTTAAGATACATTCTGAGTTGAAATTTACAACACCATAGCCTAGGCCCTGACAATTTGTTTCCAGTGTCTACTGAAATAACTGTAAACTGTGCGACAGGAGAACAAATCTGGATGTAACCTTGGGTGTATGCAGGGTTGCACAGTCCCAACTTGTATTCCGTATTTAGTTAGTGTATTTTGAAGGGATAATATTTGTAACATTTATCAAAAATCTTTGTACCAAACTGATCACATTTAGTACCACGAGAGTGCAGGTTTTAATTGATGATCAAACACCGTCTAAGATGTTAACCTTTTTGGTATGCTATTTATGTTTTAAAATTCTCTTCCAGGAAATGCGGGCTCCTCTACTTTACTCCAGGGACCTGGCAATGGAGTTCCATCTACCCACCCTCACCTCTTACCTGGGTCCCCTTGCTCTTCTCCTGCCTTCCACCTGGGTCCCAACACTAGCCAGCTCTGTAGCCTTGCTCCAGCTGACTATACGGCTTGTGCCCGCTCAGGCTTAACCCTTAACAGATACAGCACTTCTCTTGCTGAAACCTACAACAGGCTCACAAACCAAACCAGTGAGACCTTTGCACCCCCAAGGACTCCCTCTTATGTGGGTGTGTCAAGTAGCACAACTGTGAACATGTCCATGACGGGCAATGACGGTGATGCATTCAGCTGCCCACAAACCGGTTTATCTATGCAGATATCAGGGATGTCTCCACAGCTTCAGTACATCATGCCATCCCCAGCAAGCAATGCCTTCACCACTAATCAAACCCACCAAGGCTCTTACAATACGTTTAGACTACACAGTCCCTGTGCTTTGTATGGATATAACTTTTCCACATCCCCCAAACTGGCTGCCAGTCCTGAGAAAATTGTTTCTTCCCAAGGAAGTTTCTTGGGGTCCTCACCAAGTGGAACCATGACTGATCGGCAGATGTTACCCCCTGTGGAAGGAGTTCACTTACTTAGCAGTGGGGGGCAGCAGAATTTCTTTGACTCTAGGACCCTAGGAAGCTTAACACTGTCATCATCTCAAGTGTCTGCACATATGGTTTGATGAAGCTTCTTAAGGAAAAGTACAGTATGTTTGGTATCTACGATGTACTTCTCTTGGAATACGAAAGGACACAATGTAGCTTGTAAAATGTATATATAATATGAGAGGAAGTTTCGCTGAGTCGTTTGACTTGCTTGTGGCCAGATTGTTTTCTGGTTTGAGTTCTGTGGAGTTTGTTGTGGCACAGTCCATTTAGTTTTCTGGGATAGTACACTTAGTTGTATTACACATTGGAACATATGCAACAAATTAAGCAGGACTTCCTCCCCTTTCGCCCTCCCCCTTTCTTACCCCTTTAAAGAGTGAAATGACACTTGGGTCTGAATTAAACAATACAAACAAAACACATTTCCTGCAGAACTAGCAAATTTCCCTGCAGTGTTCATCCAGTGCTGAGCTGATGCAGCAAACACATAGTACAATGTTCTTCTCTGTTATAAGAGATACAATAGTTATTTGGACTTCAAGTGTTAAGCATGCAGAGTCCAGTCTAAAATAGGGGGATAGCTATGGATTATCTACAAAGTAAATGGAAAGAATAGCATTCCTTCTCATGCGATGCTGTTTCTAGCCTGTCAGTGACATGGCATTCTTATTAGGATATTTCAGTGTTAGTCTAGATTCACCTGATGTTGTCACATCATTGAAAAAACATAGTGCAAATCCAAATTGTGGTGATAAGAGTAATTTAAAACAAGCAGTGGAAAGATCAACTTGTCTTATTCCTCTGTGCAGAGCGAATTTTTGGGGAGATTCATTTTTGTCAAGGGGAAACACTTGATACATTTTTTCCATAAATGTTTTCTACTGAAATTTTCAATTTTCAATTGTTTTGCTGGAGAATAGAATATTCTTTGATTGTTTAAAAAGAAAATGCAGGTTTAAGTCTTTTAAAATGTTGCCCATTGAGTTAAATTAACAGGCTGAGAAATTCCATTATCAATTTTACTCTTCTTGTGGGCAAATTTACTGCCCGCCCTAGAATCCTAACAAAAGAGTTGTCTGTGCTGGTACTTAGGCCCAAGTTAAACAGGTGACCAAAATTCTTCCCTCAGATATATGGGGAGTAGAATGCAGTGGGAGAAGATGCCCATGTAACCAGGAGGAATTTGGATTAGGATGGCTATAGACAACTTCCATAGTACTGTGCTTAAAGTTTTTAGCATGGCACCTACAGCCTATTATTTCCATCCCAGTGGGAGTCTTCTTTCTTTCTTGTTCTTTTCTGTCACTACTGCTTTGTTTCTCACTCTTCTCCATGGAGTTTAGACAGTTCACTTCCTTTAGTAGCTTTTAGCTGGTCAGTAAGTACAGATGCTCCCCAACTTACGCAATTGTTCCGTTCCAGAACACCTTGTGTAACTCGAATTTTGCGGAGATCGGAAATGTATACCCGACCATTATGCAAAAAAAAACCCAAAACCAAAAAACTCCTATTTCTAGCTTACGGAACTTTTTCCCTAAGTGCGGATTTGCGTAAGTCAGGTCTTGCGTAACCCGGAGAGCGTTTGTACAGAGATCTAAATCAATTCCTAGCAAGGTTCCCATGGTTCACAGTGAAATGAGGTACTTTTATGCCACAAAAGGAAGATTACTGGCAAACTTCTGCCCTTAGTTACACCAGTGCATCCTATTTGCAATCAATATGGTCGCTCAGCTGCACGTTTGGAGATGTATTCTGATCTACACACCTGTCAGATTTTAGATCTTACCAACTATGGAAAAGATTTTAATCTTTAAAGATTGGAGGCCTCATTCTTTTTACACTAAGCCTCTTATGCTACCACTTGGGTAGTATAAAGACAACTTAAAGCGAGTGCAAAGGTAATGTAAAGACTTTTTATGGCCAGAGTAGTGTACAGTGACATAGTGCAAATGAAAACAAAGCCCTTAGTAGTATGGTTTTAGATTTCAACAAAAGCAGCTCATTGCATTTCTCAGGGCCACTGTCTGTTTTCTAGCAAACAATAACTTAGCTGCTTACATTTTAAGAAATACTCATTATAGCTAATATGTTTTCATTGGGGATGTGGGGTAAGGGGAGGAAAAACAATCTCTCCCTTCCCCTTCCTCCCCCCAACATCAGGGAGGCGTAGGATGCTTGCCTGGGAGTGAGGAGTCCTAAGTTCAAGATCTTCCTTAGCTACAGACATTCTGTGTAACAGTGGGCAAGTCACTTAGGGCCAGACTTTAAAAGGTATTTAGGTGCCTAGTGGGATTTTCAAAAGCATCTTGCGCCTACAGGTGCTTTTGAAAATCCCATTAGGCACCTAAATACCTTTCAAAATCCAGCCCTTAGCCTCTCTGTGCCACAGTTTCCCATCTGTAAAATGGGATAATAGCACTTTCCTACCTCACAGGAGTGTTGTGAGGAGAAATACGTTAAAGACTGTGAGGCACTCAGATACTACAGTAATGGGGGGGGGCATGTAAGTACCTTAGATAGATTGTGGAGGTTGGCGTCAGCCCATCTTTAGCTTTGGAATTCAGCTTATCCATGTCCTTTCAGACAGGTCCCCTAATGAAGAGTACCAGCAGTACAATGTGTTCTTTTTTCTACTTCCCGTCCATGCTTTGTCTTTAATGTTCATACTAAATAAGGAAATACAGCTTTGTAAAATGCCTTTAAATTACATTTGACAAGGGCCAGATCTTCAACAAGTGCCAAGTCAATGGAGCTATGACAATTTAATTTTCAAGATACTTGTGTCGGCAATCCCTGTCCTAACAAAAGATTTGAAATCCTGCCATTATGCAAAGCTTTGAATGGCTGTAATGCTCTCTGTACTTTATGTTTGGAAGGGATAAGCGGGAGAATTCTCCATACAGTGTTTGCCATCTTAATGGGGTTGTGGGGAGGAGGGGCTGGTGTGTGAAATCCTGCAAGACCTTGCTTGGGGAAATGCCTGTATAAGGACTGCAGGAGTGTGTGTGTGTGTGTGAGCAGAGATAATATTTGCATTGCATTGTAGTGTGTATGTGCGTGCGCATGCGTGCAAATGTGTGGAGATAGTATTTGCATTGTAATTTGAGAATTTTTCAGTACCATTTACTGGTTGCTTTTTCTTCAAGTTATTTTTAATCTTATAATCTCACAATATTGCTTGAAACATTTCTTCCTTAAACTTCAGTTCATATTGTAAATAGTTATTGGTGTGTCATGCCAAAGACTAGCTTTTTATCAATATAGTAAATGCTATATATGCATTATATCTATAATTATATATCTGTATTTTATGAAAATGTCACAGAAATTATATTAAAGTGTGTATCTAAAATTTTTTATTAGATTTGGAAACTTAAGGGTTGGGGGTGGGGGGTTGTCCACAACTTCAACAAAAACAAAGGAACTTACCATAGGGTGCACAGACTTATACAAGTTTGGGAGCATTCAACTAGCAGACATTTCTTGTGTGTTTAAATTTAACTAGCTGCTGGAGAGCCCCCTTGTCATGTGAAGGTGAAGGCCATGACAAATGTTGAGCACATGAAGATTCTAATAGTGATGGCAGAACAGTGAGGTTTTTATTTTGGAACACAAGAATGAGTGGCTTGCAAGGCTGACTAGCTAGTGACAGACCCCTGTTAACGCGACATACCTGAACGGATTCCAAAAGGTGTGGTGATGGGATGACCTCAGCCTCTCTTTATCAACCAAATCTAGGAAATTAACACTTGCCTGCTACCAAGTGCTTCAGTGAGAGCTTTAGTACCCTGCAGAATTTCTCTTCATGCTCTCACTTTGGCCACAATGTTTGCTTTGCATATTCTAAATGCCAAAATAAGTTGATTTCAAAGTCTTTAAGAATGAGCATAATCAAATGGTTGTACCATGCTGCTAATCGACAGGCATGCAAACAAACACGTCTGAAAATACTTTTGTGCATGGTGGTGCCATTTTTGTACCACATGGGTAATCAATGCAAAGTGGATACAAAACGCTACCAAATCAAAATTGTGATGTTTTACACACACTTGGGCACTGTTGCAAATGACTTCACAAGATACAAGATGAAACAGAATCACGCCTGAAGAATTCAGTCATAAGTGGGCCAGATCTGGCCATACATGGATGGAAAACAAGTAATGATTATAGTAAAAATATTTCCCCTATAAGAACTGCAGAACCAGTCCCCATGTTTTAGAATTTATCAACTCGGGGGAGGAAGGAGTACCTGTAATCTCATGATACTGGAGGTAGTTCCAGTAAAGATATACTTTGAGCAGTTCCTCAGTGGAAATGCTTTTCATCACTAGAAGGAGCCTTGAGATTTCATAACCATATTAAAGTTTTCATGTAAATATAGTGGACCTAATTGCTCCTTATATTGTAGGAGTGTGGTGGTTTTTTTAAATGCTGCAGAGTAACTTTCTTTACTAATTTATGTAGCAACTTAAACATAAAAAGACTTTGTCACTGTGCTCTTCTGAATATTCCCTCAAACTTTTATAACATAATTATTCAGGTTTAGTTTAAAGTCCAAGTGTGGATTTCAATTAAGTGTAATTGAGAGAATTGCTAGTTTTTTTAGACAACCTTTTAAACTTCATTGACAAAATGTATTAGCTTGCCAGCTGGACTCTGAATTTATTCACATGAAGGCTCAGGTACAATATTTGTCTATATATGTGTTACAAAGTTGACTATATGGTAATTTATTTAATCTGTTCAGTGCTAGATCAACATACATGTCCTGCTTTGTTTTCAGGCACATTAATCAGCTAATGCAAGTAATTCAAAACATTATCATTCCAAAGAGATGACATACTCTTTTAACAAGTGTTCATTGAGGCTGTCATTGAGTGACTGGTGAATAAAATCGCGACAGCTTGGTTTAAATACTTTTTACCAGTGTTATTAAACAAATGAGAAGGAAAACCCATTAACCAGCCAGAATAAAATCTTACATGGTCAGCTTTTGTTCACACTTAGGTATAAAAGTGCCTTTAAAAAGAGCTAGGATAGAATGGTCCTGTGGACCCTGGATCAACTGAAAACTTAAATTCTCCTAACGTGCCATTTCCTTGCAAGAAGAGTTAGGTCTAGATGAGGGATGTCTTCAAGCCATGCTGAAAGTGAAGCCAGTGCTCTCTTGAGCTGAGGGAGAAGACTCTAGGCCTTAGTATAAAAATAAGTTTCTAGCTCTTCCCTTGTAAAGATAGTGTGGTAACATGTAAACTCAGGTTGAAAGCTTGTCACTGATCAAAGGTTAGTCACAGCTCCCTCCCATCCATCAGTCTTTTGAGATTTGGGAAGACATCAGATCAAGTTCACAGCTGTTGGGGTCAGAACTTCCCAGGCTACTACAGATGATGCTGGAATAAGCTTCCTATCAGCTAATAGCCTGCAGCTGAGCCAGCTACTGCTCTGAACAGCTAGCATGACCTTTGGCTACAAAGAGTGGCTGTGTAGTTTAGGGGCCTAAACAAGGGGTAATCTTTTGAAAAGTGTGTAAGTCCCAGATCCACAAAAATATTCAGGCTCCTAACTTCCATTGAAATCAATGTATGCTGTTTTGCTCTAGCCGTGTTGGTCCCAGGATATTAGAGACAAGGTGGGTGAGGTAATATCTTTTATTGGACCAACTCCTCTGGGTCAGAGAGACAAGCTTTCAAGCTTACACAGACTTGAAGAGGAGCTCTGTGTAAGCTTGAATGCTTGTCTCTCTCACCAACAGAAAGAGTTCCAAAGATATTACCTCACCCACCTTGCCTCGCTACTGAAATCAGTGGAAGTTAGGAGCCTAAATCCTTTTTTTTTTTGGACCTGGACCTGAAGTTCCATTATCTTTAAATGAAATTTAGCCTCCTAGGTGCCTAAGTCACTTGATAAAATCAGATTTAGGCTCCTAAGGGTAGGTGTTGGATGGGCATTAAGTTTCTAAATACCGTTGTGACTTCCACCCCTAAGTCATTTACTCACTTTTGAAAATTTTACCCAGGTTGAATCCCATCTCTGACAGAGACTCCCTACTGTGGGCTTTATCAAGTGACGGGCAGAAATTTTCAAAGTTGAGTACCTAAAATGAAGCACTTCAGTGCTTCACTGTATACACTCAACACTTGAAAAATGCTGGCCTTAGTCTATTTGTACTTCATTTTGAATTTCTGTGGAGGGGAGGCAATACCTACCACACAAAGGGATTACAGCCATTAAGTAGCTAATATCTGCGAAATGGGTGCCATCCTGCAGTCCACTAGGATGCACACAAAAAGTTCCAGTGGCTGCTCAACCCAGGTGAGTTTTTCCCGAGCTGAGTTTCTTTACCGGTTAGAAATGATGCATCGGCTTTAACGCAGACACCTGGGTGTCACTTCTGCAGCAGGAGGCTGCTGGAAGAATGGGGGCAGACAGGCAAACAGGGCCGAAGGACCCTAGCGTACGCATTTTTTTAAAGTGATTATTTCTTGTATGGTGGTACCCATGATTTGTAGTCACTGTCCAAATATATGTCACAGTCCCTCCCTCTGAGGAGCCCACAGCCAAAAGGATAAGCAACAACCACGGATGGTTGAGAGGGATAAAACAGGACCAAAGAGTTCCTGCAAGTAACTTAATCTCCTGGACAGACTGTTTGACAGGCGTGCTGTGGTATAGGAACAAGGCTAAGCTTATGCATGTGAGGTGAAATCCCGGCATTTGGTCATTGACTTCATTGACTTCCAGTCCTTTTTTAGGGGGCACCACAGCTGGTAAACCAAAATCATGCCCCTTTCTTCCGTTAAGTGCTTTTCGTCGTGCGACAGTTATGGTTGTATTGCATTCAGTAGGCGCACACTTTTGGCCAGAATTGGGGGGCAGTGCTTCTTATGTGGATGCTATGCACAGTTTACACAGCCAAATTTTTAAAAAACCGGAATGTAGCTCACGCTGAAATAAGGATAGACTATCCACAGACTAGCCAGTGGATGCTGCGCTCACAGCTCATTCCAGAGATTTTTTTTTGAGATTTTCACTACTTTTTTTTTTTAAGGAGAAAAGTTTTTAAAAAAAGGCGTTTTTTTTCTGTTCTTAAGGCAGTCTTTTCCACTAGCCTAATGGGAAAAAAACCCTATCCCCATTACAGTGCATAATACATTTCTCACGAAGAAAAATGTCTCCGTTGACCTCTCTAAGTCTAAGGACTAGACGGAAGCAGGACAAGTGCAAGGATATTTTGCGCCCTAGGCGAAACTTCCACTTTGCTCCCCGCACATTGGTTCATTGAGGGGCAAATCCCAAAGAGCCTTTATAGACCCCAGGGGCCAGCCGTGCCCAGGGGCTGCTCCCCAGACCAGGTTACCCCCTCCCCACCTCCTGAACTTGGAGGGTGTTATTAATATAAGCTATATGTTATCAGTGCTATAATGTTTCTATGTTACCTATAATGTTTATACTGTTACCATGAACATTATTTAAAAACATTATTTTTTATAAAAAGGAATTGGGGTGTTAGGAAGAGAAGTGGGTCCGTTAACGAGCTCTGATTTATGAAGCGGCCTGCAGAATGAATGGCAATTATTTGGTAAGTTAGTCACCAGAACACTTGCAGTGATCTAGAATTTAGTACACTTTTTAAATCTATTTTGTAGATCTATTAAAGATATTGTTAGTAATGGATGGCTCTGAATGGAAAAAGTCACATCCAGATGTATCTCCAAACTTCCCCACAGTTCAAGGGTGTTAAGGTATAGAGGTTTTGTTCATCCCATTATACAGACAAGTTCCTTTTATAGCTGGCCATAGCTGTGAAGTCTGGACCCGGATCTGAACTCTCCCAGTGGCTGATGAGTGTTCCCATTTGCAGTTATGGTTTGGCTCTTTCGTTATTTCTTGTAGCACATTGTGTCATTCACATCTGCTTTCTACCGACAGCTAGATAGAAACTCTGATGTCTTGTTTTAGACCGTTTTGGGGGTTAAACTATGCACAGTCACCCCTTCTAAAGTGCACTATTCGTGCATTCCATATGAAGCCGGAGCAGCAGCAGTTTACAGGTCTCTAAGTTAACAATTCCCAAAGTGTAGTCTAAAGGCTCGTGGTGACTCACCATGGAGCGCTTGCTGATGGGTCAGAGAGAGCTGGCTGGTCACATGGTCCTGGCGCACCTGGTGGTTTCCTGCGATTAAGTTGCATTAAAATAAACTACAAATACATTCCTAATCCTACATTCCCATGTAAGCAATTGCTGTAGCTGCCCACAGAGATATTACATGATTGTGAATGCGAGGGAGATGGTCTGCACAGTCACACATGGGAGGGGAGGTAGTCCATAAGGCACTCTCTAAGATATGGTCCACATTATGAAAAAGTTTCAGAATCCCTGCCAAGGATGTTGTTATTAGCTATTATTCACTGTTGCATAGACTTTCTCACCCAGCGTAGTGACAGAGGCACCTGCAGTAAATGCTGGACAACTTTCCCGACCTGTTAACGGTTGGCAAAGTATTTGATGACAGTTGCAAGAATCTGATGCACAGCAGTATCCTTTACAGCAGTGTAATCTTTGTCATCAAATCCCCCAGCAGCCATGATTAATAGCAGCACTTGAGCTCATTTTGAAAGTTGTATATTTGGCAGCTATGAACTTTGATCTATGGTTTGCCTTGAAAAAAATCATCGTGACACAAACTTCTCCCGTAATCCTTTCATCTAATTAAACCACACACCAATACTATGTGGGGAAATCTGATGCTATTGATATAAGCTGTGTGTTTATTACGATATTTTAGGCACTTTATTAAAGTAGATAGTTGTTCCCAGCAAGATAGTAGATAAGCTCCCTAAAAACAATAACATCATCCAGAAAGAATATGTAGAAAAATTTCCCAAGGCCAAATTCTATTAGAAACTTACTTTGTTGATTTATGCTATGCCCTTGCTCTAGTTAAGGGCTCAGATGTTTTAACCTGAGCTAAAATTACTAGCGTTTAATGAATCCAGTCGAGTAGTGTGTATTTTTCCACAAAATGTTTGTCTCTATTTCACATAGTCAAATGATTTCAGAATCTACAATGATATTATACATTTTCTACCAATAAATTATTCAATATTTGGGTATAGCTTAAGGGGAAGATTTTCAAAGATTGAAGAAAATCTCTCCGTGTGTGTGTTAAACCATGGAAACTTCCTATTTTACTTTCATCGACACTAAACAAAACTTCCCTTGCTGAGCCTGATCCTGCTATATTCCATATTCCCTTTATATGAATACAGCTTGCCTCCTGGTGTGTTCAAGCCTGATGGAGGAGATATAGTGAAAGCTCTGAGTAGTGATTTTCCTGGGGCTAGGGAAGAGGGCTGCAAAGCCTGGGCTGGAGTAGCTTGTGTTGGACTAGCAGCCTCAGGCCCTCTACACCAGTTGTGGAATATGGTTCCGCCCACTAGCTTCACTCACTAAGCAGGTGGCCAGGTGCTTTTTGGTCTGTTAAGATTCTGAGTGTTCTTCACAGTTAGTCCAAAGTGCAGCTTTGTGCAAGTCTAGAGGTAGCAAAGAGTGGGATCCATAAAAGTATTCAGGCACCCAAAACTTAGCTGTGTAAGTCCCTGTCTTACATGTCGAAGTCCCAGTTTGGGCATTACTGCAAACTACAAAACTCCCATCAAATGCTGTAGATGCCGAAACTCATTCCGTATTTAAGTTTTTCAGAGTAGAAGTTCCCTCGGGCTTATGTTTCTGCACTGGGCACATGTACAGCCGCCTCACCCTAGGTGTTCAGGCACCTATTTCCCACACAAGAGCTATCCACAAACCAGGGGAAGATAGGCATTCATCTGCCGAAATTGCATGTGGGGTCCAATCCAGGAGGTGTGCCTCTGGATCGGGTCCATTCAAAAATGAGGGGGAGGGGCCCACTTTATAATTTTTAGCCAGTGGCTAGTACATTCATGTGGGATGTGGGAGACCCAAGTTCAATTCTCCCACATCCGTCCACCTGATGAACAGAAGGGATTTGAAGAGGGATCTGCCACTATTAGGTGAGTGTCCGAACCATTGGCTATGGAATATTCTGATATGGGGCCCCTCAGTCTCTCCTGTTGAGCTCTATCGCTGTGGCTAAATAATGAAAGAGTGGTTGAAGCAGGGGAAATGGACCCAGGGTCTTCCACCTCCCAAGGGGGTGCTCTAACCACTGGCCCACAAAATCATTTCTACTCTCCCTGTCTTTGGCCCAGTGACTGTTCCACTGTGAATATTTAAATAGTCAGAAAGCGAGCGAGAATGAATCTGTAGCCCAGTGGTTAGGGCACCACCTGGGAGGGAGACCTTGGGTCCAGACCCCTGCTCCACTCACACTTTCATTAGTTAGCTTCAACAGGAGAGACTGAGGGAACCCCACAAGTTATAAGATGGGCTCCTCCTCCAGCCACTTTGTGTGGCGTGAGGCAGGTGCCTGACTCATTCTCTGCAAGAAACCCCGGACTCCAGGTGGCTGGTGCCCATTTGTGGACCACTAAGCACAGCTAAGCATCTCCCTGCAGCCTGGATGTAGGCACCTATCTCTGAGAGAGGGGAGGGGCTTTGAACCCACCCATCACCTGGGCATCTCTCCCTACTGGCCAGCGTGGCCACTCCCTGCCTTGCATACCGGCTTTTGTGGATATCATTCTTAGGCATCTATCTCTTCCCATTTGTTGTATAGTGAGCCTAGGTACCTTATGCAGCTTTGTGGATCACAGTGTTGTTCCTGGGTTTTTTAGGCACCATGCTGCTCAGCATTGTAACGCTTAAGTCCCATCATGGATCCCACCTTAAAGGACAAAGTTGAGATGTGAGAGGAATGGGCATACATTCTTTGCTGGCCAAAGATGAAAGAAAGTCCTTCTGACTAATGATACAGTCTGAGCAGCAATGACTGTAGTAATATTCAAAGACTGTGGACCATATTGACAGTAGTCAGGCAGATGGTCTCAGCTGATGAAAGAGTTACTGATGTTGCCAGGTCTACATGTATTTATCTTTGCTGATCTGCATCATCTCCATCTAGTCTGGGTTGACTTTCAGCCAGCTGCCTTTTACTCAAATCACAGTTTATGTAAATGTTGGGTAAGCCTCATGACTAAGGGGTCTGGCTCAGGTGAAAATGAAGCCAAAGAGCTAAGTATAATCAGTTTACTGATGATAGTGTAGCCCATACTATTTCATTAAATCTCCAGGGACTTCATATAAATGATGAGGCAACATGATTGAGCTGTAAGGTATTTCACAGCTGAGACCTCTCAAGGAGAAGAAACGGCTGCCCATAACTACCCTCCAGGAATTATCAGAAAGAATGGAGCAGAGCCACTCTAATGCAATTCCAGCCACTTCTGCCAAGTCCTACATTCTTGTGATTCACTGTGTCCAAAATGATGAGAATACTGAGCAGAATCAGCAGGGGTTTCTGGCCTCTGTCCATTGCCATGAAGGGTCATTGACCACAATGTTTACTCATGGCCATGACCCTGTCTGGTCCTGAATGGATGGGTGCAGGGAAACCAAGGATGTCAGATGTTGGAGTTGGCCTGTCACCTACTTTTCAATGATCTTCCTCTGAAAGGTGAAATTTAAGACTGGGCAATAGGTGGGAAGGATATTAAGGTATTTTGGTATCTAGCTACATCTGTACTGAAATCGTATGTTCAGCCAGAGCTGGTTAAACTGAATGACAGCAACTGGGGGATGCAGAATGGAGGTCTCCCAGTTCTCCCAGCTGGACGCAGAGTCTCATCTGTGGATGTAGTGTCAAAATATACTTGAAATGCAAGTGGAATGAAATCTTGTCTAAAGATCTTATGAAAACTCATAAGGATTTTTTACTAGGTTAAGGGCCTTTTCTTATTGAAGTCAATGGAAACTGCGCTACTAACTTCAAAGGGAGTTGAAGCAATCCTTTAAGACTGAGTTTCAATATTGTGTGCAACTGCACACCAAATCTTCATGTATAATTACTGAGTGGGAGGGGGGTATTTGGTTTTTTTGCACACATAAGGTATCTGCACAAGCAAGAAAGCTGCTATGTCTGTAATTGGCCAGTCACAGGAGCAAATACCCTATCTCCATGTGCATTTACAGTAATTCTGCACACAACTTAGACAGGCAGTTGTATGTGCATTTTTATGGTCACAAAAGTGCACACACATCTTTGAAAATCAGATTCCTTATATCTGAAGGGAGTCATGATGCTTGGAGATAGGACTCTTTCTCAAGACACATTATGACTACTAATAAGCAGATTCTACTTTTATTACCACCAGTTAAATAGCAACAAATCAAACGTAAATGGATCCCCGCATGTCAGTTCATACATTGCAAAACCAAACATTTCAGATTGTGTTTTAAAAACAGGGGAACAACAATGTTAAACCTTACTCTTATTCAGGAATTGAGACAGTTGACATCGGTAAAAACAAAAACCCCACTGTAATACAAAATCATTTCAGTAAACAGCATAATCATTTTAAATACCAGGTGTATCAAATGTAGTATTAATGTCCCTGTCTCTACAGTCATTTGCAGAGGAGAGATATCACATTCTGCCACTGTGCCACTGTGACGGAAACTGTCTTGATTTGTTAACTAGGAGTTAGCTAACACTCCAAATGTTGCCAGAACAGGTATGAAGTTACTAAAACAGGAGTGACTATTTTAATGAGATGATTTAGTGTGAGTATGGGAGTGACTTTGCTAATGCTAGTTAATTCTGAGCAAACATAGCATGAACTGGGTGTTTCTAGAAGCCTGAGCAGTCAGACTGAGCTGGGAGGGATGAAGGTGCGGGAGTGTGTTCTGACCTGGGGCAGGGGGCTCAGGGTGCAGGTTCCAGGCAGCCCTTACCTCAGGTGGCTCCCAGTTGGTGGCACAGCAGGGCTAAGGCAGGCTCCCTGCCTGCCCTGGCTCTGCACTGGTCCCGGAAGTGGTTGGCATGTCTGGCCCCTAGGCGGAGGTGTAGCCAGGTGGCTTTGTATGGTGCACACTGCCCGCGCCAGGAGGTGCTGCCCCCGCAGCTCCCATTGGCCGTGGTTGCCGGACAGAGGGAGCTCGGAATCGGCGCCATGGGCAGGGAAAGCACACAGAGCTTCGCTGATCATCCCTGTGTCTAGAGGTGGCAGGGACATGCCAGCTGCTTCCTGGAGCTATGCAGAGGCAGGGAGTCTGCCTTAGCCCCACTGTGCTACTGACCGGAACTTTAATGGCGGAGCCTCCAGGGTCCCTTTTAGACCAGGCATTCCGGTCAAAAACCAGACACCTGGCAATGCTAGTTCCGCACTGAACAGCATGTTGAGGGAGACTCTGAATTTAGATGTAGGGGGAACTCTGTGATTGTCGCATTCTCTCAATATTGCCACAGGTTGAAAATCCTCAGTCAGGCTCCAATGAGATTTTAAAAATAATAAGTTTCATTTGCCTTTTGGTTTTTGAACCTTTGAGATTCATGTTTTCAGGCTTTTCACCACAACCATGAGAACTAGAAACATATTTTTTAAAAAAGAGTTGTTTCTCACATAATAACCTGGTGCCAGGAGCTGAGGCCTTACATGCACCAAATATCATATGTTTTATAATAAAATCACAAGAGTTGGCCACAGCATGCTCTGCAGAACCAGAGATGTTTTAGGGCTAGGACAGTCCTCTGAGAAATTTAAATAAAGATTCTGTTAAGGCCTACAGTTTTGGCTTGCCTTGGGGTCTGAACCCTGAAGTTGATTGAACCCTGATGATCTTACTGGGACTACCATAATGCTGTACAATTCGTACTTATTCAAAATCTTCCAATCTTCTGAGATCGTCCTGAATAAAAGACTGGGTGTTTAAACAGTAGATTCAAGAGTCATTTCAGGGATATATCTCCTGAATTCCTATTGTGGTATTAAGGAATTCTCATGATTTGCTAAAACAAGTACAAGAGATATGTACTTAGAATCCTTGAGACTGCAGCCAATAAAAGTATTTCAGCAGTATGACCCTGATCCTGTAAACACTTGCTCACATGAACAGTCCTGTTAAGTTAAGTCACGTGTTTGCAAGAGCAGAGCCTGCGCTTGTGAAACCAAATACCTCCCATAAAATGTGGTTGACAAAAATAAGAGAAATGGATGACTTACTAGATAAACAACTTAAAGAAAATTGGGACAAATGGGACTCTATCTTGCTCTTATGAGTAATATGAACATACATATATTATAACTCACACTGCCACAACTCTGCTGTGTTTGCTTAGCGGGAATGTCTGATCTCTTCTGGTTTGCTGCTTAGGAAGAACGTAGGTTGAACCCTAACCTTGCTTCAGGATCTGTATGGGTGGACTCTGTACCAGTGCAGCCTCAGACCCCAGTCGGCCTCCACGCCGTATGTTGTCAACAATTCTGTTTCTATGACAAAGGAACTTGTAACTAAAGTGCTATGTCTTTATTGGTAGAGAAGAAAATAAAAGCAATTTACTCATATTGGCAAGTGAGACTTTCTGGGTGGTTTTTTTTTTTTTTTTTTTTTTTTGCTGTTGTGTCACTTCCCTCTCCAGTCGTGTTGTGCTCAGCACTACATCCACATTTCCTCAACTGTAAATTAGAAGGAGGGTTTGTTATGTGACTTTACATGATCATCTATTACTTGAATATCCTTTGCATATGTAAGAGCAGAACAGGGGCCTCTTCAATTACCAAAACAACAACACCTGGATTTAAATATAAGAGCCTGAATGGAGTCTGTTTCTTTTCCTACACCTCTGTAAATTCAAAGTTTGAAACACTGTAGGAGCTCTTTTAAAAATCCTGGCTTTCTTGCTGCAGACCATATGTTGTTCCAGAAAGCGGGACTGCAAACTCCAATAATTGCATGACTTGTACTGTACTGCTGTAGACTGTGCTTCACTGGTTTCAACTAGCACTGTTTGGTAGATGTTACAGATGCCACAAGTCATTTCTTTGAAGTCTATATATTAAAAAAACCCCATCCTTTCAAAAGATTTGGCCTGGACTTTCTGCTATGAATAAGCTGGTCTTTTGCAACATCTGGTAAGTTGCTGCTTCTTCAGTTTCCATCCTACAGAAAAGATCAACTTTTAAACAGGTCCGTTCATGCATGGCAAAACCAAACTTTTCAAATTGTGTTTTACGAACAGGAGAACAGCAATGTTAAACATCATTCTAATTCAGGGATTCAATCTCTTGATACAGGTAAAAAGAAACACCCTCTTCATTGCAAAATCCCTTTAGTAAAGAGCAGAATGATTTTAGATAAGGGCTGTATCAAACCTAACATTCATGTCCCTGTCTCTACAGGCATTTGCAGAGAGGAGAGAACTATATCAGTGTGTTAGAAACTGCCATTACTTCTTCATAGAATCTGGTAGTATGAGGATTTCACCAGCCCGATGCACATGGAGATGTCCAGGATGGAGGATGCTAGCTGACTAGTGAAGATTACAGTGGCACCAGGGAAGGAAGGAGAACCAGCTGCTCTCAGGGGAGGAGACTGGCTGCTGGTCACCTGGGGCAAGACACTGTGCTCCACCCCTCTCCTAGGTTTTCCAGTCCATCAAGGTCAAGAAACAGTATGCTGTACTGGTAACAGGAGGCGAGGAGCAGACCACAGTACTGAAGGGTCGGAGCTACCTGTCCACACAGCTGGGAGGCTCATGGCTAATACACCCAAGAGGAGACAATGGGATGGGGGGGTCGGTGTCCCCCTTCTGTGGGAGACTGAGGCATCCATCTGCTGACCTGACCTGGTGTCCTGAGAGGGGTGCTGCCTGCCTGGTGCCCAAATCCAAGATGTTACAGAAAGGTTGCAGAGACTCATCCATCCCTCTGACCACTACCCCAAACTGTTCATCCATCTGAACATTAATGATACTTCCAGGTGTGATTCTTAGGAGATCAGCAATGACTACAGGGCTCTGGCACCAAGAGTGAAGGAGTTAGGGGTACAGATGGTGGCCTGGTCCAAACTTCCCAGTTGAGGGTAAAGGCCCAGGCAGGGACACATTCATCCTGATGAATTCATCGTTGATGAATCAACAGGAAGGTTTGGCTTCTTAGACCATGGGGTGCTGTTCCACAAAGGGGGACTGCTGGGAAGAGATGGGGTCCACCTGACCAAAAAGGGGAAGAGCATCTTTGGATACCAACTCACTAACCTAGTAAGGAGGGCTTTAAACTAGGTTCCAGGTGAGCAGGTGACAAAAGCCCAAGGTAGGTATTAAAAAAAGTGACCTTAACAGAGGGCTAGATGTTGGAGTGGGGAGAATGGAAAATTACAATAGGGTCATGGGAGCAACAAGAGGGGAAACAGTGGGGGAATCTGCTCAACAACTTATGTCCATACACAAATGCAAGGAGGATGCAGAATAAACAGGAAGAGTTACAAAGGGCTGTCACTAAGCTGGGCAACAAAATGATAGATACATTCAAAGCTGACAAATGCAAAGCAATGCACATTGGAAAAATAATCCCAAATATACATACAAAATGATACAGTCTAAATTAGCTGTTACCACTCAAGAAAGAGATCTTGGAGTCAGGGGTGATGGAACTAGGGGTGCTGGGGGGTGAAACAGCACCCCCTGGCTTGAAGTGGATTCCATCAGATACAGGGTTTACCGTTCTGTTCAATGGCTTTCAGCACCTCCATTATAAAAGTTGTTCCAGAGCCACTGCTTGTACTCATCATGAATAATTCCCTGAAAACATCCACTCAGTGCGCAATCGTAGTCAACAATAGCTAACAGTGTTAGGCATTATTATGAAAGGTATAGATAATAAAACAGAAAATATCATAATGCCTCTATCTAAATCCATCATACATCCACACTTTGAATACTGTGTTAAGTTCTGATTGCCCCATCCCAAAAAAGATACATTAGAATTCAGAAAGGTGCAGAGTTGTGTAACAAAAATGATTCGGGGCATGGAACAGCTTCCATATGAGGAGAGGTTAAAGAGACTGGGACTGCTCAGCTGAGAAAAGAGACAACTATGCCCTTACAGGTCGATTACAGGAGCGGTGGGGGCGAGGTTCTGTGGCTTGCAATGTGCAGGAGGTCAAACTAGATGATCATGATCGCCCCTTCTGACTTAAAGTCTATGAGTGTATGAGATATGATAGAGGTCTATACAATCATGCGTGGTATGGAGAAAGTGAATAAGGAAGGGTTGTTACCCCTTCACATATCACAAGACCTAGGGGTCACCTGATGAAATTAATAGGCAGCAGATTTAAAGCAAACAAAAGGAAATACTTCTTCCCACAATGCATAATTAATCTGTGGAACTTGTTGCCATGGTAGATTGTGAAGGCCAAAACTATAATGGATTAAAAAAAGAATTAGGTAAGTTCATGGGGGATAGGTCCATCAATGTCTATTAGCCAAGTTGATCATAGAGACATAGACTCATAGAATACCAGGGTTGGAAGGGACCTCAGGAGGTCATCTAGTCCAACCCCCTGCTCAAAGCAGGACCAATCCCCAACTAAATCATCCCAGCCAGGGCTTTGTCAAGCCTGACCTTAAAAACCACGAAGGAAGGAGATTCCACCACCTCCCTAGGTAACCCATTCCAGTGCTTCACCACCCTCCTAGTGAAAAAGTTTTTTCCTAATATCCAACCTAAACCTCCCCCACTGCAACTTGAGACCATTACTCCTTGTTCTGTCATCTGCTACCACTGAGAACAGGCTAGAGCCATCCTCTTTGGAACCCCCTTTCAGGTAGTTGAAAGCAGCTATCAAATCCCCTCTCATTCTTCTCTTCCGCAGACTAAACAATCCCAGTTCCCTCAGCCTCTCCTCATAAGTCATGTGCTCCTTTCCTCTAATCATTTTTGTTGCCCTCCGCTGCACTCTTTCCAATTTTTCCACATCCTTCTTGTAGTGTGGGGCCCAAAACTGGACACAGTACTCCAGATGAGGCCTCACCAATGTCGAATAGAGGGGAACGATCGCGTCCCTCGATCTGCTGGCAATGCCCCTACTTATACAGCCCAAAATACCGTTATCCTTCTTGGCAACAAGGGCATACTGTTGACTCATATCCAGCTTCTCGTCCACTGTAACCCCTAGGTCCTTTTCTGCAGAACTGCTGCCTAGCCATTCAGTCCCTAGTCTGTAGCAGTGCATAGGATTCTTCCGTCCTAAGTGCAGAACTCTGCACTTGTCTTTGTTGAACCTCATCAGATTTCTTCTGGCCCAATATAATTTGTCTAGGTCCCTCTGTATCCTATCCCTACCCTCCAGCGTATCTACCACTCCTCCCAGTTTAGTGTCATCTGCAAACTTGCTGAGGGTTCAGTCCACATCATCCTTCAGATCATTAATGAAGATATTGAACAAACCGGCCCCAGGACTGACCCTTGGGACACTCCGCTTGATACCGACTGCCAACTAGACATGGAGCCATTGATCACAACCCATTGAGCCCGACGATCTAGCCAGCTTTCTATCCACCTTATAGTCCATTCATCCAGCCTTTCTTTAACTTGCTGGCAATAATACTGTGGGACACTGTATCAAAAGCTTTGTTAAAGTCAAGGAATAACACGTCCACTGCTTTCCCCTCATCCACAGAGCCAGTTATCTCGTCATAGAAGGCAATTAGATTAGTCAGGCATGACTTGCCCTTGGTGAATCCACGCTGACTGTTCCTGATCACTTTCCTCTCCTCTAAGTGCTTCAGAATTGATTCCTTGAGGACCTGCTCCAATATTTTTCCAGGGACTGAGGTGAGGCTGACTGTCCTGTAGTTCCCCAGATCCTCCTTCTTCCCTTTTTTAAAGATGGGCACTACATTAGCCTTTTTCCAGTCGTCCAGGACTTCCCCCGATCACCATGAGTTTTCAAAGATAATGGCCAATGGCTCTGCAATCACATCCACCCACTCCTTTCGCACTCTCGGATGCAGCGCATCTGGCCCCATGGACTTGTGCTCCTCCAGCTTTTCTAAATAGTCCCGAACCACTTCTTTCTCCACAGAGGGCTGGTCACCTCCTCCCCATGCTGTGCTGCCCAGTGCAGTAGTCTGGGAGCTCACCTTGTTCGTGAAGACAGAGGCAAAAAAAGTACATTAGCTTTTTCCACATCCTCTGTCACTAGGTTGCCTCCCTCATTCAGTAAGGGGCCAACACTTTCCTTAACTTTCTTCTTGTTGCTAATATACCTGAAGAAACCCTTCTTGTTACTCTTAACATCTCTTGCTCGCTGCAACTCCAGGTGTGATTTGGCCTTCCTGATTTCACTCCTGCATGCCTGAGCAATATTTTTATACTTCTCCCTGGTCATTTGTCCAATCTTCCACTTTTTATAAGCTTCTTTTTTGTGTTTAAGATCAGCAAGGATTTCACTGTTAAGCCAAGCTGGTCACCTGCCATATTTACTATTCTTTCTACACATTGGGATGGTTTGTCCCTGTAACCTCAATAAGGATTCTTTAAAATACAGCCAGCTCTCCTGGACTCCTTTCCCCCTCATGTTATTCTCCCAGGGGATCCTGCCCATCAGTTCCCTCAGGGAGTCAAAGTCTGCTTTTCTGAAGTCCAGGGTCCATATTCTGCTGCTCTCCTTTCTTCCTTGTGTCAGGATCCTGAACTCGACCATCTCATAATCACTGCCTCCCAGGTTCCCATCCACTTTTGCTTCCCCTATTAATTCTTCCCGGTTTGTGAGCAGCAGGTCAAGAAGAGCTCTGCCCCTAGTTGGTTCCTCCAGCACTTGCACCAGGAAATTGTCCCCTAAACTTTCCAAAAACTTCTTGGATCATCTGTGCACTGCTGTATTGCTCTCCCAGCAGATATCAGAGTGATTGAAGTCTCCGATGAGAACCAGGGCCTGCGATCTAGTAACTTCTATTAGTTGCCGGAAGAAAGCCTCGTCCACCTCATCCACCTGGTCCGGTGGTCTATAGCAGACTCCCACCACGACATCACCCTTGTTGCTCACACTTCTAAATTTAATCCAGAGACTCTCACGTTTTTCTGCAATTTCATATCAGAGCTCTGAGCAGTCATACTGCTCCCTTACGTACAGTGCAACTCCCCCACCTTTTCTGCCCTGGCTGTCCTTCCTGAACAGTTTATATCCATCCATGACAGTACTCCAGTCATGTGAGTTATCCCACCAAGTCTCTGTTATTCCAATCACATCATAATTCCTTGACTGAGCCAGGACTTCCAGTTCTCCCTGCTTGTTTCCCAGGCTTCTTGCATTTGTGTATAGGCATTAAGATAACTCACTGATTGTCCAGCTCTCTCAGTATGAGGCAGGAGCCTTCCCCTCCTGCACTCTCCTGCTCATGCTTCCTCCCGGTATCCCACTTCCCCACTTACCTCAGGGCTTTGGTCTCCTTCCCCGGTCAACCTAGTTTAAAGCCCTCCTCACTAGATTAGCCAGCCTGCTTGTGAAGATGCTCTTCCCTCTCTTTGTTAGGTGGATCCTGTCTCTGCCTATCACTCCTCCTTCTTGGAACACCATCCCATGGTCAAAGAATCCAAAGCCTTCTCTCCGACACCACCTGCATAGCCATTCGTTGACTTCCACGATTCGACAGTCTCTACCTGGGCCTTTTCCTTCCACAGGGAGGATGGACGAGAACACCACTTGCGCTCAAACTCCTTTATCCTTCTTCCTAGAGCCACGTAGTCTGCAGTGATCCACTCAAGGTCATCCTTCGCAGTATCATTGGTGCCCACATGGAGAAGTAGGAAAGGGTAGCAATCTGAGGGCTTGATGAGTCTCGGCAGTCTCTCTGTCACATCATGAATCCTAGCTCCTGGCAAGCAGCAGACTTCTCGGTTTTCCCAGTTTGGGCAGCAGATAGATGACTCAGTCCCCCTGAGAAGGGAGTCCCTGACCACCACCACCCGCCTCCTTCTCTTGGGAGCAGTGGGCGTGGATCTCTCTTCCCTAAGACAGTGCATCTCATGCCTTCCAATCGGCGGAGTCTCCTTCTGCTCCCTTCCCTCAGATGTATCATCTCGTCCACTCTCCGCATTAGTACCTGTGGAGAGAACATGCAAATGGTTGCTTACCTGTATCTGCATTGCTGGTACATGGACGGCTCCCCTTTCTTCTTCTGGAGGTCACACGCTGCCAAATTTCTTCACCGTCCTTCTGTTCCCGCTGCGCAGCCTGCTCTGAATCTTCAGAATGTTGTGCCCGTAGAAGCATATCCTGACGTCTGTCCAGGAAATCTTCAGTTTCTCTTATGCAATGCAGGATCGATACTTGTTTCTCCAGACCTTGAACCTTCTCTTCCAATATGGAGACCAGCTTGCACTTTGTACAGACAAAGTCGCTTCTGTCCTGTGGAAGAAAGACAACATGGCACATCCTGTGCAGGTCACAACAGCTGAACGCTCACCATCCATATTATCTTCCTTCTAAGAGCTTCCTCAGGTGTTGTAGTAACTTCTCAGAGAAGCCTGCAAGATGAAGGCCTCAGTGGGCTCTTCCCAAGTGAACTCCCAGGCAAACTCCCTCTGTTACCCTCTCTGCTGTTCGCCGCTCAGCTGGTTCTCAGTTGACTGCCTTTTTATAACAGTCAAGGTCACAACAACATGTTCTGGATGTTCCTAAACTTTTAACTACCAGAAGATGGGACTGGATGACAGGGAATGGATTATTTGAGATTGCCCTCTTCTGTTCATTCCCTCTGAAGCATCTGGCACTGTCAGAAGATAGGATACTGGGTTAGATAGACCATTGGTTTGATCCAGTATGGCCAGTCTTATGTTAACTGGAAGTATTAGTACATAAGCTAAATTAGAAATTAATTGGCATTACTGAGAGTTGGTGGGATAATTGGTGATTGGAATCTTATGATTGCAGTTTTGATAGAGGGGGGTATAGCTTGTTTAGGAAGGACAGACAGGGAAAAAAGGGAGATGGTGTTGCATTATACATCAAGAATATATATACTTGTTCTGAGGTCCAGAAGGAGGTCAGAGGCAGACCACGTGAAAGTCTCTGGGTGAAGATAAAAGTCTACTATATCTAGTACTAATCTATACTACGTCTACTATAGACCCTCAAATTAGAGGAGAAGGTGGATGAGGTATTTATAGAACAAATAATAGAAATATTCAAAACACAAAACTTGGAGTAATGGGGGACTTTGAATATGCAGACATCTGTTGGAAAAGTAATACAACAAAAAATGTTCAATAAGTTATTGGAATTTATTGGGGACAGCTTCTTGTTTCAGAAGGTGGAGGAAGTAAGCAGGGGGAAAGGCACTTTAGACTTGATTCTGTCTAGCAGGAAGGAATCAGGTGTAAATCTGAAGGTTGAAAGCAATATTGGTGAAATGATAGTTTTCATTGTTCTATGGAAAGGAAGGAGTGAGGGCAGCAGAATAAGGACAGTGGACGTTATAAAAGCAGACTTTAACAAACTCAGAGAACTGGTAGGTAAGTCTCATGGGAAGAAAATGGAAGGGATAAAGGCGTTCTGGAGGTCTGTCAGTTTCTGAAAGAGACAATATTAAATTAGCAAACTATCCTAATGTGAAAGAAAGGTAGGAAGAATAGTAAAAGGCCAATGCAGCTCCATCAGGAGCTCTTCAATAATTGAAAAATCAAAAAGGAATCCTACAAAAAGGTGGAAACATGGATAAATTGCTAATGACGAATACAAGAGAACAGCATAAATTAATCAGAAATGTTAACTCAGAAATGTTAACACAAAATGAGTTACATCTAGCAAGGGACATTAAAAAAAACAATAAGAAGAGGTTCTTTTAACACATTAGGAGCAAGAGAAAGAAAAAGAAACATGTAGGTCCACTACTTAATGGGGAAGCAGCATTAATAATGGACAACAACAAGAAGGCTTAGGTGTTTTATGCCTATTTTGCTTCAGTCTTCACTGAAAAGGTGAAATTGGGACCAGATGCTTAACATAATTAAATAGTAACAAGGGGGAAGGAGCACAAGTCAGAATAAGGACAGAACAGGTGAAACAATATTTAGATAAGTTAGATCTATTCAAGTCAGCAAGGTCTGATGAAATTGACCCTTGAGTGCTTAAAGAACAAGCTGAAGCAATCTCAGAACCATCAATTATCTTTAGAATTCATGGAGGATGGGTGTGGTCCCAGAAGACTGGAGAAGGTAAACATAGGTAGGCTCTATCTTTAAAAAGGGGAACAAAAAGGGCCCAGAGAATTATAGACCAGTCAGCCTAATGTAAAGATGCTGTAACAAATTATTAAATAATTAATTTGTTTGCAGTGTTGTTGTAGCCATGTTGGTCCCAGGATATTAGAGAGATAAGGTAGGTGAGGTAATATCATTTATTGGAACAACTTCTATTGGTGGACGGTACAAGCTTTCAAGCCACACAGAGCTCTTCTTTAAGTCTGGAGAAGGAAGCACCTAAAGGATGACAGGGTAATCACTAACAGCCAGCATGGATTTGTGAAGAACAAATCATGCCAACTCAACCTAATTTCCTTCTTTGACAGGGTTACTGGGCCTACTGAATGGGAGGTAAGTCTGTAGACATGATATATTTTGATTTTAATAAGGCTTTTGACAATTTCACATGAATCTCATACGAAAACTAGGGAAATATGATCTAGATTAAATTATTATAAGGTAGGTTCATAACTGGTTGAAAGAGGATGCATCCAGTGGGGTCCAGCAGGGTTCAGTACTATTCAATATTTTCATTAATGACTTGATTAATGGAGTTGATGGCATGCTTATAACATTTTCAGATGACACCAAACGGGAAGAGTTGTAAGCACTTTGGGGGACAGGATTAGAACTCAAAATGACCTTGGCAAATTGGAGAATTTGTCTAAAATCAAAAAGACGAAATTCAAGAAAGACAAGCACAAAATACTCCACTTAGGAAGGAAAAAATCAAATGCATAACTACTAAATGGGGAATAACTGGCTAAGCAGTAGTACTACTGTAAAAGATCAGAAAGTTAATGGATCACAAAGTCAACAGTACAATGCAGTTGTGAAAAAAGTCCACTATAATTCTGGGGTGTATTAATAGGAGTACTGTATATAAGACAAGAATTAATTGTCCCATTCTGCTTGGCTGTGGTGAGGTCTGAACTGGAGTACTGTGTCTAATTCTGGGAACCACACTTCAGGAAAGATGTGGATAAATTTGGAGACAGTCCAGAGGAGAGCTAAAAAATGATAGTTTAGAAAACCCATGGTATAATAAAAGGTTATAAAAACTGGATATGTTTAGTCTTGAGAAAAGAAGACTCAGGGGGGACTTGATAACAGCCTTCAAATATCTTAAGGCTGTTAAGACAATGATTGAGGTTTTTCATGTTTACTGAAGGTAGGACAAGAAGTAATGGGCTTAATCAGGAAGATTTAAGTAAAATATTAGGAAAAACTTCTAACTATAAGGGTAGTTAAGCTCTATAATAGGCTTCCAAGGGAGGTTGTGGAATCTCCATCACTGGAAGTTTTTAAGAACCAGTTAGACAAATACCTGTTAGTGATGTTCTAGATGTACTTGGTTCTGCCTCAGCACAGGGTGCTGCACTAGATGACCTCTTGAGGTCCCTTCCAACCATACATTTCTATGATTTTATTATTTCTATGATGCATAATGAGGCAACTGTGGATTCATGAACAAAATGAAGCATAGTAGAGTAATAATGTAGGACCTGCTCCTGCTCCCATGGAAGTTGGTGGGAGAAGAATCAAATCTAAAGTCCTTCACCTCTGGATTCTAGAGGCTTGTCTTCATGACAGCATTCAGGCACTGTAATCTCCTCCGGTACATCTGTAAAACACATCACTTCCACCCATAAACCTTCTTCCAATGATGGCCACTTGTTTCTTCTTGCTCTGAGCACGGCTTAAGGACTGTTGCCTCCTGCACCGGTGGAGTCCCAATGTGACCAAGAGATAGAAGTGTGGCAGCTGCAGTGCTGCAACTACCCTTACTCACCCTTCAGTGACAACTTTGACAGCTCAGAACACTGGCTTTGTCACCTGTCGAGACAGTCACTTACCAGCTGACTGCAGGCCTTAGAGCACCATATTAAAAGAATATTAATAATAGCACAATAGAAAATGCGCCTGCATTGGGCACCCTTTTGTTTATTTAGTTGTCAAATTCTGAGCCATGATCTGCATACTCTTGTTCGGCTATTAAATTGTGTGATCATACAGATAGCAGCATGCCCCCTACCCACTTGTTTTAATGAGGTTTTTTTTAAAAAAAAATCACAGATGAAAAGCATAGATAAAACTGCACTATGGCTTGAAAGTCAAGCACTCAAAAGTCAGGAATGCCTGGGCAACCTTAATTCCAGCAAATTTAGTTTAATTCCTTTGTGCGTTTGCCTTCTGATGCAAATTCTGTGGCAGAATTTCCATTTCCTCTATTAAAGAACCCTTCAAACCCTCAGGGCATGTTACTGCTGGGCATTTTACCCTAGCACTTGTGCAATAGGGAATGGGCTAAATTGGCATTTTTTCCAGGGGACTGTAACTACACCTAATGTTCTCTATTTTTATTCAAGATCTAGGTAATTCTGCCCTGATTTCGATCAGTCTGAAGGTTTTGGTCTGGCACTCATCTCCACAGTATCTGATTGCCCCTCTTTATCAGCAGGTCCAACCCATGGCATGTAGAGCCCCTATGATACCTTTCAAGGACCTGGTGTCTCAGTGGGTACTGTATGTCACGCCTATTCTCTTGTCCATGCATGCAGATGAGATAAGTCCATGATTTTATAAAGCATTTATAACACTGCAGACGATTCTAGTCTAATACCAGGGGAATAAATCATTGAGGCACTTAAGAGGAACTATGTGAAAGATCTTTACAGTATTTTTATGAATATCAACTTCAACTTCCTTATTTCTTTCCAGCTTATTTTTATTTTGTTTTGTATTTGATTCACAACTGAAGGGGGTTAATAATATCCAGAAAAATGCACACTTCTGGATTAGCCATGGTGCTACTGCTTTTGTTTTCTGTGCTGTTGGTCTGTTTTATAGACCCTGGATAAAGAGTCAGGAAAACCATACCTAAAATGCCAGTAAACAAGCAGATCTTGTCCACATGTTCTTAAGATCATGTTGTGCTCAGGTTAGCGGTTTCCATGCACCAGGTGTCAAAATCAAACTGTGTTAAAGGAATTACATGTTAAAAAGCATATTTGATGTGGTATAATCTTAAAGTAAAGCTACCTGGCAATGGTACCACCTTGTACTAGTAAGGTAAAATAGAAAGTTGTTATATCATTGTACAATTTGAAATATCATGTAGTGTGAAGCGTCTAGCTCTAGGGAAAGACAAGGCATTTCAGCAGAGACTTTTGACTCCACTCTCAATCATGATTTTAGAAATGTCAGTCTTGTGTTGCTTTTTGAGAAATGCTGTACATTAATCTTCCCCAAAGAGAATGGCAAAAAAAAAAGTCCCTGCCAAACAAAAAAACCAAACCAAACACAAACAAACAAAAAAGCAAGTAACCAAGCATATAAAAACCCACCAAACGACAGATTTAAGTGCTTAAAATATGTTTGCAACCATTTAGACCTTGGTGAACATAGGGTTGGGGTTTATTTTTAGTATTTTGAAAAAAATTTTTTTGAAGCCTTCAAGATATTGATGTTTGAAACTTAGTTATTGAGCACATCTTGCACTTTTGCACATGTTACATAAGGATGTAATTATCTATTAGAAAATAAATAAATCCTGCTCCAGGGTGGCTGCAAAAAGTTTCAGTTAAAAAGTTAGGGGCTTTTATATAGGGCCTAGTACTTAATTAAGGATCAACACAAGAAGGAAGCATAAATGCAAAAGCGGTGAGAGGCAGAAAGGAACTTTTTCCTCTGTGAACCTCTAACCCATGAAACATCTTTGGTGCTAGTCCTGCACATTTTTGGAAATAAAAGCCCCTCCAAATTGACATGTGGAAGTGCCCCACAAAGCAAGAGGATCAGGGCTCAGCTTCATGGTGCTATATCTCCCCACAACACCTCCAGAACCCATAGGATGCTCTGCGGGTCCAGAATCTGGGCAAGGGGAGGAGTGCAGATGGACAACTTAAGAGCAGAGCCAGAGAGATGCACATCATACTCCAGCTCTGCAGATAACCCCCAGTCTGGGGCTATGTAATCTTTTCCAGGGAGCCCCAACCAGCCAGAGGCAGTTCTTCATAGCATGTTGTTAGGGACCAGAGGTTTCCAGGGGCCAAACCTGGTGTATGGGCATAGGATTTCTGTGCAAATGACCCTAGTGTCTCATGGACCTCCTGGGATCTGACAGGTTAGAGGTGGACCCCACAACCAATTCTGTAGGGTGAGGGGCATATACTTATCTTTTATTTTCACTGATTTTGCTCCCTATGTCTCTCTCCCATTCCTTCTTGAAAGGCAGTTTTCTATCTATACTGTACAAAGTGTTATCAGCTACATATAGCTCCTTCTATACACACATCCTCAACAATAGTTGGTTACTCTGGGAAGATCTTTATGTAAAGTCTCTCTACTTTTTTTGCCCTGACAGACACCTTTTGGTTTGTAACTATGTTGAATCTTTCAAATCCTGACCTGGGATTTTTTCCTATTGTGTTCATATTCTAAAAGTTCAATTTCTTGAATGTTAGCTGAAAGCCAAATCCTCAGTCATGTTACTGGGGTAAGACAATAGTGACAATCACAATGTTACCTATTTCAGTCTTTCAGCTCCTGGCCCTTATACCCATTTGCACTAAGGCCCCTTTACACCACTATGGCAGTATCCAGGGGCCATAACATGGGCCAATTTAAGGCACCTTGACACCACCAGAGTGGTGTAAAGAGACCTTAGTATAAATGAGAATAGGCCCCATGTATCTCTCTTTTTGAGTGCTGGCCCTCTCTAAAGTGAGTGCAAAGCTGTTGACAACATTGTAATATAATCCTCAAGTTTGTGCTTTAACTTAATGTGATTTTTTAGCACAGACCAAACAGTGTGTGTGTTTATTTGTATATGGATATATAAACACATTTTAGCCCTTGCTACTGCTTTAGTTAAGGTTGAAATGAAACTTCCAGTTATAACCCCTACTTTTATAACTGATTATAACATTCACAGTTTTGTTCAAACTTGACTTGACTGAGATGGCTCAGAAGTCTTATTTGCATTTAGTTGGGAAACTCTGCATAACGCATTCATGGCTTTGCCAGTCATGAGTAATGTGATTGTGTGGTTCTCCCAACCTCATGCCGATGTCCACACCATCATGTATTGTATATATATTGTATATGTGTATAGATAGATAGATAGATAGATAACTGGAAGGAAAACATACTTAATTTTTGGTTTCCAAAGAGTTACGATGTTAGAAATGAGTGAAATGTTCACAATTAAACTCAACACTTGACTAGCTTTTGTTCCAAACTCTAAACCCAGCCCAAGTTTGTCAAAAAGCACATGAATACTTTGAGCAAACTTGGATCAATTTATTTGTGGGAGGGCTGTCTTGTGGCTAAAATACAACACTATGAGGAGATGATTTGGGTTTCATGACAAATATTTCACACTCCTCTGCTACTAACTGTTTGAAAATAAAGAATCTGATTCATTTATACCAGTGTACCTGCAGTGACTTCAATGTAAAGATTGCTGATATACCTTGGTACACTGTAAAGGTATATCTACACAGCAGCTGGGAGGATGCTCCCCAGCATGGGTAGACAGACACGCTAGCTCTGCTTGAGCTAGTGCACTACAATTAGCAGTGTGGCTGACGCAGCATGGGTGATGGCTCAGGCTATCTGTCCAGGTACATACTCAGCCGGTCAGGCAGGATTGTACTCAGGTGGCTAGCCATGCTGCTAACTTTCGTGCACTAGCTCAAGCAGACCTAGTACATCTGCTTACCTGCGCTGGAAAGCAGCCTCCCAGCTGCTGTGTAGGTGTAACCTTAGTGAGAGGAGTATCAGGCCCATATGTGTTTCTTTCCTGGTTTTGTTCCCACCAGTGCACAAAACTCACTGCTTTATTTTTTAGGATTTCTCCGGGGTAACGCTGGACAAATATGGCACATACAAAAAGTAGCCATGAACATTTCTTCCAGTAAAATATGTCAGTTGGCTTTGGTGCTATTCCACCACTTTTATTGTGTGAACACATTTTTGTTTGTGAGAATGTTTGCAGAAAAGGAACTATTTAGGGCTGTCAAGTTATTAAAAAATTAATCGTGCGATTAATTGCACTGTTAAACAATAATAGAATACCATTTATTAAAATATTTTTGGATGTTTTCTACATTGTCAAATATATTGATTTCAATTACAACACAGCATACAAAGGGTACAGTGCTCATTTTATATTTTTTTTTATTACAAATATTTGCACTGAAAAAAAAAGAAATCTTATTTTTCAATTCACCTAATACAAGTACTGTAGTGCAATGTCCTTATCATGAAAGATGAACTTACAAAAGTAGAATTATGTACAAAAAACTGCATTCAAAAATAAAACAATGTAAAATTTTAGAACCTGCAGATCCACTCAGTCCTACTTCTTGTTCAGCCAATTGCTCACACAAACAAGTTTGTTTACATTTGCAGGAGGTAATGCCCACTTTGTTTACAATGTCACCTGAAGGTGAAAACAGGCATTCTCATGGCACTGTTGTAGTTAGCATCACAAGAGATTTACGTGCCAGATGTGATAAAGATTCATATGTCCCTTCATGCTTCAACCACCATTCCAGGGGACATGCGTCCATGCTGATGATGGGTTTTGCTCAATAACAGTCCAAAGCAGTGAGGACCAACGCATGTTCATTTTCATTATCTGAGTCAGATGCCACCAGCAGAAGGTTGATTTTCTTTTTTGGTGGTTCGGGTTCTGTAGTTTCCACATTGGAGTGTTGCTCTTTTAAGAGTTCTGAAAGCATGCTCCATCCCTCATCTCTTTCAGATTTTGGAAGGCACTTCAGATTCTTAAACCTTGGGAGGAGTGCTGTAGCTAACTTTAGAAATCTCCCATTGGTACCTTCTTTGCATTTTGTCAAATCTGCAGTGAAAGTGTTCTTAAAATGAACATGTACTGGGTCATCACCTGAGACTGCTGTAACATGAAATATATGGCAGAATGTGGGTAAAACAGAGCAGGGGACATACAATTCTCCCCCAAGGAGTTCAGTCACAAATTTAATTAATGTATTAGTTTTTTAATGTGCGTCATCAGCATGGAAGTATGTCCTCTGGAATAGTGGCCAAAGCATGAAGGGGCAAACAAATGTTTAGCATATCTGGCATGTAAATACCTTGCAATGCCGGCTACAAAAGTGTCATGCTAATGTCTGTCTCACTTTCAGGTGACATTGTAAATAGGAAGTGGACAGCATTATCTCTCGTAAATGTAAACAAACTTGTTTGTCTTAGCGATTGGCTGAACAAGAAGTAGGACTGAGTGGACTTGTAGGCTCTGAAGTTTTACACTATTTTGTTTTTGAGTGCAGTTATGTAACAAAAAAATCTACATTTCTAAGTTGTGCTTTCAGGACAAAGAGATTGCACTACAGTACTTGTATGAAGTGAATTGAAAAATACTGTTTCTTTTGTTTATCATTCTTACAGTGCAAATATTTGTAATAAAAAATAATATACACTTTGATTTCAATTACAACACAGAATACAACATATATGAAAATGTAGAAAAGCATCCAAAATATTTAATAAATTTCAATTGGTATATTATTAATTAACAGTGTGATTAAAACTACGATTAATTGTGATTAATTTTTTAATCAAAATTCATTTTTTGAGTTAATTACATGAGTTAACTGGGATTAATCGACAGCCCTAGAAATATCGTAAATACATCTTCACACCAGAAGTAGTTGTGTTGCCATCTTGGAAGGACTTTGAGGGTTTAGGAATCGTCTGGTCGGGGTATAAACAATGTCTTGTAATTTAGCCAATCACACAGCACGAAGAGTGAATTATGAATAGCAAGTAGTTGTAGCAATAGTCATGGCAAATAGGTTGGGGGACCCCAAGAATGAAATATGTTCACATAAACCATTTGCTGATGGATTCATTTTGAGTAACAACCCAGTTCATAAAATAAGCCTCTTCCTGGATAATTTGCAAACAGAAATTGAGGCATCAAATAAATTCTTCTCTGTTAATAGCTCCCCCAGCTCTTCTCACCAGTGCTGTGCTAGTAACAGGGATCTGTTTCTTAAAGAAAAGATGACACCTTGAGGCATTAAAATACATAAAAACTGTGTACTTTGGAGACAGACATTTGAAGGAAGGGAAGGAGGGGAAGACTGGGTCAGCTTGTGGGCTTACTAACCTTGACAATGTCCCTATAATGAAAAATTGCTTCAAAATAGTCATGACACTAGAATGAGATCCTAAAGTCTCTGATGCTGTTAAACAGCCTGGGCAGAACTCTTTTTCTTCGTAATAGTAAAAAATATTGTTGCAAAATTTTGCACCTGCAACAACTCCCTCTTCTGTCCAAAGGTGAAATTTTGCTTTCCCTGAAGAAACATTTTTGAATCTGTTTATAGAGGAAGGAGAGAGCTTAGTAGAGTGTTAATATTTTTTTTTAATCTAAGCACTTGTTCAAACAAAGTTATAAGGCTGCAGCCCCTGTCATTTTTTGGAATTGCAGTGTATATCCCTCTTCCAAGGCAGAACCATTACTGACTGGAAGGCTGCCAGGGGGGTTATTCTTATGAGAAAACTGAAATGTGGGCCTGGAGGTGGCATGCTGCACTGTGGGGAAACAAAGAACACCTAGAGAAGTTCTTTCCTTTGAGACTATGGATACATGATTGACAGTCCCCCTGGGTCTTTTGCAATTTTTCTGGCCGGTGGAAAAAAAACAGATGACACTTAGGAAAATCATTTTTTAATTGCCAAAACTATCAGGCATTCCAGTTTTGGCATCCCAGTAGAACTGATGAAAATCCAAATATTTGTGAGTTTTGCTTCAGATGCAAACATTTTGTACAGCTTTAATCCCAAACGGAGGTCTCAGTGGGATTTTGATTACCCTCCCTCCCGATATTCATAGTTCAGTGTTTCACTCAGTTCAAATAATATCATGTTACATCTTGTTAATAACTTTTTAGGTGGATTAAAAATATTCATAGATTAGTTAAGGCTGGTAAAGTGCAATGTGTTTTAGAAAGCACATTTCAGAGGATGTTGCACTGAGTGTATTTTATGGCCAAAATAACAAGCAGAAATAATTACTATTTGCCAGGAGGCATCACTTAAACATCCAAACCAGACACTTGCTGGCCTTGAGGCAATTTTGCCTGTTGATTGCCTTATACAACACTCCAGCCTAGAATGAAAAATTCCAGAGCCTAAAATGACAGACAAGTTCATGATACCACTAAAACCCATCCAGATAGCTGAAAGGATCCTGTCATGTATGATCTATGCCATTGTCTGCGGTAATGGAGCAACTTGTATTATGCTCCTTCCTACAGCTGTTCAAACTAAAGATCAGGGCTGGTTATTGGATAGTGAACCAATCCTCATTTTCTTTGACTGTGCCAATTGTTCACAAATCTGCATATGAAGTCAATGAATACAAATTTACTCTGATGGATTATTCACTGTTCATGAGCTGTGTCAAGTGGTTGGTCACCTGGGTGACATGCTTTTGTTTAGGCCCTCTGATTGGTTGACTGAAACATTTCAAATAGGAAAATAGCAAATAATGAGTTGATGGATAATGCATTTCTGGTACAATTTTTCAAATGAATAATTGTTCATGCTACAGATAGTGAAACTTTTGAGAGTCACAACCATTCCTGAATGTTCAAGGGTTGTCTGAAGGCTCACGACTCAGTAATGAGTACTGTGACTCCCTCCCCTAATCATAGCAAACCTGCTTTATGTATGTTCATGCAAATATACACAAAATCATTTGCTCCAACTCCCAGTGAAGTCATTGGGAATCTTTCCATCAGTTACAGTGAAAATTGGATCCAACCATTCATTACTGTTCAACTGGTTTTACTCAAATAAAATAGACCCATGGGTTTATAGTATTGGCTTGGATCACACTGTTAAATTACATCACCCAGAGCTGCATTAAAAAATTAATTAGACAATATTCCCAATTCTCCTACCCACCTCTGCCCCAGATTGTAGGTGCCTGATCTGGTAATTGTGGAGCAAACAGAAATAGCTTACCGCTGGAATAACCAAACAGGAATAGCATAAGAACATGAGAATGGCTATAGTGGGTCAGACCAGTGGTCCATCTAGCCCAGTATCTTGTCTTCCAACAGTGACCAGTGCCAGATGAAATGCAGATGAATAGCAGCACTGCCATCAATCCTAACAGAAGTAAGAAATACAGAGTCGTTGAAATGACAGATAAGATCTGTATTCCAGTTAAAGAGATAACAATGCTACTGACTGGGGAGAAGAGAAGTAAAAAAAGAAAGAACAGCTGTTGTGAGACATAAAGGGATCTTTGACAGAAAATGATAAGGAGTTCTCAGTTGGCAGACAGATAGAAAACATTCACGTGGCACATCTCTAGTCAGTGGATTCCTGTGAAATGAAGAAACTGAAAAAAGAATGAGTGTGAGGCAAGACAGAATTTGAAGACTGAATGCATGTGGAATAAAACATTTCCAGAGGAGGAAACTTTAAAAGGAGAGCCAGTGTGATCCCACTATTTCAATATCTGCACCTTTCTTAAAGAAAGTTGTTTGCTTTGGAGAAATATACTATCAACATTCTAATGCTTCATTTTTGCACTGCATGGAAATTAGCACTTACAACAAGAGAAACACTTAAAAAATATTTAGGAACTTATAGGGTGTGATTCTCCACTCCATGACACTGTGATGCTAGGATAGTTCCACTGGCATCAGTGGAAGCTGCAGGAGCTCAGGTCCTCTGAAAATCAGGCCATTTTTTTGCTGAAACTGTTTTGTTGGAAAATACTGATTAGTCAAAACCGAAACAGTTCATGGGAAAGGATGAGTTTGGACAAAGCTCCTAATTTGAAATTTTTTTGAAAAGAAAACCTTTTGAAATTGTTAGTGTCCCATTTTGATATTTTCAAAACAAAAAGTTTCAATGTTTTGGTTCAAAATGCCTTTTCATTTAGAAATTTTAGTTAATTTTCATACTAAAAGTTTTTAAAAAGTCAAACTTGTAACAAAGTTATTTGAAATTAGCAAAATGAAATATTTCAGTGAACGGATCCAAAATTTTTTTTCAGAACTCAGATTATCAGGTCATGAAACTTTCTGAGACTTTGACTTTTCATCCAGATTGGAGACAGGAAAAAAATTCAAAATCTCAATACTCTTGTGGGACAGAAAAACCATTTCCTACAATTTCTAATAAGAATGATTAAAGGACTGGAAAACATGCCTTACAGTAAGAGACTCGGAACTCCACCTATGTAGCTTATCAAAGAAAAGGTTAAGGGGTTAGTTGATCACAATCTATAAGTACCCACCTGGGGAACAAAATTTGATAATAGAAGGCTCATCAGTCTAGCAGACAAAGATATAACAAGATCCAATGGCTGGAATTTGAAGCTAGATAAATTTAGAGTAGAAATAAAGTGCAATTTTTTAACAGTCCCTTCCAACCCTGATATTCTATGATTTTCTGTGATTTAACAGTGAGGGTAACTAACCATTGGAACAATTAACTAATCATTGCAGAGGATTCTCTATCACTGGCAATTTTAAAATCGATATTGGCTGTTTTTCAAAAATATATTCTCTAGTTCATCTACAGCTATTGCACTCGATGCAGGATATTAATTCAGGTAAATTTTATGTCCTTTGTTAAGCAGATCAGATTAGATGATCACAATGATCCCTTCTGGCCTTAAACTCAATGAATCTATATCAGATGGATTCTACTGAGGTTGCTCAAGGAAGGGGCCACCATGGGCCAGCACAGAACTGTGCAGAGGTGGTTTGTGCCTCTTCTATTCAAGGACCTTTGAGAGCCAGTTCAGACGCTGCTGCAAAGTAGGGCAGCTCTGAGCCTTCCTGTTCAATTTATTATCTTGAAGAATCAGCCAGATCTGTTCTATGCTCAGGGGCAGTACCAGCATCTTCCTGGTGTGTGGAGTGGAGCTGAGGTGGGCTAGACAGAAAATTGGGGCAGAGCTCTGCTATACATCTTGTGGGCACATGCCACCCTTACTTCCACAGTCCTGTGCTGCTTCTGGCAGCTGTGCTGTTGCTGGCGGCGGGGTTGCCATGAGAGTTGGGCACCGGGCCAGCAGCCACCACTTTCTCTGCTCTGTCTTCAGAACTGGACAGCTGGAAAGCGGTGGCTGCTGGCCAGGCACCCAGCTCTGAAGGCAGCATCGCTGCCAGCAGCAGTTCAGAAGTAAGGGTGGCAATGCCATACCATGCCAACCTTACTTCGGCATAATATTTGACCTTTGTGCTAGGAGGGATGGCTATGGGTGGGTGAGGCAAATTTTGGGGTGGCTATAGTCCCTGCAAACCTTCCCCACAACGCCACTCCTGCCTATGCTCTCTTTTCCAGAAAGAAGGTGAACCTGTATCAGGGACCAGCTGTCTGCTTGGTCTAGGGGAAATAGAGAACCTTCTAATAATGGGAGGAAAGGGAGCACTTCCCAACCTAATATAACATCCTGGGACAACAAGATAAACTTGTTAACAAGCAAAAAGAACAAGGAGTCCTTGTGGCACTTAGAGACTAACATATTTATTTGGGCATAAGCTTTTGTGGGCTAGAACCCACTTCATCAGATGCATGGAGTGGAAAATACATGCAGATGCATGGAGTGGAAAATGACGCAACCATTACAAAACCTAAACCTAATTTCCCCAATACTAATTTTCCCCTACTGTTACTCACACCTTCTTGTCAACTGTCTGAAATGGGCCATGCTCATTACCACTTCAAAAGTTATTTTTCCTCCCTTGGTATCCTGCTGTCAATTGAATTGTCTCATTAGACTGACCTCACACTTGGTAAGGCAACTCACATCTCTTCATGTATTTATACATGCTCCTGTATTTTTCACTCCATGCATCTGATGAATTGGGTTCTAGCCCACGAAAGCTTATGCCCAGATAAATTTGTTAGTCTCCAAGGTGCCACAAGGACTCCTCGTTGTTTTTGCTGATACAGACTAACACGGCTACCACTCTGAAACTTGTTAACAAGCACTGGCTTGTCCTTGAGATCTTTTCCTCCTCTGCACGGCTAGCTTGTCCTGTCACAAACTGAAAGGTGTGTATTCTTATTCCTCAAACTTTTTGATATTAGTAGTCAGCTTCTGGCCTACCACAGAAATGTATAGAAGGACAGTCAGCAGGAGACCAGGAAAAAACACAACTTTTGATATTTTTTTTGTAAGTTAGAATCTGACTTGTGATTTGCAGCCAGTTAATGCAGCTTTTGAAGAGACTTGCTTTTGTCCCTTATCTGTGAAATGGGGTGATGCGTAATGGGTTGCAAGAAAAAACATCGCACTGATGAGGCCCCCTGGTGACTTTTTTTCCTATTTTAGTTGATGGCTATGTTATAACTGAAATGTTGTCATGAGGGTTTGGGTGACAGTGCAGAACCTTTGACCTCTATGTCACCAGTTCAAGCATAGCCCAGGATGGTAGTGATTCAAAGTTTTTCCCATTTGTTGGCTGTTTTGCTGGGTGGTCTATGACAGGTGAGTTTGCTAGGCTCGGTCCATTTTGCAATGGAAAGGTGCTCACAAAGCACAAACCATAGCCTCAGATGGTACTTATAGGCACCCTCGTTGGCAGGCTCAGGTGAGAAGCCATGAAGGGAGATGAATTTATTTTGCTAAAACGGAGTGGATTTGTGTGAACCTCTTTCTTTCAAACACAGAAAAAAAATCAGACTGAAGAGGCTGTTGGTAATACCAATAAGCCCTTGCAATATAAGTATTCTGGTGTCATATTTGCAACACCATAGTTAAGCGTTTGTCAGCATCTGACTCCTCTTGTTTTTTCTGACACTGAGCTCCAGTTCACATATATACACTCCCGCTCCCTCTCACATTAAAAGCTATGTTCTGAATGAGATTATGATCCAGCGTTTCAGCCCTGAATGTTATTTGATAGCTGCTGTAGGCTGCTGCACATGAAGTATTTTGACATTTGCTGATACCTCTATGAATAGCTGGTGTGATTTGTGACTTGCTCTTTAGCAAGGCAAATGGCAAGGAGTTCACTAGCTGGGAGGGGCTTGTCCCACAGTTAGAATCTCTGACAGGCAGCCAATTTATTGCACTCTCTGCTTTCCTTTCCCCCCATGTGAGTCAGCAGTTATTTGTTTTTTTAATTAGGACTGGGGACAAAATGGCAACATGTTTTTCAAGATGCTTCACACACAATTCGTCACAACTTTGTTTCATGTGGTTTGAGTCCTCCATTTCATTTTTGAATTACAATGTTTAACGTTTTTTACTATATACATAAAAAATTGAAAAAAGAAGCAGTGCTGTGAAAAATGTTTCACATGTTAAATGGAAATATCAAATCTGACCCTTTAGATCCAGTGCCTGTTTCTCCACACATTTAACTGGTATAAACAGGAAGTAACTCTATGGAGGTCAGCAGAGTTATGCTGCCAAAAAAATTGGTATAAGTGAGTGGAGAATGTAGTCCCCTGTTTTCAGCAGTGTCATTTTGCCTATATTTGCCAAGCGTGGTCAGACATTTTCATGGGGGTCGGGGAAGGGGAAAGAGAGAGAGAGAGAGTTGTGAACATTTATCTTTAAGGGCTATGGTCTGTGCCCAGCAGTTTTAATGTAAGCTCTTACTGAGATGAACAGAAGATCTGAGAGTTGAACAATGATAAGTCACATCCCAAAATTTTCAAAATCCCGGTACACTGACCCTGTGTAAAACTTTTCAGTTGCAAAATGTATCAAGAAATATGTGAAATTCATGAACTTTAGCTACATTTCAGTTTTTCTAAGAGTGTCACAAAATGAAACTTGGAAGTTGGCCTGTTCTGTTTAGAAATGAAAGCAAAAGGGGCAATGTGGCCTCTTGCTGAGAGCTCAAATAGTCATCAAAGCATACTCATGTGTTGAAGGTAAGTCACATTCACTACTGTCTCCTTTTCACTGATATGGAATGAGCTGATCTAGCATTAAGAGTATCCTTTACTATGCAATTTCTTTATTTCAAACATTTATTGTGATTTTTTAATAAGTATAAAAAACTTGTTTTCTTAGTGAAATATTTTCTCTTAAACTAATTGGCCATGGGATTATCATGATATTGTAGTGAGAAGCATTTTTAATATTTCTAAAGATTAGTAATGAAGCTTAGTAATGAGTTAAGCACATCAAATTTCTTATACTGTGCACAAGCACTTTAATTGTGAGCTGTGCTTTACAAGTTGCATAATATTAAAATAAAATGTGATTGGCCGTTGCTAAATTATTATTTTATGAAGATGTTTTCAATATAAAATTGTTTTGCATAAAGCAAGAATACAATACATAAAACTACTTTGTTTCACTCAGTGAAAACAAAAATCCCAAACTAAATTGTTTTGATATATACAACCACCTGTAAATAAAGTTGTATACTGGGAATTTAACATCTTTATATCATTAGTCCTCATTCCAACATGAAACACGCAAGTAGTTTGCTAATGTACTTTTCTGTGGGAAAGTCAACATTTCTCCACACTAATCTTTTCCAGAATCAGTTTATAACCAGCACCGTAACTGCATAACACCTATAATTCTGTCTACATAATAACATAATTATTATGCATATGCACAAAATCTGACACACATTGTGTGTGTATATAAAATATAAACAGTGGAATCATTTTCACATGTAGCTGTTTGTTAGAGTTCTTTCATTAATGTCTAAGTGTGGGTTTAGTTCATTTCCCAGTGTTGCAAATTTGCAAAAGGAAGTATAGGCAAGAATCGCTATCAAGTTCCCATTGCTAGTGGTTCAGCTTGCCCTACCTCATAAAACCCTTTGATACACAGAAATATGCTTTCACATGCATGCATAGAATTCTTTTCAAAGTACAGCATGTTTCGATAGACAAGGAAAAGTGCTTGAACACCATGGACCAAATTCAGAGTTGATGGAACTGATTGGAGCTCTAGTCAAGTCAATAAAGTTTTATCCACTTACACCAGGTCTGTCTGTAGCCCTATATTTTCTAGGGGGATCTGAACGAAGCCCCCAGAAAAGCCAGGTTTGAATTATGAAATTGTTTTTTAAAATGTTATATACTATTGCAGGGGTGGGCAACCTATGGCCTGCGAGCTGGATCCGGCCCGCGAGCCGCTTTAAGCCAGCCCGCCAGCTCCTGGTGGGGAGCAGGGTTTGGGGCTTGCACCACTCCAGCACTCCAGCCAGGGTGCAGGGTCGGGGGCTGCACCATGCAGCTTCTGGAAGCCATGGCATGGCCCCACTCCGGCTCCGACATACTCTAATGACCCCCTCTGGTGCTCCAATGGGAGCTACATGGGTGGTGCCTGTGGATGGGGCAGCGTGCAGAGCCGCCTGGTTGCGCCTCAGAGTAGGAGCTGGAGAAGGGACATGCCGCTGCTTCAGGGAGATGCTTGAGGTAAGCGCCTCTTGAAGCCTGCACCACTGAGACTCTCCCCACTCCCCAAACCCCTGCCCCAACCCTGATGCCCCTTTCACCCTCTGAACCCCTCGATCCCAGCCCGGAGCACCTTCCTGCACCCCAAACCTCTCATCCCTAGTTCCACCCCAGAGCCTGCACCCCCAGTTGGAGCCTGCACCCTTTCCCACATCCCAACCCCCTGCCCCAGCCCAAAGTCCCCTATCACACCCTGAACTCCTCATTTCTGGCCCCACCCCAGAGCCCACACCCCCCAATCAGAGCTGTCACCTCCTCCCGCACCCCAACCCCAAGTTTGTGAGCATTCATGGCCACCATACAATTTCTATTCCCAGATGTGGCCCTCGGGCCAAAAAGTTTGCCCACACCTGCACTATGGGCTAGCTTTTGTGTCTGTTGAGAGTAGGGCCATCCCCACCCCATAATCAACAGGACACTAAAAAGGGGAAAGGTGGGGGCATAGCCCTACCCCTTTATCCATGCCAGCCTGGGAAGCACACCATGCACCTCTGCGATGGAGCAGATTGTTCACCCCATGTGCACAAGGAGCAGCACTAGGACAGCCGGAGCTACCCTGCCAGCCCTTCCCTGAATACCCTTAAAATCAAAGTGGGAGGGAAGGCATTGGTAGTTATTGCCTGTTGGAAAGACCCTGACTCTGGAAGTGATAAGTGACTGAATCACCCCTTAAGGTCAAGAAGAGAGATTACAGAAGAAATGACAATACATGTGCGGGACCGTGTGAAGTTACAAGGTTAGATGAGGAGCTTAAAGTTTCAGGTAATTCTCTGACACCCCTGTGCTTTTTAACTTGCTGCCTCTTATGCAGCTTTCCTTCATCTTCCATGACTTAAAAAAAGCAAGTATCAGAAGTACAGGAAGGGCCTCTTCCTGTAAACACTTAAACTGGACTCTGTTGTGACACAATTCTACATAGGAGGCAGTGTGAATCCTCCCCATCCTAATAGAAGCTCCACACGGCTTTCCTTTGGGGTTCTGTTGATATTTCTCTCCTTCACCTCACACAGGGCCACACGACTGCCTGAGTCAATGATGAAAGTGTATCATCTAACTAGGATGAGGATCATGCAAAGCCGTTTGATCACATGACCTCACCTCAGCCATCTTGAATTATGTTTGTCAATGGAAGGATACACTTTAAAAATAAAATGAGATTATAGGTTAAATTGTGGCCCACATTTATACATCCTTGCGGTCATGGTGAACTGTCCATTCTGCTAGGTGGGCATATCTCCTAAATCACTACCACATGTGCTCTGAAGTGATCCTGTACTGAGGTTTATGCATGTGGCACAGGCTCCTTATGCCCTTTTTGCCTCCCTGCACACCCTCTGCTATAGCTATGTAAGTGTGTGTGTGTGTGTATGGCGTTACAACTAGACCTTGAAACGGTAAAGAAGGATTTTGGCCACCTACATTCTTGGATGCAGAAGCAAAATTAGAATGCTATATTAGCAAATGAAGATAACTAGCTCTTTATTAAAACTTGGCAATCTGTTTTTTACTATAAATAATGACAAGAAGAGTACAAATTCTTAGTGAGTGGTGCTTCAAATATAAATGTGATTAAAGTGATGCCTCTTTAGGGATGTAGACTGTATTTATATATTTTGGATGGAATACTTATATTTTTTGGCAGGACCATACATAGAATTTGCATGTTAATGTGCTCTTAGGGAACATCTCTTTTTTTTTTTTTTACATACCAGAGACTAGAGCATGAAGTTTTTCTTTTTAGTTCTTACCACAACATAACAGAATATAGCAGGTAGATGACTTTTGATGATGGCACCTAAGAATGAAGCACTGTTGAGCTTCAAGTTTTCTTAAACTCACTAAACTCCAGACTGTGTGAAATTGCATGACATTTCTAGCATTTTACACTTGTACCCACTGGAGTGAAAACTTGGGAAAGGATAAGGAGCAAAAACACACAGAAGTGCATTAGTCAACTTAGTCTATAAATGAGAAACATACAGTATATTTAATTTTTTTGCAGTGTTGTTGGTCCCTGGATATTAGAGGGGGTGGCGAGGTAATATATTTTATTGGACCAGCTTCTGTTGGTGAAAGAGACAAGCTTTCAGGTTTACATTGAAGAACAGCTCTGTGTAAGCTTGAAAGCTTGTCTCTTTTTCCAACACAAGTTGGTGCAATAAAAGATATTACCTCACCCACCTTGTTTCTCTAATACATTTAATTCTCATTCAGTGAGACTGGCCAAGAACATGAAAATGCATACAACAAATTTTTTTTTTCACGGCTTACTTATCAAGGATCACTTTTCATGTCAGCTTTGCCTTTTGAATTTCACAATTCTGTGCTTAGCATGTTTGTTCACTTTTCTGCAGTACAGAGAATACAGGAAATGGAAAGATCCAACATGGAGATTTATTGTAACAGTCCCCAGTATCCTCCTCTTATTGTTAATCTTACTTCTATTGTAAATCCTTTTCTTCATTTGCTTATATCTTTCTCAAACTAATTCTTTGTGTGCTGAAATCATTAATGCTTGGTCTCAGCCAAAAGAGCCTTTTTACTGTCTCACTTATTAATTTTTGATTGTGCCGTTTTTGTGTAACTACTCAAGCCTGGCAAATTTTGTCCCCATATGCTCCACACTGAAATTTTGTGGACAGATAAGTTTTAAAATGGCTGAACTAGTGACCTCACACTTGGATTGCTTTGTAGATCCCGGTAAGATTTAAATATCAAGACAAGTTTGAAGAAACTTAGCAAAGTATTTTTAAAGTTATAAAACATAATTCAGCAATTCTATGTATGTGAATTAGAACTTTTCTCTACTGTAAAAAAGCCCAGGCTTTTGTGAGCAGCTGCTTATATCATTATAATATAGTTACGTTACACAGAAATGCTGACAAGAGATTGATCTTCTTTTCCTAGTTCCAGTTATCTAACATGAGTCAAGGTTACACACATCTGTCATGCAGCAGGCGTCAGTGGTCATTGTTATAGCCATATCAATCTCTTCAATTATACCAGCTCACTGGGAGAATTGTCTGGATGACAATATGTTTAAAACATCAACAACACGGGTTCCTTAAAAAAAAAGATAGAGGAAGGAAAGGAAGTTCTGGATGTATCCTAAGGGATAAATAGGGACAGAGTCTGCTAGCTAAAATGTGCGTGCAGCTTCCAGTGACTCCAGCCAGATTATTGTCTAAGTCCCCAATTCAGCAAGGTACTAAACACGTCTATCTTTAAGCACAGGAATATTCTCCTAATGGCAAGCACATAAGTCGTCTCCTTGGCTATGAGGGTTTGGTCAGAATGGGGCTGTGTGAGGTATGCTTGGGAGGGAGGGTTGGAACAAAAGGTGAAGGTAATCTTCCTAGCTCCACTAACAAAATAAACTCCACCCACATGAAATGCCAGAATGAGTTGCCACTCATGGTAGAGCATACAGCTGTCAAAATATGATCATACTGCTCTCTGGACACCTTGAGCTTGGCTGTCTTTCAGTGGGGCTTGATTGAACATGGGCTCCTTGATTTGCAGTGGGAGTGAGAGGTGGGAGATAAGTGATGGAGCTTATCCACATGCAGCATCAAAATGTAATGTCACTCTCAGTAAATTGTGCAGATCTGTGACCCTCCACAGGAGGAATGAATTAGTTAAAACAATGTTGATATTTAAAGTATCGTCACTGTGCTTCTGAGTTAACAGCTGGCTGAGATGAATGCAATTGTTCTAGATCTCCGCAGACTCATTCAGACTTCCCAGCATTAATTATACTCAAATGGCAATTTTGGAGATTTTCTTCTCAACCATAACAGCCAGATACTTTCATTAACAAAAAAAGTAAGCTGAGATTCTGGAGAACAAAAAAGTGGCTTCAGAGAGGGGCAGGTATACTATATGAGCATATAATGACAGTTCCAAGCTTGGGGACCACTCACATGCTTGAAGTTAGGTAAAAACAACAAGGAGTCTGGTGGCACTTTAAAGATTGAAGAAGTGGGGATTTTACCCATGAAAGTTTATGCTCAAATAAATCTGTTAGTCTTTAAGGTGCCACCAGACTCCTTGTTGTTTTTGTGGCTACAGACTAACACAGCTACCCCCTGATACTTGTCACCAGGCAAGAAGTTAGGCGAGTACTAAGTAGGCTTATCAAAGCTTAAAACTGGAGTTTCATGCACTCTAACCTGTTCGATTACTACCTCCTGCCTTTCTATCTCATGCAAGCAGACAAGAAAAGGCCTCTGAACAAGAAATTCCCATAATGACTGTTAGATAACAGGCCAATGGGGATAATTAATGTTTTGTCCCTCTTCCCCTCCCTTCCTCTGGTACTTATCTTAGACAGAGCTCTTTGGGTGAAGGCCTGCATCTCATTATGTCTAGAAAACACCTAGCACACTGTAGACCAACTGCAAGCCAATTTACAGTATGTGTAAAGACTGTGAGAGCAACAGTAGAGAAAAACTAACCTCCTGAGCTGAGGAAAGTTATTGTTTTACTTCTCTACCGTACAACTATCCCAGAGCATTTGTCTGCTCCTATCTTCTTAAAGGTTTCAACAAAAGTGATATAGGTTACCGCACAGACTTCCTTGTTACCTAGTATCCTGGTACTGCAGATTATTCACCTGTGTTCCCTTTAGTTGGTCTCAGCTGGGCCTACATCTAGTTAATCACACTGATCATTAGAAATTGGCTGTTCATTTTACAAATTCAGCTTCCTTCTGAATTTTCCTAAAAGTAAGGAAACTCCTTTCCCTCCTTAGGTAAACTAGCTTTAGGCTGAGCTAACAGCATTTCAAACTAGCTGAACAGAGCTTTTCACTAATTGATATTGGGACATCTCCTGAGAAGCCTCTAAAATACAAATCTCTGAGCCTTCATGATACAGAAGAGTACCACTAGAGGTGATTCCTCCACTCACTCTTATGCAGACTGTTTCCCAGTTAGGGTTGCCAACCCTTCTGGGTTTTTTGGAGTCTCTAGGAATTTAAGATTAATCTTTAATTAAAGATTATTCTATGTGATGCAACTTCTAGGAATTCATCCAGCCAAAACTGGCAGCCCTGTTTCCCTGCTGGACTTGGATTAGGTGTAGAAAAAGATCCTGCAACTTTCTGAAGAGGAGAGAGATAGAAGAATGATAGGTAAGCTTCATACATGTTCATATCTGGAAAGATTTCCACAGTAGGAGACCAACCAGTTACAAGGAAACATTCTCCCAGATGAGAAAATGGAACTGCTATTCACTCCCATCAGTTACTCTACCCTAGATCCACGAAGATATTTAAACTTCTAACTTCCTACTGATTTCAAAGGGAAGTTAGGAATCTAAATACCTTTGTGGATCTGGACCTCTATTCTCAGGGGTGCATAAAGAGACACAAATGAGGAGATAAAACCTCCACTCTTGCCCCTACTCAAAGCCTTATTTTATTTTTTATTTTTTGAGGACCCATCAACCTCCCTCAGAAACACTCCTCTTCCAGTTCCCGCCACATGAAAGAGACTGCCTATGTCTCTGTATCAACTGGGACAGAGTAGGTTACCTACTTTGTGTTTCACATATCCTCAGAATAACATGGCTACAACAGTACTTTATCAACGCTCCATCTCTTTTTCAAGTCTCCTATGAAAACATAAAAGGGTTGATGTTCTAACCCTTATTTACCCGAGTTTCTGTAGTGAGTAGTGCTTGTAGGATTGGTTCCACTATTACTTCTATCTCAAATCTCCCTCTCCCCATTATTATTTAACTCTGAACTGTACTTAATTCTGTATGGAATCTGGGGGGAGGGAATTAAATTTGTTTTGCATTTTATTATGTTTGATTTTTTGACATGCTATTTCTGTTTGGAGAATTGCTGTTGGCGCATCTGGCTTCTTTTTGCTGCAGACATTTGGGAGTGATTGCTTCTAATAGATTACTGCGAAAAGAGGAAAATCGTTAGGACTAGTTGTACTTTCCTGCATATCACAATTTATTGAGTAAAGCTGGAAGCAATGGATCTGGAATTAATTGTTAGTTTTCGTAAAGGTGTTCCCCACAATGCAGTGGACTAATCTTGAACTAAAATTCCCCATTACATAAGGGGAAAAGTGGATAAAAATTTTAAACTTCCAAGAAATCTAAAACTGTCTGTAGAATCCTCCACGCTCACTAGCTTGCTATACACTTATGCTGGCCATTACTGGCACAAATACAAAAACAAGTAGCATTTTCTCAGGAAATGGTGTAAGAACCTAGTTTGTTTCTGTAGCATGTGATTTTATTTTCTTGAAACCTCTAACATTTAAAAAAAACGTAGACACTATCCAAAGGCAAATGTCAGAGCTGTACTGTGTTATACTGAAATAGATCACAGTATAAATAGAGGAGTAATGAAAATAAAACTCCAGCTGAAATATTTCTCCAGGAATAATTCATCCGGATTAAATGATGACAAAAAGCCAAACAAGCCTTTTCAACGCTAAAATCTTATTTTGAAATTATTAATACTTTTCTAGTGATGACATTGATGGTTGTAATAATAATTACCATCTCCTCCAATCCTCATGTGCCAGGAATCAAACACTTAGGAAGTTGATTTTTAATTCAGTAAATAACACAGGGCAAGGTCATATTTCCCCTCCCCTTGCACCAAGGTCTTCCATACATGGATCTGGGAGTCAGGTGTGTCCTTATCCCCTTGGATCACTCTGCAGAATCCATACTGTGGTGTGTGTTGTGGCTGCCTAATGCCACTGTCAGTGGGCCATTGGGTGCCCTTTGATGCATAAGGGAGGAAGGGAGTGGAGTTGGGGCAAGCTTAGGGTGGGGCCAGTGGGAAATGCATGGAAGATAGCTTTTTTCTTCTTAATACAGCCCTAGGTTGAACCAACTATTGTGTATATTTCCCCCACCTCTCTTGGAGCTTCCACATCCATCAGGGAATCCCTGGTAGCATGGAACAACATTGCCAGGGAGCAGGCAGGGGAGGGGGATGGCAAGGCTTCCACAAGCAAGGTCCTGACCTTGCAAGGATCCCTGGAGTTGGAGATCTGCCAGGTTTGTGAATGCTTTTCTGTGGAGGGAATCAAGCTTTGTCTCTCCTGAAAAAGAAGGGGAAAATCCACATGGAGATTTCCCAGTATAAGTTCCCTCTTGTGGATTTTGCAATATAACTTAATTATGCAGCCAGGACACTGCCTGTATTGCCAATTCTAAAATCACTGAGCCAAATAATTCATCCCTGGTGTAACTTCACTGACGCTAGTAGAATTTCACTGGAGATGAATTTGGCTCATAGTGTTCCAGAGGATTGCTGCTACCTTGAGATGAAATAGAAAAGGATAAAATCTTGTGGGACAGGACCAAAATGTAAATCAGAAGGAAGAAAGGACAAAGAAAACCTAGTGTTGGGCACTACATTGAGTAAGAACTTCTGGCCATAGCCTTTTTTTCTAGGACAGTAGTATTAGTGTATAAAAAGTGAACCATGACTTATATTACTATAAACGGCTAAGAAATGAGTGATCTGACTCTTGTTTAATGTTCATAATTTTATTGCAAAAGTTTGATGATCCTTTTAAAGGACTAAATTCACTTCCCAAGGTTTGTCTTTTTTCATGCCTGCAAACAGAACAGCAGTTGGTTACATTCTTTGCTGTTTGTCCTCGCAGAAAGAGGTGCTAGGCTGCTTTTTTCTGCTCCGCTATTGTTTCTAACAAAAGGTACAGAAATAGGTTGCTCTTTGCCACCCAGGCAGACAGTTGCCACACTGGTCTGCCAATCAAACATAAAGGGCTGCCCTTGGAGCTGCAGAAATCCATCATAGTTTGGACGCTTGTGCAGTGTCAACTAATTTTAGTTACTGAGGCTGGGGATGATGTGAAGAGTGATTAGCTAAGGCACTTGTCCAAGACACAGCAAGGGTTATGGCTGTCCTTATGGCCAACAACTGCACAAATATGAGACAGGCTGAGTTTGTGAGAGCTGTTTCCACAAATTTATTTGAAGTGTGAGGCTACCTCCTATCTGTATTTATTATTCTAGCTGTTGGTGTAACGTTGATGAAAAACTCTGTTTACTTTAAACTGTTCCTGTTACAGGGGAAGTGTTGCTGCTTGCATTTTTTGCCTACACTGTGGATGTGAAGTGATTCCAAATTTAACATTACAAGAATATGGTTTTAAAAAAATAGTTTAAGGTGAGACATTCTATTTGTTCTGTAAACATTTTGCTTTTTAAGAGGTGTGTGTGTGTGTGTGTGTGTGTGTGTGCGTATGTATGTATGTATGTGTACATAAATGTTTTCTTCTGGCTCCAAATACACTCAGTACAGAACCTAAACCAGGTAAGATTTGGTCATTTGTCTCAAATGGGGGACTAGAGCAGTGAAAAGTTATGAACCTCAAACAATACTTCCAGCTTTCTAAAGGTTGACAGCCTTCCTTTGCATGTGTGTATAATTTAGGAAAACAGCCCATACAACTTCAGACAGCACAATAAGAGCTTCTGTCTGGGAATCCCTTTGTGAAAGGTTATGGATAGGTCTAACATATTTAAGTCCTTGCTTTCATTTCAGGCTATACTGGCAACAGATGAAGACCTACAAAGAGACCCATTTAGGCTTTATTGTTCCAGTTGTTTGGCATACTTCCACCTGATTGCTATAGGCTTGGCAGGCAGAAAAAGGAGTCTGAGATGTTACTGGTTTGATGTCACTAAGAAATAGCTCTGTGTTTAATACCCAGCATTCTAGTAGCAAAAGACTCCACCCACAGTTTAGCAGACATCTGAGTAAGCACTTTCAGAATCTAGCAGATGGTGATGACTATTACGTAACCTATCACTGCCAAGTTTAGTCCAGTTCCACATGAGACATTTTAAGTAAATTTGCAGATAAGCTCATCAAATTTGCATACAGCCATAAACTTCACTTTAAGGGGAATACGGACTGCCCTGAGCTGTGGAAGTGGTAAAACATGGAGCTGCATAAAACTTGGCACATAAGTGGATGTTGAAGAGTGTCTGGGGTGGGTGCTAAATTAAGATTGACTGGGGGGAGGAAACTGGAGTAACTGTTTGTGGAGCTGTCTGGGTGGAACATAGAGGTGGGTAGGGATTATCAGAGGGGTAGAGGACAGCTGAGTAGTAGCTAAAGGAACCTGGATTTGTAGGAGTGAGTGGGGACGCCTGGATGTAACTGGAGAGAGAAGCTAAGGGAAGCTGAGTTTTGGGGTGGTGGAGTCAGAGGCAAAATATATTGGGGGGCAAGTTCTATGGCTGGGACAAACTAGAAGTAGAGGGGATGGGAGGAGGGAGCTAGGGAGTTTTGCAGGAGGCATAAAGGGTGACAGCTGGGTGGGAGTGGTTAGAGGCTATTGAGAGGCTGAGGGTAGCTAGGTTTGAGAGGGTTCCAGGCAGGTAGCTACTGGGAGAAGTTAGGGCTTGGGGGGGGAGGGGAAGATAAGGGAGTTGGCTGAGGTGATGGAAGGTAGATAGGACTTTGGGGGCTGGTGGAGGTGGTGGCTTAGGGCCCGTTCTAGGCCCCTTCAGCTTCTGTCATCACTGCTCGGTTGTTCTTCCCCTACTCAGAAATGCTGGGGTGGGGTGGGGAAAGGATGGCAGGGATGTAGATAGAGGCTTCTTGTTGGCCTGCTCCTCCGGACCACAGTGGCTTCTGGTTGCTGTGTGTTGCAACTGCAGGCCATTCACTGAAAGGCCTGTGTGTGTGGGAGAGAGAGAGATGTGTGAGACTCAATAAATCCGCATAATCTGTTTTCGGCTGCACACCAAATTTACTTTGAGTAGTGTGTGTGTGTATAAATAAAATATGGTTCCAAATTCATCCCTGTTACACAGCTGACCTCATGGGCTCTAGTGTCCTGCAAGATGGGAGGGTCCCAAAGCTTGGGTACAGCCTGAGCCCAAACATCTTCACCGCAGTTAAACAGCCCCACAAGCCGGAGTCAGCTGACATGGGCCAACTGCGGGTGTCTAATTGCTGTGTAGACATGCCCCTCAAGTGCATGTTCAGTACTGCCACCTAGAGTATGAGGTCAGGGTTCAAGCATTAGCTTGCTTCCCCTCCCCCCCCACCCCCCCAAGACATCAGAGCTGGGAATGCTGAAGAGGTAAAATGGATTATGTTGCTGTAATCGAGCATAAATCCTCTTTGGTCTGTGCGGTCTCCTGCTCCTGTTAAGCGTACATAGCACCTTTAAAAGCAGGTATGCTGTGAAATGCATTTCCCCATGTAGCAATGGGAGTCCCCAGGAGAACCAGATGACCAAGAAGAGGCCTATGACTGCCTATATAAAGCAGTTCTCTAGGCTCAGTGGGGGGGGAGGGGGGTGGAGGGAGGGGGAAATAGGGATTTGGAAGGTTTCGTGCATGGCTCTCCTCAGCAGTCTGCAGAATACAATCTGTCTGTGTAGGACTGATGGTCTTCCATCCCAGCTCTCCACATGGAACAAGATTGTGAGTCTCTGTGGATGGGCCGGAAGCCTGGCTGTATGGGGGAAAGGTTGAATATGTTTTGTTTAGAAGGGAAAACTTCCTAATTTCGAATATTATTTGTGCAGCATGTGAGTGCCCCTGGGCGCAGAAGGAGGGGAATGGAGACAGCAACGGAAGTGCCCTTGATGGAGAGGTAGGGTGACCCCTGTTACTGTTTAATGGCAGATCCTCTAAATATAAGGAATGACACTGATGGGTTCAAAAGGGATTTTTGACCAATTTTGCTTGGCTATAGGTATGACTTCTTCTGTGGGAGGCCCTGGAGGTGTGAGCTGGTGGAAAAAGTTAAAGGAAGATGGCTGGAGGTGATTCCCTAGGCTCCAAATAGGGGTTGTAGCAGATGTTGTGTGGGGGGATTTGTTTTAAAATTCTGCTTAGTTCTTGGATACAGTGGTGATGGATATGGTATAAGAATCTGAATAAAAAAATGAATTCAACTAAAATATAGGAAGGAAGTTTGTCTAATGACAAAATTGTATAGATTAGATTTTGTATGTATCTACCCACTATCTTAATGCAGGTACAAATGAGTGATTCCTTTAAGTAAATCCTATTCCTATTATAAGTCACTATACTCACAAATGTGGGCTAGTTCAGTTACCAGCTAAGAAACACTTCATTCAGCAGTTAAGTGAATTATCTGGCAGTTGTATCTGTGGTTTACAAGGAACATACAGATCTGCATTACCAGTGTCAAAGACCACCAATATGAAAAAACAGCAAATGGGATTTTTATCTTTCAGCACGCTACAGAATGGATGCATAGGAGACACTTCTCAGTCTGTATGTAATCCAAGTAATGTAAGCCATTATCTCCAAAACAGAAGACTAAACTTAAAACTGCGCTACGTGAATCCATATCTTAAATATGTTTGACAATCAGTTCCCTTTATCTTACAAGCTCTGTGGCCGCTGGAAGGTGTTCATCGCCAGCATGAAATGGTTACTGCTGTGCAACAAGGCGATTACCTCAGAGGAGTTTGCTGACAGGCCAAGGAGTGAACACTTTAAAAATGGACTTGGATTTTTGGTTTTTGTGTTTAAATCCACTTCAAAAATATCCCAAGATGAGGAAAAATGTGCACAGAATAGAAGTCCAGGCAGTGAATGAATGCCTGTCCTGCCTTGGGACCTAGACAAGGAAACCATAAAAATGTAAAGTAAAAAATGAGGCTCTAACGTTGATTGTATAACTTCCATATTCTGTGTCGGGTTTTCTAAAATTGCAGCGGAATCTGTGAAAGAGACTGAAAGACAACAGAACCATTTGTATTTTTGCATAAGGGCAAAGATCAGAATCCCTGTAGGTAACAACTTCTAAGCATGTAGTACAGAAAGTACAAAGCTTCTTAATTTTCTATGGTCAGGAAATTGCAGTTAATATAAACTTGGCCTGAGATCATTCTGCCCCATCTCAGAATACTTGCGTGTTTCAGAAGTGATGAGCATCTGCCATTTCTACTGAAGTGAATGGGAGCTCAGCATCTATGACAGTCATTATTCATTCCTTCTTCCACTTAGGCCCTGATCCTGCAAGTACTTAACTATGGGCTTAACTTTGTGCACACACATAATTCCTTTGAAGACAGTGGAACTACTGATGAAAAAAATAGGTGTATAAATGTTTGCAGGACCTTTATATGCAAGCTTATTTCAATGCATACTGGCACTTTAAACGTCAATCCTATAAATAGCCATATCAAAATCTTTCATGCTATGAACAAGCACTTCCAGCCATTCTTGATGGATCAACTGACAATAAACATGATAAATTTGCTAGCAAAGTGGGACAAGTTTATCCCTAACGTAGCACCAATAACATCAGTGGATTTATACTGGGAATGAATTTGGTTCATTTATATTTTCTCAAATACTTTTTGAACATTCACTGCTGGAGCAGGAAATTAATGTGCCCTATTATCTCCATGTTGTGTATTTATCACCTAGGTTAAAGGTGACATCATAAACATTCAAAAGTCCTTGTACACAGAAAAACAATGAGTGGGAGAAGACTGCTGACCTTCCATTCACATCAAGTACACTCAACCATAGCCTCAAAGGTTGGTGTTAGTAACTCAAATGATTGCATGAGTCAAATGTTTCCCTATATGATGAATACCTGCAATGAGGGGTGAATTTGGGTCTGATTTAGAGATAAAGGTTTGACAATCCAAATGCCCATTTTAAATATCTAGATCTGAGGCTAGATGCCAGTGTAAATATTGGTCCTAATTAGCCCCTCTTGCAGGAAAACCCAGGTGAAGGTGCAAATGGAAAAGTGACATGTTTTGCTCCTGTATTGCTCCATAGTTAGAAGGTAAGCAGAACTTGCCTTCCCCCTCTTAGAGGGACAGATCAGTCAGGGCCCAGGGCCACTTGCTCTTTCACAATGGGCAGCATTGCTCCAGTACAGGGACCTGTATTATCTTTCCATGGGGAACTCTGCAGGCTTGGGTTGGTGTCAGGATTGTGTGTATGTCCCCACCTCTGCCCCCTCCATCCCACACACATTCAACACACCCCTATCCCTCAAAAAATTACCCCAAAGTTAACAAGTCTGGTAATAGTTAATAGGAAAGTGGCTGGCTTTCATGCCATACGGGATCCATCCATTGCATAGGTTTCAGAGTAACAGCCATGTTAGTCTGTATTCGCAAAAAGAAAAGGAGGACTTGTGGCACCTTAGAGACTAACCAATTTATTTGAGCATAAGCTTTCGTGAGTCCTCCTTATCCATTGCATAGTGTGTGAAAACTCAAACTCAGGCCAGTGTTTCTCTTAAAGCCAGGATACTGGGAGGAAAAAAGCATTTTTCACGGTGTCTCATTTGTGTCTAGTTACTTGTATCACTATGTCCGTGTTTCTTACAGTACTTAACAAGCTACTACTTGGAACATTAAAAAAGCACAGAAGTAAACTGCAGTGCTTTCGACACCATCGATCCCCAGGGTTCAGAGCCATTGTGCTGCATTGGTCTCATCTCATCAGCTCCAACCAGAACAGCCAGACACCTCAATGTATTTCAGAAACAAGATAAGCATGACTGCAGTAGTTTTATATGAATTAGTCAGCAGTGCTGCCCCCTTAAAATCTTAGTAGTTCTAAGCATCACACCATTAAAAAATGCCAGAAATTTCATAAGGACTATGACATAATAGTGAAAAAATGTTTGGCTTTTTAAAAACCAACATGGTACATTATCTCCATTATTGTGAATCCACGATAAAAACTGGAAGTGTGGGAGGAACATAAGCCTAATAAAAATTATCAATGCGTGGAGGAGACGAGGCTATTTAGAAATGTACTTATATTGGCATCTCCTTAGCTTTTATTACTTGGAACTTCTTTTTTTCCATTAGATAAGAACGGCCATACTGGGTCAGACCAATGGTTCATCTAGCCCAGTATCCTGTCTCCTGACAGTGGCCAATGCCAGGTGCTTCGGAGGGAGTGAACAGAACAGAGCAATTTATCTAATGATCCATCTCCTGTCGTCCAGCTTCTAGCAGGTGGAGGTTTAGGGATACCCAGAGCATGGGGGTTCATCCCTGACCATCTTGGCTAATAGCCACTGATGGACCTATCCTCCATGGAGTTATCTAATTCTTTTTTGAACTCTGTTATAGTTTTGGTCTTCACAACATCCCCTGGCAACAACCTGTCCACCGGTTGACATTGCATCACATTCACAGTTCCACATGTTGACAGTACGACATGTTGACTGTACAACATGTTGACCGCTACAGTGGTACCTTCCTTTCTATTTACGTTCTGTTCTGTTTTTGACTTTAGACTGTGCCCATCAATGTATTATGCAAACAACTGAAGCTCTTCTTCTGTTACTTGTGCCTACTGAAGAGTCTGCTTTGGATGCAGGAGAAGTAAGGCAGGCAGACAATAAAGGAAAAACAATGGGAACAGCCACAGCTGAAAGTGGGTGGAGTACTGTTCTCTTACTTGGGATCCCCAGAGTTTATAGAACAGTTTGGAGTTTGACTTTCCAACTGTAGGCCACTTGGCATTTGTAGGTGACATGAAGTAATAATTCATAAGGCAAATATTTATTGGAAAAAAATCCTTGTGATTTCTTAAAGTCACAGATACTAAATTTCTAATGAAACTAAATCTTACTAAAGAAAAAATAGCTTTCCATTCCTTCCCCATGGCTAGTTGAAATCCTTTCGGGAGTATATTATAAACCTAATATACATTTCTAATAATATAAAAAGTTACTCTGCTAGAGTTAACATGTTTGTTCATTATTCCAGCTGCATTAAGCAGTGCTGGTCTATCTCCAGAAATAAAGGAGGTTTTTTGGGATGCTTTTTTACCCTCTAGTTAAAACACAGGATTGAGAGTCATGTGGTCTGGATTCTATTCCCTGGGTTCTGTTGTCTTTATTTTAAGCTCTTTGTTGGAGGGATTTCCCCCTGTATGTTTTTCCAGTGCCTAGCACATGGAGGCCATGGCCTTTAGCTGCCATCACAATACATATACTATGCCTGCTCTGCTGAAGTCTTCCTGTATAACAATGGGACAGTACACTTGCTCTTCTGTGCCTCAGTTTCCCTCAGTTTGCATATCAAGGGGTAAGCCTACCTGCCAGGGTTGTTGTGAGCCATAATTCACTGATATGTGTAAAGTGCTATGTGAGCCATGACTACGAAATAATAATTTCTGAAATAAGTGGTGTATGCTATATGTAATTAAAAGCTATGTAGTTCTGGTCCATGCTGGGGAATACAGGAGACATTTTCTGACAAAAGAAACATATTCATGCACTTACTTCTTTTTGCTGTGCTCTCCAATATAAAGCTTTCAGAGTGCGATGAGAGAGTGACATGAACACCTCCAAACATCAAACTCGCCCTTCTATCATCACTGCAGTTCTTCTGAGGTGCTGAGTAATAGCTAGCATTTTAGGAAGGGTAATTAATGGTGGGACCTAGTCTGTGTTTCAATCACCTGCCTATCAATCAAATTCTGAGAGGTCAGAGTTCAATTAATTGATGACACCCTTGAGGCAACCTAAGCAGTTAACAAGTCAGTGAGACTTGGTGGAAAAACAAGCAGTAAGTTTTAAAAAAAACAACCAAAACCCTCCCATAAACTTTTGTTGCAATGTTACATCCCTCTTGTTTGTCTGTTCAGATTTACCCACTGTTCAAAACTGTTGCATGTAGTTTGTATGCAAAGAGCAAGCACTGTAGACACTGAAAAATCAGACCTATTTCAAAGTCAAACATCCTGCCTGCCATCTGTAGAGTCATCATCTCAAATATGCCAAAGAGAGGCAATCAGATTCTCTCAGTCTAAACTTACAGTTTTAGCTTTTTAAAAGTTCAGTGAAAAATCTATAGACGTGCTTTAAAAGTTTGCATTGTGTTCAGCTGTTTAAATCCCCATAAGTTTCTTATGTTTGGTGAATTCTCGTTTAGTAGTTTAAATCACTAAGTTTCGGTACACTTCCAAAAAACACTGAAATATGTGACTGTACTTTGGCAGAAGTCTTCACATCATTAATCTGTAATGAATCAGGCAAACTTGTTTTTAATTGAAGTCAAATCTAAAACATTTAAATCAACTTGGTTTAATCAAGATAGTTTATTGTGCCTTCACTAAAGTGAAATAAGTGAAGATATAACCCAGAGATATGTGAAACTCGGCATGTCCACAGTGCAGATATTTGTGTGAATATTTTATTTGGCTTAAGTATGTGCAGGTTTGCACCATGTCAAAATAATGCAAACCCACTAGTTTTTCAAGGGTTTGACATCAGATGGCTTGTTCATGTCTGAAAACCTTTCAGGCAAAATCTTTTGACAGGCCTGCTCTGGGCTGTATATGTGACAAAATATCAAACTGGCAGGTTTTGTTTGGTTTTGGTTTTCATCTCTTTTTCCCCCCTGCTTATACTGAACATTATTCTAATGAAATACACTGGCCTTGTACCTTATCTAAGACCAATCTTTTTGCCACTGATTTGTTTCTGGCTTTTTTGAGTGTAGTTTGTCTTTCCTTTATGGTCAGATAGGCTGATGAGAAAGGGGAAAACAGACTGGCACCTCTTTACTAACTTCCAATTGGTATAAATCTGCTCCTGAAGGGAAACAGGATGCAGAAAGCCTGCACAGGTTAGTTTGCATCCTGGAGATGCTCTCTGAAGAGACTCCATTTTTAACACTGCAAACCACTGTGCAAATTGGAGGTGGCGGGGGAGCGATGATCTCGGCGGGACTAGCTGGTGGATGTACTGGCAACACTTCAACTCCCATGGAACAACCCGGAGTGCAGCTTGTTTACTTGGGCTGTGTGCAGGAAAAACCCACAGTCAAAACAGATACTACAACTTTAATGTTGTAGTTATGTGAATCCAATTTTAAAAATATAACATTACTACTTTGTTTTTACCTTGGTGAATGAGTTGGTCTTCAATCTTACGCGTTAGGGTCCTGATCCTGCACCATTAAAGTCAATGGGAGCTTTGCCATTAGCTTCAATGGGCACAGCAGGATCAAGACCTACAAAATCTTGCACCCAGGAACAGTGCTGCCCACCATTTCTTCAATACACTGAATTGCAAGTCTTGAGCATTGTTCCCATTATGACTTACAGCAATAGGATATGTACAAGCTGTTGTGAGTGGATGAGATACTGGGGGTGAAGGTGGTCCTTTAGGTAACCAAAAATTTATCATATGTAGAAGTCTGCCTCCAGAATGAAACTAGTTTGACTGTAGCAATATTCTTATCTAGGGAAGTGGCATTTATACATTTGGGGGTTACAGAGTTAGGAGTCTGAAGTAAAATCTTAGTATTGAAGAAATAAAGCCGAAGCTTATGAAAAAGTAGATTCAAGTACATTTCATAAACCACAGTACTTGGAAATATTCCAAACTGAACTACTTAATTTCATATTTTGGAATGCTGTGCAACTTTAAATACAAAACAAAAAGTGGATCTGGTGGCCTACGAAAATCACTGTGTTAAAACTGAACAAGGCAAATGAATTGTCAAGATATGAATTACAGAAAAAGGGAAGATGAAAATAGTTCTGACCAAACACCAGGCCCTACCAGCTTTAAAAAGGCATGGAGTTCCATAGATGGCTTCGGATTCTCAAAGTAACCTAAGAAAGTTAGGTGCCCAAATCCTGATGGAACGCCACAGGAGTTTAGTATCTTACTCCCTTGGGGTCTTCTGAAAATACCAGCTAAGGCTGTGTAAGCTAAGGAGGCTTGTTTTTGATAGAATCCTCTTTGTTCTTCACCTAGGAATCAATCAGTCAGATGCATTACCTCATGCCTTGACAAATTATTAAGGTTATAGCAGTGAAGATAAGACTCCAAGGGTGTTATTTCCTAATGACCAGAAACTTTATTTTATTTAGCACAAGGAGCAAGATCTTGCCATGTTGAGGGAGACAGAAGACAGAGATGGAAGATAGGCTGGCCAAAGTAGCAGGTCACCACCATGTATGCTATGTATCGTGACTGTTAGAACTACTTGGAAGACTGCAAGTTGTGGACTTCATGAGAGCTGTCACAGGCCATAAATTTGAGATGATATGGGTCTGGTGCTTATGTCTACATAAAAATATCTGTGTATGCCATTGGGTGGAAGCAGTGAAGTGATTCAAAGGCATCATGAAAACTTTAAGGAGACAATAATGCTCTTTTTCCAGATATCCTTGGCAAACATCTGGTAACAGTAGATATGCTACATGACTTGGAAATGATAAAGGTAATACATTTTCCCCTCCCCCAAATCAATATATGGCAAAAATAACACTTGTGTCCTCAAGTAAATGAGAAAAATATATGGGCTGTGTTACATGAGACCTGTAATATAGGGAGAATTTTCCCTGGCTTTGTTGGGGCCACACTTAATGAGGCAGAAGAACTCTCAAGCTTGCTAATGTGCCAGATGTGGAAGTTTGCTTCTGATTCAGATCAAAATATTTGGACAGAATCCAGATCTAAAGCTGGAAAATAGCAGGGATTGCTTTCTCTGACTATTTTCAGTGTTTTCAGTATACTACTTTTACCTGTTTGGAGCCTTATGCGACTTATATACTGATGTCTCTCAAAGTGGCAAATAGGATTGTTTCATTGTTTTGCTTCTTAGCTGTATTTTTTCTTAATTATGAGCTCATCTGCTCTTACTACTGGCTTAATTTGTTTCACACCAGTTGAAACTAGCAAATAGATCCATTCTTGGCACTTAACTGTCCAAAGACTAACTTGATGTGGCTGCCTGAAATGGCAGGGGACTGAGCTCAATGAGGGGGTCTTTTCCAATCCTACGTTTTATGTCATAAATCTGCATCAGGGCTTCATCTAGTCATCTGTAGGGGTCAGGCAGGAACCCACACACACACTGACTGTATTCTTTTTTTTTTTTTTGGACTCCTTCCTCTGAAGCATCAGAGATGGCCACAGCTGGAGATATCGCTGGCCACCCCTCCGGGTGTCCTCTGAGGTGGTACCAAGATTCTTCCCTCAGATTCTTGGCTGGTGACTCTTGCTCACATGCTCAGTGTCAAACTGACTGCCATATTTGAGGTCCGGAAGGAATTTTCGCCCAGGTCAAACTGGCAGGGACCTTTTTGAACTTTTTACCTTCCTCTGCAGTGAGGGGCATGTGTTGCTTGCTATGTTCATCTGGGCATAGCTCATCAGATCAATTCCCTGCCTTTGCAGATGCCTCAAGCATTAGTGCACCTTACTCTCTGCTATTCTCTGTCTGTGACATGCAATAGTTTAGTCTCTGGAGGACAATAAGATTTTGTTTTAAACCAGATCAATGGGCTTGATACAGGGTAACTAGGTGGGACTTAGTGGCCTGCAATGTTCAGGAGGTCAGACTATATAATCAGAATATCCCTTTTGGCTGTAATCTCTATGAATAAATTACCTCTGAAATTTATATACAGGTCATTACCATGCTTACATCAAATAAGTTATGCTAGTACTGAGGTATATAAGAGTGAATTGGCTTTACTTTATATCCCAACATGGTGGTGACAGTTCTTCAGATCTTCTCACTTGTCCGGCACTATCTGAGTAGATTCTAAGCTATCACACAAGCTTAGGCCTGGTATACACTACGAGGTTAGGTTGAATTTAGCCACGTTAGGTCAATTTTTTATAAGGAATGCGTCTACACAACCACCCTGTTCCGCCGACTTAAAGGGCTCTTAAAATCGACTGCTGTACTCCTCCCTGACAAGGGGAGTAGTGCTAAAATCTACCTTCCTGGGTTGAATTTGGGGTACTGTAGACACAGCGCTGTGCAATTCGATGGTATTGGCCTCCCGAAGCTATCCCAGAGTGCTCCAATGTGACCTTTCTGGACAGCACTTTCAACTCTGATGCACTAGCCAGGTACACAGGAAAAGCACAGGGAACTTTTGAATTTCATTTCCTGTTTGGTCAGCGTGGTGAGCTCAGCAGAACAGGTGACCATGCAGTCTCAGAATCGCAAACGAGCTCCAGCATGGAGTGAAAGGATCTGATTGCTGTATGGGGAGAAGAATCTGGGCAGGCAAAACTCCAATCCAGCAGAAGAAATGCTGATATATATGCCAAAATCGCACAGGGCATGGTAGACAGAGGCTACACCAGGGATGCACAGCAGTGCCGCGTGAAAATTAAGGAGCTCAGGCAAGCCTACCGAAAGACAAAGGAGGCAAATGGTTGCTCCAGGTCAGAGACCCAGACATGTTGCTTCTATGATTAGCTGCATGCCATTCTAGGGAGGGACCCTACCGTATCCCACCACTGTCTATGGACACCTGCAAGGTGGCAGCCTAACGGAACGCGGAGGAGGATTTTGTGGATGAGGAGGAGGAGAATGCGCAGCAGGCAAGCAGAGAATCTGTTCTCCCCAGCAGCCAGGACCTTTTCATTACCCTGGAGCCAATACCCTTTCAGGGTGTATTGTTCCTGGACCCTCAAGGTAGAGAAGGCCCCTCTGGTGAGTGCACATTTGTAACTACACTACAGGGGTTTAAAGCAATTGTGTCTAATGTTTGATTTGCCCTGAAGAATCGGTATGCATTCGCAGCCAGTACAGCTACTGGAAAAATCCGTTAACATGTCTGGGGATGGAGCAGGAATCCTCCAGGGGCATCTCCGTGAAGCTCTCCTGGAGGTACTCTGAAAGCCTTTGCAGAAGGTTTCGGGGGGGGGGGGGGCTCCCTTATTTCATCTTCCACAGTAGGACACTTTACCATGCCAAGCCAGTAGCAAGTAGCCTGGAATCAGTAGAGCACAAAGCATGGCAGCAAATGGTCCTGGGTTTTGGTCGCATTCATGCAACATTCGGTCTTTATCTTTCTGTGACAGCCTTAGTAGAGTGATATCACTCATAGTCACCTGGTTGAAATAGGGGAATTTTTGTAAGGGAACAGAAATCTACTCTGTTTGGTGACCCCCAGCACATTAGACCCCGATCATGCTGGGCTTTTTGCACTTGGCTAAAAGGAATCATCCTGGAGAACAGCCATGCGGGGGAGGGGTGTGCTGCACATCCACCTCAAAACCGCAGCCCTCCTTTTAAACGGCAAACCCAACCAGCATTGGCTGCTATGGGAAGGGAGGGTGCTGCAGTTTGAAACCATTCCCACATGTTATGAACATGGAAGAAACCAACCCCACGTACCCTTTGGCTTACCATGGCTGCCTGGAAACCGAATTCTGTTGCCCAGCCACTTGTGATGTGTTATCATACCGGCAGGCGCTCAATATAAAAGGCAAAATGCGACCTTGTAACTAAAACACATGTGCTGTCTGCAGTGAATTGCTTGATTCACTGTGAAAGAGTCTCCCTTTTGTTCTCAGAAATGTATCTTCTTAAATTCAACTCTCCCCTTTTTCTCCCCTGCAGCTGCAAATGTTTCTATGCTCCCCATATCAACTCAGTCCCTGAGGTTATCGCAGATTAGAAGAAGAAAAAAATGCACTTGCGATGACATGTTTTCCGAGCTCATGCACTGATAGGGCACATGAATGCATGGAGGCATTTGGTGGCAGAGGCCAGGAAAGCATACAATGAGTGTGATCTGAACACGCAGGAGATGTTGAAGCTAATGGGGGAGCAAATGGACATAATGAGGCATCTGGTGGAACTGCAGGAAAGGCAATTGGAGTACAGACCCGCACTGCATCCATTGTGTAACTGCCTGCCCTCCTCGCCAAGTTCCATATCCTCCTCACCCAGACGCCCAAGAACGCGCAGGGATGGGGGGGGGCAGGGAGAGGCTCCAGGCACCCAGCCACTCAACTCCAGGGAATGGCCCAAGCAACAGAAGTCAGCATGGATTCACCAAGAGCAAGTCATGCCTGACTAATCTAATTGCCTTCTATGACGAGATAACTGGCTCTGTGGATGAAGGGAAAGCAGTGGACGTGTTATTCCTTGACTTTAGCAAAGCTTTTGACATGGTCTCCCACAGTATTCTTTCCAGCAAGTTAAAGAAGTATGGGCTGGACGAATGGACTATAAGGTGGATAGAAAGCTGGCTAGATTGTCGGGCTCAACGGGTAGTGATCAATGGCTCCATGTCTAGTTGGCAGCCAGTATCAAGTGGAGTGCCCCAGGGGTCGGTCCTGGGGCTGGTTTTGTTCAATATCTTCATAAAGGATCTGGAGGATGGTGTGGATTGCACCCTCAGCAAGTTTGCAGATGACACTAAACTGGGAGGAGTGGTAGATATGCTGGAGGGTAGGGATAGGATACAGAGGGACCTAGACAAATTGGAGGATTGGGCCAAAAGAAATCTGATGAGGTTCAACAAGGACAAGTGCAGAGTCCTGCACTTAGGACAGAAGAATCCAATGTACCACTACAGACTAGGGACCGAATGGCTCGGCAGCAATTCTGCAGAAAAGGACCTAGGGGTTACAGTGGACGAGAAGTTGGATATGAGTCAACAGTGTGCCCTTGTTGCCAAGAAGGCCAATGGCATTTTGGGATGTATAAGTAGGGGCATTGCCAGCAGATCGAGGGACGTGATCGTTCCCCTCTATTCGACATTGGTGAGGCCTCATCTGGAGTACTGTGTCCAGTTTTGGGCCCCACACTACAAGAAGGATGTGGAAAAATTGGAAAGAGTCCAGCGGAGGGCAACAAAAATGATTAGGGGACTGGAACACATGACTTATGAGGAGAGGCTGAGGGAACTGGGGATGTTTAGTCTACGGAAGAGAAGAATGACAGGGGATTTGATAGCTGCTTTCAACTACCTGAAAGGGGGTTCCAAAGAGGATGGCTCTAGCCTGTTCTCAGTGGTAGCAGATGACAGAACAAGGAGTAATGGTCTCAAGTTGCAGTGGGTGAGATTTAGGTTGGATATTAGGAAAAACTTTTTCACTAGGAGGGTGGTGAAACACTGGAATGCGTTACCTAGGGAGGTGGTGGAATCTCCTTCCCTAGAAGTTTTTAAGGTCAGGCTTGACAAAGCCCTGGCTGGGATGATTTAGTCGGGGATCGGTCCTGCTTTGAGCAGGGGGTTGGTCTAGATGACCTTCTGAGTCCCTTCCAACCCTGATGTTCTATGATTCTATGATTCTAAGGCTGTCATTCAAACAGCTTTGATTTGTAAGCAATATGGCCTTGTCCTTCCCTCCTCCCCCACCCTACCCCGGCCACCTTTTACTAGTCAGCGTTGTTGGTGATCTCAAGTTTTTTTAATAAATAAAGAATGAATGGATTCAGAACAATAGGGACTTTATTTCCTGTGCCAACTGTGGTTGAGGTGGGGGATGGGGATTGGCTTACAGGGAAGTACATTCATCAAAGGGGGCGGCTTTGCATCAAGGACAAACACACACAACTGTCACACTGTAGCCTGGTCAATTAAGAAACTGTTTTTCAAAGTCTCTCTGATGTGCAGCGCACCTCAGTGTGCTCTTCTAATTGCCTTGGTGTTTGGCTTTTCAAAATTGGCCACCAGGCAATTTTCCTCAACCTCTCCCTCCGCCCCCATAAATGTCTCCCCCTTACTCACAGATATTATGGAGCACACAGCAAGCAGCAGTAACAATGGGAATATTGCTTTCGCTGAGGTCTAACCTACTCAGCAAACAGCGCCAGCATCCTTTAAAACGTCCAAAGGGACATTCTACCACCATTCTACACTTGCTCAGCCTATAGTTGAACTTCTCCTTACTGCTGTCCAGGCTGCCTGTGTACGGCTTCATGAGCCATGGCAGCAAGGGGTAGGCTGGGTCCCCAAGGATAACTATTGGCATTTCAACATCCCCAACAGTAATTTTCTGGTCTGGGAAGAAAGTCCCTTCTTGCAGCTTTTCAAACAGCCCAGAGTTCTGAAAGATGCAAGCGTCATGCACCTTTTCCGACCATCCCACACTGATGTCGGTGAAACGGCCCTTGTGATCCACCAGTGCTTGCAACACCATTGAAAAGTACCCCTTGTAGTTTATGTACTGTTTGGCAAGGTGTTCCGGTGCCAAGATAGGGATATGCATTCCATCTATCACCCCACAACAATTAGGGAACCCCATTGCAGCAAAGCCATCCACTATGGCCTGCACATTTCCAAGAGTTACTACCCTTGTTAGCAGAAGGTTATTGATTGCCCAGGCTACTTGGATCACAGCAGCCCTCACGGTAGATTTGCCCACTCCGAATTGATTCCCAACTGCCTAATAGCAGTCAGGAATTGCAAGCTTCCACAGGGCTATCGCCACTCGCTTCTCAACTGTCAGGGCAGGTCTCATCTTGGTATTCTCACCCTTCAGCACGGTGGGAAGGCTACTCACAAGGTTCCATGAAAGTGGCCTTATGCATGCCAAAGTTTCACAGCCATTGGGAATCCTCCAGTACCCACAATCCTATGTGGTCCCACCAGTCTGTGCTTATTGGCCGGGCCCAGAATCGGCATTCCACTGTACCAACGTGCCCCAGTGCTGCCATGATATCCCAATTGCCACATCCCGTGCTTTCTGCAACGTCTGTGCCCATGTCCTCCTCGCAATCTTCCTCATGCTGGCAGCTCCTTGCTAGGCTCTGCACATACTGCAGGATAACGTGCGAGGTGTTTACAATGTTCACAAAAGCAGTGTGCAGCTGAGTGGGCTCCATGTTTGCCGTGCTATGGCGTCTGCACAGATAACTCAGGAAAAAAGGCATGAAACGATTGTTTGCCATTGCTTTCAAGGAGGGAGGAAGGGAGGGGAGACTGATGACATGTACCCAAAATCATCTGTAACAATGTTTTTGCCTCATCAGGCATTGGAAGCTTAACCCAGAATTCCAAAGAGCAGCGGGGACTGTGGGATAGCTTCCCACAGTGCACCACTCCGTGAGTCGATGCTAGCCACAGTATTGAGGATGCATTCCGCTGACCTAATGCACTTAGTGGGGACATGCATGATCGACTGTATAAAATTATTTACTAAAGATTGACTTCTATAAAATTGACCTAATTTCATAGTGTAGACATGCCCTTAGAGATCTCTTGCTGTTGCTAGTCTTCTATGTTAGAAGTTGCATTATTCTGGCAGACGTTCACTAGACAATTCTTAGCACTGTTTAATTTAAACTGGATGATCTTTCAGTTTCTCGTTCATGCATGTGTCCCAGGATCCTTATTAGATATAGACCAGTAGTAAAAAAATCAGCTTTCTGAACATTGTTACTGACAGAGTAGCCCCATTTAATTTAAGAAATCCTATCCAAGTTAGGTCTGACAGGTGTTTAGTAGATGAAGCTGAAAAATGACTGCCTGGGTTACCTCTCTGTATTAACTTAGATGGAATATATGGGCCCAAAGAGTCAAAGGTGTTAACATAATCCAGTTACTGTCCAACATTAAATAGTTTTAAACAAGGCTTGGTATACAGAGACCTCAGCCTGCTTAGTACCTTGGTAAACACACCATTAAAAATCATTTAAATCTTTTAATAAAGATCCAGAAAAGAAGGAAAACAGTAAAAGCATTTGAAAGGTAAAATATTAAGTAAAGGCTTTCATTTGAAAGGGAACAAGGATGTTGTTACTTCGGCCATAGAGAGCTTTGAGAAGAAAACACCCACTTGTTTGGCAGTCTCTTAGATGGTAATAATGGTCTTTTTTGAGGAAAAGAGAAAGAAAGTTAGTTGAGATGGACTGGAGTTATTGTTGCTGTTGTTGAAGTCTGATCCTGTTTCCAAGAAAACAAAACAAGATGGGGCCGGAGAAAAACAAAAGCGGGAGAGACAAGAAAGGTTAAGATATAGAAGCTGCATTTTCTATCTGTCATTGATTCTCACTTGCAACTTCATTGCTGGAGAAACACAGACATAGCACATGGTCTTATCAGCCACTCTGGGACCTGGCAAACTTGTACCAGCATCAGGCTGTTTAGGACATTAAAAGCCTCTTTCTGGTCATGGGCTTACAGCAGCATTGCAAAAGATGCAGCCTTGATTATCTAAGCCAGACTTTTATTAAACAGAAAGAAAAAGGAGGGGGATAGGAAAAGAGAAGAAATAAGTTAGGAAAAGAAAAGAATACACAAGGGGGAGAAGAGACAATGTCACAGCCTAGGTGGTGTTTGAGAATTAGCTGGAGCTGGTGGAAGTGGCAATGCATGTGTCTCCCTCTCTGTGGCCTGTTCTGGTCAGGACATCTTTTAGGATTAGAATAAAGAAGGTCCAGAGACCCTGGAGATTGGGGTGGCAGCCATAATGGTAAAGCTCACTCCTTCCCTCTCTCTCGTATTTCAGTCAGTGCTGCAATTCATTAGCTTTTCCCCCAGAGTCCTTTTCCGAGCACCCTAGAAGGGAGTGATGGGTGGAACAGACTATTCCCTCACTTTTTGTCCACTGACTAGGCCTAATTTCTGATGCACCAATTTTGATTAATTAATTTCCGGTCTCCTGTTGTTGTTTACCAGGCATGATCTTAACACAGTCTCTGAGTTATATCAATAGGCCTTTTTGTTGGACTAATTCAGTTTTTCTGCCTCATTTTTGCACCTTTTTCCATCAACATTTGTTACTAAAGGTATTGTGATATTTTATGAACTTTCACTCACTTTTCACAGTTGAGCTTACAGTTAGAGTAACGGTAGAGGCCCAAAAAGAAAAGGAGTACTTGTACCTTGAGGAAGAAAAAAACAGAAGTAAGAGTGAGCAATATAAAATTAGAGTGATGGGAAGAATGACATTTACTATTTTGTCTTCATGTAGCTTGGAAGAATAAACCAATAACGTGGTTGATCAGCCTTGCATACGTAGGCAGATGCAATGGTTTTTAAAGCATACTGGCTGTCTTTGGCTGTGGACTGAGTCTTTTGTCTCCAAGTGGCAAGCTTACAGAGCTGCTTTCTTGAATTATAGATCACTTTTCTTTGTTTACTGGGACACTGAAGTTTTATTTGCAGCTCCTTCCAGAGTACATTCCTACCTGTGAACAGTGCTTAGCTGTTCTTCTCTGAATTGAGGTATTTTGACCTCAAAAAACCAAAATACTCTCTAAATTTTTCTTGTAGAAGTTTGGTACATAATGCTTTTTAAGTACCTCCACCTGGGTCTCATACTCCATATCTTTTCCTGTGGAAAATATATTTAAGCACTGTGTACCGCTTACCCAGTAGTGTTAAGAAAACATATTTTCTCTTTTCACTGTCTTGAAAAAGAAATACTTCACTGAACATTATATTTCAAATTCTTCCCCCTTTAAATTAAAGTTTCAGAAGAGATTATTTGTAATGGTGGCCATTTTAGCTTTTCGACATTTCATTTTCTTTAACCAGGGGGGACATATTCACTTTCCCTAAGCATCTTGTTGTTTTACAGCCTTATCCTTATTGTCAGAATTTTGTCTTTCCTTACAAAATTAAAATCAGAAGCGTATAGTTGCTTTTTATCTTCTTTCAGTTCAATCAAAAGTAAAGACACCCTGAGAGAGCACTACATACCTCTTGAATCATAGAATCACAGGGTTAGAAGGGACCACAAGGGTCATCTAGTCCAACTCCCTGCCAAGAGGCAGGATTTGTTGTGTCTAAACCACCCAAGAAAGATGGCTATCCAGACTCCTTTTGAAAGTCTCCAGTGAAGAAGCTTCTACAACTCCTGAGGCAGTCTATTCCATTGTCCTACTGTTCTTACAAATAGGTAGTTTTTCCTGAGATTTAATCGAAATCTGCTGTGCTGTAGTTTGAACCTATTGCCTCTCGTGGCAAAAGAGAACAATTTTTCTCCATTTTTTAAGTCAGCCTTTCAAGTATCTGAAAATAGCTATCATAGTCCCCCTTAATCTCCTCTTTTCCAAACTAAACATACCCAGTTCCTTCAGCCTTTGCTCATAATTTTGAAAATCCCTAATTTCAAGGGACATATTTCACTTTCATCTCAAAACTGCCTAAGTTCCACACAAACTTTGTATCACTCATTTTCTTTTGGAAAACTAGCTACTTTAGAAATAGACCCTCAGTTTCATGATTCTTTATGAAGCTCCTTACGCTAAAAGAATCCGTCTTCTTGCATGAATAACAGTCTTGTGTCTTTGTCACTATAAACAGAGGCTTTCTGGAGGGACTGATGGCAGGCGTAGTCCCTGATCATGTGATGGCCAGGCTATAAAAAAGAACTACCCCCCTCTTGCAGGTGAGAGAGACAAATTGACTAAGGAGAGGTCAGATGCAGACCTGGTTGGAAAAATCCAAAAGTAGCTTTGTGAAAAACTATTTTGTTGATTTGTCTTCCAAAATTTCATTTAAAATGAATTTCCTTGCCCCTTCCTCCAGTTAGGGAAAACCTTATCAAACACAGTTTTCAGTAACCAAAATATCATGCTAGCCATTTTGATGTGTTTGATTTTTTGCGGGGGGAAGGGGAAATGTTGATAATTTTTTTTCCAAAAGGCCATTTTTAATCAAACTTAAACATTTGACCAGCTCCATGTGAGAGGAAATCCCCTCCTCCCTCCCATTTCCTCCTCTGCATCAACAGGAGTGAAAACTGTGGCCCAAGGAGGGTCAAGGAATGAACTGTTTGGCCTAGTCCCGGCTAATACATTGTTTTTGTCTTGGTCCTTTTTAAAAAATAAATTTCCCCTCTTTTCTAATGGGTTCAACATTGTGTGGCTTTTTCTTTTCTTTTTGTTTTTTAAATCCACATTCATGTTACTACTTTCCACTGGATATGTGTGAATGGAGTAGAAGGAAATTGTCTTAAAAATAGTATGAATGTTGCTTTCTCTTACTTTTTAATCTTTCTTCTACCTTTTTCACATTTTACCACATAGTAAGGAGTAAGAAACTGATGTATGCGGTGGGGCGAGGGGCATCAGCAAGAAAATCAATTTAAGACACTTTTCATTTCAAATTTTTTACTGAAGCTTCATCAAACCACCTTTTCCTGAGGAAAACTTCATTTTCCGGTAAACCCCCTTTTTTGACCCAAAAAAACCTGTCAACATTTTTTGCAAGCTCTACTAAGTTCATCACATCTATCTTGACATAAACACAATTAACAGCTTAAAGTAGTGTGCAAAACAGTGGAAAAGTTCATTTTCTGCCAATTCTTTTATTCTCCGTTCAGCGTCTTTTATAAAATTATTTATCTCTAAAGAATCATCCCTTCCCAATGTTTGGACTTTATGGAACTCTTGTAGGATGCTGCATGTATTAATCCTACCTATAATATCTGTATTCCATGGTATAAAGTCATAATGAGTGTTTGCATTGTAAACCTCTGTAATTGTGAAACTCATCAAACAGGAAAAGAAGCATTAATAAAAGTGCCGGTCCCACTGAAGATGGCCCACTGAAGGCAAATGAGGCATTGTATAGCATCAAAGGACAGAGACCTTGTTGATTGCATTTGTAACTCCCTCCAGGAAGGAAAGGCCTGTGCATGAATTCATCCCCTTGACTTGGATTCTGGGTTGAATGGGGGATAAAAATCCCTGACAAGGAGAAACTGGGCCTCTTTATGCTGTCTGGACTTTGAGGGGCAAAGATTCCTATATATAAGCAAGAGGTTGTCATGCTGCTTGGCATGGGTTAGCCCTAAAGGACATATAGAGCTGCTTATTATAGAAGCTTATATTACATTTTGAAATCTAAGACTAGCTTGTATGTGTGTGTTTCCTGTTTGAACCTTGTAAATAACTCTCCTTTTTTATTAGTTAATAAATGTTTAGTTAGTTAGTTACGGAGTAGTTACAGCCATTGTCTTTGGTTTGAGATTGAAATACAATTCACCTGGGGTAAGTGACTGGTCCTTTTGGAACTGGGAGTAACCCAAACATTGTTTCAGAGTAGCAGCCAGCAGTCTGTATCCGCAAAAAGAAAAGGAGTACCTGTGGCACCTTAGAGACTAACAAATTTATTTGAGCATAAGCTTTTGTGACCTACAGCTTGGAATGCATCCGATGAAGTGAGATGTAGCTCACGAAAGCTTATGCTCAAATAAATTTGTTAGTCTCTAAGGTGCCACAAGTACTGCTTTTCTTTTTGCTAAATATTGTTGTGATTTTTGGTGGCAGGATAGACTGCAATGCTCAAGGGGACTGTCTGTGACTGCATGGCAAGACTGTTACAGTGCTTTAGGAGTTCACACTTCCTGCTGGGTTGTTGAATTCTAATTATAGAACTGCTCTCTTTGCTGTGAGAGCAACCACTCTTGGTCAGCTCACATTTACAGCTACAGCATGTAAATCATTCCCAGCTCTGTATGAGTGCTATAGCCAGCCACCTATGAATTACACTGCAGGGTAACACCAGCAAACTCCCAGTCTCAAATGTTCCCCCCAGAAATGTACATCCTGTACTGCCCAGCATCCTCCCGGACAACAGAAGCTCATATAAAGTTCATTATTTCATTAATAGAAATTGATATAAATAAATCTTGTTATCCCACATGAAGTGTCCCAAATTATTCAGTCCAAAAACACTTGTTTAGATAAAACAAGTTTATTAACTACAGAAAGATAGATTTTAAGTGATTACAAGTAACGAAGCATAAAAGTCAGAATTGGTTACAAGAAAATAAAAGGTAAAATGTGATAATATCTAACTTAACAAGCTAAATGAATTAAAAGCAAAGGTTTCTCTCACCAAATGCTTTAGCAGTCTTACTGGCTGGACTCCTTTCAGCCAGGATCCCTCCCACAATTCAGTGTTAACTTCTTTGCCTTCAGGTGGTGTTGATGCCCTGGGGAGAGAGAAAAGGAGGAATCATTTGGGACATCTATTCCTTTTTCTTATAGTCCCCCCTTTTTCTTTGAAAGTCATCTCTAGCTGAGGTTCAGGAGACAGAAGGTCTGTGGGGTTGGGAACCTCCAGCTGTTTTTTTGCCAAAATGTAGATTTCTCACTCTCACCCTTTTTCCTGCTGAAAAATGGCCACATAGCAGGTAATAGTTCATTTGATTTTGTTGATACCTGGGTACAGCATTGGTTTGGCTTTTGTCTCTGAGGAACTGATTTGTGGCTGCTTTTCTAAACTTGGAACATGTCACAGTGTTGTTATACAGGAGAATCTTATAACTTTATAAATGATGCCTCACACACATTTTACCAGTACAATAATGATCAGCAATTTGCATTTTCAAATGATACCTCACAAGGTATATTTTGTACAAAATCCATTATAGTTTTGTAAAAAGGGTGAACATAGGGACACAGAATGTTACAAGAACATGCAACCAGTTTGGGGTTTCTGCCCTGAGGCCGGCACTCATGGAAGTGAGCTGCGCCAGACAGTCTGACAGCCACCATGGTTGAACAACAGAATGAAAGAAGGGAATAAAGGCAAAAAGGCATCTTTTAAAAATTGGAAGTAAAATCCTACTGAGGAGAACAGAAAGGAGCATAAACTCTGACAAGTTAAAAGTAATAGTTTAATGAGAGGGCAGGCCAAAAAAGAATTTGAAGAGCACCTAATAAAAGACTAACATCAAAAAAAATTTTAAGTACATCAGAAGCAGGAAGCCTGCCAATCAATCAATCAATGGAGCCACCAGGCAACTGAGGTGCTAAAGGAGCACTCATGGAAAACAAGGCTGTTGCAGAGAAGCTAAATGAATTCCTTGCATCAGTCTTCACTGTAGAGGATGTGAGGGAGAGCCATTCCTTTCAGGTGACAAATCTGAGTAACTGTCTCAGATTGAGATGTCATTAGAGGAGGTTTTGGAACAAATTGATAAATTAAACCGTAATAAGTCACCAGTCCAGATGGTATTTACCCAGGATTTCTGAAGGAACTCAAATATGAGGTTCTAGAACTACTCACTGTTGTACAGTATGTAACGTATCACTTAAATCAGCCTCTGTACCAGATATTCAGAGGATGGCTAATGTAATGCCAATTTTAAGAAAAGGATTCAGAGCTTATCCTGGTAATTACAGGCTAGTAAGCCTAACATCAGTGCCAAGCAAACTGGTCAAAACTACAGTAAAGAACAGAATTATCACAGATGAACACAACAGGTTGGAAAAAGTCAACATGGCTTTGTAAAGGGAAATTATGCCTCACCAATCTATTAGACTTCTTTGAGGGAATCAACAAGCATCTGGACAAGGGTGATCCAGTGGATATAATGTACTTGGACTTTCAGTAAGCCTTTGGTGTGGGACCTTGTCAAAGGCTTTCAAGCAAACTGAGCAGTCATGGGATAAGAGGAAGGTCCTCTTGTGGACCAGTAAGTTGTTAAAAGATAGGAAATTAAGGGTAGGACTAAATCATCAGTTTTCACAATGGAGAGAGGTAAATAGTGGGGTCCCCCCTGTACTGGGACCTTTACATATTCATAAATGATCTGGAAAAGGGGGTAAACAGTGAGGTGGTAAAGCTTTGCAGATTATATAAAATTACTCAAGATAGTTATGTCCAAAGCTGATTGCGAAGAGTTACAAAGGGACGTCACAAAACTAGGTGACTGGACAACAAAATGGCAGGTGAAATTCAATCTTGATAAATGCAAAGTAATGCACATTGGGAAACATAATTCCAACTATACAGTTAAAATGATGGAGTCTAAATTAGCTGTTGCCACTGGAAAAAAAAAAGTCCTGGAGTTGTCATGGATAGTTCTCTGAAAACATCCGCTTAATGTGCAGTGGCAGTCAAAAAAAGTAACAAGGTTAGGAACCATTGGAAAGGGATAGAAAATAAGACAGAAAATATCATAATGCCACTATATAAATCCATGGTGCACCAACACCTTGAATACTGAGTGCAATTCCAATCACTCATCTGAAACCCCCATCTCAAAAAAAAAACCAACAAAAAACAAAACAAAAAAACCCCCAGAATTGGAAAAAGTATAGAGAACAACAACAAAAATGATTAGGGGTATGGAGTAACTTCTATATGAGGTAAGATTAAAAAGACTGGGATTGATCATTTTAGAAAAGAGACAAACTACCAAGGGATATGCTAGAGGTCTATAAAATCACAAATCAGAGAGAGAGAGAATAATAAAGTGTTATTTATCCCTACACATAACACAAAAACTAGGGCGCACCCAATGAAATTAATAGGCAGCAGGTTTAAAAGAAATAATATGAGGTATTTCTTCCACAGATTGACTGTGAAATGTGTGAACTTGTTGCCAGGGGATAGTTGTGAAGGCCAAAAATATAACTGGGTTAAGAAAAGAATTAGATAAGTTTGTGGAGGATAGGTCCATCAATGGCTATTAGTCAAGATGGTTGGGACACAACCCCATGCTCTGGATGTCCCTAAACCTCCAACTGCCCAAAGCTGGGATGGATGACGGGGATGGATGGCTCAATAATTGCCTTGTTTTCCATTCCCTATGAAGCATCAGGCACTGGCCATGGTTGAAAGACAGGATAATGGGCTACATGGACCACGTATGATCAAGTATGGCCATTCTTATGTACAACTGATGAAGCAGCTTTCTCAGTAAATGTCCCCGCCTGGTGAACTTGCTTCCCAGGCTTTGCTTTCTACCAGAGCCTAAGTCAAACAAGTTCAGAGCTCAATATGTGCTGATTTTTTTTTCTTCACACTTATTTATATATTGGGACTTTGTTTTTCTGTTCATCCTCTTTTTTTATTGTTAAATTAAACAACAGCAACTAAACACAATCGTGCATAGATATTCCTGGGACCACCAACCCCCGCACCGCTGCCTCAGAAAGAGACTCAAATCCTTTCATATCCTGAACTGAAGGTAATAGAATGGGCAAGGTCTAGCTGACAGCATCAGTCAGGAAAACCAGCTCTGCTTCTCTGTGTCCCCCAGAACTTTACATTCTTTTATAGTGGGTTTATGCAATTTGTGTTTCACCACTTGCAAATAAGCACCAACCTACAATGGCAATGGGCACTCTAAAAATAACTCTAAGTAATTACTACTAATAGTATTTTAATATATTATCCAGTTATATGGTTGAATTTCCAGCATGGAAACTCAGTTATGGCTCTCAGAACAATTCATTTAAGGCTGGTCTACACTACCATGGTAAATCAAACTAAGTTACACTACTTCAGTTACGTGAATAACATAACTGAAGTCAGTGTAGCTAGACCCACTTACTGCGGTGTCTACACTGTGCTGTGTCGACAGGAGACGCTCTCCCACTGACTTCCCTTACACTTTTTGGGGAGGTGGAATACACATTGCATTGATTTAGCATGTCTTCATCAGACCCACTAAATTGACACCGCTGCATTGATCGCAGCAGTGCCAATTTAGCTGGTAGTGTAGACATGGCCTTAGATACAGACTGGTTTGCCCTGGAATATGGCTGCTGTGTGTTGCACCTGACAGCCTATGGCCCCAAAGACCATTTTATCAGGTAGTGCTTACCAGGATGTAGAGACATCCTACTCATTACCTCTTTCCAGCAAGAATGCCCCCCTTCCCTGCAGGCCAAAAGTGGGGTTGCATATAGCCACTTTGTAGGTTCTACTCTTACTGGGAATTTTCCTTATGCAATTGTCAGGTATTCCATTAAGCCAGATCTCTGGCACCAAATCAGCTGCTAAATTATGAGGGGAGGCTTCCAGCCCTATATTTTGGACATGCACCCAAGATGAGTTTAGGTTGAGTGTTAAACCTTAACATTTGGCATTTCCTGTCCTTTGAAAGCTTGCTTTCCAACCTGAAAGCATGGTGACATTCTGAAAAGTTACTGTGTGAAAATGGCATCCTGGAGTTCTGCGGCTATGATTCCTTATAGGTCGAGCACAGTATGGGGAAAAAGAAATTGGTGTAGTTTTCTTTTTTGGTGTGTGTGTGTGTGTGTGTGTGTGTTCATTTTCCACCCCCTGTCTACTGCTACAGATGCATGTTGTGCCTGAGATCTGAAAGTCTACCTTGGTTCTCTGCTTCTTACATATCATCCTCAGTAACCAAGGTTCTGCAGACTGAATGATGCCTTCAGTTACACTTGTGCAGTAATCTCAGTAAGTTTGCAAAGGTATAGCTCATTGTTTACTAAGTTCCAATTTTATGCACAAGGAGAAATAAAATACTCTTTTAGTTGTACGGTGATACCATCCTGACAGGTAAAAATCAGTATAAACTTATTATCATCACTAAAATCAATTGATGTGACTGAAAACACACCAGGGCAGAGCTGTGGAAAAAGAAAGTTCCATTTTTACAATCTCTTTTCAAAGTAAAAGCACACTTTAAAGTTACTTTAAAACCAATTATTTTTTCTCCAGGTTTGTTCAAAACAAAACAAACAAAAAACCACTGACCATACATAGTTAGATATTGTAAGATTGTGGTTTCAGTTAATGAAATGGAAAAAAGTTTATTTTTACATAGGTTGGATGGTAGCCTTTATCAGAGTATCTCCTATCAGATTTTAATTTTTTATTTATTTTAATGTGACTTATCTGTAGTTTTACAGACCTGTTCCATAAACCAGAGAGCTAAAGGTGCCTTATTATTGCTGGCAATTTTAGCATTTCCTTCCTTGTGCCATAACAGCAGAGGGTCTGTGAGGTTTCTCATTAAGAGACAAGTGCCAGATATTGACAGACTGCAGAACTTTAGCCTCAGGCTTTCCACAGTTGTCCACTAATTATTTGAGCAAAATAGAAGTTGTGATTTCTCAGAGGTCCATTTAAATAGCTCAGATGAGTTTAGAGAAGTATAACTTCCTAAGTGAAATGATTTTCATTAACAAACTAGAAAGTACAATGTTGTTAATTAAATTATTCAGTATAAGAATCTCCAACTTTTCTCTTAGATGTGTAAGAGTAGTCCCGGTTGGATTATTTCCTTGTTGGGAACAGGAAAGAGTAGACTCCTTTTCTCATGCCACCTCACATATCACGCCTGATGCAGTAAAACGCTTCCCCTTTTGCCTGTTGGGGCTTAGCTTTAAAAGGATTGATTTAATGCTGCATCAAGCTTAACATAGACATCCACCTCCTCCATGGTGATGCCTCACCCCAGCTCTCCATTTTATGATGTTAAAGAGGAAAGGTGAGGCTGACTATAGATTGTCTTTATTACTCTACTTAGATGTTCAGTCATCCCCAAAGCATGTTAATGTGACAGTGAGAATCGTTCATTTATTTCATTATGAAATATGTGACCAAAGAGTTGGAATGTGCTTGACCAAGCTTGCTTCTATTACTTCATTTTAATTACATCCTTTCATACAGGCATGTGAGATATGAACTGTGGTGCTGCTGCAGAGCAGACAGAGTTGTTTTGATTTCCACCATCCTGGCAAAAACCCACTGGAAAAAAACTCTCCAAGTATCTGTAAAATGCAAAACTCATAGTATGCTATTCATTTGGTAAGCATGTTTGTTTACCAAGCATAAAAACCACAAACACACAATTTCCCCTCCTTTTAGGGTAAAGATAGCACAGGTCCTTATTGATCTTTGTATCTGCAAAATTAGGGAGCAAGAGATGTAGCAGTTCTAGCTTTACAGGAAGTAATATATATAGAAGACTGGTTTGTTCAGTTGCGCTTTTTTGTGCAGTATTATGCTGGCCTGTTGGTATTGCTACCAACCAAATGTAACTTAATGTGACAAGAGTAAATATTACCACTTGTCCCATCTTGAAATGGATATTTATTTGAAATTGAAACTTTTGTAATGAGTAAAGAAAACCAAAATGACAGCTTCCGCCAGCGTTTGATGTCTTTGTGTTAACAATAATTTATGTATAAGTACTCTGTTCCTGGTATAATGATAAAATATATCTTAGAATACTTTGTGGTGTGGTGGTGGTGTTATATAGGATTGTTGTGAGCTGAGGACATTGAGATTTTTAGTGCTTGCTTGAGCTGGGAATACTAAGGATAAGTGTGGGGTTTGTTTCTAAAGGCATGGAATTTTTAAGGTCCTGTGGTGATGAGTACAGAGACAAGGTAGCAGACTTTTCAGGCATAATTCAGTGGTTTGATGACTGTTACCTGCCCGCCTGGCTTCACTGGGGGCTTCAGGGTGCAAAGTATGGTAATGAAGAAGTACTGCTCTAAATGACTGGATGTAAAGCAGGTCTACTTCCTAAAATTCTGGACAAGCTGTGAAGGGAGAAAACAGCCTTTGTTCCTTGACCACTTCAAGAAGCCTATACCCTTGCTTATTAGATCTCAGAGTGATTTACAAAGGAGGTCGGTATCATTAACCCTATTTTTACAGACGGGGTAAACCACGAAGTGGGTTTTGGTGGGGTGAGGTATTTCTTCTGACACGAGGAGATTGCCGTCATGTGTCACAAACAGCTTGTACATCCCATCACAGCCTGTAACTAGAAATAGAAAACATGTTGTATCCATCCTACTGGATCACTAACAGTGTTTTTACTAGAATTGTTTTATCTACACTGAATAAAAAATTCTGACCCTTCAGGGAAATACTTGATCCTTTCCCTTGGGCAAACTCCTCTCTCACATGTAAAAGCATGTTCAAGGAATACCAGCTTCTGAGAGCAGATTGGGAATGGCTTATCATAGACTAGAAAAAAGTACCGTCATGTGACCTATATTAGTTTATATATTGTTTCAGGTTTGTAATCTCAGCTTTAAAAGGGATAGTAGATTGATGGTGAGAAGATATGGATAAGCATCTTCACAACTGATTATGCATTGTCTTGGTCAACCTAAACACTTATGAGGGAAAGAGTTAAGCTTCTAGATAGTTCAGTGAAGCCTGACTGTGTGACTATTGACTAGTTTCGCTGCATAGCATTTAGTCAGTTTTTCTACAGATGTTCCATATACATAATCACCTGTTTGAATATATCTGAGAAAAAGGAATTCATCTCAATCGAGGATGTGACTTCATTTAAAACACTGAAGACAGAATAATCCATTGCATGTTTTAAAATCATTAGAATTTGTTAAAAGAATTATCTACTTGTTGGAGTGAGCTGATTTGTATTCTTTACAGAGCATGTGTTTATATTTGCTTTTCAGGGATTTTTTAGAAAGCACTGGACAGTGGAATTTGAATGAGACTCAAGCTGCCACAGTGCTTCATCTGTCTCCTCATTCACACCAGCAAGGACCATCACACTCACATTGTATTAAATCAGCAGTTCTCAAACCATGGATTGCAGCACCAAAGTGGGTTGTGAGTTCGTTTTTAATGGGGTTGCTAGGGCTGGTGTTAGACTCGCTGGGGCCCAGAGCAGAAAGCCCAAGCCTGAGACCTGCCATGGCAGGGCTGAAGCACAAGCCTGAGAAACTTAGCGTTGTGGGGACCCTGTGGCATGGGGCTCTGGGCAATTGCCCTGCTTCCCACCCCTTAAGGCCGGCCGGCCGTGTGCTTCACTTCCTCTATCAGGCAGGCGCCTGTCGGAACTGTCTGAAATGGTTACCTAGCAACCAACTCAGCGTGTGTTGTGCTTGAAGCCAGTCTGAAAAGTTGCTGTAGAAATAATTTTCGCAATGGACCGTTTTTGGAAGAAAAGCGGAGGAAAGGGGGGTAATGAAGAGGAATTGACTGTCACTTGCAGCAAAAGAAGGGCTGACAACGAGGATCCAAACAGCAGTAAAATACCAAGAAACCACAATGAGGAGTATGGATTTGCATGGACTGATTTTGAGGAGGACCCATGGCCACAACGCGGGGCGTGCGTTGAAGTGTTGGCAAAGGAAAACTTAAAATTGTCTAAAATGTTGCGGCACTTGCAGACATGGCACAGTTCTCTTCAAACAAAACCTCTCGATTTTTTTTTTTCCAGCAAAAGTTGAGAGAACGACAGAGCCAGAAAACAGTACTGAAAACGGAAGCTACAACAAATGAGAGAGCCCTTGAGGCATCTTTTGCTGTGACATACTGGATAGCTAAAACTGGTAAACCGCACATGATTGGAGAAATTTTTTCTGCCATGTGCCAAGGAAATGGTTTTGATAATGTTGGGACAAGGTGCAGCAACTCCATTTGATTCAATTTCCGGGTCTAATGACACTATTGCCAGGAGTATTGAGAATATGGCAAATGACGGGACTGAACAAGTGATCGCCAAACTCAGGCAAAGTCCTTTTTTTCCATTCCACTTGATGAAATGACAGATGTGTTGGGGGCTCCTCAGATGCTGCTATAATGTAACATCTGAGAACGATGAAAAATTCCGAGAGGAATGTATGTTCTGCTGGCCATTACCACCACGTGCTACAGGGGGACGCTTTTGTCTCTGATTCTGGCTTGGAATGACAGTGCTGTGTACGAATTGGCAGTGATGGTGCCTGTGCAATGACTAGAAAAAACAACAGGCTAGTCACCTGAGTGCAGGCTGTTGCACCACAAGCAGTTTGGACTCACTGTATTATACACAGGCAAGCGCTGGTGGCAAAAAAATACCACCTATTCCGAAACAAGTTCTCGATGAAGCTGTTTGCACAGTCAACTTCATCAAGAGCAGATCAAAAAAGTGTACGTCTGTTTGGAGTTTTGTGTGATGATATGGGAACTGAGCACCATCAGTTACTTTACCATACAGAAGTTCGGCAGCTATCTCGGGGAAAGGTTCTCAATCGTTTGTTTGGGCTAAGGGAGGAAGTGAGAATTTTTCTTTCATACAAAGATTCCCCGCTGGCTGAAAAGTTTGCAGATCCCAAGTGGCTTGTTTTGCTAGGTTACCTTGTGGACATTTTTGGATGCCTACATTTGCTAAATACCTCACTTCAAGGGTGAGACACTTCCTTGTGTCTCACTGACAAAATTGAAAGTTGGATCAAGAAACTTTCCTTGTGGTATGGTCGTGTAAACAGTGACAGTTATGAAACTTTTTGTTTGGTTGTTTTACTGAATGACTTTTTGGATGAAAATGCCTTGCCCAAATCATGACTTGCAACCCATTAGCATCAGCCACCTGGAAAGCTCTGAACTGCAGTTTCAGGACTATTTCCCTGAAAAGGATCAGAAACAGAGGTGTGGATTAGAAATCCCTTTAATGCAGAAGTGACTGCAAGTGCTGTTATGTCACTTGCAGTGAAAGAAACATTAATGGACCTTTCCTGTGATGAGACATTGATGCTGAATTTTTTCTGAACAACCTCTTGCTAACTTCTGGATTTCTGTGCAAGAAGACTATCCAGACCTGTCATCTACAGAATTGAAAGCACTCATGACAGTTTCATTCACCTACCTGTGTAAAGCTGGCATTTTAGCACTGACTTTACTGAAAAACAAATACAGGGCCTGTCTCGCTGTTTAAGATGATCTCCATCTTTACCTCAGCCATGCAGAGCCCCACTTCAAGGATTTGTGTTCCTCAATACAAGCTGACCCCTTCCATTAGGTAAATATTTATTTTTATTTTGTACTGCTGGATATAAAGATTGTTTTGTGATTGTATTGTGAATTTAAATATTGAGCAGCTACTTTTTCTAGATAAATAAAAATGCATTACAAGACTGTAACATATTAACTATTCTAGAGTAACAGAGGGCACCGGGGTTATGTAGTAATTTTTGTTGTCGGGGGGTGAGGGGAGGGTCCACGGTGCAATGAAGTTGGAGAACTGCTGCATTAAATAAAAGGGAAGCATATAGATTCATGCAGCCTGTTACACAGAGAAGTCAGAGGTGTGACTAGCACTTGAAATTGGAGTCTTGCCAGAAGAATTCTTTCTTGGGTGACCTAAAAGGGACAGCTCTATGATCCCCTTATCTCTCTCACTTCACAAATAAAGGACTGTGTTTCATGGTGACATAGTGGTGATGTAAGTCATCGGACGTAAGTAGCACTGTAGTGTAACTTGTGCTAACTTGGCATTCAGCGGCTGTGCAAATCAAATGTCACTGACATCTCTCTGGTATTTTGTAGTGACCAAAACTGACCCCAGTATAAACAAGTAAAACTCTCATCTCTCATTTTGATGGTACCTGCTTACACCAAAGCTGAATTGAGTTCTGATAGTGTTACTTAAATTAGGGTAGGACTACTTTAATATCTATCCTCCTGGTCTTTCTCCTAGTACAATACCCTCCTTTTCATCCCTGTAATATTACCCACATTTCTATTAAATTTTGTGAATATTACCTATAATTCCTTATAGCCATTCCTGTATGAGTAACTCCCTTGAAGATCAAGGGATATTGAGGACTAGGTTGTGAAATCCTTCCTCGTGTTGAACAGTACCTTATTGCACCGGTTGTTCAGCTGAAGACACGTCTGTCGGTTTGAGTAAGGCTGTCAGAAGCTGGCCCAGAAAGAGTAACCCTAAGGTTACCAAAAGGAAAAGGTAGACATTATGTAAAGACAAAAATCCACATGCTTAGAGGAACTGCGTTCTCTCTCAGTATGTTACTTAATCCATCAAGAGAGGGCAATTGTAACTTGATTCTATTTATCTTAATTTCATTTTAATATGTTGTTTTAAACTTCCATTAAATCCAGAGGTGATAAATGTGCTTAGTTCCTAAAACTATAAATTATCATAGATGAGAGCCCCTATCGTTTGAAGTTATAGTTTGTTTTAACTAATTTAAAGAATTTCAGATGTAAATAGGGATTTATAATCCAAGCACGGTGTGAGATGCCATTCCCAGCTAAAATCTGCAGCATTTGTTCAGAACGGCACAGCTGAGTGGACAGAGTGGTGTAAAATATCTTTGCTCTGTTTTACTAATTACTACATGGCTGCCAAAGATACAGGCAGAGAGATAGGACTTCAAGGGATGTGCTGGTGTTAGACTGCAGAGTCTCTTTCTGAAATTAGTGAACATGAAAGGAATGTGTTGTGAGCTCCTATCTACTGTTTATCTATGAGGGCCCAGCAGATAGTGAGCTTGACAGTGAAATTCTAGCACTGAAACTGATGAAATGCCAAAGTTTCCTTAGTCCCTGGGACTGCACGGTGTATCTTTTCTTGCTTCATAAGGGAGTGACTGGTATTTGAGTACTGATAACAGCAATCTTTCTGGTGATGCTGAGTTAGAAAAGACATTCCACCAAAACAAACAGCAGAATAACTTACAAAACTTCTTTTTTAAAGTGGCAACCCATATGCAGTCTCACAATATATTAATCTCTTAAGTAGGACACAGAATCTGATGGCAGTCTTAAAGTCTACTGTAGGAAAAAGCAAGAATCCTTCATCTTAATTTGTTTGAAGCTTGAGGCAGACATGGTAGAGAGTGGGGGAAGTGTGTTTTTGTTATATGCTTGTAAACTTACTAAAGTTTGCAGAGGGAAGTCTTACACATATAGTTTAAAACGGTCACTCAGAATACGGAAACAGTACTAAAAAAATTAAAATGAGTTTTTTTTTTGTGTATTTTTAAAGTAAGTCTCTAACCAGGCAAAAAATCTTCTGCACCTACATTTAATGTACTGTTTACATTCTTTACTGTCCTTCCTTTTTAGGTTCTTTACTCATGCACTACACATTAGGGCATCTGGGAGGGTTTTTTTGTTGTTTTTTTGAGGGGGGGTTAACTGGTAACTGAAGTGTGAGAGTCACTTAATGGCCATTTCTCAAAGATACTATTAACTGATTGTTGTTCAACCACTATTATTTATTATATTGATATTTATGACATCATTTAAAAACCACATAGGTGCATACACTTGAACTATACATTCCTTTCCTTGAATATTACAGTCTTTACACTCTGGTCAGTGGAAGAGCATGTCCATCCATATAGATCTCAATAGTCCATTGTTGGAGCCCAATTTTCTTCAAGTGTTTCCATTACCCTTCTCAGATAAAATGTAACTTGCTCCATGAGTAAATATGATTTTAAACAGTCTGTTGTCTACTGTATGCATGATCTTTTTTGCTCTTAGTAGCATAAACAAACATGCTAACTTATGAACTTTACTCAAATGAGTGCCTGTAAATACACCTAAATGTTTAAGCATATGCATAATAGAAAACAGTAATATCTGTCATGTAATATATGTCCTGTACAAGGGATGCATTTCACATTTCACCCAGCTGTTCTGTGTCTAATTTTTATGTAATGTAACTTTCGAGGTGGTGAGCAGGGAGGAGAGAGAGAGACAACTTGTGTAAAGGAAAATTTGTATTTCTCTCAGTTCATTTGCACTGATCATTTTTATAACTATCCCTCACAGCACAAAACCATTCCATTTCAGATACTATTATATTTACATCTTCAGACAACTCCAGTAAATTTGGCTGCTCTCCCTTTGTTGCACTAAAAAATCTACTAGTCAGTTGGTCCCTGAACCAGACAGCAGATCATATGGAAACTCCTGGGTCAGGTACACTAGAAGTTATTTAAACACTCATTTTTATCACCATTCATCTACCCATAAGGATAATGGAAAATTTCTCCATATTTCCATACACAGTAAAGTTTTATATTTAATTCAAACATTTTGTGGTTGGTTAAATATCTCATGGTTCCCCCAGCAATCAAAATGGGGAATCAATTCCTACAGAAGAAATAGAATTTCCACAAGAGAGAGCTTCTGGTTTAGTGATTCTAATTTTAAACCCGAAAGACAGATGAACTTTTGTATGGTGTGGCAGAGTAAATATTGATTTTTACTAGAGTGGTAACAGACTAGAAGGTCATCAGCATGAAGCTAAACTTTTTGATGTATCCTGTTAATAGAACTAAGTGAATACGGGATTTGTAGCTTTGCTGGCAATTCAAAAAAAATCTAAAATTTCATTTTGGGCAAAATGAAACATTTTGTTTGACTTGAAACAAAATTTTTCATTTACATTGAGCTTTTTTGTAACATTTTATATTTTAATAAAATACAAGGAAATTTTGAAACCAAATGTTTCAAATTGAAATATTTGTTTTGTTTGAAATGTTGAAACAAAACATTTTTTGGAATTTTTTTTCGGCTGCAGCACTTTGACAAAATTGACATGAATTTGTGAAACATTTGTCATTGAATCTGGAAGTTTTGATGGAAGGCAAGGGAGTGGGGAAGTTTTGGTTGAAAATTTTTGCCCAGCTCTACTTCTGAACCTTGATGCCATCAATGTCATTCTCTTGTCTTACTAAAACTGCCAGTGGTTCTATAACCATATTAAATGGCAATGGAGGCAAGGAGCACCCCATTCAGACTCTCTTGAGCACCTGCATGGAGCACCATTGCTCCATGCTGAGATCATTGTAGGATTGAGCCTTATTATTAGAATGCACTAGTCTACGGTATTCTAATGAGTTGACTGTTATATATTATAACATAACAGTTGAAATGATAAAGTCAAAACAAAACATTTCAACTGTATCAAAAAGAAATGTTTTGATAATTTCCCATCAAAGTTTGATACACTCCCGTGAAACATTTCAGTTTTGTCAGACCAGCCTTTTCGAACAGAAAACTGTTCCGACAGAAAATTTCCAGCCAGCTTTATTTTGAACAATGACAGTGTGTACTAAGGAGAAGTGAACTCTTGACTAACTTCACTGAGCACAGTGTGGCATGTGTGTATTAGACTGGAGAATCAGACCATTTTTATATAATAAAATATACCAATTATCTACTCTTTTATACTAGTTTTAAGCCAGTATGAAAAGCATTGATTTCAGTGGAGTTACACTGGTGTAAAAGCAGAGTGAGGAATCAAGTCCATTACATGTAGTTATATATAAGGAGCTGTTACAGTTGAAAATGTTCATAGAGCCAGACGCGGCCAAACAGAATTCCTACCAATCATCTGCAAAATCTCTCTAGATTTGTGAAAATGTTTCAGCTGTCTCAAAAAATTTAATATAACATCGTTATAAAAACCTTAATGACAGAAAAGCAGCTTCAAAGATGTTTATACCGTCCACCACTGAGCATTTATCATTTACTGAGTAAAACTGCAGCTTATCCTCTGGCAGATACCACAGTGTTTTCAGACAAAATGCACAATGTTTGAGCACTTTGCTGAAAGTTTCCCTCCTCCCCAACCCATCTCTTAACTGGCATGTGAGTATAATACTAGTTTGTGGTAGCTATCGTTTCTGTTCCTTTTAATAGTAAATATTAGAAACAATTTTAGAAGCTCACTGGTACTACAGTTTTTGTTTAGCTGGATATATAATCAGAAATAATCAGTAAGATCACCAGGCTGTTTTTGTAAACATCCATACATTAAAGTTTATGCATTTCCAGTCTACTTCATAACTGAGACTGTCAAAGTTTTGCTAATCTTCTAGTCTGTTGACCTTAAACATACAGTACAAAAGGACTATACAGAAATGAATATTTTTGTGGAAAACACTGGGGTACTTGACAGGTGACTTTATTAGAACATAGGCAAATTAGAACACCAACCTCTTCTCTATTACACTCGGTTATACACCATACTTGAACACTGAGCAAAATAAAGATTTCCTCCCTCATAGAACAGATCTGCGGTACGATGTGTGAGGACGAATCTGTAAATTTAGAATGGGGGCAGATTAATCTTTTAATCTGATGATGCCCAATCTAACCAAATAACAAGAATACTACTTCTGTAAGTGAAGAGATGAAGTGCAAGTGGGCTAACTGACACTACCATTCTTCTATCAAATAAACTGCCAAGAGACTTTAGTAACAAGTCTTTTATGTATAAAAAGATGTGCCTAATCTGCACTGTTCTTGGAGGATTTGTACAAATGGGGTCAATTTAAACAAAAAAAAATAAAAATAAAAAACTGGGCAAGACGGAATCCCAGATAGGATCAAATTTGTCAATTTCACAGATGAACTGAATCCCATATCATGCCAAGTTAAACTACTTTGCCACTTACACCCAAGGTGTAATTTACATACATCACTGCTGAATTTGGCTCATTGCTTTTATTTCCCCCCCACACACATGCACACACCCATTCCCACAATAAGCGGTCTGCTCTTTTCTGATAGCCTGTAAGGAACAGAGACTGGTAATTGTTGTATTTTTAAACAATAATTAGAATTGTAAATTAGACAGTTAACTAATGTTGCCCATAAGAGAGGTATGCAGAGTCCATAGTCTTTGCATAATTTTTCTACAATGATTATTTAATGAAATTTGATATGGGCTTATTTGGTTAAATTTTAAAAGGGTATATGTAGGGTGGGGAATAATCATTCTGTTATTCCCAGAAATTCTAGTATATTTTTCCTCCCATTCTGAGATTTATATTTTGTGATAGAACACTAAAATCTGCTAATTAGGGAGTGGAGAGAAGCAAGTGCCCCTCTGAGTCACTCCTTCCAAAGACTGTAAAGCTAAAGTCTTGCTGAAGAAAAATATTTTTTTGAAATGTTCGCAATGTAGTCACTCTGTTTTAAAGCACAATTGACATAACCTCTCTCCCTTTCAGACCTCTCCAGCAACAACAACAGTTAAATACATGAGTCAGACATGAGGGCTTATTTTCCCCCAGTTTATTCAGCATAACAGGGTAATTGTCCAGGCTGTCATTAAACTGTTGCCATCAAGAGCCCAATCCTCCAACTGCTTAAGCATATGAGTAGATTGACATAGAAGAGCAATCCCATTGACTTAAGTGTGACTGCTTTTTTGTGTGTTTGCGTTTGCAGGCTGGATCCATTGTGCTTAAAATGCTGAATATCCCAGGTGTCTAGTGGTTGAATACTAAAAGCTCCAGCAATGTAAAAAATGTAGAGAACTCCAAACACAAATAGTAAAATATACTGATAGAACTTTGAAAGTAAACAAACACTTAAAAACCCTCACGATACTAAGGATTGGGGGAGGGATAGCTCAGTGGTTTGAGCATTGGCCTGCTAAACCCAGGATTGTGAGTTCAATCCTTGAGGGGGGGCTATTTAGGGATCTGGGGCAAAAATGGGGGGTTGGTCCTGCTTTGAGCAGGGGGTTGGACTAGATGACCTCCTGAGGTCCCTTCCAACCCTGATAGTCTATGACTGGTCTATGCTACAAAGTTAAGTCAGCTTAAATGGTTCAGGGCTGTGAAAAGACCCCACTATGTCAACAGAAGAATTCTTCCATCAACCTAGCTACTGTCTCTGGGAGAGGAGGATTTACTACACTGATGACCCTTCTGTCGCTGTAGTAAATGTCTGTGCTGCTGTAGAAGTTCTAGAGTAGACATAGCCTTAACTGCATGTCTAGGGCCTGATTCTGCAACCCTCAAAAACAAAAATAGGCCAGTTGAGGTCAATGGAACTACTCAAACAAGGGCTTCAGGATTGGGCCCAAAGACTATGTTGCTAAAATAATTCACATTTGCTGTTTAAAAGTTATTTAACACCTGTTTGTTAACACTCTAACCTATTAATTTCAAAGAAATACAGCTGGTTGAAAGTGGTTATTATGTGTGACTCAAATACCATTTGATTCTGGAAGACCTAGTTATTGAGAAGAATAAATAGACAATTCTGCTTGCATCTGTAGGTCCTTCATTGGTCTCTACTTACAAGTACACTTGCAAGCAAATGACTCATTGAAAATAGGATCTCTGCTTCTGAAGGGCCAGATTATAGCTTGGTCCTTTTGTGCACGAGATGAGACATTTAAGGAGCCTTCAGCCTCCTCCTATTGTGCCTCTATATGAAGGCACAGGTCACAGTTGCAGTCTTCACACTTTCCTGAGCAGTGCCAATGGACAAGAGGCAAAGTGGAGCCAGGGATCTGTCCCCAGTGCTCCTCAGAGCTACCTATCAAGGCAAAAGGGAGAAAAGAAGAGTGTTCTGAGTCTTGATTGGATAGGGAGGCAAAGAGGAAATCTTTAAAATTCAAAATAAATAATGTATATAATGCCCCTGATTTTCCACTGTGAGGTACTTAATTGTATCCTGTTCTGTCTTGAAAAGAAATCACAAATGTATTTATTTCGGAAATGAAGTAGGCTAATGTTGTAAAATAGCAATTAGTTGCTGTTGAATCGTGATGAGTTTTTCAATACCGTCTCACTGCCGTGAGTTCAGATATAAATAAATAAGAGTATATCCTTTACCTTCAGATTGTCGTGGCAAAATGTGAGGACCCATTTTAGCCTTATTTATTGCCTGTTGATCCATGTATAGTGGAAAAGAATGATTCAGGATTATTGCTTCCAGTAGCAGCTGCAACAGGCATACAAATGATAAAATATCCCTGTTATTTGAGGAGAAGCAAAAGCTGTGGACAGCCAGCTATTTAAAATATTTCCAAAGAGTAATTCTCTTAGTAAACCTTGAAATGACCTTAATTATCACTTGGAGATTAGGATTTAAGAAAGCTGCTTCATTTTTTACAGTACCTGGCATACCAACGCTGTCTTCCCTTCTAGATTTGCAGTACTTACTGGAGAGAGAGAGAGAAGAAAATATGAAGCAGGACAGGGTTGCAAGGAACAGCAAAAATAAGCAGACTTCTTTAGAGAAAATGTCCGTTTGGTTCTGAGAAGAAAGCTGGTTTGGGGATAAAAGCACAACCTGGATTCTATTCCCAGCTCTGCCCACAGACATCCTATGTGATGTTAGGCAAGTTGCTTGTGCAGTGTTGCCAGCCCTCACAATATTTGGCATTTTACTTAAAACCCCAGCTCTTGGAAACAGAGTGATGATGTGAGAATCTCAGCTTTCATTTAAACAAATAAATTAATAGCTTTTATGGTTCCAGAGAAAACCTAGAAAAGTGACCCAAGCGTACCCTGAAGGCTCAAAGTAGAAGGCAAATTTGGAACCCAATTTTGGCTTAAAAATCACAAGTTGTTTTGTTTTTAATCTCAAGATTTGCAGAGGCACGACTCATTATTTAACATTTGGGGTTAGCAATACTGCTTATGTGCTTTGCTTCCGTTTTCTTCTCTCCAAAATACCTCACAGGGGCTTAAGGCCATAATTTGCAAATGCTGGAACATGTGCTTAATTTACACATGTAAATGCCTTTGAAGTCAATGGGGCTCCTTTTTCTGTGTGTAAAGTTAAGCACGTGCACAGGCTTGTCAGATTGATGCTTTAATCAGCCATGTTTGTTAAGTCCTGTGCAGTAGAAGGAATGCGCTATAGTGTGTGATGATATCAATGAATTTAAGATTCATTTTCAGAAGATCATCAACTTATGAAACACAAAATGCGAAAGCAGAGAGCTGCATGTTTAGAGGCAGGTTACCTGCCCTTTAAACGAGTAGCAAACAGAACTTCTCACTGTTTGGCTTTGTTCATTTCCGCTGAGAATAACATCTCTAATACCAACTAAAGAAAACTATTGCTACAAAAAAAAAATTCTGACCGCCTTGAGTCAAGCTATGATAAGTCACATTCCACTGGTCCAAACCAAATGATGGGAGTCTCCCAAGTTTGACTGCACTAACATTCTCAGAATGATGTGACCTTGTTGACATTTTTAATTGTATTGAAATAATTCTTCCATATGTCCCCTTGCACCTTGAATTTCTTCCTTGGCCTGTTCTGCCATGCCTCCATCCTCCTTGTAAAGAATCTCTTTACAACACACATTTCATAAGGGCTATAATGGCAGTCCCCTCTAACTCTGCTAGCATACGCAAAAGAGCAAAAAATGGTACATTAAAATGCATGCTAAAGGTCGCCACTTGCTTATCCTCCACATGTTGCACTTGCTCCTTGTCTGTAAGAGTGCAAACTTCTCAGGGCAGGGACTTTGCCTCCTGTAAATTGCCTTGGGCGCTTCTGATTCATTAATCATAAATAGTATTATTGCATTTTTAAAGCAAAGGAACACTGACTGACTTCTGGGGATTTTTAAAAGCAGAAATGTCTTATCTTAAAATGCTCTCCTGACACCCACCTCACTAAATATTTTACAAAGGCTAAGGAACATGTGTTTTCTTTGTACGGACTATACTGTTAGAATGGTTAGGAATGAAATTAGCATGGAAGAGGTATTGCATTTGTACGTGTGGGGGAAGGGGGAAGAGGAGTCGCATTAAATCTCCAAAGCAGAAGAATATAGTTGCCAGACCTAGGAGTTATTGAAAGAACAAGACATTTTGATCTCCACCTTGAACAGTCATCCTCATTCAGGATAGAGCTATTACTGAGCTATGTATTTAAAATCTGTAGCCTTGATTACTAATATGTTTTCAAAGCTGTATCATCAACAAGACAGCAGAACTTGTTGTGCAGTTTTCTGCTATCTATAATGGTCTCTCATCACCTCCTGGCAACAATGCTAGCCTTGACTGGCCATTTGTCTGCTTTTTCCACAACAGTCTTTGCTCCTTCCTCCACAACACTCTTGATCTTCCTCCTTGAATTGGTTCATAAGGCCACAACCCTCGCTTCCCTGAAGCCCTTCATCAAGAGCTACATTTTCCACAAGCCTACAAGGAATTGGCCAGCTAATAATGGCTAGGTTGAAAGGAAGTCAGATAGAACTGATATTTACTAAAAAGAAATGTAAATAATGGATGAAATCCTGGCCTTATCAAAGTCAATGGAAAAAACTCCCAGTGAACTCAGTAGGGACAGAATTTCACCTAATATGTAAAAATTATATAGATAAATTAGATATAGTTTTGATTCTCATTCTCCCCCACATTTTATATATATGTTGTCTGAGCCTGAGTGCTCATCAAGACAAGGCCTGTGTCTGCAGACAATACCAAGTATTTAGTAGATGCGAATTGCTAATATTAAGCACATTATACAGCAGGAAAGAACTCTTATCAATTTGTTCTTCTGCAATGTATTATACTGAAGAACTGTAAGGTGATAAGAAATATTCCAGTTATACCTTTACCCATGAAAGCCTCTTGGTAGCTAAAGTTACAGCCAGGAAAATATATCAAAAGGGTCTTGATATTTAAAAAAACCCACCTTTCTGTTTTTCTTAATCTATTTAAAAACAAATTCATCTCTGCTCTTCCCTAAAGATCAAAAAACTATAAAGATTCTCTATAGACCTTGACACCTATGTTAAAATAGTGTCTTTCCACTTAACTCTTATGGTTTGAATTTATGCCATACTTCATCACTGTACTCAGCTGCCTGAAATTAACCAGCAGTTATTGTTTGCATTATTTCAGGGAGCCTACAGCGAGGGAGTCAGTATGTGGTAGACAAAGTACGCACTTTGCCACCAATCACAAGTGGTGACAATACAGTGTACACTTCATTGCTGGCTGTCATCACTCTCAACAAGACATTTCAGTGGTGTTGAGCTTTGAAATCAGATTTCAAGGAAACAAGAATCCTCAGGATTGTGGAATTTAAAGTTGGTCTGTATCTTCAAAGCAGTCTGTGCAACTAATGGGCCATATTTTTGTTAAGCTACATCTGTAACTCTTAAGATTCACTAAACTGATCACAAGGGTAGGGAGAAGAAAAGAGAACAGAGAGACTTGATCAAGGATGAATTTTGGATACATTGTGTGTTTAAAAACATATTTGCCTTTTCCTACATGAGGAGCTGAGCATGGTAGAACTCTGGCTAGAGCTCCTGTGACACTGGTACATTGAAAGGCCTCATCACAGACATGTCAATTCTCCCTCACCACAGGGGAGAAGTTTCTTCTTTCAAGTAACCCTTCTGGCTTTGTTTGTTCACTCCTCCATTCCTATTTTCAAAGAGCAGGAGGAAAGATAGGATTACAGGAGATCATAGGCCATTGTTATGGTCCAGTCACTCCAGAAGGTACACCAAGATATAGGAGACCCAGGCAAGCAAGACTGGGGAAAGAGAGAATAAGGGTCAAACCCAAGCCTTTCGAGGAACTCTTTATCCACACTCATATGAAGTATTGACAGAAATGCAAAACTAATCACTTATCTTATCAGCTTTACAGTTTAATAAGTTTGATGAGCACCTCAAAAAGGAAATAACTCTCTTAAAGTGATGGAATATATTCTTGGTAAGTATTCTTTTAAGGGGAAAGCCATTTTTTTTAAAATTAGTACGGTGAATTATAACCTCTTCTCCGGGATGGGGGAAAAGTAGTCTGGTATTGCTGGAAGCCTGCAGTAGCTTTGGTGTTCCTATGTACTGCATTGTAATGATATACTGTCTATTTTTGTTTCCAGAGTTCTTTGTAATTGGGATGCCTTTGTCCTATAACTGTGTGTCTAAGGAAAAGTGGTAGGATCTGATATGGTAGGACCCAGGAAATAAATACTCTCAATATATTTGTGTGTCACTTGGATAACAGCATGCCCCATCAATCTATCAGAATTCTTTGAGGGAGTCAGCAAGAATATGGACAAGGGTGATCCAGTTAATATAGTGTACTTGGACTTCTCGAAAGCGTTTGACGAGGTTCTACACCAAAGGCTCTTAAACAAAGTAATCAGTTATGGGATAAGAGGCAAGGTCCTCTTGTAGATTAGCAACTGGTGAACAGATAGGAGACAAAGGGTAGGAATAAATGGTCAGTTTTCACAGTGGAGAGAGGTAAATAGCAGGGTCCCCCAAGGATCTGTACTGGGACCTGTGCTGTTCAACATATTCATAAACTATCTTGGAAAAGGGTGAACACTGAAGTGGCAAAATTTGCAGACTACACAAAATTACCTGAGATAGTTAAGTCCAAAGCTGACCGAAGAGCTTCAAAGAGATCTCAATAAACTGAGTGACTGGGTGAAAAAATGGCAGGTGAAACTGTGTTGACAAATGCAAAATAATGCACATTGGAAAACATAATCCCAACTATACATATAAAATGATGGGGTCTAAATGAGCTGTTACCACTCAAGAGAAAAACGTTGGAATCCATTATGGACAGTCTCTGAAAACATCCGCTCAATGTGCGGCAGCTGTCAAAAGAGCGAACAATGCTAGGAAAGGGCTAGATAATAAAACAGAAAATATCATAATGCTGCTATATAAATCTATGCTATACCCACACCTTCTATACAATATGCAATTCTTGTGACCCCATCTCAAAAAAGATATATTAGAATTGGAAAAGGTACAGAGAAGGACAACAAAAATGATGAGAGATTTAAAAGATTGCGACTGTTCAGTTTAGAAAAGAGATGACTAAAGAGGGGATATGATAGAGGTTTATAAAATTATGAAAGTGAATGTGAATAGGGAAGTGTTGTTTACCCCTTCACATAATCGTAACTAGGGGTTATCTGATGAAATGACGGCCTGGTCTTCACTAAAAATTTAGGTCAACCCAGCTATGTTGCTTAGGAGTGTGAAAAATCCACACCCCTGAGAGATGTAGTTAAGCTGATCTAATCCCTGGTGTGGACAGTGTTAGGTTGATGGAAGAATTCTTCCATTGACCTATGTAAACTGACTTCTCAGAGTAGGGTTACTGTGCTATAAGTTGAAATACATCTGAGGGTCACCCTGTCCCAAGACCACTGACCAAGATTTAATAATGGTCCATCCCAGTGGTGGTGTAATTTACTCATCAGGTGAGAGCTGGGGGTGTTACACTGTGATAAAAGATTTAAAAGATAATACAACTGGTTGTCCAACCCCCCCCCACCCCAAAAAAACAGGGATTTTATTAAAATCAGAACACATGGAACTTGATTCTACCTACCTACAATAAGATTAAATATATGAAGTGTATATATATATATATATATATATATATATATATATATATAATAAATTGAATACACACACACACACACAATAACATACTGCTAAATATAATCTTCGAAACCGCCAACTGCCAAAACCTGGGACTGGACAAATGGACCGGATCACTTTAAATTACCCTGTACTGTTCATTCCCTCTGAAGCATCTGACACTGGCCCCTGTCAGCAACAGGATACTGGGCTAGATGGGCCATTGATCAGATCCAGTATTGCCATTCTTATGCTCTTATGTAACATAATAGCACTCCTTTGTGCAGGAAGGCCTTGGGCTTGCTTGCAGCCCATGCATGAAGGGTGTGCGTGTGCTTACTGTCCAGTGGGGGAGTAATAAGCATGGGGCAAAGGAGAGGAAAAATTGAGATTTTGGGACTTGGGGAAATCTGGGATAGCAGAGAGAGAGAGATAAAAGCAAAGGAGAGTTCTTTTGGGGGAACGTAAGTGTGTGTGTGGCGGGGAGAGGAGCACTTCCTGGAGCTGAGAAAGCTGTTGCTGGAAAGGAGACTTGGAAGTGGAAGGGGTTTGGTAATAAGAGGATTTGCATGTGAAACAGGAGTGGACTTCTGTGGTAGGCAAAGCAGCATACAGACCTTCTGAAACCTTTTCAGGCCATGCTAGTGCTTTTTTGCAAGATGTTAGAAAAGAACGAAGAGCAGAAGAGAGAACAGAAGAAAAAGCAGATTATCCTCAATCCAGAACTCTACTCAGTGATCTGGTGGGACAGAATGAGGGTGGGTGGCTTTCTGCCCCCTTTCTGTTCTTTTTTTCCTTCTCCTTGCCTGCCTTACCCCCGGCAAAATCTGAGACTATCTGGAGACCAGCTGAAGTTAGAGCAGTCTCACTAGCTGTTATGCTAGCCAAGGATTGCTGTGGAAAAGCATGTACTGGCCACGCTCCTGCCACCCCCAGCTTGGCCCCAGCGTGCACCCTATGTTGGCTGTTTAGGACAGCTCTAACTCCCTTTTGCATCACCAGATTCTGACCTAGCATGATTGTGGGTATACGTGTAAGGGGGGAATAGTCCCGCTATTGTGGGGAACTTTCCTGGCTTCTGCACTACCCCGGTGAAGTGGGCTAGCAAAAGGATCTGAGTCCTCACTCCCACTTCCTTTACCCAGTGGCCTCCCTGCCCTTGAGGACTCCCCTTCCACTCTCCTGTCTGGCAGAGTCCTTGTAACCCCAACAAGGCTGGGCCCCCAACCCTGCTGTGGTCACCTAGGACAGGGGGGGAGGGTGTCCCCACTCCGGGGTACTCTCTCTGCACTGGGCACTTCTCTGACCCACTGACCATTACATACAAATTAAAGCAAATGCAAGTTATTTAATCAACAATTAATTTTAAAAAGAATAAGGAAAAATGGGAAAGGTTAAAGGAAACACATCAACCCGCTCTGTGGCAGGGAACTTCACAAACAGTGTCTCTGGAATGTCAGGGCAGTTCACAGTCTGTTTCTTGTAAGTCCCAGGCCTTCTTCTCAGGCCTGGCTGTGCTGTAGGGATGCTGTGGGTTGGACACTTGCTCTGGTGGTGGCCACACGCTCTCAGGCTCTAAGTGGTAAGACCCTTCTTCCCAGTGTCGCCCCACCCTGTCGGGGTTACGATCCAAGCCTGGTCTGCAGAGCCTCTTGGCTGAGGCGTCTCCCTGTGCTGGGCCTGCTGCCCAGGGTCCCCCTCGCTCTCCCCAGCTGCTCACCGCACCCAGCTCCAGACTGCTCCAGCTCCAGCTGCACCACTCGGACTCTGCACTGCTGCTGCTGCTCTGCCTCCAGCTCCCTGGGCTGCTTCTTTGGCTCCTCTGGCTCTGGTTGCTGCAGCTCTGCTCCCAGGACAGGTCTGCTCTGCAGGCTGCTCCTGTGACTCTGCTCCCAGCACTGACCTGCTTCCTGGGCTGCTTTTCTGGCCCCTCTGGCTCTGGTTGCTGCAGCTCTGCTCCCAGGGCAAGTCTGCTCTCTCTGGGCTGTGCCTCTGGCTTTGGGGCTGCAGCTCTGCTCCAGCACTGGGTCTGCTCCCTCTGGGCTGCTTTTCTGGTCCCTCTGGATCTGGCACAGCTCTGCTCCCCAGCTTAGCTTGGGCCCTGGCTTTCTCCCCACTCTGTCTGACCCAGGCAAATCCAGCTCACACGGAGGACGGGACCTCCCTGGCCTCCTGACTCCCTGATTAGCCTGCCCGCCCTGTCATTCAGGCTGACCAGGAGCATTGGCCTCTCCCCATTGTTCCTGGGGACTATCAGTCTCAGGGTCCTGATTCCCCATCGACCCTTTCCCCTTTTAGTACTGGGAGCTAGCCAACCAAAACACCCCCACTCAATGTTACTAAGGGGGCAACAGTCCCCTTACATATGGGGAAAAAAGTTGAAAGACAGAAAATGTATGAAGAAAAGGGAGGATATAAAAGGTTTCAGAGCAAGAAATAAGGTCGGATTAGTAGGAATGAGTAACTGAGTCGGGAAGAAAGAGAGATCAAAAAAGGAATGGGGAGCCAGGTGAAAACTACAATAAGGAGTGAAGAAAAAATGGACCAGGAAGGGACAGTGGGTGCAATGTGTCCTTGTTTTTCAGATTGGGTACTGCTTCACCTTTAGCACATGGCTTGTATTTAGATAGATCTGTAGTAGGAGCCATTGCCAGCAAATCGAGGGAAGTGATTTGCTGGCACTGGTGAAGCCGCATCTGGAGTATTGTGTCCAGTTTTGGGCCCCTCACTACAGAAAGGATGTGGACAAATTGAAGAGAGTCCAGTGGAGGGCAACAAAAATGATAAGGGGGCTGGGGCACATGACTTATGAGGAGAAGCTGAGGGAACTGGGCTTATTTAGTCTGCAGAAGAGAAGAGTGAGGGGGGATTTGATAGCAGCCTTCAACTACCTGAAGGGGGATTCCAAAGAGGATGGGGGTCAGCTATTTTCAGTGGTCGCCGATGGGAGAACAAGGAGCAATGGTCTCAGGGAGGTCTAGGTTGGATATTAGGAAAAAACTATTTAACTAGGAGGGTGGTGAAGCACTGGAATGGGTTACCTAGGGAAGTGGTGGAATCTCCATCTTTAGAGGTTTTTGAGACCTGGCCTGACAAAGCCCTGGCTGGGATAATTTAGTTGGGGTTGGTCCTGCTTTGAGCAGGGGGTTGGACTAGATGACATCCTGAGGTCTCTTCCAACCCTAATCTTCTATGATTCTTCTATGATTCTAAGCACGCAGGACAAGTCACATAATGTTGAATAGCAGAGTTTTGGACTTGGTGGTAGCATCAGCTATCCTCTCTTTCTCTTTTGTTGAGTGGGGTTGATGGTTTTCTTACCCCTTTCCCCTCCCTTTATAGGACATAGCAGCTGAGCTGAATTCACTTTACTAAGAGTTTTTGACATACAATTCTGCCAGATAGTGAAACCATACACTGAACTGGCTGCTGTTTAATGGGTTTCACTGCCATTTTGTACATGTCACTTACGTATCACCAAGGTTGTGGGTTTTTTTTTTATACCAACAGTGGTAAAAAATTTAACTTAAAAATAAAATTCTATTCAATGGGGGAGGGGAGTGCAGCTGGAGAGCAAGCAGTTGAGGTGAAGGGTCTTGGATATTCACTACAGCAGAAAAAAAAGAGGAAGATAAATGGCAATTATCAGTGATTCTGCTAGGAAAAACATCAATGATGGTAAATGTGTCTGAAATCACCTTTTCGTGAAACTGGCAAAAAAGACACAGTTGACTGCTGACATTGTGAGTTCCCCAGCAAGTCAAACTGCCTAAGCAGTGTAATTGCTCACCATTATAAGCCACCACACAGCTTTTCCTAAGCAAGCATTTTTATTCTTAAGGTAAAAACATATTAAAATAATAAAAGAACCTATGTACGTGCTAATAAGTTTACCAGAAATTCCTCCCCCAACTCCAACAAGGTGGACAGGTGGACATTCCTTCAGACCTCATGAAGGTGGTTCTCTGTGTCTACCAGTTCAAAACACCTTTAACTCAGAACAAGAAGCCCCCATGAACCGAAGAGCTGCTCCTTTATACAGTTTGGGCCTCTGATGATGTCCTTGTGTAACTGGTGATAAGGAGACAAAGGTCCCTTCCTCAGGGCAAAGCTTCTAAAGGCTGAGCTCTTGCATAACTGGAGGGGATATTTATCTTAATATCTGAAGATTTCTTGTTGTTTTTTCCCAACCTCCCCAGAAAATTCTACCCTGGGATAAGAAGTGGCATGTGGAACTTTTGGGGGAAATCAGTTTCTTTGGGGGAATATAGGAGGGATTGAAAATTGGGACAGTTAATGGAAATGGCACATGTCCTTCAAGTATTATTTCCCCATGGAGTTTCTGACGCAAAGACAGGCTGCCCCTGTAGATAATACACAGGAATTTCTTGAATAAATGGGGAATGGTTAGTAGGAATAGCTCTACAAAATGTGCCAATGCAGATGCTCTTGAAGCTGCTCCATCTGCCTCTTTGAAAACTGCTTCCTCTATATCCTCTGCTGTGTTGCCAATGTGCACTCTTGGGAAATGGATAAAAACACACACCATTTTTTCACATGCCAGGATGGGAATAATGATTCACTAATTAATCCCTCTTTAAAAAAAACCCAACAGAATTATTGTGAGAAAGGAGCAGTAAACACTACTAGTTCCTCTGTAACACACAAATGGAAGGGAACTGTCCTAATGTATATGTGTGTGAAAGAAGATTGTACTCTATCTGATTAGTGATGATACACAAAGACGTAGATAAGCCTATTTTTTTAAAGCTGATTTGCCTTGTAATAGTCTAAAGTAAATTATCAAAGAAAAAACAGGTGGAACATGAAAACATCTGTTACTAATTACGTGTGTTTATGACTAAACAATTGAAACAATGTTCAAGAACTATTTATCTATGATGATCTGCAGAATAAGTGTTGGTTGCACAAATTAAGGCTGTTTTAACTTACGTATTAAATTTTTCCCAAGATTTCAAAGCATTCTGGAGAACAGAATACATGCAACTTATTTGGTCAGTGCTTCCCATTTAGACTTCACTTTTTAGCCTTTTATTGGCAAGTTTCCAAGGTGTGGGACACCTTCTTGGAGAATAAACTCTAACTGCAAAAACTCTGACTGAAAAACCATGAAAGCATCACTTGTTTTGGTGCAATAATGAGCTATGTCTGGATAACAAATAAGAAAAGTTCTAACTATAACGGGGTCTAATTCTGTCTTCTCGTGCACAGGTATAACTCCACTAGCCCTAGTCAAGTGTGTGTGTGTATGTATATGTATATACATATATATATGCTTGGGCGGGTTTCACTTTACTGACTACTTTAAGAGGTGGTTACTCTATGATCTTGTGTTGAAAAATCTCTGGTTCCGAGCTCAAATGTAACTCCCTCTATCTGGGTCAATCTGTGCTGTAAATTGGCAAATTTGTTAATTGTTCCAGTACATCATCTTATTGTTGATACCCCACCTGACTACAAACAAACCACTCAAACAAATGGGCCCCTCTGTGGACACAAAAATCACTGGGCTGTCCATCAGTCCAGCAGAGAGGGCTGACAAGTCATACTACCCTCAAATGTAAAACACATGGCTGCAAAACACTTAGTTTCCTGGCAATAATTAAGAATGCTACTTGGCAGGTTGGCAGCCACATAAAACAACTGTTACTCAGCCCTAAATTTATTACTTTCCCAGCTTATTGAAATGAAACCCATATTATAAATGTATGTAAGAAACTAGACCTCAGATGATGACATGATGCAAGCATAACATGAAGACAAACACAGATCGTAACGATAGGTCTTCAAAAGTCAGTGCGTTCTAAGTAAGCAGTGTGAACTGCATGGTGCACATTGCAATACCAAATAATTACATCCTTCTGTGCTAAGACAGCTCATCAAAGCTCACCTAACTGACAGTCATCGCCAACCTCTTCAAGTGTCCTGATGGCAGAAGACATCAAGCTGCTCATGAAACTCTGTATTGGAAAACGAAGGAGAGTATAATGAATTCATCTAAATTTCAGCTGGCTGTAAGGTTCATATATGGAATGAGGAAGTTTGCTTTCATCTTTCTATGTAAAAAAAGAGAGAGAGAGACACACCAGGTGTGTACAAAGACTATTATTATTAATAGGCTTGACAGAATTATATATATTTTTTGGTATAATTTTGATGGATAATACTGACTGTTCTTAAGCTTTTTTTAAAGATTTTTATGGATTTAAATTTTCATAGTTGCATAAAAGTTTGGGTTTTAAGCATTTTTTTTAATCAGTTTGAATTTTTACAGTTGCAGGAAATTATTCGGGGGGAGGGTCAGACAATAATTTAACGGCAGTAGATGCTGAGATTCAAAAAGTAAAAGCTATCTAAATGGCACCCCTTCTCCAGTTCCACTACCCCAGGCGTTAAAACATGCTTTATAAACTTTAAAATGGGACTCTAGTAAGTTCTCAGGTACCATTTTTCTTACTTTGCGTTTCTGAAAATGTTGATTTGTATTGATGGAAATATTTTTTCAGCTGTACAGTGTTACTGGCATTTACTGATAAAATACTAATTTTTCCAAGCCTAATTATTAGCCTCTATATAGTCCCTGCACCAGAATAATTCTCATTTATGACTAGAAGCCCAGATTAATTTTTAAATTAACTTTACATTTATGTGCCCTTACTTTATCTATGACCACCCAGTTCCTTCTGCTGAACAATGTTAAATCATGCAGGAATTTAAACAACAAACAGACTCCATAGCCGTGTGTTCGTAAAACTGCCGAAGGGCTCATATGGGTCCCATTGCTAGGATATCCAAGTAACTCCCAACTTTTGAAGTATACACAAATATATATTTTTCTCTCCTTCAGTCATCAGGGACAGGACTCTGAATGGGTTTGTTTGTTAGTTCTGGTTCTCACTTCCCTTTTTAAAATTTAAATGTTGTGGTACTGCAGGGCTAGGTCAGAGAAATGTATTTGCATTTGCTTTTAAGTCAGGAAGTTCCATTGTCATCTTGATCTGTCTTCCTGGAGTGAGTTCCAGATTCATGAGCCTGTTGCTGAGAAAGCTTAGTCTTCTGCGAACAGGAGTAGTATTTGTCAGGCTGACAATTCATTGTTCTGTTGGAATTTACCACCTGAACAAGGTCATGGTGTTACACAGGGTAACATGGGCCCCTCAGATTACTTGGGCCAGTCCCATCAAGAGCTTTGAAGAAGAGGACTGAAACCTTGAATTTGATCCAGTATTCGACAGGGTGGCCTGAGCAGATAGACTGTTTATATTCTGGACTAACTGTAGGCCTTCTAAGGTCAAGAGTTTCATACCTAGCTATTATAATAATCCTGGAGACAATGAATACACAGACCACTATGTCCAGCCCTGGGTCAGACAGGAGCGCTGTAGAAGGAAAAGGGTGTATTTCAATCCTTCATTGGCTATCAAGGAATCCAAACGCAGTGAGGAGTCTAGAAGACACAACCCCTCCACATCCCATTGCTCCTTATGCTCTAAGCAGTGATCAAGAAAGCTTTCCATTTACTCCCTGGCTTTGTGCAGGTTTCTGCTGATGAAGAAGGGGACTCTATGGCTACCCCACCAGATTTCCACTGCTTCCTGGCTCCATGCAGGGGCCAGAGAAGGGAAAATGAGTTTCTTTTGTCCCCCATGTTTCAATTGCTTTTTGACCCCATTTTCAGTGATTCAGAGAACGAAAGCTACTCTCCGCATTATGCATTAATATAGGAAGTTACAAAGTAGGGTTACCGAACAACACCTGCTCCAGTTGCTCTTCAGGGGTGCTGGGGAAAAGGAGGCACTCAGAGATCTCAGCAGGTCTGCAGCTGTGGTAATAGTAAAATGTTCTCTTGCGGATGCTGGGGCAGAGAAAGCACATGGACTCCTCCAGAGCAGTGCTGCAAATGATGGCATCCTGCAAGTGCATGAGACTACAAGCACATGATCAGAGCTGTCTGGGGAATGATAATTAACTTTTACAACCTCTTTTGAGGTTTCAAAATTTGTTTTCAGTCTGCATTGGAATGGTAAAAATTCCAATTTTAAACTGTTTCATGAAACGGAATTGTGTCAAAAATGGCTGGTTTGGGATGGAAAAGGTCAGGTTTTTTAGTTCTCTCTCTCTCTCTCTGTCTCTCTCTTTCTCCGGAAGTGACCAGAGAATCCTCCCTGGACATCAGGAACCTTAGCTGAAATGGACACATCCCCGTGAAACGTTTCAGCTTCCACTAAACAGCATATTTTGACAAAAGAATGTTTAGACAAAAACTTTTTGAGCAGCTCTACAAATGATCACCAACAAACCAGTGAAACAGATCACACCTTGAGCACTGTCAAATATGCACATGTAAAGAATCTGGAAATACAGGGAAATAATTTTCCCTTTCAACCCTGTTACAGTGATCGTAAGTTTTGCAACTAACAATATTAGGTAAAACACTTTCACATGGTGGGGCTGTTTTGAAGTTGACCTTTTAAAGTTGTACAAATATATAAATGGAGCATTGAGGAACTAAAACCAAACCATTGTGTAGCTATAGGCTTAAACCATTAAACTTTCACTGACACAACTAATCCGCTATTGAGACCTGAGTATTAGAACTAGCTGAGTGAGAGAGGTGTGTGTGGAGGGGATGCACTCCAAAGGGGAATAAATGGAACGAAGGAGACATGGAGGAAAATGAAGGTAAGAAGGGAGAGCTTAGAAGAGAACAAAAGAAAATCAGGGAGTGGGGAAGAAAGGAAGGAGTGAGAGATGAGAATGAAAAAAATGGGGGAAGGAGTGAAAGAATAACAAGGAAAGAGGGAATGGAGGGGGAAGAGAGAAAATGGGATACTGAAAAAGCTGAAAGGGAAAAGGTCATAACACAAGGAAAGAAGAAACAGAAAAGGGAAAGAAGATGAACATGTGATGGAGTCATAAATTAATGTAATTATTTGTATTTAATTACCAGAATGCAGCAGCGGGAGGAGAGATGGGGAGGGGCCAATAGGCTCAGCTGGGGAAAAGATTCTGTCTTGGGGCCTAACAGGGGTTGGGGTTGGCTTGGAGAGGCAAAAATATTGGTGAGTCTGGCCCTAGCTATCCTGGACACATGGAAAGAAAAAGTGAAGAGAGAGAGAGAGAGAGAGAGAGAGAGAAAGGAGTGTATTACTAAACGTTACTGAAAAAAAGGTATCCAACAATATATAACAGGAGATTACAATTAAGCCTTTCAGGTTTGAGGCTGTCTCTTACTATGGCTATATCTGATGGCAGCATATAGTGTACATGTTGCTACACACCACAATGAAAAACAGGCCATGTCCACACTGGGGCGTGTGGCTACATGTGTCAGTGAAAGGCTCTGGCAGTGGGGAGGCAGTGGGAAAAGGCTGACCTATTCCCTTCTGCCTCTTCCCTGACAGATCCTCTCTTCATGGTGGGGAAATGGTCCAGGAACTGGCAGAGCCTTTCCCCACGGCCCCTCGCTTCTGGAGTCTTCCCCTGCTTGGGGAGTCTTCCTGTAGAGGGGAAAGGGCATGTAGCATGGAGGCAACGGGATGCTACACTCACAGAGAGGCAGGGCTTAGGCAAGTAGAGGGCGTGTAGGGTATGTACTCACATACATACCCACACCTTTCAGGAGTGTCTTTACTCTACTTGCCTAAGACCTCAACAGCTACGCTACTATTTATACCTGTGCTGGGGGGGGGGTATGCAGGTAGATCCATTGCATGCCACCAAAAGAAGGGTGCAGGCTAGATGTACCCCATGTCTTTGTACTGTACCTAGCACAATAGCGTCTTGATCATGGTTGGGGCCTCTGGGTGCTACTTTAATTCACATAATAAACGGAGAAGGAGGGCTGGCAGGGGGGAAAAAAGAGGGAACAAGTCAATTTCTCCCTTGTTTTTATTATCATAGCTGGACCATAAGCAACAGTGATAATAGTTAGGGTTGTGTGAGCATTTCCATTCCAGTCCTCTGTTTTGATTTGCTCATGGTCCTTTGCAATTTAGACCTATCGGTTTTGAAATTTTACAAACCTCATTTCTATTTAAGAAAAAAAAGGGGGGGATTTGTAGGGGGGAAGGTGTAAGAGGGGAAAAAGTGGAATTTTTTTTAAATTAAAAAACCTGGAAAAAATCAAGCATAATGAAAATTTTCTGTGAGAAATTTTGTTTTGGCCAAACAGCCATTTTTCATCCTCCCTCTCCCACCCCCGACCTCAAAAAAAGTTTTGACCAGAAAATGTTGACCATCTTTAACTATTAAGCATGGACAGCTTGAATGCTTTCCTGAATCAGGGCCTCTGTGTGGGGACATGTTTTGGCTTGGAGGAAAAAAGGTTTTACATGTGCTGTTTTAATTTTGTACAACCTCAATGCTAGTTTCAAAGATTCTTACAGGCTTGTGGCATTTTATGTTTTTTATAATGATCCTTTTGTTGGGGCGTCGGACTTCCAACTCTTTGTAATAAAATCTCTGAAATTGCTCCAGCTCCCACAAGATCAACCTCAATTTTCTAGCATTTTCATAGCTGCCAGCTTTAGAGTCCCATTTAGGAACAACATCCTCCTAAAACATACCTAAACAGAACAAAAGTTCTTATGATGCTCTGTGCCCATGTGCTACTAAAAACTAGATTTTTATCAGTAAATGTTAGAAAAACGTCAGTTTCCCTGTACATACACACACACACAGATGAAAAATATTTTGATCTATGATAACAGAAATTTACAGCTAGGCAAAGTAAGAAAAATGCTGCTTGAGAACTTATTAGAGCTTGATTTAAGGATATTTACTTTGTATATTTTGGCAGTGATGCTGACAATTTGTGTTAACGGTCATAAAACTTTAACTTTTTGAACCTTAATGTCTACTATCATTAAATAATTGTCTGACCCTCTCCTACCCCATAATGACCTGCAACTATGAAAATTTAAATAGAAAAAAAATCTTTAAAATAAACATTAAGAATATCCATCAAATCTATACAAAAATAAAATAAAAATTGAATTCTGACAAGCCTATTGATGATGTCTGGGTAAAGTTTCAGTGTAAATCTATCTATGACTAATACCAAAGTTATCAGTGTATTGATGTATGTAACTTTAGCTATGACATGAAAACTTATTAATAAAATATTTATGGCTAACTCTGATTCCCTAAAAGTTTTTGTCTAACTCTGAAGTTAAGCCTACAGTAGTAAACAGTAACCCTGAATGCATGATGTAACAGCTCTGGTTGAGCTCCCCCTGTTGGACACTCTCACCAAGTGATGAGGTTTGTACCTAAGCTCTGGATACTACATACTTCTCAGCCCATTGAGTCTGAGCAGCATCCAGGAAGAGTATCTGGCCTCACACGGTCAGTGCCAGCGTAAAGACTCCCTGTCTGGTACCCCTTCTCAGAAGTGGGACCCTGCAGTCCAGCTGCTCAAGGCCAGGCCTGAACCCCTCCCCACCCCAATTCTCCCCAGTAGCTTAAGTACAGCATTAGTCACCCACTTGGGATTATTCCACCCTCTTGGGTACTCTGTTTTGCAGTTTACTACTTGGGGGTCATGTGGCAATTATAGCAAGGAACCCACAGGCTTTGCAAAGTAACCTTTTAGACATGCCTACTCATCCCTTATTCATAGACGGAACCTAGAGACTTACAGATCCATGCAAAAAATACAAAACCTGCACACAAATCCCTGCCTCAGATTCTCATCACTCCAAGAGGCCTGTGGGATTTGGCCAGTGTCCTTTCAGGTCACAGGACCCTTATCTTTTCCTCCTTCTGCTCAGTCTTCCCCACTGCTAGTCGTCCCCCCCGCCCCCCAACCCTAACAACCCTAACTGTTGAGAAAGTCCTTCTGTAATGTTTGCAGTCCCCTTTGTCAGGTGACCCTCCTATTCAGCCTCAGAGCCCCCCTCAGGTAATCAAGGTCCCTCATCAAGTGATCCATTGCTTGATTAGCAGGTCATCTCAAAGGATGGATTTCTCTGAATAGTGGCTAACTCATTATCTCAGGATGCTTGCCTTTGAATATGAGTCCCTGCAGGTTGATGACCCTTGATTGCTTTGCATTGTTTGCCCTCTGTCATCACCTTTTGGAATATCAGTCCCAGGGGGAGGCAAAAAGACTACAGGGAAAAGACAGTCCAGTTTTATAACCAAATTGGTGCTCAGAAAACAAAATGGAATTTTACATTGATGTAGATACATACTAAATCATCACACCATCTTTTGTTAACTTTAATGAATTGAACAACATAACATCCATTCTGTTTCAGAGTAATGAATGAGTGTAGGCTCTGCTAAAAGAGTGAATTTTCAGTAGGGCTGCTAAGTCATCTTATTTAGAAGTGATATGAGGAAGCCTGGGAAGTACGGAAACAACATTCACTTAAAACAATGCCATTAATAGCTGTAAAGAAAAGATGGTCTTTAATCCTCCGTACTGTATCTGAATGTTGACACTGCAGTTGTAGAACAGTGAGCCATAGCTAGTGAGCCATAGCCACTTCAGTCTCCAGTGCACTGGTAATTTCAACTAGAACAGCTGTAGTTAACAGAAGGCAGTCAATGACTCTGGAACAGCCAATCCTCACATCTGAACAAATAAAGGAGGGGCAAGGGGGATGGATGGAGGAATGTTGTACTGGCTGTGTGTTTGGAAGGGATGGACTGTGAATGAGAGCCAATGTTTTCAGAGTTTGAGGAAATGTTTAATGTCCATGCATGTTTTATGTCAATCAAACACATAAAACACTGTTATTGTGACTGCATAAGCCCATAAAGATGCACTTTTAAATCTCTAAAAGTCAGGTATCGTAATTACATCTAATATAACTCTCTGGGTCCCAGGAGTGTCTTTCCTGTTTTTAAGATACCCAAGGTGGATGAGGTAAAAGAAAAAAAAACTTTTAATGTTCTGAAAATGGAAAAATGAAAAAGCTGTCCAATTCTGCACACAAGATCTTTCCCTCTCTTTGATTTACTGGCTTTAATAACTGTGGGTGCTCTCTCCATTTTTTGGCTTCAGGAATTGAAGCTATTATGCTACGATAACTTCTTTTTCCAGAATAATCTCTGCGATCGCCAGTCATTTGGGAAAGCCAGAAGACTTCAGTTTTACTTGACTCGTATAATATTTTCCCTTTTTAAAAAAATTCTACAACTTCTTCCCTTCATTCCAAAGCATTCTCTGTGCACATAAGGCTTCCTACAAGAGACACAAAGTTTGATGTCACTTTGGAGACGTTGACAATGTTTTTGAGTTGTGGTGCAAACAGTTCTTCTGCCACGGTTAAGGTCACACAATAGTTTTGTGACGTGAACTTATTTCTTCAGTGGCAAGAAGAATGAACCTTGTGCTGAAATAGTTACTTCCCTAGGGGACCTTGTGATGAGCCATGGTACTGATTTTCTCTTGGAAATAATGGTAACTTGTGGCACTACTAGACATGTAGGTAAGTCTATCCCTCCTCCAATCATCTTTCAGTGCCCATGCTGACCTTTGTCAGCTTCCTCCCAGCAATTTTCAGGGAAGAGTTCAGCCCCTTCCTGTGACCAGAACTAAAGCCCATTACTTCATCTCTGCTTCCAGCTCTGCTATGCTCAGAATCCAATTTGTTTTACTCCAAGTACCTAACAGAGATTGTCTCCATCAACAATCAAACCTTCCAATACTCGTCACCTTAAATAAAAGCAAGCTTTATTTTTTTAGATGGGAGAAAAATCACCAGATGGAATGTTCAGAGCCATATAAACACATCTGGACTAATCTATTCAGAAAAATGTAGCTGATATGGTCTAAATTTAGTTACACAGAAAAATAATGATTACGCAAGAATCAAAATTTTGGCCCATTTCTCTTTTTCTATTCCTATCTTTTTGGGGCAGGAATGGGGGAGGAAGGGTAAAGGTTAGTTTAAGCTACCTCTTTGAGCCCCTCTTATTCTCGGACTGTCCAGGGACCTACAAGTGTAAATTGCTGCTCTAATTTATATTCCATAAGCAATGGCCCCCTGTAGGCCATCCACCAGGCAAGAATAGCTGGAGTGCTGGGTTACTCTGGTCAGGTCCCTTCCCCACCCTGGCATATGTTTTTTGTGTTTTCATACAAGTGTTCGCAACCCTCAGTTGTATCGTGTCAAATTTGGATGGTATGTTCTTTCATGCAGGGACTTTGTTTTTTGCTTAAGTTTCATGAGGCACATATTTGGGTACTTGGAAAAATGATAAATTGAACCCATTTACATGCCACTCTGGTTATTAACTTCAGCGTGAATTGTGTTCTGCAGCTGACAGGATTGGGCCCAACTGGCAGTTCATTTCTGGCTCTAATCATGCAAGATATTACTTTAATAAAGTCCTTTATGGCTTGGATCCTGCGTCTATCATCTCTCTGTTCATATGACAGGTTAGAACCATAGGTTGAGATCAGCTAAACCTCCCAAGCTAACAGTTCCAAGGCTTCAGTGATGAGGATTCTGAAGGCAGGGTGATGTCAGGGCTTGACCCTGCTCCAATCAAAGTCAATGGTGAAACTCCCATTGATTTAAATGGAGCACAGTCAAGTCTTCAATGATGCTTTCTCAGTTCTGGAATTCACTCCCAGCTGTCCCTGCACATTTCATCCATTTTCCTTTTCTGAGAGGAGCTGAATGAGGTGAAAGAACTGGGAGGTGGTTGGGAAAATCTTTAATGTGGGCATTGGACCAGTTGGAATTTTTTTATATATTTTTAAACTGAAGTGAGCCTGAACTTTGGAGCCATGCATTTTAAAAATCTGCATAAATGGTAAGGGGTACCTGGTAAGGTCAGGTCCATCCACTATCTTTTCTACAGTGCTGAAAACATTGATGGCTCAGAGTGAATAATAACTAACCCTTTAATGTGCCTAATTTATATTTGTAGCTGATCCTAAATATGCATATGAACCGGAACATTTCCTCACATGAGAGAGAGAGAACGAACTCAGGAAGTAAAGCATAGTCTCTGACCATATTTTTTTTAAAAAAAGTGAATGGAATAAAAACAACAAAAGCCAATAAATTCCAAGTTGAGGTTCTGTAATTTCCATCTTGGTTTGCTTTTTTATGTCCCATAACAGCACAAATTTTAATTTATATGGAATTGGCCTTAACTTTGAATTTCCTGATTTATGTCAGTGCATGATACAAATATAAACTTATTATACATGTAGTTAGTGGTTTTAATCTATTGACTTGTATTCTGGAAATTAGCCCAACAGAAATCTGTGTGGCTCTAAACCTTTAAAAACTAGTTTCAATGAAAGTCCACACATGTGCCTATTAGTGTTATATTGCAACTAAACTTTTCTGCGCTAACGCTGACATTCCCACAGAGAGATCAAGGTGTATTGTATGTCTTCCTTTTCACTGGTGGAGAGGATTTTAGATTTACCAGCTTTCACTAGTCTTTAGGGCCCAGATTTTTAAAGGTATTTGCATCATTGAGATGCTGAGTGCAGCAATGTGTAAGTGATTTAGGCACTTAAGAGCCAAAATCCCATTGACTATTGATAGGATTTTGGCTCTTAAGTGTTTAAATCCCTTTTGAAAATGAAATGTAGGCTCCTAAATCAGTAAGGTGTTGCAACTCTGAGCACAGCAACACCTAGATACATTTTAAAAATCTGGGCCTCATAATTGCTCAGCTTCTCAGGGTTTATTTGCAATATGTGATAATTTAAATTCCTCATGAACACCTTCCATCACCTGCTCACTGATCCATGTCCTGTTCTGTTGACTGAATTATATTTTAAAGTCCCTCCTGGCTTCACTTTGCCAGGCCTAACACTGGCTCCTATGAAATTATCCTTGTCCCAAGTGACTATCATTCATGTTCACCCTAAAAAAATACAGTGTATCAATGGTGTTAAAGCAAATAAGCCACTTGTCATATTAGCAAATATGTGAAGTTAAAAACCAGTAGACCAGAAAGGACCCATCTCATATTGTCTTATGATTCATATTTGAATATTTCTTCCCTCAAAGGTGGGAACTTGTTCAAATACAGTCTGTGTGGCCCTTTCCCACCAGTCCTGAGTGACCAATAATTAATTTATGCTGAATGTAATTACTCCCTTGTTAACAGTAGTTTTTCTGCACTTTCTCTCAGTTGGCTCTGGAGACATACATGTTGAGTGTGATGTATGACTCCTGGCACAGAATGAAAACCCTAGTCCTGTGAAAAGACAGAGATAAAGTGAGGTTGCTCCATTACTCGTTAATGAATTTATGGGCTCACCACTCTTATCTGAAGTGGAGCAGAGAAAAATTCTTAGAGGCTATTAGTGTAGTCTTGAAATAAAGATACTAAAACGTGGATTTATCAACCCCTTTCAATCTTGTCACCTCAATGAGCACTTCAAAACAACAACAACAAAAAAGGCTTTAAATCTAAATGAAGGAGAGACAAACAGATAGCTGGTGTGTAGTGAGCTGTATTTTAGCCAAAAAACCTCCAAGGCTGGAAAGGCAAGGAATAATGAAAATGTTTTCCACATCATAATTCATTAGCTGAATCTATGTGTATGTGAAGTTACACTGTAAAGAAAGAGATGCATTGCAGATAGCAAGTTGCCATGGTTGTTATGCTGCAAAGTGGTAGTCATGTGAATGTGGGGCTGGTGGATGAAAGTGTGCGCCTCTTTGGAGGCAGCTATGATACTTCCTGTATTGTGATACCACTTCCTGCAAGCTAGTTAAACATTCAGTACCGGTTAGCTATGAGGGTGTTTCTTTGCAATTGCAAAGGATAATTTAAGTTGTCCAGGGTCACAAAAGTCCAGATCAGCATCAGCCTTTTACATAAAATTGTTTGTGAAAGGCCGCAAAAGTTGGAGACACAGAAAGTGCATTGTTTAAAGTAAAAGAAATATAATTGGGGTCTTCAAGCCTCCAGGTAAAGTCACAGGTTAATATAACAAGCTAAAACATTCTAGAGATGGGAGGAAATGTTTATGGTTGAAATCACCTAAATATGTTTTGATGGGTTAATGTTAATAGAATGAGCTTACCACCCCCTTCTTGGACATTGCTTATCTAGGAGTGGCTAAACGGGAATAAGGGCTGGGGGGAATGCGTGGGCCAGAAGGAGTGAGATTTACCATCATGGCTTCCCCTCATTCCCCCTCCTTGGACCTGGGATCCCCCCTGACACTATTGTCATCATCATTGGAGGTGGTCAGAAGTTTTCTAATGAAACAGAGTTTCCTCAGAAAAGGTCAGTTAGTCAAACATGAAATGCTTCACAAAGCAAAGCTGAACAATAGGCAGGGTTCTGATGGAAACATGCCTGATTCTGTGCCAGATCACATGGCAGGATTCTGGGGAACCTGGGCTTCGAAGGTATGCAATTCTGGGATAGACTTACCATGTCAGGGCTTCCAGGCTCCCTGCCATGAGCGCTCAGAGTTTAGGTTCCTGGCTCTGCAGCAGGGAACCTGGAAGCACTGAGAACTCCAACTTGAGCCAAGGCTTTCAGGAATTCTAGGCTCCCTACCATGGTGCCGGGAGCTTGGAAACCCTGGGGACTGGCCCAAGAGTCTGGAAACCCTGGGATCCCTGGCCTGGGGCAGTCTGTATGGCAGGGTTGCCCTATAGTTGCAGACCCTGGGAGCTTTGGCAGATGCTGTCTAAAACTGACAGAAATGTCAATTTCAGACAGCAGTTGACAGTCTCTGGAAGCATATTTTATTCTGGAAACACCAGAATGTGTCAGTGCTTCCAAAACTAAAATTCTTCAGGATTTCTACATTGTGAGAAGTATTGGTTTCATTCATATTTGGAACACAGCCACATATCAAAATTTTTCGCAAACTGGAAATGCCAAGTTTTGGCCAGCTCTAGTCCTGACCAAACCAGATGACATCATCATCTCCACCAACTTTAGCTAAATCTTGACCAACATCTGGGATGTGAAACTGACTTAGTCGGCCAGACAATTCCACCTTTTGCAACACTACTGTGACCAGAAAGGCAGGTAAAAACAATGTCTGACACACCCAACACTTGTGCAAGTTTGGCAGGTCTTGGTGTGGCTGGTGTGAAGCTGCAAGTGAGTGTCAGGACAAGAGACAGAATCTGCATTTTCTAACAATTACTCTGCCAGACCATCTCAATTAACTTTTTCTTTTCCTCAAAAAGAACAGTTCCTACCATTTAAAGACGGTCAAACACAGAGGTTTCCCTATATCAACTCTGTACAGTTACCAGGAAAGGGTATAACTAACGTTTTTTAAATTGAAGGCCTTACTTGGTACTTTACATTTCAAATGCTTTAATTAATTTCATTCTTTTTCTAGATCTATAGTAAAACGTTTTAAAAAAATGTGATGGTGGTTGTTACAATAAGAGTAAGCCAGCGATAACTTGATGCAAAACCCTGGAGCACGCTTAACTGTTTACTGTGGTAGCAGTGAACTAGGGTATCAGTAACATTGTATCCCTTGTTGGTCCAAAGAAGCCATCCCTTTTCAACACAACAGTGTGTGGGATGGGAAAAGGGGTGGCAGCAGCACCTCTGCACAGCAAGACAAAGCATTCTCTGCATGCCATTGAGAAGACCACAGGGCAGGCCTCTGCCCCAGAGGAAGGAGAATTGTAGATGGGTCACAGTCCATGTGTGGCTCAGAGTCTAGGCCAAAAACCTACTTGGATGGACACAGTGGACTGCATTTCTTTTTCTTCTTGATGGCATGTATTAGTGTGTAGGATACCATCCCTCAGCCCCAACATTCATCTCACAGATTGGAGCCCTTTTTATCCAGGGTTTGCAACTTCCCTAGGATTTGGTCCATGGAAAGCAACTTTTTCAGCTAGGAAGTTCATGTTAAAAAATGACTGAGGTCTTCCTGAGCCCGCTTCACACTACATCTTCTGCTCCCTCTGGTGAAGGGGTGGAGAATTTGGGGGGCTGTTCTTGTCAGTGAAGACACAGCTGAATAGTTGTGGATTTAATGACTGGCTTAAATGTTGTATCACAAAAAGAAAACCTGATCCTTCTAAGAAAGAACCAAGATTAAGGTATGATAAAACAAATATTCCTAATGGTCAAATATCCACTATGCCTGCAGGGTGATAAAAATGGTGTAGCAATTCCTGAAAATGGAGTACTTTGCAATTAATCCCACCTAACAGAATTGAGGGTTTCAGATTTGTCAGTTTGCAGATGCATAGGACAATAAAGTTGTTTCATTGGTTTAAAATGAAAGTAGGAAGGAGGTTTTCATTTAGCAGAAACAACTGCTCTGTTGGTGGAAAAAACCCTGTTTACTGTTGTTATTTATTGGCTACACCTACCAGAGAATTATGAGTTCATGGAAGAACACACTGGACACTAGCAAATAGTTAAGTAAATCTGACCCACAGAGGCATGTTTACAAGCTTTATGCAGGAGAAGGTAAAGCTAATACTGTATCAGACTCAAAGGTGGCTGGCAAATCTTATCCAACCTGCCATCAAGACTGGGAAAACCCTGTTATCTGATTAGGCCTCTCCTGCCCAGCCACTAAATAAAGGTGAATTCACTACTGCTTGGTTACGTACTGGTGCCCCAAAACAGGACCAGACAAACATGCACGTCCAAGGCACCTCAGGACCAATGTTCTCTCTAATTTTTGACAGGCCGTGTGCGCAAAAACTTTCTTCTGTGCAAATTTTTGAAGCAGAGTTTAAATTTGTGCACCATGATGCAAATGCGTCCAAGCAAGTAAAATCCTTATACATTTAAAAAAGTTTTAATTTGCAATTTGTGATAATAGTTTTACACCATGTTATTTTATAAATGTCATTTTTAAATATTTAGAAAAAGGAAATTTAAGCTTCTTTCCCTTCCCCCCCCTTGCCAGCTAGTAGAATCTGGCTGTGTTGATAGATGGCAGGCAAACAATGTCAAAAGTCGCCCGTAAATGATATTTTGGCCTGTCTCCTATGTAGTTTTTCATTTTTTGTGCTCGCAGTGTTTCGCTGTGTGCACGGGGTTTAGGATCTGTGTGCGCACGCACACACGCACAGCTTAGAGGGAACAGTGCTCAGGACTCTGGAACTACACTGCCTGCTGATGTCAAACTGTGAGTGGGGGTCTAGCAGATGGGGAAGGAGAAGTGATGTGATAAAGGGATACTTGACTATTGGACCTTCACACCAGTGGGTGGGAAACTAAGTTAATAGACTCCTGCCAGAGTTCTCATGAGGGAGAGTTTTAGTTATCATTCATTTAGATAAATTGTTGCTGTGTTTTCCCAAATTGATGCTGTGTTCCACTTTCCCCTAATAAACACTCAGTGCTTGCAAGTGGGCACTGAGAGAAGATATTTATTGATCCCAGAAATTCTGGGTGGGGTCTTGAGCTTGGTGTTTGTTCGTTTTAAGATGGACCCCCTTGCTATTTGAACCTGGCTCCTTTTGCTGCCAAAAACATGTAGCAGAAAGGTTACAGAAACATGTACTGTATGTAGAACTTTGTGGAACTCCCTAGATTGGTTTGCAGAAGGTTTACACAAAGTCCTTTCTCAATCTGTTTAGGTTGGTTCAAACCACCTTAGCTTTGTTCCAGGTTCAAATAAATGAAAAATCGAAGAAACCCTGAGTGATTGTTCATTGTGTAACCCACACACCACCTGGGTGTGGTGTGCTGTCCCATTGAGTCGCACCGAGACCACATAGAGAGAGAGATTAATAAGTCTGCTCTACAGCCTTAGCTAAGGGCCAGTTGTCTTTTAGCTCATGCAGTAGAGGCTCATGCACTAAGTTCCAGAGGCTCCAGGTTCAATCTCGCCTGCCAGTGACCGGGGTTTGTCAGTGTTACAGTTGCTTTTTTTTAAGCCAGTACAGATAGCTTTAGACATATAAGAAGATAATAATCCATGCTTCTACAGCTATAAATGAGGGAACAGTAATGAGGGTTATAAGGAGACACCACAGGTGGAAACTTGATGTGTAAAATATTTAGTTAAATTTGGACAATTTAACTGGAATATAGAAACAGGAACTCAGCCACTGTGGGATGTACACACTGTAGTAAAAGCGGGTGTGTAGCTATGTGTCCCTATAAATATAAAACTTGGCAGTGTGATAAGATGGACAGAAATGTTCTATCTGAAGCAGTTAAAATCCTAAGAGGTATTTCCAACTCAGTAACAAGTTTGAAATGCTTATGAGCACTCGGAGGGATGATATTTTCAAACCCAATACAGGAGCAAAGTAGCAGTATCTGAACTAGTGTCTTCAGGACAGATCCTGAGCTGCCATTCCTCAGCGAAGTAGAGCCTAAAGCAGTGCATATATTGTGTTTCTGCTGTATTACTGACCCAAGCAGTGGGGGATCCACAGTGATATGCTGAGCTACCCAGTCATCCATGCAATGCATTTTAGAGTGCCTCTGACATGGGGAAGCCCTGGAATACTCAAGCCTTTAAATTACATCAATTTCTCAAGCAGAAATTGCAAAATCTTCTGACTGAGAGCATGGATTTGACTTGGTGGTATATCACTAAATCTAAGGAGGCCTGTTGGGGGACCAGAAAATGAACAGCAGAAAGGTGAAAGGGGGAGGAATGGCACTAACAAAATCTAAGGTGGAATGAATAGTGCAACTGATTGTACTGAGATGGATGGCAAGAGGCAGAGTCAGGGATCAGGGACAGAAAAGTTGGGGAGAATCTAGTTGGGCTTGAAGGAGCAAAAGATATATAAGGATGGGGAGCTATAGGATAAGAAAGGAGGTAAGAGAAAACCGTACAAAGAAAGGAGGTAAGAGAAAACCTTACAAGCTTGGAGTAGATTTATATAAGCAATGGAGAAGTCTGATGCAAGAGCAGACTGGAAAATCAAAGTTGTGTGTTGCAAGAAGTAAATGCAGGAGGATTTATTCAGGAAATATGGAAGCCCAGCATCAAAGTGAAAGCAATTTGCATGGGCCCCTGACAAAAATTGAAATGGGTAAGGAAAAAGTAGAAGCCTCCGCTCCTGCAGAAGTATACCATGGCAAGAGTTATAGTTTAAAATACGGCCACATCTAAAACCAAAACCAAATCCAAATTATTTTCAATGTGGAGCCTTGTATTAACATAAAAGATGAAAACCAGAATCTCATCTGGCTGCTATATTCCCCATTAAAAGCCAGCTCCAGGAAACACAGTTACTCCCACACTTCAGGAATCCTAGATCCTAGGAAGCCTTAATTACGAATGCAGATAGGAGCTCTGGAGATGAAGATTGATATGTTTCTGATTCTGGGTGCAAAGTTTAAGAAGAGGGCATTTTCTATGGCTAAGCTGATCACTCAATCAACATAGATGTGGGAAGGAGTCTGAGCTCAGCTCTGCTGTCATTAGATCTTTACACCATGGGAGTACAGCAGGCTGTAGTTCTGCTTGACAGCATTCCCAGCAGAGTTGTTAGCTTGATGAAACCTACACTAACTAAGCATGTCTTCCCCTTTCATTCATTACTTTGCCAGCCCAAAAGCATACAACTTCCTGTACTGAAGAAGAGTTAAATCCATCCTTTATTAGAATGATCCAAAATTAAGAGGACCTTCCTAGGAGTTTTGGCCACAAAACTTAAAGCTAATGATGTGCTGTGTGCTACCGTATCTACAAGCATGGCTTGTAGAAATAAGAACATGACTGTAGTCTAAAACTCTGGTAAGGGGAAATGGTGTGGAATCACCTGAAGTATTAAAGAAAATTGCTATGGGTCAAATTCTGCACTCTGTTATGCCAGTACAACCCACGGGGCATCACTGGGGTTGTACTAATGTAAGTGAGGTGTGCAATGTGGCCTTGTATGGAACTTGTGTTAAGGTGCTCGACATTCACCTGTTACACAGCATCTACTGAAACTTGCCTAGCAGGAAAAGATCCAAAGTAACTTGGTATAAAATCCAGAAAATCAGAAAATCAGCTATAATAAGTAGTCTGATGGACAACAAAAGATCAATTTCAAATCTAGGTTGTTTGGCTTAAAACCGGTTATTCAAATGTAATTTTTATCAAAGTTTAACTTACTGTTACCTCATTTTTTAAAAAAAGAAACAATTTATTTTTAACTGGATAAAGTTGCCCTGGTAAATTAATGTTTTCTATGTCTCTTAACCAATTCACAGATGAAACTGGTTGAAAGAAAGAAAAATAAGTCTGAAATAGATCACGATACTGTTATAGAAGAGCATCTCTGACAAAATGTACTTTGCCCTAGTTTAGAAACAAATGCTAAAAACAGATTATGGGTGGTAGCTGATTATCTGGCAGTCAACAAATAATATCTTTAGAGCCACTCAAAATATTGGATGCATTTTTTGGTAAAAAAAAACTTTCCTCAATTTTTATCCTTTTTGTCCAATCAGAATTTTGATTTTTTTTCCAAGCAAGCATCAATCCCTTCAGATCAAATTTAAAGAAATATTGTAGATATCTATATTTAAGCTACCAGGAATAGGAATTTGCCTTTTCACTTCCTGCACAAAATGCGATCAAAATGTTTCTAGGTACACAAAGTTCACAACCAGGGTGCTACTAGGAAGTTGAAGTTTTAAGTTAAAATGTATTCAATTACTGTTGGTTGAAACATAGCTCAAAATTGGAGGGAAATAATGTTGGCACCAAAATGATGACTTAATCTAGCTCCTCATGGGCAGCCAGGAGTTATACCCCTGCAATATGAACACTGGTCTAACAAGGTGGTCATTTCTATTGAATGGAAATTTAAAGTACTAATTTAAATTTGGACGGCTTAATTGCAGGATGGAAACAAATTAATCATTTCATCTCGGGAAAAAAAACTTTTTTTCTTGTTGCACTTAAAATCCTTTTGTCATCCTATCTTATCTAAGTGATTCACCAATCAAGCCTGACACTTTTCCTGCACAGATTGTTCATTTTGTCTTTTACTACAGCAAAAATGAGGTACTTTAAAAAAAAAATCTTTGTCTTAAAAGTTCATGTCACCAGTCAAAATAACGCGATCACTTCCGAAAATATTTTCATTTTCTGACATGTACTGAGGTGCCATAAAGTGGTGCTGACAACTCCATCTTTCACATTCCACAAATCTTATCAAGATATATCATCAGAAAACCACACGGGCTACATCCGGGCTCTGACAAACCTGAAACATGGCCTGCCAGCCACAGATAAGGTTTGAAATGTTGGTCAATGAAAAGGTGATAACAGTAACAAGGATCAAATGCATGTACAACTTCACCTTTAGACAGCTGTGGTTTTCAGCTGAGCCACTATGTAAAAGATATTGTTGCTCTGCCTTAACAGATATGCCAACTGGCTGCTAAAGAATATGGTACCCAAAGGATATTTAGGACAATAGTCATAGGCAGCCTTTATTTTGGCATTTCAACTGGACAAGACAGCAGCATTGTACTAACTTAAACAGTATCCGTAAACACAGAAAACTCTTGAAGAGGTTTGACAGACAACAACTTGACACTTTGTTCAAGGGATCAAAGGATTAAGTTGTTTTATTGTTTAAAATGAACTGAAAACTGCAAAACATTTGAGTAGAAAAGCATAATAGCAGCCTTTCTTTTTTTCCCCCTCTAAAGGAGATTTTGAATTTTCAGGCTAATTTTGTCTTTATAGAGAAAATTAAAAATAAAGGTACAAAAAGCTGAACCACAAAATATTAGACTGACTCTTTAAAAAAACCCCTCATGATTTAAACATATACCTACGGTTCTTAAGACAGAATTTATAATCATTTGCTTAATGGTACTTCCCCCATGCCATCCATTTTCAAACAAAGCTTAGTTTATGGCTATCATAAGAGATTACGCTCCCTTACAGTTGCAGTATTTCTTCTATAATGATTTATTTTAAAGGGTTTCACCATGATAGCTCTCCAACTTTGTTCCTTCCTGTATATCACTGTTCAGGGTCAAAAGCTGGAAAAAGGGCTAGTCCCAGAGGCCTAACATATTTCACCAGTGGAGACTCTGGCTTTTCACTTCTCCTTCTCTCCTCATCACTTTATTCTTAAAGAATAACAGATGTGGAAACATTTAGAAAAGAACTAATTGAATTTCACATAACACAATTTAGTATTGTTTGAGGAAGTACCTAAATCAACAGCACATTTTCTGAAAGGCCCAGCGTTGCCTAATTAGAACACCAAACGTGTGACTAATTGGCCACACTTACACCAAAGGCTCTGTTGCAGATGAGCTGTTGCCTATTCATCTTTGCTAAACTTAGCCCATTGGTTTGGCTGTGAGGTAAGTGTGGTTGTTTTAAATGAGCTGTGCCAAACATAACGGGAAAACTCTGCAATAGTGATAGAACAAATCCATGTAAAAGCAGAAGAGTAATCGGAATGCTTACACGCTGGCAGCACCTGGAGGATTACCAGGAGGTTATCAGCACATAAATTATTGGCTTCTTGGTGCTCTGTAATTGGGACACTTAATAGCCTGCTCTTTATCATGTCTACTCCACTGTCTTTAAAAGCTTAGCATCTAATTAAAAAGTAAACCAATATGATCAGGCTCCACTTTGCTCAGCACTTGCCACTGCCAGATCTGCTTTTTGCATGCAACAGGATGTTTTCTTTCATAATTCCCCCACCCCTTTTTTAATGCAAAGTATGGTAAACATATTTAAGAAGCATATTTAAGCAGAAGGAGAACAGTATGCCGCTCTCTCCGTACTTCTGGAATGTGGAAGTTATGCTTTGAGGAGTCACACAATATTCTTTCAGAAAGCCCCAGAGCTGGCTGCCAAGGTTTCGGATGGTTTCCTTTAAAAGGGATTATCAATTTGAAAGTAAACACTGAAGCAGTGGGACTTGGGGATGGGATTAGATGGTTTCATGCATCCCTGCCAACGATCCCAAATTGGGTAGAATCATCACAAGTGCTACAATTCCAGTTCTGGCCAGGGTCCCAAGACCATTGGCATAATATTACTGATGTCATACAATACTCACCTCCTATGTGCCTTTGGGGATCACCTCTGCGGGGGTGTTTAATAGCCTCTAGTCAGGCAGGAGATGGGTAGCTGAGACTTCTCTTCCCAGCCAATCCACTCAAGTCTCTTGCTATCTTGTGACTTGCCCCAAACCCGGCCACTCTTGTTTTGGTTCTTATTGTCTCATTGCATGCAGAGCCATAGTGAGGTAGAAGACTGGGAGGTGGTTTGGTCTGGTGGATGAGGAACTTCACGGGGAGTGCACAAGACCCAGGCGCAGCCACTGACAGACAGTGTGACCTTGAGATAGTCACTTCACCTCCCTGTGCCTCCATTTCCTGTCCTTCCCTTTGTCTGTCTTGTCTACATACACTGAAGCTCCTTTGAGCAGGAACTGTCTCTTTTGTACAGTGCCTAGCAAAATAGGGCCCCCGTCTCAGCTGGGGCCTTTAGACGTTTCTGTAACATGATGTAATGATGAGGAAGTGAGAGACTTCAGCAAGCTTGATGGGGCGAGGCCTCTCAGTCATCCCCCTGCTGCGGAATGTGCATTTCCAAGGATGGAAACCAATGAGGGGACAGGAGAGAAGGGGAATCTAAGGGCAATGAGGAGAGACAACAGGAATAAAGGAGAGAATACTGAATGTACACACAAACCTCGCTGGTGGGAATTGAGTGTAATTAAACTCTATTTTGATATGAAATATTGGTCATACTTCATCACATTTAATGTTTTCCATCTTTTTGTTGATTTCCCTCCCCCCCCACACACACTTCAAGAGAAATATTGTCCTTTCACAAAATCTTACCTCCGGTACAAAAAAGGGGTGGGTCCTAAGAACCTCAGCACTTCAACATAATCTGCCTGTCAACAAGCTATCATCTAGTTGCCACAATAAATGTATTAAGACAAAAAGAGCGGCAAAGTTCATGCACCAGGTAGACATGTCCGACTGGCCACACTTGGTGGCAACTTCAGGGACTGCAGTACCAAAAGCCAACCCTGTGTACTGTAAAGGAAAAGCCATGGTCTTGACCCTTCAGATACTTTAGTCCCTAGACAAAATTCAATTTTTATTTTTTGTAATTTCAATGGATAATATTGATGTTTGATTAATTTTTTACTATTTTTTTATTTTAAATTTTCTTAAATGCCCAAAAATATGTTTTTAAGCATTTTTTCCATTTTTATTTATTTACATTTTCACAGCTGCAGGAAATTATGGGGGTCAGACAATGACGAGGGAGTCAGATAATGATCTAATGAGTAGACACTGAGATGTAAAAAGTTAAAGCTTTATAACCATTAAACACAAGTTGTCAATATCCTATGTCAAAATACACAAAGAATATAGCCATAAATCAAACTCTAAGTTCTCAAACAGCATTTTCTTACTTTGCCTGTCTGTGAATTTTGATTTATTAACAATGGAAATATTTTTTTCATCAATGTGGGTGTCTATGGTGAAATCTGTTTATTTATATTTACTAATAAAAATTTAATGCTTCCAAGCCTACGAATAAGAAACAACAAAAGTAACGGGCAGTTTACTAGCCAGCAATTAAGAGTCACTTATGGCAAAACTTTTATTCTACTACTTTTTGAAATGTAAATAAGTAATTTCAGTTGCTCACTTTTATAGCTGAAGTAACTGGCAAACAACTTGATGCTGCCAAGGTTAGTAAAATTAAACTTTCTTACCTTTAAAATCATGGCAGGAAAGATCTCAAATTCCTAAACAGGTATATTTAAAGTAACTCCACTGCCAAGCAACTTTAAAAATGTGTTTTGCTTACAAAAAAACCCTATGTTTTATTATCCTTCTGTTGACACCACAACTTACAGACATTGTCCCCAGATTTGTAAAGACAACAAGTGGTAGAAACAGATGTTTTAAAACGTGTTCATAATCAGCTGTATCAATTTGCAGTTTCATGCAAATACTAAGAATAAGTTAATATTTGCAAAATAGAAAAAACACTCTGGGAAAGAAATTAATTTCAGGTACCCAAGTTATTAGAGACTTAAAACAATATTATGTTACTTTAAAATGTTTACTTAACACACACATTAACAAAACCCCAAGTAGTAGCAACATATATAACAGCCTTTAGATGGTTGACATGTTCTGTAAGTGATGCCTCTGAATCTGTACAGGAGAATTATTTTCATTATATATCAGTCTCTGGCTCAATTTATAAAGGCCATATATACTCCTAATACACTAGCCAGTTCCTGGCACAACTGTCTGAAGAAAAGCACAAAAATCCACTTTTGGGCCCTCTTGTGAGCATGTGTCCCATCTGTAATGCCTGGCAAAGAATTCATTCCTGTGCAAGAGTTTCTGTGCATCAAAAACTGACTAGATTTCAGTGGGGTTGCATCTGGGAGCAGGAGCGCACCTCAACAGTGCTGCTTGCAGGACTGTGGCTTCTGTCAAACAGATGCTTACTCATATGTTACCAGTAGGTGACCAAAAATGACAAATCTGTCAATTGCACTTTAATTTCAATGATTGATTTCAAATACATGATCATTCCCCTCTATTCGGCATTGGTGAGGCCTCATCTGGAGTGCCGTGTCCAGCTTTGGGCCCCACGCTACAAGAAGGATGTGGAAAAATTGGTAAGAGTCCAGCAGAGGGCAACAAAAATGATTACGGGGCTGGAACACATGACTTATGAGGAGAGGCTGAGGGAACTGGGATTGTTTAGTCTGCAGAGGAGAAGAATGAGGGGGGATTTGATGGCTGCTTTCAACTACCTGAAAGGGGATTCCAAAGAGGATGGATCTAGACTGTTCTCAGTGGTACCAGATGACAGAACAAGGAGTAATGGTCTCAAGTTACAGTGGGGGAGGTTTAGCTTGGATATTAGGAAAAACTTTTTCACTAGGAGGATGGTGAAGTACTGGAATGCATTACCTAAGGAGGTGGTGGAATCTCTGCCTTCGAGGTTTTTAAGGTGAGGATTTAGTTGGGGATTGGTCCTGCTTTGAGCAGGGGGTTGGACTAGATGACCTCCTGAGGTCCCTTCCAACCCCAGTATTCTCTGATTCTATGAAATGCAGCACAATATTGTGCTGCTAGACACTCTTATGGTCCTAATCTCTGTATTGTAGTTTGGTAACTTGCTGATGCTTTGATATGAATGCATCATTGTGATACTTACATAACATGAGCCTGTTCAAACATGACAACATTCTGACTTTGCCAACTCACAACAGCTCATCAGGGTTAATCAATACTTCAAGAAATTTTAAAGGGAAGCTTCCAAATAGGACAGTAAAGATATGGTGAATCTCCTTAACAGCTGGTGCCAGTGATTCATTTTCCCTTTTCCCATAGGATTCAAAAACCTACTCTACCTTCTTTGTCCATCTATTTTGCATATTATTACTCCTGGGGGAATTCTGTGCCACTGCCCAATGCAGAATTTTGCAGAAATTAATGGGTTTTGCGCAGAATTTCCTTTCCCCCACAGAAATGGGCTGCAGTGCTGCTGGCTGCCACTAGGGGGCACTGGCCCCGGAAGAACCCAGCTTGCAATAGAAGACACTGCCGGGGGGAGGAGGGAGCTAGAGGGTTCCCAGCAGCTGCAGTTCCCCACCCGTCCTGAGAGAAGGAGACGACAGTGCGCAGAAAACTCTGTGCAAGCCCAGAACCGAGCATTAGACTTTCTGCCTCCTGGGCTCTGAGGAGTAGGTGGGCGGGTGTCTGGGTTTGGAGGGCACAGCTGGGCTCTTGGGGGGAAGGGGTGCAGGTATCTGGGCTGGGCGGCCCCATGGCTGGGCTCTGTGGGATAAGGTGTGAGTGTTTGTCCCCCGGCTTGGCTCTGCAGGGGAGGGGGAAGAGAAGCAGGAACTGGGTTGTTGTAGGGGTTTCTTTAACTCTGTACTACTGAGAGAAATTTTGTGTGTTTCTATTGTTACAGACATACTTGCTGACAGGTATTTTGAAATACATTACCAAAATAAATGAAACTGGAGTGATTATATAGTGTTATTTTGACAAAACCTTGCCGAATTTTAAAATGTGTGCAGAATTTTTATTTTTTTTGGTGCAGAATTTTTAATCTTTTGGCACAGAATGCCCTCAGGAGTAATGACATATATGTAAAAATATTATAAAAAAGATTTACTTTTATGTCACAAAGCATATGGTCTGAAACTAAACTTTGCTCCAGTCCACAGCTAAGCAGGTCTTTTCCTGAAATTGCTACTTCTGGCTGCCAGGGGCCAGTCTGGTGCCAGGCACCAAACTGACAGCAGAGAGACTGTCTTTTCCATATACTCAATGCTCTTGCTGATGGAACCCAGTCAGCATGGAGGGCAAGGAAGAAGTAGCCTGACTCAAATGTAAGGGTGTGAGGAGCAGAGTTGGGGGACAGGAGCAGGAGATAATAGAAGGGGGAGCGCTGTCCATCCTGTGTATTGAATAAGGGAGGCGTCCTACAGAAAAAATTCAATGTGGTTGTGTAATTAAAGACTGTTATAATGCATACTCATAAGACACCAAAGTAAGGCTGAGCAACCTTATTTCTGGACTTTCCTAACTCTTGAGTGCTTGACTTTACAACCTTAATATTCTTTTACCATAGCGCTTTGTATGTAATTTGTATCGTAGCAGTGCCTAGAGGCTCTTATGTGCTAAGTGCTGCACCTACACATTAGGCTCCTGCGCTGAAGAGCTTGTAATCTAAGTAGAGGGAGAAAAAAAAAGGCTAAAGGATCTATAAAAATGTAGGTCTATGAGGGACCTCAACAGCTCATCTAGTCTGTTTCCACCTCCACTGCCTGCACTGAGGCAGGACCAAATATACCTAGACCATCTCTGACAAGTGTTTGTCTAACATGTTCTTAAAAACTTCCAGTGATGACAGGGATTCCACAACTTCCCTTGGAAACCTATTTCAGTACTTAGGAAAAACTTACTACTTACAAAGGATAGCTAATAGCTAACCACAATCTTCCTCGCTGCAGATTAAGCCAATTACTTCTTGTCCTACCTTCAGTGGACAGGGAGAACAATAAGTGTTACCACCACATTACAAACAGGGAACCGAGGCATAGAGAGAGTAAGGATTTGATCCAATTGCCATTGGAGTAACTTCCTAACAGTTCTCACTGATATGTCACTTGCAGTCTGAGCATGGCTCTCATGTTGTTGTTCACTGAATTCTATAATAGGCATTATTATTTAAATATAATATATAGGCATTATTATATTGTCTAACATATTATTGTTGAGTTGTCACAGCAGCTACAATGGAAATGTGTTCAGTAACAAATACAAATGTAGGAGAATACTTTGAATCAAACTGTACATATTAATATGAGATCACATATGTAATACAGAATTACAAGTATAGCTATTAAAAGGAAACCACTAAACTGGAAAGAGAGCAAGCAGTCTAGAATAATGGTGAAAGAAAACAGAAAAGGTAGGAGCAACAAACCAGAGATGAAGAAAGAAAAATGTATACATTAATTCTTTTTGGACAATTGCTCTTTATAATGTACTGTCGTATAGTAGTTTGAATTAGGTGTCAAGCTTCACTCGGCTTATGACAAGGGATCTGGGGGTCACAGTGGACCACAACTAAATATTAGTCAACAGTGTAACACCATTGCAAAAAAAGCAAATATCATTCTGGTATGTATTAGCAGGAGTGTTGTAAGCAAGACACAAGAAGTAATTCTTCCTCTCTACTCCGCGCTGATTAGGCATCAGTTGGAGTACTGCGTCCAGGTCTGCACGCCACATTTCAGGAAAGATCTGGACAAACGGGAGAAAGTCCAGAGAAGAGCAACAAAAATGATTAACAATCTTGAAAGAAAGATTGACCTATGAGGGAAGATTGAAAAAACTGGGTTTGTTTAGTCTGGAAAAGAGAAGACTGACAGGGGACATGATAACAGTTTTCAAGTACATAAAAGGTTGTTACAAGGAGGAGGGAGAAAAATTGTTCTTCTTAACCTCTGAGGATAGGACAAGAAGCAATGGGCTTAAATTGCAGCAAGAGAGGTTTAGGCTGGACATCAGGAAAAATTTCCTAACTGTCAAGGTGGTTAAGCACTGGAATAAATTGCCTAGGGAAGTTGTGGAGTCTCCATCATTAGAGGTTTTTACAAGCAGGTTAGACAAACACCTGTCAGGGGCGGTCTAGATAATACTCAGTCCTGCCATGAGTGCAGGGGACTGGACTAGATGACCTCTCAAGGTCCCTTCCAGTTCTATGATTCTATGACATCCCAAGTGCCTCTCAGTGGAGCTAGAACCTTATATACAGTTGGGAGGTGATGGTACATTTTTTTCTTACACTGATTACAGAGAAGATAGCTTTATGTCCAGGGCTGGCTCCAGCTTTTTTGCTGCCCCAAGCAGCGAAAAAAAAAAGAAGAAAAAAACCCCCTGTTGAGCTGCGGCCGAAGTGGAAGGGAGGGAATGAAGGACTCGCTGCCGAATTGCCGCCGAAGACCCAGACGTGCCGCCCCAATAACAGACGGAGTGCCGCCCCTTTCTATTGGCCGCCCCAGGCACCTGCTTCCTTCGCTGGTGCCTGGAGCTGGCCCCGTTTATGACCCACGTAAACAGGTACATTTTCTATCTTCAGAAATAGTTTTCAGGATCAGACCTTAAATACCTCTTCAGAAAACACAGACCCGTCTACACTAGGAAAATAACCCATAGTGGACAAAGGAATGCAACAGACCTCTCAAACAGGGATGAAAATGGTTTTGCCTTTAGTGTAGACCAGGCCAATCATTTTCAACACCCATAAGAGAAAGTATGCCCCACTCCTTATTCAAAGGTGGGGGGGGGGCCCGCGGGCAAGGAGAGAGTGAGCATTTAGCACATTCTTTACCATGCATATTGAAAATGGTTTAACTTCTGTACATTAACAAGGCCAAACTGTTTTCAACCAATGTTAAGACAGTCTGGGGAAATGCTGGTTTTTGAAAACTATTCTGATTACATCATGCCCTGTCCACACTAGGGAGAAAATTGAGCTGAGGTAATTTTAAGAAATGGGTTTTAAAAATTGTTTCATAGCAGATCTTTTCTACATTTTGGATAAAGCAAGGTGTCCATTTCTTCTACGATGCACTCTATGTAGCTCATGAAAGCTTATGCTCAAATAAATTTGTTAGTCTCTAAGGTGCCACAAGTCCTCCTTTTCTTTCTACGTAGTATGTGTGTGGGAAAAGTATAGTAAGTGCCATTAAAATGGTGTTTACAGCATTGCAGTATTTACCTTTACTGTGGTGTTTGAAGTTCGCTATACTCAAAATTGGAAATATCACGGTAACTTTAGCTACTAATGATGGTAGTTGTCCAGAATTTAATGTCACCCACTGTAAAGATGACAAATTTAGAATGATGCCGTCTTCACCCAGTAAACTGGAAATGTCTTAAGAGTTGCATATCTTCTGCATATTTTGCGTCTCTCTCAGAAGCATTTCCCCCAATAAAGAGAGCAGATGTTGTAGCTTGGTATGCCTACAAAAATACACATTTTGTTGTGTGGGGGGGGGGAGGGGGGAAGGGGGTGGTTGTTGCTAGGGTGAGAAGCCTACACGATTAGAAACACAATAGCAGAACTCCTTGTATCCATCCTTTAAAAAAACAAAAAACAAAAAAACAGCTGAAGCCTTCATATTGATAAGCCAGCCAGGACATACAGTCATATTCATAGATGCTCCAGAGATCATTTGGCAGAAGATGTCTGAAGGGCTGCGTGGCTTGCACTATGGAAACAAAACCTATGGTGATTAGCACCTTGAACCCACTGTTCACCAACTATTAGAGTGGGGCCCTTCTATATCCTGGTGCAAATGCCAAAACCATTTATAATTTTCCAGAATTTCAAAATCCAGACTCATTTGTGATCTCTCTTTAATTATTAAAATATATACAACTTAACCTGCATAACTTGATGTTTAGCCTTAGTGCTCTCCTGGGTTAACAAGCGTCAGATTTTTTTTTTTCCCGAAAGCAAAGTTGCAGTAGAATTGATTTATGAAACAAACTTGCCTTTTACTTATTTTATTCCTCATTATTCATATTCAATGTTGCCTACACTTAACCTCTTGACTCTAATTCCTTAATCTGAATGATGCACACACACAGGCTTTGTTCCTTCTGACAAGCCTTATCATTTTTTATCTCTGTCATCTATTTTTTCAGCCATTAGCTGATCTTGGGCTCTCTGTATCTCTACTCTGTTTACATTCTTCTTCATTATTTAGTGTTAGTGTAATTCTTTCAAATCGTTGAGCTATTTTCCCCTTGTTTCTTGCCCTTTGCTTTTCATTCTCTGAGCCAAATCTCTGTGACTACCACACTTTAGAGAATAACAATAACTTCAGCCATGGAACTGCTTAAAAAAATACTATGTGATGAAGAGTGAAATCTGCCCTCAGATGCTCACATACATAACTGAGGACAGGTTTGGAGCCTCTGACTAAGAAAGTGGAAACTTAGTTTTGAATGTTTATTTTAATTATCAGTGCCTCCGAAAGATTACATGTGGGATAGCCGGGGGAGGGGTGGAGGGGAGGGGAGATGGTTTATTATTGGGACATAGTTGAGGTTAGCAGCACTGTTCGCTGAAATCTACTACTTATATTTGTTTGCAGAGTTCATGGCATATTTTGTGGGTTGTTTCTATAAAGCAAGTAGTTAAATGGTTTGGATTTTTTTAAATGAACAAATAAATAAAAAAAATTAACAACAACCCAGTACTCAAGGACCACTCTAACATAAGAAGCCAATGTATATATTTATGGCTTTAATTGAGGTGGGTTTGATAAGTAAACATTTTTATCATAAAAAAAAATTAAGTGAACCCAGATTTGTACACAGTACTCATGTAGTAGGTTCTATTCTAGTTCCTGGAAGGGAATGTGGTCTAGATATCACAGAACCTTCTGCCCCCGTTCCTGATCCCAAGCCCGACCTGAAGTATTTTGGTTCACTCAAATAAACCAAAATGAAACACTTCAATTTCAGGAATGTCAATGTTTCATTTCATTTGAAAATATCAAAACTAGGGCTGTCAAGTGATTTAAAAAATTAATTGTGATTAATCACACTGTTAATAATAGAATACCATTCATTTAAATATATTTGGATTTTTTTCTACATTTTCAAATATACTGATTTCAATTACAATGCAGAATACACAGTGTACAGTGCTCACTTTATATTTATTTTTGATTACAAGTATTTGCACTGTAAAAAAAATAGTATTTTTCAATTTACCTTATACAAGTACTGTAGTGCAATCTCTTTATCATGAAAGTTGAACTTACAAATGTAAAATTATGTACAAAAACACCTGCATTCAAAAATAAAACAATGTAAAATTTTAGAGCCTGCAAGTCCACTCAGTCCTACTTCTTGTTCAGCCAATCACTCAGACAAACAAGGTTGTTTACATTTCCAGGAGATAATGCTGCCTGCTTCTTGTTTACAATGTCACCTGAAAGTGAGAACAGGCACTGCTGGCTACAACAGTGCCATCACAAGATATTTATGTGCCAGATGTGCTAAAGATTCATATGTCCCTTTATGCTTCAACCACCATTCCAGGGGATGTGTGTCCATGCTGATGATGGGTTCTGCTCGATAACAATCCAAAGCAATGTGGACGAACGCATGTTCATTTTCATTATCTGAGTCAGATGCCACCAGCAGAAAGATGATTTTCTTTTCTGGTGTTTCGGGTTCTGTAGTTTCTCTTTTAAGACTTGCTCTTGTAAGACTTCTGAAAGCATGCTCCACACCTCATCCCAATCAGATTTTGGAAGGCCTTTCAGACTCTTAAACCTTGGGTCAAGTGCTGTAGCTATCTTTAGAAATCTCACATTGGTACTTCTTTGTGTTTTGTTAAATCTGCAGTGAAAGTGTTCTTAAAATGAACAACATGTGCTGGGTCATCATCCAAGACTGCTATAAGATTAAATATATGGCAGAATGCGGGTAAAATAGAGATGGGGACATACAATTCTCCCGCAAGGAGTTCAGTCACAAATTTAATTAACACTTTTTTTTTAAAATGAGCATCATCCGCATGGAAGCATGTCCTCTGGAATGGTGGCCAAAGCACAAAGGGGCATATGAATGTTTAGCATATCTGGCACATAAATACCTTGCAATGCCGTCTACAAGAGTGCCATGCAAATGCCTGTTCTCATTTTCTGGTGACATTGTAACTAAGAAGAGGGCAGCATTATTTCCTGTAAATGTAAACAAACTTGTTTGTCTTATTGATTGGCTGAACAAGAAGTAGGACTGAGTAGACTTGTAGGCTCTGAAGTTTTACATAACTGCACTCAGAACCAAAACAATGTAACAAAAAAAATCTACATTTGTAAGTTGCACTTTCACTACAAAGAGATTGCACTACGGTACTTGTATGAGGTGAATTGAAAAACATTTTTCATTTTTACAGTGCAAATATTTAATCAAAAATATACACTTTGATTTCAATTATAACACAGAATAAAACATATATGAAAATACAGAAAAACATCCAAAATAGTCAATAAATTTCAATTGGTATTCTATTGTTTAACAGAGCGATTAAAACTGCGATGAATCACGATTAATTTTTTTTTAGTTAATCACGTGAGTTAATTGCAATTAATTGACAGCCCTAATCAAAACAAAACATTCTGTCATTTCCAAATCAAAAAAACATTTTGGAACATTTCAGTCCATGAAAAATCTGATATTTCAACTTTTCATCTTGATGTGGGATGAAAACAAATGTTAAAGTATCAGAATTTCCTGGGGGATGGGAATGCTGAATTTCACTCAGCTCTAATTACTAGAGAGGCAGTGCTACCAACTCTGCCTGTTATACAGTTCTATTGGCTGAACGTTCCAAACTAGCATGTTTGAATGAAGGATGCCTCATGCACAAAACTGGATTTTTTAATAGGAAGCTGTTTCATTGTGATGGCATCATGAGTGCAGGAGGCTGGGAAAAGTTATAATTGTTCTCCTTCTACTATAGGACACCTATAATGCTAAAATTCACAGGTTTTCACATTTTTCTTTCATGATTTTCTAGTAAAATATCTGAGCTGCTAAATTGACATCTTCTAATTCACAGATCTCCTCCTGTCATTGCTGTATAAACGTGGAACTAAATATAATTGGCATTTCTCCTCACTGTTTTTCTTAGATTGATGTGTAACTGATATTAACTATAAATATCTACCATGGAAAGGAATGAAAGCTGTGTGCAGTTTGCCAGATCCCAGAATAGGATCCCTTTCTTCCAAGTAGGGATGGGGAAATAAAAGATTCACTTTACAGAGAAAAGAGAGGCCGTATATCCCAGTGTAAGTCTGGAGTAACTCCATTGAAAACAGTGGAGAACAAGACTTGCTGGTCTGCAAATAAATGGATAACCTCTCCTGAGTAGAATGAGTACGAAAGGGAGAGGAAGGATAATTCAGTGGTTGGAGCCCTGGCCTAGGATATGGGAGACCCAGCTTCAGTTCCTTGCTCTGCCATAGACTTTGTGTGACTTTGGGCAATCACTTATCCTCCCTGTGCCTCAGTTCCCCATGTGGGCAGTAGGGATAATAGAACTTCCCTATCTCACGGAAGTGTTGTGAGGATAAATGCTCTAAAAGACTGTAAAGTGCTCTGAGATCTACTGGTGAAAAGCGCTATATCAGAAATAGGCATTATTATTAATGCAGAGCAATGCTTACACTGGCAGGCTGCCAGGATAATTCCTGGGAGACAATGTATTGTTAAATTTTGCCCTGTACAGCAAGTTTGTCCTGTACAGTTCAAATGTTTAGAATTGCAAATGTCAATGAGAAACTTCAGCTGTGAAATGACCCCTTTATTAAATAAATAAAAATGATTGGCAGATTTGCACCTTCCCACAAGTTAATCTCTCCTTCTGTAGCTATTAAAAATACAAACCTACATTATGGTGACAATTGTAAATTTCAGCCCACCTTTTTCAACATTTTCATGGAAACGTAAGATAAGCTGCTGTCCCTTTCTCCAGTGCAAAGTGCAGAGGCACTATCTAATAAAAGCCTGTCTTTTTCCTACTGGAAAAATGACTATGAAAATACAGTCCTACATCTTTCAGTTGTGATAGATAAGAAATTCTGAAGGAGCAATAATAATTAATGGCCATACAAGATGAAACTCCAGTTGTTCAGACGGCTGTCTCCACATAATCTGGATTTTATACAAAAGGAGAAAGAACTCAATGGAATTTCAGCTGAGACCGGATAAAAACTGCCAACAAAACGTGATAAGGAAAGTCTAATGTGCATATTAATCATGTTTATAGCTCCTCATTTGCTAATATATTAGCCTAAACTCCCTCTAGAAATACATTTTTTGATCACTGGTACATTAATTTAATACAACCAAACTTAAATAGGCCCAATTAATGTTTCCAGTTTGTATTAATTAAACTAATTGATTATGATAATCTTCACAATAACTCAAAGAACAAATGGGTTTGAAACTGCAGTATAGGATGAGTATGATTTTAAAAAAATGCTAGAAAGGTTTGAGAAATGAAACATGTCTTTATGTGTTTATTGCCTTAGTCCAGATTCATCGTTTATTACCTACATAGTTTTTTTTCCAACTACAGTGTAGCTCTACAAATAGCATATTGTGAAAAGAATCTGCCAGCAGAATAGTGTAAATCTTACATATGGTACCCCTTATTTCTCCATATAGACTGGTATAACAGAATAGATAACTGCCTGAAGTACGGAAAATTGTGTTGTGTAATTTTTGGAGCAATGCATACGTCTTTCATTTCCACCCCAGCACAGCCTATAGATTATCAAGCCCCTTCACACACACACACACACAAACACACCTTCTAGAACAGCAATTCTCAAACTTTAGCAAGTCCAGGACCCCATTTGGATTTAAAAATTTTCACGGACCCCTAAGGCCTCTGCTCAGCCCCAGACCCTGCCCCCACTCCACCCCTTTCCTCAAGGCCCCACCCCTGCCCCACCTCTTCCTGCCCCCCCAATCCACCCCTGCCCCTCCTCTTTCCACCCCTCCCCCAAGTGCACCCCATCTTCACTCCTCCCCCTCCCTCCCAGCACCTCCTGCACACCAGTGAACAGCTGTTCCCCAGCATGCAGGAGGTGCTGGGAGGGAAGAGGAGAAGTTGATCAGCAGGGCCAGCGGACCCCCTAGAGTACCCCTGTGGACTCCTGGGGGTCTGCAGAGCCCAGTTTGAGAAACACTGTTCTAGAACATTGACTGGTCTAAGAGCCTGAAATTTTCACCTATCCCTTGTTCTGTATTTTTCAATTTAGAATTTTGCCATATATGGCTATGTTCTCTTCTCTTTACAGCCTAACAATCAGCTATTTTGTCACAGCACTAATTAGAGCAGATCAAACTATTTGCTGTGAACAGTTTATTTGAAGAACGCCAGCCTTCCACCTGTCTGTTCATTGCTTGACTGCTTTACACAAATTTGTTTGCTGTTTATAAATGTTCCATGAAGACCTGAGCTAACATCCATTGAAGTCAATGTAGAGACTCCTCTTGATTTCAATAGGCACTGTATGAGGTTGTAGGTGAACATATTTTAGTCTGTGCGTTTGTGAACTGTGCTTATTATGTGTGTTTCTTGGTCATAATGTCTGCTGTGTGATCAGTGACCTTTAGAAACATGGTAATGTTCTGTTTTCTGATTACTGTTTCATTCATCCAGTCTAATGGGAGAGGGCATGATAAAGTCATTGGGAGAAGATGGGAGCAGCTTATGGAGACATGCCAGCAGGATTAGGGAGACGTTTAGAGACATGCAATTTTTTTTCCCTTTCCATCCATTGTGTCAGACTTCGCATAAGACAGTGCTGTTAGAAAAACTGATCTACTGTAAACTGGAGTTAGATTTAGTATGAGTGTGCCTTTCGTCACAGTTACACAAATAATGGCAGCTGCATGTGCATTTGCAGTCCCAGGTGAAGGTTGAGGTCAGATCCTTTTCTAGCTTACTTATTGCCCTTGTGCCTACACCCTGTCCAGAGTTTTTTTGTAGTCCTAGCAGAGTGTACTCACATACCCTTGTCTCATTTCCAGTGCTAGTGCTCTCCATGTTTGAGAAATACAACTTTACTGTCAGAGCAGCAGTAGGAAGGGATCGCTTGGGCATTTGATATGCTTCCTGTGTGGTCTGCAACTCTGCCCCCATAGAACCACTTGACTCTTGTGCAGCTTTTCTTGCCATCCTTCACCTATCCCTCCCAACATGTATTTTTGTTTGTTTGTTCTCTGATATTAGCATTGTAACAGAGGATAAAACATTAAGGACCAGATTCTTCAGTGGAAGGACTTGCAAAATGAAGTACTTCTCAAATAAGTAAGCAGGACAGAACTGGGCCTTTAGAAGCTGTTTCAGAAATAAACACTTGTTATCAGGTTACTAGACTCCAGAAATTCATTTTCTCATAGCTTAAGACCTTACTCTTCATTCCTTACTTACATTGGATTACTTGTATATCCTTGCAAGTAGTCCCATTGACTTCAATGGGTTTTGGTGATTATTCTATCATCACATTAAATGTTAGATCCCATGTACGGTTCAAGGCTACATAATTTACTATTTAACATCAGTTGTGAAGAAATTCAGTGTCTCTGCTGTCATAGCCTTTCAAAGAGAACTCCCAGACTCTGTCTTGGTGGGCTTCCCTCTAGGCTGCAACATAGCCAGTTAACATGGTTTCAGATGTGTTAACTTTCATCTTAACAGAGTTTTTCCATTGTGATAAGCTACCTTGATTTGAGCTAACGTGACTAAAAAAGCAAACCTTTTTGCCCATCTGTACATAGCCGCAGTGAGTTTGAACATACCATGCACATGCATATTATGTTTCCTTGGGCTTCGGTAAGATTTTTGAAGCGTGAGTTGTTTCAATTGTAAAGCTCTTTTGTTCACTACTGCAGTACAGATAATAATAAAATGTAATTAAATATATGTATTATCAAGCACTGCTCTGATCAATGTTTCAGTTATTTATCTTGTAGTCCATATGAAATCAAGGCTCTCACTGAAGTCCTAATATAGCGATTTCAAATAACATAATTTGGGAACACAAAATCATTCTGGAACTGCCTATGTTTATATACTTACTTCAGTACAAAATAAAGGAGAAAATTACACTCTAGTTTGTCACAATTTTACTATATTAAATTGCTGGGAAAGTCACCATTTCATGGTTCATGTACTCTGTGATATAATTTACCATATGACAAGCTTTTCCCTAGATGCTATGACTTCATTCATTCAGTCGTTACTTTTCAAGTGATAACACTCTAATTAGCTGCCAAACTTTGGTATCCTTTTCATATCCTTCCCAGTCCAAGTGTTCACTTATCTATACAAAAGTGCTACATGACATCCTTGTTGTTTCAGGAGAACACAGTTACCATTCACTGACTGCCTCCACACTATCTAAGATAAGTGTTATGGCACATCTCCCTAATTCAGAGCAAGGCACAAACAACAAAAACTGCCCCACTACAAAAAACTTCATGGCAACAAACTCAAAATGCCATCATCTTATTGGATATTGAGTTACTTTTTCTTATAATACTTCTGAATGCTTAAATATGGCCTGTGCAAGTTATATCGTCTCAAACTCTTGCAAATACAATTTGTGTGCATGAATGTTCAGTTGAGTTCATAACGTTTATCAAGCACTTTGAAGGGAAATTTCTATGCTACTGTATCATAAGTGTGTGTATATATATATATATATATTCCTCTTTTGTGCCAAATTCTACAATTCTTATTCAGCCAAAATTGTCATTTAAGTCAGTTTGTCTTAAAAAAAAAAAAAAAAAGAACACTGCAGGAATTAGTCCTTTCAAAGGGTCACAACCGGAATTCTAAATCTCATGTCTGAAATTCCACATGAACAATTTGGGTTTGATGTTAACTATCCAATTTGTGCACAAACCAAACTGCTGGTGCAATCTGAGAGCTTGTCTGCACAGTAGGGTAATGTGATCTGGAAGGGGGTGTGATTTCTAAAACACACTAATGTGTTGCACAGCAATTGGTCCACATAGACCCTACCAGCATGCACTAAATGTTGCCTACCATGATACATGGCACTACATTAAGGCATATTAAGGATCCTTTAGTGTACCCTAGCAGAGTCTGCATGGACCAATTAATGCACAATACATTCGTGACTTTAGGAGTCACACCCCCATAGTGCGTATAATTCCACTATGTAGACAAGCCTTTTAGAGGCCTCTCTTGAAAATTTGGACCATAAAAAAAACTCCGTGTTGTAGTCCAAGGATTCCCAATTCTTTTCATGCTATATCCTGCACTCCATTCACCCATTCTCAACTAGTTGCTCTAAACTGCAAAATCTTTTATTTTAATTTCTACAATGCTTCAGAGGTCCATTGTGCTTCCAGAAACAGAAGCAATAATTCTATTCTACTACTGAGATTGTCTTGAGCTAGTGTCTTTGGAGGGTTTTTTTAATGTGATTGAGAAAACCCCCTTGTGATGGGAAATCAACACAAGAAATGGAAAACACGTTCATGATGACGTTCTCCTACAAAACAATGGCCGGAGACCTGTTTGTGGTTTGCAGCCCATGTATGGAGACCCTCTAGGCATTGACAGAGCTTGCTACGGTCTCCAAGACTTATTTCTTTGCACACTGAAGCCAAAAACTAACAAAACATGGAATGAATTTCTGCTGGTGACACCATATGGTAGATTAGCAGGTTTATCTTCACTACTTCTGATTGCAAACAAATGTGCATTTGTCATATGTTTGTTGGAGTTTTTTTTTCCCCACCAACTCCAAAGGAGTATAATTTTAACTGTAAAACCCTGTTGAGCATTTCAGTCTCCATGAAGCCACTACACAGCATGTGTCCGTGTTTCTCCTTAATTAATTCTAGCACATCTTCCAGTCTGTAGATCCTGCTGGAGAAAGCTACTGCTATATAGCATAATAGTCTATTGAAATTTCACTTTATGAGTAATTAACAACTGAGAAAAAACCCTAGCATTTTTCTTTACTGTAGCCAGTTATTGAATTGGGCCATATCACCTCTTATGTCTTCTGTTGAAAAATGGAAACCAAAGTCAGAAGGTGCCATTGTTTTTTGTAGGCAATACTATTACTTCTTTCTCAGACCTTCAAAAATAATGTTTCAACAAATGTTGAAATTTGCTTTAGGACAGAAATTCTCTTTTCTAACCAGCTCTAATACTGATAGAAGCATTTAGGAAATGCCAATAATGGTGCATGAGTCGCTCTGAGCTTTAGGCTATCAGAGTTTCCACCTGCATATGCTGCAGAAGAATGGACCCAGCAGTCACCATTCATGGAGTAGGTAATTGTGGACAAAACGGAGAATTTAGCAGGTAGTGATATTATTTATTTGGGCCTTGTTGCTACTTTGTTCAATGATTTTTGTCTGAAATGGTTTACTATGCTAGATTCACCAAAGCACCCTATTACAGCATATATAAATCACTGTTAGCTGATGAGAATCACAACTTGCATAGATGGCCCAGAGCACCACCACTTGTAAATAGGTTTCTTGGATTTCAAAAAACATTCAAAATGTAGAAAACTCTGTCCCACAACAGACTTTCTTCCTAGATGATTAAGGTAAATTCTGGGCTTGATCATGTAGCCACAATATGCTCAAACCTATATAAAGCAATGGTGTTCCATGCACAGAAGAGCTACAGGTTGAGGATGAGTCATATTAATTGTCTATGGCTTGATCCTGCACCAGAGAAGTTGATGGGAGTTTTGCCATTGCCTTCAACAAGAGCGGGAATAGGCCTGGTGTCTATGAACTAACAACTGACTTCTTTTTCCTAGCTATACATACACAGTTGATTGTTACAAACTGCTTCCCAATGTCGTAACAGTCTTGTACTGCCTGGTATTCAGTGTGATAAAGTGTAACTTGGAAAGAATCCTAAAACAGTAAGACATGGCAGTAATCCACAGTTAGGATTTTTAATAGGGTAAGAACAGGATGTATAATCTCAGAAGTTTTATTTGTGGGATTGGGCATGCCTTTCAAGTGGTAGAAGTTTTTTCCTCTGCTTTGCTTTTTAGGGACTGGGTTAGTATATTACAGTATGCATTTTAATAAAGAATTCCATAATATACAGAGAGAAATGTGCATACCCAAGTAAAACCGATATTTTTCTTGGTTTATTTCTGACCACATGAAATATGGTTTCGTGAGCATAATCTCTGCAGTTTTAAGGATTTACGCTCCACCCATTTTATATTTCTTGAACACTGTACACAAAAATAATTCCTTTGGCTCCTACACCTACTTACTACTCTGCTTAAAAAATGGATTCAGGCCTAAGGTATTAGTAACATGTCGTTTCCTAGGTACCAAATATAGGTCAGGCAGTATCACACAGAGGATTCTTTAGTCACTCATACATTTAAAAAGGTGAATATGTAGCTGATCAGAAATCAACTTCTTCAGAAAAGGATGAAGGCCTAAATTTCAACTTGTGCATCTAAAACCGGGCACCGTTAAAGCCATATTTAGCCGTGTTGGGCCAGATTTCAAGGTATTTATACACCTAAAGATGTAGTGGGATTTTCAAAAGTTTGAAATCAATGAGAGTTAGGTGCCTACACTGCTTAGGAAATTTTAAAAATCCCATTAGGTGACTATCTGCATCTTTAGACACCTAAATACCTTTCATCTGGCCCCTACACAAGTGGTCTTTTTTTAGAGTTGATGAGTACTTGGTTCTTCCAGAGAGAGGATCTTATGCTCCAAGTCATCTCTGATAATCAGGCCACATATTAAGGTGCCTAAATATGGTTTGAGGAACCCACATGAAAGTTTTGGTTAGTGTATATCGGGCTAAAAACTCTCTACACTGTCGTCTCCTGTGATTTTTGGTGCAAAGGTGAAAATAAAGGAAAAAATCTGCTTTGTTCAAAATCTGTCAGAGTCTAAGTGTGATTGCCCCTCCCTCCATGTGTTGGGTTACTATGGTTTTAAGGTGTATGACCGGGCAGAGAGCATGTGGTATTGAAGGCTTTTCCATCCTGTTACCCCAGCAAGCAGCAGGGAAACATCTAAACGAATTAGTGCTAACTGACATAATCAATTCCCATGAGTTGCTACTCACTTCTATCTGCCCTTGTTGGGATGGGGCATTGGTAGTATGAAGTACATTTCTAGGTGGAGCTATGCTGCAAGGAGGGCAAGGTCTCAGGCAGTACCATGGAGGGGCCAGCACCCTATAGTGATGCCCTGAAATCCAAAGGATTTACCCTCAGTTCTCAAGACACCCATGGGGACAGGAAGTTCAGAGATTTCAAACTATCACCACATAACATCTGGCTACGTATCTGTCTATTACAAGTTTCTCAATCATATAGACCTCTCTCTCATGCCTATGTTCCATTAATGCTGAGATAAGTGATGCAAGGTTCTATTCTACTCGGGTTCCTACCCATCACTGTTAGTTAACCTGTGTGTGTTGTTTCAAACTATTAAAACAGAATACTGTTTCCAGTTCTGGCGTCTATACTTTGGAAAGGATTTGGAAAACAACAACAATAATGATTTGATGTCTGGAAAACTGGCCTTGCAGTGAGATCTAAAGAAGCTGAGTCTACTTAGTTTAACAAAGAGATGGCTGAGAGGTGACTTGATCACAGTCTATAAGTACCCACGGGGGGAGATATTTTCTGACAGAAGAGGGCTCTTCAGTTTAGCAGCCACAAAGGCAAAATAAGAGCCAATGGCTAGATGTTGAAGCTAGGTAAATTCAGACCAGAAATAAGGCAAACTGTTTACAGTGAGGGTAATTAAGCACTGGAATGATACTCCAAAAGATGTGGTGGATTCTCAGTCTCTTGAAGTCTTTAAATCAGAATTGGATGCTCTAATAAAAAGAAAACTCTAGCTCATCCAGAAGTTACAGGCTTGATGGAGCAATTACTTTGTGCAATTCTATGGCCTGTGTTATGCAGGTTGTCAGACTACGTAATCATAATGGTCCATTCTGGCTTAAAAATCTATTAATCAAGTTAATTATTTCAAAATTTTCCTAGATAACAAGCTGGTACTGAACTTAGGGATCAGTTACATGGGGAAAAGAAATTCACAGCCACTCCAAGAATGTGTGTCTAGTTACATATTGCTGTTTTTCACACCTGCCCCTCAAGCTGGAGACTCTGCACTAACTCACAGGTGGTAGATTGAGAGAGTCTCAGTGGCAACAAGGCTGACAGTGATGTCAGGGGGCAAGAATGCTCAGAAAGAATAACTCAGCCAATAACTTCAGGTGAAAGAGAGACTTGTTTCAGTGTTGCATTATCCCTGGCCAGGCATGAACCCTTCAATACAATGGAGCAAAGCAGTAGTAAAAAGGCCCCAGTTCCAATGGTAAGTTGTCAGTGAAGACTAAGCTGAATTGGTAACCTTCACTTCACCTGTACCTGATTGTAATACAGCCCACATTTCAGAGATAATTATTTTTCTATCTGACACTCAGCTGATGTGTCTGAGTGTCCATTGTTATGAATTATCAACATCAAGGAAGCTGAATTATGAAACTGAGGATATGATAAACTTCATACATGTTAAATAATTGCGCCCCAAATCATTTCAAGCTCTCTCCTTTGCTAATTACCATTGTGCCTCTCATTTGGGGGCTTAGGTTAGATATTTGGGCATTAATAATTGAGAGCTATGCTGGGGAAACTTGTCCACAATATGCCTAGTGCTTTAGGTCAGTGCTTCTAGTCATTCCTTAACACTGACACAATATTAAAATGCTATATTTCTATTGTTTTTTGTGCTAATTGATGTAGAAAGCCTTAAAGATGTGAAAGACTTTGAAGCAATAGTTTGGAAGACCAATCAATATACTGTACTTTGAGGTTAACAGCTTATACTTCACAGCTAATGGTATATTTTCCTCTAGAAAAACAATACAGATGGATTTTCTGTTTTTAGCAGCAAAATCTCCTGTATCAGCTTGAGAAACTAAATGCACACAGAACATTAAGCATTTTGTAGTGGCTGATGAGCATAGTTTAGATATGCCGACAACTGATATATAGTTTGTTTCTTTTATGTTAGAAGTTGCCTAAAAAGAACCATTATTTACATCCTTTATATCTAACCAAGATAAATCCTGAGTCTCATAAATAAGTTTAGCCCTATTTGTTTTAGTGACTTATTTGAGTCTGTGAAGATTTGCTGAGCAGGGGCTCAGCTTGATAATATTTCACCATGCTAAAAATTTGGACTTGATACATTCTTGACACAAGGCACATCATTTCTCATGTGTAAGAACAATTACCTCATGTTTATATAGTATTTAAAGCACGAATAGTGATTAGATTTTACCATCTCTGGCATGCCCAGCATTTACAAATTGCTACTGGAGCCTTAAAGACATTCATTTAATGTTCTTTAATTTGGTGCCCCTTATCTATCTGCAGAAAGGTTCACTCCTAGCACTGGTGATGGGTATGAATTACAGGCCTAGAAATAAATGTCAGAGAAGGAGTAGTTTTTAACTTGAAGATAAATGTGAAGATAGATCTGCCTCCTTGGATCAGTGGGATGATCCGTATATACTGGATATCCTACTCCTTTCCATTGATAAGCTATTCAAATGTGCCCAAAGAGAATGGCAGGCTAGGTCAAATGGCTGCTCCAAAGAAGCCTTCATGTTTGGGAGGGCAAGTATGTCTAAAACCATGGAGAGAGAAGGACAGAATGGAGAATTAGGATTTGTGAATGAATGTGTTATTTGGCAGAAGGAAGGGACTAGTTACTATGATGTATGCTATGTGGAGGTGAGTGAAATTCTTTCAGTATATTATGGAGCTAACCTTCAGAAATACCACATAATATGATAAGTTTGGACGAGATCTTAAAGTGTGATTATACTCTGAAAAATAACTGCAAAATGGACATCCTCTGACCCCCGAATTTGTTTTGTGGTCGATTATTAAAAGTGAAAAAAAATATTTTTCTTTCTGCCTATTTCGTAAATTCAGCCTGGGATCTGAAAATCAAGATGAATTCTTTCTGCTTCACACATCATTAGCACCATAAACCAAGTTTCAGCACTTTAAGTTAGGAAACTTTCCCACTATAAATATTTTTCATCTGTGATGATATGAGAGTAGAAACTAGCTCATGCTCCTATATCTGCACGGGTGCTGCACAGCTAAGAGTGTAAAAAATGTATCTTTGTCAGTACAGTAATCAGGAAGTTCTCTAGATACCCACAGGGGGCAAATCTGTTAAGGAAGGAGAATTAACCGTTCTTCATATTCACTTTTGTGACCATAACTGCAGAAACTGTACCATATATATATCAGTAGTAGACCAGTATCAATATATTGTATATTGTATTTACATATACTGTTAAGTCTATTCTATATTGAGTTTACCTTATCAATGTAGTATTCTTTTTAATACTCTCTGTGTGTGTGTGTGTGTGTAATATATATAATAATCTAATTCTAAGATGAATATATTTATGGCTAGACCATTTGTCTCTGTCTGAGGTAGCAGTCTGGGCTGATCTCCTGACCTTCTTCCCTCAATATGGGTTGTGCTGTTGGCTGTCCTAGACTAATAGACTTGTTATTTCTCTGATACACATATCCGTGTCTGGCAGAGTTACCAACCCACGTATGGTGTTTGCCTCAGGCTTATTAAAATAGCGTGAAAAGTCCTGCAACTCCACCAGGATTGCCAACTTTCTGGCTGTACTTCTGTCCATTATCCTTAAATGATGTATTTTCATGTCCTGGCTATGTAATTGTTTAACCTCAATGAATCACTATCTTGAATTTGTCATGAGTTTGCTAGCAAATAAACATAAATCCTCTGTTAAATTATGACTGGTACAATAAACTAATTGCACAGAACAATTTATTGAATGCCCATCATAAAGAAAGGGTTACACATGACTAAACTAACTGTTCACATTCGTGAAACTGGGTGTCTAACTCACAGGCATTATTGCCCAGTAAAAAATGACTTACTGGCTATGAGAGGGCCCTTAATGCCTTTGCCCTGTGGATCCTCTTGGCCGCCATCCCTTTAGCCACACACTTCAGCTGAACCATAATGCTCTTGTGATGTACTGTTACCAAAGGGCACCTGGAGGTTGATCAGTAAAGAATGAATGAGTGGGTTTTTTTAAATAGAAACTGAAAAAAAAATAACTTTAATTTTTCTTGTGGGGTATCTGTGGCTGATTGAGGGTGAGCAACACTCCCACAGGCTGGCCAAGCCTTTAAAATATAGCTTTAATGGAAACAGACAAATATTTTTAGGTCCAGGCAGGCTGGGGCCTTCAAGGTTTTCAAACAGAGAAAGTCAGAGAGGGCAACACCCCCATAATTTATATCAGTTTTACACAGCTTTCCAAGGTTCCAGTTAGACCATTTGGTTTTAAACAAAATATACTCTTCAGTAAACTAGAAACAGTGGTGGATTTACTTACAACATACATCCTTTCCCTTAAGTGTATAGTTTCTCTTTTTAACACAAAAATGTTTGGGGCACAGTGGAGTAAAAGTTACATAGATTTTTCCACTCGCAGATCTTTACCAGGGTAGATAAAATAGCTTCAGATGGAAACTGATCCAAGAGGTGTGTGCAGTTTAATAATCCTTTTCTGTAATATTCAAGAGAAAAAAGCTCTTTATGTACAGCTCAAAAAATTACCAAAACAATTTTCCAAACATTCCTAACATTCAACTTCCAGGGAAATTAATTTGTATATCTAAAATTAACTATTTCAAACCAAAAGCATTTTGACAGATCAATGAAGTGCTACATCAAAAGTAAACTGATTCCAATGGACCAATTAAAAATTGATTCTTATTGGTAGTATGTATTTACTTGGCTGTTTACAGTTCAAGCCTGGAGGGACAGTTTCCTTCCACAAATAGCCAAGGTGCAGCACTCTTTCCACTCTCTCCCTCTGTAGGGAAAGCATTAGATAAATAAACAGAACAACATTGGCAGCCTTTAGAACCCAGCCTTAAGCAGAGTACTACCATGAGTGAAAGTAATTAGAGACTGTTTGCAAAGGTTGTTCCGAAATTTGTAAACAGCAGCATAAACATCAGGTCAGGTCAGGGAGGGAGGCTGGCAGTTGGTGAGACCCAAAATGGAGCTTGCCAAAGTGTGACATTCCCAGCAGGGAGAGAACATTTGGAAAAACAACTTGATCAAGTTTGATCAACAAAAATCATTTCCTTAAGTGGTGTTTTTTATTTAGAGAATGTGTGGCCTAAACATAAATGATTAAAACTTCCCTTCTTCCATCTCAGTTTTATCACTTCCAGATATCTGTTTACTGGCAATGCTTACAATACATTCATTTCTTAACAGTCCATTTTGAAAATTTTTGTGCTTTTGGTGAGGCCCACAATGAATTGTCTATGCACATTTCCCACTACCAATTGTTAAATGGAGTTGTATTCATACATCTCTGGTGTGTTGATATACCTTAACTTAGAAAAATGATCCACTCTGTAATTCTAGCTTTAACTCTTTAGAAACTGTAAATTCTGGCCATAATTCATGAAACCACTTAAGCACATGCTTACCTTTAAGCAATTGCTTAAAGGCTTTCCTGAGTAGAGGATTTCACGGCATTCTTCTTTGAAACAGGAATATATGAACCCTGGTGTCATGGCCAAAATCTTAAGTTAGCACAAATGTAAAAACCAAATTCCTCCTGAAACATCAACTGGAAAAATTTCCAGTGTGTTTTAAACTAGTGTGTGGCTGTTGTGATCTGTTTGAAATTTTGCTTTCCTGTCTCTCCAGAACTGATTGCAATTCATGCTTGGTGAAAGAATCCCTGGGAGTAGTTTAGGGGTGTGTTTTTAGCTTTTGGGATCCTTACGAATGAAGGGAAGTATAAGATCATTACTTATTATGATTATTCCATGCAAGTTTTTCTATAAGGCACTCATCACAGTAATATCCAAGATCCTCACAAATGTTATAGAATTTATGTCACATCATCATTGTGAGGTAAATTAGTATCATTAAACCACATTTTATAGATGGAAAATTGAAGCACAGAGAATTTAAGGCTTGCCCAAGGTTGTATTGGAAGTCAGTGGCAGAGTTAGGAATAGAAGCCAAACATTGTCTGTCCAATGCCTTAACCACATAACCTCTTAAGTACCGCCACAGGGGCAGTTACCAGATGGTGGTGTTACACAGTTTTATAAGTTTTTTCTTAGTGTGTGTGAGAAGCGTACAGTTTTTGAAGGAATGTTGTATTGGTCTTATTTTTTGCAATGTCTTTTGGGCGCGAGCCACTGTAAACAACAAGAGTTTGCTTCTTCCTTTATCCCTCTAAGTAGAGCCAGTTCTTGGTGCAGCACTGATTTCTGGAAAGCAAGTATTGGTTTTTGAGTTGAGGTTTCTGCAAGAAGAGTGCCTGCTCAAGGACTATTGTATATACATTTTTTTTTTAAAGTTGCACTAAAAATAACCAGAAGATACCCAGTCACTGATTTCTCCTCCAGCCTACTGGGCCCAGACATTAGTTACCATCTGGCAATATAAATTGGCCTGGTCTGTAAAACATGATGAACCTCTGTATTATCTCTGTTACAGTGTTCCAGCAGCACAAAGGGGACAGAAAGCTTCCATAAATGGGTAGATGAGATTCCCCTTCCATGTGGGAATCCCATGATAGTATAAAACTAGCACAGCCAGCTCCACACCCCCTACTTCTGGTCTCCCTGGAGAAGGGGCATGTTGGGGGTGTGCAAAGATAGGAGGAGTTAGACTAGAGCACTCCAGGCCAGTGGGATGTTAATGGTGGAGCTAAGTTGCAGAGGAGGCAAAACTAGCCCCTGGCAGCTCCCAAGCTTAGTGACAGAAAGCTATTTACATTTCCCCACCATGACACTACCCCCCTCGGGTGTGCCTAAGTTTAGAATTCTCATTGGATCACTTGGATCTCTTAATCGCTACTAAATGCACAAGGTAGCTCTATTGTGGTTTACTTTATGCCAGCGTCTTTCCAGGTAATGACAGTCAGAGCACTGTGGCCCCTTGTCAACCCATTAGCACTGGCAGGATCACAGAGTTCAGTACCAGGCTCCAGTTTATTTATGGCTTGTTTAAAAAAAAAAAATATTCTAAAGTTGATTGAATCAACTTAATAGGAGCTGTGAAGTAAAATAAATAAATATGGAACAAATTTCTGCAGTTAGTGGGAATTATCCTATCTGTTTACAAAGGCCATTTAAGCTTACTAGAGGTGTTCATTTCTGTTAGGAGGCCTCACTGAAGAATCAGAGCAGCCTTGCCAAAACTGCATCCAGAATTTCGCAGCAATGTTGTCTTCAGGCACTAATCTTTTAAAAGAAAACACAACTGAAGAGGACTATTAACATTTCCCTGTGGCCTGTAAGCTCTCCCACATTAGTTTTTCCCAAACCACACACCACATAAAAACTCTTTCGAGGCTTCTAGGGGTGGTGGCCTGCACTAAAGACCAAAAAAAGAAGAGCTGTTTTTTTTTCTGTTTTTTAAAGTGAGGCTTCTTAAACTTAAAATCTATTTAATTGTGGTGACTACAGTAGACCCAGAGCATTATGTCTATAGTATGAAGCTAGTCAACAAGGAAAGAATGGCCTGTTGGTAATAAGGATAATAGTTGCAACTTAGAGAATCACTGACCATTTTAAAAGGAGACGTAAGCATTTGTAAGGTGTGCTGGTTTGTGGCCTATTTTAATTCTTACAAGCACTACCATATTTAACTGAACTAAGGACTGGCCCCTAAGCTTTAGCAATACAAGACCCTGCCATTGTGTGTACTCATCTACAGTTTTACATAAGCATTTGCACTTAAGTTTACATTAAAAAAATCAAATTCATATGAACGGAAACAGGCAAACAATGACAGACATACAACTCTGGAATATTTTCTTGCCTCAACCAGCAATATATTTACTGTTTGACATTTAATAAATAATTTGTTGTACATTTAAATAAGCCAGAACTTTCAAACCTGGTGACTAGTGTTAAATAAATAAAGACTTATGTGACTAACAAAGTAACTGACTGTTTTTTTTTCCAGAGGTACAGAACAACCTCTGATCCCACTGACTTCAGTTGAAGCTGCTCAGCACCTCTGAAAAACCAGATCCCAGAGAGTCAGGTTGCTGGTTAGCCTACATGCTCAAGCAGGGGTGTAAGATGACCCTTTGCTATCTATATCATGAGCTGCCATGGGGCTGCAACTGTTGCTCCCACACAGGAGGAGAGGTGAGCTGGCAGAGCTTGGACTCCACCCACTCATCCAAATTCAACAAACAGTTCATCTGAGCTACACAGGAAGGAGAAGTAATCTGTGTCAAGTACAGCAGTAGTGCAGACTACTTCCCTTTGGAAAGGGAGAGGAAGGGAAATCAGCCTTCAGATTGTGACCATGACACACAATCTACTTTCTGGTTTGCCCCTGTGCAGTACAATGACTGTGCTGATTTGCTGTGGGCTTGTTGGAAAGCCACAATTGAGACATAATTTAGGTGCTTAGGTTCTTGACTTTAGGCACCCATGTTTGAAACTTTTGGCCAGTAACAAGTACAATGATTAAAACCTGTATTTTTGGTACCTCTTCCTAGTTTCTCTTTCAAGTTACCCTTTGTAAGAGCAGTACTGACAGTGCTGATGTCATGATATCCACTGTCCAGGGTGGATAAAAATCAATGATTTAAAAAAAATAAAAAAAATAAGATTTTTTAATTTAAATCGGATTTTTTTTTTGATGAAATGCTTTTTGAGGAAAAAAAGCATCTAAAGATACTTTTAATTAAGATACATTATAGCTCAAAGATATCTCATCATGGAATACGGATTATAAATTCAAATTCTATAGTATGAGACAATATATTCATATAATGTTTAAGAAAAGTTTTGTAAATGATTCCAATAGTTCATGGATTAGGGAATCCAATCTTATCGGGTTCCAGGAGCTTCTGTATAGATATTTAGGTTAATCTTTCTATCTACCCAATGGGACTCAGTGCTCAGTCTAGAAGATACCATCAGATAGGCTTAGTTTTGTAGTTCTCAAACTGGATGTGTGTCTCCAGTGATAACATGCTTGTTAACAGCAAAAATGTTTTTAAATAAATAAATAATAGATAGAGGTGAGAAATAATGGACTTCAACGCTATTGTCCCTCTGCAAATTTGTGTACACAGAGTCAGTCCCTTACCTCTCTCTAAAAGTGCAAAGTTTCAAAAAGTTCAGTGAATAGAAGATTGTTGGGGGCAGAATAGATCTGGAAAAGGAGAAGAAGTCTGGAGATAAATGTGAGAAGGGAGGGACAGGCAGCAGAAACAAAAGTGAAACTGTTTGAGCAGCATATTCCAGAAGTCTTGAGTTCTTTCCGAGTGTAGCCTTCGTTCAATAAATATATGTTTGCTGATGATGTTTTAAAGAAAGTCACACCAGTGATCTGGTGGAAGTCACTTAAGCACTTGGATTCAGAGACTGTTGAAGTGATAATCTCACTTTTAACAGCTGTAGCTTCTTCTGCCAGTATAGAAAGAATATTTTCTCTCTTTGGACTAATTCATTCCAAACTGAGAAATCGTTTGGGACCTGAAAAAGCAGGAAAGCTTGTTTTTCTTTTCCAGATTATGAACAAACAGGAAAATGAATATCTGTTTCAATTACCTTTGGTAAATGAAATAACCAAACAATAATTCATTTTCTGATATAGCTTTAAAACTAATCTGAAAAATTTTCAAAATAAATCACTTTAAAATGTATATTGTGTATCTTCTAAAAATGAAACCTACATCTATCTGAGTTGTGAAGAGTATGTATTAAGGTTATAGCAACCCACAAGAATGCCCTATTATGTAGAAATCTATGATTAAATCGAATCTTCCTGACTAGTGATTTAAATCAATTTGATTTAAATCAAATCGACCCTGCCACAGTCCAAATGCATATATGTAGTATTGGCACCTTACCTCTATGCTGCCAACTAGATGAGACTACTATCTCTGAGGCCCAGACTTTCAAAAGGTATTTTAGGCACCTCATGCCCATCAGTGGAGTTAGGTAATTAACTACTTGTGAGGATCTGGGCCTGAATACTTAGGAAACTAAGTTCTGGGACAGCTACAAAGTCTGTTTGTTCAGTTCTGGGATGAAGGTAATTTTATTTCCCTTGTGGCAGGTTAAACTGCAGTGTTGGTGCCTTCAGAAAGGAGTCCTTTCTAGTTCTAAAACAGTAAGGCTTGGTGTACACTAACGAGGTAAGTTGATCTAAGTTACTCTAGTTAAGTAACTTAAATCAACGTAACTTAGATCAACTTACAGTAGTGTCTACACCACACTGTGTAGATGGGGTATGCGCTGTCGACATAGCTTCCGCCTCTTAGGGAGGTGGAGTACTGAAGTCAATGGGAAGCGCTCTCCTGTCGATTTATCGTGTCTTCACCAGACCCACTAAATCAACACTGCTGCATCGATTGCAGCGGCGCCAATTTAGCTGGTAGTGAAGACAAGCCCTAAAATGATGCATTCAGTGAAGGTCTTCAGGGGGCCAAACCTATGTCTACCATTGTGCAGTGCAGTAGTAGGAGTTTAGATGGTCCATGGCTGTTGCACAAGGCTAAGAGACGGCACAAGTAGCCTGCCTCCCCTTGCATTCCTCATTCAATAGCCAGGGGCAATCTCAAATTCTGGCCCTCAGTGGAGTGTGGAGACTCCCTCTATTTACTGCACAGGACACACATCCCCAAAAGGGGCAGAAAGGAGGTGAGGCCATGATCCCATTCCCTCGAGATTCCCAGTGCCCAGGAAGGCACAGTTCTTCCCCGAGTAGCTAGTGGAGCATGTAGCTCTGCACACCCACTGCACAAGGCAGTGCCTAAAAGGCCCAGTGTAGCTCTAAGTGTTTATAGACACCATGGGTGCTGAAGAATCAGCCCACATCTCACACAATGTAATTACTGCTGCACACCCCTTCTCCCTATCTCCTTGGCACCCCAAGTTTGCCCCATGTCACATGGTGGGTAAAGAAGTGTGGCATGAGAAAACTGATTGTAGCCATGGGCAGGTCTCCTTATTCTCAGACTTAAATGGCAAACTCCATTTTGCAGCAGCCATTTTGTTTAAGCTGATTTTTTCCTGAACGCTTGCACCTGAGTGTCCCCATTTGCCCAGATATGTACTGTATCATTCCCTTGCTCACATGACTATCTCCCCCTAATTTTGGCTGGTGTAGGATATGAGGCCCCCAAGTAGGTGTCTGTGTGCGGGGGCTGAGGGAAATGAGTTAAGCTGGGGAAATGGGAATCTACGTAGCTCAGAAGACAGCTAATCTCTGGTAGGTAAAAAATAAAAACTGTATTGCTAGGAGACTGCTTTTAACTGTAGAGATACAGAGAAGTTAAATATCTTCTGGCATATCAAATTTGCCATCTTCAGCCACTTTAATTCTTCTGAGTTGTCTTTACTTGAATACTCATAGTCCAAATCCAGTCCACATATGACTATTTCATAGGAAAGCTTCTATAGACATGTGACATCTGTTTGGATTTGGGAAGTGTTCTCTCCCCTTTTCTCATTAGATATAGCAAAATTATAACCATTTGAAGATCCAGACTGTTTACTAGCTTTATGCCATGGGCAGTAATAATAAACCAGGGATCCCCAATGACTGGTAAGCAGAGATATGGACATTTTAGAAAGTCATTCTCAGAGCTTCAGTCAAAGTTAAGATCTGAATTTGTTCTGCAGACTTTAATTATTCCAGAGTCTATCATGCCAGATCCATTATAAAGCTGTGTATTAAAATCCTACATACTGTAGTGAGATGAACTTTTTTCCAATGGCTGGTTTTATAGAAACCTGGCACCGGAAAACACATTTCTGTTTCATTATTATGACATATAAAAGTTTAATGGGTTCTCAACATATTCTTTTTTTAAAAAAAATCATTAGCACATGCTGAAATACACAATGTATTGGCAAATGCACAGTAGTCCTCCTTTGACACAAAATTTCCCAATGCATTTCTAAAACTATGTGAGATCATCCCTAAAACAGAGGAGGAGTATTGAAATAAAACTTATGCTCTATATGGAAAAATTTCCCAGATCATTTGTACGGTACTTTGTATGTGAAAAGGCAGCCTGAATGATTTTTTAAAAATTGTCTAAATACTCTAATCTACAGTTCATTTATTTTTAAACCCAGTTCAAACAGTTTCATTATAACACTCTTTTCACTGTAGCCCACTAAATTCTTGTTTGGCAATCAAAAATAATATTTAGCACTTACATAGCACATTAGGTTTTCAAAGTGTTGTACAAACATTAAGTAATTAATGTTTGTACAACCCAGATTAGCCTTATAAAGAGGCTGCAGTGAGTGTATTGAATATTTTCTCCCTCTCTATTAACAAAACATTAAAGGCGTTGATGTTGTACAAACACAAAACTTGGGCATAGCTTGAAATAATCCACCTGTTGTTGATTTTGGCCAAACTATGGATAATCTCAAATTTGCATTTTACCTCTTAGTATTATCAAAAAATAAAATTCCAACTTTTTTTTCCTTGCTTTGGTACTTGACAGCAAGTAACAAAGCAGACAAATCTTACAAATACCTTATCTTTCTGTATGTATGTCCAATCAGAGATGCAGGAAGCAATTTTAACTGTACATCTAATAGTTATTACCATTTTAGATTTCACAAATGTACTCCAAATACTAATAAAGGACTTGACTCTGCAAACAATTTTGCACACATGTAACTTGAATCGTAAGAATTGTCCCATTAACTCCAATTGAACTACTAGACATATGCATAAATGTTTGCAGAATTATTTCTTTTCCTCTAATGTCTTTCCTGTCTTTACCTTCACATAGATAGATATACACGATGAGACTAGTCTGAGTCTTTCCTTTGAGTCAATGGGAATTTTACCATATTTTTTAAAGAAATGTTTTAGAACGTGTATGTTTGTAATACGTTAAAAAGTAATCATATGGCCATCTGACACAGGACATTTCAAGTAAGTTAGGACAAAATGTTTTAGAACGTGTATGTTTGTAATACGTTAAAAAGTAATCATATGGCCATCTGACACAGGACATTTCAAGTAAGTTAGGACAAAATGATTACCTCATTTATAATAAGATGGATTCTAAACATCACTGCACAAAATATTCACAAAAGTCAAAGTTAATTGGGCTCCTGGACCCACAATAGCATAATCATCATTTAAAAATATTAATTGTATAAATATTATGGAAATAACAGCATAAACACAAATGGAAGTTTCTGACTGACTGTCAGTGATGTCATATCCACTTTAATATCCCATAAATATATGTCAGATTTATAATTAAGGCTCCTTCCCTCGAGGCAGTGTCTTTACCCCCTCAGGGCCTTTCTGGCCCCAGATCTTTAGCTGGACCACTAAAGTTCAGTTCCCCTTCTGGGGTACCTCAAAGTCCGGGCCACTTTCCCAGTGACAGGTGGGTGAGACCTAAGCCTGCCCTTTACTCTGGGTCCCAGCCCAGGGACCCTATAGATAGCAGCCCAATATTATATTATTATTATTGTTATTTAATGTCCCATTAAATAAATTGTGTTGCTGCTATAGTTCCCTGGGCCACTTCCCCATGGCTCCAGCACATTCTTCACCCTTACCTCAGGGCCTTGTCCTTGTGGAATCTCAGCAAGCAGCCTGGAGCACCATCCACTGTCCTCCAGCTCTAACAAGAAACTGTTCTTAGTCTGGCCCAGCAGCTCTTCTTATACTAGCCACTCTAGGCAGCTTGGAGGACCTCTCTACTGCCCTTTTTTGGGGTGCAGAGTGGCAGGGCCAAAAGGCCTCCAGCAGGGGGCCTCAAGGCCTAGTTCACCTGGTCACACTGAGACTTAAAAAAAATCAGCCTTAGGCGAATCCCTGGCATGGAAAATTTCAGCTTGAATGGTTAAAGTCTGACAAAAGTTATAAGAAGCACAGGGTCTTAAAATGGGAAATATCAGGCAACCTTAACTACAGTCAGCACTACAGCTCCACCTATGAAACTTGTTTATTCACACAGAACATAAGAAGGGGAGAGACAAACAGGAAAACTGTATGAGGTGATCCTAGGCACATGTCTTCTTAATTCCATGATTTCTCTTTTTTTAATATAGCCACTCTTCTTCTTTATGTCCCAGTTCCACAAGTGTAACTGAGGGCAGAATCTGGCCCAATATATTAAAGAGGATTCACACTTGTAGGGAGACAAATGAATGCACCCTAGGTTGTAAACAAAACCATGGAAACCTAAAAATCCACATTTTTTCCTATCCAGGAAAAACTGGCTAAATTCATCAAGTAAACTGTTTGCTGCAGATAATTCACTCAATGGTAGAATACACGAGATAAAGGACTCCAGTTTTTAATACTTGAATTGTGGAATGGAAGACATTCACACTGCATGTTAAATGTTCTCCCCATAATTTTTTCAACTTGCTCTTGATTCTGTGCATCACTGTCTAATATTCTTCAGAGACAAACCAGGGTGTTTTTTTTCCCCTGAGAAAAGTTTGGAAGAACAATTGACTTTGTTTCTTTCAGGGTCTTTTCTTTTTCAAAAATGAAGTTAGCTTTTTTATAATGAGCCTGAATTTCTCAAACTATCTATGGTTAGATGGTTGTCTCAGATTTTAGCCACCTAAAACAATTGGTACCAATCCCCTGATCTAACGAGAGCTACTCTTTTCAGCCTCTATGGATCCATTGGAAGCCATGAGGTGCAATACAGTGATCTCAGGTAAACATTACCGGCTCCTGACCCTGGAAAGGGAAAACTCAAAGTTCTTTTGGAAATGACACATTGTGACCTTCAGTCTGCTGTAGCACATTAAGTCTGATAAATGATCAGAAATGATGACTAAAACAAGCATCTGCGAGAGCGCGTTTTGGTTAATGTACCCAGCAGTTAACCTTATGTAGTCACATTGCATAGTGGGCTCATTTGAAAGCCATGTCTGCCTAGCTAAGAATAAACAAAGTATTGCAGCACCATTAAAAAGTTTTCTACATCTTCCTTCTGTGTTAATGTGGTTCAGTGCTTCTGTCATGAAAATGAACTAAACGGAGAGTTTCCCACACTCCCTATCACAAAGAGTGCACTATATTGCTTTTGTGATGAAGGCATTTTATACTTTCCTGAACACATGCAAGTTCCAGGAGCAAACTATGATTTTCATAGTTTGCTCCTGGAACAAGAGAGGCCTGCATGATAAAACAGGGATAATCCCAAAACAGAAAATAAAAATCAAGATGATTTTGCAACCATACAGTTTGTCAGGCTGTAGAAAAACAAGCATATAACACTCAGAATAAAAGTCTACATAGCTGTAACCTCAGCTTTTGGTAAAAAGATAGTACAAGATTAAAAACTGGTTTGCAACATACTCTGAAGAAATGTTTTCAGTTGTATTGTGCATTTTGCTTCAATATCTCCACCACAACATGTACCCCTCTCGTGAGCCATGTGCTAACCTCAGAGTGTCCAAGAGCACATTGCAACAAAAAGCAAGACAATGTGCTCATGCTCAGTCGTACTGGCTTGATTGTGCAAGAAGATATAAACATCCTTTGAGGATGGAGATCTAAGAGGTATGTAGATTAGAATCAAGAAAGCAACAGTTTCTTCAGTCAAGAAGACTACCCCACTTAAATCTCTGAATGGAAACTTCATCACTGACAGAAGCAAACAGATGCAATGCTGGGTGGAACGTTATCATGAACAGTATTCACATGACACCATTGTTTCTGAAGCAGCACTAAATGTGATCCCCAGGCTCCAGACTATCGATGAGCAAGAAACATAAAACCATCTATAAATGAGTTTGAAAAGGCAATCACCTTTCTGGCACAAGGAAATGCTGCAGGAAAAAATGGAATTCCAGCTGAAGTACTGAAACAAGGAGATCAAGTTATGCTTTAAAATCTGCACAATGTTTTGTGTGCCTGCTGGAAGGAAACAGGGCTACCACAGGATACTAAGGATGCCATCATCCTAACATGGTATTAAAAAAAGATCAGAGTGATTTCAAAAACTACAGAGGAATTTCTCTCCTTAGTATTGCTGGCAAGGCATTCACATGGATCATTCTCAAAAGATTGCAAGTTCTTGCTGAATGTGTATATCCAGAGAGTCAGTGTGGTTTCTGTGCCAGTAGATCTACTATAGACATGGTCTTTACAACAAAGCAACTTCAAGAAAAGTCTCGAACAAGGAAAATCTCTCTGCATGGCCTTCATAGATATTACAAAGACTTTTGACCTGCTTAGCAGAAAAGGCCTTTTTCAATTTCTAGAGAGAATTGGTTGCCCCCTAACCCTCCTCAGTCTGATTTCATCTTTCCACAACGGCATGAAGGCTACAGTCTTATATGATGGTGAACAATTGACCACTTTGACATCTGCAGTGGTGTCAAACACAGATGTGTTTGGCACCCACCTTCTTCAGTATATTCTTCTCTGTTGCTTCCTCATGCTTCCTCATTCATCTTGCACCAATGACATACATCTCCATACAAGATCAGATGGAAAACTCTTCAGCGTTGCCCATCTATGAGCAACAAGCAAAGTCAGACACCAACTGATGAGAGCTTTTTTGCTGAGATGCAGTGCTTGTCAAACATAGCAAAGAGGAGCTTCAGCAACTTGTAGCAAATAGCTTTCACTAGTTTGTGATGAATTAGGACTAATCATTACCTCAAAGGTCCTCAAAGAATCTATCCTGAAGCACTTACACGAGAGGAAAGTGATCAGGAACAGTCAGCATGGATTCACCAAGGGAAGGTCATGCCTGACTAATCTAATCGCCTTCTATGATGAGATTACTGGTACTGTGGATGAAGGGAAAGCAGTGGATGTATTGTTTTTTGACTTTAGCAAAGCTTTTGACACGGTCTCCCACAGTATTCTTGTCAGCAAGTTAAAGAAGTATGGGCTGGATGAATGCACTATAAGGTGGGTAGAAAGTTGGCTAGATTGTCGGGCTCAACGGGTAGTTATCAATGGCTCCATGTCTAGTTGGCAGCCGGTGTCAAGTGGAGTGCCCTAGCGGTCGGTCCTGGGGCCGGTTTTGTTCAATATCTTCATAAATGATCTGGAGGATGGTGTGGATTGCACTCTCAGCAAATTTGCAGATGATAACTAAACTAGGAGGAGTGGTAGATACTCTGGAGGGCAGGGAAAGGATACAGAGGGACCTAGACAAATTGGAGGATTGGGCGAAAAGAAATCTGATGAGGTTCAATAAGGATAAGTGCAGGGTCCTGCACTTAGGATGGAAGAACCCAATGCACAGCTACAGACTAGGGACAGAATGGCTAGGCAGCAGTTCTGCCGAAAAGGACCTAGGGGTGACAGTGGACGAGAAGCTGGATATGAGTCAGCATTGTGCCCTTGTTGCCAAGAAGGCCAATGGCATTTTGGGATGTATAAGTAGGGGCATTGCCAGCAGATTGAGGGACGTGATCGTTCCACCTCTATTCGACATTGGTGAGGCCTCATCTGGAGTACTGTGTCCAGTTTTGGGCCCCACACTACAAGAAGGATGTGGATAAATTGGAGAGAGTCCAGCGAAGGGCAACAAAAATGATTAGGGGTCTGGAACACATGACTTATGAGGAGAGGCTGAGGGAACTGGGATTGTTTAGTCTGCAGAAGAGAAGAATGAGGGGGGATTTGATAGCTGCTTTCAACTACCTGAGAGGTGGTTCCAGAGAGGATGGTTCTAGACTATTCTCAGTGGTAGAAGAGGACAGGACAAGGAGTAATGGTCTCAAGTTGCAGTGGGGGAGGTTTAGGTTGGATATTAGGAAAAACTCTCTCACTAGGAGGGTGGTGAAACACTGGAATGCGTTACCTAGGGAGGTGGTAGAATCTCCTTCCTTAGAAGTTTTTAAGGTCAAGCTTGACAAAGCCCTGGCTGGGATGATTTAATTGGGGATTGGTCCTGCTTTGAGCAGGGGGTTGGACTAGATGACCTCCTGAGGTCGCTTCCAACCCTGATAGTCTATGATTAGCACAAGACTAACCAATAGCACAAGATGTGTTCGCTATTGAAACCTGTGATGCAGTCAACACCACTCTAGAGCTTTGTGCACACATTCTGCTATCTAGGATAATCTTTAGATGAAAAACCTAATTCTTACATCAGACTGGCAGCTACCATATTTGGTAACATGACCAAGCCTGTGTGGGATAACAGGAAACTAGCCTTGACCAGATGTGTGGTTTTGAGCATGCTGCTGTATGGTGTAAGACCTGGAATGACTATAGCAGGCATGAGAGAAGGCGAAACGCCTTCCATGCCTGCGGTCTTCACTGTATTCTAAATATCAAGTGGGAAGCCAAAGTTCCTGACATCAAAGTACTTGAGAAAGCAAAATTGCCAAGTATAATCACTACTCTCAAACACAGATGTCTCAATTGGCTTGATCCTCTGCATCAGATGGATGCATTCCAAAGGATTTCCTATATGGAGAACTTCTGGATGCTCCCAGGCCACTAGGCCAGCCTGGGCTCAGGTTCATGGATGTTTGCAAGCGGGACTTGAAAACTTTCAACATCGACACTGCAAGCTGGGAAGATGCAGCTAGTAACAGGACATGCCAGGGGGCTGTGCTGTGCCAGGGAGTCCCAGAGGCTGAAGAGAGGTGGTTGAGAGAGACAGGAAAGCAAAGAGGAAAGTGCAGCAGGCCTCAACTGCTAGTCATTCTCTGGCTTCATCCTCTGGCCCTGCACCTTATGCTTGCCCTATTTGTGGGAAGGACCATCGCTCGAGAATTGGACTTATTAGTCACTCACAATGTTGCAGCATGACATACATTAATTGAACTGCTTTGCTGCTTGCACCATCATCCTTCTAAATGGACAGTTGCCACCATTCTAGAAAACATGGACCCAGATCCTGCAAATGCTGATGCATTATAGTTTACTCACGTGCGTATTCCCATTGTATCTGCTGTATCATTGTTTCATGATGATTTATTCTGTATTGTATTTGAAGTATCTATAGGCATCCCAGCTGTGTCTGTGGAGGAGGGTGAACTTTATAAAATATTATTTATTTAGTATTAAATGAAATCCTGGTTTTCGTGGCTGCCAAACTCCCACTCTTTCCAAACAGAGGAATTCCTCCCCTACCACTGCTGGGAACAATATTGTAGAGATACTGCATATGCACGGTGCATCCATGAGTCTGTGTGATCGGGAAGTTCTCAGGGGTCCATGCACTCAGAAGAACAGAGCTGTCAGATGGGACATGAACTGTGCCCATCAGACAAAAGACCCAACCCTCCTGAAATCAGGAAGAGAAGGATGCATTGCTCCTTGGGTTCACTTCCCTAAGGAAACAAAGTTATTTGTGTGGCTAGGGAAGGGAAGCATTTTGTCTCTCTCCTCTCCCTCTGCACTTCTCTACAGGAGTTATTGCCTACTGTGTGGGGAGAAAGGATTGCCAGAATCCCTGCCGGGAGTGAGGGATACTTGGAGGGGAACGCAATTACATGAACTTTCCACTTCTTTAGGCAGCTCTGATGCTCTCAGTGTGAAATAAATATGAAGTCTCTTGGCCTCCTCTTGCACCTGGTCAGAACAGGTCAGGCTGGTGTGGTGCTGGAATACATGAGTAAAAGGTGCTTACATGCCCTCATTCCCCCATTATATGTACCCAGGATGTGCTCCATTATTAAATGCCCCTTAAGGAGTTGCACCAGGTATGAGTTTGGCCCAGCACGTCTCACTATGATTTTACTTTTACATATATGTGGTAGCATGAACAAATCCCACATCTGTGCAATTACCAGACTTGCTATGCTCTTCTTTCTTTTGTAGTTAGGCTTTATACTTGCAAATCCATTAGAATTCTTTGCACTATGTATTGTTGAACTATTTTCATGTTTGAGCTTGGCTGCAACTGGGAATAATTTTTTTTAAGTTAGCATCTTAAGCAAAGGAAAATAAACATTAAGTCAGAATTTCCTGCAGGGCAGTGGGAGGGAGAGAGATCAGATCAGCTGGAAGATGTTTGTGTCATTTTCCCAGGATGAGCTCTTTTAAATGCATATACACACATACTACCTCTCCATTTATAAAATCTATACAAATTTGCATGCAAAAATGGAAGGGGTCTGTGTCTTTCAAATGTAAGATTTACAATAGGATAAATTCATCCTTATTGTAACTTTTCGGCAGTTAGTGCAGTTACTCCAGAGATGCCTTTATAGAAAAATCCCATAAAAATGTAAATCTGTAGCTGAGGCATCGAAGGGAAATTTGAAAGTGAAACAAGCACACTTAGATCTGCTGTATCCCATAAACATTTGTTTAACGTCTTACGGCTCTCCATAAAATGCAGACTCAGGAAGATGAGGGGCTCAGTCTTGCTGTTGTTGATGTCAATGAGAATTTAGTTAGTGATGGTTGATGCAAAGCCCATTACAGTCAACAGAAAGGCTCCCTTTGATACAGTGTGCTTTGGACTGGCTTTAAGGACAGTGGAAGCAGGATGTGGAGTGCTACATCCCTAAAGAACTATGGGCCCAATTTTGATCTTGGCTACATGGTATAAACCCAGAGTAATTCCAGTGATGTCAATGGAGTTCTGCCAGATTTACATCAGTGCAAATGAGCTTGGAATTTGGCCTTGTGTGCCATATTTGTGTGCATTTTGAATAATTTAAAATAAATTTTCCACCTTAAATGAAATGCGAGTATTATCTGTTTTATATATAAACTCCTTGCTCTTTATTATTTAAAATGTCCAATGTAGTAGATGAAAACATAAATATTGACTGCAGCTGTAGAATTTAATAAAACCTCAGGTTTGAGCTAGCAAGTGAAAAAAATATATATTATTGGAAACTTATGGTCAAACTTGAAGCTTAAAGGAAATATTTTAGCACTATCACAATATTAAATTGCAATCATTATTTAATTTATCTTCTCTGAAATGACTTAAGGGAAGTACACCAAAAGCTCTATTTACGTAAGCCAGGAAATAAGTCAGTGATCAGCTAGGTGGATGAAGTAATTGAAAGCTGACAAGGGACAGTATAATGCCACTATTGTAATAACACTTAGAAGTATTGTTTGATTTTTGACTTGGTTAGAAATAAATGTTGCACTGTTTTCATTTCATCAAAAAAGCAAAGCAATAAAATAAAATGTGTTCCTTTTACTGAATTCTTGATTTTTTTTTTTAAATTGAAAAATATCAGCTTTGGCACATCTGGAGGAAAGGCATGTTACCCACAATTACCAAGATTTTGAAAAAATATATATATATGTATTCGAAATTAAGGTATTCACCATTCAGTGCTTCCAGAAAAAAGTCTGAACCCCTGGGCAACCTGTGCATTTCAATTGTCACTTTGAACTCTGGAACAAAGGGTAGACTGTAAAACCAGTTTATAAAAAGTATTATGAGATACCACAACTGGCATTTTTATGACCTTATTAAACTACATTCAAGTGGCATAAATTATAAGTAATGAAAGTAAAAAGGATCTCTGGCTTGATTTTAATATCAGGATCATGCTTATTAGTTTGAGAGGTTTTTCTGACTAGAAGGGATTTTTTGTTGTTGTTTTCTTACCTTAGCAGCCAATATTATGTGGAAGTCATAAATGTCAGATTCCATTAAAATATTTTTGTTCCTAGAATAACATCACTATTAAATTATGTGGGAGTAATGAGCAGTTTTTCTCACTAAGTAAATCTAAACGTGTTAATTTAGATTCAAAGCATTCCACCTCATTATGAAAGACACATTAATTTACCAAGTTTGGAAGTATACACTAGTATTTACACTCCAAAAAGTCTTCATTCTTTCAGGAGTGATGGTCCAGATAGTTCAGGGCTTTTACAGTACCCAACGTTTGTGTTAGTAAGACATCTGCAGACCTTGGCTGAAGGTAAACTCATTTTGGGCCCAGTCCTTACACAAGCCCCAATACTGTGCTACCTTAGGGGCATGTTTACACTGCAATCAGAGGTATGATTGCAGCACATACAGACGTACCCAAGCTAGCATTGATCTAGCTAGTTCAAATAACAATAGCAACAAAGTGGTGGCAAGGTGGGCAGCAGCATGGGCTAGATCCACGTGAGTACATACCTGGGATCTCAGGTAGGGTTATACAGCTGTGTTGCCATGGCTTCATTGCTATTTTTATTCAAGCTAGCTAGAACAAAACTAGCTTGGGTATATCTATATGTGCTGCAGTTTCACCTCTGACTGCAATGCAGACATGCCCTTGGTGGGTGCCTTAAGCCCAAAAGTAGCTTAGGGCAGGTCTACAGTACGGGGGAAAGTTGATCAAAGCTACACAATTTGAGTTACGTTAGTAGCGTCAATCAACTCATAAGTGGAGACAAGCCCTTAAATCTATTGGTCTGGAGGAGCCAAAGAGCAGAGATCCCGCCACAAGTGTGATCTTGTGTTCTCTTGTATGTCAGAGAGTTGGGTTCTCTTGCAGGTTTCTGCAGCTCATCATAGCTAAGGAAGTAACATGTGAGTTGGCCAATGGCAAAATTATTGGTGCAATTGCAGTTTGCCTGTGTAAAGACTTCAGTACTTGGCCCTGTGGAAGTTTTATTTGAGCAGGGAGCGCAGAATTGGGCCTTTAGGTTCTCCTTCCTTTATAGAAAGTCCATCCTTTAGAACAGTGTTTCCCAAATTTGGGACACCGCTTGTTCAGGGAAAGCCCCTGGCGGGCCTGGCCGGTTTGTTTACCTCCCTCGGCCCACGCCACTTCCCGCAGCCCCCATTGGCTGGGCACAGCGAACCGCGGCCAGCGGGAACCGCGATCGGCTGAACTGCCAATCAGCGGTAAATAAACCGCGATTGGCGGTAAGCAAACTGGCCAGGCCCGCCAGGGGCTTTCCCTGAACAAGCGACATCCCAAGTTTGGGAAACACTGCTTTAGAAAAAGGCCTGTACTTGAAACGTCCTGTGGTATATTACAGAACATGTACCAGTAAGTCCCCCAAATATATTTTAAATATTTAAAGTATTCTAGATTTTCATATGTCTAGATTGTCCCTGCCCTGGTGCGGGGAAAAGGGCCCAAGAATCTCTCTTCATGCCAATTCCCTTCATCCTCCATGTTCCAGGGACAATACCATCCCTGTGCTGGAGGGCATGATGTTCTGCGCACCTCCAGGCTACCTCCCCCCTCCCTGACACCTCTTTTTTACACCTGTGCATTGACCTGCCTGGTCACAGAGAGGGCAGCGTGCTACACCATCTCCTCCCCTTCCTTTCCCTCCAAACGTGAGCGAACTAGAGAACATTGTGCCTTCCTCCGGCACAATCCCTGCCACAGTTTGCCCAGGAAGGGGTAGCTTTGCCCACCCTCCTGCAAAGGCGACTGGCTAAATACCACAGTATGGTCCATAGTTTGTTGTAAAGGGTAAATGTGGATTTTATTACGCCATCTTTTTTTTTTTTTTTTTTTTTTTTTTTTTAAAGGATACCAGAAAGAAAACAAAGGATTATTCAAAGCTTTGGGAAGGCAATAGTAGCTATGAATGTCATGGCTACTATTGTCATGACATGAATGTGAAGTTATAGAATTACATCCATAAAGCTGCCCCAGAACTGGCAGGACCGAAGAATTTAAAAAAAACATGAATGTGAAGGGAAATAAGGAGATCTCTGAATAAGTCACAGGAATAACAGACGTTTAAAATCTGGACAAAAGAATATGAACAAAGCTAAGGGGAAAAGTCAGAACAATGTGCTCTTACCAAGATAGGTTGAAGTAAATAAACATTTGTAAGTGAAATAGTCTCACTGAAATGCACAATCACCCTTAATCATTGTTTTCACTTTTTTTAATGTTGCATTTTGTTACAAATTCATACAGGAGCCTATAGTTCACATGAAGACTGCTTTTACATTGGGAACTTGAAGAGTGGTCTGTCAGGTGTTTGATACAAAAACTGCCATTTCATAAAATTGTGAATAAAGAAAAACTGAAGGGGTGCAAAATCCCACAGAACACTGAAAAATAGGTTTTTAAATTCTACACACACAAATCTCCGCCTGAAAGCAGTAGAAAAGAAATGAAAGCTGGGGCACACAAGAGACATTCTCCAGAGTACAGTTTGACTGACTGGTAGAAGTTTTAACTTTCACCAGAAGACATCTCTAAAATTATGGTGAAACAAAATAAATAGGCCATAACGATCATAAAGGTGCAAAGCAATAGGAGGAACTGGTGTTAACTTAGACTACAATTTATAGTTGATTAAACTTGACCCTCAGCTTTGAATATGACTTCCCTGTAAGAAATCAAATAACGTGTTTATACCTGCTGAAGGACAGGGTACCTGCAATATGAAACATAGCAGGGCTGCAGCTGGCATTTTGCTGTTTGAGAAGATGTGTTTTGTATTGGTACAGCAGATTTAACTAAAGAAGCTTGTCCACTGAAGTAGTAACCATGTGGTATATACTTGACAATCAGGTGGTGTTGTCACAGAATTTCAATCAGATGGAGTAAGATTACACTTAACTCATGGAATTATTAATAGAGTATGAAGAAAAAAATAAGTTAAAATAATGTAACGGTGGCATTAGTCACTACCTTATCCACTTTCAGATTTCCCCTTAAAAACCCACTTCTGTCTTGATGACTAGAAGACACTGCCAGCAAACAATGGCGGGCTTAAGCCAAGGCTAATACATGTTACCTCATCCTCCTCTCTCTCTCTCCTGCCCCTGTCTGTTATGCTCACCTGTTGTGTCCTGTTTTAACATTGTAAAGTCTTTGGGTCAGGGATGAACTATTTAGTAAGTGTATGTACAACACCTAGCGTGATGGGGCATTGATCCATGAATAGGGCCCTTAGGTGCTATTGTAATTTAAATAGTAATAGTAATTAAGATAGGACAAGTGAAGAACCTCATGAACTACAGATGTATTCTGAATCAATTCTTAGTGTTATACATAATCCTCACAAAACTAATGAGGGCCTAAACTACCTCACAATCTATTGATCACATTTTAAACTTTTTTGAAATCACTTTACTCCCTGATCATAGGAATAAATAAATGCCTAAGCTAAAAAAAGTAGATTCAGGACAAACATGACACAAAATCGTGCCTAAAGAAAATGTGGAAAGAAAAATGAGTCTCAGAGAATAGGACAAAATTTCTGTAGAAGCTCTTAAGGAGTCTATGTGCCTGGACCATGGCAAGATGATAATCGAAACCAAGAAGATAAGGAGGTGAAGAAAAGAAGGAATGCTGGGTGTCGGTCTGAAGCACAAGTTGCCTGTATTTAAAAAGACTGTGATGACAATGTGGCCAACCTTGTGGAGTAGGAATGTGGGTAGTTACAAGGGTGACTGAGCAGAATATAGCAACTGGGCAGCAGAGCAGAAAAGATTTGTATCACTTCGAGATGGTGCAAACAAATACACAAGAACAACCCAAATTAGAATATTGAAGACTGGATGCTAAACTGAAAAGGGTTGATTGTATGGTGAATTGAAGAAATTAAGTGTGAATTGTGGTCTGATGGAATGGGCACCACTAGCAAAGGCCTGCTAGCTATGAAAATGAGAGGTTCGCTGAATTTGTGCAATCATGTTTGGCTTAGGACACAGATTCTGAGTACTTGGTTGGATTTTCATCCATCAGCGTGTAATGCAAATGTGCAAGATGCTATTGAACAGGAAAGAGCAAATCAGATTAGAAACATGTTAAAAATAATTATTGTCTTGTGGAATTTCAGCTTTAAGCACTCCAAGTGTCCGGGCAGGCCTATTTCTAGTTCCATAGATAAAAACATTAGGTTCCAAATATCTGATTGTATATTTCTTTTAAAATTTTCACTCACTCTGTTGCCAAAGGTTGATGGTACATGTACAATCATTCAGAACTCAAAAATGAAAAATATATGGGGGGTTCTCTATCTAAGACTGATGTGTTCTCTCTCTCGTGTTAAAATGTGACTTCTAGTCATATCTGATCATCAATTCAATGTCAATCTATGAGCCAGAAACACTACAGAACTTTAACAATGTCAGCACCCTCCCCCCGCAAAAGTAGTCTTTTTTGTATGAAATGAATGCTGTATAAATTTGGTAGCAGTTAATGTAATACAAAGAACAAAATCAGTGCATCGTGTGATTAATGATGACTGTAGCATAGTATACTACCTTCTTCCTTTTATAAAGGATATGTCTTCATTGCTTTCAGGTAGCCCTGATATTACAATGATATTTGAAGGGTGTCTGCGGATCTCTGGTAAGCTGAATTCATGTGTCTTTTTTTTCCAATGAATCAGTAAAGCTGTATTATTTTTCCTTTGAAATCTCTGTGATGGAGGGTTTCCACCATCCTTAAGGAATGTGTAGGCATGTCTGATAGACAGGGTTATATAGTGCATCCATCTGTAGTTCCAGGGTGTATGAAGTTAGTCCCTGGGTACGGATAACATGAGGTGTGGTCTGCCAGAGGATGCTTTTTATTAGTCACATCTTTAGCTACTTGAGGAAGGGAAGCATGTAATTTAAGATACTAAGAAGCTGCTTTAAATATGTGTAAGGCATCAAAGAGATGAAAACAGAGCAAGGAATATAAGGTCCTAAATAAAGCAGGACTTCTAAATGATTTTTAAAATGAAACATCAGCGACATTAGGGGGAAGGAAGGAGAGAATGAGTGAGCTACAAGCCCTATATAGGTTTCAGAGTAGCAGCCGTGTTAGTCTGTATTCACAAAAAGAAAAGGAGTACTTGTGGCACCTTAGAGACTAACAAATTTATTTGAGCATAAGCTTTCGTGAGCTACAGCTCACTTCATCGGATGCATTCAGTGGAAAAATACAGTGGGGAGATTTATATACATAGAGAACATGAAACAATGGGTGTTACCATACACACTAACGAGAGTGATCACTTAAGGTGAGCTATTACCAGCAGGAGAGCGGGGGGGGGGGGGTAAGAAAACCTTTTGTAGTGATAATCAAGGTGGGCCATTTCCAGCAGTTGACAAGAACGTCTGAGGAACAGCGCGGGGTGGAGGGGGGGGAATAAACATGGGGAAATAGTTTTACTTTGTGTAATGACCCATCCACTCCCAGTCTCTATTCAAGCGTAAATTAATTGTATCCAGTTTGCAAATTAATGTGTAAATGGCTTTTGAGCTGCACAATCTAAGAAGCATTGTGGGGACTAAAAAAAAAAGAGAGAGTGTGTAGATGAGGTGACAATGCATGCAAAACATCTGTCACACTCACAAATAGCTGTATGGTAACTTGTTCACACAAGGTGTGCTCAGATTTCATATTGTTTATTACCAAACACTGACAGTATACTATGCTAATAGGATTTAATCAATGGCAGTTTTGTCACAGACTCACTGGGAGCAGGATCTAGTCATTACAAAGGAAAGATCCAGGCTCCACAGACTCAAAAGCTAAGTAAAGTTTGCTATGTTCTTATGACTCAGCTTTATATCTCTTAAATAAAACATTGCTTGGACCATATTTGGCATATAGGGTCAGAATTAAGGTCCAGCCAAACTACACACAGCGCAGGGGTGTGTAGATTAAGTGCTGGTTGGTGCAAAAAACTCACCCATATGCGCTCTCAATCCTTGGCTGCTCACAGTTAGCTGAAGCAGCCTAATAATGTCTGTTCAAAAGTACTCTGGATGCTAGTCATGCATATGACCTGAAACTTTAGCTAGGGATTGGCACACTATAGGAGCACCTCAGCCATACCCCTGTTTTCGTGTCTACATCCTCTGTGCCAGCAGCGGGGAGAGAGTAGGTACAGGAGACTGAGTAAGAGAGAGTAGTATATGGCAGCACCAATGATATATGAATGTACAGGCTTACAGGGGTGGAGAGACATGTCATGCACACAGCTGTGTTCAAAGTATAATTCTTTTTTTCAGATTGAACAAGGATTATCATATGTGTACACAGGAATGGACTATGTAGGATGCAGGACAATATTTTTAATTTTCCAAGGGAATATTTTATGGCAAAGGGGCACCCTACGGGGTCAACTTCTGATTGATTACACACAGGCAAATCCAAAGTAACACTTGATTTAAGTGCAGTTACCTTGGGATTACATCACTGTAACGGCAATCAGAATTTTAACCATTGTGTATGAGAGCAGGTGTGTCTTGGGAAATTTTAGGTACAGTCTATGGGGGTACAGAGTAAATAGGCTTATGTAGTTAAATATTTGAACTTTGTAAGCTTCTGATTCCAATTTGTTACAATTTAGAAGCAGAACTATGGCAAATTTGTGGAAAATTTCAAAATTCTCTTTTTAGTTCACAGGGTTTTATTTTTTTTATTGTATATACATTTGTTTGGTTTTATGTTTTGCTGTCGAAGCAAATGTTTTCATGACGATACGAAGATCTGGCACAGGGTGAAGAGTGTACATGGTCATATTTTATTGTAGTGACTTCTCTAATACATATGCCTAATGGGGAAAAAAAAACTATGCAAGACCCGCTCTGTGTAGACCGCTTAGAACACAGCTCCCAAATAGGTCAGCGATGAGAAAAATGTTAGAGGTTTCCCTTCTTCAGTACTGTAAACCGTTGAATGGTTGCATTTCAGTCAAGAAATAGTATCTTCCTTTTTAAGGAATGTGAGGAAAGGACATTGACTTTCTGCCTACACCTGCACTGAAAGCACTCCCAGAATGGCAGTGGCACACTCCCAACATCTGCTTCTTTCATTGAACTTAGCTGTAAATTGAAATTCCATTGCAATGTTTTTAGACTCAGTTGAAGTAAGAAGACTGTCAGAAATCCTCTTTAAACTCACCCTTATCCAAACAGGAAGCTGACCTCTAACCCCCGGACGTAACAGTACACCAGTGGAAATTTCATTATCCCCCTTTCAGCTGTACTAAGTGAAAATTAATTGTGTAATTATCTGGATGAGCGCATGTGTAAAATTTTACAATGTGCCAGTTAGATTAAGTAATGTGTTAGTGGCATGGTTTAGTGCAGAGTCAAGGCTGTCTTATAAAAACTGCATAAAAAGTCCAACAAGGTTTGAAGGAAAAAACACATGTCCGAACAAATGTTTTACATGAGAAAGTAATGTAATGCATAATACCATAACCTGACTAAAATTTTAGCCTTCCATGATGTAGGTAAATCTGATGTAGCAGAGATCTTTAATGTGTAAGTTTAAAATAGGTAACTGAATGGCCAAAATATTAAGTCACATAGCTTGGCATTTTGATCATACACATTTCTGACTCTTAAACTAAATAGTGTGTGACATATTATTAAAACATTGTTCCTCCACTGTATAGATCACCATTCACCTATATAGTGAAACCCTTTCTCTCTTCCCTTGAAATAATATTAATACATAAACTACTGTTTAAACTAACTAAAACACGGAGACAAGATAATCAGATCAAACATCAAATGCATAAGAAATTTAGATGCGTTTTTGCCTCTGTCATGGAGGTTTTCCTAGGACTCTGTCCCTTAAAAGCTAAAACCGCTATTTAGTGGAGATGATTTCCATTTCAAAGACCACTGGATTGTTTGGATAGCAAGATCTCTGGATGAAAGATGCTGCTTGGGGAGACACTAAGTTTTTGAAAAGCAATATTCTCTTTAAAACAGGCACGCAGTGTACTGTCAAGGATTTGTATGCAGTTTTTTTTTTATTAGCAATTCTGAACAAATACATTGCTAACATTTTATAAAAATAATGGAGCCAAATTAATCCATGATATAATTACACTAAAATCAATGGAATTTTACTAAAGTTGGATTTGCCTAGGAAGTCTTAATAATACAGTATGAAAATCTACTTGCAGAACCCTGCTATTGGATCTGTAATGAGACGTGAGACGAGACAGCCATTTTTTGAGTGCAAAATATCTGAGTGAATGGTTTACATAGGTACTGATGTCAAACAATAATGCAGTCTCTCAAATCTCCTGTTGGGCACTGAACTGACTTCATTATAAGGAAAAAGTGTAGCTGGATACAGCACAGGCATTGTACGATTGTACACTAGAAGATTTAGATTTTGCTGACATAGTTCTTCTAAGTGACAGCTCAATCAACATGCATGTAAAGACTGAAAGACTGTCCAACGTCAGAAAGAATTGGGGTTAATAATTAGTTGGGGGGAGAGGAAGCAAATCTAATGAGAGTCCAGCAGGTCCCAATTCAAGCACTATATTAGAAGGAAAAGGAATACAAGAGATGAGACAAGTCACATACCTTGACAGTACCGTGCAAGTGCATAGAGATCTCTAGAAGAAAATAATGGCACAAACTGGAAAGGTGGTAGCTGCATTCACCAGCTTAAACAAGATTTGGTCATCAAAAATCTATAACTTAATGACCAAATTCCAAATCTTCAACTGAAATGTTGTTTCAGTCTTAACATGTAGATGTGAAAGCTGGAAATCCACCAAAAGTACAGACAGACATTGAGATGCCTTCAAAAGAAAATGCTTCAGCAAAATTAGGTATTTAATGGAATTAATTTAGAACAAATGCCAAGATTTATTAGAGTTCAACAACGCCTTATCTCCAAGATTATGCAGAAAAGATGGAAATATCTGGGAAATGTGCTAAGAATGAAGTGAGAGCATCTGCCTTGAAAGGTATGCCATTGGGCAGTTTTGGAACATGTAAAAAAGAGGCAAACTGAAAGACATCCAGGGTCAAACAGTACTTAGAGAGGGAAAACTCATGGTATTTGACAATACAGAGGACGTGCAAAGAGCAGCCCAGGATAGACAGGGATGGTGGAGCCTTGTTCATGCCTGAAACGACATTTCATGGTCTGGAATAGATTCAGATTCAGAAATGGAGTGTTTCTGAAGTGGATTTTTAGTACTTCAAGTGCCATTTTCAGAACAAAGATGGAATTTTCAAAAGACCCTTATACTCCTAAGTCAATGAAATGTTTTTGAAAATCCCACCCAAGATCTTTATTATAAAACTTAAATTTGTATCCATGATCCAATCACATTACAGAGATTGGAAAAAAGATAACTGAGGCTATCAAAGATTGGAAAAATAAAACCAGTAATTATAGAAGAGAATCAAAATCAACCTCAGAATAAGAATGGAAAACTTTTACTACTATTTTTCACAGAACTTTTAAACTGAGTTAAACTTTATCAGGGCAAGTCACTTTTTATACCGGTGCAGCTACAGCTGTGCAAAAAACCCTAGCATAGACAAGGCCTTACTCACTAGAAACCTGAATCTAAGATTTGCATTCATCTATTTAAGTCTCAGTTCAGGAAAGCTCGTAAGCACATGCTTAAGCACCCTTTCTGAATAAGGATTCTTTCCTGTATCAGGGCTTTAGAGAACAGAAACGGGCCGCATGTCCCAAGTGGTCTCAAACAAGTGCAGACCAAGAATTATTCACAGAAATTATTCAGAGAACACTTTTGAATATCTTCAGTTGCACCACTCATGATTAAGTTACACATGTACTTAAGTGTTTGCAAGATCAGGGCCAAAGTCAGCCCAAATAAGCTTCCTAAAATGTGTTGCACTTTATTCTGTACAATTCAGATTTAAAAAAACTTCCTTACCTACATTACTAAGATAATTATTGTATTCAGACAGATGTTTGGAATTGAAATACATTAACAATTTAGAGCCATCTCTGCAGGTAGTAACTATGCCCCTGCAAGCCTAGAGACTTCTTATTTAGAGTCACATCCATGTGACTAACTTCACTGGGGCTCCCTGAGTGTAACTGAGGACAAAATTTTGCTCTTTCTGTGACTCCCTTTTCACTGCTAGTCTGGGCTGGATTGTGAGGCAGGTGGGGTGCTCACAGGAGAGTAATTGGAAGGAATGCTACAGGGGAATGTTTAAATCAATAGAAATGATGGCTCTGGAAGTCTAAAAAATAAATCTGCCAGTTTTTCTAGCCATATTAGGCTTGTCAATCTTCTTATTTAAGAAAAACCTAAAATTGGAGCCTATGAGTAGAATTTCCAAACACGCTTGGCACTGGGATAACTTTGCTGGTATTTAAGTCAATGGTAAAATTGATTGAGCTAGGCCAGCCCTGAATACTTTGGATAATCTCACTCTAAGGATTGATTTCCTTTTAATCCAAAAAAGAGTACATTAAAATAGATGTTAGGTTAATATAGTTTGTAAATATTCCTTCAGTTTAGGTTCAGAACCTTTTGGAATCTAATTGTCAAAGCAGGGAAGCTATTTTCAATCTTGCAAACTCTTGCAATTTTATCGTGAGATGTGGTATTTTTCTTTAAGCCTCAGCTCTTGTTGTCTCACACCTATGTGAGAATCTTGACTTGCATTTTTTTTAAATGCAAGTCGCTAACTCTCGTGGCAGTGGAGAAACGCTTGGAAATATGAACCCTGAAGCCTCAAAACCCCAAAGGCCAATGAACCCCAAATAGATGATTTTTTTCAGTCCATCATGTTTTTTTGCCATCTGACTCATAGTTTTTGAACATTTGGGATAGGTGATACTGCTGTAGTGTTTCTGCCAACAGAATCCCATTGTCCCCACTTGCCATATATTGCCATTGGGTTGGAGAAAGTCATATGATCTGGATGTGGAAATGACTGCAATGGGGTGTGTTAGATGTGGCTAGATGTTGGCTGTGTGTGTTCCCGCTGTATGCTGTCCCAGTTCTGCGCAGGTAGCTGGCATAGCAGACCTCGAGCGAACCGCCCAATGACCACAAGATCCATTAAGAAACAAAGGCACCGGCCAGATTTATTGTTGACGAAGCATTAGTAATAGTACCTGCCAGACTTTGAGGATACTAAGACATGTATGCCTGTGACATGGCGGGACTTTCCATTCCCGCCTCGGCTGGCCAAAGACACTCCCTCTGAGACTCCATTTTATACATCAGTACAAACAAGTTACGTATTTCCTCTCTGACATGGGCTATGATCACCCATTATCTTATACACGTTGGTTTGATCAAAACATCTCTATCCATCACACTGTCATCCTGACCTTATCTTTAGGAGGGGTCAGTGTGTTCTCTTTACCTTTGGATGTTCGTACTATACTTGGTATCAGGGTATTCTGGTACCCGCCTTCTGGAACGCGTTTGCATGAGTGTCCTGTGCCTAGCCTTTCTTAGGAGTGGGTGTGTTTTTTTTGCAATACTAGCCCTGTTCTTGCCAGGTTCTATGAACCTTATGAGCCTTAGGCCTCACACCAGGCTTTTGATACAAGGCCTTATGTCTTAGGCTGTCTTTCTACAACAGGGTGCTGCCCTCCCAAAATTACAAAGCAGCCTCCAAATAGCTCAGGACACCCACAGCACTTTCATGGGCAGCAGCAGAGAGAGGAGGCATATTCGGAAATGAGCACTTTGCCCAATGTTTTCAAATTAGGTACACTTTACTCTGCTGAGGTACCTAAATAAAAGGGCCCTGATCCTCAGAGTTTCTGAGTACCCACTACCCCTATTGATTTCATTGAGAGCAGGAGGTGCTCAACACCTATGAAAAAATCAGAGAACTTATTTAGGTGCTTAACTTTAGACTCCTACGTTTGAAAAATCGGGACTTGGGCTTCAGTTGTTTATAGTAAAATTTCTCTCAGAGCCACAAAAATAGACATGCCTGTAACATGTAATCTTTTATCTCTACCAAAGAATATGCCTAAGTGACATCACTTCTGTTCTAGAGCAGGGGTTCTCAGCCTTTTCATAAAATATTTGAGACTCCCCAGCATTCATGAGGACATCACATCCCTATGGCAACCAATCCTTCTCAACAGAGAGGAGGCAGGTGAAGTAGACACAATGGAGACTCTTTATTCAGGATGTCAGACACACAGGTTTCAGAGTAGCAGCCGTGTTAGTCTGTATTCGCAAAAAGAAAGGGAGTACTAGTGGCACCTTAGATACTAACCAGTTTGAGCATAAGCTTTCGTGAGCTACAGCTCACTTCATCGGATGCATTCAGTGGAAAATACAGTGAGGAGATTTATATACACACAGAACATGAAAAAATGGGTGTTATCATACAGACTGTAAGGAAAGTGATCACTTAAGATGAGCTATTACCAGCAGGAGAGCAGGGGGGAGAAAACCTTTTGTAGTGATAATCAAGGTGGGCCATTTCCAGCAGTTGACAGGAACATCCGAGGAGCAGTGGGGGGTGGGGGAAATAAACATGGGGAAATACTTTCACTTTGTGTAATGACACATCCACTCCCAGTCTCTATTCAAGCCTAAGTTAATTGTATCCAGTTTGCAAATTAATTCCAATTCAGCAGTCTCTCGTTGGAGTCTGTTTTTGAAGTCTTTTTGTTCTAATATTGTGACCTTTAGGTCTGAAATCGAGTGACCAGAGAGATTGAAGTGTTCTCCGACTGATTTATGAATGTTATAATTCTTGACATCTGATTTGTGTCCATTTATTCTTTTACGTAGAGACTGTCCAGTTTGACCAATGTACATGGCAAAGGGGCATTGCTGGCACATGATGGCATATATCACATTGGTAGATGTGCAGGTGAACGAGCCTATGAGAGTGTGGCTGATGTAATTAGGCCCTATAATGGTGTCTCCTGAATAGATATGTGGACACAGTTGGCAACGACAGACCCATTAGCTCCCTGGCTCTCCAACTTGCTGGATAAGGACACAGTTTGCATCTTAATATTACCACAGAGGCTTGTCTAAATCTGGCCCAGATTAAGCAATCATGGAATGGATTGTTGGACTACACAAGCACTTGCTTACATGGAATAATAGTATTAAAATATTTTAGTGGTCTTTTAACACAATTTAACAGCTGGAAAGAAGGAAGAGGGCCAGCGCCATGACCAGCTGAGTCTCCAGAAAAATACCATCAAGTGCTTCACAAACCACCCGTAGAATACAGGCCACAGATGGAGACTTTTTTGTATTGGAGCAACAGATTTTTTCCCCTCTGGATCCTTTTCAGAATCTATGCAGATATTTTAACAAAAATCTGTCTGGCGCTCCCCAAATAAAGAGCTTTGGAAAGTCGTGGGCCCAGATTCTCCAGTCTGCAAATGTTACTTTGCGCCACATGAGCGGCACAAAGAGGTCTTGAAATGGCTGGAGACAGCCAATGGAGAACTTTTTTCCTGTCCAGGCAAACTCTCCTCAGATGTACTTCTGGTGCAGAAGGCTCTGCTACTTGCTGTGCCAGCTTCCCTTCCCTTCCCCCGGCCCCCCACAACCTCCAGCACAAGAGAAAGTAAGGAGTATGATGGGGGCAAGGAGAAGAGGTGGCATTAGAGAGTAGCATTGGATCTGCTTAACTTTTGCTGGAGATAATGGAGCTGCAGCTGTCCCCACGTGGCTGCCCCTACTCTATTTGAGCACAGATTAGTTGGAGTGAAGAATCAGATCCTTAGGATATCTTTGCCTTTGAAATTCACATTGATTTAAAGCACGCACTGTTTTTTTAAATGTAGCCGTTGTTCCTCCACAGATGGTCTTGATGCTTCATCTCATTAACCCGCAGTCCTGGACTGCCAATTTTTGGTTGGCTGTATTCCTGGAGATTTGATCATATGACATAATCTTTAATTCCTGGACACTCCAGGCCAATCCTGGAGGGTTGGCAACCCTAGTCTAGTGACACCTGGCCTCTGAACCCCTTGTATGTGTGACATAACTACATCATATCATACAAGGAAATTAGTTTATTTATTTGACAATTTATTAATGGTAGACATGTTTGTTTTACTTTAAGAATGTTTGATTTCTTTGCTTTCTATGAAGTCAGGAAACATGCACCCAATAAACCTATGAAGTGTGAAAGGCATTACCTATATTATGCCCAGAAGTGAAGGCCTATAAAAAGGTTAGTAGCAAGAAGTAGCTGAGGGCGAGATATTCCTTTGCCAGGGGGAAAGAAACTAAAATATTGTAACTGAGTTAAAAATAAATAACAGAGTATCAGATCTTAGAAAACATACCATATTTTCTTGAAGAACAGAAATATAAGACAGCAAAGGGAATTCTTTTCCTCACTGTCCCACTTTTATCCCAAAGATCTGAGGAAGTCAAATGAAAATTTCCTGGCATCCTGGGGTAATGAAATAATCTCAGTCTTCTTGTGAAACCACATTAGTGTGGAGATCGAACAGTGGTTCTTTGAGAACAGTAAGTGCTATATAAGCATCATGTTTCCCAGGAAACTGAGGCTTTGTTTATTTGTACAGAGCTATGCTACTAATGTAATAAGAAATAAACTGCTTGAGTAGAGAGACAGACCTGAATACCTATCATGTCAAAATATGTCAGCTTTCAGCTTTGTGACTGAGTCAATTATCCCTGTAAGAAGTACCAGAGCTGATTATGGTACTGAGTCAGCAAATCAGTTAGACATGTGCGTAAATGAATTGCGGAACAGGGAAGGACTTAAGCAAATGTATAAGTGCTTTGCTGAATCAGTCTCTTGGCTTTCCATTCAGTAACAGTACACCCATTTAAAAGGGATTAGCATTGGCTTGTTAATTTGGCAATGTGACCTGTATATACTGTATACTATCTGTGCATAATTATGCACAGCCTTCAGAATGTGCAAGTTCAGTTGGCTGAATATAGTCACAGGTCAGTCTCTCCAGGAGACAAACTAGCCAGGTGGGCAAGATCAAAATATGCTTTAGTCTCTCCCATTATAAGAAAACCCACCCTTGACCTCACTTGGCTCTCCAACTACCACCCCTTCTCCCTTTCTCTTTCATCTCTGAGCTCATTGAATGCACTGTTTACAGTTGCTGTCTGGAGTTCCTCTCCTCTAATTCCTCCCTAGATCCTCTTCAATTTGGCTTCCACCCCTTGCACTCATCTGAAAGTGCTCTCACGAAAGTCTTTAATGACCTCTTCTTAGCCAAGCCTCAGAACCAGTACTTCATCCTCACCCTCCCTGACCTGTCAGCCACCTTTGACAGTCAGTCAACCATGCCAGTCTTCTAGAAATCTTGTCTTCCTTTGGCTTCTGTGATGCTATCCTCTTCTCCTCTTACCATCCTGATAATGTCTTTCAGAGGATACTACTTATTGCCCCCTTCAGCTTCCTGTGGAGGTTCCTCGGGGATCTGCCGTTAGTCAGTTTCTTCTCACTCTGCAATTTATCTCTGGATAATCTCAACTGCAAACAAATTCAGCTACCATCTATGCTGACAACTCACAGATCTCTCTCTCTCCAGCCCTGTCTCCTTCTGATCAAGGTAAAATCTCAGTACCTCACATCTCCTTGTGGATGTGTAGCCAACAACTCAAGCTCTACATGGCTAAAACAGAGCTCTTAATCTCCTGTCTCGATTACTGTGGACAGCACCACCATTTTGCCTTTCAAGCCCTAAACCCGGGTGTCATCTTTAACTTGGGCCTCTCTCCAGATCCTCACATCCAGGCTCTGTGTAAGTTTTTCAGATTCTTTCTGCATTACATCAAAGACATGGTCTTTCCAGTCCATCCACACAGCTAAAACTGTCATCCAACATCCTTCTTTCTGGCCTGGACAAATGCAATCGTACCCTGCTTATATCCACCTCAGAATGCTGCAGCAAAGGTCACCTTCTTAGCCCATCACTTTGTCCATGTCAACTTTCTATTTCAATCCCTCCACTGGCTCCCTCTTCTCTATTGCATCAACCATAAGCTACTTGTTTTCACTTTCAAGGCCCTCCACAGCCTATCCCCACCTTACCTGTCATCTTTCATTCAGGGGTGTCATGTCAGAAAAAAATCGGGGGGGAGGAGTTCTTCAGCATATAGAACATTATGTGATTATATTATATCCTGCACAGTTGGAGGGAGGGAGAAAAAGTGGAACACATAATGGAGCATATAGAACTATGAAAAGTTGGGGGAGGGGGAAACTACCTCCGCCTCATAGGAAAGGACTCCTCTTCCCTATTTACTATCAACATATTGACTCCTGATTCTGATCGGCCTATGATGGCAAGCTCCATCACCTCCATTGTTAAATTTTCAAATAAGCATCTTTGTACTTTTTCCCATGCTGCCCCACATGCTTGGGAGGAGTTCCTCATAAACATGTGTACAACTAATTAATTCTCCTCCTTCAAATCCCTCCTTAAAATTCTCCTTTGCCACAAAGCCTACAAAAAACTTGACCATGGTTAGGCTGCTGGTGTGCTGAGACCACTGCCTATTATGCTGGCCAATATTGTCTCACTATTTTTGTGTTCCCCTATCTGTCGGCTAATTGTCTCTTGTTCTATACTTAGATTTAAGATGTTTCGGGGTATAGACCACGTTTTTGTTCTGTCTGAAGCACAATGGGGTCCTGGTTCTTTGCTGGGTCTCCTAGTGCTACAATAGTACAAATAAAAAAAGCAGGGAAAACCTATGCACTACAAATCCTTATCCTAAGCCTGGACCTCTTTGCCCCCCCGCCCCATCTTGCTACAATGACCCTACAGCCCCAAAGTAGAAATAATGAACCTGTGTAGACCATGGTAGGGAGAAGACTGCCTCTTTCTTACTTGAGAGCTGAGTTAGCCATGTCAAACTGGAAGGCTCTCCTATCAGGACTCTAAGTGTAGGACTTCAAGTGAGTCTCAGAGGATCCCTCCATCCCCCCCAATTCCATGTGTATTTGAGTGATGGAGGATAGTAACCTGTGGGATACATGGCTTCTCTTAATTGGAGTTACCCATCAGGTAAGGGACCATGACCACCGTAGCCCTTGTCTGATCTCTGTTAACTGAGCAAGAGCACATTGTGGGTAGGGCAGTGCGGAATGCCCTTAGTGTGGCATGTTGTTCCCATGTTTCTGACAGCAATGGGAACTGGGCTCACTGAAGTCTGTAACTCGGCTTACTGAAGTCTGTAACTCTAGCCTCGAGTAGTGGACCAACTTTGGTGAGCAGGTTAGGCCAAAACTCCCTTCAGAAACTCCCTTCTGCCAGGCCAGCAGCCAGGATGCATTTGTGGGCTGGACAGAGCCCTATCAACCTAAAGATTTTAAAGTATGTTTTTCTTTAGTTTGATTTTAGCTTCAGACCTACAGCAGCAGACTGTCTGTGGCACAGTAGTTTTTCTAGGTTTCACAATCAGATTAATTCCTGAAATGTACCGCAATGAAGCTTTTGACTAAAGCCGTTTGCTGAGAAAACCTAGTTTGGATCTAGAGGTTTTGCCGGTACATAAATCAAAGGTAGGATGAGTTCAAAGATTCCTTCATCTGATATTTTATTATTTGGTATGTAATTTAGTCCATCTGAAAGCTCCTTTAACAGCGTTACATTTATGAAAAACACTGAATGCTTCCAAAATGGAGAAATGCTATCTTATGAGCCGTGGTATACCTCTTTCCCCCTGCCCACCCTCCCCAAGACAAAACCTAGATTGAAACACAGTAGAGATAGCAAGAGGAAGGATGGTCTGGTGGTTAAGGCTATGCCTTGGAACTCAGGAGAGCAGATTAGTTCCCAGCTCTGCAACAGACTTCCTGTGTGCCTTGGGCTAGTCACTTAGGCTTAGATTTACAAAACCACTTAAGTGCCTAAGTTTTAGTATAGGTGCCTGTGATGGGTCTGGCATCGCAGCACCCCTTTGTGGCAGGGATGGGTGGGGTGTCGGTACCTCGCCACTCGCAAGTTCCCACACCCACCCCTTTAAGGGCATCCTGATGTGGCCTAATGGCTGGTCTCCCCACACTTGTCCCTTGGTCAGGGTAGTGGGTTCTAACAGCCCGAGTCCATATAATTCCCCTGCATCTCAGGGCAGCATGGCCCAACAGCTCCTGTCCATACAATACACCCTGAGTCTCAGGGTAGCACAGCTCAACCGCCATAGTCCATGTAGCTTGCCCTGGGTCTCAGGGCAGTGTGGCCCAGTGGTCAGAGTCCATATCACTTCCTCAAGTCGCAGGGCAGTGTGGCTCAACAGTCAGAGTCCATACAATACACCCCAAGTATCAGGGCAGTGTGGCCCCATGATCAGAGTCTATAGAATACACCCTGAGTATCAGGGCAGTGTGGCCCAACATCCAGAGTCCATATCACTTCCCCAAGTTGCAGGGCAGTGTGGCCCAATGGCCCAAGTCCATATAACTCACCCCACATGTCAGGGCAGTTAGTAGGGGGATCTGGGCCCACCCTCTCCACCAGGTCCCGCTAGTGGTGTGGTTTCCCTGGCCCCAGCTCAGCAAGTATCCACCCACAACACACCAAGTGCCCTTGCGGCTCCCACGTCATTTGTCTCTAGAGTTCCCCTGGGGCACTTCTTACCAGAACCGCCTGGTTCTCCACTTCAGGGGGTCCTCCGGTCTGCTCTACTCCCATGGCATCCTCCGTCTGGGCTTCAGGGCGCGTCCCGGCTTGGCTGACCACTGGATCTGGGAGTACAGGCAGTCTCTCCTCAGGAGGCAGCAGCACACCTTCTTCCCCTCCAGGGATCAGCCCTGACTGAGCAGCTCTTCAGGCTTTTATACCTGTTCTCCAGTTGGAGCATGCCCAGCAGAGCTTCCGGGGCGTGGCTTCCTCTGCAAGGAGGGAAGGGTTAACCCCTGTGGTACCAGTGTGGGGCCACTCTGCCCCGTGACAGTCCCTAAATCCTAGTTTTAGGCTCCACTGCGATTCACAAAACTCCCGCCAACCCCTGTAGGCCCCTAAACTTCCTCAGCACCTATGTTTTTGGTGTACAAAGTTCCTTCTGTGCCTATGTTTCTGCCTGTAGGCATGTGCACTGCTGCCCCACTCTAGGCATCTGGGCACCTACCTCCCGCCTATGCCCCAGAACGATTCCCAGACCAGGGAAAGATAGGCATTCGACTGCCTAACTTGTGTGTGGGGTCTGATCCACAGTGGGGCCTGCATGCAAATTAGCTTGCCTAGGGGAGGAGGAGGACCTCTGTCATAACTTTTAGCTTAGTGGGTAGGGTACTCGCCTGGGATGGGGAAGACCACCAGTTGAAGACTTTGGAGTGAAGCTCAGTCTCCCACATCCCTGGGTGAGTGCTCTAACAACTGGGCTATAGAGTCATTCCCATGCTTGTATGGGTGTGTACATGCTCGCTTGCTCTCTTGCCCAAAGGGCTCTTTAAGTATTGAATTAAAGTGGAACAGCTTCAATGGGAGAGACTGAGGAAGCCCCACATCCAAATATCCCATAGCCCACTGGGTAGGGCACTCAGCTCAGAGATAGCACATCCCTGTTCAAATCCCTTCCCCGCATGAGGAAGAGGAGCAACTTGAACTGCGGAATCTTTCACATTCTCGGTCAGGGCAACTTTGGAGCTACCAAGTGTCACACAATTCTTGTGACATTCGCACATCTGCCCTGTCACACATTCCCTCATCTCAGCAGGAGCCTCATCCATCCATTTGGGCTGCAGGTAGAAGCTGTAATTCCCAAGTCCAGCAGCCACAGGCTGCTGGGTGCTTGATTTCAGGTGGCTGCTCTGTCTCTTCTTTCTGGTCCCACTGCTGGCACCAGGTCAGGAAGGAGAAAGAGGTGGTGTCAGCAGCAGCTGGTGAGGAAGGAACACAGCCAGGGAAGACTGAGAATGGGAGCAACACAGGACAGGGCTGAAAAGGGATAGGGGAGGAAAAATTATTTGCAAAATAACTCATTAAAAATTGAATAAAATGCCACATGTAGAGCTGTACAAAATTTGGCAGCTGTGTAGCTGCCTGATTTATTTGGTTGAGAGCAGTGGAGTCAAATATCCAGCCAGGTTGAAGTATTTAACAGGCTCCCATGTCAGATTTTGATTCTATAGAATGCAAGCTTTCCATTTAAATTAGAAAGAAAGAAAGAAAGAAAGAAAGAAAGAAAGAAAGAAAGAAAGAAAGAAAGAAAGAAAGAAAGAAAGAAAGAAAGAAAAGCCTTTATAGTTGTGAAGATAATATTGCATATGTGATCTGACAGCATCTTATCTTAGACCTGGCTTACACTCAGGAACAATAGACCTGATTCACCAATCAGTGGCCTGCATTCGGCATAGCTACACCAGGGCTGACTCCTACTGTAGATAAAGGCAACTCAGAGTCTGACCTGACTTAGCTAAGTGGGGCTTACTCCTGGTTTAAGCACATGTTTACAGATCTGGCCTCCTACCATCTTTCTAGAGCTGTGGTTCCCAAACTTGTTCCGCGCCTATGCCCGCCCCGCTTCCAGCAGCTCCCATTGGCCTGGAGCAGCGAACCGCGGCCACTGGGAGCCACGATCGGCAGGTAAACAAACAGCCCAGCCCTCCAGGGGCTTCCCCTGCACAAGCAGCGGAACAAGTTTGGCAACCGCTGTTCTAGAGAATTTCAACTTGATAATTAATTGCACAGAATATTTGGCTAAATGGTGGTACTCGAATTCAGCACCAATTCTGCAACAGACATCAGAAAACCCCCAAGAATGCTATTCCTTTTCTGAAAGAAATGGACCAGAATCCTTTTCTGCATAGTCCACCAATGACACTCCCCAAATCATGAAACTTTCGATTGACAATGTATACATATGTTCATATATTTGGACAAATGGCAATTAAAACAATTTTAAGGGGAAATGCTTTATATGAGACATGTCTAGAGATATTAAAAGAAAAATAAATGGACAGCACAGTTTAGAGACTGGTTAGCAAAAGGATCAAAAGCGTAGAAGCAATTTAAATACATGCACAAATGTCATTAATTTCTTGTAGCTACGTTTTTAAAATGTATTTTGTTTATAATATGTTGTCTGCTTAGGAGTTGAGTTAAACAAAGTTCTGATGTGATCCATTTATCAGTTCCTAGTTGGGTTTATTATTACAGAGCTGTCTTTGTTTATGAGTTGTACTGCTCCCTAAGTAGTTATTGTTTGGGTGGGACTCCTGCTGGTGGCTCACTGTCTCCTAAGGGATTTATCTTCACCCATCCAACAGCTTATGAGACAGTATTATTCATCCAGTCACAAGCAAACTTCTTGTCACATGATACCTGGCATACTCTGTCGATTCTATCATGGACTCACTATAACTGATCCCTATAAACTGCAGGGTGAGAGCTGCTTTAGCCTTTTCACAGATGATGGATGCAGATTAGCAGATCTAAACAATTAGTTAGGGGTAGGGAAATGAGCATTTGTGACAATTAAGGCAGTTAAGCATCCTGCTGATGGCTGTGGTGACAGCAGACAGTAAAACTACACCTTGATGAAATGCAAAAGCTCTCTGCCTTTTTGATTTACAGGCAAGTTGACTTATCGGTTTTACGGTACTTAACTACAGTGGTCACAAAACCAGGCACTAACACTCCTCTCTCTCTAATGAACAATGGGAAATGGCAGCCACAAACAGATACAATTCAATCCTGGTGGAGTTTGTCCAATGCAGGCTATTTGAAGGAAAGATACAAATGTGTCAGGCAAAAGGAGAGCAAGCTGAATTCTTATACTATTGCTGGCTCTAGGGGAAAAAATAGATTTAATGCTATAAGATATGCCATTATCTGAGAAAGTGTGTGTTCCCTTCATGATTTTTGCATTAAAAACTGCCACTTAAATGCTTTTGTTTCAAATCTTGAAGCAGCTGTTTAGCGAATTTATTTTTAAGTGTACATTAAGAACAAATGATCCCTTGTTTTTAACCCCTTGATTCTGGGAGTCTGGATTTCCAGGTGTGCAATGATCCCATTCCAGTCCCATTGTGCTCCTATTACCCATGAAAGAGATTTCAAATATTTGTGGTCAGTTCAATGGAATTTGTTATAAGTGCCAACAAACATTAATCTGTACAAATTCTGCGGGGTGGGTGGGTTTTGTTTTGTGTTTTTTCTTTTTGTGGGAATGTTTTAAATAACGATGCCAAGTTGAGAGACAGATGTGGGTTTTCTTTGAACCAGAAAAGGATGCACTGTAGAGTGGGTTAGAACCTTCAGACAATGTTCTTCCATAAGATCAAGAGGCAAATGTAAATTGCTATACAGTGGTTCTCACTTAGATGTTAGAATTACAGGATATTAAAAATTAAACATAAAGATACTGCAGTTTTTCACAGGGCATCTGGAAATGAAAACATAAAACAAGCGATTACTATCAATCAGTGAAGTGTGATAACAGCTGAAAGCATTAAAGCCAGCCTAGAGAATCCAAATTTTTTGTGCCAGGTGGGCGGAGAGATGGGTGTCACAGACTGTAATCCAAATAAATCCTTAAATGTACCAGTTCATACTGGGTTAAGACAATATGGTGTCATTCATTTCACCAAAGTGACAGGCATCCACAGATGGATAACCAGCAACAATGGGACTTATAATTAGAGCTATGCAAAACTTTCAATATGAAACCTGAAGCCACACACAACTCTCCTGATTTCAAGTTTCATTGCTAACGTGAAACTCAGTCCATGTTTGAAAAGGTTCACTAAGATATATGAACTGGGGCCCTCTTTTATGTGAACATGAACTGACTGATGGTTTTGAAGAGAAACCTGGTTCAACCCCATGGCTTCCACTAAATTTCACTTTGGGATTTTGGCTTCATTTAAATGATACACAGTAAAAAAACCTCTGGATCAAATCCACCTGGATCAAAACCAGAAAGGAGCTTCACATGAATCCACATTAACTTCTGCATAGCTCCTACTACAATAGTCTGCACCATTTTATAAACCTAGTTTACATCTTCTTAATGGATGAAATCCTGGTCCCTTTGAAGTCAGTGGCAAATCTCCCATTGACTTCTGTAGGACAGGGTTTGGCCCTTTTTGAGTAGTTGTTAGTGAACCCATCCCTTTTGTGACACTCCAGACTTTAAGGCTGTGATTTCAACAATAAGTTTCCTGCTTCTGTAACCTTCTTAGCTCAAATACTGTAGACTTTTGTCAGCCCAAACTCCCATTGAAATCAGTGACAGTTTTGCCTGAGTAAAAACCACAGAATTTGGCTTAGTGATACATCTTAAAAACAAATATTTATTTCTATTATGTTAAGTCTTCATGTTAACAAATAGTTACACTTACGTGTAGAAAGTGTTTTCTTCCTCAGAACAATGTGAGCATGTTTTGATGTTTGCTTGAAAGATTTGAATAAGGAGCTAATGCTTAGTTTCATTATATGATTCAGTGTAAAACAACTGTGGATACTGGAAAAATGTCTTCACTTCTGCATCTTGGACACGAAAACTACTGAATATGGAGAAGGACCTTAAGTGAAAGTCAACAGAACAATGCTGTTAGGAAATGTAGAAGGTAATGAATATTTCAGTTAACTAATTATTAACATTCATGTAATACTTAACAAAGGAGTAAATTAAGTCAGAATGTTTTTATTTAAATCTTTCAGGGTTTTTTTGGCTCTGAAAATATTTAATTTAAATTCTGCTTATATGGTTACCCATTCTTGAAACTCGTGTCTTTCTTCAGTTGAGATAATGTACATTAATCATTCTTGTGTCCCTTGTTTGTACCCAGCTGAGGGGAGGATCTGGGTCTGATGCACAAGAATGGTAGCACTTGTAATCTCCTTCAGTTGAGTTCTTCATTGATGTGGTAGACTGCTCTCTATGGGCCCACTTCTAATAATTCAAAAGTGGCTGTTGCCTAAATAACTCTAAAATGCTAGCTAGGAATCAAGTACAAAATCTCTTTCTCCTAGGGGTCAATAAACATACACAGGAATAGGGGATGAACTTCACTTTTCGTCAACCCAAAGTGGGGGTGGCTTGTTTGGGTTCCAAAAGAGAGTTTTAATATAGCCTAGGAAACAAGGGGTACAACAAATACTTCTTATGTAAGAAATTATTAATGTAATGTGTGTGTATATGTAACCAATAGCAACATAGGTACTGTGCAATAACATGTGGCATTTCTCATTTGTAACAACTCAAAGAACTTTACACCAGTGAATAATCATCATTGCCTATGTTAGAGAGGGCAAAATGGAGGCACAGAGAGATTATTGACTTCCCTGGTCCTTAGCAGAGGTGGGAATAGAATTCAGGCACAGAGAAATCCGGATCACTTGGCTCTCAGGAGAGTTAAGTAAGGCAGACAGCAAATCTTCACTGGATAGCTAGAGTCCAAGCCTGTATGACGAGGTGTATGTTCACCCTGGCAGGAAAATCATTTGGTCAAGGCCCCTGAAGAACACTGACAGGCCAACACTGAGGCACTCAGGTACCACAGCAATGAACATAGTATATAAGAAGTTAGATTCTCTATCTAACATCACTCAACCATTATGCTTCTGTGAGGTGTTGGAGCTCTTGGTCAGCTTGGGAGACAGATTCTGTGGTGAAGCTCAGTGCAAGAGCTTCTTCATCCCATCTTTTCTCCTCTGGCACAGCTCTCCTCTGTGGATTCCTCAACTGCCCTTGAACCTTTGGGCTTTGCACTCCACCTCTCTTGGGTTACAGCTTATCAGGTCTGTTAAACCAATGAGAGAGAGAGAGGGATGTTACCTCTATTGTTCCTCTTTTTCCTTCCCCGTTCAGTATTTTTATTCTCCCCTGCTCCCTCACTCTGGCGCTGGGTGTTATTGGAGAGATTGAGCAAAGGCTAGGGGCTCTTTGGATAGAGGCTACTCTGCCTTCAACAGAATATAAATTTAATATTTTTCTCATGACTTGATTGTCATCTTTACAATTCTGAATTCAGCTGTTCTGCAGAGCTCTTTGTTTTGTTGTCCTTTTAAATTATGAAATCCTTTCTTCAGTAATTTGCTGTGACACGGTAAGTGACTCCTCATGGTTGTGACATGAGTAAAGTACTGAAAGTACACGACTAACTAAGCCATGTGCTTGAAAGGCAGAGAACAGCACCAAGTTTTACTTGTGGAAGCGGAGGTGCACGTGGTGCAACATGATTGAGATACCACAGACTCAGTTTCCTCTGGGAAATAAGAATGCAAGGAACAAAAAATGGGCAATAGACTCAGTTCTTCCCCAATCTGACCAGCAGAAAAGGGCCCTTCCACAAGGCTCTCTGTCATCGTGTGAGATGGATGGGGTGCCCCTGATACACCAGGGACTGAACCAGAGACCTCCAGGCTTATATACATAAGCTGCTACAGCTTGAACTAAAGAGCCAAGGCTGGTTAATTGTAGCTGTAATAGACTCATATCCTCTGCAAGTGAGGCACAGAGGTGGACTGTATCACACACTTACCAATGGGTTACATCACCTGACTACAAGGGGAAGGGGCTGGCCAGGGTGGAGGCACAGACCTTATCCCACAATGCCTGGAGAGCCCTCGAGTCGACTCAGAGATGGATTGGGATTGGTCCTGCTTGGGCATCTAAACAGGACCCTGCCTTCTACAATGGAAGGTTTGATCTGCATGTGATTGGTCCCTGAACTGTTGGTGGCTTTACTTCATTTTAGTATAGCATTTGATATAGCGTGCCATGAAATCTTACTCTGAACATTAATTCTTTAGGTTTAGATATGAATGCTGTTCTGTTGAATGGATATTGACTGAACGGCCATAAATAAAAGGGTTATGATGAATCCTTTAAAAAGTATTGAATTGAATTAGGGTAGAGAACAGAAGTATTCAATGGGGTTCTGCAAGGATAGGTGTTAGGTCCCACCTTTAACATTTTGATTAATAGTTAGGAAGTGATGAATAGACAGAACATTAACATTTGGAGTGATACTAAACTGAGTGTATCTAACTTTCTTAGCCCCCCCCCCCCCCCCCCCCCCCCCCCCCCAGCCCCCTTTACCAGAAAGATATTAACAAATCGGAGAGAGTTTAAGGAACCACAGAAATGATTAGAAGGCTGAAGGGACTGACTCAAAGAATGAAATAACATAGCTAACCAATGTTCAATGGAAGGATAACATAATAGGGATATCTGAATGATGTAAGCAATACAGAAGGTGGGGACTTATTTCCGGTGGGAACTTTGATACTATGATGCCATTATGAAAACCTACTTGGGTGAATAGATTGAAAGGGTTCAGGGGATGTAACCGATGAAGGATGAAAAAAATAGGCTGAAGAGCAGGGAAGACATCCTGGGAGTGATACTGAATACAGTTCTATAGCTATGAATCAAACTAGAATTAATCTAGTTAAATTAAATAGATCTAGTAGAGAAGGACATCCTTTATCTAGTGTCTTTTTTCAACCAACCTATGAAATGTTACAGAATGGGCATGCTTTTCTATAAAATTCTACAGGATGATTTAAAAAACTACAGAAACTTTATCATTGTCTCTGTTGACTTCTGAGATTTTGCCATAAGCAATTTAAAACTACAGTGACCAAAGTACTAGAAAATATACGGTAAGGAATAATAATCCTGCAACAGCAAAGAGATGTCACAGAGGATTTCAAAGGGCCTTCCCACTCTAAATATCTTGATTCTGTTATCAGATTGTTACTGAATATTTTGAAAATAAATATACGCAAATAGAGAAAGGAAAATGGAAAAAAATATACATGTATATTGGTCAATAATGCAACAAAACTGCCGTGGGAAATGAAGACACTGGATATGAGGATAACTTAAAATTATCTAGTAGATTCAGCTCAGTTCTTTGAGTTGATATATCAATATTATCAATATTACCTATATTCTTGACTCATTTTTAACAGACTTGTCATAATTTAGTAGATTTATATTTTAAATTACATTTTCAATTGTGTGTAGCCTAAAATGTTGTTAATATCTACTCAGGGAAAGTGCCACAGCAGCAACATTAGGGAAAGCAGGACATTTGTTTCCAGCTGCAGTTTAAAAGATGAGAATGTCTGACCAACATATGCCTTAGGCTGCCACCACATGGTGAGTCCAGTGAATGAACCTGACTAGCAGAATTCCACATACTTCTATGATCTCTTTTGCCTGATGCTCCTTCTATGGATTTTATTGAAGTAGCTTTTGTTCAGTCTTAACTTACAGGAAAACATAGTTTTTTGTAATGGCTTTTGATCACACTGAAGTTCTTTCAGAAATCATGTGCACAATTTCTCTGTTTCATTCTTTGCATGGTGAGATTTTCTTTTATTCTTTCAGTGACAAGAGACAAGACAGACCTTTACTATCATCATTTCACAGGATCAGTTGGTTGTGTAGTGCTAGGGATACAACTTTCATCCAGTGGTCTAAATGCCAGTTGACATTTCTTATCCCACGTCAGTAAAGTTAAAAAATAAACAGTGTCCCTAAGCACTGACATGGTTTTTCTTCTATCAACTTTGGTGTTATGCGAACAAAAAGGAGACAGACTCTAGAAAAATATCTTCAAAACATTGACCTATTTTTAAGTATAGATTTTATACAGAAATATTTTAATGAGAGAGACTAGTATTGCCTCCAGAGAAATACATATTTTTTAAGAAAAATAGTTAAATCAGCTTAAAAACAGTTTGACAGAGAAAGAAGAAAAATTTCCAACTGGAAGTACAAGGGGAATTTTTAGGTAGATGGAATGTAATTATTCCAGATTGTAATTTGGTCATGGGTGCAAGAAGTGTGAAAAGTTTCATAAATGTCATTGGATTTTGAGTAACTAAAAGTCATAAATCAATATGTCAGTTTTATGTCATCTAATCCAAAAGCCAGCTCTTCCAGTAGTACAGCACCTTATCACCATTTCCTCACAAGCACTGACCCAACTCAGTAAGAGCTCAGTTTGGGGCCAGTGTGGCTGTATGAGATGGGGGGACCTAGCATCCTGATAGAGGACCACAGTATGTGCAATACCTTTGCATACAGGTGTTCATTAACTATAGAGGGCCAAATTCTGCTCTTGGTTACACAAATGTAAATGCAAAATAACTCCAGTGAAATGTGAACTTGGTCCAGGATATCAGCATTGCTCTGTTGTTCTAAAAAACTGATCTTATTTACACTGGTGTAAATGTGGAGTAAATCCACAGAACTCAGTGGAGTTACATCACTGTAAAACTGGAGTAAGTGAGATCAGAATCAGGCTCTAAGCTTCTTGGCATTCTTGTGTTTAAGAACATACAGCAGTAACGGGAAGAGACAAATCAACTCAATGTGCCCCCCGTTTGAAATATTTTAAACATTAAGCTGCACCCTGTCATCTCATTTTAACATAGTTGCCTGTGAATGGGTTTTGTTATGGTTCAGTTAAGGGATTTTATACTGATTTTTTTTAAGGCAGTGTCTGAAGTTTTTGTTTATCTAAGGCACTGTAAAAGCTCTTCGTGCCTGTCACGTCCATGCATAATGTAAAATAATTTTAATATACAGACATAGACTCTTCAAAAGCTCTCTCCAGCCCATATTACTGTATCATATAAATAGGTATTTAGGAACTTTTCACAATGCATGTCATTCTCCTGATAGCCCATGATGGCTTATTATGAGTTTTAACAGTCCATTGTGGAAATACCTATTTGGGGAGTTTTTAAAAGCTGATTTTTGACACGATACACAAGGAGCTGCTACGGTCTATAATGTCAACGAGTACTTAGAGACTCTTAAATCTCTACATTCTTCAGCTGTTCACAAGCACTGAGCTTGTTGCATGTTAAAAATCCACATGAAACTTTGATTGAAAAAATATTGGTAAGAGCATGCTCAACCGGAGGTGTTTTTAAACATAAAAAGCTGTCATTTTTATTTTCTTCTTTTTCTCTAAATACCCAAAGGCACTTGTCCATGTTCTCTGACCTATAAGCCTGCATCCCTGCACTGTATGCAGTTAAAATCTATGCTGTTGCAAAGAAGCAAAACGAGAGTTTGAAAAGAAAAGGAAAGAAAAAGAAAAACAAACATCTAATTTTTATTTTAAAAATGGAACAAAAACCAAATAAACAAAGAAAGGAACAAAAACAATTTCCAGATCTAAGAAGTTTCATGGCAAGTTTCCGTTCAGACTAAATTTTTATCTCAGTGTTAAAATAAAGAAAATACTGCCCCTTAGCCTTGAATCTCACCACCTTCAGGTCAAAGTGCAGAACCCACCTCTTTGCCTTAGCTTTTCAACAACTGCAGTGGAGGAAAAAATAAATAAAAATAAATGTTAAGCAGCCATCCCTACTGTTAGATGGAATGGGAGAGGTAGAACTTCTCAGCAATTTGAACTGTTTTCTTTTAATATAATATGTAATATGCTTTTCATCTTCTCATGTACCAAAGAAATGAGCACCTCTCTATGTCGTATTTTTTTCTATAGAGAGGATGATGGAGGTCTGAATGCATATTTACCAAAATTGAATTATGCTCAGATGCTATTACAGTGTCTTGCTATTGCACAACTTTTCCTATATGAATTAATTATTCTGCTTCAATTTTAAAAGAATAAAAAGGGGAACCGCACATCACAAATATATAGGCAACATCAGCTAACTGAACGATGGGGGAAAAGCTGTTTCTATGTCCCTTTTTCTGTCTCACAAAAGTTTGCTTTCAAAGATAGGAAGTGTCCCTACTGTACCTTAATTTCTGTCTCGGTGAAATTTACCACTGTGCAGAGGACAAGCACAAGATTTATGTATCACATAAGGCCTCAAAACAATGATTAAGTGAGAATTTAGTGGTTTATAGGCCTTGTGCTGCCTTTTTGCATATGGGTGAATTTTACCTTCTTAATGCCTCTAGTTTGGTAAATTCAGCCTTGATTTTGAACTTTTCAAATGATTCCACATTCCACCACTACTTTAACAACCATTTGGGTTACTAAAGTTAAAAATAAAGACCATTGTAGTGGAACTTTTTCATACCTCTGTCTGAGTAGAACACTTTACATTTCTAATGTTTGGTAAACAAGCCCGTTAATTTGCTGTTTTTCTTGTAAGCATTATGCAGTTCCTCTTTTTTTTGTTCATTTGTTTTTCTTTTCTTTTATTCTTTATCCATCTGGACAATGGATTTCTGGAACTTAGGAACAAAAAGTGTCACTCCCATATTGCATAGAAAATTGGTTTGGTTAAGCAAAATATAAAATATACTCCCTTCCTAATAGTTCATAATCTTTTTCAGTTCTTCCTTTTGTGATGACTTTATTTTGGATGCATCCCTTTTTGGTATCACACTTTTACAAACACTTAAGATGGGATTTTGAAAAAGTGCCTAAGGGAGTTATGTATTTGGAAACAGCTAGGGTGGGAGTTGCACAAATTTTTAAATTTTGTATCCAGCACCCGTTGATTCATTGAAAAATCAGTGCAAGTTGAACTCCTTATTCACTGAGAATCTTTTGAAAATTCCACCTGCAAGACAGCTGATTTTTAAAAATCTTTATAGTGTGATACTTCAAACCCTCCATTCAATAAGCTGCCCTATCAGCTCGCCCTCCCTCAGAGAGCATGACTCTAGCCAGGATATTATTCAGTTGCAGTTTCCTCATAACTGCGGTGTAAAAGGAAAGACACGAAGAAAAAGTCCATTTTGGAAACCCTTCGTAAAATTTTATAAAATAATTGAACTCTGAAATTTTTGCATTCAGACAAAAAAAGAGGGAACTTGTTTAAAATAAGTCTGATTTTTATATATATATTTATTCTTTTTAACTGCAAAGATTTGCTAAACAGAATCTGTTGTTCCAGAAAAACCTCTGAAATCACTTAAGGTTGATTATTACCTGCTTCCTATCCAGGGAGTTACAAAACTACCTCTAGTTGTTTATATGGGATACAGTATTTGAAAGTTGCTAACGTTACTATTTTATTTATTAGTTTATTTATATTTCTTCTATGTGAAATTATATAGTTTACATTTTCAGTGTCTGGTCATATAATGTTTGATGAAGTGTGAGTTGTGCACTGCTGTGTGAAATAATTTCATGCTTGTTTCTTCACCTCCTTCATGTTCTACCAGTGTACCACATCCTCATGTAATCTTGAACATGTCCACTCCCCCCCCAACCCCTCCCCCCCTAATTTTTGTGGGAAAATAAATTTTGCCTTTAAACGACACTGTCTGCCACACAATCTTTGTGTAGCATTTGAGTTCAGCTTTTTATGTTTCTAAGAGGTTTAAAATATCAAAGGTACAACAATTGTCCTTAAGGAGCTTTGGCCAAAGCCCCCATGCCTACTTGCACCACCACCACCACTCCTCTTGAAGGCATGTACAGATGCCTTGAGGCATCTTTCAGCAACAGTATCAGATTTGCAGTCATGCTGAAGTAAATGTTGTCATGGTCTGTCACCTTGATTTTATTAAAGGTGTTGGGCTAGACTATTAACCTCTGTTGGAAAAGTCTCCTGTAGAGGCTTTATATTAGTTTTGGAATTTTTAATGACCAATCATTTTCAGCTTACAACAAACTTGCTTTGCATGGTACGATTGACTACTTTTACAATTATTCTGAAGTACAAATGTACTTCACATACTTTAGGCTTTGCTGTCTTACTGTGTGCTTGTGTGCCTTAGATTTAATCACCACATTTTACACAGCTTTGATTTTGGTTTCTCTGGAACTCTATTCCTTGTGTGAAAGAAAATAGAGGAGTTGAAAAATCCTATTTCCAAATATATGATTTCATTGATTTAAATATATAATCTCATATAAATATTTTCAGATTCCCATAAACAGCCTGATCAGATTTGACTTTTAAAAACCAATTTGGGCTCATTCTGTATCTTTAAAATGGCAATTGTGTATTTGGTCGATTGCTTGTTTGTTTTGAACTATATTACATGACATAAAAATGAAGTTGAGATCAAAGATTAATATTTGCGTTGTCGGTAATTTACTGTATGTGCAGGTGTCTTGTTATAACCTGTAATTTCAGGACTTGGTTAGAAGAAGGTACATTTGATATTTTTCAAAAGGACTCATCCCTTGGAGACCAAACAACTTTACAAGAAATGTATAATTTTTACCAGCACAAATTCTCAGTTGCTGAGTTAAGCGCAAAATGTCATTAAAAACTAAAAGCACGAGTGTATCCAGCCAAAGAGCTCAGTGTCTGCTGTTTATACAGCTACGGCAAAGCAAGTGTGTGCAACAGGGGCCCACATGCAAAACAGAATTGTGTGTGGTCTGAGTGGACTTTTTTTTGTCATCCTGTTTGGAAATCATTTCAGGATCTGTTTCTGTTGGCAGTTTCCTCTTGTTGTGAATATATTAGTACATTTCTCAAGGCCTCTGTACAGCTGAAATGCTAGTAATTTAAGCCTGGAGTATGACAGGCAATCATCTTCATCAGTTCAGAGATGGGCGATGGGATGGAAAAAAAAAGATTACATCTCTGAAAACAAAAGAATTAATGCTGGCCAAGACCAACCAGTGGCCTCTAATCTCTGCTTTACCATACTGTACGGAACCCTCTTATCTCTGTTCTTAAAAACTTGTGTGAAAGCAATCACTGCACGTGGGTACTTCAGCTAGTTCTAAGTAGTGGCTCATAAACTGACAAGATTTCTTTAAAAATGAAGAGTTTTTAACTGTCTCATAAGAGCTGAGTAGAAAAACTCCAGCCTTTTATTGTTTTACAAGTTGTTTAAAAGTTTCAATTAGTATTAAAAAGAGATGTATATAGCATGTAAGATTTTAAAGCACCAAATCAATGGGAATGTACAGTATCGTGTTCTGAGTACTCTATTTGCCATAAGTGCGCATGGGCTATGAAAACTTGATATTTACATAAATTTTTCAGTGAACTAAAGGCAGGTGCCAGTTACATAATCTAAGCTGCATTACAAAGTAAATGTCCCAGAAATCTCTCCCTTAGCTCACATCTGCAAATATTTTGTAAAACCCCTACCTATATTGTATTTTCATTAATGAGGAAGGAATTGCTTGTATCTCCTCTATTAGCAAGTTGTTCAATATGTCCTCACTTGCTGGAAGCATTTCATGGTATACACACCAACAATGTCCTGCAGGGATTCAGTGACTTATCTCACGAGGTACCTTCTCCACCGTTTAGTGGAAGGCCTCCCACCCCTATTTTAGATTTCCAGATTCAGGACTGAAAATGAAGCGTAAATCTTACTGCCTAATAACCACGGCAGTTACTTCAATAAAATGTTACTTAAAAGTCAATAGGCTGCACATGTTAAAGACATTAGAGCTGTTAACAGACCATTGTAAAGCGAAGCAGAATCTTTAATAACCTGCATGTAATGCTTAACCATTCTATTTTCAGCACAGGACAGGCTTAGCTCTGGCACCCTGTGGCTTGACTGTTCATATGAACCACTCTCACATTCCATGAACTAATGGTGTAACAAGACTAGATACAGTGCAAAACTCTCAGACCTCTGGGAAGGTTCAGAACACAGCCAAAGTCGTCGTTTTTGTGAACCTAACAGCAAGGGTCAGGGTAATCAAATGTATCAAAAAAGAATCCTACAAAAAGTGGGAACATGGACAAATTGCTAAGTAAGAGTACAAAAAAATAGCACAGGCATGTCGGAACAAAATCAGAAAGGCTAAGACACAAAATGAGTTACACGTAGGAAGAGACAGACATAAAAGGCAATAAGAAGAGGGTCTTTAAATATATTAGGAGCAAGACAAGACAAAGGAAAGTGTAGGTCCTCTACTTAGCGGGGAAGGAGAGCTAATAAGTGGTGACATCAAGAAGGCTGAGGTGTTTAATGCCTATTTTGATTCAGTCTTCATTAAAAAGGTTAATGGTAACCAGATACTTAATACCATGCTGGGCATGCTCCAACTGCTACCACAGTATAAAAGTGAGCAGCCCAGCTCATACTAGGTGGACCATTGAGGAGAGAGGATGCTTGGTGGAGGCTCCAGGACAGGAGCTGCTACAGCCGCAAGAGCCCACGGACCTGGAGACCAGACTGGTGACCTGCAACCCTCAACAAGCAGCCAAGAGCCAGAGTTCCAGGGAGTTAACCCAGCCAGGGAATCTGGAGATCCTGACAGCATAGTCACTGCTACCTCAGTAACCATGGTAGGAAGTGGTCCAGGGAGGCAGGGTGAGTGGTATCTACCACCCAAGCAAAGTTGGTGTGTTGCAGTAGGATTACCTGCTGACTGGGTGATGACCAACCCCATCACCAACAGGGCCCTGGGCTGGGACCCGGTAGAGAGGGAGGGCCCGGGTCCCTCACCATAGCCACTACCCACCCCTCGAGGGTGGACTCCTTCCCAGACTTTGGCCTCTAGACCACACAGCCCTGACCCCCAGAGCGGTTATATTGTCTCCGGATGTTGGGCCACACAGCCCTGACCCCCAGGGTGGTTATATTGACTCTGGATGTTGGGCCACGCAGCCCTGGCCCCCAGGACAATATATTAACTCTGGATGTTGGGTCACATAACCCTGACCCCAAGAGCTGGTATATTGACTCTGCCCACTAGACCATGCTGTTTTCAGCCAGAGGACTGTCTGGCAGACTGTAACCCCAGTGGGGTCACACCCCACCTGCCCCAAAGGAAGGGGGGTGTGCTTACCCCCTGACAGTTTAAAATACCTATCTGTGGCAGGTCTCTCTCACCCTTAGAATTGCCCCTTGCATTGGTGTGGGACATGGAAACTATCTTCAGCTCCAGCACATCCTGCCAGCCCCAGGTCTTCTGTGGCTCAGCCCTCTGGCCAAATCCCCTAAATTCATGCCCCCTTGTGGGTATCATAAACAAGTCCGAACAAAAGTCCAAATGAAACTGAATGGTTCTCCTACCCTCTTGGGCTACTGAAGTCTTTTGCTCTCTACTTACAAATTATATCTCAGGGCTTCCCTTGCAGGAGCCTACTCTGCCCCTGTAGTGCATTGCCCTCATTGACTCTGTCCATGTACCCTAACTCTGGGGCTTCTCTCAACCAGAGAGTCCTGTCTCCTCTGCCCATCTCCCCATTTAACTGGCCAAAAACTTCAGTCTACTTATTATGGCTTAGTTCTGCCCCCTCTGGCGGGGGACCAATTAGCTATTCCCCTCTCCAGGTGCAAAGCATGGCGAATTGAGAGCATTCACTAGCCTTACAGTAGATAAGCTCCATCACACTCACCCCTCTCAAGGTAGTAACCATCAAGCTACTCTCTCCCCTTCACTGTATGTGCCCTGTAGTCACTTCAGCTCTTCCTCTAAGTCATCTACTCAGGTAAACAAATAATTTGTATCATCTAACACATAGTCTGGGGCCACATCCGGCCCTCCACACGTTTTAATCTGGCCCTTAAGCTCCTAACAGGAAGCAGGGTCTGGGGCTTGCCCTGTTCCACACAGCTCCTGGAAGCAGCGGCATGTCCCCCCTATGCATAGGGGCAGCCAGGGGACTCTGCATGCTGCTGCTGCCCCCGCAGCTCCCATTTGCCAGGAACTGTAGCCAGTGGGAGCTGCAGGGGCGGCACCTGCAGACAGGGCAGCGTGCAGACCCTCCTGGCCACCCCTCTGCATAGGAGCTGGAAGAGGGACATGCTGCTGTTTCTGGGAGCTGCTTGAGGTAAGTGCCACCCTGAGCCTGCCCCCCTTGCCCCCTCCTGTGCCCCAACCCCCTGCCCTAGCCCTGATCCCCCTCCCGCCCTCCGAACCCCTCAATCCCAGCCCAGAGTACCCCGCACCCCCAACCCCTCATCCCCAGCCCCACCCCAGAGCCTGCACCCCCAGCCAGAGCCCTCCTGCACCCCAACCCCCAATTTCATGAGCATTCATGGCCCACCATACAATTTACATAGCCAGATGTGGCCCTTGGGCCAAAAAGTTTTCCCACCCCTGTTGTAGGGCCTACTTTGCAGCAGTTAATCCCTCTCAAAGTTCCTGGACCTATGTAGTCTCCACAGATTAAGGGCTGTTATAAAGAGGATGCTGATCAATTGTTCTCCATGTCCACTGAAAATAGGACAAGTAGTAATGGGTGTAACCTGCAGTAAGGGAGATTTAGATTAGATATTAGGAAAAACTTTCTAACAATGAGGGTAATTAAGCTCTGGAATAGTCTGCCAAGGGAGGTTGTGGCATCCCTATCACTGGAGGTGTTTAAGAACAGGTTGAACCAACACCTGTCAGGGATAGTCTAGGTTTACTTGGTCCTGCCTCAAAGCAAGGGGCTGGACTTGATGACCTCTCAAGTTCCCTGCCAGCCTTACATTTCTATGAGTCTATGAGTCAGTGTATACCTTTAAAATATTAATGTACTTCTTTTGAGGGACACAGGAGGGACCCTCCCTTGTCTAGGGTTAAGCCTCATCTCCTACTGAGACTTACTTCACTCATCCTCAGTGGGGAGCGCAGCAGTGGGAAAGAGGTTGTAGATGCTGTCTGAAGGTAACAGGCTGTTGCTACCCATAGCAGCAGTTCTAAGACTTGCATGGGTTTGGAAGTACTCTTGCCGGCGGGGGCGGGGGGGCAGGAGAGAAGCACTTCATCCCTCCAGGATAGATATGGGGCTGGTGATAAGAAGGCAGAAGGGACGTACTGCTGAGCAGTTCAGTGGACATGCAGTGAAGCTGACACAGGGCAATCACCTGCTACTTTAGAGAGTCTCCTGCCTGACTTTAATCCCCTCCTGGTTTTCCAGAGCAGTAAAAGATGCTGCACTTCCAGTAGGGCCCACCCTCTATCTCAATATTAATCTCTCCACACTTCCAAATAACAGACTTGAAAGCATAAGAATAAAATTCTGAACACTGCATTGTTGGTAGAAAATAGATCCACTCACTGACCAGTGTAACCCTAAGTTGGAAAAAGCTTTGCATTACAGCTTCAGTCTGTTCTGTTTTCTCTCTCCCTGTCCTCACCTCTCCCGTTTTTGGCCAGAATACTCCATTCCTGCATAAAAAAGTAACCAAACCTGGAAAAAAATGAAATTAAAATTATATTTTTATACTTACCTAAGCAGAAACATCTGTGAGAAAGCAGGAGAAGAACTTATGAAGCGGCAAACTATGATCTGCTTGTACAGGGATGAGAGACAGGGCCAACTTTGCATAAAAATCCCTTCTGACCAGCACACTTCAACAGTGTAACGTGGACACCTCTGCACCGCTGTTTGCACCACCCCCTTTCACAGCCCCTTCTGGACTCAGATGGGCTTTGTCAACGTGTAGAAACTGTATGTGTCTAAATTGGTATCCCCAAGATCAGTTCAAGGAAGGCACGGATACTTTTCTACCACATAGCCAGTGAGCTGGCAAACTGCAGTAGCTGCATTTCACAGCATCATAGAAATCAGAGCTAGAAAAGACCTGTAAGGTCATCCAATTCATTCCCCTGCCAGTAGTTCCCCTACAGTGCATTAATTTGTTCATTGTCCTATCTAGTTCTAAATCCCCAAAATAGGGTATACATCATTTCCATATCACACACAGAGTACATTTACACTGCATGAGTCTTTCAGTGGCATATAGCGTACAAAACTCATACAGCCCCCTTAGCCTGGGTATAAACAGCGCAGACTGAGACAGAGTAAAGACATGGCTGAAGGGTGGGGGCATGTAAGCGAGTACATACCTGAGCCCAAGCCATGCCTCTCCATCTACACTGCTATTTTTAGCTGTGTAGTGTCCTGTTGCTGGAGCCCTTCCCTTATAGCAGGGAAAGACTTCAGCAGTGTAGAAAGACTCTGGCAGGGGGAGGCAACAGAGAAAGGCTGAGCCTTTCCCCATGGCCTCCCTTCTGCCAGAGCCTTTCACTGACGTGTAGCTACACACCGCAGTATGGATGCAGCCTGCTTTTCACTACGGCGGGCAGCCAAGCCACCAGTGGTGTATAATGTAGCTGTAGCCTTATAGTTGGGAAGATCTTACCATTGGGAAGTTGTCCCATTCAAATGTCAACCCCTTATTCCTAGCTCTAACCCCGTGGTGTCACCCGACTTCCTTTATAGGAATATATATTCCTTTATTGTATCTCCCAAACTCTGCTTAGTCATCACGCTACAATAGAGCCATGCTGTCTTCATAAATCAATCCTCCCTGCCCTCTAATCCTTTATTGCTGTCCTTTAGAAATTCCTCCAGTGTGTGACTATCTTTGTGGTACTGAGAGATCCAGAAATGAATCCATCTGGAGTCACCACAGGTCTGTGACACGATCTCTCTGCATACGTAATGTGATGTCTCTTCATCAGCTGTTCTTGCCACCATCTCACATTAGAAATGCAGTAGGAATTTGTCTTTCAGCAGTCACGCTTTCCAGCTTTTCCCTTCCACACGATACTGTTTTTAAATGAAGAACTGTGTGTATTTAACTGAAGTTTTTAAATTCTATCATGAACAGTTGAAAGCTTATTACTTCCTCGTTGTTGCTGATCACGTTCGCCTTTATTATTTTAAAACAGTGTATGATGTGATGCAGTGACAGCAATCAACTTTCTTGATGACATAAAAAGCTTTATTATAAACATTATAATAAAAGTCACCCATTGCTAGGCAGGCCAGCTGCCATTACCACACCAAAACACCAGTAACAACAGAACCTTTCCAAAACAAAAACCAAAGCGCATGAACAAGTGCAAACGGTAAAACCATGGGTACAAGACAGAAACCTCCTACCACTGCATGTCACCTGGCCTCCTTTCTTCTTCTCTTCTTTCTCCATTTGCCATGTACTTGGTGCTGGGGGAGAAGGGGTGGAAGAATCCACAGGAGAGGGGGAATCAAGGAGGACTGCATGGGCCTAAGTTGCCCTGCCTGACCACACATGGGTCCCAATTGCATGGGCCTTCCCTCCACAGAGTTTTCCAAGTGGTTTCTGGATTGATCCCAGGGTACAGCACAGGGGACTCAGGCCATGGTGTGGGTGAGGCAGCAGGAGTTGCTTCTCTTGTAGCCATTATTGATACCAGCCACTCAAACAGTTCTGTCTGCTGAGCTCTGCCCTTCTCCCTTAGCTGCCGTTCCTGCTCCAGGAATGGCAAGCAAGTGCCTGCTACCGCGCTGAAACCCTGTCCTCAAGCTGTGCAGCCAGCCTCAGCCCTTCCTCTTGGTTCCCAGCAGGCCTGTTCTCTAGCCAAAAGTCCCTCTGGTTTTGGTACTAGGACCTGCTTGTTGGCCCTGGATAGAATTTTGGCCATGAGTTCATCACAGAAATGCTTCCTTTTGGAACAATCCGTGAAGGTGCATTGGGCCAGGCTTGTACTGCCCTGCGGCCTAGCTGCAGAGGCTGCCGCCAGTAGAGGGGGAGAGACCTACAATAGTACAAGACACAGAGGGTTATTGTCTCAAATAGCCCAGTGCAGGAGCACAGAAAAAAATCCTTGTGGAATTTCAAGGACACCAAATGTTACTTTTCCAAACTGAATTTCAGTACACTATGGGAGGGATGCCACAGTCCCCAGAAGCACCTTGGACACAGTCTGGTTAATCTTAGTGAAAGAAGTGCAGGCATAATGGTTAGTTACAATTGCAAAGCAGTCTTTTTGATGTTAGAAAACTGCAAAACTACTTGGGTTGTGGGGCCGGGAGTGATACAAAAGCTTTTTCTATCATCTCAGGTCTTCCATATTTTGGAGGACATAACAGTTCTTGTGGTGCCCGATTGGCAAAGAGAGATGTTATTCCAAGCTGCTGGTAGGAAACCTGCAGAGTATGCAAGCGAAATATTCAAACGTAGAGTGACTGAATAGCACATCTCTGAGTGGAGTGGGCTGGTTAGTCTCCGAGGTGGCCCTGGAAAATACATCCTTTCCTGCAACGTGACTGCCTATCTGGAGCTCTCACAATCTTTTCCTGAAGCAGCGATTGGTACCCAGGATTGGGTCAGAATTCATGAAGGAATGAACAGAATGCTCTGTTAGCTTCCACATGGCTTAGTCTCTTATGGCTACATGCAAATATGCAGAACTCCACAGCCTTCCTCTTCCCCCCAACCCCAGCACATTTCCGGACAAAATTTCAAACTCCAGTCATGTTTGGGACAAATGACCTAGTCCAGATTCAATTAGCCCTGCTGCGCTGCCGGACTTTTAGCACCTCAGATCTCCCAGTTTGGTGTCAGTAGCCTCTGGGAGATAGGGCGTGATTCCAGGAGACTCCCAGCAAAACCAGGAGGGTTGGCAACCCTAGTCTCCAGCCCAGGAGCAAGCCACCTGTTACAGTATGTCTACACTGCACACTAAGCCTGGGCTCTGACTCAGGTTTGAGTTCAAGCCCCACTTCCATCCACACACAAATCAGTCTGACTCAGGTCAACAGGCACTCAAGATCCAGGCCCTGGCACCCTGCTAGTGGCCTGGGTCAGAACCCAAGACCTGTTGAAACTCAGGTCCAAGAGCTGCCATTTTGCAGTATGGACGCATCTCGAGCTGCAGACCTGAGTCAGAGAGTCTGAGTAGTGTATTATGAAGACATTAGCATGGCTCTGAAAACCAGGTTTCAACCATTAGAAACCCAGGTTTACAAAGCAGTGTGCAAACCCAAGCACAGGCCTGGAAACACTGAGTCCACAACTGCAGGTCCCACACATCCAGGTTTTCCAGAGGATGTGTGCACACTGCATTGTATCTTCTGACAGTTGTATCCTTTTAGTCATTACACTTTGTCTCACTCAGCAACTTCAGCTGCCTTTCAAGCCGTCCATTCTTTCCCCCAAAATGGAAAATATTTTTCACTTATACATATGTAGCCCTCATCATCTTCATTCAGAAGCAGGGAAGTCACCCGTGTTTCACATCACATTATCTTGGATCCTTCAGTAGCCATTGTTTATAGCAACTGTTGCTTCTTACCTCAAGATCTCTCTTCACTTTTTGGAATCTGTTAGGGTCAAGCCACTATGGGTATGTCTACATTGCAGCTATACACTCAGCCTGTGCCAGCTGACTCAAGCTCACAGGGGTTGGGCTGCAGGGTCCCAGAGCTCGGGCTCCAAACCAAGCCCAAACATCTACATCACAATTTTATAGCCCTGCCACCTGACCACCCATGAGGGCCAGTCGCGAGTGTTTAATTGCAGTGTGGACATACCCTGTATTACCTCAGGAATTCTCTAGCCCAGTGGTTCTCAAAGCTGGTCCGCCGCTTGTTCAGGGAAAGCCCAGGGCGCGCCGGACTGGTTTGTTTATCTGCCGCATCCGCAGGTTCGGCCGATCATGGCTCCCACTGGCCGCGGTTCGCCACTCCAGGCCAATGGGGACTGCAGGAAGTGGCGTGGGCCAAAGGACGTACTGGCCGCCCTTCCCACAGCTCCCATTGGCCAGTGGGAGCCGCGATCAGCCGAACCTGCGGACGCGGCAGGTAAACAAACCGGTCTGACGCGCCAGGGGCTTTCCCTGCACAAGTGGCGGACCAGCTTTGAGAACCACTGCTCTAGCCCACAGTTCCCTATTCAGTGCTAGGCTAACTTTCCAGTTGTTCTAGATTTAAGAACTCGTACCGCGGCTAGTCACTAGATGTTTACCACTCAGCAGCTAATTCCCAGACAAGCCAAACTCTTTGGTTGGACTCATTCAAAGTGCTGTACTTAGTGGCTGCTTCCCCTTTGAGCTAGATTCCTAGTGATTTTTTTCATCCAGCCTGTCACAAATGTAGTGTGCTGGGTGTCCGTCCATCCAAAAAAAAAAAAGGATCCAAGTCACATCCTGTCGCTCCTCCTTTCTAGAGTCAGGGAGGGGGTTACTATAGCTCTAGCGGATCAGGAGAGGGAGGGATAAGACTAGGATTCATATCAGAGCTCATTTTTATGAGCGTATTCCTCCCACCCTGAGAAGCACTGCAACCCCTGACTATGAAGTTATTTCCCCTTTCCACCCTTTTACACCCTGGCCTGATTGTCCCCAGAATGGATTGACCCAATGTACTGCCAGTTTATGCAGCCTGTTCTCTGTTGCTCTGTAATAAAGTTAAAAGGCTAAATAAATCTTTTGACAGCTATTAAAAACACCAACCCAGGCTCTGAACGTTGAGTTTTTCATTTACCTCATAACTTTCCTGGCTCCTTTTCCATGCTTTTTTCTACACCTCTTTTAAACTAAGTTCTTTTATACGGCTCAGTTAGCGAAAATTTCCCCTCCCAGGGCCCATTCAGGTTTTCAATCAGTTGGGCTAACTGGCAAGAGTTTTTTAACACATTCCTTATTTATAACTGCTAACAGTTTGTTAGAACAACACCCAAAACCTTTTAAAAAATCATTGGTCTTTCAAATCTTTTTTTAAAGGTTTTTTAAAGGTTAAAAAAAACCCATTGATCTTTCAAATCTTTTTAAAAAAATACCGTCCTGTAAAGACGAGAGAAGATTCCAGGTACAAGAGAGCTTCCTCTCAGAATACCCTCCTCCCCAAACCAATGAACTGTTTCCTAGCCTTGGGGATACTTCTGAAACATCATATTTGCCACTGCATATATGGAATGGCAAATAAGTTGCTGATGGGGATTGGAAGGTTCCTCCAATCACTCCCCTGTCTATATATTCAGGATTCTTTAATTTAAAGTTGAGATGAGCGGACAAGTGGCTTTCTCACGACCAAAACAAACAAAGATAGCGGTGGGTCTGGTGTTGGAACAACAGGCTACAGGAACATGGAGTGTCTGACTTTTTCCAAGTTTCCTTTGCTCTTTTATTGAAATAAGCTCCTTTTCACAGTCTGATTGATGGGATTCTAAAAAAGCCTGGGTGGCAAAATTCAGATCTAAATCTATACCCAAACTGATGGGCATTCAGACACGGTGAGTTGATTTGATTGGCGCTCATCTCGACAAAATACAGCAGATAACTTGCACAAAAGAAGTTTCTCACACCCACTGCCCGCCTAAATGATATACTGTATCATCTGAGGTTAGAGATTTTTCCATTCATCCCCTCTACTGGTTGGCCTACAGCACCTTATTGCAGCTATTTAAGATTTTGAAATAAATATTCATGCTGTTGTTGGGATAAAAAACTTCTTCAATGTTCAAATGTGCAAATATTAAGCCGTTTAGATACAGGTTCTATAAAAATTTATTGAAAAGGATCATGGAATAGCTTAAGGTTATGGGTAAGGGTGAGCCAGGGTGCTAAAATGTATTTAAGCAAGAGGCAAAATTTTGTGACCACCAAATCCTGCAGTGTCCTTAACAGAGCTCTCAGCTCAACTCTTCTATAACAGTTTTGTCATTCCTCTTTGCAGTCTTTGCTATTTGAAAAAGTTTACCATGTTGGATGATTTTAAAGGCAAAACCACAGCAATGAAGCAGTGCATTCTGGGACTGTTTGGTTGTCTCTTTCTTTCTTTCTTTCTTTCTTTCTTTCTTTCTTTCACAGAATGAAAGGCACACCAAATGCACATTCCACTGAGTGTTTCACTGAATTCTGTGGGGGACGAATAGCAAGCGTGTACATAACCACACACATATGTATGTAGAAATTTACAAGCTACAATATCCAGACATCATGAGGCTCTGCTAATAATTTTCTTAACCTTGCCCAGACTGTAGCTACATTTATGATCTGGAGATTTATTGATTTTAGTTATTTTATCCCTCCCATAATAGGAAACTGCCCCTTGGACCATTGACCTACACTCGTTATAAATATATTTTAGTTCTCTCTCATCATAACAGTATTCCTAGGAGTCAGGCATCTGAGGTGTTGTTATGAGGTGGTGGTGGTGTAAGGAAGGTGACTATAATGGGGTTTTAAAATAACCATTTAACTCTTCAAAATATGAGATTTCACACCTCCGCCCATTGAACACTGGCATAACTAGATACAGCATAATGCCAGTCCTAACCAGGCACAAAGCATGTGGTGTCACTCAAAGTCCCATGCTTTAGGGGCCCTGCTATGTCAGCACCCACCTACAACATCCACCCCCCACTGCTCACTCCACCACCACCATCTTTAAAGAAGAATTTGGGAGTTCAGTTCTCTTCAATGGCCCCATTATGATCCAAACTCTCTACAGCAGGCCAAAACCTTTCCATATTCCTATTGACTGACAAGGGTCCTACACCCATTTCAGTTATTGCTCATTCTCTACCCTTAGATTGTGCTACATTGGCTATTTGAACTCTGCCTGGGGTAGAACATATCTTACTTCATACAGATTCCCACAAAACACTGAAAACCAATAAAACTGTCCATCAGCACAATACTATCTTGTAAGAGATTTATTTGTTTTGCTTACTGTTGGTTCTGGGGTAGCTACATCCATTTTAATTATGCCACCTTCTGCATTTGGTCTTTTAAATATTTTATTCTTTTAAACATTTAATTGTGTTTTATTGTGACTTTTTCAAGCAGCTGGAGCATTTTGGTGAAAGGGAGTTCTTTATAAATAAAGTTATCATTATTCATTATCACAATAAAAACGTAGGACTAGGTGTGAACTAACACAGGAATTTAAGAAATGTGTGCTTTAAAAAGACCTGACAGCTTAGCAAGCTGAGAGAATAAAAGAAAACAATATTACTTTTCTATTACTCTAGCTAGAGAAAATGACTCTGTAGGAAAAGACTTAAGGTCTAGATCAAAAACTTCCTTTCACCCTTTCTCACAATACAAAGCAATTAAAACAATGAAATTAAAAACCAGGCAATTTCATAGATTCCAAGGCCAGAAGGGACCATTGTGATCATCTAACTGGCCTCCTTTATAACACCGACCATAGGGCTTCTCCAAAATAATTCCTAGAGCAGAGCTTTTAGAAAAACATCCAAATGTGATCTAAAAATTGTCAGTAGTGGAGAATCTACCACGACCCTTTTTTACGCCTTCTTTCCAGTCTGAATTTCTCTAGCTTCAACTTCCAGCCATTGGATCGTGTTATACCTTTGTCTGCTAGACTGAAGAGCCGATGCTTAATTATGTGTTCCCAGTGTAGATACTTTCAGACAGTAAATCAAGATATCTCATCACCTTCTCTTTGTGAAACTAAATAGATTGAGCTCTTTGAGTCTATCACTGTGAGGCATCTTTTCTAATCCTTTAATCACTCTCATGGCTCTTCTCTGAACATCCTCCAGTTTATCAACATCTATCTTGAATTGTGGGCTACAGAACTATACACAGTATTCCATTGGCAGTCACCAAATACAGAGATAAAATAATCGCTATACTCCTCCTCGAGATCCCACTGTTTATGCATCCCAGGATCCTGATAAGAGAGAGACTTTCTCACATAATTTATAATTAGGCTGTGGAACTTCTAACCACCAGATATCGCTGAGGCCAAGAGCTTAGCAGGATTCAAAAAAGGTTTGGACACTTGTCTAGGTAATAAAGAGATTGAAAAATAAAGAAGAGTTCCAGAAGGATATGTATGTATATATATGTGGGATAGAATAAGAATTAGGAAGAAATTGTCCTTGGGCTAGGTTATCCCATAACTGCCTACTGCAAGGTTTCTTCTTCTTCTGAGACAGCTGGTACTGACCATTGTCAGAGACTGGATTAGATGTACCATCGTTCTAATTCCAGTATGATCATTCCTTCAGTAATTTGCGGTTACTGGGGTCCAGATTTTTACCACTGTCGCTCATTCTGTGCAACAGTTTACTCTGTAAGTAGGCTCCAGGCCCCAAAGACCGAAATAAAGGTAAAGGTGGTGGAGTAGCATTGTATATCAATGATGAGGTAGAATGTAAAGAAAATAAGAAGCGATGAAATGGATAAGACTGAGTCCGTCTGGGCAAAAATTAAATTGTGGAAGAAAACTATTAGAGCCTCCCCTGGGATAGTGCTTGGGGTGTGCTATAGACCGCCGGGATTTAATCTGGATATGGATAGAGCCCTTTTTAATGTTTTTAATAAAGTAAATACTAATGGAAACTGTGTGATCATGGGAGACTTTAACTTCCCAGATATAGACTGGAGGACGAGTGCTAGTAATAATAATAAGGCTCAGATTTTCCTAGATGCGATAGCTGATGGATTCCTTCAGCAAGTAGTTGCTGAACCGACTAGAGGGGATGCCATTTTAGATTTGGTTTTGGTGAGTACTGAGGACCTCATAGAAGAAATGGTTGTAGGGGATAATCTTGGCTCAAGTGATCATGAGCTAATTCAGTTCAAACTGAACAGAAGGATTAACAAAAATAAATCTGCAATTACAGTTTTTTATTTCAAAAGGGCTGATTTTCAAAAATTAAGGAAATTAGTTAGGGAAGTGGATTGGACTAAAGAATTTATGGATCTAAAGGTAGAGGAGGACTGGGATTATTTTAAATCAAAGCTGCAGAAGCTATCGGAAGCCTGCATCCCAAGAAAGGGGAAAAAATTCATAGGCAGGAGCTGTAGACCAAGCTGGATGAGCAAGCATCTCAGAGAGGTGATTAAGAAAAAGCAGAAAGCATACAGGGAGTGGAAGAAGGTAGGGATCAGCAAGGAAAGCTACCTTATTGAGGTCAGAACATGCAGGGATAAAGTGAGACAGGCTAAAAGTCAAGTAGAGTTGGACCTTGCAAACGGAATTAAAACCAATAGTAAAAGGTTCTATAGCCATATAAATAAGAAGAAAACAAAGAAAGAAGAAGTGGGACCGCTAAACACTGAGGATGGAGTGGAAGTCAAGGATAATCTAGGCATGGCCCAATATCTAAACAAATACTTTGCCTCAGTCTTTAATAAGACTAAAGAGGATCTTAGGGATAATGGTAGCATGACAAATGGGAATGAGGATATGGAGGTAGACATTACCATATTTGAGGCAGAAGCGAAACTCGAACAGCTTAATGGGACTAAATCGGGGGGCCCAGATAATCTTCATCCAAGAATATTAAAGGAATTGGCATATGAAATTGCAAGCCCATTAGCAAGAATTTTTAATGAATCTGTAAACTCAGGGGTTGTACCGTATGATTGGAGAATTGCTAACATAGTTCCTATTTTTAAGAAAGGGAAAAAAAGTGATCCGGGTAATTATAGGCCTGTTAGTTTGACATCTGTAGTATGCAAGGTCTTGGAAAAAATTTTGAAGGAGAAGGTAGTTAAGGACATTGAAGTCAATGGTAAATGGGACAAAATACAACATGGTTTTACAAAAGGTAGATCGTGCCAAACCAACCTGCTCTCCTTCTTTGAGAAAGTAACAGATTTTTTAGACAAAGGAAATGCAGTGGATCTAATTTACCTAGATTTCAGTAAGGCATTTGATACCGTGCCACATGGGGAATTATTAGTTAAATTGGATAAGATGGGGATCAATAGAAAAATTGAAAGGTGGATAAGGAATTGGTTAAAGGGGAGACTACAATGGGTCCTACTGAAAGGTGAACTGTCAGGCTGGAGGGAGGTTACCAGTGGAGTTCCTCAAGGATCGGTTTTGGGACCAATCTTATTTAATCTTTTTATTACTGACCTCGGCACAAAAAGTGGGAGTGTGCTAATAAAGTTTGCGGATGATACAAAGCTGGGAGGTACTGCCAATTTAGAGAAGGACAGGGATATCCTACAGGAGGATCTGGATGACCTTGTAAACTGGAGTAATAGTAATAGGATGAAATTTAATAGTGAGAAGTGTAAGGTCAAGCATTTAAGGATTAATAACAAGAATTTTAGTTATAAGCTAGGGACGCATCAATTAGAAGTAACGGAGGAGGAAAAGGACCTTGGAATATTGGTTGATCACAGGATGACTATGTGATATGGCCGTGAAAAAAGCTAATGCAGTCTTGGGATGCATCAGGAGGGGTATTTCCAGTAGGGATAAGGAGGTTTTAGTACCGTTATACAAGGCACTGGTGAGACCTCACCTAGAATACTGTGTGCAGTTCTGGTCTCCCATGTTTAAGAAGGATGAATTCAAACTGGAACAGGTACAGAGAAGGGCTACTAGGATGATCCGAGGAATGGAAAACTTGTCTTATGAAAGGAGACTCAAGGAGCTTGGCTTGTTTAGCCTAACTAAAAGAAGGTTGAGGGGAGATATGATTGCTCTCTATAAATATATCAGAGGGATAAATACCGGAGAGGGAGAGGAATTATTTAAGTTCAGTACCAATGTGGACACAAGAACAAATGGATATAAACTGGCCACCAGGAAATTTAGACTAGAAATTAGACGAAGGTTTCTAACCATCAGAGGAGTGAAGTTTTGGAATAGCCTTCCAAGGGAAGCAGTGGGGGCAAAAGATCTATCTGGCTTTAAGATTAAACTCGATAAGTTTATGGAGGAGATGGTATGATGGGATAACATGGTTTTGGTAATTAAATATTCATGGTAAATAGGCCCATTGGCCTGTGATGGGATATTAGATGCGGTGGGATCCGAGTTACCCAGGAAAGAATTTTCTGTAGTATCTGGCTGATGAATCTTGCCCAAATGCTCAGGGTTTAGCTGATTGCCATATTTGGGGTCGGGAAGGAATTTTTCTCCAGGGCAGATTGGAAGAGGCCCTGGAGGTTTTTCGCCTTCCTCCGTAGCATGGGGCACGGGTCACTTGCTGGAGGATTCTCTGCTCCTTGAAGTCTTTAAACTACGATTTGAGGACTTCAATAGCACAGATATAGGTGTGAGGTTTTTTGCAGGAGTGGTGGGTGAAATTCTGTGGCCTGCGTTGTGCAGGAGGTCAGACTAGATGATTGTAATGGTCCCTTCTGACCTAAATGTCTATCTATCTATGAAAATCCTCAAAGGCACCCATGATGAGGTATTCATGTTGGGAACGAGTTAATATGGTCCTGAGAGGCCTATTAACCTTCCTGCTCACCCCTGGAGGGTGGCCCAGTCTAGTTAGAAATAATGCTCAGATGGGGGAGAGCAGGGCTTGTTTCTATAAAGAGCTGGGTGAGCCCAGTTGGGAAGAGGAAATGAGGTTGAGAGTTCCTTCTCTCTGGGAAGCAACCTGAAAGAATGCTGAGAAGGAGAGCATACCAGATATGACCAGACAGCTTTCCTCAGAGGTCATCTGGAAGCCTGACTCTGTGGCATCAGAAGGGGTAGGACTCAGCAAAGTGCTCTGGCCAGAGGGGCAGAACACTTTTACAGTAGGAGTTGGAGAGAGGACAGTGTTGGGGGCAAACTGAGGCACGGCTACTGCAACTCCACATCTGGCCACAAGTGGGTGTTTTGGAACATTAACTTTGCCATAAGTTGGGCCTTCTCCAGGAGCTACTGAAAACTCCCACTGAGAAAAAGAGGAATCTGGGAAAAGATGGAGCTAAAAGAGGCAGACGTCATCTTTAGAAGAGCGCTGTTTACCCTCCCAAGTTGGGGTAGTGAAGGGGAGTCACAGACACTGGAGGTCCTGTTCCAGTTGCAAGAGGCAGCCAAGCAATCAAAACAGATCCAGGCTGCCCTCCTGCAGATCCTGAAACAGAAAGAAAACCTGTGGGAGGTACAGTTGGAGCTGTAGAGGCAACTGTCTGTATTGGAGGGGACAGAAGAAAAGCCCACTGGAAAGCATGAGAAAAGAATTACTCACCGGACACAGATTGTGGGTTAAAAAAAAGATATCCAGGCCAAGAGGTCTGAGGTCGAGTCCACAGTATGCTGTGCCTGTGGGCAATCTGCACACAGAAAATGGCTTACCCCAACCCTATGTAAACTATGATACAAAGACTTATTCTGGATGGGCAGATCATGGGAGATGCTCAGATGCTCAGCCTGTTGCCCAACTATGGACAGGGCCTACGTCATTTCTGTGTGGAGAAGCAGGGCATTTAATAAGGTATTGCCCTCAGCGGAGAATGAGCTGCAGCCAGACAAAGGAACAGGGTCCCAGCAATGGGGGAAAAAAGGAGCAGGTGGTCTTACAGCATCCCTGTAGTGGAGAACAGCCAGAGAGGTGTGACAGTGGGGATGGTGGCCCTCACAGATATGCAATGGATTCACCTCAGTAGGAGACTGGAGGGGATGGGAAGGGAGGAGTATAACTCCTGTGACAAACCCTGCTGAAGTTGGGGTACAGATGGAGGTGAAAACAATTCACTGGGGGAGTACGCAGTCAGAGTCCCTAATAGAAATAGGTGATCTAGGAACAACTGTTGACACCTATGAGTGGGCTGAAATTCAAGCAAAGAGCTGTGTGAAGGCACAAGCAGCACGGGTGGCAGGAGGGACCAAGGAGACTGACTGAGGTGATGGAGACAAAAAGTTGCTGAGAGAAGGTGGTGACAACAGAGCAAGTTTTGCTGATGGCCCAGCTAGAGAAGAAGCAAAGGTTTAAAGAAAAGTCCAAGTTGTGCTTATGAGGAAAGTTTCTGGAAGATGAGAAGGTCAGACTTCATTTGTGGCTGGAAGATGTCCAGCAAGAAAGCAATGCGGGGAGATAAGCAGTTAGTGTATCCAGAGGATGTCCTGTATTCCCCACCCTAGACAGAAAGGCCCCAGTGCTAGGTGAGGTTCAGTCCTGTTCACCCCCACACATGCTGGGAAAGGGTTAATATGGGCCTGAGAGGCCAATTAACCTGCCTGCTCGCCCCTGGAGGGTGGGCCAGGCCTAATTAGAAATAAATTAAATAAATAAATAATACATAAATTTTCCCCCGCTGGGGGAAAGCAGGGTATAGCTCCATAAACAACAGGATGAGCCCAGCTGTTGGGAAGAAAATCTGAGAAGAGGCAGAGGGGTCCCTGTCTCTGAGGCCAGGTCTACACTACAGACTTACACTGGTATAACTACTTTGCTCAGGGGTGTGAAAAGTGCACACCCCTAAGCAATGTAATTATACCGACCTACCCCCGCAGTGTAGACAACGCTATGTCGACATAGCCACCGCCTCTCGGGGAGGTGGGTTAACTACGCCAATGGGAGAAGCTCTCCAGTTGGCGTAAGAGTGTCTTCACTTAAGCGCTACAGCAACACAGCTGTGCCGCAGCAGCATATTAAGTGTAGAGCTGCCCTGAGAAAACAGCCTGTAGTAGCAAGGCTAAGAAGGAGAGCTGAGGCTACTCCAGGGGTGAGCTGGAAGCTTGAATGGAGGCAGGGGCCCTGAGGGAGCTGCAGCCTGCCTGAACCCTGAGTGAGGGAAGGAGTGTGCCAGCCCCTGGGCTGTGGGGCTGAGAAAGGCACAGAAGCCTTTGGGTAGCCAGGAGGCCAGTAGAGAGCAGCACAGGCATGCCTGGGATGTTGTGGCTACCAGCTGAGCCCAGCAGGGCTGAAGCTTTGGTTTGGTTACATTGCTGTGGGACTTGGGGCAAAGGACTCTTCAAAATGGTCTGGCTGGAGGGCGATAGGACAGTGAGGTGGGAAATTGAGACGCAGCTACCACAATGCCAACTCTGGACACAGAGCTGTTCTGTGGTGGCAGCTTTGCCATAGCGCCTAACTCCCAGTGATTTCAATGGGAATTAGGTGCCTAGGATCTGAGCCACTGTGATGAAAGATGACAGAACCTGGCCCTTGAGAATGAATTGCACATTTACAGAAACTCTGGATCTGCCAGTTTGTATATTTGTTGATCTATCTAGATTGTAAGCTCCTCAGAATGGGGACCTGTGGTATATACAACCATGATTCTGTTTTCTTTGTACTACTCCTTTAAATGTGGGAAATATGACTGCCTGTCTGCCAGTGGCAGGGTTTGGAGAGGGTTTGAGTTAGAGAAACTTAGAGAGAACCATGCTGAACGGTCACTCAGCCAGATATTTTATATTAATTCTGTCTTTGCTGCTGTCTGTAATCAAAACCAAAAATACATGTTTTATTTTTTATGTATGGATAACCTAACAGGACTATGTCTTCTTTTCTCTTGTACATCTCTGAGTCGCCTACCGTCGCTTAAATAACTCACAGCTTTCACTCCTGCGGCTGACTGTCCCACTGTCTCAGGGAAAGCTGGAACTGTGAATAGTCATGGCTGCACAGTATCGGACAGTTAGAGCTAGTTCCATGGACAGCTTTGAAGCTCCAGGAGCGAAACCTTGAACTTGACCCCGCTATTCACGGAGTAGCACATGTAAGGAGTGCAGCACTCGGGTGATTTGTCCTCAGAAGCCTGGGTTGGTCACTTAGCTAGAGATTGCACTTTGAACTAAGTGAAGCCTTTTTTTTTAAAGCAGGAGGCTTCATCTCTAAGCACATTGCATTGCAATAATTGAGGTCACGAATACGTGGGCCCCTGTTTCAAGGTCAGAGTGTGACAGAATGTCTCTGAGTTGATCATAGAATAGATTGGGATACTCCCATTTTTTTGGATTTTTTTTTTCATTTTTATCTTCATAGCAGTGTGCAGGGAGGAGTCTGACCTAATTACCCGTCTCTCCTCAATCACAATCTGAACTCAGGTCTACAGGCTTGTTTATGAATCCAAAAGGAAAAGAAAACACCTATATGGATTGGTGTGACTCTCTCTAAACACTACACCAGTACAACCCCACAGAAATCAACCCTACTGAAATAAAAATAATTCCCTTGAAGTGCACAGGTGCAGCCAAAGGATGAATTTGGCCCATGTTTTTTTTCTATCTGTGTTTCAGTGATTGAAAAAGAAATGAATGAAACCCCTCACAGTTAATTCTTACATCTCTGTTCAGTGCTTTGGGGAAAACTGTAATGTATATTTCATAGCCAAATTTATGGTCCAGTACTGTGAGGTGCTGAGCAAAGGTTAATGGGAATTGAGGGGACCCAAACCTTTACAGGATCAAGCCCTGTCTAGGTAATGTGAGTTTTGCATCATTTCCATGTTGTAAAGTAATAGAGACTGTGTAATCAACTGACATTGCTTCATATTATCTCTGGAGTTAGATTACCAAAGTTAAAAGGAGTATCATCACTGATTGTAAGCCCTTAGGCAGGTGCTGTCTCTTTGTTCTGTGTTTGTACAGCCCCCGGCACAATGGGGTCCTGGTCCATAACTGGGGCTCTTAGGTGCATGGTAATTATAATAACAACAGCCACATACAATAGGAGAGAATAGATTAGATAAACATTATTCACAGACTGCAGTGACTGGGCATCGATTCCGTGCAATTATGGTATAAAAACTAAAGCACAAGACTAGTTTGAATTATGTGTGATAATTCTGAGAAAGAGAGATGAAAAACCCCTCATTTCAAACTGGAACAGCAGAGATTTTGTTCATGCTCTCAAATGAAAAGCTTAATATCTATGTAATTAAACCAGTTAGTCCCTGTACTTCCTCCTTGGAAAGTCACAAATACAACAGGGTTTGGAAATTATTGTTATTCCAAAAATAGGAAGATTTAATCCAAAATGGATGTTTAGAGTAAAAATCACTTCATTTGATTCTGCTTTAAAAGTCTGTCTGTACTTGGCAATGTTATTGTTACTTCCAAATCGAGACCCGTGGAATTTCTGAAATGTTAGTAAAAACATATCTGAAGAGTGACATTTCAGAATTATTTCATCATCCTTTGGGTCTTGTTTGTATGGGAAATAACTTTTGTCTGAGCCAGTTACAGTATGGTTAATGGTTAAATATATTAAGAGCAATAACCAAAATCTGACATTCCATTGTTCACAAACTTCCAAAAACACATCAACGTTTTTACTTGGAAAGCCCAAAAGGGGTTTGAGAAAATATTTTAAAGAGACGCCCATTTACATTTGGTAAAAGCTGATTTGGAGCCAAACAGAAGATTAGAAGAAATTTTTCCAAGTTTTCTTTGTTATAACAAAGGAAAAGAAATGTGTTTAAAAATACTGTAGGAGAGTTTTAAGTTTATATAGTCTTTTGTATAAACCTTGCCACTGAGTATGTAAAAACATCCCTGTAATGTGTAAGGCAGTAAAACAAAAAGGCCACTCAATTAAACTGAAACATTAAGGGCAAAGCTGTGGCTTCCTGCACTCCATGCAATGGAAAATGAGGTTCCCGAGCTGTAGCAACCAAGCAAAAGCAGCCTGAGGGCCTTGCCTGCACTAGTTCAGGAAGAGGCACTCAGCATCTGCCCAGACTAGTCCTCCAGGAGTGTTCTCAGCCACAGAGATCAGCAGGCATACAGAGGAAAGGCTGGCCTGGACACACCCCATTGTGGCCCACTGATCACTGCCCATTGCCAGGCCCCAGCCTTGTGCTAAGGGGGCACTAGGTCTTTACTGTGGCCGCAGCATACCCATCTATGGATGTATTGAATGGAGAAGAAGATTGTCCCTTCTTTCCCTTTAACACACGCTTGCAAGTGCAGCTAGAATGTGGTTCTTAATATGAAATCCACTGTTGAAGAGACAAAGGGAGGATCAATTGCTGCCAAAGCTCCTGAGAGGGCAGCTGTAATATGCAGAAGCAATGGTAAAAAAAAAACAGACACCTTTTTTCCTTCCTTTACCCCTCCATATTCTGGTTGTGGAATAGTTGTGCTTGTTATAGGTAGCATTGTCATCTCTCATAATTTTATTGCAAGTCTCATGATTTCTGGTGGCTTTGTTAGCACTCCAGCTGCTGGAATCAAGTTATTACGTCAAAATCTCAGCTTTTTTTTTTTTAAAGTAGGTGTCTAGCCCTCACAGCTACAGATAAAAGCTTGAAAAGGTAAACCCCAAACAGTCTAGCTGCAGAACTTTCCAATGTGAAGGGCCACATTCCTGGATCTGTGTGCTGAGCTTACTCCAGCGCAGAGACACCAGAATGAGAGCTGCACTGACAGTGGAGAAGTAAACCTTGTAAACTGGAGTAATGGAAATGGGATGAAATTTAATAGTGCAAAGTGGAAGGGCATGCATTTAGGGACTAACAACAAGAATTTTTGCTGTAAGCTGGGGATGTATCAGTTGAAAGTGACAGAGAAGGAGAAAGATCTGGGTGTATTTGTTGATCAAAGGATGACTTTGAGTTGCCAATGTGATGCAGGTGTGAAAAAGGCTAATGCAGTCCTAAGATGCATCAGGTGAGATATTTCCAGTAGAGAGAGGGAAGTGTTAGTATTATTACTCAAGGCGCTGGTGAGACTTCACCTGGAATTCTGTGTGCAATTCTAGTCTCCCTTGTTTAAGAAAGATGAATTGAAACTGGAACAGGTGCAGAAAAGGTCTACTAGGATGATCCGAGGAATGGAAAATCTGCCGTACAAGAGCAGAATCAAAGAGTTTAGCTTGTTTAGCCTAATCAAAAGAAGGCTGAGTGGAGATATGATTGCTCTCTATAAATACATCAGAGGGATAAATACCAGGGAGGAAGTGGAGTTATTTAAGTTGAGCAACAACGCTGACACAAGAACAAATGGATATAAACTGGCCATCCACAAATTTAGGCTTGAAATACAATGAAGTTTTCTAACCATCAGAGGAGTGAAGTTCTGGAACAGCCTTCCAAGGGGAGTGCTGGGGGCAAAAAACCTAACTGGCTTCAAGACTGAGCTTGATAAGTTTATAGAGGGGATGGTATGATGAGACTGCCTACAATGGCATGTAGCCGATCTGTGGCTGCCAGCAGCAAATATCACCAACGGTGGTGATGGGACACTGGATGAGGAGGGCTCTGAGTTACCACAGAGAATTCTTTCCCAGGTGTCTGGCTGGTGGGTCTTAGCCCAACAAGTCAAAGAATGGAAAAGCTGAAGCCCCATCTACATGCTCAGGGTCTAACTGATTGCCATATTTGGAGTCGGGAAGGAATTTTCCACTGGGTCAGATTGGCAGAGACGCTGAGAGTTTTTTATCTTCCTCTGCAGTATGGGGTACAGGTCACTTGCAGTTTAAATGTGTAAATGGTGGCGTCTCTGTAACTTGAAGTCTTTAAACCGTGATCTGAGGACTTCAGTAACTCAGCCAGAGGTTAGTGTCTATTACAGGAGTGGGTGAGTCAGGTTCTGTGGCCTGTGATGTGAAGGAGGTCAGACTAGATGATCATGATGGTCCCTTCTAGCCTTAAAATCTAAGAGTCTATGTGAGTGATGATCATGTTCTGGAGGCTTGCAACACCAGATTGCTACCAGTCAGTGGGAATCAAATTTGGAGCTGGAAAATCCACAGGGGGGCTGTAGTCATCTAATGGTGCAAGGTCATTAAACCTATCCTGCTGCACCAGATTGTGGCTCTTGGCAATGTGCAGCAAATAGTAGATGGATTTGAAGCAATGGGGTTCCCAAACTGCAATGGGGCTGTGGATAGTACAGATACCTCTATTCTGCTGTAACCCCACTTCACCATTGAGTACACCGACAGAAAGAGGTACTTTTCCAGGGCTATGCAAGCATCAGTGGATCATCAGAGACGTTTCGCTGATATTGGTGTGAGCTGGTCAGAGAACATATGTGATGCTTGCTTCTTTAAGAACACAGGAATTGTCCAAAAGCTGCAAGCAGGGACATTCTTCCATGACTGGCTCATTACGTTTTTAGTATGTAAATATGTGTTTGTTGTTTTGATGTTTTTTTAAATATGGGTCACCCTTCTACAGCATTGCTAAAATATTAACTTTAACTTTATTGTGTGCAAAGAAATGGGAAATAAATTTCTTTTATCCCTTGAACAATCTTGAAGCTTCCATGGAGGCACTCTGCAACCTTCTCCCAAACATTTCTAGGGATGGCAGCCTTGTTTCTTCCCCCGTGATAGGAGACTTTCCCATGCCACTCTGTAATGCAGTGGTTCCCAAATTTGTTCTGCCGCTTGTGCAGGGAAAGCTCCTGGAGGGCCGGGCTGGTTTGTTTACCTGCCGCGTCCGCAGGTTCAGCCGATCGCGGCTCCTAGCGGCTGTGGTTCGCTGCTCCAGGCCAATGGGAGCTGCTGGAAGGGGCGGCCAGTATGTCCCTCGGCCCGTGCTGCTTCGAGCAGTTCCCATTGGCCCGGAGCAGTGAACCGCAGCCACTGGGAGCCGCGATTGGCCGAACCTGCAGATGCGGCAGGTAAACAAACCAGCCCGGCCCGCCAGGGGCTTTCCCTGCACAAGTTGCAGAACAAGTTTGGGAACCACTGCTGTAATGACTTCTGCTGGCACCCAAGACAGCTTCAGGACTACAGCAGCAGTTGCGTCCTGTGCCTTGTCACCCTCCAGAGAGAAACATCAACCAAGATCACCACTGCCTGTGAAAACATTGCCAATATTCACGGCACTTTCTCTATGCTCATACCCAGGGCACTCAGTATTTAAAGCTTCCATGCAACAGACCACCACCCTACCAGGCCATAATCACCATGGCTTGAGCTGCAGAGAGGTGCACCAAAGCTAAAGTGACAATTAACTTTTCTTATTAGAGATATTTTTTGGACTAATGTAAGATAAGTCTCAAAAATCCCCTCCTTTTCCATTGTGACTGCAACTTGCCTGGTGTCTCTGTCTGCCATAATCAGCAACCTCTGCTTGAGAGGTGCCCCCTCCACACCTGCTGAATATCTGACCATGATCAGGCTAAGAAAGAAGTGTACCATGGAGGATATGTTCTGTAAGATCTTCCAATTCTCTACAGCTGCTGCCTATGAACACAGGGATTGGAGGGCCTGAATATCCGAAACCAGGGTGAAGGATCAAGAATGGAGAGAGTGGTTGCTGCAGGAGAAGCAAAGGAGCCAAGAGGTGCAGTGGGAAATGCACCAGGACATTGTGGTTTTGCTCAGGCAACAAATGCAGATGTTGTAGAGCATTATCCAGCTATGTGCCCAAAGACCCTGGCCACAGCAGTCTTTCCAATCTATGGAAAACTCTATGGTTGCTGCTCCCTATACTCCTCAGCATGGCACAAACTCTTACCCTGACCACTCCATGCCACACCACCTTCCACACCCCAACCACCTGCCCCAGCCCTGAGCCCCCTCCTGCACCCCAAACCTCTCATCCCCAGCCCCACCCCAGAGCCTGCACCCCCAGCCAGAGCACTCACCTTCTCCTGCACCCCAGCTTGGAGCCCCATCCCACATCCTGAACCCCTCATTTTTTGTGCCACCCCAGAGCCTGCACCCCCAGCCGGAGCCCTCACCCCCTTCCACACCCAACCCCCACCCCAGCCTGGAGAAAGTGAGTGAGGGTGGGGGAGAGCGAGCGACAGAGGGAGGGGGGATGGAGTGAGCAGGGGTGGGGCCTCAGAAAAGGGGCAGGGCAGGGCCTCTGGGAAGGAGAGGGGTAGGGGTGGAGCAAAGGGGTTCGGTTTTGTGAGATTAGAAAGTTGGCAACCCTAGTTGTACACCATGGGGTTCCCCTTTTATTGCTAACCTCTTTACTGTGGTCAATTTTGGGGTTGAACTCTCACAGATTAAAGTAGGTAGAAACCATCACTTTGGGGTAGGCAATTGTCTAAAGTAACCCAGAACTATAGATAAGGTTATATCTTTCTTCTACTCTATCCAAGCACAGAACACTGATCGGATGTGGTCTGTGTAATTTAGCCTGCAGAACTAATTGTTTTATGCAGTGTTGTTGTAGCCATGTTGGTCCCAGGATATTAGAGGAACAAGGTGAGTGAGGTAATATCTTTTATTGGACCAACTTCTGTTGGAGAGAGAGACAAGCTTTCAAGCTTACGTATCCCAGACCTGAGGAAGAGCTCTGTAGAAGCACGAAAGCCTCTCTCTCTTTCTTTCTCTCTCTCTCCAAGAGAAGTCGGTCCAATAAAAGGAATTACCTCACCCACCTTGTCATACTAATTGGTTTGAACTGTTCTAACATTTTACAAGTAAAGCGAGCAAACAAAAGTAATGCCCTTGTTCTCTAAACAGGTGCCATTTTTAAATAGGGAAGAAGGGGTGAAAAGGGAAAGACAGGAGGTTTCAGGCAACAAAAACAACAAATACTTACAAGGAATAAAACATATACACACTTACCTGGGATCCCTTATCCTTCATCACCAGGCTCATCGCCACCTGCCTGTCGGGACTGGCTTAACTCCGATGGAGTTTCCAACAGCTCCTGGTTCCCCACAAGGTTTGTGTCTCCCTTCCTCCTCCTCCTAACTGTACATGGCAAGGGTCACTGCATTAGGCTCTCATGACATGTCCACAGTCACGTTCGAGGTGCTCATGGGGTACCCCACAAATATGGCAGGCAGTTAATTGTAGAAGTGGCAGGTCTGCAGGTCAGCCGCAGATTTCTTGTGCGCTCTCTCTCACCTCCTGGTATGTCTGCCTAAGTTCCTTCACTTTCATGCAGCATTGTTCCTCATCCCTGTCATGTCCCTGTTTTAGCATCCTCGGTGCCATCTGCGCATAGATGTCTATGGGTATGTCTGAGCTGCAGCTGGGGGTGAGTCTCCCAGCCTCCGTAGACAGGCTCATGATAACTGTGCTCGAGCTAGTGTGCTAAAAATAGTGTGATGTTGTGACACAGGCAGTGACTCAGGCTAGCCACCCAAGCTCAGACCCAGAGGGTTGACTAGGTTTGGACTCAGATGGCTACCAAGAGTAGCCTGTGCCACAACATCCATGCTGCTATTTTTGGTGCACTAAGTTGGGCAGAGCTGCATGAGTGTCTACTCAGACAGAGAGGCACAATCCAAGATGCAGTGTAGCTGAATTTCTTCAGCTGCTCCTTGCACAGGCCCTTCTCACCACAGGTCAAGGAGATCCATGACTTCTTTCCTGCTCCAGGCAGGATTCTGGCTAGTAGCTCTCCATGTTCATGGAGCTGGATGGTCTATGGTTGCAAAACTGAGCTTGTAGGCGTGCAGGAAAAGGCACTTCAAAAACATTCTGGGGACCTAAAGGCAGGGGAGGGCCAGGTTTCCAGTGTCTCTGACCCCTGGTAGTGGAGTTCATAACTGTGACCAGAGTAACCACTGTTGTGGGGCTAGGAGCATTGTGAGACAGCTACTAGAGGGCTGTTAGGATCCACACAGGCAATACAAAGTCTACAGCTGCACTGTCTCAACTGAAGTAGGTTGACTGTGGCTCTGTCTCTTCGTGGGGGAGTTATTGCATTGATGTAAGAGGGTACTTATGTTGGCGGGAGACAAATTTAGGGGTAGATGCAGAACTAAGTCAAAACAAGTCAATTTAGGGCAGCCCAGCCTTGTAGTGTACACCAGGCCTAAGAAACTTATGAATAAATAAGTTACAATTCCTTGCTCGATCAGTAGGTGGAATGTGACTTGTGGTGTGGAGAACTTAAGATGGTAAACACTAGTTAATTAGTGCAGTGGAGAAATCTATGCAATGGCTACATTGCAGTAAAGATGCATTAGAGAACAAATCCATGGCCATCTGTTTCTGTTTTGCCAGCACACTCAGTTGGAGATCACAAGCATTCCCATGTGCATTGATTAACTGGACATCTGGCAACAAAAAACGTGACTGTTAAAAATATGATAATAGAGGAATTACAGAAAATATATATAAAATGATTTCATTGTTGAAATCTCTATCAAGGCAGGCAACTTGGTCAATAAAGTCGATATAGAAAAATATTCCTTTCCTAAATTTTTCTTTACTATATGTTCTGATACGTAGGTAGCTGGTGCTTCGATGTAATGGCAGACTTTTTATCTTACCTCTTGACCTGTTCTCAGAAGGCAATCAAAACAAATTAAAGCATTTACAAGGGGATGAAAGGCATTAAGGCAAGACTGAAGCTTTGATTAATTTTCTGTTTTAAAAGAAATGAACATATTCTTGCCATATGTTATCAGACCATAGAATATCTACAACATAGAAGCAGAGCTGAAAAATCAGAACATCTTAAACTATTGGCAAAATAAGGCATATGTGTTGCATGATAATGATAATTTGCACAAGTAAAACATTGCTCTCACTGAAAGTTAGTGGAGTTACTCCTGAGTTACAGTGATGTAACTGAGAGCAGAATCTGATCACAGAATTTTAATCAGCAAATAAATAACTCAGCCTATTTACAGCTACTGTTTGCCATGCAGTTGAACGCTAATGAATAAGCCACTCTAAACTCCAATCAACCCATGAATTTAACTTTCTGCCTGGCTGTTGGGTGTGAAACTGGCTGTCTTGCTACTTTCTGTTCAATTTATCTCATTGCTTTAGCCTGCTCTCACAGAGGCTCTACTCACGTTGGGACTGAGTGCTCTACACTATGTTGCTTTCACTTCAAAGTAGTTAATATTTGATGTCAAAAAGCAAGGCAGCTGGCGTACAAGAAATGTTGGGAGTAGTTGGCTTTGTTAAGAAATAGACCTCCTCCACTAGCTTGGTGCTTTGTGTGTGCATGTGTTGGTAAGCATTATAAATATATAGAGCATGTAAATCGAAGCCAGGAAGCAAAACATTATGGCCACATCCTCACCAGGTGTAAATTGAAATGGCTGTATAGACTTCAGCACAGCAATGCTGACTTAAACCAGCTGAGGATGTGGCCTTACAAGTCTCCAGGACAGACCTAGGAGTCCAGTGTCCGCTTCAGTGGCCATTAGTCCTCCTAACAAGAAAAGAATCTGTTTTGGTTTTATTTTCAAAGGGAACCTAAGAATGAGGGCTGCTAAAAATTGATGATTATCTTCTGTTCAGGAGCAGATGGTGTCCAGTGGAAAGGGGATAAATTTCACTCTCCAGTAGAGAAGAAGGCTGATTCTTGGGAGGAGTATTTGTGTATAGTCAGTGGTGATTTCCTTATCGGCTTTTCTTTCTTTTCTTTCTCAAATGTCCTTTCTACACTGAGTATAGAAATTATATTAGCAATAACCATGTTTAAACCTATGTTTAACCTCATCCATCGCTCCTAAGCAATAGTAGAGGCAACCACTACAGGTCTTTACAAACTTCTGATAAGTTGTGCTTCTTAGTGATCCTCAGCCATGAAATAGTGAGTCGCCAGGCCCTGGAGACTCATCAGTCAGACCCTTTGGTATATGCTGAAATGAGATGCAGCTTTCAAAAACGAGCAGGAAAAGGACTGGTCTTTTTCCTTGCTTTTTATTCTCCTCTAGGTCCTTTTTCACTGAATGATCTGTGCCCACCTAGAATTGCCAGGTAGTCTGAAAGAAAGGAGAAACAAGAGATATCTACCCTAGAATTAACATCCTCTGTCAAGTACAATTGTCACCTTATCTAGTTGCAGTTGATGACACACAGTTTGGCTGTTGGTGTATTTCAGCATTCTGTGCAGAAGCCACAACTGATTTTAGCTAACTTAGGTCGATCATACTCTCTACATCATAGTGAGTAGTGAATAGCTTAAAGACAGTATATGCATACAGGCCCCAAGATTCATGCATAAGGCACAGGATCTGTGTAAAGTATTCATTTTTCCCCCTTTATCCCTCACCCTCAGATGCATAGGGCATCCACCAGTTTCCACCATTTATTTCAGTCTAGTACTGATCTGTTCAGGCTTCTGAGTGTCATGTTGATGGATCTGGTTTCTTTTTCTACTGTTCTCCATGCTGTTCCTCTAAGTTGGCCTCTTTGTCTCTTTCCAGGTAGTGTCCATTTTATCACTTGCTGTGGAAGTCATGTTGGTGGCATCCTTAAAGCATGTCTTAAATATATCCCTTGTTGCCTTCTTACAATATTTAATGCTTTAGATTGGTTTCCTCTATTTAGAATTGCTGATGTTGCAAGAAACTCTTTCCAAGGGACTCTGAAGATCTTCTGCCGGCATTTACTTTGGAATTAACTGATCTTATCAGTTTCTGTTGTAGATTTCCACAACTCTGGTCCATAAAGAGGATGGACATGCCAGTGTTAAAAATTCATAACTTTGTGTCAGTGCCAATCATGCTATTTTTCCAAATCTTTTCAAGTTTATGAAAGTTGTTTGCTGCTTTTAGTAGTTATTGCTTGACATCTATTATGGTGTCAACATCATTGCACTTATCACTCCCTAGATAGGTAAAATGACTTACTATTTCTAAAAAAAAGAACAGGAGTACTTGTGGCACCTTAGAGACTAACAAATTTATTTGAGCATAAGCTTTCGTGGGCTACAGCTCACCTCATCGGATGCGTAGAATGGAACATATAGTAAGAAGATATTTATACATACACAGAACATGCAAAGGTGGAAGTACCCATACCAACTGTAAAAGGCGAATTAATTAAGAGGAGCTATTATCAGCAGGGAAAATTTTTTTTTGAAGTGATAATCAAGATGGCCCACTTCGGACAGTTGACACCTTCATGACCTTCGTGTCAACTGTCCGAAATGGGCCATCTTAATTATCACTTCAAAAAAATTTTTTCCCCTGCTGATAATAGCTCCTCTTAATTAATTCACCTCTTACAGTTGGTATGGGTACTTCCACCTTTTCATGAAGTGATAATTAAGATGGCCCATTTCGGACAGTTGACACAAAGGTCATGAAGGTGTCAACTGTCCGAAATGGGCCATCTTGATTATCACTTCAAAAAAAATTTTCCCCTGCTGATAATAGCTCCTCTTAATTAATTCGCCTCTTACAGTTGGTATGGGTACTTCCATCTTTGCATGTTCTGTGTATGTATAAATATCTTCTTACTATATGTTCCATTCTATGCATCCGATGAAGTGGGCTGTAGCCCACGAAAGCTTATGCTCAAATAAATTTGTTAGTCTCTAAGGTGCCACAAGTACTCCTGTTCTTTTTGCTGATACAGACTAACATGGCTGCTACTCTGAAACCTGTTACTATTTCTAGTGTTCTTTCATCCACTCTGATGGTTACTCTGAGGACACTGATAGCCATATATTTTGTTTTCCCCTTTTGATGAATAAAACAATTTGTTTCACTGTATCTGCCAAAAGCTAGGTCTTCTCTTACAGTAAGCATAAAATTCCTTCTGTGGTTACTTTCCTCATGACATAGTCAATGCCCACTAAAAGAAAAGGAGTACTTGTGGTACCTTAGAGACTAACCAATTTATTTGAGCATAAGCTTTCGTGAGCTACAGCTCACTTCATCGGATGCATACTGTGGATCCGATGAAGTGAGCTGTAGCTCACGAAAGCTTATGCTCAAATAAATTGGTTAGTCTCTAAGGTGCCACAAGTGCTCCTTTTCTTTTTGCGAATACAGACTAACACCGCTGTTACTCTGAAACCTGTCAATGCCCACTGCAAACAATAGTGGGGACTTAATATAACCTTGCCTTATGCAAGTTGTCACTGCAAACCATTGACTGATATTGTCACCATCTCTGACTGCACATTCGGCATTATCATATAGATCCTAAATGATTCTCATTTTTTTTACTGGTACTTCATAATATGCCATAATTTTCCAAAGACTGTCTCTGTTACACTGTTAAAAGACTTCTAAAAATCTAGAAAATTTATCACAAGATGCTTGCCACTCCATGCCTTGTTCTGTAATACATCTGAGAACAACAATATGGTCTGCACATGAACTCAGTGGTCTAAAATCTGCTCATTTCCAAGTTGAAAATCTATTTGTTTCTTGACACATTCCAGGATGATGTTGCACAAGATTTTCACAGGCACCGAGATTAATTGCTGTTGGTAAGGTCCCCTTTCTTTGGCAATTTTACTATATGGCCTCTTTCACTGGGTTAGGTTCTTCACTGCATACAGTACCAAAAACACCAGGAAATTCTGGAGGGCTGTTTCATCACTTGCTTTAAGCATTTCCAGTAATGTTATCCTCTCCTGGGGCTTTCCCATTGTTGAGTTTACTAGTGGCTTTTCTAACTTCTTCCCTCATAGTATCTCTTAAATCAATGTGAATCTCTAGTGGTAGGTCTTCATCACTTATTTCTAATATTTGTCTTGGGCTTGGTCTGTTTAAAACAGCCTGAAAATGTTCTGTCTGTCTTTTTCTTTGTACTAAGAGTATTTCCTCCTGTACTAAGAGTATTGCCATTTACATCTTTAATAGAGTTTCCAGTACTGCTAAAGCTTCCTATTAGCTGTTTGATTCTTATACAAGATTGTAAGGTTACTTCTTTGGCTAACATTTTCAGCCTCTTGACACTTTCTAACAATATATGCCTTTTTTATCTCCGCTAGCACTCCTTTTTACCTCCCTGTATACAAAACTGTATTCTTCTTGCCACTTGCCTGTCTTTTCACACGTCTTAGCATTTGAGTTTTTGCTTTACACTTTGCCCAAGTAGAATTACTAATCTGTTCTTCCCTTTTAGTTCTAATAACAACAAAATCTGTCTTTGTACTTTCTAGATAGCGCTATCTGATGTTTTCCCACAGAGTAGCAATGTCTTGATTTTCTTCAGTTAACACCATTATAACACAGAACCTATTCTTCAGTTCAAGCAGAAAAGCACTTTTTGCATTGGGGTCTCTTAATTGTGTACTGTTGCTGCACAGTCTTCTTGTAACCTTCTTCATCCTCTCTAACTTGATCTTCAGTTTAGCAATTCAGAGGTTATGATCACTGTCCATAGCTGCTCCCAGTAAGCACTACATCTGCCAACAAGCTGCAAAACTTTCATGAGCTGCAGAAGTGATCAATCTGTTGTTTTTTTTTATAGTACCCTCTGGGGAGTTCCATGTCACTTCATGGAATTCTTTGAGGGAAATATTGTTCCACCTATTAGTAGACTGTTTACACTGCAAATTTCTCATCATTCATCATTTTGGTTCATGTCCAAACCCCCTGCCACACTTGCCCATAACTTCCCCAACCCATCATAGTTACTTCCAACTTCTGCGTTAAAATCACCCATAGTCTCTATGATACAATATTTTGGAACCTTGGTTAACACATCTTGTAATAAATCATAAAAAGCATCTTTTTCTTCATCTGGCTTTTCATTGGTTGGTGCGTTGCATTGTTTGATTGTTAGTTTGAAGAATCCAGTCTGAATGTGAGCTCTAATAATTCTGTCATTGACTAATTCCCAACTCAGTCTTTGCCTGCTCTGCTTCATTCGACATTAGGGTTGCTATGCTAGCATCATGTCTACCATCCTCACTCCCAAAGTAGATGATGGTCTTGTTTGTTCCTCTAACGCAGTGGTTCCCAAACTTATTTCACCGCTTGTGCAGGGAAAGCCCCTGTCGGGCCGGGCCGGTTTGTTTACCTGCCGCGTCCACAGGTTCGGCTGATCGCGGCTCCCACTGGCCTCAGTTCGCTGCTCCAGGCCAACGGGAGCTGCTGGAAGCTGCAGCCAGTATGTCCCTCAGCCCACACCGCTTCCAGCAGCTCCCATTGGCTTGGAGCAGCGAACTGCGGTCACTGGGAGCCGCTATCGGTCGAACCTGCGGATGCAGCAGGTAAACAAACTGGCCTGGCCCGGCCCGGCAGGGGCTTTCCCTGCACAAGCGGCGGAACAAGTTTGGGAACCACTGCTTCTAACATGTAGTTTGTTCAAACCTGGTCGTCCACACTCATTGATCCCGAGGACAGCAAGACCCATTTCTTTAATTACTTGAGCAATTTTTGTAGCTTTGTACATTGTTCTCACATTCCAAAATAAGATTTTCATTATTGATTTGGCCTAGAACGAGGAACTTTTCAGGATATGGGCTTTCTTATGGGTTTGACCAATGCCCATCATCTTCTTCACACGACGTTGATCTCTTGTTCAAGGCTGTTGCATGCCAGTAGGGCTCCTGGTGTCTGTTTCTGTAGTAAGTTTATTTTTACATGCTGCGGTTACCAGTCCCAACACACAACCTTAGGTCCACAATTCCTTATTCATTATTTGGAGCTGTCCACACGTGAATGATCCCCAACCTGCTATCCAGGGGAGCACTGGTCATTTTGGATGTCCCAGGTAGATAGATTATTCTTTTGGTATGCTTTATATTCTGTGTTTGCTGCAACAGAATTCAGTGGTATCTCTACTTTTGCAACAGGGCAAATATAACTCAGACCTTTTGGCTGGTTGAAGGTGTAAGCCCAATGGCCTGAAGCTCTAGAGGGTACAGAGTGCTCTGCTTCCATTACTGGTGAGCAGGGGGAAGAACAGCCACAGAGCTCCTTCATCTGCATAAGCTATTTACCCAGATCTCCAGAGGGACAGAAGCTTCTGTGGGGGAGGAACTTTTGACACAATCTATTGATAAATGGGGAAGTATGGTTACAAAGAGTTAATTTTGCATAAGCTTTTCATACAGAATTTTTCCAGTAACATTTTGAGAGAGACCAGAATTGAACACAAATTCAGAACTGGTTCGACAGTGGAACTGAATTGAGAGGGGGGAGGCGGGAGGGGAAGGACTCCTATCTTGTGGCAAGGACTCTGCTCTAAGGTCCTCAATGCTACTGGTTCTACTGCTCTGAGGATCCTATGCTATTGGGAGTGCTCTCAGACTAAGGAGACTGCTCGAGGGAGCTCCTTGATGGGGTGCAATGTAGAGAAGGCTTTTGCTGAAGATGCAAAGGACAGCAGCAGGACTGACTGAGCTCTGGTCCAGCCTCCCCTACCCAGCCACTAAACAAAGCTGAAATTGTAATAGCTGGGTTAAGTGTTGGCCTCTCAGGAGAGGAGCAGGCAGTACTTCTCAAGGAACTGGAAAGGGGCCTGCCTGAGTTCACCTCAAGACCCTGGGACTTTGCTGCCCACTGACATTAAACAGTGAGTGAGTTTTAGCAGATGGGGAAGTGTTGTGATAGAGATATTTGCCTATTGGACATTTGAACCTGCAGCTCGGGAACTAAATTGATGTAGTCCTGCCAAAGTTACCATGAGGGACTGTTTTATTTATAATATATATCGAGAGCATTGTTGTGTTTTCCCAAGCCAAGGCTTTCCCCTTCCCACCTCCATACAAAGTTTTCCTTGTTTCACACATAGTTTCAGTGCTTGCGAGTGAGGGCAGTATTGCCTGTTAAGGGCACCCAGGGAAGATATTTAGAGATCTCAGAAATGCTGGTGGGGACTCAACCAGGCAGTATGTGTTCCCCAGCTATTTGAACCTGCCCCTTGTTGCTGTCAACAACACCTGACAGAAGGGTTACACAGAGGTTTTGGGGGGGGGGGGTTGTCAGCTATAATTTGAGATATTGCTACACACACTTATGGGTTTTTTTGAGGATTACTGCTGCTGCCAGTCCACAAAGATTAGCCGCTCTGCTGAAGTACCAGAGGTGGCTCAAGAGCAGAGTGAAAGCTCGAATAACCTTTGGGGATGGGGAGAAGCTGGCAGACCAGGTGCCAGCTCATGCCTAGGCTCCTCGGCCTCACTGCAGTGCCGTAACTAGGTATTTTAGCTCCTGGGGCAAGCAAGCATATTTGCACCCCCTACTAGAGCCTTGCACGGGACTATTTTTGTAATCCCCTCCCACCCCACAAACCCACTCCTACCCGCTCCCACATTGTTTATTGAATTTTTATCCCACTCCTGGCAGCAGGTCCTGTGGGGATCTGCAGGATCCCGGTCCCGCTGCAGGGCTCTAGCTCCTACCATTTTTTTTCATCCACCCCATTTTTCCGCCTCCCTCTCCCCATCTTTGAGCCCTGGGAGCTACCCCGCTCACTGGCCCCAGTTACAGCCCTGCCTCTCTGAACACTGACAGATGCACAGCTGGAAACCAGTCTGGCTCACCTGTGTGTTAGAGGTAGAAGAATGAATTTAGTGTTCGGACTTTATGAAATGCTTGTGAGTTGCTGCATGGATTAATCTCACTTTTAATATTTTAGCACATGCTATAAGATAATATTTAAGTGTTTTGCTCTGTAACTATAAAAGTGTTTGCTCTAAAACTGTAAACCCCCACTGTCAGGATATACTAGATAGCCACAAGAGCGTAGGTGCTGGAACTGGGGGTGTTGCCATCCCCTCAGCTTGAAGTGGTTTTCATCATATACAGGGTTTACAGTTTGGTTCAATGGCTCTCAGCACACCCCACTATACAAATTGTTCCACCACCCCTGCACAAGAGGTGTTATCTCCTGCCCAACAAAAGAAGGCCTGTAGACATTAGAGAAGCCATTGTAAAACATCAGTGGACAAAAGACTTTTTTGACTGCTCCTCCCACACCCATGAAGTGGAGACGTGCACAACTCTCGCCCTGTCAGCTTAAGCTTTGCAGAAAGGAGATAAAAACCTCCGTCAAGAAAAATTCTTATCATTAAGCTGCTTGGAATTTGGAGAGGGCAATATTTCTCAGCATAAGCAAGGATCCCCAAGCTGCTTAGCCTGGGTTATCCCTAAAGCAATATAGAGCCTGTACATTACAGCAGGTTCTAACAGTCTTAGGTTTCAAAAAATGAAACTCATTTGTGTGTGTGTATGTTTACATGCTTTAACTTTGTAAATAACTCTCATTTATTTTGCCTAGTTAATAAACCTTTAGATAGTTTATTATAGGATTGAACACAAGCGTTGTCTTTGGTATGAGATCTGAGGTACACTTGACCTGGAGGAAGTGACCAGAACTTTCGAACTGGGAGTAACTTTAATATTGTGATTTTTGGTTGTAGGGACCATCTATCACAAAGGCAAGCTTGCCTAGGTGACAAGAAAGACCGGAGAACCCAAAGGGACTCTCTGTGACTCCATGTCAATGCTGTTATAGTGCTTGAGAAGTTAACATCTGATCCCTGGTTGTTGAAATCTAAGCATAGAACACCCAACCAATTTGGGGTTTGTGTGCTGCTTCTCAACAGTCTGCACTGAGTTTGGTAGTCACACTCATGAGCCACTCCAGACAGCTTATCAGTCTGATCATGTCTCCCTCTAGTGGCTGCCCCAGTAACTATAACTGTCTCCTACCTACAGCTAAAGCACTTGTCTCTTAGTTCTAGTGTTAGAGGGTTAAGTTTTGGTGATGAAGCTCCTAGGTTTGATCCCTGCTGATAAACACAGTGTGTCTTCAGCCACCATTATAGGAAGGTTCCTCACTTCAGCAATCAATAATAGTGCTTACTTGTGCCTCAAGAACATTCATTTCCTACTGGAGATAGTGGTTTGACAGAACAGCCACTCAAAGACCATTCATTTTGAAGCTTGGGGGTGTTTTTGACCTGTTGTTCTGACTACAGTGTCCCTTAGCCTCACCAGGATGCTATAAACAGAGGTAAACAGACGCCCTTCCCATTCCTCTCTGGTTCTCTGCGGGGTTGAAGTTCCCACATCTTTTTTAGTACTGTGTTCCCACATCTTTGTAGTACTGAGATTTGGATCAAGGCCCTTAGTCTTCCTGCAGCTGTAACAACAGCAGCTATTTAGTGGTCAATTCTGTCACACAAGGATTATGAAATTCATTGACAAATGTTCCTGAATAGCATGTCGGTTCTGAAGCACTGCCGAATGGGAAAATAGTTTTATTTTCCCCAAAAAGAGTTAAAAAAATATTCAGTATGTGACACAGACATTTGTTCTCTTTCATTGCTGTAGGAACAAACTGCAGTTATATTTATATTTATATTTCTGTTGTCACTGGGTTATTTGATTGGATTATTTGTGGTGATTGACAGGTCTCTTATTTTCAATTTATTTTTATAATATTACCAAGGGAGCACAGTGTGTGAGATAGTGCACTTTTATTGTAAAGTAGTAAAATCAAAAAGAAGACATAAAAGAAATGGATGGTAGGAAATGGAGCAGGGGTACTTAAAATGTTGTTAAATTTGGTTTTAGATTTGGATTAAGAATCTCACTTGGTGTGTGGGGGGTTGTTTGTTTTTGTTTGTTTGTTTGTTTGGAGTCTTTCCATTGACTTCAGTAGGCTTTGGATCAGGTCCTCGGGATTCCAGAATCTTGCCCTCAATTTGTTAAATTTTTCAGAAGCTAGTGGGAAAATCCCAGTATCAATAACAATCCAGCTACAGTATTTTGTATCAAGCACTAAAAGCTATATAGACATCAAAATGTTTTGCTAAAAATGTTAGAAAAATAAAGCCAAATCCGGCTCACTTTGTTTCACTAAATGAGCAAGAAAAGCAGGACTCGTTCCACAGTCATCCAGCTGCCAACTTCACACGAGCTTCGTTATTTGTGCTGAACATAAACTCAACTGCTTTGAAATATCCCCTCTAATTTTTCCAAATAGAAAGTGCAACAGAAGCATGCTGTTATATATACATTAGGGCTTTGGGTCTCTCTCACTTTCCCAGTGAGGATCCTGAAAGAAAAATTAAACCACTCTTCCCAATATTCTATGGGCATTGAGTACTATCACCACCACAAGTAATATTTCCATCTCATCATAGTCAGGCTTGGAGCTGCTACCGACACTACCTCTCCTCCACCCCCATTTATAATGGATCATCTTTATTAATCTTGTTGCAAATGTTCCTTCTGATAGAGCTAAATAGTTACAGCACTGCTCAGTATACTGCAAATGCTTAACTAAATCTATTTGTCTCTGATCAGTAACTTCACAAAGCGCCATTGTAATTCATATGCTCTGCTGAAACCTTCCCCTGTACTATTTACATCTGTGATTTAGAGTGTCAAACTGTTAATCAGCTAGCATGGCTGAGATAAAACAAGCAGATTATTTTGATACCTTCAATTATATATTAAAAGTGAAATGTGATACTTCAGCCCTTGAGCTCTCAGCACATGCAATTATACAAGGAGTTCCCTGTAAAAGTAATCTGGGAAGCTGAAAAAAAGTGAGTTCTTCCCAGATGTAGTCTTAGCAATGGTCCATAATACATGACATCAATGAGTTAAACTAGGGAAACTCATAAAGGCCAACATCTCAGTTTTAAGTTTCAGATGAGTTTTTTTGCTTATGCCCACCCCAGGAAATGAATATTGCATTCATAAATTGTTTTTCTTATCCAGGAGATGAACCTTAACATTTTCATTCAGCCCTGGAGTATTAGATTTCTTTAACACTTTGCCACATTGGAATATGTTTTCCATCTGAATGTGATGATGCAATATCTGAAGAAAAAAAGTTGGCCAAGTGGCATTCCATAACAAGCAATAAAAGTTTATGATGCACATAGTATGATGATTGGCACAATATGAATTGAATGCTTCCTTATGGATAATATTTGATAAGATATAGCATGTGTAGCTATCATAACATTTCAATCAAGTCACGATTGCTACTTTAAACAGTATTTATTTTATTGTCTCCATAATGGATTTTACAGTGCCAAAAATTGGTCCAACTTCACTAGAAAGATGAAAAAGCTGCATATTCCCTTGTGCTTTTATTTCCCACTGAAATCCTTTCCCTTATATTTTCTTTCTTATTTTTTCCCCTAACCTAGCTCTCTTGCCATGAGCTGTTGACATATGATTTGTTGAAAGTCAAAGCTAGTGGACACCAATGGTTTATTTCCCCTTAGCTCCCCTTCTTCTATCCCCCCTCCCTCCACCGCATGGCATTATTTTTGCATAGCTGCTTTTACAAGGTTAATTAAACTATAATGGGGAAATCATTCACGGACAATGTCCTTTTCCAGTCTCCAGATTTTATAAACCTCACACCTGTTTTTCTTAGGTTTTTGTGCAACATCAGCCTATAAATCCTCCTGTATTTCCCAGTATAGTTTCTTATGAAAAAAGCTTTTTTTCCCTTCACTTGCCCAACTGTTTTCAATACTTGCAGTCAGGCCTGAAGTTGTCAATCAAGGAACAGCTTATCAGTCTGAGCTTTTTCTTTTCAAGCTTATACTCAGTGACTTTTGAGACTTGTCAACACCCAGTTGATTTTAGTCCTAACAATAAAGTCACACTCTATCTCCCACCTAGTAGCTTTAGATTAAATTCTGATGTCATATACGTCATATTTACATAGTTAAAACTCATAACAAAGCAACCCACAGGCAATAGGATGTAATAACCATGCAACAGAGCCATTTCCTGTCCCCTTTTTTCTCTCACACTATGTTTTGTGCAGTTTATTGGATGTGAATGTTTTGAAAATGAAAATCGTCTGGGAGAAAACTGCTAGCCAGGCGTGAGGTTTAGAAGAATTCAGCTAAAAGAATATATAGAGTTGTAAATGCTTGGCCACCTCTGGTATTGTAAAATAGAAAGTCTTTCAATATTCCTTTCATTTCCACAAGAAGAATAGATGGGAGGCTACAATTATGTGCTCCAACTGCTGATTTTTAATATATGTAATTCTGTTCATACTAAAGGAAAACAATTAACTTGGAGTCAGAAAGCCTTAAACACCAAAAGCATTACAGATTTCATTTTAAAGCGTAAAGGACCTACTTCAAATTCAGTTCCAAGTGAACTTTAACCACGGGCTATGTTTAAAAGACAAATCCACCATGGCACTCTAAACAACCAATTTAGGCAAGTTAAACGGTTTTATGGCAGCCTCAGAAATAGCTCCATTAAAAGTAACAAAAATGGAAACCGCTGTCTTTCTCTCTCCATTCTTAAACCACAGTTGCAGCAAGAGATTATGTTTTATCTAAAAACACCAAGAGGAAAATAAGCCTTTAATGGGAGAACATTATGTAATGTAATGTGGGTTCTTTTTGCAAATTGGCTATTTAAACTGAGATGGAATTAAATCCTTTCCTTAATTTAGTTAGTACTGAGCCCAAGTAAAGGTGAAAGAAATATTATAAATTGCTTGGAACTTGATTTGGAGGATTTTTTTTATCGTCATTTTGGAAAATGGAATCCAGTCAGCAAGTAAGAACAAATATAGGGCAAGCTTCACTGAGTCTGGCAGGGGGAGTTAATTTACACTTAGAATCATAGAATATCAGGGTTGGAAGGGACCTCAGGAGGTCATCTAGTCCAACCCCCTGCTCAAAGCAGGACCAATCCCCAATCAAATCATCCCAGCCAGGGCTTTGTCAAGCCTGACCTTAAAAACTTCTAAGGAAGGAGATTCTACCACCTCCCTAGGTAACGCATTCCAGTGTTTCACCACCCTCCTAGTGAAAAAGTTTTTCCTAATATCCAACCTAAACCTCCCCCACTGCAACTTGAGACCATTACTCCTTGTCCTGTCCTCTTCTACCACTGAGAATAGTCTAGAACCATCCTCTCTGGAACCACCTCTCAGGTAGTTGAAAGCAGCTATCAAATCCCCCCTCACTCTTCTCTTCCGCAGACTAAACAATCCCAGTTCCCTCAGCCTCTCCTCATAAGTCATGTGTTCCGGACCCCTAATCATTTTTGTTGCCCTTCGCTGGACTCTCTACAATTTATCCACATCCTTCTTGTAGTGTGGGGCCCAAAACTGGACACAGTACTCCAGATGAGGCCTCACCAATGTCGAATAGAGGGGAACGATCACGTCCCTCGATCTGCTCGCTATGCCCCTACTTATACATCCCAAAATGCCATTGGCCTTCTTGGCAACAAGGGCACACTGCTGACTCATATCCAGCTTCTCGTCCACTGTAACCCCTAGGTCCTTTTCCGCAGAACTGCTGCCTAGCCATTCGGTCCCTAGTCTGTAGCTGTGCATTGGGTTCTTCCGTCCTAAGTGCAGGACCCTGCACTCATCCTTATTGAACCTCATCAGATTTCTTTTGGCCCAATCCTCCAATTTGTCTAGGTCCCTCTATATCCTATCCCTGCCCTCCAGCATATCTACCACTCCTCCTAGTTTAGTATCAGCCGCAAATTTGCTGAGAGTGCAATCCACACCATCCTCCAGATCACTTATGAAGATATTGAACAAAACCGGCCCCAGGACCGACTCCTGGGGCACTCCACTTGACACCGGCTGCCAACTAGACATGGAGCCATTGATCACTACCCGTTGAGCCCGACAATCTAGCCAACTTCCTACCCACCTTATAGTGCATTCATCCAGCCCATACTTCTTTAACTTGCTGACAAGAATACTGTGGGAGACCGTGTCAAAAGCTTTGCTAAAGTCAAGAAACAATACATCCACTGCTTTCCCTTCATCCACAGAACCAGTAATCTCATCATAGAAGGCGATTAGATTAGTCAGGCATGACCTACCCTTGGTGAATCCATGCTGACTGTTCCTGATCACTTTCCTCTCGTGTAAGTGCTTCAGGATTGATTCCTTGAGGACCTGCTCCATGATTTTTCCGGGGACTGAGGTGAGGCTGACTGGCCTGTAGTTCCCAGGATCCTCCTTCTTCCCTTCCCTTCTTCCCAGCACCGACAAGGACTCTTTGCATTTGGAGCATACTGGCTGCCTCAACTTGGTGTTTCCAGTAAGGGAAAGCAGCTTTAATTCCTGCCAGGACCTTTAAAGGTACCTTGCTTGTGGAGGCTGTTCTGTGGTTAGCTGCATCAGCGCATCCTCTTTTCATCCTTTGATTATTATTATTTCCTTTACTGTGGTGCCTAGGAGCCTCAGTCATAGACCGGGACCCCATTGCACTAGGCACTGATCAAACACAGGACAAAGATGGTCCCTGCCCCAGAGAGTTTACAATCTAAGTATGAGATGAGACTATAGATGGATACAGCCAGACAGGGGAGTAATCAGTGACACAGTATTGGTCACCATAATAGGCAGTGGTCTCTGCACACCTGCAGCCTAACCAATGTCAAGTTTTTTGTAGGCATCATGGGAAAGGGTGGAACCATTTCTTAGATGTTCTGATAGGGAAGCAGTGAGACATCTAATTCTGAGGGAGGGCACTACAGGAGACCACACAGCTGCTGGAAGCGTGTGAATAGGAAGTGCTGGAGTGCATGGGTCTGCTTGCTTGGACATGTAGGAGCTGGAAGAGGACCAGCATCAGATGCCACGCACGAGGAGGCTGCAGCGGGCTTAACCCAGATGTTTGGACTGCAACCTGCTTCTCCGAATCCTGCTGCTCCCATTCCCATTTCTGCTGCTGGTGTTGCTAGGGCTGAAACAGAGAGCTCCCAGGACCAGCCAGTTTCCCCTGGAAATGGGAGAATAATTTTGTTTAGTTTCAGTTTTTTCCATTTTTGTTCAGTAAATAATGGGCTTTTTTCAAAGTTAGCCATGTTTAAAGCACCAGAGTTATAGTTTAATGCTGAAAGCCGTAGCTTAAATTATTCCAAATCATTTGGAAACAAATGTTAGGGGGCAGGGAACAGAGTAGGTGTGTACCACTATGTAACTGTAGTGGGAGTTACCCCACTTCAGCTCTGAAGGGCTTAAAATAGCCCTGGGAGAGGGCTGTGGCAGGGGAAAAGCTGGGTTGATTGGGAAAACAGCCACAGCTGTAGCCACTGCAATCAGAGCCCAGCTGGCCCTTACAAGAGGGAGGTGGGCCAGCAGGAAGGACAGATACTCTCTCTAGCTTTCTTGAGAGAGAAGGGCCTGGCTACCTGGGAGCTGTGCTGGGGAAGGGCACAGGGAGGTAGGGAGCTCCAGCCTAGCAAAACCTCAGGCTGCAGGCCTAGTACCCTACAAAGGGTACTGGGGCTGCAGAGGGGCAGCCCTGAGATAGGCAGAAGCAGCAGATCCAACCCCCCTTCCCCTTGCCAATGATGTGGCCTTTACAGACTGCAGTCAGCCCCAGTGAGCGGGGCTAGATGATGACTGGTGGTAGCCACTGAGGCGGGGATAGGGGGTTGGGGGTTCCTCTGAATGGGGAGACCCACATTGTGGGTTGCTGCGGTGGGCAGAACTTCTGGGTAAAGGGCACCAGGGTCCAGGAGGGACACAGGGGCCAGAGGCAGGCAAGACATCAGCTGGTAGAGGGCACTCTGGGGCTGGAAAGACCTAATTCCCTGGACAACCAGCAGGAGGTGCTGTGCTGGTGAGTCGTTGCCCTGCCACAGTAACATAGTGTCAGCCTCTGATCCCCCTTGAGCTGCTCATGCAGCAATGGGTTGCACTGTCAGGCACAACAGTGGTAAACCTGGAGATATCCCTTTGCCGAATGATGAATGAATGATGAATCATGCCGGAGGTTGTGCTGTTTGTATAAAGGCACGGAGAGCTTGCATTTAACAATTAAATTCTCTTTATTTAAAGCTTACATAACTTTAACCCAACAGCCACCAGAGCAGGTGCTGATTGCAGCCTGCAGCTCTGAGCTCCACCTTCCAAAATGGAGGATGACCTTCTGAGCTGTGCTGCCCCATCACACCTTCTGTTACAACCAGTTAGCTCATGAGCAGTGCTGTTGAGCCCAGCATCCACAGGGTCCTTTCACCTCTGAACTGCTGCTGTGGCTGCCGTTCTCTATGAACAGCCTGGTGCCTTCTGGCTTTCAGCTCAAGAGTCTGTTAAATACATTCAGCCACTGTATCGCTGTTGTTATTTGTATGATGTAGGGCCTTTGAGGCCCAACCAAGACTGGGGCCTCACTGTGCTACAAACATGGTAGGAGACAGCCCCTGCCTCAAAGAGTTAATAATCTAAACATAAGGCAGAAAGGATGGAAGGCAAAACAGAGGAACAGAGAGGTAAAGTGACTCACCCAATTTCACACCATAGGTTGGTATCCTGAGTCCAATCTCATGCTGCATTCCCTGGCCTGCACAGCCTCTCCTTCTGTCACTTAGTCGTTCCTTCCAAGGTTTGTCTGAATCTGCGTCATGCAGGAGGGAGAAACTCTTGGTATTTTAACATATGTAACTATAATTTGGAACACATGTAGCCAAAATATGTTCATGTGTCTGCTGGAGTGGTGATTGCCTCAGCATGCACCCACATGTTGTGTACCAGGGCTACATCTGTCTCGCCTGGTTGCTTGCACTGACTTTTTCACCACTGAGGTAACTTTCCTCCTCCAATAAGCCCATGAATGAAATGTTCTGGCTCATGGCAGCATCAGCCCCACTGATGAATGAGCCTCCTCATAATTGTGAGGATGTCATACTCACGGGCCGATTTCAAAGTTGCTGAACCCTCCCGACGACAGCTGAGTGAATAACTGATGTTTTGGCTCTGAACTGAAAACATTGATTTGTTTTGAACTGACGTGGAATTGTTTTGATTTTTCACCAAAGGAAAACCCCCAAAAGATTGTTTGCCAAACTAAATGTTTCAGATGTCAAACGTTGTTTCAGATCTACATTTTGTTTTGACGTTTTGGGTGGGGAGAGGGAGATTTTCATCCAAAATTATTGCCTAATTCAATCCAAATTCACAAATCATTTTTGAGCCCCCAAAAATGCATTTTTCAGTGCAGATTATATTTGCTGAGGGGAAAAATTCACCCAACTTTACTCACAGTTTGCACTGAAGTTAGTGGGAACTAAAGAAGTTCAGCACTTTTGAAAATCAGGCTAAGAATCATCATTAATGGTCCGTCGGATGGTGAGAAGTGTAAGTGGCTGCCCTTCTGGGCCTGAATGGAGCCATTCTGGTAAAACCTTAGTGGCAGCCCTCTGCTCATGGACCCAGTCTAACATGTGATGTGTGAAACTCAACCACATAACCACCACTTGCTTCTGCTAGTGGCATAGGTGTTGATTCAGTAACTGAAGCTCTCAAAGAACATGTGTAATACAAGATTGGATGAAGTGGGCAGAGATCTTTTAGGACATGCAGAGAATAATTTCCACCTTAGTCAAGATCATGACTAAGTCCTTCACAACTAGGTTGAAGTAGTGCACAAAGTAGGATAGGTGTGGGAATATGTGTGTCATGCACTGCCTTTCTCATAGTTTTGTCCACTGTGTAAGATGATAAATCCAGATGAGAGAACGTGGCAGTGTCAGTATCTATTTCTTCCAGTACATCAATGGCAGTAGGTTGCTTCTCAGATCCACACGTGCACAATGTGGTATGCTGAGGCATGATGCTTAAGCTGCTCTTGCTGCTAATGCTGACCCAGTGTGTACTAATGGGTATGTAATCAGTGGCTGGAACACTGACCCACAGGTCTGGGGTCAGGCGTACCATCCCTATCTCACAGGTACCAAAGGTATTTTATACTTCAGCCTTCACTGTTTGGCAAAACTTTGGCACAATTTATTTTGGGGAGTGTGTGTTTGGGGGGGAGGGGGTATGATTTGGCATTTGCCACCCTGGAGCAGCAGTAGCCAACAGTTCCTGGAAACCATCACCCTCCATACAGAAACAATCAGCATATATGAAGTCAGCATTCAACAAAAGATACTTGGCGTGTGCAAAGAAGTGGTTTGGGCCTCTCACAATCTTCTCAACAAGGATCTGTTGCAGCAGGACATCACTGGGTCTTACAGAACACTGTGCATGGCGGTGGTGCTGCTGGGGCTGCTACTGTGCCTCACCCATGGCTGCACTTGTCCGGACATGCTGCATGGTGCTGAGAAGCAATGTTGCTGCTCACCATGTTATTGCTGAGTGGATCTGGTCAAAAAACAGGAGGATTTTAGGAATTATTTTTACTGATTTCTTTTGCTGTTGAAATATTGAATTTCAAAAGTGTCAACCATAACGCTTCCTGGGTCCATCCCTTACTATGACCATGTCTCCATACGCAGTGCTGCAAGCCAAATCCACAGTTCCTGTAGCATTCCATAGCTGCAGACTGGAAAGTCTGAGGCAGTTTCACTGCAATTTGGGAACTGAAGATTTTATTGAATGAATGGAACAATGAATCATACAATCAGTACCTAACCCTCATTGCTATTTGTTTTGATATTAAATCCAATTAATGTTGTGCTATTCTTACATTTTCAGTTTTCAGTGTATTGGAAAGACAGTTCAAAATGCATAAGAAAAAGCCCAGTTGTACATGGAGATAAAAAAAATTACACTATCTTATTATACTTTTCATAATTTTATATTGTACCAATCTGACACAATATTGCCTGAAATCAAAAGGCTAGATCTACAACTGGTGTAAATCAGAATAAAACTCAGCTAAGTGATTCGGATAAGTAACTTTGACTTCATAGCAATTTCCATGATACCACTATGCTCATGTCACTGCCACTGCTTTTTGAGGATTCTCACTCACCAGTGAGGTTTGCAAACGCTGCAGTCCATCTGGCTGTTTGGACAAATATGTCCATGTTGATCTCCTTTCTGCATTATTTGACAATGATCACTTTTGGGTTACAACAGAATTGTGTAACTGTCTTCTATCCAAACATCAAAGCAGGCCAAACAAACTGGGAAATTCATTACAAGCCAAAAACCTGGGCCCAAGCTGTTGAATATTCACTCAGTTTGGAGAAAATGTGGGACAAATTTCAATCTATCCTGCATTGATTTATTATCTCTGGAAGAAACCTTTGGGAACTTGCTTGTTTTGTGTGGTTCTGACCCTCAACCCAGAGAGAACTAAGCAGTTTCAGCTGAATGAACCCAAAACTGAAATCAAAGCTCAGATGTTACCCACACAAACATAGAGCAGAAAAAATGTGTTTTGAAGAATCCTAATTCATTAAACCTCACCTAGTTCCAATTTTCTACAAAAAATGTTTTTATCAAGGGCTGTATTCTGCTGCCATTGATATCAGTGGCAAAACTGATATTGATTTCTGGCTCCAAAAGCCTTCTCTGATCAATATCTGTTTATGATCACCATAGTATAAATAGTCATCTCACAGTACACCTCCAGTGAATCTAAAAGCATATTTGTCAATGAATAATAGATTTCTCCTGACTAGGGAACCTTTCATCTAAGGGATACTGGGGTCTCAACTAAAAAGACAGAATGACCATGTCGTGAATCTGTCCTTTGCGGAGCACTTGCTTTCAGACCTATGTGGGGATCACAAAGGCTTGGGTCAATTTACCCTCACCCCAATGGGCACCGCAGGGATGCGTCCCTCTAGTAGGTTGCTCAATCCTCTGGCTGAGGCCTCCTGGCTCTTTGTTCCCTTCTCAGGGTCCCATGTGATGCAAACAAAAGTCTCCAGTCAGCAAATAAGGTTTAATAAAACCACAAAGGAAAAGACAGAAGAGAAAACTTATAGGCAGCTTCGGTAAAGATATGGGACTCTCCTTAATTCAGCAGGCCTTGGAAGCCTGCTTCACAATCCCCTTCAGAGTTTGCTGGGTCTCCAGTACAAGTCTCAGTCCCCTTCTTAGCTCAGGGATCCGTGCCCTCCTTCAGTGAGAGCAGGGGCTCTGATGGCTGTTAATCTGTCTGTCTCCGTCTCTGTCTCATTCCTGGGAAGCACAACAGCCTTTCCCTTTCCAGAGTTGCCCTCATCTGTGTGGAGTTCCCTCTTTTTAACTCCTCCAGTCCTGGCATGATTAGCAGGTATATAGGGGTGCAGCCACATCAGTCCACACAGCACCTTCTTAACCCCTTCTGTTCTGGTGCAGGGTTAATATATCCATCACAGACCACCCAGGGTTCATACTTACTTGAATGTCCTGTTCTTGAATAAAATAGGCATCATCATTGCACTGGTTCAGACAAAGTAGTTTTTCATAATGTTAAACTACAGAGAGCAGAAAAGTGATAGGCTATTGGTACTATCAGTGTGAAAACTGAAAAACCAGCTGCTAAATGTGATATTTTTTTGAACTCCTGTCCATTGCAATTTTTATACCAGGTCCTGGTAATTAATTATGATCTCTAACTGATTTTTTTTCGGTCATAAAAAGTTTTGGGCATCTAGGCTATAAACAGTTCTTCTCATTACTACATTCATATTTGCATGCATACTTAGCTTCTCCGTTTTGCTTAATTAATAATTGATTTTAAAGCATAATACATTTTTACCACGAGGCTGATGCAGATGTATCAGTATCTCCTTATGGAAAAAATGAATATTAGCAGATAAACTGCAGGAATAGGGGCAGCTAGTACTGAAATTTTTTTTCAGATGGCCAAGTTACAGATGACAGACAAGGGTACAGAATGTTGTTTCCTTAGAGGTTTAAATTATACTATTCAGCAAAGCAAACATATTTTAACCTTTTGAGCCACAACAAATTTCCTTGACTGAAAACAATATTTTTATTTCTAAATCTGTGATAGAATAGGAGCAAAGACATGATTTGTTTTGTTGGGTTTTTCTTTAACTTCAGTATAAATGGACAAACCTTTTACATAACTAGAGGATACTAATAGAGATTGTCATTATACCACTGTGATCATGTGAAAATAAAAGTCACTTTGCGAGGCACCCTTGTAGCTGACAATAGAATTAAGATATTCGTCTTCAGAATGCGGGCCATTGCATTAGATTAAGAGGTGACAAATTCAAAATTGATAAAGAATTTCTTTTTCACACAATGCAAAATTAGACTGTGGGACTCATTGATACAGGATGCCACTGAGGCTAAGACCTTAACAACATTAAAAAATAGATTAGATGTTTATATGGATAACAAGAATACCCAGAATTACAACAGTTAATGCTAACAAAAGGAGTATTATAGAAAAGATAAAACCCCATGTTTCAGAATTTAATCTATCCTCTATTAGGAATTAGGATGAGACCTTCATGGAGTTCAGACTACACCAAATCTGTCTACTGTGGAGTTTTTTGCTCCTTCCTCTGAAACATCAAGTGTTGGCCACTGTCAGAGACAGCGTAGTGGATTCCACAGGTCTGGTCCAGTCTAGCAATTCCTAAGTGTTAATAAATTAATTACAGTGTTTTGGTAACAGGACTATAGGAATTAAAACAAGAAGGAAGATTACACTAAGTGTCAACAAAGCAACTGAAAATATCAACGAATCTACAGAATCAGATTCTGATACCCTGACTCCTGCTGACTAGAACCTTACTCCACAAGTGGTTCCATTGGTTTTAATAAGACTAATTGTGACGTAAAGTGCTATTGAATGTGATGATAAAATCAAATTTTGATTCTAATGGGTCAGTCCAAAATTCAGTGTTTTCAAAGTAACAGAGTAAATGTGTAAAGTAAGATTATTTTAAAACTCCACCATAATAATATCTAAATTGTATTTCCAAGTTGAAAGTGAACAAGTGAATAGCTGTAAGTTCATATTTTCAATTAAGCCCCTGAAGTTTGGAAATTTCATTGATTAAAAACAATTCTTTATTTCAGTATACAACACAAAACACCCACAGACCACAGGAAATCACTAGGCTAATTCATCTCGACCTTTCACCTCTCACACATTCTAACATTCTGCTTTCTTCCTTCTGTCCATCTGCTTTAATCATTAGCAAAATCCTTTTGCAACAGCTCTAGCAAGTAAAGTCAGCTGTCATCAGAGCATATTTAAACTCTGACTGTTAGTTTCCACTGAATCAGCTGTATGCCCACAGGTCTCATTAAGTACAGGGAAGGGCAGTAAGGCAGTTTTCAAAAAGCTCTGGGGGAAATACACTTTTCTATATAAAAGGATCGTCCAAAGAGCACTTTGACCAATTTTTGTCTTTTTCTGAATTTGCAGGTAGCTTTCAGACTGAAATGTAGCAGACATAGAAAATAGTGAACAAAAATGTGCTAAAAATAGATCTAAGGAAAGTGAGTTTCCATTGTGGTAAGTATTCACGTGCCAAAATATACTACCACTGTTGTGGGGAGAGGGGGAGAAATGAAGTACAATTCTTGTTAGTGTCTTTATCAAGTAAGAATGAATGAAGACTGCTACAGAAGACCCAGACAGGATAATTTTTGCTTAGGAAATTAATTCACCATTCATAACATTCTTGGCTTCCCACAGAGAAAGATCTGAAAGAGAGTCAAGGAAATGACTAGAGAAGATGATGTTGGGTCAGGTGAATCTCACTGGTAAAGAGGTTACGAAAAGTTGGAATGCCTTGTTTTGAAGAAGCGAGTGCAGACTTAATTAGGCAAACACAATGAAGATCCAGTTCTACCTTCCACGCAAGGTTTACATGCTTGAACTACTTGAGAGGGAGGATGGTATATGCAGCTTAGAGATGCAACTGAAATGACTGAGCCAGGCCAAGAAGCAATTGATATGAGCTAATCAGACAATATGAAGGGATATCAGGGCACTTAAGATTCCATTGTCTGAGCAGAAGGATTGGCTTTTGGATGGGCTGTTAAATGCCTTTCATTCTCATAGCCATTGTACTATATATACTGCCTCGACTAATAAATCAATCATCATGCACGATGTTCTCTCAGAGGCTAAATCCTAGCACATTGACAGAATAAACACAAATCAAATACTGATGCGCTGGTCCTGTGCATTCACTGTAAAATCAATCAACCAGATTCTAAGCTTGTGTTAATCAGCATAGCTCCATTGATTTTGGTGGAGCATCACTGATTTATACTAGCTGAGATCTGGTCCTATATTCAGTTAAAATAGAGAAGTGAGCAGGTCGTATACTGAACTACTGCAAAAGGGAGCAAAAGCCTAAGCAATAACTCATGTTACTGCTATAGGGTTTTAAAGTTATCACCGGATGGATTGAATAATATTTTAAATTGCCTGAATATTTTACTTATGAGTGCATGGCAAGGATACAAACCTACAATTACCCTGAGTTTCAGAAAATAAGGTGCTCTCCTCTCAGGGCAGTAACCTGGTCAGGTTACCCTGACTATATGCCCTATCTAAGATAATAAAAAGTGAGTCTATTTTAATATAGCTGTATTACTGACATAATGTCAGTCCTCTGATGTATGCCACTAAACTGCTGACAACCCCCATAATAAAAAGACTTCTCTGGATATGTCTGCACTGCAGTGTAAGCCCAGGGTTCAAACTCAGGCTCAAGCCTAATCCCCCTTCTGTCTACACACAAAGTGTGCTACCCCACGGTCCCAGGACCCCATGGGGATGGAGGGTCTGAGCCTGACTCAAGCCAGGGCCCAGAGTTCAAAACCTATTGCTTTGCTATGTAGACACAGCCTCACTGGACTCATGCTCTGGTAGTCCACCAAAAGTATTCCACAATCCCATATGCTGACTTACTTGGTTCTCTGGACAGTCAAGTTTGGTGAAGAGTAAAGCTTTCGCACACTACATGAAAAACAAAGGGCTAGAACAGCCACATTTTGGAGGAAACCAGGAAGTTTGGGATATAGGGGATTGGACTGAGCCCCACAAAATACAGCGTAGATGTCAGAGCCCTAGCCTGAGACCAGCAATGCCTAACCTGGGATTACAAAGGAGTGTAGATGCTCAAGCGCTAGGTTAACAAACCCAGGGCCTGCTGACTCACGGTCTGCAAACCCTGGGCTTACACTGCAGTGTAGAGAGACCCTCTGTGAATCGCTGCTGACATAGCCTACAGAACTTAGTACTGCAGTGAGACATATTTGATCCCTCAAGGTGCATGTGCACCTCTCCTCATATCACAGTACCAGCTCTACTAACCCGTTCCAACTAATCCCACCACCATTCAATACAGCCAGACCTAACACCGTGGGTGCAGCTGGATTGCATGCAGATCACCATGTAGAACACAACACAAACAATGGCACACTGCCTTAGTCATTCTTCTTGTCGACCTATGATAGCATCACTTACCACACAATTCCCACTGGCTATTGCCAGCTCCAGGGGGCAGAGTTTGGGTTGTGTTACAAGGATGGTGTGTATCTTAACTCAGCATTTCTAGGTTTACAGAGGTTTGAGCATAACTGAACTCATCATTCTGGAAAGGCATGAAGCACCATTGGGCAATCTTAACAAAGTTTTTGGACAATTAATATATTGAGAACATCAGTGCCCAAGACTAGTGAATCAACACCTTAAACGGGTTAAGTTCACTTACAAACAATGTACAGAATCATTTATTTGATAGTTCAATAGCCTGTTGGTGTGTTTACCAACTAGAGGTAGATGTAGCTCAAAATTTGCCGTGGAAAACAGTGTCCAAGAAGAGCAACCAAGCTGACCCTGGGAATTAAAATAACTACATCTTATAAAACTTCATAACCTGGGTCCAATAAGAGAGTTTTGAAATTTCTATCTTATATCAAATTGCTCTAATAAAAATTCAAAGTTGTGCATAGAAATGCCTATGGCCCATATGTCAGAAAAGTTTATAACTCTAATGGGAGCCATGACAGAGCAGCATGTTAGTAACTCGAGAACAAAGAGAAAAGTAGCAATATGTTAATTATCTCTCCTGTGTTTTCTTGATTGTCACCCTGGATGTGGCTCCAGTAAAACATGCGTGTGCATGCTACAGATGTTCCATGATGAGTAAAAGGCAGGAAGACCAGCAATGTGTGAGAGAGAAACAAATATTGTTTATCTATAAAAATTCAGTATGTGTCCATCCAGAGATAGACAGTACCTTTTTATGTTCTAAGTGACTGATTCAGATTCATCATTTCAGGAGAGAGACAAGGGGCAGGAAAGAGAGAGCTGTCTGAAGCTGAACTGGTCTGTAGGGGAAGGCTCTTCTAGTAACAATAGTGGGATTGTTTCCAAAGTTAGCAAAAGCAGCTCAGGTAATATGCCAGGGCAAAGTAGATGTCCACAGATTTTCCCCTGGTCTTCATTTGGAAATCTTGCCCATGCTCTGAAATCTGTGACATCAGTGCTGAGCAATACAAAAAAGGTTTAAGGGTCCAGGCCCTTATTTGAAGACAATGGGCATGGTATCCTTTTCTGTGATCTGTGACTTACTGCCCAGTGAAAGGAGTAACAGTGCCAAAATAAATCTGTGCAATATTCCAGTGCCATGTATTTTGCAGATTGTCCAGGACAGTCTTTGTCGCCAGAGGAGCTGAGATTTTATTCTGTTCTTGTTTTCCCCAAAGTCATTCACTTTTGCACTCATTGTCCTTATTAAACTATTTTGGGCCTAGGTGGGTTCCTTTACTTCTGTCTTTATTGCTTAGATTTTTATTAGAAAGCGTAAACACACAATGGTCAATTTTCAATCCTTTTCCACCTTCCACCGCCTTGGCGTGATTGTGTTACTGAAAGGTGTTAACTTTGAAACCAATTCCTTTTCAGACACTTAGGGTATGTCTGCAGAGCAGCTGGGAGGGATCATTCCCAGATTTGGTAGACATACACATGCTAGCTCTGCTCAAGCTTGTGCCTAAAAATAGCATTGTGGCTGAAGCAGCACAAGTGGTGGCTCAGACTAGCCATCTGAGCGTAACCCCATCCAAGATCCTAGGTACATACTAAAACAGCTTCCCTGCGCCACTGCCTGAGCTGCTGTGGCCACACTGCTATTTTTAGCACACTAGCTCAAGCAGAGCTAGTGCGTGTACATCTGCCAGAGCTGGGAATTACACATCTCAGCTGCTGTCTAGACTTAACCTTAAATCCATTATTTACAGGTATCAGTTCATTTCTTCCAAGCCTAAACTTGATTCAGGATTGAAATGTTACTCTCTCCTTTATGGTCTTCATCACCATAGAAACAGAACACATCTAAGGTACTCATGTTATCTCTTCACATCATATCTAGTTTAGAGCCTTTCCCAGTGGATAGGAAACCTGGAAGAGAGGCCAAAACCATCTAATTTGCATTTTTATTTTTGTGGGATAATGCCTTTAGTGATTAGAGACAGCATGAATGTAAATTTGAGATATAAACCTGGTCAGTTTAACAGAGTAATTTAAACAAAGTGCTAAAAAGAGGATCACTCAACTTTTCTGATTTCCCCTCTCACCCTAAAAGGGATATTAACTTCCATGACATTCTCATATTCCTTTGATAAATAGTTCTTAAAATAGGCAGAACCACCAGGACTCTTTTCTTTAAGGATTAGGGAAAGGCCTTTTGCAAATTCCCATTAATTGTATAGCACCAAGGCTAGAGGATAACCAAATGGCAAAATCTCTCTGTCAACGCAGTTCTCTTATAATGACACTCAGAAAGTGTTGATCTTTACTAGAGAATAAAATGTAATATGAGGAAAAAATATCTAAATGGTGATCCATTTCCTAGATAATTCTCCCATATGTTTCTTTGCAATGGCATATGTGTTTTGGGAGGCAGCCAATGTTAGAAATAGTATAACCTTTCTAAAGCAAAGTTCCGTTAGGCTTTGCTAGAATACAGTTGTGACAGCCATCTTTCACCCACTCAGATCTATGTCATTAGGAGAGTAGGGCTCAGTCTACATTACCAACTTAGGTTGGTATAAGTATATCACTCAGGGGTGTGGAAAAGCCACACCCTGAGCAACATAGTTATACCTACCTAACCCTTGATGTAGACAGCACTTTGTCAACAGGAGGACTTCTCCTGTTGACATAGCTACCATCTCTCGAGGAGGTAGAGTATCTATGCTGACAGGTCTCCCATCAGTGTAGGCAGTAGCTTCACTAAGTGCTATGGCAGTGCAGCTGCACCAGTGCAACGGTGCTAGTGCAGAACTGTAAGTACAGAAAAGCCCTAACACAAATTTTGCCCTAGGCCACACTCTCCTGGCCTCACCCCAGCCATGGAAGCATGTTGGGGGCAGGAGGGCTTGTGACCACAGCCTGATATGCTCTGATGATCCCTTGGGCTGCCCTAAATTACAACAGGGGGCAAACTAGCCCCTAGCATCCCTGGAGATTAGGGGAGTGTAAAGAAGCTGGAAAATCACTAGTATCCCCCAGCTTGGTACACTAGATATTGCCTCATTGCACCCGAGTGTGTAGCAGAGCCTAGACAGATAAACACTAGGATAAGTAGAGGGATCAACAAGGGCCATGTCAGGGGACCACATTCCCCCAGCAGAGCAGTAGGGCAATCCCCTTTCATCTGCAATCATACAGAAGGACCAGTGAATTACTTGGCCACAGGTCACCTTGATATCCTGGGAATCAGAGTTTGGGCCAAAGTGCCAGAATCTGCATTTCACATCCTCCTCTGGCTCCCCATTCTCCATTGCATCAAATTTAAACTTTTGAGGTAACATTTTCAAAAGTGACTTGGGCACTGTTTCATTGAAAGTCAGTGCGGTTTAGGCACTTTTGAAAATATATTCGGAGTCAAAATGTTATTTAGTAAGACCCTATGTATAACTTACACACAGGCTTTAACAACAGATATTTCCTATTCCCCTGGTTTCCACTCTTCCAGTTAATGAGGAGTTAACATTTCCAGTTCATGGCCCTGTGTGAATTAAGAGTAGCTGACTTACTAAAGTTTCCTTCTATCCCAAATTAATTTATGAGTTTTCAACCATAATGACTTAGGTGATGACATTTGACTTAGTGAAAAGGAAACCCAGCAAAGGGGGGTGTAGTTAAGAAACTTCTAGAACGCTTCAAAATGTTCCAAAATGTTCCAGAGGTTCGGTGACTTTTTAGAGGACTATATAGAAAAACTACTTCTCTTCCACTAACCCCCTCAAAAAGAAAAAGAAATATCTGTCACAGAAGGATCGAAAGGATAGGAAACATCATCTGTGGTTAAGGCACTGGCCTAGAGATCTGCTTCCACTCTCATCTCTTTCACAGACCTCCTGTGTGACCTAGGGCAAGTCATTTCTCAGGGTCTCAGTTCCCCACTCAGTAAAATTGGAATAATGATACTTTCTATCTCCCACCCTTTGTCTGACTTATCTATTTAAAATGCTACATCTTCAGAGCTTGGGCTGTCTCTTACTATGTGTCTGTACAGGACCAGGCACAACAAGATCCTGTTCTCAGTTGGCACGTTTAGGTACTATTGAAATCCAAACAAATAATTTTTTTTAAAATGTGTACAAGCCTTTGAATTCTTAAACTCATTAAGTTCTAAAAGCATTTTAATTACTGTACTTGTTCCATGTACTTCCATCACTAATCAAAATGACTTAACTGAGAATGCTTTTTAGCGAGAAAACCTGTCTTTAGAATAACAAGAGAAGTAAATTAATGGATGACATCATGACAGTCACCTGCATTGTACTGGCTTTAGTGAGCTATGATCCTGACCACTGTACTTCAGAAGCTTAACTGAAGACCACAAACCAGATCCACAGATGATGTGAAATGAAATAGTTCAGTTAACTACAGTTGAGCTACAACAATTTACACTGAGGATCTGGCCCAACATTTCTACTCAGGATGATGTGGCTCTCTATTGTTTACACTTGCAAGTGGTTTGTAAGAAGCAGAAAAGTACATGCTTTATATAATGTCTAATCATCTTATTTACATTCATATCATACTGCCACTTGGTGAACTGGTCATCTAGCTGCCAAGGAGTCCTCGGGCAGAGTATTTTTAGAAGTAAAAATAGGAAATGAGTGAAAAAGACATTAATAAACCTTTTAAACGACTTACGATGTTTTACCCTGGAAACAGGAACTATAATTATATGAAAGGAGATTGCAGAACATGTGCAAGGATGCGTTTGCACACCTAGCTTTGAGAAAATGGCACCTTCCTCTTGATTTCTGGCATTTATTGTCTACGTACACCACCAAACACAAACCATAGGATCTTGCGCTTTCACATAGTGTTTAACCTGCTTTGTCAGTTCTGCCATCCTTTCCTTCATCTAGTGAAATTCCTTTGAAAAGGAATTCAAAAATATATTTGCCAACCTGATATCTCATCAGTTTACTTGAATTCATGCACAAATCATGCACAAATTCATGCACACTCACTCTTCCCACTGGCTCAGCCTCTGTCCCTCATTCGCTTGTCACTTAACCTTTGTTTAAAACGTTTTGCAATTTCTGCTTGTGCTGTAGGTTTTGCTTATTAATTAACCCCAGCAGGTCTGGCATGCATGCTATATGTACTAATGCATTTGGTACTAGTGTATTTCAGTGTCATATAGCAAAGATAAAATTCTGAATTGCCTTCCTACAGATATTTTTTGAGAGGCTGTGATAACACCTACTGTAAGTACAGAGAATTTCAAGATTTTTCTGCCCAAGAGAGCACACCATCTCATTTACGCTGCAGTTTTCTAGCTCCCTTTTTATTATTTTTACATCCAGGCATATATATCAAATATGCCATAAAATAGAATAAAAATCTGCAGCAAGTAACTCAATATGGTTTAGAATCACAATGAGTAAGGATATAATGGAAGATAATTTACATTCTGTTACTAAAAGAATTATATACCGTTTTCAAAGGGAAATGTATTTTTTACTGAATAAACTGTCTCTTGGATTTGGTAGTATTTATGCTTCTGAGATGATGAGACTCTGCCAATATATAATTGCATAGTTTGACCATTTATTTTTTTCTCATAATGCCACAACATGCTCTGCTCCTCTTCTGGAAAAATTGACTGCCTCTATATTTCATGATATTCTGGGGAATACAAAGTGAACTCTTTTATGGAGTTAGACAGAGGAGCATTGGAACAGTATGTACAGGAAGTCACTGCATGACCACTGGGGATACTTAGAAATGCAAAAAACTTGCTTTTCCACATCTACTGTCGTCCTATCTAAGAAGTAATTTCCCAATAATAGAAGAAGATATATGGATAGTCTGACCTTTTTTTTTTTTTTTGTAGAGACCCACTGCAGCTGAATATTTCCTGTACTGACCTGGATCCAATAACATAGAACCTAATAAATCAGTTAATAAATAACTCAGTTAACTAACATATTAAAAGATGCTTTAAAGAGTTTAAGTTTTTCCACATATCATACTCCAGCTTTTCTAAAAACAATAATTTGAAACATTTAAAAAGTCTCCTCCTTTATTAATTTTTTATTCTTTGTCTTCCTTGAAAACTACCTATCTTGGGGCAGTCATGATCTTAAAAAGTGTTTTTCTCTTTATATGAGTGGTCTGAGACAATGCGTGTGGCACACGCAAGCAATTTGTAATCCCCTAGTCCTTCCCCTCACTCTCTGAGAACAGAAGCTGAATCTCTTGTTGTTGCAGGTGTGCTGCTCAAAGAACTATCCCTAGAACAAAGATTTGATCTGTTTAATGAATCTAATGCTATTTAGTTATTTGGGGTTCTGTTCAGTTAAGGTCTCCCCTCCCCTGGCCCCCAAACATAGAATATTGTTCTGTGAGTTGACATGAGGCTCCAGATCTTCATTCGTGGTTCATAAGTTTCACTGCAGTGGCTCCATGGAACTTGGAATCTAGAGTATCACTCCACTCCTTTATGTATGTAGGCTCCATCCACATATCCCAGTAATTGTTGAATTTGGAGTATTCCCAACTCTTCTGACGCTGCCAGGATTCTCTCTCCATGATGTCGTTGCACAGAGGAAATGTACAGGCTGCTTTGAAGCTGCCTAGTCCAGGAGAATCTTTCCATTAAAATGTGAAAAAATCAAACAAGTTCTTTGAGGGTACAGTGTCATTTTCCTAATACAGAAGGAGCTCAGATAGGTAAAATCAAGATTTTTATTCTAACCCAGTGGTTCTCAAACTTTTTTTTTCGTGGACCACTTGAAAATTGCTGAAGGTCTCAGCAGACCACTTAATGATCTTTCCAAATGTTGCTTGTACCGTTAGCTAACTATTGTAAAGCACTTTGGATAAAAGCACGATATAAAAAAACCCTTAATAATAATTAACATTTTTTGTTCTACAAATAAAAGCACACAACTCATATTTTAATATCAGTAGTCTTACCTTTCTAATGCGATGGATGTGCCCTCTCTCCCCCGCCGCGGCAGCGCCCAAGCTGGGGCTGGGAAGGAAAGGGGTCTTGCCCACTCTTCCCCACCGCAGCAGCCCCTGAGCTGGGGCTGGAAAGGAGGAAGGTCTCTCCGCCGCCACACCAGCCACAGAGCTGAGGCTGGGAAGAAGGGCCATCTCTCCCTGGCAGCCGCAGCCCTGGAGCTGGGGAAAGTCACCTCTTTCTCTGGTCACCCCAGCCCTGCATGTCCCAAATCCCTCCCACCCCCTCTTCTCACCCCACTGCCCCCTCCTACCTACCTCGCAAGGCCACCACCTCACCTTATGTGTGCGTCTTCTTCAGGGTCCAGGCACCTAATTGGTGGAGCCATGCCTGCGTGACTCCACTAAGTAGGTGGGTGGCCCTTCATTCTCTTGTGTGTGGCCACCCAGGCACGCAGCTTAGAGAGAACTATTCACGGACCACCTGAAAGAGCTTGCAGACCACTGGTGGTCCATGGACCACAGTTTGAGAACCTCTGTACTAACCATAGTCTATCGATCTTTGCCAGCCATGAAATAGCTGGATGTTCCATGGGCGCAAGGACAGCTAATTCAGCTGGACATCAAGAAAATATTCTAGGAGCAGGAGAGACTCAACCTGAGTAATTTTCCACTAGTCTAATTCATTTTATACACAACACAGATGATGACACATTTTATGAAAAAAGTTATAACTTCATTCTTGGCCATTTTGCAACTGACACATTTTAGGTTTTGTGGGACTCTTTTGTAAAAAAACCAATTTCACATACAAAAGTCCAAAAATTCAGAATTTTGAATGTCAATCTTTGTCTAAACAAACCTCTGAGTTTTTTTAAAAAAAGGAGAGGTCTTTGGTCCAATACAGGACTATTTTTGAGTGAATTGGACCCATTTCTGTTACAAACGGTCCAGCTTTCGAGTACTAAACTAAGATTTCAGAATCATTTCACAAATGGAAATTCCAAACAAAATGTGAAAAACCTCAAATTTCCAGAGTTTTGACTTTTTCTGAACCCCATTTTACACAGCCCCCTGCACTTCTCAAGCTACGCCTTCTGTCTGAGTTCGGTAATTCAGTACCTACCCATTAGCACTAAGCACACGATCTATAGCTAACCATAGTTTATTTGATGAGTTTAGCCATTTTTTCTAATCAAAAGTCTTCTATAAATAGATAATGGTTTAACAAATGTGCTCATTCTCATTAATTCAATGAATGCTTTGGGATGACTACATTTTGTTCCATGGATTGATCACAGACTGTTCATTGTAAGTATTCATTGCTGACAATCTGATATTTGAGCTGAGTGCCTGGTCACCAGTGATGTAGCAGTACACCAAGCCCCAGTCCAGCAAAACACTTAAACACATGCATAACTTTAAATTGGAAAGTAGTGCTATTGGCTTTACCAGGGTTACTCAGGTGCTTAAAGTTAAGTATGTTCTTAGGTTCTTTGCTGGATCAGAGCTTTGCCACAAAGAGCAGATATAAAAACAGCTTCTCAGTTTTTATTCTAGAATCATCTCAACAAAAAGTCAGAGCTGTTTCAGACACCAGGCTGGAGATGGAGATGCCTTTCAACCAGATCCCGTGACCTCGAAAAGGTAGGAATTCAGTCCAGTCCCAAAGAGCACCTTTCGTTACGATGGCCTGTTCTCTACTAAAACTCCCCAGTGCACAATCTCTGCCTGTTAGGAACTTTGTGCGGCATGCTTTAAATTCAGCAAAGCTAAGTAGCTGCAATCCTAAATTAATTATTTTGCAACTGGCTTGATCCTGCAAACTGCTACGCACATAAATTATCCTCATATGCAGCCAATTAAATCTTGCAAACATGTATGCATCTGAGTAGTCCTTGAATTCAGTGGGGATATGTTTGTGATTAAAGGTTTTCAGGTTCAAGCCCATGGACCCAATCCTCCTAGCATATATGGGAATTTTGCCATTCAGCTCAACTAGTGGAGGTTCGGGACACAATTGGAGAAAAAATACCTTTAAAATCCGTATGTAGTTAACCTACCATTGTTCACCTGCCCTCTAAGTAGCTTTTCACATGTAACGTCTAAAACTTTTGCTTTCTCAATGATAGATCTACAACCGATGTAGATTTTACTTGCCTTAAACCTATTCAAAACACACACACTAAATTTTAATTACCAAGCAACGTAAGTAAGGATGGCTCAGTATTACATTTTGTTAAATCATCTAGAATGAAATTGTTCTTCCTTATTCCACTCTGAAGCCTACAGAGTATATAGATCTATACCATTATTTAGTCCCCACTTTAAAAATACTTCTCAAAGTAAATATATATTTGTTTTAAACTAGGTTTGTCTATAAAGGACTACTGAGGATTGATTGAGATAAAATTGAAATTATGCACATTAAAGGTGTCACATACAGAAAGACTTTGAATGTCTTTTTCTTTTAAGTCCGCACAAAACACATCCTCTTGCTTAATCCTGTGTGTCCAGGGAACAAAAAGCCACTTCACACAGTCTGGCTCATTTGGATAACGCAATATCCAGAGGAATTATGTCTGGGGAAATGCTCTGATTTGCAGTTGTTTGAAGGCAGAACAAGTTAATAGTGTCACTGGGAAAGATAATCCGAGGAATTTTAGATGTAAACAGTGGCTTCCATGCCCCTGGCTTAATGGACATCTGATGTTACACCTTGTTATTTTTTTGTTGTTTAAAAAAAAAAAAGTCTGCACTTTATAAAGACTCTTTCAGTCATGGGCATCATTAGGAATGGATACTGTGAGCAAAAGACTCCTCACTTCCATCAGGAAACTGAGTTTTACCAAAAAGTCGTATATTCTATGAATTGCAGCTACTTTTTAGTAGATGCTGTTAACTTACAGTATCAGCGTAATTTGACAAACTCGCCTTATTTCACTGTGTATGATGGTTTACATAGCAATGATAGCTACAGATAAGACAAGGTCCCCGCTCCAAATAGATTACAATCTAGGGCCCCAGTCCTGAATCATGTGCTTAGCTTTACACACTGTGAGTAGTCTCATTGACTTCAAAACCTCACTGAAATGAGTGAGCCTCTGCATGAATACAGAGTGGAGCAGAAACAGGGTCTCGGTGGACCACATATACACAAGGGCTGGGAAGCAACGAAAAACATTGTTTTACCTCATTAGTTCCATGAGCTTTGTTTTATTTGGGATTTTTTTGAAATATATTTTCCTCTGACTTGTAAATGCTTCTTGGATGGGAGGACTGGGGTGTATAGGCCTTTTAGGAAAGGGTATTTTAAGGCGAGACTTGAAGATGCAGAATACAGAGGTGTGGCAGACCCATTCCCTCGCGGCATAAGGGACCACATAGGAGATTTTGACGTGAACTTTTTAAAAAGCAGAAAAATGTATTCATTGACTATGTTTTTCAGTTAATTTCTTCTGGCTGAACAGTGATTCAATAGTGAGGGTATGCACTTAGCTGCAGTTAGAGCCTAATTTATGTTTGTATTCATCTTGACTGTTATAGTTATATCCTTGAGTCGCTAATTATATGGCCTGGTAGTTTTTATTTTATTTTATTTTTGATTAGCACCAGGATAAACAGAAATTGTATTAGATTGTCTCAATATGGTAAAATGCCTCAAACAATGAGAACATGCAGCGTGAGAGTTTTAAAAACAAAATTAGTTTACAAACAAGAAACTCTGCATACCTTACCTCCTAACCTCTGCTGGCTTTGTACATTAGCAAACAACCAAATGTGAAGCCTTATCCAGAAAAATTATACCACAGCTGAGTTCAACATGCACGTTAACTTGATCTAATGAGACTACTGTGTATCGATAATGCAGCTTTCTAAAATAAATCATCCAGATAATCCAGGTATAAATATGTCATCCTAGATTTCAGGTATATGCATCTATATCACACAGGGTCGATATGACCTTCTATTTGCAAATATACACCATGTAGTTAGTTTGAAAAATACTCAGAAAAGCAGTGGCCAATTAAAAGAAAAATGTGGTGAAGCCAAGAGGAGTTGTTTGGGGACTCTGAAGTATTTTCTCTCTCTCTTTGATCCCACATCTCCTCTCAGTAACAGGCTTTTCTGTACTCATGTTGATCGCGGCTTCAAATTGTGCTACTCTGCTGCTGGCTTCCTCCTCCCACCCATACACACATACTGTGCATACCCACACCCCATGGTGTCTAGCAATGCCAGCAAATATTCAGTGGCTTGGCTTGGGCTGCCCACCCAAAAGGAGAAAAGCGATTGAAATATTCCCTGTAGACTTTTGCTTGAGCACTGAGCTCAGGAAGCTTTCTGCTCACAAAAGGCATTGCTGGCACCAGGAATCAAGCAACAGTCTTAAGAGCAGGGGCTCTACACTGTAGCCCAAACACAACTTATTATAATCCCTTGCTGCCTTCTGTGCTTATATAATACAGACCTTCTTGAGTTACAAGACACTTTGAAGATCTCACCTTCTCCCATTACTTGTCTTTTACATAAAATGTCCACAGATGTGAGTCTGCTAGTGTGTCTGAGAACTGTGGTTAATAATTTATAAACCAATACTTCCTATTGGGTATATTGTTTAAAATACTTATGTATGCCAGAGGGAGCAGGCTGTCTCGCTGCAGGAGCACCCCCTGCTGATTATTCTAAAGAGCAACCTTAATAGCACTTCTGAAAGGAAAAGATCGTGTCCAGAGATAAGGTGTCAATTAGCAGCTTCTGGAGAGGAAGACTATAAGGAAGCTTCTCCTGAATGGAAGCAGCTCTCAGGAAGTGGGATGAGCCCATGTGGGTCACTCTAAGTAAGCCTGGCTGTGAAGAAATACCATCATGAGGGAAAGTACAGAACAACTGGCTTTCATGGGGCAGAAGGGTCATTTAAAATATCTGCTCTTTCTCTAACTAATGACTTAAAAATACAGTTCTAGACCAGGGATGGGCAAACTTTTTGGCCTGAGGGCCACATCTGGGTATAGAAATTGTATGGCGGGCCACGAACGCTCACAAAATTGGGGTTGGGGTGTGGGAGGATGTACGGGCTCTGGGCTGGTGGTGCAGGTTCCGGGGTGGGGCCAGAAATGAGGAATTCAGGGTACGAGAGGGGACTCCAGGCTGGGGCAGGAGAGATGGGGTATGGGGGAGTGGGTGAGGGCTCTGGCTGGGGGTGCAGGCTCTTGGGTGGGGCTGGGGATGAGGGGGTTGGGATTTAGGAGGGTGCTCCAGGCTGGGACCGAGGGGATTGGAGAGTGGGAGAGGGATCAGGGCTAGGGCAGGGGATTGGGGCATAGGGGGCTGAGGACTCCAGCTGGGGGTACAGGCTCTGGAGTGCGGATGAGGATGAGGGTGCAGGAGGGTGCAGGGGGTGCAGAAGGGTGCTCCAGGCTGGGACTGAGGGGTTCGGAGGGCAGGAGGGGGGTCAGGGCTGGGGCAGGGGGTTGGGGCTTGGGGGGGTGTCTGAGGGGTGCAGGTTCTGAGTGGTGCTTACCTCAAGCAGCACCCAGAAGCAGCAGCACGTCCCCCCTCCAACTTCTACATGGAGGTGTGGCCAGGCAGCTCTGCTACGCGGTCCCCCGTCCATGGGCACTGCCCCTGCAGCTCCCATTGGCCACGGTTCCCGGCCAATGAGCGTGGTCTAGACAGCTACACTCTAAGAATGTGCCATTGCATGTGATTGAGTTTGTCGTTTACTCCTAATTCACAAAGAAAGGATGGTTTCAGTGGGCCACAAGGTAGGATGTGGGCAATTATATTTGTGCTAGGGATGGTGACACTGTACATCTGGGAATGACATTAAGTACCAGCTAGTCAGCAGTTCAGGTAACAGGGAGCCAATCCTATGCTGACAGGAATATTCACTAGATAGGTCTTCTCTGTTTCTGACTGCCATCTGTAATTCTATCTTGTGGAGCTTAAACTTCTGCTAATGGTGGTGAGAAACATGGTACTGTCACTTCATGTAGAAAGGTATCAACCATATCATCAGACCAATAATTAATTTGGCATCATCAGCAATGTCTGCTCAGGAGAGACACAGGAATGGAAACAGCAGTGTTGTAGCTCAAAAATATCATGGGGGAAAGTTTTCACAATTCTTCAGTTTTACCTATGCATCAATTCTTCACTTTTATGACCATTAAAATAAACCAATTTCACTCTAAACCTGTTAAAAATAATACCCATATATCTGCAGGGTGACAGTTGCCTATGTATTGAGAGAGCCCCTGAAATTAATTAATTATATACATTTCATGACTAATTCAAGAACCTAGTACACTTTTGAACCAGGCCCAAAATTCATTAGGTGATAGAAATGCTTCAAGAATACTTTCCAAGAAACCATGCATCAGCTCCCTACTGAATCTGGTTTCTGATTCTTTCTCAGAAATGAGATTGTAAGAAAAAAATCCCAGACAACAGGGTGAATGCCTTTACTAACCAAAATTTTGTAAAGGTTATTTGCCACAGGTACTTTGACATGTAGGTTAGAGGGGCAGGTTTGAAAACTGCCCCCAGGGATGTCCACATCAGCTAAAAAGCAGAGGTGAAACTGCTGAGTACAATTTAAATGACTGGTAGATAGTAGACTGGTAGATCAGTCAGAAACTTAAGATGGTCATTTCGTAGTCCCTATGTTTCATATTCTTTACAGAGGGTTTCAGGCTGACTTAGTATTGTTCTTCCTGTCCTACCCAGGCACTGGCTGTCCTTTTCCCCGGCACTCCAGATCTCAGGGCAGTCATTCCTCCCTTTTTTATTGTCAGCTGGGAAAGTGCTGATACTTAATGCCAGGTTATTGTTTCCTGCTTTCCTCATTAATGTGGAGGTTACTGGTTAATGAACAATAGGGTACTGTCCAAGCTGGACAGTTGGTTGGATATTTTGAAGCTGCTGTGTTTATTGTCATACATGGAGAGGACTCTGCATGTTCTCATTGTTTGAGGCATTTTACCATAAAGGACCAGTGAAGATTCCTTGACACACATATCCCAGGTTCTCACATAAGGTATTGGCTGACTATTTTCTGTTCTTTGTAATTTCAAGACTACTCTGAGGATTGCTATAATCTTTTTTAGATTATTGTCTGACATAGTGTTTATGTTGCTAACCTGCAGTCTATGTAGTTGGGACAAATTCAGAGCTATAAACAGTGGTATAAGATAGACTGCCTTATGCTCATTTAGACTCTACTTTGGGGTGATACAATACTTACACTGAATGTAGGCCTGAATTGATTAAAGTATGTTCTATTAAACAAAGACCTGCAGTCTATGAGAACATTGTGTTTGCCATACTAGAGCAGATCAATAATCCCTTATGCGACTTTGCCAATGCTTGATGTTTCAAAAGTACCATAATGCACCTGGTAAATCACGCAGTACAATACCAAAAGGGAACACTTTTCTTCCCAAAACCAACAGGATGACCTAACCATGGTGAGTCCCTCCCCCCTGAAGCTAATGGGAGATTTGGATTTTACTCCTAATTCTTATCATAGCTGATGCAACAGCAATTGGCACTCCGTGCTCCTCTTTCACAGCTAACTAAGGAAATTTTCCTTTTTCCTCTTCTTAATGCCTTTTATCTTTTTCTTTTCAAATTTCTAATGTTTTATCCTTTTAAATATGGACCTGGGGTTTACTTCCGAGGCACAATCCTTCCTTTTGTTCCTCCTGGATTGTTCATCTATCAGTATCCCATACTCAGCTCAGTAACTAAGTGCTGCAATCTGGCCCATATACAATATGAACATAGTTGGGGTGAAGTGTGTTAAAAATGTATCACATTTCTGTTTTCTCCGGTGACTTAGAACATAACTCCAGTGACTAAGAAATAACTCCAGTAGTCATCTGGGCTTGGGTTTGTTCTCCTACTTGCACACATGCTCTGGATGCATGATGACTTACACCATGATCTTTTATGTTCTATGGCCTGTGTTCTACAGCAGGTCAGACGAGATGATCACAATGGTCTCTTCTGGCCTTGGAATCTATGATTTTGTGTGGCTGCTTTTTTTAAATCTATGGGCTAATCCTACTTCCAGTGAAGTCAATCGGGGTGTTGCCATTGACTTCAGAAGAAACGGGGGCACCTTCCTGAGAGGAGCTGAGCATTTGCATCTCCCACTGTTTTCAGTTTGAGCTGTGGGTGCCCAGAACCTTCCGGATCAAGCTCTGTATTTGCTTCATTTCTTGGATCAGAAATTCTTACTGAACAAAAGTGATGGTTTCATTCTAGAGGTATTTTCTTTATATCCACACTATGGGTAATGGGTCATCGGTGCACTTTTATATGGCATGTTGAAACTGTAGTGCTTGATACAATGAAGTGTCCACATTGTTTGAACTTCCTGACTCATTCAGTTTGTATCTATGGAGAATAAGATTTATGATATGAGATATGGTAGCCCCTTACCTAGTAACAACAGCCAGGAAGAGGATACATTTTAAAGTTCTTTTATTTAAGAAGAGGATTAAAACACTGAGTGCCAAGATTTTTCTTTTATATCTAAATCCACTCATTTTCAATTTTTGTAGGTCAGGCTCCCCTGAGGTATGTGGTAAGGAAACTGCATTGTGAACTTGTCTTGCATTGAAAAATGAAGCAGATCTTCAAAATCTCATGAGTAAAGGGTGCACATTGTTTCTCAAGAATAAGCCCTTTGTGTCTTTATTATTTTTACAATGAGTTTTAATGACCTGAAACATGTGTGCACTTTTTTGAATCATTGCATTCAAAAACTAAAATTTGACTGTGAAATATATTAAGACTTGGATAGAGGAAGTTATGCCATGTGTGGTATTTTTTTTCCTAGGACAATCTCTGTTTTCAAAGCTGTGTTTGGGCCATATTAAAAGGCCAAGTTCCAAAAAGACAAAAGGGGTAATATTTTTTTAAAATAAATCCTAGCCCTAGACATCAGTGCTACAAAAGTCATCCTTACCAGATGGCTAACATAGACAAGGGAAAATAGCCAACTTGATTTCAAAGCTAAGAGTGATTTGTAAAATGAATGATAGAAACTACTTCAGATTCATTATTTTAAGCAGGAGAACTCGTGTTTAGCTTATGGGTCTGGTTTGAATAAAAGTTTGTCTTTCTTGAATAGAAGTCATATGTGATTCCAGGCAGTGGCCTGGACCATTTGCTAATACTAATTGTTGTTGGTTGAAAGTAAGGTAGAATATTGTTAAAGTCTTCCCTGGCAGTAACTTGATCTGTGGAAATGTACTTTACAGGAACTGTGATGAGGTTTACAGCTGGCAGAAGCTTATGATAATATGGTCACATGACTACATCTCTCCTTTAATAATGGAATAAAAGTTTGCAAATTTTTCTAGTTCGTGATGGCAAGAAATGCATATGCTCACATTTAATTTATTTTCCACATCAATTTGACAATAACAAAATCAAAACAGATACACACTTCCATGAACATTTTACAGTTCAAAAAATAATAGTTGATGATGTGGCTAGTTTGAAATAATATTAGTAAAATATACGTCAGCGATAAGGTTGGCAAGTTAGAAAATGACCAAGTGAGGCCAGATGTACTGCCTAAGATCTAATATGAAGTACCAGCATACACAAATCACAAAAGCTTACCTCAGCACATTTCTACCAGAAACCTAATATTTTGTTTGTCGTTAAGAAAGAAATGTAAATTCACATATACTGTATTTACTTTGATTATACAGTATAGTATATTATATATATTAGCTTCTGTATTCTGGCCAAATTCAAACTGAATTATTACCTTCTGCCTACCTATATTCACTATGTATCATGGTTACATTCTTCTTTAACCTCTCTCATAAACTACAGAGCAGTGTTGCTGTGCACTGTTAAACACTTGCCACATTCACCCCAGAGTTAACTGTATTTCAGTGATGGTGAAATGGTTGTCTGCAGACTGCAGTGTAAACTTTATAAACCACTTTGAGATCAGGGACTATATAAATGTAAAGATTTATTACAGTGCTGCTGTTGTAGGTTTCATTACCTTTCCTATTAAAGAGTCCAGGCAGACCAAACTAGAATTGATGGTCTAATATCTCTCTTCTTATTTTGATGCTGTTCTTTCTTCTCCATCTTGCAAAATGTTCCAGAGTTTTATAAGGAAAGTTCAATCCCAGTGCCATTTGGTTGGTGTCAATACACTTAATATGTTGCTAGCTAGCTATCACCCAGCAGGAAGAAGTTCAGCCTGGAATTTCCATTTGGTAAATCACACATTTATTTTCATTGCATATCCAATCAGTATCAGAAGTGTTTTGCTATAGATTTGTCATGCTAAATTAGATGGAAAGTATTCTTTAGAATATTATTTGTATTGTTTCACATCTGTTTTGTAATATTTCCTATGCTATTGTCAGTGTAATTGCCCAGTCATTTCCTTACATGATGTGTTTGATGCCTGACCCTGTTGTGAAAAATAGTCTGTTTATAAGTTCAAGAAGATGACATTGGGTAAATTCTGTCCTTGGGAAACCATGAAAATGCCTTCTGTAGGTTTAAACACTGCTTAGTTTAATGTCTATGTTATGTGTAACTACTCACAGAGGTACCCATTACCCAATGTAAATATTTTTAAATAGCCTTCCACCAGCTCAAACTACACATAGCAATAACTGAGATTGTTTGGGAAGGAATGGAGGAAAAGAGAGATTGATAAAGCTCTTTACTTCCTTAATATCTCAGTACCCAAGTATGGTGTTGCTAGATCCAGTATTGCCTGCTGGGAGTTGTAGTGTTTGAGTTTAGAAAAAACTAGAAGGAAGCACAGTGCACCTGGTTGAATGAAAGAGCTGGGTCAGGGGCTGTTGCTGCTGCAGCAGCTTCTGGAGCTCCAAGATTATTGTCTAAATGAAAAAACTTGTTGGATTTGACTCTTTCGGTCTTGGCCTCCACTACTCCATAAACTGGTGATGAGAAAGTGTCTCTCTGGCCCCTGAATCTGCCTGTATCCTTTCTTCAAAGCCCAGGTGAGCCTCCAATTGCTTTGAATGTTTGGATTAGAGTGCAATTAATGACAAAGAACTTTCCTAACCATGAAAACATGCTCTGTTTATTCACTACCCTGGAGCAGAAGGGCAGTGTATATTCTACTCTCTTCCCATTCTCGATGATAAATATTGTACTGCACTTGCTGAATTAAAGAATTTTTTGTGCCTAATGTAAATGATCACTGTAAATTCCAGCATCGTGAATGGAAAATAGGGGAGTCAACAGATCAGTATATTGCTGCTTTAAGGGAATTGATTGTCACATGGCAGACTAAATGATTGAAGATGAGCTTATGGAGAAAATGGTTGTGCTCCATTGTGATGGGTTACCCCCGGGGTGCCACTTGGAACTGTGGTACCACTGAGCCTGCCTGACCCACCAGCCTAGGCTCCCTTTCACACTGTGGTGTTGTGACAAGCTGCCAACCTCTTCAAGCTTGTTCTTTCACCAGCATACACATATATAGGGACACACCCAGCTGCAGCTTCACACACAGATGCTGAGATAAGCTCTGCATGGGAAGGCTCAGCTAAGGCATCACCCAGTTGCTAAGGCATGCACCCCCCTCTGAGGTGTAAACCCAAAATTATACCATCTTATGCTGCACCCCTCACTCAATGTGGAGAGAGATATGGAACAGCTTTCTGACTCAAGTTATAACTTTCACACGCTGGTTTTATACAAAACAAAAACAAGTTTATTAACTACAAAAGATAGATTTTAAGTGAATATAAGTGATAGCAAACAGATCAAAGCAGATTACCTTAGTAAATAAACAAAACCGCAAACTGAGTTTAACACACTAGATATGAATTAGCAAATTCTCACCCTAAGTGATAAATAGGGGGAAAGTGGAAGATTCTTAAGGCACAAGTTACCTTGGCTTTCCCAGATTTCATACAAAGGCTAAAAATTCCTCTATCCTGGGACCATCACTTTTCCCCTGTTCAGTCTTTGTTCCTCAGGTGTTTCCAGGTGTGTTTTTGTAGGGACCGTGAGGTCCCATCATGATGTCATTGTCCCCTTTTTATATCTTCTTCCCACTTGCTGGAAAGCTCTTTTGCTGTGACCTGGGTCAAACAGTTTCCATTGTGTGGTACTATCTCTGAGAGGTTTCTATTGTACACAGTTCCTGGGGTAATCCTTGTGCTTGTGTGCATTTCCTCAATAACCCATTAACATTGTTTGGCCTTTTTACAGTTGTACCTGTTTTCAACCTCACAACATGTTTCAGTAACACACACATAGCCAAACTTCATAACTTCACATACGACTAGAGCACATACAATTCAATGAGATATTACTGTCTAGCAGATCAAGACTTTTAGAATGATACCGCACAAGGCATACATTGTACAAAACATATCCTAATTACTTGACAGTGGTGAATATTGGGGTGCCCGGGTGTCACCCGCATTAGAAAATGCCTACTACTTGAATTGGACCTGACATTACAGAAAGCCATAACCATTGCTAATGTCATTATGAGCTCTGTACACAAGTTCATAGTCATTTTCTGCAGTAATTCTCTTTTAGGGAGTAGTGAGAACTTTTTAGATTCCATTGCAAAATATGACAACTTCATATCTAATGCTTTCTGTGGCCTTATGACTCTGTGCCTTTGCAAGGTACCCATTACCATGGAATGTGGCCCTCATTTCTGATGTGTTCTTCTCTTGGGAAAGGTTGAGTTCCAAAGAAAGAGAGGATTCAGCATAAAAGACTCACATAGGCCCTTTGTGTCTTCACTGGTTCCCACCTGAGCCTCCTCTTATCTTTTTTCACCATGAAAACTATACGCAATACCACTGCCTGTTGCATGGAGATTCCCCCGCAAGAGAGATGGAATGAACATCCCAGAGTTGGGCACCTGTATATATTAATGCTGCCAGGGTAAGCATTAACTTCCTCAAGAAATCCCCACAGGGTTGGTGAAGGGACGCCGCCACAGAGAACAGCCACAGCCCTTCCTGAACTGTGGAGCTTGCAAAGCACATCCAGAAGTGTTTCTACCCAGTCAGGAGATGATGCCACAGATATAGCATAACCTCAAGCCTTTCGTCCCACATCTGACTCCTTTTCATCCCCCTTTGAGAGAAAAGATGGGTGAGGTAATATCTTTTATTGGACCAGCTTCAGTTGGGGAGAGAGACAAGCTTTCAAACTTACACAGACCTGAAGAAGAGCTCTGTGTGCGCTTGAAAGCTTGTCTTCCTCATCAACAGAAGTTCACCCAATAAAAGATATTACCTCACCGACCACCACAGGTACAAAAACACTTTCACCCCCATTGTTACTTAAGCAAAGTAAGCTCACCTGGGGTAAGAGGGAAGGTCCTCTCATGGATCAGTAACTGGTTAAAAGATAGGAAACAAAGGATAGGAATAAATGGTCAGCCTTCAGAATGGAGATTGGTAAATAGTAGTGTCACCCAGGGTTCTGTACTGGGACCAGTCTTATTCAACATATTCATAAATGATCTGGAAAAAGAGGTAAACAGTTGGGGTGGCAAAATTTGCAAATGATACAAAACTACTCAAGATAGTTAAGTCCAAAACAGACTGCGAAGCATTACAAAGGGATCTCACAAAACTGGGTGAATGGGCAACAAAAAGACAGATGTAATTCAGTGTTGATAAATGCAAAGTAATGCACATTGGAAAACATAATCCCAACTATACATACAACATGACCGGATCTAAATTAGCTGTTACCATTCAAGCAAGAGGTCTTGGAGTCATTGTAGATAGTTCTCTGAAAACATCCACTCAATGTGCAGCAGCAGTCAAAAAATTGAACAGAATGTTGGGAATCATTAAGAAAGGGATAGATAATAGGACAGAAAATATCATATTACCTCTATATAAATCCATGGTATGCCCACATCTTGAATACTGCATGCAGATGTGGTCACCCCATCTCAAAAAAGATATATTGGAATTGGAAAAGGTTCAGAAAAGGGCAACAAAAATGAGTAGGAGTATGGAATGGCTTCCATATGAGGAGAGATTAATAAAACTGGGACTTTTCAGCCTGGAAAAGAAACGACTAAGGAGGGGATATGATATAGGTCTAAAAAATTATGATTGGTGTGGAGAAAGTAAATAAGGAAGTGTTATTTACTCCTGCTCATAACACAAGAACTAGGGGTCACCAAATAAAATTTTTAATAGTCGCAGGTTTAAAACAAACAAAAGGAAGTATTTCTTCACACAATGCACAATCAACCTGTGGAACTCTTTGCCAGAGGATTTTGTGAAGGCCAAGATTATAATAAGGTTCAAAAAAGAACTAGATAAGTTCATGGAGGATAGGTCCATCAATGACTATTAGCTACGATGGGCAGGGATGGTGTCCCATGCCTCTGTTTGCTAGAAGCTGGGAATGGGTGACAGGGGATGGATCACTTGATGATTACCTGTTGTGTTCATTCCTTCTGAAGCACCTGGCATTGCTCACTGTCAGAAGACAGGATACTGGGCTAGATGGACCTTTGGTCTGACCCAGTATGGCTGTTCTTATGTTCTCATTGCTCATATAGACAGCGGGCAAATGCCGCCCTTGGAATTCACAATATCAAAAGTTAAAATGTGCATCTCAGCCCTGCCATCCCCTGGGCCAACTTTTACTTTTTCATGTTTGTTAATAACTATCTCTCTTGTGATGAGAATAACCGTCAGATGAATACAAACTTAACAGCAAACACTTTTAATCTCCTTTCAATGATGACTCATTAAAATAAGAGGAGTGGGGAAGAATATAAAAAACAGAGAGACATCACTTTTTCTTTCTTGTTTGAGCACTGTATCCTTGTGCCATGTAAATCTCTCCATGGATAATCATGAAATTATACACATTCTGTTTGAGAGGATCTCAAAGGAAGCAGAGATGGGCGGCCTCAGGGGGCTGGCTATGGCTCCCTGATTCAAAGTCACCTAGCTTTGGTGCACGGTAGAGCTGCTCCTGTGTAGTGCTAACTTTTACCACTGGCATAATGTTCTTCAGAGACTGTACAATAATGGGGAATGGGAAAAGCAGAGTTCCATTCTGCCCTATCCCTGGCACATCCCCACTTTTCCCTTACACCAAGGGATGTAGAAAGGGTGGGTGGCAGGTGGTGAAGGAGGCAGCTTCACCACCTTTATGCTGGTAGAGAGTTTCTCTGCATGGGGGAATTTTCTGCTGGCCACCTCCAGCCACTGTAAGGCCACTTTGCAAGCTTAGGAGGTGCCAAGTGGCCTCAGCGGAGTGGAGAAAAAGACCCAGTGAATCCAGTTGTTCACATCTGATGAACAGAATTTTGGGGCACAGTGAGCTAAAATTCAGAAGTGCATTGAAAATATATAGGGTGAGAGTCCCACACTCCCCATCCCTCTCTGATCCTGTATGCCAGGTAAAGGGGCCAATGCAGTATAAAGTGCCTGTAAATCGAGCTCTGGTTTAGGGGGGGCTGTGACAGGATGGACTAGGTCCTGAGGCCCCCTGCTGGAGTACTTGTGGCCTTGCCACATGCTGCTCCAGAAAAAGGCAGAAGAGAGGTCCTCCAACCTGCCTAGAGCAGCTCTGTGGGAAGCAGCCAATCAGGGCCCAGCTGGCTAGTATATGAAGAGCTGCAGGGCCCAATTGAGCGTATTTACTTACTAGAGCTGGAGGAGAGTGGATGGTGCTCTAGGTGGGCTGCTAGGAGTCTATAGGGACAAGGCTCTGAGGTAAGGGTGAAGAATGTGTGGGAGTCATGCAGAAGTGGCCCAGGGAATATAGCAGCAATGTGGTTTATTTAAAGGGATGTTGTGGATGGCTGCTATCTATAGGGTCCCTGGGCTGGGACCTGGAGTAGAGGGTGGGCCCCAGCCACTGGGAAAATGGTTTGGATTTTGAGGCACCCTGGAAAGGGGGCTGAACTGTAGTGGCCCAGCTGAAGAGCTAGGGCCAGACAGGCCCTGAAAGGGCAAAGACATTCCCCGTGGGGCACTGCTCTAGTCCGGAGCAGGGACAAACAGAGAGGCATTATAGAGGGCACTGAGTGAGGCTCAGTTAGACTTGTGCCCTGAACGGGGTTTGTGTTGCTTTTATCTCCCAGACAGACTGTATGTCTTGGCTGGAGTGCTGAGTCAGTGAAGAGGCACCGCAAACACGTAGAGACAGAGAGTGTGCAGGCACATGTACTCAGCCAGGGGGCGCTTGCGAGAGGTGAGTGCAACCCCTTTACAGGGGCATACTGAGAGCGTGGCTGCAGGTGTTAGAGGCAAGGCTGCAGAATGCAGCACTGTGGAGATTCTGGGCAGCACTGCTGCTCAAAGGCAACTGTGAGCAGCCTGCTGTAACTTCAGACCACTCTAGCCCCCAAAGCAGTCCGGAATCAGGAGAGCACCAAGGTGGATTAAAGCCCCCTTAACTGCTTATCTCATCAATAGCAACAATATTAATCTTCAATCAGTAATTCACTGTGAATCCTGCTCAAACTTTGGCCTTTGCCAAGAATATGTTTGTCTTAAATATCTGGGCAAACTTTTAAAATGATTTCACAAAATGCATACAAATAGGAGGTAATGGAATTCCTCATCAGTTCTTCAGTTATAATTGGTGTGTATTTTAAGTAGAACTAAAATGTGGCCCAAAATAAGTCCTTAGATAGCTGTTATTTCTATTAAATAAAAACCCTTATATAGTAAAGTGTATGATTCAGTGTTATCTTCTCTTCCTGTACTGTAACTTGCATACAAACATCATTAAGTTGGCTCTCATCAAATTCCAACTCTGTTGAAGTTTCAATCGTTGATATTCATAACTAAATCAATGAGACCAAGTCCTTGAGCTTATCCACTAAATGTGTTGGCTCTGAGAGCTTTTTACAGAATTAGGTCAGCCTACCACTTATCTTAGTGCCTCCTGCAAATACCCCTGTTCGCAACACATTGTACACACCACTGGAATTTCAGAGGCCATCATAGTATATATTAAAACCATTCTAATCTGGTGCTTTCACACTTTGCTACTCAGTAACAGCTCATACTGATTCCAGTCACCAAGTCTCCGTAGCACATTAGCTTAAAAAAAATCCATTTCTATTCTATCTTATCCACAACATGTGCAAATGTTACCTCATCCATCCTTGCACTGGCTCCAGAGATTAACCCAAAAACCGACACGATAAATGTGTAATATAAAAAATAGTCCGTTTCCTCAAAGTTGATTTTTGTCAGTTTTGTTTGAAACTTCAGCAGAGGGTATGACATTGCTACCAGAAACTGTCATATTTTTAAATTCCATTTCATTTCCAAGGGCTAGAGCCAAATATGATATCATTTGTTGTAATAGCTCAACACTTATCTAAAGCGTGAGACCTTTTTTTTTTTTTTTAAACAGTGTTTTCATTTGTTACAACAACTCCCAGGGTAAGTAGGAAAATATATTTTCCTGGAAACCACCATGATACAGAATTTAACCTTTGGATTATGTAAGCTATTATCCAGCCTCTCTAATTGAAAAGATGACACTTGAAGGAGCATATTGGGCATGAACAGGCTTCTTTTAGTGCAGGGACCTAATGTTTAAGGACAGAACTTTTATCTGGAATATTTTATCTCAAATAAAAAGCAAACTCAGGAGTAACGTTTTCCTCACTCCCATGTTAATGTTGTGCATGATAGGCACAGTCCTGCACTGGGAGAGAGACCCCCCAAAAAGGACAGCAACTCAGAGAGGCACAATGCTTCCCTCCAGCTCCCTGTTGTGCAGAGGGCATGCACCCTCCCTTTGGGGTGGCTAGCACAGTGGAAGGCACTCAGAGTCCAGTTGCTCTTACCTTGCATGAGGTGAGGGAAGAGGTGCAGAGGAGGAGTGGGTCATGCACACATCCTTCCTTGGACAATTAGCAGCTGGCTACATTCTGGCCTATTATGGGAACATGTCATGTCCTTTTGTGGTAAAACCCATGACAAGGGGTCAAAGAGTCCAGGAATGCTTCTCTCAGGAAAGGAGTGAGGGTTATAGAGGAGGCATGAGATTTGATCCAATGCCCTTTGAAGTTAATGGAATGACTTTTATTGAACTCACTGGAGTTACTCAGTTTGTAGAAATGTAATTTTGAGCACAATTTGACTCCCAGTTAGTGGGACTCCTAGGGATGAAGGACACTGTCTAATGAAAAATAGCATGAATCCTTTGCTTAATTTTACAGGAAAAACTCCATTGTGTGCAATATTAATCAGAAACAACATATTATTTTCAGTGAAACAGTTTGTTCTTACTAATCCAGTATTATTGTTACACATTCAATCATAGAACACACATGCTTGTAAAGGTGATTTATTGACTAACTAAGAATGAAAATCCTCCTCCCCCAGTACCACCCACCATCTGCAGGGACTAAAGTCCCTAAAAAGAAGTCCCTTGTGTAATTAAATGTCAGACTCATTGGTATAGGGTCAAAAACAGTACTGCCAGCTGGTCAAAAGGCAAACAGGTTTTAGTTTATATGCTACAGTACTCTGTTTGTTTTCATTAAACACTCTTACTGGTTTTAAACATCTGCATTTGTGAACTTCTTTAGTTCTTCATACTTAAAGAGTACAAACAATACCATATGTGCTCACTGCTGGTATTTCTGCTCTTCATGCTGACATTTACCTAACTGGCTAGGTTTACATTTGCCAACTCAATGGATCTGAATCACTATGAAATTTGAAATATTCAAGGTATTACACTGACCAATAAGAGGGAAAGTGCATGGGATGCATGAATGGCTGAGGAGAATCTTTATTAAATCTTGTGTAACACCATGTAGCAACAACCAGATGTGATGTTACTCAGCTGAAGCTAATTTTCTACATTTACATATGTCACTAGATGAGAAGCAGAATCCTATTGCTCTGTCTCTTATACTTAGATTTTTTTTTTATTTTGTTACTGGAGTTAGGACAAGCAGGTGCAACAGTATGTATGTCCTATTATTTAGCACCTTAGCACTGCATGTACAATAATATGATAGCAGTATGCACAAGTACAAAGTAGTTACTGTGCACCTGCTTGTCCTAACACCAGTAACCAACAGGATAGAAGCAGCAAGTTCTTAGTTTATATCTACAAAGCAAATGGCGGGGGGGGGGGTGAGGGGCGGTATCTAATCTAGATGAAATTACTATAAGGCAGATGCACAACTGGTTGAAAGATCATACTGAAGAAGTAGCTGTCAGTAGTTCCCTGTCAGGCCAGGGGACATATTTAGAGGGCTACTGCAGGGGGTTGTCCTGGATCTCATATTAGTCAATATTTGCATAATGACCCTGATGATTGAGTGAAGAGCATGCTTATAAAATTTGCAGTTGACACCAAGCTGGGTGGGTTAAAAGCACTTTGGAGGACAGGATTAGAAGTCAAAATCACCTGGACAAACTGGAGAATTGGTCTTCAATCAACAGGCTGAAATTCAATAAAGACAAGTGCAAAGTACTAAACTTATGAAGAAAAAAAATCAAATGCAGACCTATAAAATGGGGCATAACTGACTAGGTGGCAGTACTGCTGAAAAGGATCTTGGGGTTATAGTAGATAGCCTTTCACAATTGCAGCTAAAATCATTCTGCAGTGTATTAACAGGAGTATCCCATGTAAGACATGGGAGGTAATTGGTCCCACTCCACTCAGCAGTGGTGAGGCCTTAGTTGGAGTACTGTGTTCAATATCGGGTGTCCTATTTTAAGAAATGTGTATAAATTGGAGAAAGTTCAGAGGAGAGAAATGAAAACAAGTAAAAGATTTAGAAAACCTCACCTATAAGGACTTATGTTTGTGTTTAAAAGGCTGTTTAGTGTTGAGAAAATAAAGCTGAGGGGGACTTGATAACAGTCGTCAAATATGTTAATGACTGTTATAAAAAGGATCAATTGTTCTCCATGTCCACTGAACGTAGGGCAAGAAGTAATGGTCTTGAATCTGAAGCAGGCAGGTTTAGGTTAGATAAGTAAGAAAGATTTTCCTACTAGAAGGATAGTTAAGTACTCAAATAGGCTTTCAAGGGAAGTTATAGAAACCCCATCATGTTAGACAGTCTCCCTTGTTCTTAATAAACACCTGTCAGGGATGGTCTACATGTGCATTATGTTTTTAGCATCACTTTTTCCTAATTTCACTGCTCATTATTCTTGCAAATGAAGTACCATAAATGTGTACTGAGTCACAAAACAGCTGTATTAGCATTTGTCCTGCAACTTGTGCAGTTATTTACACTAGTGTTGAATGAGTGTACAATACTACAAAATCAGAATACCCTCTGTGCTGGTGTAAATGACTCTAGAAGGTAAAAAGCAATGCTGAATTGGGCCCACAGTTGCTTTCCTGAGAAAATTAGAGACAGATTCAGGCTGTGCCTGTGTTAAGTGCACTGTGTGTGTGTTGGGGAAGAAGTATTGGACACAGACACAATCCTGTGTCCCTGGACACTGGGTTTAGGGAATGTTATTGATGCCAATTGTCCTAGACATCCCAAAGGAGATGGGCTGAGACAGAGGGTGAAGCATGGTCTTGGCCTTGTTGGCACCTGCTAGAGGCTGGAATTCCATGCTGAGAGGAGTACACATTATACCTTTTCAAAGAGTGTAGGAGATAACACCTCAAAGCCACTCCTGGCAGCGTTCTACCTACCTCTGTCCCTCCAGAAACTCTGCAACATTAACAGCATCCCTCAGAACACTATCCTTGCCACCATGGATGTCTCCTCCCTGTACCCCAACATCCCTCACCATGATGGCATCACTGTCTCTCAGCTATCTACAAGACAATGGACAACGCTCAAATATCCACCCAAAACACATTGCTAAACTCATCCGTTTCGTCCTCACCCGTAACAATTCAACATTCAACAACAAACTTTGTCCAAACTGTGAAAATAGCCTTGGGTACTAGGCGGCTCCTCAATATGCCAACCTCTTCATGACCCATCTCGAAGAAGAATTTCTGGACAAAACTAATGATATTCCTAAGATACATTAATATCTCCATCCTCTGGATGGATGACTTAAACTCCTTCATAGACTTCCACCACAACTTCAGCCACTGCCACCACCACCCATCCATCAAATTCTCTCTAGAACTCTCCCACACCAACATCAACTTCCTGGACACAATGATCAGCTTTGACAATGGAATCTTACAGACAACTATATACAGGAAACCTCTACAGATCCAGTAACCACACCAAAAAATCTGATATCTACAGCTAGGCCTTCAGATACCACAAAATATGCTCTGAGGAGAAAGTTCAAGATACACACTGTAACACACTTAAAATTGCCTTCACCAAACAAGAACTCTGTCAGAGAAAAGCTCTCATCATGGAACAGGCCACTCAAATATCCCAAGAGAACCTGTTTCAATACAGGAAAAAATCCTCCAACTGTGCACACCTAGTTGTCACCTACTACCCCACTCTGGAACCTATATAGGGTAGCATTAAACAATTACAACCCATACTCAGTGGGGACCACATATGGAAAGATTTCTTTCCTGAACCCTCTCTTCTGGCCTTCAAACAACCCCCCAACTTTACCAAACTCATCATTAGAAGAAAGCTTCCCACAGACCAGGACATGACAACTCAAAGTGGCACCAGATCTTGCCATAACAACAGATGCAAAACCTGTAGCTGCTCCACTGCTACAATGATCAATACCCACCCATAACACACCTTGCCTATGCATGCCTGTCATAACATGTGGTGTACGTCATCCAGGGCACTGAATGCCCCAAGAACAACTGTCTGGCTCCACCCATATAATCACTATGCTCTTGAGTGAATTCACACAGAAAAATATAAGACAAAAATACACCACATCTGTGGGTGAACACTTTTGACAAAACAATCACTCCATTAGACCTCTCAATCCTCATCCTCAAGGGAAAAACCCATCAAAAGGTTAACCTGGGAGGTTGAATTTATAACTTTGCTAGGGCATGTCTGTACTACAAAATTAAGTCGATGTAAAGCCACCATAGTAAGTAAAGTGGTGTTTCATGTCCACACTATGCTCCTTTTGTCGGTGCATCCTCACCAGGAGCAATTCCATCAACTTAATTGTGTGGGTTACTGACAACTGGAGCTCCCCTGCCAGGGACTGACAGCCTGAGCTGCATGGGGCTCTCAGCTGGAGCCCTTCTGCCCCAGTGCTGACTGCCAACAGGCAGTGTAAGTAATGCAGTGTCTACATGGATGCTGCATCACTCTAACTATATTGACTAAAGTGCTCCACCTCTCATGGAGGCAGAGTTATTAAGTCGGTGTAGTGAGTGTGTTACATTGGTGGAAGCTACGTTTTAGTGTAGACGTTTACAGAGTTAGGTCAACATAAGGCAATTTACATCAACCTGATTCTGTAATGTAGACCAGGCGCTTACACTCTAAATCATGGTTTTAATAAAGACACTGGATTTATGGCTTATTACAATCTGTAACCCCCAGCTCCCTTTTTTTTTGTCCTATGACTATAGGGGTTTTAATGGGCCATTTCACCTTGAATGGTCCCTTAGAATACATGTTAACTACTTGTGCTAAAAAATCTGTTACACCTGGTATTTAGCTGTGACACTCTGAGGCCTGGTCTACACTACAGAGTTAGGTTGACTAAGGCAGCTTACACTGACCTAACTCTGTAAGCATCTACACTAAAATGTCGCTCCCGCCACTGTAAGTTACCAACTACACCTACTTAATTACTCCACTTCCATCAGAGGCATAGCACTTTAGTCGATGTAGTTAGGGTGATGCAGTGTCAGTGTAGATAAGGGATGGGCAAACTTTTTGGTCTGAGGGCCAGATCAGGGTTCCAAAACTGTATGGAGGGCCATGTAGTGTATTAAATTGCTCCCCATAGGAATGTGCTAGTTACTTACGGCTTCCAGTCCTGGTGCTAGGTAAGTAGCACATTCCTCCGGGGAGCAATTTAATACACTACACCTGACGACTCTTGGAGCCACATTGCCCGGCAGGAGCTCACCGCCCAGAGTGTTGGCGGCACGGCAAGCTGAGGCTGAAGCTACAGGGGAGGGGTTGGGGGGTAGCCTCCCCAGCCGGGAACTCAAGGGCCAGGCAGGACAGTCCCATGAGCCAGATGTGGCCCGCGGGCCGTAGTTTGTCCACATCTGGTGTAGATGCTGCTTTGCTTACATTGCCTGTTGCTGCCTTTCAGAAGCCATCCCACAATGTCCCACACTGAACTATGGGCAAGTCTACACTACAAAATTATGTTGACCTAAGTTACATCAACATACAGCCATCGCAGTAATTAAATCGCTTTTGTATGTCCACATTATGCTCTTTGTGTTAGCAGTGCACATCCTCACCAGGAGTGCTTGCACCAATTTAACTGTCAGTGTGGGGCATTATGGGATGGCTTCTGAAAGGCAGCCAGAGTCGATGTAAGCAACACAGAGTCTACATTGATGTAATTACGTCAACGCAGCATCAACCTTAGGTCAACAATTTTGTAGTGTAGACACAACCGAAGTGCCTTTACCAGACCTGAAGAAGAGCTCTATGTAGCTCAGAAGCTTCTCTTTCATCAACAGAAGTTGGTACAATAAAAGATACTATCTCACCCACCTTGTCACTGCACCAGAAACATCCGTCCAGCTTCTGGCCTCTGTCATCAGACTGCCTCTGCCAACTGCTGCTGGAACAGTATATCTTGGCATCCCGCTTACAGTGCGTATGGTTTTAAAAGCCACAGTACCAGAGCAGCACTTAGTTTGTACCTTCTAATAACCTTCAAGACTGTAATGCATTCTATTAATGTGGCGATAGACATTTGAAAACTTATAAATATAGTGCGTATACTCTGGCTCCAACCTTGAAGCCCTTAACTCAGTCTTTATTCGGGCAACCCTCTGCTAAACAAAGCCTGAATGAGGATGTTAGGACAGATAGCTCATAGCAGTGCACATGCCGTAATGCAATATCTTGTCGACCTATACCTATAATATCTTGAGTTTTGGCCTGGTATGGTAGGAGGAGCTAGTGGGGATAAACTGTACTGCTCAGTTCATGGAAAGGTCACCAAACAGGCCACTTGCACCACCCTCCTCTTTACGTTGAACTTTCTTCTGACTCTTCAGCAAGTGACCAGCACCAACTTAAATTCATGTACACATTGGCAAGTCGGTGTAAGTCAGTCTAAGTGAATCTGAGGGCCAGGTTGCTAAAGGTATTTAGGCATTTAAAGATGTAGGGAGACACCTAGGCACTTTTGAAAATCCCACTAGTTGTCTGTCTGCATTTTTAGGTGCTTAAATACTTTACAAATCTGGACACAAAGCTCTTCAGAGCAGCGATTGTCTTCCGATGTGTTTGTGCAACACAGTGTAATAGTAGCCAGGAGCCTGATGGGACCCTTTGGGTGCTACTGCAAAACAATGACATATGGGAGTCTAATTTACGTAGTCTTACCCATCCCACCTGAATTTGGTCCATTGTCTGTATTAAGAAATACAGAAATATTTTTTTTGTCTGATTATATCCTAAGCTAGAGATCGTGAAACTGGCAATCTCGTCAGTCACCATTTAACTTTCCAAAGACACTGTGTGTGTGTGTGTGTGTATTCGTGGACCTGATTCTCTTTGTAAATGTTATATACTCCCACTTTAAAGCTTTTTACATAGAGCAGTATGAAAGGACCTAAGCGTAAATGAGCATCTGGTGCATGAAATTTTCAAACCACATCACACATTAGGGGCATAAGCAGCAATAGCTTCTCATTGTAAATTGTACCTGCTATTGTAATTTATCTATCAGGATCAAACATTAGTTGGCAGCACTTTCCGCAAGATCCGGTTGCAGCATCTATATCAGCATCAAGCAAAATCAAACATGGCTTGTGAACAGAGGTTTAGTGATAGATAAATCATTTGGAGAGCTCTAGAGAAACAACTCTTCACACACACCAGTGTTATAGTACATTTCTTTATTTCTCTTCCAGCTTTTTTTTTAATTTGATTCACAGTGTTCTGGTGACATGTGTTTTTCCTTATTCAGCCATTTGGAATACAGGTGTACAACTGTGTTTTTGATGGGGTGTTGCTATTCTGGAGTGCTCCATCCAAAACACAATCCCACACATGTAACGCAAACCGCTGAAGATGAGTCAGACATCTTCTCATTGCTGTGATAATTAGACATCTTTTCATACTAAGTTGCATGGTCTTTATTATTAGTTGCAGACGCAGAGCTTAAGCACTATTCCTGAATCTTATGAGGCCTCAGTGTTAGGTTTTCTCCCCCCTCCACTCCTGAACTTTGAGGAAGTTGTGATTTTAAAAAAAAATCCAAGCATTCTATGAACTCTAACTATGCCAAATCAAATGTTAAGTTGCAAAGTACCCTTAGTGCTTAAATAATTTAAGTACACACTAAAAACACTCTAGATAGATTATTTAACTACTGCTTTGGAATATATTAAGGAAATATCCCAGCTAAAAGAGAGAGATCATCATAATTAAGGTATTCATTTAACTGCCACTTCCAATTTTACTAATCCACACTGGCTACACAGCTAAAATTCTTGTTTCTTTGAAAATGTTTCAGTTTATTAGGGAAAACGACCACTTTCCAAAAGCCTGAAACAAAGAACTCCACTAGGTTTTAAAGTCTTAATCTAGGTATTTTCAAGACACACGCTGGGGAAAGGCATACTTCACAGGTCTTAGCATACGGTGTCTGAACCTTGTCTCTGCCAGTGTATATTTCGTGTACCTTAGGAGCTAAGAGGTGATTAGTGGGAGAGATAAGGAGAGAAAGAGAAGACACAGGAGAGCAGCTGTCATACGCTTTTGAGCCCTGGCTTTATAGCCTTGTTTTAGTACTTTAACAGCAGATTTCTTGGTGGCATTTTTGGCACTATGTGGGTGGCAGCCTGACGTCAAATGATCAGCTGCTGAAAATCCCTAAGTAATGACAGGTCATCTCCCTATCGCAGGAACTATTGTTAGACTTTTTGACAGACCATATCTGAGAGCCTTGTTCTACTGTTTTCTTATACTGTATTTGGTTTGCTTTTGTTTTCCATGCACAAACAGCACACATGGACTTGGAGACTGGGTGACCTTTATGGCAACAACAAATAGAGAACAAATGTAAGGGCCTGATTCCTGGTGCCAACAAGGTTGCTTTGCCAGCCGGTATTGAGGAATCTCTGTGTGGCATAGCAATCAATCGTACAAATGTTCAAATTAACATCAAGTTGACTGAGCCCCTGTTGAAAAGAAATACTGTGCAGTTGGATTCTTTTTATTTACCTGATTATCTTTAAGGCTTTAGGGCTCACACAGGGAGGGGACGGACACACAGACACAGAAACACATGCACTCCCATACACCTCTCTCACAAGGGGTGACTGAGTGAACTGGCCCAACACTCTCTGCCCTCCCTGCCTGGCAGACCCACCTCTCTTAGTACTTGGCACAATGTCTTCATGAGGCAACATATGAGCAGGAAGCATACAAGGTCACATGCCCCCCTCCCCAGACTTCTGCCAGGGTTCACACCAGAATGTGGCCAGCAGCAGCCTTTTGGCACTGTGCAGCAGGGAAGGGATGGGAGCTGCTTCTAGCTGTAGGAGAGGGTTGAGGGGAAAGGATTACCTGGCTTGTGTCTTTGCAGAACTCCTCTCCCTCCCAGCCCACTGCTCCCGTGTGGCTGAAAGCAGCTTGTCCCTTCCTGCCCGCACAGTGTCAAAAGGCAGCTAATACTGCCAGGCTGCTAGCCACCAACATAACCCATTCACCTCCTGTCCCCTGGTTACAGGGCAGGCAGGAAGGGGTTAAGCCCCAAGGATGCATTGTGCACCAGGGCCCAGGGAACCTGACTGCAGGGGCTTCAGCAAACCCAGCCAGAGAGGTGGCTCAGCAACAGTGGGAGCCTAGGGGATGGAGCAGCCCTGTGTTCCCTGGAGGCAGGACCCAGGACTGGGGGGAGGGGTGGCAAGTGAAGAGGGTGCTACACCCCTGCCCGGGGGGCTGCTGTGAAGCCTGCAGGTTTGAGGTGTGAACAGGCTGGAAATCGCTTTCCCTGCCACTCCTGAGCTTAGCTGAGAAGCAGAGAGGCTTCCCCATGCCAGCGCTGCATGGTGCTTTGGCACATGCAGGGCTAGGCTCTTCCTGGCCAGAGCCCCTCGTAGGAGGATCCTGGGCTTTCCCAGGGCGTCAGCCCAACCAGAGGCTGTGGGGAAAGGAAGGAGCCTGCCAGCCAGGCTGTTAATGAGCTCAGTGCTCTGACCAGGGGCTGGTTTTCTGCACAGCACTGGGAGCGGGAGGTGTTGGAGGAGCTGGGGGTGGGGCAAAGCAGGGAGAGAACAGCGAGAGGGGAAGCAGGTAAAGGGCCAGTGGGTAGGCAGCAGAGGTGACATGTACAGCCAGTGCCACCTGGAAACGGGGGTAGGGCCCTGCCCAAGAGCCAGCATGCACCAGGGGCTGTGCTTATGGTCCATTGTGGCCAGCCCCGCGCACTGCACATTCACCCCACAACCAGCCTTGCACATCCACCTCCGTTACTGGCCACTGGACCTCCACTAACCCCTGGTAAGCGGGCAGCTGGTGAGCAGGGATCCGGCCAGCAGCAGGACCCACCAGTACTGATGGAGCGGGAGAGACAGCAAATAAGGACAATTTGCCCATTTTTAATAAAAAGTCAGGACACTGCCAGGAGGGCTTAAATACGGGACTGTCCCTTTTAGAAATGAGACCTCTGGTTACCCTAGTCATGGGCCTGGGAGGGTAGGGGCAGTGCAGGCAGCCCTGATGCTGTTCTAACTTACATCAGATGGCTGAACCAGTCCCTGGCAGCCCTGGGGATCAGAGAGCACAGAGCTGGACTACAGCCACCTTTGATGCCCCCCAGCTTCCAGTTCTGTACCAAGTGCAGTTCTCCTAGACCTGAGGGACTGGGACCTAAATCTTCATGAGAGACAGGGCAAAGAATGTTCCTTATAATGTAACAGCTACCTTCAACTGATTAAAAGCTATTGCTCCCCAACAGAGAGATAGGGAATCTCCCTACATTTCAGGCTGCATTGCACAAAAAACAGACTCATAATAGCTCTCCTGCATTTACATCTGTCAGGATTCCTTCCGTACTCTGAACTCTAGGGTACAGATGTGTGGACCTGCATGAAAGACCCCCTATTCTTATTTCTACCAGCTAAGGTTAAAACTTCCCCAAGGCACAAAGTCTTTGCCCTTGGATTAGGTAAACGCTGCCACCACCAAGTGATTTAACAAACAGTCAGGGAAAGGACCACTTGGAGTTCCTATTTCCCCAAAATACCCCTCAAACCCTTACACCCCCTTTCCTGGGGAAGCTTGAGAATAAACAAGATAAGCACAGACCAGCCTTGGATTTTTAAGACCCAAAAAACCCAGACAGATTCTTAAAAAACAGAACTTTATTAAAAGAACGAAAAAAGATAAGAGAACAACTCTGTAAGATCAGAATGGAAGATAATCTTACAGGCAGTCAGATTCAAAACATAGAGAATCCCTCTTGGCAAAACCTTAAGTTACAAAAAGACACACAAACAGGAATACACATTTCCTCCAGCACAGCGAATTTCACAAGCCAAATCAAAGAAAACCTAACACATTTTCTAGCTAGATTACTTACTAACTTTTCAGGAGTTGGAGGGCTTGCATCCTTGATTTGTTCCCGGAAAAGGTATCACACAGACAGACAAACCTTTCCCCCACCCCCCAACCTCCAGATTTGAAAGTATCTTGTTCCCTCTTTGGCCATTTTGGGTCGGTGCCAGCCAGGTTACCTGAGCTTCTTAACCCTTTACAGGTAAAAGGACTTTGCCTTTGGCCAGGAGGGATTTTATAGCACTGTATACAGAAAGGTGGTTACCCTTCCCTTTATATTTATGACAACATCACTTCACAGGTTTCCTGGTGTGGCACAAGAATCTCAGTAAGGTGCAGTCAGTTTGAGGAGGCATGATCCTTCCAGTTTACAGGTCTGCCCACTGCACCTATCCAGTCTCTCACTAGCTAAGCCTTGCTCACTCCCTACTGTGTTTAAACTGGGAATATACCAACATGGATCATCTTGAAGAATTGGGGCATATATTTGTAACTGTTTCGTTTTGATTTTTCATTTACATATTTTCTTTCCTCTTTATACTTCGCTGGCCCAATCCTGTGTCCCTTGTCCAGGAATTCAAGATTGAACCCAATAATACAGTTTAAACATACACACGTGCGCGCGCACACACACACAGAGCAGATGAAGTTATAGTGAAATTATAATGAGGCAAAAGCTTGAGTGAAAAAAGTAATCAGAATTAATTTTCTGCTCAAGTTCTTTCACGCTGACTGCTTTGTCTTCTTGAAATACCAATAACAAGACATTTTGTTCAGAGATACTATTTATAATAGACATGAAAGGAGGAAAACTGCAGAATAGATTATTGGTAAGAAGTTAAGTCAGGCTCCTGGCATATACACTGATGTCCTTTCCAAAAAAATTATTCTAAAAATCTAGCATAGCATATGGCAAAGCAAATAATGCATTAGCAAGGTGACTATCTTTAAATCCCAAAAATTATTCTAACCAATTATAACTACACAGTAAAATGAGCAAGAATCAGTTTTGTAGCTGCAGCAAGCTTTTTTCCAGAAATCTGGGGTGAAAGCCTGGCCCCACTGAAGTCAATAGCAAAGCTCCCATTGGCTCCAGTCGTGCCAGGCTTTCAACCCTGAACTCTGGTGCTCAGATCCCCCTTCTTCTACACCAAACTGTAGTACAAATGACACTATATTCATCAAAAGTCACTGGTTAGGCACATGAGACCATTTCCTGAAGGGTTCTAAACATACTTAACTCCCATTGGCTTCAATTACAATGATAAATATTCTACAAAGGATTATAAAAAGAATAAAAACATGAATTTTATCACTTAGAGCACCTGTAGATGGTATCTGAGGCCTTTCAAGCCCACTGTGTCTAGCAGACAGTGACTGCCATTTTATCTGCATGTATTTATGTGGGGGCATAGCCCTTAACCCTCAGAACATATATGTGAATCTGCGGTTAGGGCAAGGCCATTGGAACAAACCAAATACAGTATAATTTTAACAGGTACAAATACATATTTTATGTACATCTGTATTCACCATCATTCTCTGTATCTATTCCAAGGAAGGTATGCCTGGAATTAAAGGAGAGGTGCCACAATGAAGCGGTATAGCAATGGTTTGAGTGAATACTTACAAATGAGAGTGGGCTGTGGTCCCTAAACCATGCTAGAAACGCTTAGCTGCAGTTTTTAAACATGAAGTGGTTCAGCCCTCTAATGGAGACAAATCATAACACTGTGGATGTGCTAAACTGGCTTTGAAAACATTTTTATTAGATATAAGGCTAGGATGGACAGGTCCGTCATGTCTCCTCACTTTAATGGAGCTTGCGACCTAAAAGAACTATTTGGAAAAGAAATGAAAAGAAAAGAGTTTGTTGGCCAGGTAGGTGTTCCAAGTTCTTCCAGTTTTAATACCAGCTCACCATTTTTAAATCAAACCCTGAAGACCTCCTAGTTGTATTAAACATAACACCTTGTGTTATTCAGCAAGTGGAATTAAAATATGACAAAATGTTATCCCTGGTAACATTTTGTGGGGGGGAACTACTGGGTAATCCTGAAGGAACGTGATTTTTAAATGAGCTATTCTATAATTATAATGCGATTTGGACATAATCTGGATTTTTTAAATTTTGTTCCTGAAACAGTAAGTGCACTGGCCTTATTAATTTCAAGCAATTAAGTTACCAAGGCAGTGATAGATACAGAAAAATGATGTTCCCCTCAATAAGCTTTTTAAGATAAACACACATTCATGTGCTGTTTATTGTACTTTAAAAATACCCCCCCAAAAAAGTTGAGTGCAAAGAAAATTCTTCAAACTGCATTTGGAGAGTGACCTAAGATGTGGGAAAGTTGTCTATTGCTTATGTTGTTTTTTTCACCCACTTTTGAGTGCTTTGAGGTTACATTTCCTCTGAGTTATGACAGATATTGCCACCCACCTTAGTTCTTCCTGCCTCTGCCCTTACAGAACCTCTTTGTTGTTTTATCTAATCAGATTCAGAGGCCGTGCTATAGTTGGCTCTTTCAGACTGTTCAAAGCAGTTATATTTCTTATTTCCCAGGCTTCAGAAGAACTAAAAATAACCAAGTGAAAATCTGAAATGCAAACCAAGTATTTCTGCCAGCATTAGGAGATGCCAGGATTAACAAAAGATTGTATAGATCTGACTAATTTTGGTATTAACATTTAATTTTTACTCATTATTACTTGTGATCCTTCTGCTCTACGTGGTTAATATCTTTTCTAATTCACATACATGCGTTCACATACACAAAAACATTTACCACAATACTTTTTCTCTAACATTATTCATACAAAGGAGAAAATTATTTATAGCTGAGGTAAATATTTTTCATGGTAAAAAGGAAACTTTTAAAAATGTGTAACAGAGAAATCATCTTGGACAATGAGACTCTATGGTCCCAGTCCTCTGGACTGCACTGATTCTGCCTGCAAGTTGCTGAGCATTCTAATTGAGAAACAAGGAGCTGCAATGTGAGGTGATACAAGTGAGATGATGAGCCAGATCCATGTTAGCCTTTCTTGACTCCAAAGGGACTACTCCTGCGAGGAAACCAGGATTTGGCCAAGGTTTGCCGAAGCTGAGAGCTCTTAACAGCGAGATCTTTCTCCACTAATTGGAGTTACCAGTAGACCAACCTTGTAGGCATGAGAGCCTGAACCCAGTGGACAATGAACCAATGGAGGTTCAGAGTACTCAGCGCCTTGTGGGATTGGCTCCTAAAGTTGTAGCTCAGTCCATGGGACATTAGTATGAGTCACAGTCTAGACCAGCTATTTTAAGCCCCCAGCATAATCTTAAATACCATGCAGAACTGAATTATTAACTAGGGCAATGATTGAACAAGAGAGAAGAGAGGTAGTGAGGGAATGGGAGAGATGCTAAATTTAATGGAGCTACAAAATTTATACTAGGATTTTGAAGCCCTTGGTGTCTTGGATTTTGAAGACTCTGGCTTATCATTTATTATTTGTAGGTCACTATAAGGGCTACAGTGAAACAAAAATGCGAACTTCTTAAAAAAATGTGTCATTGCATTTTTAAGCTGACAACAATTATATGTAGTTTTAAGATGTCACAAATAAATTATTGCTATTTAACTGTTAGATGATTTTTCTCATCTTATAACATTTCTTCCATACAGCTACAACAAATTTTGTTTTCTATACAACTTGTACGGCAAGCTCTTTCTTTTTCTGATGCATACACTATGGTATTTTTGCTACACAGTCATGTAAGGAAGCGTTATTACAGTGGGCATGAACAGGGAATAAGTTTTAAAGAAAGTTCTTAATTCACCACTGTTTGTTTACTTTTCATCCAGTATGAAATTGTTAACCTTTAAAAAAAAACACAACTAAGAATATAGCTAAATATTTATTATCATAATCTCCTATTTCACATATTTGCAAGTTCAGTACTGAAACACTATCTAATCCGATGTGTCGGCCAAAGTAGATGCAGCAGACTTTTTATTTGAACTTTTTTCTACACAAAAAGTATAAAATATCCATACTTTTAATTTTATAGTCAGTAGTTTGACACTGTTGTTATAATATATGAAGCCATACACTTCAGCTATCTTAAGGAAAAGGTATATGTATAAAAAAGAAGCTATCACTGAAGTACATGGGTGAAATCCTGACTTTGATTAAATCAATAGGAGCTTTGCCATCAGTGGGGGCAGAATTTCATCCTATTAATTGGTACTCACTCCTGCCAAAGTGTATATCACAGTGGATAGAGAACTCTATTTTCTTAGAACCCTCAGACATGTTTTTTTGGCAGTAGCTGATCTTCATGGCTACCCCTGCTCTCTGTTTTTGTTAAATACTGCAGTTACGTGCCCTCGAGAATGTGGCTGCAACTGGTTGCTGTTAGAAGGAAATGAAAATCCTTTATATGGTAAGTGGGAACATTAGTATTCACACCATTTAAACATCTAAGCCAGGGCATACCTTTTCTCTCATCTCCATCATCATGTGGGCTCAGGTTTCCACAGTGCTGAGCCCAACGGACATTTTTTCACACTACGTGGGAGCCTCTTTGAACAGATATTAAGCAAACAGGGAAGTTAACATCATTGCTTCAGCTTGCAACACTGTTCAGCAGCCTGTAGCGCTGTAGGCTTATGTAGCTGATTGCTAATGAAATAACTCACTGTCAATGAATGATGTCACGTTCATCACTATGGGCCTGATCCCACTGAAGTCAATAGCAAAACTCACATTGGCTTAAATTGGAACAGGCTCAAACCATGTATTTGTTAGAGGGCAATCTCTTAATTAACTTGTTTTATCTTCAGATGCTCTGTCTCACATTATACTTTCTTATACAAGGAGGGAAAAGAGCAAATGCTGGACACTGATATTTCTGCCAGCTTTATGAAGGGATGTTGTCATGTTTAACAAATTTGTGGTTGTGTTAAGAGTTAACACATTAACTCTTAAGGCCATATACTGTCCTAGCCTGACTTGCACATTTCCCATGACTGTCAACAGCAGTTGTGCATGTAGATGAAATGCTATAAATGGCCCTACATATGCAACTTGGTATGCAGTATTAGTGCTCTTTGAAGAAAACTGCCTTACAAAAATCTTTTGGTTTCAAGGGTTTTCAGCAGAGAGGACCAGAATGCATGTGTGTGAATAATGTGTATTTATATTCGTAAGTGACCTTTGTTATATTTTACCATTTACTATATACTGGCATAAAAATTCCTAAAGCAACGTGACTCTCACAACAAACACAATTGACAGCCCTTAGGCTGGACAGCATATGCAAGCACAGACTGCTATTGTTCTGAAGCTATTTGAAAGTCAGTGGTCAAGGAGACAGGGGTCATTAATTTCTGGAATATTTTAAACATTTGCAGATATGTGCTAAAATGTATTTAAAACAAAGTAACCAAACTTTGAAGCAGAAATGTTGGAAAAGTTTTAGAAAGGGATTGTGTGTGAATGCAAGAAGCGGTTGCTTGTTCTTGTCACCACTGGCACCAAGAAAAGTACTCTTTTATTTTTTGCTAAATATTAGCAGAGTAATTTTTTAAGTGATATGTCTCTCATACCTTTTGACTAACAGCTCTTTGGTTAGAAGTGGCCATCACATTAGTCCCAGAAGTTGACTTGAATGGCAGCAATGAGGGTCTCAGCTGAGACCTGAAATGGCAACTGAATGAAAAACTGTACACTAAATTCCATTTTGGCTGAGTATTCCATCCACAGGCTCCAGCACAGCTTCTGGAACAAAGGAACAAAAAGAACAGTAAACTTTCTGTACTTAGAAGAACTGCCAGCAATGGAATGAAAAACAAAGCTAAAGTCCTGTATCTCTGTTCCTGCTGCTCAGTTCCAGCCTCCGGCTTCAGGCAGCCTAGATAACAAGATTTGCCAAAGGACCACCAACTTTGACCCTGCTGAAACAAGGAGAGATAGATGGAGCGGCTTTTAGAAGTGACATCAGAGCATCTGTGCCAAAACCCATCTATTCACAATTCTCAGATGCCGTCTCTGAACACTGCCTGCTTTTTATTCATTTGCCAATAGTCCTCCTGCAGTGCCTGCCCTCCCTTACACCTATGCTTAGCAGCAGGATGTCTCAGACAGTAAGTCTCAGAAAGCCCAACCAAATTTTCTGTGACCTCAGGCAGCTCTACTGGTTCCCAGGCATGATCTTTTTGGGTCAGTGTAAGCCCCGTAGAGTTTCTCAGTGAGGTACGACAGACTTCTTTAATTGAACAGTGTGGAAGTTGGTAGGCTAAATATCTGAACCTTTTTCATGTATTTTACAAATGCCATTTAGTACTTTAGGTTTTTTGCCTTTTTTTTTTTAAACAAAACTTGTCTAAGATAAGGGATAATTGCCAGAAGCCCAGTAGTGCATTTATGAGCTACGCTATAATGATACAAATAGTTATGTGCATGATGGACATCTTCAACCAAAACCAGATTTCAGTTTCCTGCTGAGGACCACATTCACCCCAGCAGTACAGGGAGCACTGCCCTCAGCTGGGGAACAGATTTCATATTCCCATGCAGGACAGTCGTATAAAACCTGATTATTTTGTCATTATGCAGGACTCAAGTCAGGGACATCATTTCAGAAACATTTGAGGGGGAGAGGCAAAGGTGTATTAGCATATAGAATATATGTGATTACAGCTGCAAAGTTGTGGGGGTGAGTGGAGCATGCAGACCTCTGAAAAGTCTGGGTGTTGGGGTGAGGAACCAAAGTCTAGAGGGGGTAACTTCACCCTCTTATGACACCCCTGGTTCAAATTTCAGTAGCAGGAACAGACACTTAAAAATACCAAACTGTTCTATTTTCAAAAGATTTTAAATTCGCACTGTAACAGACTCAAGTTATATTATTGCTCAGTCATAACAATTGTATACGCTCGTTAAAGGGGCAGTTTTAGCAGCAAAGGAAAAAGTCCATTTTGTTGTGGGGGGCGGTTGGTTTTGTGACTGACATGTCACGACTCATCCTTAGCCCCTTTCCCTTTGCGGGGGAGGGAAGCGGCCTGGCGCTGGTAGCGAGCCCAAGCCGCTCCCCGGCGCTGTGGGTGCCGTAGCCCCGCTGCCCCGGCCGGGACGCCAGCGAACACCTGTAGAGCAAGCGGCTCGGATGAACTCTAGGGCCGGGCCGAGCCCCGCCCCGCTGCCCTCGCACGAGCTGCCCCGCCGCAGTCCCCGCGTTACCCTCCCGCCCGCGAGCGCCGCGGCGGCAGATGGCTGTAGCCGGGGGGCCCGGGCGTCCCGCACAGGGGGCGATGGCGGAGGGGGCGGGGCAGCTCCGCACGGCCCGTCGCTGAGTCCTCGCGCCCCAGCCGCCCTCCCTTCTACTCTCTGCTCCGCCCACCCGCCCCGCTCCTCCCTGTGGCCCCGACGGTTCCCCCTCCCTGCGGCAGGGGGCGCTGTTCCCCTTTCCCCCTCGCTCAATCCCCGCACTCCGCCTGGGCACACACAGGTCACATGACGCCCTCGGGGCTACTGCACGACATGGAGAGAGGGGAATTAGATCACGTGACCACCTAGGTTCGCGGCAGCCCCCCTCGGTCAGACTGGCTAACGGAGGACGGGGAGACTAGAGTGCCGATGCCCCCACTGGACTCCAGGGTGGGGCCGAGCCGAGTTTGCCTCGGTAGCAATGGCAGCCGCGGGATCTGCTTCCTCACGTGATCCTCTACGAGCCTGAGGAAGACGTCATGTGACCGCTGCCGCTGAGCCTGGCCGTTGGTCGCGGGAACTACGGTGGCTGACCTGAGCTAGGTCTGTTACCTAGGTAACCTGGTTCCGGCGCCTGAGACAAACCTACCGGTTTTCAAGGGAAGCAGCTGCCGGCGTTTCGGCCCGGCTTGGCCCGGGTCAGGGAGGTAGGTGGCCGGCCGGAGGCGGCACCCTCTGGGCGCCCAACAACAGAGCTCCAGCTGCGACTGACAAACTTGCCCGCTCGGCCCTTGCGGGAGCCCTGTCCCACCCCGCTAGCCCGAGGCTGTGCCCTGGGCGGGGGCCGGGGTCGCTCCGGCGTGCGCCTGCCCTGGGAAGCCAGGAGACCTGCTGCCTGAAACGCCGCTGCCCTGCCTTGGCCCAGGGGTAGAGAGGCGCCCACTTGCCCACAGGCGATCGCCGGGGGGCTTGCGGCCAAGCCCGCCTTTCCTGATGCTCTGGGCCTAGTGCCTCCTGGGCACGCTGAGGGCCTCGGCGTCTGTTCACCGGGAGACTGGGAGTTTCTTCTGCTGAGCTCTGCCTCTTGCGTCCTGGTGGAATGGTGTATAAAGGCTGCAGATCGACCCACCGTGCTGGGTGGGAACCGTTTAAAAAGCAAAATAAATAGGAAGGGCCAGATTTAGACTAAAGGGACACTGACACTCCCCTCCCCCAGCATAAGACTAAATTTCATGCGTTTGAAAAGTGAACTCTTCCCCACTTGTGCAGTCCATTAACAGCCCTCCTGATCACTTTAAACTGAATAGATTTTCAACATCCCATTCACCTATTACCATTGCTGCTGTTTACTTCCTGCAGTTTATTCAGCTGAGGCATTGGAAATAGACTGTGCAGTTCATGGCTTTCAAATGTTAGTTCACTGATGACGAGTTTGGATTTCAGGAATGTGTGAATTCAAACACAAAACAGTATAAAATACAAGTTATGCAAATGTTTCTATTAGGTATTATAAAAATATGAAAACGGACTCTATCTGTTTGGAGATTGTGACTCCTTTGATGATATTTTTGGATTAATAGTAACATAACCATGTGCCAAGGCAGTGAAAAAACAACAACCACCACCAAAAAGGTCCTGCTTTGAGCAGGGGTTTGGACTAGATGACCTCCTGAGGTCTCTTCCAACCCTGATATTCTACGATTCTATGGTCACAGCTTCAAATCCCAATGGGGTTAAGTCAGTTTTCCATCATTCTTAGGAAGATAAACTTGAGTTCCAGGAAGTCTATTCTGTGTGTCTTTTAATATGAGATATTAGAAATATTATGGCGTTTGCCACGAGAAAAAGGGTTTTAATAATCTTCTAGCCAAAGTTTCCCCTTCCTGCAATGATGCAGTGTGCTGCCAGGCAATCACCCTCCATTTCCAGAAATGGCTGCATTTTGTGATATTGTGTGTGTATATATTGCAAAGCGCTTTGGGATCCTTCTACATTAAAGACATAAATATAAGGTTATTTCTTATTAAGGGTGAAACTTGCCTAAAGTCTTTTCAGGAAGCACGTGCTTGATTTTAGTTAATAACTGGCATTACCTGTGGGCAAATGGATGTCAACTAATTTAAAAAAAAACTTTTTGAAAAAACATCAGATGAAATTTTATAAGATACAATGTAAATATTTATAAGAAATCTGTGTGTATAGATGTATATAATGCACAGGAAACCACGGTAAAATGTAAGAAGAAGATCAGGACTCATTTTTTCTTAGCAAGCTTGCAAATAAATATTCTCCACTTGCTTAAGCCGTTGGCATAGGTAGTAACATTAAAATGTCACAGCTCACAAGACTTTTTGTTGTAAAAATATAAAATCATACTGGATTACGTGTGTCATGAGAGGTAACATTGTTAATCCTCTTACTGTGTTTTTTTTAAGACTCTTTCCAAGTGCTTACATAAGGGTATCTTATTTAATTCAAAGATTGGGCAGTCTTTGCAGTAATTTACTTTAGTGTACTGTCAAAGTGTTGGGTAGTCTTTGGATAAAGTAAGAGTTAAAGCAGGAAACAGTTATCAGAACTCGCCTGCCAAAATCAGTTTACTAGTTAGGTAACAGTTCTATGTTCTGAAAAGGATCTATACTTGAAAAAGTTCATATTTAATAGTGAAACCTTATCTGCAAACCCTTAATCTATTTTGAATTTATTATATCACTTCTTGTTCTGAAGGATTCCAGAGTACTTCAAAACTATATATGGCACCACTGTAAAACAGCCACTTCGAGTCTGCAGGGAGATATCTAAAAGCTGCATGCTATTGAGAAGCTGGGGAATATTTGTTCTCAAAAAACAACACAAATCCTCCCTTTACAAAAAGCACTATTGACTTTTCTGTGTGAATGCAGAGCAGACAGAATTTCTGTCTTTAAGAGCTAACCTGAAAGACTTCCATGGATTAAATCATTATTTATTTGTTATGCTCTAGCAGTGTGCTCGGTGCTGGACAGACTCTAGAGAAAGTCTCCCTGCCCCAGAGTGTTCACAATTTTGGAAAACAAACAGTCAACAATTAAAATACATCCAGCACTGTGCAAGTGTATATGGTATAGATGCAAACTGATGTTTATGGTGTTTTTCTCCCTTTCGTTATAAATGAAATATTTCCTTTCTGATAACGTTGGTGGAAGAGCTGCATTTTGAAGAGGAAAATGAAGAATGAGAAGAAGTTCCTATTTATCAACCTCACAAGTTTTAAGGGCTAAATCAGTCCTGTTGGTATTTAAGTCTATGTTTCTAGGGAATCTAGGCAATTCAGATATGGTGCTTGGACCTTTGTTTGCAGTAAATACAGTATTTGGGGGAAATGTGGTATAATTTAGTCTTGGTAGACAACTTTTAATGTTTCCTGCATGAAAAGCTAGTAGGAAATTAGAGGTTGTTTATGATTTCAAAAGCACTGCCTCATTTACTGCATTATTTTTAATTTTAGTATTTTCCAGTAATTGAACTGTTTTGGAAGTTAAGATTGCTGACTATGGCTCATCGATTTTCAAAAGCAGAACTAGACGAGCAGTTTGAACAGTTTCTGAAGGAGGTATGTTTACATTTTAATATTAAATTGATTACATATCTTTTTTATCCCATTAAAATGTGGAAACACTGATAATTGGGTGTGGTAGAGCAGGAGAGACATGACACAGCTATATTATATTGAATAATTCTCTTAGGTAGTGATTGCACAAAGCCTTACAGACTGGATTAACTTAAAACTTGCAAGTAGTGCCAGTGAAGTCAATGGGATATTTTTGTGCTTAATTTTAAGCCCGTGTGCATGTTTTTGGTGGACTGGGGCCTTAGAAAGCTCATTTGCTACATGATTTTATGATATGATTAATTGTGATTACATTATTCAAGGTATTAAATTTGAGAGCCACACTCAGCGCTAGCAGCAGATGTTTAAAATTGGTCTGCTTGACTTAAAATACATGGAATGAGACCAATAGCAACTTTTCCATATGTGTATAAAATTGCAATTTGCATTTATAACTACTTTCATCAAGTATTTTTCCTATATTATTTTTAAATATATAATTTCACTTAAAAGCGGCTCTAAATTCTAATAAAATTCATTGCTATAAAATAAACCTAACAAAAGGGGAGCCAACTGTAGTGGTCTGAAAGTTTTAGGCTGAAGGATTTTATCACTGATGGTGCCCAGTGTTTAGCAAAGGGTTACATCTAGCCAAAAATATCCAGATTTTCCAGACTTCTGGTTCTGACAAATCAAAACACCATAAATCTCCAGCGCTGCATTTCTTTTGCTGGAGCTATATTATGTAGTCTATTACTTTCCCAGCATATGAATGAAAACAAGTTGACTTAGGGTCAGTCCAGATAAGATGGAAATGATGCTCGTTAGTAGCGGGGAAACATCTGGAGGATTTGGCAGGGGTTGTGTGCTCTGTTTGTTGAGGTATGCCTGTCTATTGTCAAAGCAATTCATAATTTCTCAGTATTTTACTAGATCCATCATTGCTTCTGGTTAGCAGCTCTGCGTGTTCTTTGGCTAGCCAAGCAATTGTGGTCTCTTCTTTTTGATGCAGACCTTGCTACAGTTTCCATTCATTTTTCTCTTCTACTTCACTACCATTGTATGTGTTGAGCAGTCTTGAAGGACACTTGGAGCTTTGACTAATGGAAAATTGTGTTTTCTGCCTTTTAAGCAGGGAAGAATGTGAGCTCATTATACTAGTGCTCTCCAATGGCTTCCAGTTTGTTTCTGAGTATAGTTCAATCTTTTGTTTAACCTAATTAAGGCCTTGAATGTTCTGGATGTGGTTACCTTAGAGATTGTCTGCATTTTTCCCATTGCCTTTTTGGTAATTGAGATCTACTGTGGTGCAATTAGAGTTGATCTCTTAGGCTCTGTTGGCTGGATTCAGGGATTGTGACTTTGGAACTCCCTCTGTGGTTTATTGAAATTTGTGAGCATGATGTGAGCCACACTTACTTAGTCAGGCCCTTTTCAGACTAGGGGTGAGGCCATGGGGCATATGTGATATAAGACAGTGGGCACCAACTTAAATGATATATAATATGTTCATATTTTAAACGTTTGTGTAAGTAATTAAACTACATGGCAGAGTTGCACTAGTCAGGAGGCTCCTTCTTCTTGGTTGCTCTGAAGCTTTTGATTTTCAGAGGCTGGTTTCTATCCCTGCCTGAAGTATGCAGCTAGGGGGAAACCCTACAGCCCTAGGGATTGAACAGCATTGAATAGAGAGATTGGGAAACCAAAATGGCATTTTTTAACTTAAGGTATTCCATCAGCTGTCAAGGCCAAATTCTGCTGTTTCTGACAACAATGTGAATAAATAGTTACTACACAGATGTTTTTAATAGTGTTTATAGTATAGTAGTGTTCTGTTATGGAGATTGGGGGGGGGAAGCAAACATCATTCTGGGATGTATTAGCAGAAATGTTGTAAGCAAGACACGAGAAGTAATTCTTCCACTCTACTCCGCATTATTTAGGCCTCCGCTTGGAGTATTGTGTCCAGTTCTGGGCACCACATTTCAGGAAAGATGTGGACAAATTGGAGAAAGTTCAGAGAAGAGCAACTCAAATTACTGGAAAACATGACCCATGAGGGAAGATTGAAAAAATTGGGTTTAGTCTGGAGAAGAGAAGATTGAGAGAGGATATGATAACCGTTTTCAAGTACATAAAAGATTGTTACAAGGAGGAGGGAGAAAAATTGTTCTCCTTAACCTCTGAGGATAGGACAAAAAAACAGGGCTTAAATTGCAGCAAGGGCAGTTTAGGTTGCACATTAGAAAAAATTTCCTGTCAGAGTGGTTAAGCACTGGAATAAATTGTCTAAGGAAGTTGTGGAATCTCCATCATTAGAGATCTTTAACAGCAAGTTGGACAAACACCTGTCAGGGATGGTCTAGATCATACTTAGCCCTGCCTTGAGTGCCTTCCAGCCCTACGATTCTGTGTTTTACTGAAGAAGTGCGGTGGTTTGGTTTTGCTTTTTCAGAAACTGATGGTTGCGGCTGGAGTTAAGGCTGCCTGTTTTGTTGGGAGTCAGAGGCATATATGCTGAGTGAAAGAATGTGGAGAAGGCAAAATCATAATTGCAAGGGTTGTGTGAGCACTAAATTTGTTTGAGTGTTAGCTATTTTATGCTGTATCAGCAAAAACAACAAGGAGTCCTTGTAGCACCTTGGAGACTAACAAATTTATTTGGGCATAAGCTTTCGTGCATGAGAACCCACTTCATCAGCTGCATTGAGTGGAAAAGTGAGTGAGTCTTCATTCAGGCCTAATTTGATGGTGTCCAGTTTGCAAATTAATTCCAGTTCTGCAGTTTCACGTTGGAGTCTGGTTTTGAATTTTTTTTGTTGAAGAATTGCCACTTTTAGGTGTGTGATTTCCTGGCTTTTTTATTATGGTGTTGCATGCCCTTGAGTAGTTTTAACTGGCTATCAGTGAAGTGTTTGGGGAGATTTTTCAAAATTTTAAAGAAATTTTATCAATTGTAGTTATTCAAATGGATTGCTACCAGTGGTTATATATGTATTCTTTTGCATATATTGTCACTTCCCCCATACAGTCCAGTTCCCCGTGCAGGTTCCTCTGCACAGTTCTATTCATTCTCCATGTCCTACTAAAGAAACTTGTTTTCACCCCCGTACCCTCCTATAAATAGGCTCAGTTGCCTGATAGAGCTCCACGTCCAAGTCCTGCCTCCTTCCATGCCCCCACAGAGTTTTCCTTCTCAACATGCTTCCCTCATCTGTCACATCCCTAGTTCCTGTCAAGCCTCTCCCTGCACAGTGAGAAAACTGACTTGAGCTGTATCAGTGATCCTTTCTGAGATTTCTGTGTGTCATGCAATATGGAGAGTGTTCCCATGCTCAGTGCTCCAGTTGCTTTGCTTAAGGCTTCATGACATCTGCAAGTGGAGCTCTAAAGAGCCATAGCTTGATTTTTGCTGCTCTACAGTGATAATCATGGGCAGCTGAAAAGAGAGATTATTCACTTAATTGGAGAACCTGCAGAGTAACCTGTTTGAAAGACTAACACTACATATTGAGGGAATCCTGATCCTTTCAGAAGATTGTGTGTATAAAATGATGTGTATAATACAAGCTTGTGCTAAGAAAAATAATTAAAAAAAACTAATGTAAAAATTTCAAGAAAATGGTACTTTGATGTATATCATTAAATGACTGGAACGCTCTTGCTCTGTGAAGTGTTAAATGCCAAGGATCTGATCCTGCAGGCACTTCTGCACTTGCTTAATTTTACTGCCATGTGTAGTCCCATTGACAATGGACTGCTTCATGGTAGTAAGTTAAGCAAGTGCTTAAATGAGTGCAGGATTGGTGTCCAAGTCCCTAAAGAATTGGTCTGATTTTATGCATGTTTTTAAAATTAATCTTTTTTAGCTGTCTGCTAACTAATTAATAAGTACCATTATTGTTTAGTGGGAAGTAAAATAATTGACTCTGCTTGACGACTCTATCTTCTCAAAAAGAAAAGGAGTACTTGTGTCACCTTAGAGACTAACAAATTTATTTGAGTATAAGCTTTCGTGAGCTACAGCTCACATCCGATGAAGTGAGCTGTAGCTCACGAAAGCTTATGCTCAAATAAATTTGTTAGTCTCTAAGGTGACACAAGTACTCCTTTTCTTTCTGTGAATACAGACTAACACGGCTGCTACTCTGAAATCTATCTTCTCAGTATTTTTGAGAGGCAACATTAAGTTTATTTAGCCATCAAAACTAGTATTGAGAATTCACTGTTCAGAAAAAAAAGGTTGAGGGGTTTGTTTGGGGTTTTTTTTTGTTGTTTTTTGTAAAAATAAGCATTTTCAGTAAGTCTTGGTGATCAGACAAATTTCATTATTGGGGAAAATGTAGTAATTTTTGTGTAAAAGTTTTCTATCCCAGGTGTTACTTTACTATTTGCAGTTGACAAGATGGCTGGACATAGAAAGTTTCCAGATCTGAATTACAACATCTGGGGGTTTCAGTTTCTTCAGTTATGATACTCCAAGGAGTATCAGCGTCATGCATGTCCTGCTTGCTGAGTAAAGGATACAGTTAGTCATAAAAGAAACGGCAAGTGATAACAGAACTTGCATCAAGCACCTGTCGATAACTCCCAGCTAGCGAGAGGCACTCAGTCCTTATGGGACAGTGGTGCTATAATACCTGTGTTGTGACTAGAATAAGGAAATTATTTTGACTTTGTTAAGGGCATATATTAAAAATGTGTTTTATTCTGTCCTGTTGAGCCATTCGGCCAAAAGAGTTTATAGTATGTGCTGTCATTTTTTAGCTTTATAATTTACAAATTTTTATTAAATTGCTTAGTATTCGTGATGCAGGGCTTTCAGTACAGTACTTAAAGATTCTCTCTGTCTGAGGCTATTGAAAATATGATAGACTTTTATTTTTGTAAAACTTAATTTTTAAAAAAATTGTTCAGAAATGATGGTGGGTTTTGGAGATATTGGTTAGAGTACTGTAATATTATCTTTGTGTTACTGTTCCTTTTGTTAGCAGTTGCTAAAGGATTGTTCATTTTAGACCATTCACGTTTGATTTATGGATGTTCTCAGCTCATTTAGATCTTAATATATGGGTGGTCCTTTATGGGAAATGTAATAATTATAATAATGCTAACTCTTCCTTGGCTTCATACTGATTAAGTACACAAAACTTGGTTGATTCCAGTCAAGACTGCATTGTTAAAATGACCACAAATATAAATATAAAAATTAAGATTTCTATAATGGTATTAACTTCCTGGTATATTTAACAATATAAGCAATAATATGCAGTGTTAATCTACACAGTTAGGAGAGAAAAATAGGAATAGAATATACAGCAGTGTCCGCCACAGCTGGGGGAACCCCCACCTCTTGCATTTCTGGTCTTTGCTGACTCTTACAACTGTACAAACTTAACATTGCTTTAACTCTTTTTTTGCATTTAGCTTAAGTTTATTTTAATGAATTTTTTAAAAAACATTATTGGCTTAGGTCATCCTATGAGACTATGAAGTAGCACCTAAAATCCATACTGCCCTGAATCTACTGATTGGAAGTGTATTGTGAACTACTTGAGGGTGGCAGTGATAAGAGAAATTCATGCAAATGAGGTTCTGGTGGGGACAGGGATATGTGAGGCTTCCTATACTTCCTACCCCTTTTCTCTTCCCCCACTCAGCATCTGAAAAGTTCACTGTGGCCCTATTTCTGCCATAACTCCCCCAGAGCTGTCCTGGGAGTCGGAGGGAAGGAGCAGAAGTTGGCTCTGTGGGCATGGGTCAGGTCTCTACTTCAACACAGCCTTGTGACCTGGTAGACTTGCTGTGGATCTGTCCTCTCCCGACTCCTTCACAGTTATGTCAGTTAGCAGGAGTTTAGAACTTTGCTCCAGTGGTCTGACTAGCTCTGCGTTGGACCTACCAGTCCGAATCCCTATGGCTAACTGTTAGTTGTGCATTGACACAAACTTGATAGTCAGGGTGGAACTGCTCAGGCATACTGTCTACCTGATTTAATTCCCAAGAGCATGAAAAGCACAGAGTGGAGTTCTGAATTCTGCCCATTATCAGAAAGGTGAGGAAGGCTTCATGGTTATTTCGGGGGAGGGAGCGCTGCGGAATGACTTACCTTTGGGACTTTAACAATGCTGCTCAGGGTACAAAGTCAGGCCAAACTATACATCATCTTCTGTGCTCTGGAGGGACGTGATCAGGATTTGTCCCAGGTTTTTTATTTAAAAGAATTACTATACATAGGTTCTTACACTGTCACTAAAATAAAAATCTGATTACATTATTAAATTGAAAATGTATGTTGCTGATCAGATAATTTTTCCAGAACCAACTGTTGTCAATTAAACATCAGTGCTAGAAATATAGTACACAGTATTACTCCATATCCTAGTATAGTTATTGTTTTCTTGTACAACTTTATGCTACAAATATGAAAAGCCAAAAGGGGTGGACTGTGTGGAATCAAGGGAGGCTCCTGGACAACTCTACCAAAAGATCATGGATTAATTTTCAGTCATGTTGAAAACACAATGGAAATGTTTTCATTGTGCCCTTTTTATAATAGTCTGATCCTCAATTAAAAATATAATCTAAATCCAGAAAAAATGTTAAACTAAATATGTAAGTACCCAGAGGAGAGTAAGGTTATAAGTAACAGCCATCATGGATTTGTCAAACGCAAATCATGCCAAAACAACCTAATTTCTTTCTTGACAGAGTTACTGGCCTAGTGAATAGGGAGGAGGGTATAGACATGATATATATTGATTTTTAAAAAGGCTTTTGACACAGTCCCACATAACATTCTTATTAAGGAAACTGGGAAAATATGGTCTGGATGAAATTACTATAAGGTAGGTGCACAACTGGTTGAAAGACTGTATTCAGAGTAGTTATCAATGATTTGCTGTCAAACAGAGAGGGACTGGGCATGTATCTAATGGGGCCTGGCAGAGCTCTGTCCAGGGTCCAGTACTATTCAGTATTTTCATGAATGACTTGGATAATGGAATGGAGAGTGCGCTCATAAAATTGCTTATGACCCCGTCAAGGTTCCTCCCCCACTCTGAACTCTAGGGTACAGATGTGGGGACCTGCATGAAAACCTCCTAAGCTTACTTTTACCAGCTTAGGTTAAAACTTCCCCAAGGTACAAATTAATTTTATCCTTTGTCCTTGGAATAACCACTGCCACCACCAAACTCTAACTGGGTTTACTGGGAAACGTAGTTTGGACACGTCTTTCCCCCAAAAATCCTCCCAACCCTTGCACCCCACTTCCTGGGAAAGGTTTGGTAAAAATCCTCACCAATTTGCATAGGTGACCACAGACCCAAACCCTTGGATCTGAGAACAATGAAAAAGCATTCAGTTTTCTTACAAGAAGACTTTTAATAGAAATAGAAGTAAATAGGAGTAAAGGAATCACCCCTGTAAAATCAGGATGGTAGGTACCTTACAGGGTAATTAGATTCAAAACATGGAGAATCCCTCTAGGCAAAACCTTAAGTTACAAAAAAGACACACGGACAGAAATAGTCATTCTATTCAGCACAATTCTTTTCTCAGCCATTTAAAGAAATCATAATCTAACGCATACCTAGCTAGATTACTTACTAAAAGTTCTAAGACTCCATTCCTGTTCTATCCCCGGCAAAGCAGCATACTGACAGACCCTTTTTTTTCTCTCCCTCCTCCCAGCTTTTGAAAGTATCTTGTCTCCTCATTGGTCATTTTGGTCAGGTGCCAGCGAGGTTACCTTTAGCTTCTTAACCCTTTACAGGTGAGAGGATTTTTCCTCTGGCCAGGAGGGATTTTAAAGGGGTTTATCCTTCCCTTTATATTTATGACAACCCCAAGCTGGGGGTGGGGGTTTCTAGCACTTTGGAGGACAGGATTAGAATTCAAAATGACCGTGACAAACTGAAGAATTGGTCTGAATTCAACAAAATGGAATTCAATAGAGGGAAGTGCAAAGAACTCCATTTAGGAAGAAAAAAAAATCAGATGCACAACTACAAAATGGGGAATAACTGGCTAGGTGGCAATACTACTGAAGCATCTGGGGGTTATAGTGGATCAAAAATTGAATGAGTCAGCAGTGTGATGCAGTTGTGGAAAGGGCTAATATAATTCTGGGGCGTATTAATGGGAGTATTGTGTGTAAAACACAGGAGGGTAATTGTCCTGCTCTACTCTCGGAATGGTGAGACCTCAGCAGCAGTACTATGTCCAGTTTTGGGTGCCAAACTTTAAGAAAGATGTGGCGAATGGGAGAGAATCCAGAGGAGAGCATAAAAAATGATAAAAGGTTTAGAAAACCTGTGACCTGTAAGGAAAGATTTAAAAAAAACTGGGTATGTTTAGTCTTGAGAAAAGAAGACTGAGGGATGATCTGATAACAGTCTTCAGATATGTTAAGGGCTGTTTTATAGAGCACAGTGATCAGTTGTTCTCTGTGTCCACTGAAGGTAGGACAAGAAGTAATGGGTTTAATCTATAGCAAGGGAGATTTAGGTTAGAAAGTTTTTCCTCATACCTATGAGGATAATTAAGCTAAACTATCCCCATCATTGGAGGATTTTAAGAACAGGTTAGACAGACACCTGTCAGGGGGATGGTCTAGGTACACAAGGTCCTGCCTCAGTACAAGGGGCTGGACTAGATGATATCTCGAGGTCCCATCTAGTCCTACATTTCTGTGATTCTAATGATTCCTCACAGAACTATTTTTAATTCTGTGGACTTCTGATTCAGTCTCTTTCAGATGATTCATTTGGAAATTCAAAGAAAAAATCCACCATTCTTGAGACATTGGGACAGCCCAGGAAAAAGGAATTGAAGAAGAAAAATCCTGTGCCATGGTGGATCTCAGAGGATGATTCTGATGATGGTGGTAAATACTGTGCATTTCTGTATAACTTCAGTTCTTTTTGCCAAAGTGTGTCAGCAAGATCTTTTTCTTTTTTTCATATTTTTTTTTGCATCCTGAGGAAAATTGGTAATGTGAGTGTAGTTATTGTATCACACTGATAACAAGTAATGTTTGCAGAATACAAAATGAAATTAATTCATTAAACTTTTTTTGATTCAAATCTTCATTGGAAAGAAAATTCAAGGTAGTAAGCTATGAGTATTATACTGTGTTTACTTTTATGGTTCACTAAAGTTAATAAAATATTGAGATACCCTTATATCAGATGAATAAATTCTGAATCACAAAAAGATAATTGATTAGAAAATATAGTGTACAAATATTAATAGGGGTCACAAAATGTCAATAGTAAAGCATAATTTCTTACTCCGTATCTGTAGATCTCCATTTTAAAAAAATGGAGAGAGGGAAAAACATAAACAATTTTGAAACGATAAGAGATCTGTATTCATGATAATTATACATGCAGCTATTCATATGGTGGGGTGGGGAAAGTGCAGGAGAAAATTCACAACAAAAGCAAAAACATGCTACCATTCTCCCATCCTCAATCAGATGGAGGTTTTTCACAGACCTGTAGTGTATTGGTAAAACCTATGGGCTTGGCGGGTCGCATGATCTCTTGTGCAGTAACTACCTTGATCGCATCCTCCTACAAGAAAATATATATTGGTTGCAAACCTCCACTGGGGAACCACCTGACTCAGGCTGGTTCCCCAGTGACCTCTAACTATCTATCTCAGGAGCCGGCTTTCACAGGGTGATTGCCACTCGCTTTTTCACAGTGAATGGTGTCACTTATTTTCATGATCCATTGCAGAAATATAAGGTTGAGCTCAGCAGAAAGTTCCGGAAGTATCCCCTGGAAGTTACGTAAATGCCACTGATCATCTCAGGCTTTAAGAATGACTCTATCCCATTGATCTGTGATCATAGTCCAGACCCAAATACTACATATTTACTTAATCCACAAATACAACATGCAGAACTCAGCAAGTGTCTGGCTGTTGTCTGATGAGCTCCACGAGTTGCTCATCTTGGTCTCTGACTTTTCACAGGTTCTACTGGAAAACTCCTATCTCAGATGTTTCCCAATAGCTTTTCAAAAGCTCTGAGAGAGAACTTTCTTGCTGAGCAAGGAGTGCAAGCTGAGCATTCCACCTGGCCACTCCTTTTGCAAAAATGGCTTTGAAAGGGTATTAGCTCCAGGGATTTAAGGTAATTTCTCAAGGGATTATGAAAGTTTGACCTCTTCTCTTACAATTCCTTTTGGGGTCCTTGAGGTAACCCACAAAGCCTTTTGAAATTTTTCTGAAGCCACTACTGGGAGCTGCATGGGGAACTGTGGGATAGGTACTCGGAGAACAGTGCAACCAAATGATGTTGAACAGCACAAGTCAGCAGTTAGTATGGACGTTCTGAGCCATTTCTGCTTAAACCAATTCTATCACACTGGTTCAGCTAAGAACAGTTCAGTTGTCTAGAGTAGATGCAATCTTAAAGCCCAGGCTGCAGGATAGGCAGTTAAGAAAAAAATCTTTATAAACCGAGTAGATTTGATACAATAAACCTGGAGTCCCACCAAACAATTTTAGGGTCACTTTTAAGAGTAGAACTTCACTTAAAAGCTGGAAAATAGTAGGTAATCTAGGCCAATTTTGCCAATACAGAATCTTCCGTACATAGTGTGCTGGATTCTGGCTCATGCTTTGGCCCCCTTGTTCTAATCCTGCATTGTAAAGAGGCGATAAAGCTGCTGTAACTGGGCAGCTGGGCATTACCCTGGCATAGGGAAATTTCTGGATGGCATAAAGCAGTGCATCTGTGTCTCTGTGATCCCTTTCTGAGCACACGGCCATGTTTAGAGCAATAGGCACTATAAGACAGCAGAAGTTAAAGGCTGAGGGCGCTCTAGTTTGCACTGGAGGCTGAACTGGCCCCATTATCTGTGGGAATCCGGGAGCACAGAGGTGACCTACAGCCACCTTTCTTCCCTCCCCATTCTTGGGTCCTTTGTCAAGTGTAGTTCAGCAAGATCCAAGGATCCACTTCTATATTCTCAAATAGATTCTCCAGTACGTTGTCATATTGTGCAACTGAGCAGTGGCTGAACAATGCCTCAGTACTAAATTGCTGCAACGGATAAATTGAATGAGTGATCTAGTTTCTTATCTTCTATTGTTTTGCAAGTCAGATATACACTTATTAACATGCAGCATAAGGAACAAAGTAACGGTTAGCACTGCTGAAAAATAAATGATATTGCTTCAAAGGTGACAAATGTGGGAATTAACTTTGAATTTAACTTGTGAGGTCTAAACTTAATGTTCCATGAAATTCTGCAGAGCTTTGTGTTCCCTTAGGCTTGGTCTTGCTGTTCGTTTGCAGACAGCACTCTTGTTAAAGTCTATAAGAGGTACCTGCATGAGATCTGCAGCATTAAGCTTATAGTGCTTTAGGCACTCTGCTAATTGCATTATGTCATTCAAACGTGATTGTCAAAAGTATTTTGTCCATATGAAGCAAACAAACTCCTATGCAAATCTGTAGGAGTGTTATTCTGTCGTCTATCATGCAGTGTAAATCTCTAGTCTGATTATCTTTTCCTAGCCCTCTCATCATGGAAAGGCCCTGACATTGAGTTTCATTGAATAATAAGCAATTCAATTGGTTTTCTATATTAATTAATAAACTAGAAGATACAGTGGTTTCTACTGACTGCTGTTCAGTTGGCTGAAAAGAAAATAATGGAAATAAAACTCGTAGTGTCTGTATATTTTACATTTGATCTCATCTTCCTTTGGCTTTATACTAAGGTTGAATTGATTTGTGGAGTATGTTTCCAGCTGTTGACTTTCATGTTTGGTAGATTAAGAAACTGCCTTTATTCCTATGGGCTGTTTTTCCCCCCTCTTGGATGCATTTGATCCTCGTTAATCACAGCTTCTAGTTCTTTTCACCATATTAGTGATAAAACAAAGAGCATGATAAGAATTCTTGTCTAGTCTGTGTCCAGCTTGCATGTCTATTCTTGCTGTCTGTCTTGTTTCTCAAGATCCTCAGATAAGATTTGTCAAACTGGAGAAAGAGAAGAAATTAATTGAAAATAATGCTGAAATAGCTGGAGATAATGAGCAGAAGATGCCTCATTCAATTTTCCAATCTGGTACTTGATGTAATCAAGTTTTCTAATATTTGTTGACATCAGTTTGATGCTACTTTTGTGTTTGCTATAGAAATTCCTTCCCTTGATTTTTCCAGTTAATCACAATGTTTTCATGAAACCAAGCTGCCCTTTATATCATTTGCATTGCCAAAAGTAACTAGAGGAACTGTAGACTTTATAACGTTGCAATAGTGTAGTTCAGTAACGATGTCATTTTTCATTAGAATACATTTAATAGTTTGGCCAGATATGGAAAAACCACTGGCATAGAAATCATGGGAAGAACTTGTGTACGTATCACTCTCCAGCTATTTGTAAAATTAATATAATACATTTACATCAGTTCAAAGATTCTAATCCAGCCGACATTCTGCAGATTTTTATGGGCCTGCTTCTGTCCCCCTTACTCATGTTGAGTAGTAAGTTATCCCATGAATAGTGCCATTGCAGTTGCACCAGCATAAAACTGCTGTAACAGACAACTGTAGAAGAATCAAGCAGTTTATTTCTAAGGTATAGATTGTATCTTTAGGCACAGACCTATGCATGGTGCAACATAAGAGGAGTCCCAAGGACGATTTGTTGCTCTCATAGCTGCAACTAATGATGGCTGGGCCATGGCATTTGTGTGTAAATAATAATGGCAGTGAGTAATTGGCAAGTAATAGGCTAAGTCCTTGTCTACACTAGAAAGATATACTGGTTTGCCAATAATGACAGTTAAAGCACTAGAGCCCATTAGTGTAGACACAGTTATCCTAGCCAAAAAAAAGGTGCTTTATACCAGCATAGCTAGTCTTGTATGGGAAGAGCAATAACTGTGTCATCTAACCTTTATGCTGGCATAACTGCATCCACAGTAGAGCTTGTGTTGCTATAGCTATGTGGGGAAAAAATCACAAACCATAACTAACAGTTATATCAGTAAAACTTTTTAAAGTGTAGATGAGTCCTAAGTATGTTTTGATGTCAAAATCAAACCATTTCACATATTGTCAATAGTTTAGGAGTCCACAATAAGTGAAATTTTTGTTGCGTGGTCCTCTGAGTAATGTTTGATGGCTCCTCAGTTCTACAGGAAATTTCCCTTCTATTACATGTCTAGCTTTGTAAATGAGTGTGCTGTTCTGTGTTTGATCAACCTCATACTCGTATGATGAACTGTAAAGCATCTCAGTCCGGGAGATGAAAGCACTAAAAACTGAAGAAATTTCTCAAGTTACAGTGGCAACATTTGGGGGCATGGGAAATGAGGTATTTTTTCTTTTTTAATAATAAAAGAAAAGGAAGTTGTAAAGGGATGTCTCGTTTCTGAGTTGATATAATGAAAGGGATACTGTCATCTCTTTTAGCCTGGGAATCAAGGTCTGGTTCAATTTCCAGTGTTGCTACTGATTCACTGTTGACCAGAACCAAGGCCCATTAAAGTTAACAGAAAGTCTCCCATTGTCTTCACTGGGCTTTAAATAAATTCCTATGAGATTTTAGATGAGTTGTAGATGTGCAACTCTTGTAATTAAGATATTGAAATATCAAGGCTATTACTACCTTTTTATCACTGCTTTTCACTGTTATGTTGCTTCAACAGATCCAGATGCTTTCTTTGAAAACTGGTATTACAAAACTTGCTTTATCGTTGGCATAGCTACATTAGTATTTATCTTCAGACAGTCTGACATCCCCTTCCATTCATGCTAGAATAAAACTTTTGTATAAGATAAGATACATTGTAAGTAACAGCTGAATCCATTAAAAAAAGAAAATAGTATATTTATAAATCTCCACAAGCAACAATTACTGCGGCTGCTGTACTGTAACTTTATATTTTTGGTAGCAACTATAAAATTGATATAGTTCAACCTGCAAGAAATAATCCGGGTTTTTTTTTTCAGTGTTGTAACTTAAATTCTCATGACTTATTTTTCTCTTTACTCCCTGTTATACCTAAATATTCATGAATATTGTGTGTGAGCTTAGTTGTTTCTGCAAAATCTTTTTCCAGTGCATCTTGCAACAAGACATTGGCTAAATACAGTATACTGGAAAAATTTCATAAGGCCAAGAAAGATGAAGAGGGAAATGCCACTTCTGACATTCCAGACAGTTGTGAGGGTAACATACTTACTCTAGTTCCTATCCCGTAGGTGACTTTAAAAAAAAATCAAAAATCATTTGTTTGTTGAAAATTTCTTGTCCAGTTATAAAATAAAATTAAAATAAAATAATGCAACCTTTTTTGGATATGGCCTACTGCCAAAAACAGGTGACGTTTTTAAAAGCTGTAATTCAGCATGAAAATAGCCCTTGTTGAGAACATTGCATTGTTCCAAAGGAAATTGATCTTGATTTGGCCATGTTATGAGGCTCTGAAAATTACATACAGAGCATGTGAAATCCTCTTTTCTTATTGGTTGTTTAAGTTTATTAAACTCCTGTCCTGCACTGAGAATCAAGTAGGCAGGTCCCCATTTCAATGGGGGTTCCCTGTGGCTCTCAATGCATTCACAAATCTTGTGTCAAACCCCCCGCCTCCAAATCATGAGATTTTAAAAAATAATAAATTATGGGGTCTTCTATTTTTCTCCTTGATTTTAAGCCTTTAGGGTTCATGTATTCAGTTTTTTCTCTGCAACCATGATGGATAGAAACATTATTTTTAAATGAAATCGTGTAGTTTCATGTAATTACATGACTCCAGGTGCTGGGGGTTTAAGAAAAATGCCAAATATTGTGAGTTTTGCAGAATATTTGCAAGAGTTGGCAGTGGCAAGATCAGGGCCTAAGTGATCACCTAGAACTGAACTGCACTTGCTTAAATAACTCAGTTCAACAACAAACAAATAACAAGTTCCTTAGGTCCTGGTCCAGCAAAGCACTTAAACAAGTCCCATTGAAGTCACTGGGACCACTCACATGCTTTAATGCAGGATCTTTGCTCACAGGGTGAGTCCAGACTGGCCTGGATGTACTCTGAACATTGTGGGAAACCCAAGATCTGGTAAATAGGGTCCTTCTCTAGTACCAGCAGCAGAATCCCCCATGGTCTAAAGGAATGTGTATGAGGCTAGGAGTTGAGTTATCTGTCAACATCCTTCCATCTGACTTGGTAATACTTATTTAGTGAGGCCTCACCATTTCTGCTCTATAAGATGGTAATATATACTCCCATTTTCCAGATGGAGTAGTTGAGGCACAGAGTGATTAAATGACTTGTCTAAGGTCACATAGGAAGTTTGTGGCAAAACTGGGATCAGATCCCTGAATTCTGTTGTTGTAGATCCATATCTTGTCAACTGGATTACAGTCCCTTTTAGACAAATTGCTCCAGAAATCAAGATATTCATACCCTTTTGAACAGCACTGAGAATTATAGATGGAAAAAATTCCATATGGGAGCAAATTGTGTCTTTACCTTATCTGAAAAATATGGTTATTAAGATTCAGGGGTTGTGTAAATAGGAGCCACTGTGGCCTAGTTAGGCATTGACCTCAGATAGAAAAGACTTGAGTTCTAGTACTTGCCCTGACATTTACTTGCTACATCACTTAACTGCTCTGTGTTTCATTTACCTCATCTGGAAAATAGGACTATTTGCTCAGACTTCCCATTTGCAGGTGGCAAAGTGTGTTATAACCAGCAGGAAATGTTCAGCATCTCACAGCTCCCATTTAGGGCACCTAAATAAGTGGTCAGATTTTCAAGAGTTGAACTATATTGCTCTCAGTGGGAGCTGCTGCATGCTAAGCACTTGTGAAAATCTGGTCTTGTTTGCATACATAATTAATTTTAACTTTGCTGTGAACTGACTTGTCCCAAGAATATTTCCATAGTGCTCTGGAAAACTTTCCAAAGTATTTTTAGGAAGCCCTTTCCTCTTCTGCTACTGTAATACAAATATATAATAGTGAAGAGCATCATGGGCTAGTATAGGTACTTAAAATGTTATTACAAAATTAGGCTTCAGTCATGCAATCAAATCAGCGCAGGTGGACCACATCCACTTCAGTGGGATTCTTTGCAGATGCAGAGTTGATGTACCCTTGCATATCCGAATGCAAGGTAAGGACTTCTACTTTAAAAAGGATGTCCGTATTGACTGTGTCATAAAAACATTTCACTGTAAATATACTATTGCTGTTTAATACAGTTAAATATCCAGCATCTGGAAATGTGGTGTTTTGTCTGTACATGTCCACTTTGGAATAGACAGATGACTTTCAAATCAGTTGGCGATGGGGGGGAATCTGTACGCTTAAATCCATTGACATTAATGGAAAGATTCCAGTTGACTTCAGTGGGTTTGGAACGAGGCTGTATATTTTGAGTTAGTTTTTTAGGAAGTTTAACAATGTAAAGAGAGTACATCTAATATTTAGAATATATTAAGACAGTTTGAGGATAAGTCACTGGAAAAAACAAATTTAGTTTCACTTTTACAAGAGAGACATGGTAAAACAGAAATAATGAAATCTGTACACAGGTGATACAAGTTTATAGGGCCAGATTCTCTTCCCTGACTTTTCTCTCAGTACCAAGGAGATGGAAACTGGCCCTATCTCTGCTTTTGAGGTTTCCTCCAATGGGGGGAATTTTTGAAGAGGGTAGAGTGGGTGTAGCCAGTTTTTACACCACTTTCTTCCACAGTCCCTGTCAGAATGCATTGGAGGTAAAGAGGAATATGGTAAGGGCAAGGAGAAATTTGGTTAGAGCACTCTGTGGTCTGGCTATTCCAAGCTGGTGAGCTGTTCCCAGCTGGCACAGCTCAGAAAGCTGTGTTTGCGGCCTGGCTGGGTAGAGAATTAGTGTAGCTATACACAGCAAAGAATCTGGGCCTAAAAGTGTACTTTGTTGAGAAACAGCTTGTTAGACACAGCAATAAGTAGCGTTGCCAACCCTCCCGATTTGGCTGGGAGTCTCCTGGAATCAGGCCCAATCTCTCAGAGGATACTGAAGCCAATCCGGGAGACTTTAGGCTGATAAAAGTCCAACGGCACAGTGGGGCTAAGGCAGGCTCCCTACCTGCCCTGGCTCCACGCTGCTCCTGGAAGCAGCTGGCATGTCCAGCAGCGGCTCCTAGGTGGAGGCGTGGCCAGAAGTTGCTGCACCATGCCCCTGCCCCAAGCATTGACTCCACAGCTCCCATTGGCTGGGAACGGGAACCATGGTCAATGGGAACTGTGGGGGCGGTGCCTGCAGGCGGGGACAGCACGCACAGTGGCCTGGCCACTCCTGAACCTAGGAGCTGCTGCTGGACATGCTGCCGCTTCCAGGAGCAACCCAAGATAAGCCCTGCTCGGCCGGAGCCTGCACCCCGAACCTGATCCCCCTCCCACACCCAAGCTCCCTCCCAGAGCCTGCACTTCTGCCTTAGGCTGATCCCGGAGCACCCTACCACACTCTGAACCCCTCAGCCCCAGCCCAGAGCCCACACCGCAACCCCCTGTATCAGCCTGGTGAAAGTAAGTGAGGGTGTGGGAGAGCAAGCAATGGAGGGAGGGGGGCTGAAGTGAGCGGGGGCGGGGCCTCAGAGAAAGGGCGGGGCAGGGCCTTGGGGAGGGGGTGGGGCAGGAGTCTTTGGGTTTGTGCTATTAGACAGTTGGCAACCCTAGCAATAAGTTATTAGTCAGAGCTGTATTTATCTCCAAAGGAAAAATGTATGAGAATAAGTGGCTTAGAGAGTAGAGAATTCCTATAAAAATCTGTCAAACATACTGGACTGCTGGGACAATGACATTAATGCAAACATACAACAAAGAAATATTTTAAGATACAAACGTGTGTGGAAGGGGAAGTATGATATGGTATATTACTTGAAAATTAGTATGTGATCATTTAATTAAAGGCTATTGTAATACATACAATGCGCAGGTTCATCCTTAACTTTCTTCTTTCCTGACTTTTGAATACTTACATGCAACCTGAATGTTCTTTTATTGTAGTTTTTTAATTAAATTAAATTTGTTTTTTTAAATATTGTAAGTTGCTGCTGAAGCAATGGGTGCTATTTAAATATATATAAAAGAAAACAAATACAAAGCTACATTTTCTCTGTGTTTCTCTATGTTTACCACTAAATATTAATCTCTTTATAACACTTCTGGATATAATTGGCTTCCATGAATGCTTTTGTGAAGAGGTTACAAAATAGGCTCTATGTCTTTCATAACATACAATGTTCACCTCACCAGAATCTCAGGCTGGTGTTAAAAACGTGACTGTGAAAATAAAAAAATTGTAAAGCAGAGAGTAGCTAAGCTAAACAAGACATGCAAAGGGCTGAGTCACAGAACTTAATAGGAGCTAAGGGATGCAAACAAGTTGAACATCTTTGCTACTGTGATAAAGTATATAAACTTCACTCATTCTAAAAAGGTAACTGCAAGACTTAACCATGCAGTACAAATTGTCATTTGTAATTAATCTCTTGTGTACAAAACTGTCTTTTTTAGGAATGCTACGGACAAATGGAAGCTTTCTCAAGTCTCAAAAGGATTCCCACCCTATTGTAGAGGTGGATGAGGAGGCTCACACAGGAAAAATGCAGCTCCAAAAAAGTGATGGCATTTCTATATCCTTAAGTAGAGACAGCCTGGAACCTGATGGTAAGAAATAACAGAGAGAGGAACCATTTAATCAGATTATTAGAAAATTGCTGGTCAAGTTATTACAAATGAAGAATATATTTTTCTAAAAATAAACACACTAAGTGGTGAGAATTGGTGAAACTGTTACCTTAAAACATTGTTCTCGGCCCTGATCCTGCAGTAACTCTGCATGGGGTCCATCTGCATGGAATCAGTTGCAGGATCCTGTGCACTATTTAGTATTTCTTTAATACCATGTGGCTGTCTTTTATTATAATTAAACTTCTGTGATTATTCCATGGACTGAGATTGTATTATTGTAATTAGATTGTGATATGTTTTTAAATTTAGATTCGGTTGTGGCTTCTGGACCTAATCAAAGTATTTTGGGAGCTGGATTGGATACTTTGGAAGAACAAGAAGAAAAAGAGAGATTCTTTGCTAAACTTGAAAAAGGAGCTTCATCTACCATTGATTATTCAAGATTAAACAAAGAGCTGGACTCAAATGATTCTATATTACTAACAGCATTTGCCTGGTAATGTGTGGGGACCCTACACTGAAATTACTCCATTACTTTTAATAAATATATATATTATGATGGAGCTCAGAAGCCCAAATCACAATCAGGCATCATTGTACTAGGTACTGTATGAGTATACAAAACAAGGTGGTTGTTACTCGGAAACTTTATAACTGAAGGGTATGTCTGCTCTTAAAGCTGAGGTTGTGATTCCCAGCTCGAGGAGACATATGCTAGCTGCGACCAAGCTAGCATGGTAAAAAGTGTGGTAATGGCTGCTTGATTGGTGGGTGGGGCTAGTCATCCAACTACATGCTATGGTCTCAGATGTGTATGTAATCAGGATGTTGCCCTCCTGCCAGTCATGCTGCTGCCATCATGCTCTACTTTTAGTGTCCTAGTCCGATAAGAGCTTGTCTCCTCAAGATGGGAATCGCACACTTGGCTCAAAGTGCGGCCTAGGGCAGACACAAATGAGATTAGCAAAAGGAGAGAATGAGGGGAGGGAGGATGAGAGTCATAGTGATAGTGCACATGGTTATACATATACATGTGTATATGTGCACAACTTGATAGTTACAAGATATTTAATTTTTTTTTCTTAACTATAACATGTAAATAAAGATATTGGTAATCCATACTAACCTTCCACTTAGCCATTTTCTTTTGACATATTCCTATAGAAATGACATTAGAAGTGAGGCTTGGGGAGGGATTTGAAGTAGTGACTTCATAGACTAGACCGGGGAGGTCATTCCATGTGTAAGAGGCTGTGTGAAAGCTGTGGGAGAAGTAGACAAACGGGCAGTCAAGGCTGGCCTACTTGGGTGTACTTAGAGATTGGAGAAGAAATTTCTTAAGATATAAGAGCAGATAAGGAGGGAGAGGGAGAGTTCTGAAAAGCTTTAAAAGTGAAGACGACAACCTGACTTTGGAGTAGAAAAGGGGGAGCCAAGAGAGGAACTCAAAGGGTGGAGTGCGTGGCAAAGTTGGAACAAGAAGCAAAAATAATGATGATAGGCATGTTTGTTTTGAGGGGGCTATGTGGGTGTGAAGGAGGCCAGAGAGGAGGCTGTTGCAGTTACAAGACGGAAGAGGTTTGGGGATGAGAGTTGTAGCTGTGTGGACAGCTATAACAACACTTACACAAGTAGAATATAAAATAGAATATTAATGATAAGTTCAAAAAATGTGCACATATTATTACAATTACCAGCATGAGGCAGGAAGCTTTTATGAAGAACAGACTTAAAAAAAAAAAATATATAAACTGGTGCTCATAAATGACAAGGGAGACAGTAACATTTTTTTTTTCCGCCCCCAGCAATGAACGAAATGTAGAACAAGTGGAAGATGAATCTAAACACAAAGAGAAATGTGGTAATAGTCTTATCTTCACAAATAATACATGTAAAATTTCTTGTTTAATTTGTGGAGTGTCTTCTTTTGGGCATTATTTTATACCCAACAGTGTAAACTAAGAATAGAGAAAATTCTATAAAACTGCTGAATAATTAACAAAAGGTGAAGTTCTAATTATAGAAGTGCTAATTATAGAAGCTACTGAAGTCATCAGAAAAATGCATGTTGGAATATCAGAGTAGAGCAGGATCTCCACAATTCCAATGGACCATGCTTTGAAGACCTGGAAAGGAAAAAATACAATTTAAAACTCTTTTGTTTGTCCCCTACTCCATATTTCTTTGAGAAAGTGAGCCAGAAAATTTGAGGCTCCTCTCCTTTTGCATATTCCAAATAGACAAGATAGTATAGCAACATCACTGAAAGGGTAGTGGGGGTATTATGGGAACCAGGTGTTCTTTCATCTGGCTTTTTTTCACATCAGTATTCATCCCAATGCATGCAACCTGTTTTTATTTGAAAGTCAAGGTGATTTTCTTGTTGACTGTACTAATAAGGGCTTGGGATCTGCCTTTTTATAACTTTACAAGACCTCTGTAAGGTGATTCCCAGATCAGCCTCCTCAGGTGATCAGAACCTCCCAGGTAGCTTAGTCTCCAGGCGACAGTTCTGCTGGGCAAGAGCTTGCCTATTGTCTAGGATGCTTAGAGGCAGATCCCAGTTTAAGGACGCTCTGTTGTCAGCCCTGTATCACTCCCACTTGAAATTTCAGTCCAACATGGTAGTAAAAGAACAAAAGAGAAGGAAAAGGGCTGCACAATCAAAATGAAATTAGCAGCTTGGTAAAGTCACATTCAGAGAGTTCATAATCTCACACCAAATTCATAAATTGTAGATTTCCCAAATTGACACACTGCCCCTCTCTACTTTTCCCTTTCACTGTGCTGCTGCTCCTCCCTCTCCCCTTACTTATAGCTCTTTCTTGGTTTATCCATTTCATTCCATCCCGGCCTCTTAATCTATTATACTAAAAGGGCAAATTCCTTTTTTGAGACAGAACAAATTAATTGGTTAGCTGAACTGTCCAGAAATCCATTCTGGAAAGTTTGAATTTAATAAACGTAACTCTTATTAAATTTAAGTAAAATGTGTATTTGCAAACCTTAAATAACTAAAGGAAATATTCTTTCTTTAAAATGTATGGGTGCACTGTCAGCTCAAGGTTATAATAGAAATGTTAAAACAAATTTGTAGTTTTACAAAGATAAAAGAATAGAAATTCTTATAGTAACAGTTTAGTTTCTATGTAGTTATTGTAGTGTGTATATATAGACTATAATTATAGTCTTATAATTTCTTATAGTGAAACTCGTATAATAACAATTGTACTACATAATCAGAAACTAAAGTATACATTTTGAATCATCAAATGTCAAACAAAAATATCATTGGGAACGGTGAAAAATCCTGTTTGTAGCAATTACACTATGTACTCATTTGAATTTGGAGGGATTATACCTGGCTTATTCTTCATGCTAACTTTTGTTACAAAATAAGCTCTGTGAGCAACACAGTATTTGTTGTTAGCAAAGTATTTTCCTGACACTGCCTGTATCCTTAAAAAAAAAAAAAAAAATCATCTTTATTCCCTGCTTAATTATACTTCAGGCAATTATAGTGAAGATTTTGAAGATGAGACCGAATCTAATTATCCTTCTAAAAATGAAGATAATGAAGTTGAGCAAACTGTCAGATCAGAAGCTGATTTAAAAATTCAAGGACAGGTATAATATTTAAATATTTAAATTGTTGAATTTTGTGGTATGAGACATTTTCTGCTATGTGTATCTGCTTTAAAGATCATAATTCTGACAAAGACCAAACTGCTAGTTTTAAAACACTTCTTAAAAATCTATTTTAAACTAATTGTCTGAGCTTCTAAACTACTTTTTTGAGTTTATAGAGATCTACAAGTACACAAATATACATGTAAAAGAACACAAGTAGCTATAGTTTTTTTAATGTACTTGCATTACATACAAGGAAGAATAGAGGTATTTGGTGTGGTATTTTTCCATGAAGAATGTACTCTTCCTGGTGGTTTGATCTTGACATATCTTCGGTACTTGCTTATTTGCATTTTGAGTTAACGATCACAGATGGTAAGTGCAGTACTTAAAAGCACTGCACGGCGCTTCAGAATGAAAGCGAGTTTTTCTCTCTTTTTTTGTGGGGAGGCCTGGGGCGGGGAGTCGGGGGTGAAAAAGGTATTGAGTTCTTCGGGAAAAGGAAAGCCTCTGACCCATAGAACTTTAGAATGAAAAGGGGAATCAAACTTTTCCTTTCCACCCCTTCTCCCAAACAGTGCATACATCTGTTGGCTAGTGATCTGCTGGATGACTTGTAAAGGGGTGGTCAGGATTATCTGTATCATCAATCATGAACCCAGTGGATCTAGCCACCTGGAATTCTGTCACTATAGGGGAATGCCGGAGTGGCATGGAGAAAGTGCAGTAGCTCTATACCTGCTCCCAGCTGCCTTTGGCATAGAAGGCAGGCCAGAGTGGCTGTATGCTCTGGCTATTTCTGAGTGCTGCAACAGCTTTTTTGGGATCACTTGGCATAGGTTAGATCAGTTCTGAGAATGCTCTAACTTTCACCAGAGGCCAAACCATCCGAGGATCACCCTCAAAATCCAGGGGCCAAAAATGTGGTTTAAAGTCTCATTTTCCTACCCTTTGGGTCTAAGAATTTCCTACCCTTTGGGCCAGTGTGTTTTATGTAAGCAAAACAGTGAGACCAAGAGGTAAGCCTTCAATGCAAAATTAAAGACAATAAGTCTTTTGTAAGGATATTTTGTGTGGTATCCATGTACTGTACCACATCTGTAGAAAATGCGATAAACGTATTTTCAGATACTTCTGGTTCCTTAAGACTGAAAAGCAAAACACTGGTCCATAAAATGATTCTTAAATCTGAGCAGAGTTCTTTTAAAAATTCAATGCAACATAGTTGAGGTAAACTTTATTTAGTAGGGCATACCATGTATGTGAGTACAGCTTATCTACGTTACATTCTGTTGTCTAGAACAGCTCACATTCATCTCCAGTTGATGACCCTCAAATTTCTGTAGCTTGTTTTGAAAACAAGTATTAGTTGAAATGCTAGTGCTAATAAATGCAAAACCACAAACAAACAGTACCTCCGCCCATGTTCATACCACTTTAAGGCTTCAAACTTGAAGGCAAAGCAGTTAGGAAATGAAAAATGAATACTGTAATAAGGACACTAACTTGGTATTTTCTGATTTTCTTGTGTTGTAATTTGCAATAACAGCATTTTGCTAATGTAATTTTTAGCATCTAGTTCCACCTCACCCTTAAGGGGGAAGCAGAGTAAAAGAATGGGGAAGATGTATGGTCCCAGTTCATCTATTGGTATCATAACTTCATAGTGCTCCAAGCAGTTGCACAGCTTAAACTCGTACTATAAAAGTTTGCTTTAGTTCATGTACAGTTCAATATTTAATCTCTTTAAATATAAACTTATTTTGTTTTTTCAAATTCACAAAGTAACTATCCTTCACTGTTTCAATTGTTTTAGGATGAAAAGACTGGCATGCTGGCTAAAGGTAAAAATTTAAATTTGCAGTAGCGTGAAAATATTTGTAAAATATATAGCAAGTAAATCTGTTTTATTTCTGAATGTGAATTTACTGCTCCCTAATCATGGACTGAAGTAATTAAGAATGATCCATATGTCTTAATTTTTAAATAGGCCTCAACACAGTCTCTAATTTTGCACCAAAAATTCAATTTCCACGTTTTCACACCTGCAAGCTTAGGGCCAGATCCTGCAGTGAGCTCAATGCAGGCACTGCAGTCCTCGCAGGTGGAGCTCATAGAACTGGGGCCTTAGTAGCCATGTTTCAGAATCATGCCCAGAGTGTTGAAATGTAGAGGTTGATCCAGTGGATATAGTGTACTTAGATTTTCAGAAGGCTTTTGACAAGGTCACTCACCAAAGACTTTTAAGCAAGGTAAGCTATCATTGGTTAAGAGCAAGGGTCCTCTCATGAATCCGTAACTGGTTAAAAGATAAGAAACGAAGGATAGGAATAAATGGTCCAGCCTTCAGAATGGAGGTTGGTAAATAGTGGTGTCCTCCAGGGGTTTGTACTGGTACCAGTACTATTCAACATACACATAAATGATCTGGAAGAAGGGGTAAACAGTGAGGTAGCAAAATTTGCAGATGATACAAAACTACTCAGGATAGTTAAGTCCCAGGTAGACTGTGAAGCGCTATAAAAGGATCTCACAAAACTGAGTGACTGGGCAACAAAATGGGAGATGAAATTCAGTGTTGATAAATGCAAAGTAATGCACACTGGAAAACATAATCCCAACTATACATATAACTAAATCCCCACTTCTGGAGAAAAGGATATTTTATTACTGGTCACTTCTATAGCGTTCCCCCTCACCAGAATGAAGAAGAGAATCTGCAGTCTGCTTACCTACCTGTCTGGGAGTGAGGTGATCATGAGGTGCACAAGAAGTCTTTCAGAAATTAACAGAATGTTTTTCCTATTCTCACTTGTCTCCTCCCTCCAAAAAGGGAGGTTTAAATAATTCAGAAATTGCTAAATGGGTTTTATTTTGGCAATTAAAAATAAAATAAAACCGTGCTGATTTTTGGAGAGTCCTTTAGAGTAGAGGCAAGATTTGGTGTGTCTGCAGAACGTGTGGGGTCTAACAAATTAATTGTCTTTAGCCAGTTCATAAGTGCAGAGGAATGTTGTTGCTGCGGCCACACTGTCAAGGTTGCTAAGCTGTTACAGCTGCTCAGTGCTTCTGTTCTTGGAGCTTCAGTGTTACCAGCATGAGCAGAAAGCTCAGCCAGCTAATTCAGCGGACCTTGATGTTACTTGTAGAGAGAGACCACAGGCAAGGTTCAGTGACTAAGGCACTCGGCCAGGTTTATTGCCCTCTAGGCACGTCCTAACGACTCTCTTAACTTGCACAAGTACATTAATGCATGAGTGCCCCATGGCAAGGAGTGGCTCAGACAGCAGCGGGAATTTCTGTTGTCCCCTCGGCCGCACAAAGGATTAAGGCGAGGTACCCCGACATTTATAGACTGAGACAAACAACTGGGATAAACAACTTACATACCACCTTACGTGTTTCATGACATCTGTTTGTTGCCTCCCGTTGTACCTTACTCCAGATGTGTTGGACAAAACACCCCTATTAATTATTCTGTGAAACTATTTTATCTTGTGCTAGGTTGGGATGTATTTGTATTAACTTCCTGGAATATATTTACATAGTTACTTGAGAACTCTGGGTGTTTTTGTACCATCCTCTCTAGTCAGGAATGTGCTTATTTGGTTAGCCAATATCTAGTGTATTAGTTATTTTGCCAAGACCAAGCCTACTGTGGTTCACAGCCTTTAGTTCACACTGTTAGTTGTGCGTAGGGCTCAAGCAAGACCTACACCACTAACAAAATACCTGCTGGTGAATTAACAAAATATTAACTACTCTGACAGTCTGTTTTATGTTCAAGTATGCTAATCCTGAATTTGAAGGGATAAATGGTAAAGGCCTATCAATAACAAAAACCAAGTGAGGGCTTAATTCATGAGGGTTAACTAAAGGGCTCACTCATGAGTCTATCTGTGCAGTGTAGTATAAGGATGTGTACACCCATTTGACTATTCACATTGCCTGTCATAGCATGGTGGGGAAATAGCAATTGCTAAGCCACTACTTCCTCTCCCATGCTGGTGGGTAGGCAGGAATGGGGTGTGGATTGAGCCTTAGCACCTCTTGTCTAGTGTGCCAGCCAGCACAACTGAGCTGGTTTGGAGCAGAGTGGACAGGGAAGCTGCACTGGGAAAAAAGCTGGAGTAGCTTGCTTCCCACAAGGAGCAAGAGGGAAGCAGAGACTGAATTGTGACTGTGTCACAGTTCAAGACCTGCTCTGCTGCTGGTGGAAGTGCAACTAGGAATTGACCCATACGCATGACGGATCACAAGGTGCCAATCTGTTCCTAACTGGTTAAAATTGTATTCTGCATCCACTGGGCCAGGATGGAGAAGGTGAAATATCACATCAGTGACAGTGTTCCCTAAAGTCCCAGGTTTATCTTTTTGTATCCTTTTAGTTGTGTTGCTTGATTCACAAGACTCCACCATGGAAACCCAAAAGGTCATTGAACAGCAAGATGCAGCAGTGACTGAACATCAGACATCTGAAGTCACTAAGGATGAAATAAGTGGAACTGGTAAGGCTGCTTTGTCTTTGTTTTGTTTGTTTGTTTTAATTTAGACTGTATTTTAGCTGGAGACCTGATGGCTCCAGAGGATTGGATAGAGGAAAGAAGGAAATTCTATGTTGCCTATGCAAATCAAGCCCTGGTTGGTAATGACCAAAATCTTGAGGAAAGAAATGCTTTTTCTTTTCAGGCTTAAATTTTTTTTCATAAAGGTCTTTTCTAGACAACTGATACTTAGAATAAAAGAAAATATTTAAACTTTTCTTGATCACTGCAAGCTGCTTTCACACACACACACACACACACACACACACACACACACATACACACACACTTTAGCAATTGAATTTCATTTAGAAGTCAGAAATAGACGTTCACAGCATCTAAAATTTTAATTATATTCAGAATTCTAATGGGAGAGAGAAGTCAAAACAATGAGAAAATATATAACTCCATGAAGACTTACAATACACTTATTTCATCATAGCCACACTGTATTTAATCTAACAAAATATACTTCTCATTTGTGAGAGTTTTAGTAGTGAAAATATTTATAAAAATAGAAACACCTATAATTGCAGAGAAAAGACTGTAGAGAAGAGCAAGTATTATTTAATAAACACTTTCATAGTTAAAATGAAGTTTGCTGTTTTCAGCAATAGTTGCTCCCTGTAAATTTTGAAATTGAGTCGAGAGAGGATAAGTAAATTGTTGGATTTTTTTTCTTTTTCTCATTACTTTGTCACAATGCTGTTACATTTATCTGTTAATAGATCATGCTAGTGACTGAAACTTGTTCTTCCAGTGTGTTGAGTTTACTTATTGTTTCTCTAATGAATTTCCAGTTCCCTGCATCTTGATTTGTTAATTTCCAGCAGGTATTTCGTATGGACAAACTAACAGTGATATTGAAGCATTACAGCAGGCCTATTGTCATATTGATCAGTCTCTAGGAGACACTGATGAGCAAAGAATTAATCTTAGTACGATGGAAAATGCAGAGTGCCCAGTCCAAGAGGCTTCACAAAACAACGAAGACTGTGCAAAAAACATCTCAACTACTGAATCAGGTAGATACTGTACATGGAAGCAGAGTTGTGATTTCCCATCTATTGCCGTTCCCTAGTTGACAATACTACGTTATGGAAATGATACATTCAAACTCTATGGATAGAACTAGTACAGAGAGCAGCTATTTGCCATTTCATTTAGGTTAAAAAGAGCTGTGGTTTCTGGTAACGTGGATTGTATTGCTCCTGCTCAACTAATCTTGAATATATTATCTTTCTATAATTCCTGTCTTGTTCAAATTATGTAAAATCAGTGTATGTTTTGGGTTATGCTCAAGTTACACCTGAGAAGTGTGTTCAAGTTACTTAAAGGAATTATTTCAAACAAAAGACCTAAAACTTAAAGCAGACAGTTCTTATTTATGCATTTACTATTGACTCCAATATTCTCTATTGCATAAAACAAATCTCTTTTTAAAAATTGAAAAAACAAAACTATAATATATCACATACACAAGTAAAATATATAAGCCTAGGGATAAAATTTTTCAGAAGAGCCTGAGTCCCATTTTCAAGAGAATCTTAGGCCTTGTCTACACTACGAAATTAGGTCGATTTTAAAGAAGTCGATTTTTAGAAACAGATTTTATAAAGTTAATTGAGTATGTCCACACTAAGCGCATTAAATCGGCGGAGTGCGTCCTCACTACCGTGGCTAGCATCGACTTACAGAGCGGTGCACTGTGGGTAGCTATCCCACAGTTCCCGCAGTCTCCGCTGCCCGTTGGAATTCTGGGTTAAGCTCCCAATGCCTGATGGGGCAAAAACATTGTTGCGGGTGGTTTTGGGTACAGGTCCCCCTCCCTCCGTGAATGCAACAGCAGACAATCGTTTCGCTCCTTTTTTCCTGGGTTACCCTTGCAGACGCCATACCACAGCAAGCATGGAGCCCGCTCAGCTCAGACAGTGCAGCAGGACTGATAGCTGTCGTACGTCTCCCGGGTGCTCCTGGCTGACCTCGGTGAGGTCGATCGGGGTGCCTGGACAGACATGACTATCCTCCTCTTAGAGCACCGAATGGGAGCCAGAGACTCCAGGTCATTCTCTTCTTTAAGTTTAGTCTCATGGAGATTCAGTCGGGCTTGGAATATCCTGCGAGCTGGAGGCTTCTGCCTCAGGCTGCTCTCCCAGCTGGCAGCACCACACGGTCGCACCTACCCCAGCCAACCCCTTGCTCCCATGGCTCATGAAGCCCGGACAGTAGTAAGGAGCAGGCTGAGCAAGTGTAGAATGGTGGTAGAATGTGCCTTTGGACTTTTAAAAGCTCGCCGGTGCTGTTTGCTGACTAGGTCAGACCTCAGTGTAATGAACATTCCCATTGTTATTGCTGCTTGCTGTGTGCTCCATAATATCTGTGAGAGTAAGGGGGAGATGTTTATGGCAGGGTGGGAGGTTGAAGCAAATCTCCTGGCGTCCGATTGTGAGCAGCCAGACAACAGGGCGATTAGAAAAGCACAGCAAGGCGCGCTGCGCATCAGAGAGGCTTTGAAAACCAGTTTCATGACTGGCCAGGCTTTGGTGTGACAGTTGTGTGTGTTCCTCCTTGTTGCAAACCCGCCTCCTTTGTTAATTTTAATTCCCTGTAAGCCAACCACACTCCCCCCCCTTTGAAATAAAGTAACTATTATTTTGAAACCATGCATTCTTTCTTAATTTAAAAAAAAAAGAGAGATAACGGACAAGGTAACCCGAGTGGGGTGAGGGAGGAGGGAAGGACAAGGCCACATGGCTTATTGTAGCCACACTAAAAATCAGACTGTTTTGAATGACAGCCCTCTGTTGCTTGGGCCATCCTCTGGAGTGGAGTGGCTGGGTGCCCAGAACCTCTGCCCTGCCGCGTTCTTGGGCATCTGGGTGAGGAGGCTATGGAACATGAGGAGGAGGGGAGGCGGTTGTACATGGATGCAGCGGGGTCTGTGCTCTTGTTGGCTTTCCTGCAGCTGCAACAGATGCTTCATCATATCTGTTTGCTCCCCCAACAGATGCTTCATCATGTCCATTTGGTCCCCCATTAGCCTCAGCATCGCATCCTTCCCCCACGCTTCACACTCACTTAATTCTTTCCTGGCCTCTACCACTGAATGCCTCCATGCATTAAGCTTTGCCCTATCAGTGCGGGAGGGCTGCATGAGCTCAGAAAACACATCATCGTGAGTGTGGTTTTTTTGCCTTCTAATCTGCGATAACCTCAGGGATGGAGATGATAGGGGGACTGCATGGTCACCTGTCCTGCTGAGTGCTGCTGAGTTCGCCATGCTGACCAAACAGGAAATGAAATTCAAAAGTTCCTGGGGCTTTTCCTGTGTACCTGGCTAGTGCATCAGAGTTCAAAGTGCTGTACAGAGCGGTCACAGTGGAGCACTCTGGGATAGCTCCTGGAGGCCAATACTGTCGATTTGTATCCGCACTACCCCAAATTCAACCCAGCAAGGTCGATTTTAGAGCTACTCCCCTCGTCGGGGAGGAGTACAGAAGTCGATTTTAAGAGCCCTCTAGGTCGATGGAATGGGGTTGGTTGTGTGGACTCAGTCATTTTTAAATTGACCTAACGTGGCTAAATTTGACCTAACCCCGTAGTATAGACCAGGCCTTAGGCTCCTAAGTAGAGCTGGCTGGGAAACCTAATTTCAGTTCTGTGAAAACTTTAGAGTTTTCGGAATTTTTTTAATCCTGACTCAGGACAAAAAGTTGTTCTCCAGAATTTTCACAGAACTGAAATCCTGCAACATTTCATTTTGGAAACACCAAAACCTGGTGTTTCTGAAACAAAATATGCTCCCAGGATTCCTGGGTGCCTCTTTGGCAGGCTGCAGGGAAGCTGGAGACCAATGAGGCCTTGGCAGTTGCAGAGTGAAATTGACGTGATTCTTATCAGTTTCACTGCTAAAAGAAAAGGAGTACTTGTGGCACCTTAGAGACTAACCAATTTATTTGAGCATAAGCTTTCGTGAGCTTACTGTAGCTCACGAAAGCTTACGCTCAAATAAATTGGTTAGTCTCTAAGGTACCACAAGTACTCCTTTTCTTTTTGCGAATACAGACTAACACGGCTGTTACTCTGAAAAGTTTCACTGCTGTCCATCACTGAATAACAGCGGTGAAACTGACCAGACCTTTTAACTTGACAAAAGTCTGGTCAGCTTCAGGGCTGCTATTCACTGAAGGGCAGCTATGGATCTAACAAAAATCATGTCAATTTCAGTCTGTGGTTTCCAGGGTCCCTGGCTTCATTGCAGCCCATATGGTGAACTGCTGGGACCTGGGAAGCCTTGGGTCCTTTCTAACATACTTGGTGGGTTGAAGCTGCAACCCTGGGAGTGACAGCTCTGAGGCTCCTGGCTGAGCTGGGTCTACCAGGGTCCCAGCTCCACTTTATCCTACCCGCAAGCCCCATCTGCTGAGAATCCAGGGATGAGATGACAGGGAACCTTCCTGGGTTCTATCAGAAGTTTGTCAAATTCAAACTGCTGCCTTGAAATATTTTGATTTCCATGTATCAGAAAATTATGACAAAAATATTTTGTTGGAATTTTTCTGACCAGCTTTTCTCCTAAGTCTGTCTTACTGACTTTCAGTGAGACTTGAGTTTCTAAGTGCTTTTAGAAAATGGGACTTAAGCTCCTGAATCACTTCGGCACTTTTGAAAATTTGACTCTAGATCTTCTCCCTGAAATCCAACCAGGGAGTGGATCTTCAGCATGCGAATCTCTACTCCCACAGGATGAGGGATGAGCCACATCAGTGGCACTGTCTCTTCTCTTCTACTCAAACTCTTAGAGAGTGCTACACCAGATCACGGTCTACAGTGGTAGAGAGGGGGAAGACTACACAGGTGATAGGAATGAGAAGGCAGGTTGCACATTCCCAGCAAGGATACTATAGTCTGATACAGTTATCTTTCCATTAAGCACCCTTCTGGTATCCTAAAGGCATCCAGGGTGAATGGAGTTCTCCAATAGCATTGTATTGCCAAGGAAGAGCTGGTGGGGGCCAGAGCTGATGTAGAGGTAAAGGATCTCCATGTGGATGGCCTCCTGCAGATCCCAGGAGATCTGTCATGTTCTTCGACAGCTCTGATTACCTTACCCAACACAGATTCAGACTTGAATGGGACAATATAGGGAAATCGACAGGAGCCAATCTTTGCAAAGACCTCCTTCCCCAACAGCTCTCTCCCATGGGTTTTACTACAGGTGGATAGGATCTGGCCTACAAAGATTCGTACTACATAAATTTCTATTTTAAGAAAAGATTGTAATTTGCTTTGTATTTGTAACGCCTTTTTTAAAGCTTAGAAACAAGATCTTCTCTACCCGCTTTTTCTGTGTGACAAACATTAACAGGCTAAGTTCTGTTCTTAGTTACACCAAAGAATTGAGGAGAGTTATTCCTAATTTACACCATTTTCCCGAGATGACCTAGTATGTCTTTTCCATCTCTATTTTCTGTCTGTGATTTCTTTTCACTACCTTAGAAGCACTGGAGATTTTGGAGAATTACACACTACTGTTTGGCAGAATTTAACTCAGTATCTCTTTTTGTTTTGCTTTTTAATGGGGTTCAAATTAACACAGCTTTCATTTATTACTGGTTTTGTATTATCCTTATCAATGTGTTCAATACAGCACTTAAAACATAGTTAGTGACTTAAGTTAAAAATGCCAATAAATATTTTATGCAATAATCAGGCAGAATTATACCATTTGGAATACCTGTGCCTAACTTAAAATAGCTGAATAACACCTGAGAGATTGTATGCAGTTTCTGGACAATGAGGGTGCTTGTAAAAACAAGACACACACACAAAAAAACCACTCAAAATTAATGATTCTGACACTTTTGTGTTAGAAGTTACTTTTATGGTTGAGACAAGTGTGGGGGTTTTTTTGTTTTTTGTTTGTTTGTTTTGCAACATCAGTGTATTATTTTATATGGTAGATATCTTGGAATCTATTTGATGCAAAGTTAAATCAGTAAGGGGCATGTTTCAGAAAGATACATGATATTTTTGCCAAATACTAAGTTATAGCATTTGATAAAATACGTTTTCTAAATCTATCACCCACTCAGAATTGTAATAATTTTTTTAAAATAACTAGTTTATTACTGTGTATTAAATATTATACTTAAAATTAATAATGTATTCCACTCCTTAGATTTGCTCACTGTAGAGGAATTAATGAAACCCATTAGAGCAGATTCATCTCATGCAAGAGGCTTTGATCTGGAGCTTGTAAGGTATTTGTTTTAGAAAATGCATGTTTTAACATCTTAATGTCCATGAATTATTTGTGAAAATCATCTTTCTGAATAACTAGGGTCATTTTTGAGCTAGGAATCTAGATTTTTATTGTGCTAGATAATTTAGTACTACTGGGTGTAGTTTGTGCTGATCTGTAAAGTGAATATGTATTCTGAGTTGGTCTGGCCACTTTTGAAAATAAGATCTATTTCCAGTAGACTTACTCCATTAGTAAACAGAGTTTAGAAGTATTGCAAGTAGCTAGTTCAAAAATGAACAGTCTTTTGACCTGGCAATGGAAATAACATTGCATTTGTGTGTCAATTTTAGAAAAAAAATTGTAAGCAAATTGCAAGTCTTGTTAAATGCACTTTTTCTTTTTTAGTCCGGTGAAACTAACAGACAGCAGAGCAGCTGAATTTGTCAGTCATTTGCCAATTAAAGAACACAAAAATGATGCAGTTCTGGAGAAGCAAAGTTTAGATTTTTTGTTTGATAAACATAGTAAAGAAGAAGAGAGTGTTTTTCTCCAGGCAACTGCAAAAGAAAGTAGTGAAGATAGTCATCAAAAAGGGACTGATAAAGAAGACCAGTTTGATAAAGAGCAGCTTGACCTTTTGAGACAAAAAATACAAGATTCTGCATTGTTGCATCAGGACAGCAAAATTAATAAGGTAAGCCATATTTAGCTATCTTTTATCTGTTTAAAAAAATAATTTTAAATCACATTTTGAAGATTATTTTTACAAACATATTTGCTAGAAATGTCTATCCATAATTTGGGGATTCCCAAGAAAACATTATTGCTATCTACTGATTAGGGTCATGACTCCAAAGCTGAATGCCAATTTCCAAGACGACCGAATAGGTCTTTTTCATCTCTACCCTGTTGTCCATTCAAGCTAATAGGCAGTTTTCCCTACTCGGTGTGATGTCGTCTTTTCACTACCTTAAAAGCACTGGAGATTTTTATAGAATTACACATTTTTCATTTGTTTGGGTTTGGATTATTCATTTTCAGCTCCATCAGGAATTTTATTCCTGTTTATTTAAGTATAACTCTTGTAACTGGCCCAGTATTCTGTTACTAGAATTATATTTAAATAAACAGGAATAGAACTGAAGTTACCTTCGGATTTTATTATAGTCTAATGTGGTTGTTACAAACTATACTTATTCTACACAGGCACATCAGTCCAGCTCCTGGAGGAACAAGGGATTGGATTCAGTGATTAATAAGCAAATAATGCACAAGAGCACTAGAAGTACAGCTCCTTTACATAAGAAGAAATCTCCCATTGGACCTCATATATTGGTTAGGAGTTCTGGATATGGTAAACCCACTTCACCCTTAAAACAACTTTCCACAACTACTGAAAAGAGAGCATCAAAAGAAGCTCTCAAAAAGCCAAGTTTGAAAGCCAAATCACCTCCAGATAAAGCAAGGCAAAAAGGTAAACTGATAGTTTTATACACATAATTTTATCTTAAATGAAGAGTTCAGAGGTTAATTTTTGTTTAATCCAGAGAGCTTTTGGTTTTGATGTTACACGCACAAAATAGTGTTAGATTTTATGTGACGTACTTTTTCCACTTCTTAAAGATGAGTCTTATAGCAGTGTTAATTTTTCCTGAAAGAATAAATCCATGTGAGATTCCCAGGATTCCTGCATGTTCCTGAGGGGTGGGCCTAGATGTCATATTTTCATATTGCAGTCAGATTGTATGATATTTACTGCATTGAACAAATGGATGCATTTTGATATCACTGACTCATGGATATCATAGTCAGTCCGAAAGTGAAATAAGAAAAATAAATGTAATCAGTTTATGCTTGAATAGGCCTACCCAGAACTCATTGTAGAAATGCTACAAAAAAAACGATTACATATTTTACATGTGGATTTCAAACCTTCCTTTACTGGGCTAGTCAAATCTTCCGTCGATTTTCACGACCTGCAAACTTTTAAGGAAAGTGCCTGCTCTTTTCAAAAACCATTGTTTTTTCATTAAAAAAACCTTTTTTATAAAAAAAACTAACACATTTTCAATTTCCTTATGAAAATTCAAAATTTTCCATAGGGAGGAAAAAACATTTTTTGACCAGCCTTTTACTCTAGTCATATGTAATTATACAAAGCCCGTGCTCCTCCACTACATTTATTTAACTATTGCTGACCAATTGAATAGAAAATAATTTTGCCTTCAAAAACACATGTATGTCTGTTATAGTTTCTACTCTAGTAAGTATAAGTATTCTCTGCAACTAAAAAATCTCCATTTCTGTTAAAATTCCTTTGGATAGTTCAACTTGTTGGAGTGATATTGTAACCTCTTTCAGTGTGGCCTGTCCTGTTCTTTATAAGCATTTTATCTTTATCCTCAGTTGTGCATTTTGGCACTTGTTAGAAAATACAAAGAAACAATTGCTTCTATTTCCCATTTATTTCCAGAATTAGTTTTTTCCTTAATGCCCATAATGTGACATTGAGGTTGCCCACTAAGAAAAAACCTGAATTCTCTGCTTCCAAGTGGCTTGTACAGCAGAGACTGAAGTACAAATAAAGACAGAATTTCAGAATTTGGTTCATTTGAACTTTGTAAAATTCCTGATCAGTTTTGGCATCTTGTGGGCACTATTTGTTATTTCTGAGGCACTACAGGCATCCACTTTGTGGATGCTCTCACATTCTCGGCACATTCGATAGCAACTAATGTGGTCTCCAGGAAGCACATGGAGCACACTGTAGGGTAAAACAGCTCATGTCTGTGTTCCCTTATTTTGAGAGGCCGACAGTTTAGGGAGCTTCTGAATAAAATGGTGACAGAGGTGGTTGGTAAGGAAAGGTATATTTATCTTCATTAAAATTTCCAGGAAAAATACCTCAGGTAGTCCTAGAAGCAAACAACTATTTCACAACCAACAGTAGCAGAGCTAAAACCTGAAAGAGACCAGCTCTTCAGAAGAGCAAAAGGCATCTGATTTGCAACATGGTCATTTACCAATATATTTTCCTGCACTATATGTAGAAACTCCTGTCATCAGCTCAGGCTTTTTTTTGGCAGGAGTGTATGTAGTCTCTCTAGTATTTCAGTAGTTACAGAAAACCCCCATGTTCTAGGCTGCCAAGCTATAAATTGTTGAATTTATACCCTAGGATGAATTTCACTGTTTATGTCCCAGGGTCAAGTTAGAAAGGCAAGGTGGGTGAGATGATATCTTTTATTGGGCCAACTTCTGTTGGTGAGAGAGACAAGCTTTTGAGCCCACACAGAGATGTAATGAAAGAGAGTTCCTCACTCAGCTTGTCTCTTTGATATCTGGGGACCAACATGGCTACACCAGCACTGCATACACCAATGTCATGTTGGCTGTTACGAATAGATGCTGAGTTTCTCAATTAAACCGTGTGTGGGGAGGGTTGTTTTGCTACAGGGTCTATTTCTAAGGTTGGTGGTGTTTCTGCTGTGACTGGTATTATGTAGTATCTTCACATATATGTGGGTTGCTTGGTTCTTTTTAAAGAAAGTTCACAAAACTTCCGATGAAGTGAGCTGTAGCTCACGAAAGCTTATGCTCAAATAAATGTGTTAATCTCTAAGGTGCCACAAGTACTCCTTTTCTTTTTGCGAATACAGACTAAGACGGCTGCTACTCTGAAACCTGAGCTAGCTTATTTGCTCTCCAATTAATGGATAATTATCCTGGTCTTTTGGTCTGCAGGGCATTCTGGTTATTACATTATACTTTTCATTGTTCTTTAAGTATAAATAAAAATTTTATAAAGGAAATGATGGCTACTCCATCTCCAGTAACATTGCACATAATTTCTTGTGGATGCTCTTGAATTAGCTGAAAAGCTTAACTATGGTGTGCTTGAATTGTGAGCCAGAAGCTTGAGGCTTAGCACTGGTGGATCATATGAATATACTTGACTTTTTGAGAGCGTATACATACATTATGTGTTGTTAACAAGTAGAAAATAAACATTTTCATTGGTTTTATAGCACAGTGCCTTCACAGTCTGTCACTCACTGAATTTTGTTCTGTTCTGCTTTTTCCTCTCAAAATGAAGAAACGTTATTTACTACTAGGATAATAAGATCTGCAATAAATGAATCAGCTTCTAAAAAGGTCAGCAATATGGTTACGTCTGGCCAGTCAGTCATTAATGCCCTTGGACTGCAGATGAAGGAAATGGATTCTTGTGTGCAGACTCAAAAAGTAAGTGTTGTATTTTAAGTTATTACTGCTCAAAACTGGAACACCCGTGATGAAGAATTTGCATACCAGTTTTGTTAAAGCTTTTTGTAATACCTTTTATAACAGGATCAATAAATGCTGAAACTTGGCATTAAGAGTTTGCTTTAATCAGATGTTGATGTTCTTCTAAAAGATATTGCTAAAGTCATATTGCCACTTTAGGTTCCCAGATCAGTCTGTTTTGGTAGTTTTATGTCAATGTTGTTGTGAAAATGATATACATTATCTAATTTCTAAACATTAATATTTCAGTACCAAACAGGTTTAATTTAAATAAAACTTTCAAATAAAACTATTATACTTAGCATGTAAGTTAGTACCTGTATTTGTCTGTCTTTGTATTAGTACTGCATATTGTGCTTCAGCATATAATAGTATGTCAACAGAAAAATGACTTGGCTAACATGGCAAAGAGTTTTTCGCCTCTTTTATTCAGGCAGGCAGTGGGCAGCTAATAAGAAAGCAAGATTTATTTATTTATTTTTGCCTTACAAGAAATTTTATGCATTTATTGGTATTTATCTCTGGATTCTTCCTGCTTTTCTGTAAGCAAGACATGGAGTAAGGCAGCTCAGGTAGCTGTGTGTGGTCGCTACCATTTTTTTGAACCTTCTATTCAGCAACCTTTTCAAGATGAATAAAGGCTCATAAGAGCCCAAAGGAAATCTTGAAAGCAAAGAGAAGAGCATAGGATGTTGCATTACCTGTCAGAGTGCTGCTCTTCCTTCTTCCCTGGCACCTCTATGCATACTGGGAGGATGAGGCAGCTTCCAATGAGTATATGGGAAGCTAGACTTAGAGCCACAACAAACAAACATTTTTAAAATATTGGCAAAAATAAATTTAAAGTGCATTTATTTTCTGAAAAGTGACTAAAAATGTCATTGTGGGGCTTCATGTTTTCATCTTGGTGATTTCCGTATTAACTTTGTTCAGTTTACATGTAAACCTTCTATTTTTATATATATATATATATAATATAGCCAGTTTTGCAGAGGTTCTGAAATTTGTGTTCACTCTTCCTTGGGAATAACTGTCAATTCAAGTGATTGCACATATCCATTCCACACTAAGTGTGGGCACACCCAGTGAACTGGAAAGAGAGATTTTTCACATAGCAGTACCGATGAGGACTGCTTGTGTGCCTTGCATCTATTTGTAATCCCAGCCAAGAGTATATAGGGTGGAGACACTCTGATTCCCCTTTAGTTCCTTCTCACTGCCTGTGTCCTGGGACTTGAACCTAGTATTACTTCTAATGGCCCACCTTGTGAGTCACTGGTTGCATTCTCCTGATTACATCACTTTCAGTCAAAGTGGCTTTCCTTGTGGCTACCATGTTGGCCAGGAGATTGGGGGATCTGCAGGCCCTCAGAGTAGGGCCTTCTACTTTGTCCTTAATTTAAAAAATTAAAAGTCACTACCAGGCCTCACCCCAAGTTTTTTAAAGATGATCTTGGACTTTCACCTTAACCAAACAATTTACTTACCAATTTTCTTCACTGAGCCACATAGTCACAAGATGAATAGAGGCTCCACACGTTAGGCATGCATAGAGCCCTTGCCTGCTGCTTCAACAGAACTAAGCCATTCTGTGCATCCCTCAGCTGTTTGTCTCCTTTGCGGACAGAATTAAGAAGCTGGCAGTTTCCTTGAAAAGAATTTCAAATTAGAGCACATCATGCATATCAGTGTGTTATGAGATTGCTGAGACCACTGCTCCTTCAAAGATTTCTGCATATTCCTCAGGAGTTCAAGCGACTTCAACAGCATTTTGGGAAAATATCCCAATTTCTGACACATGCACGTTTCTTTACCAAGTATTATGCTATTGCTGCAGCTTCTAGGGATGATACAAGCTTGGGAAGGCAGTTTCTACAGTCCCTTTTCAGGTAGAATCTGAGCTCTGCCTCCATTTCAAACTGCTTGGGAGTCACCTAGCGTGGAATGGACATGTGCAAAAACCTGAAGGAAAAACAGTGACTTATCTGTTCTGTTTTTTTCGAGATGTCCATTCCAAAACCCCACCCTCCTTCCCCTCTGCTTCAGAGTCTACCTTGTTATGGATTCAAATGCAAAGGAACTGAAAAGGGCCAGAGTGGCTCCAAGTTTTGTGTCCTGAGCCAGGAGTACATGCAGGCACAGGCACTACCTCAATGGATACCACTAGGGAAAAAAATCCCTGGCTTCAGTGCACTTGGCACACATGCCTCACATGGAATGGACATGTGCAATCATTTGAAGAGCAACAGTTACAGAATAGGTAAGTAGAATCGAACTGATTCGCTCTTAGCAGTATTAGCTCTTTAGTGCTAAGGAGAGTAAAAGTAGTTAGAAATTCATTTTTATCTCTAAAGTAAGATTATAGGATTTGTCACACATACAAGGAAAAGCTCTTTGAAGTTGGTGCCATTTTTTACCAGAAGCATAGTATAAATATTATTTTTAAATGACATTTTAACATGACTTGCTTTAAAAAAACCTAAAGACAATAATTTTGTAACTTTTATTGTATGTTTTACCTGTGAAGATCCTTCCCAACTCTTTTCTCCTGCACCCCGATATCTGCTGATATTGGGCACTTAATCTTGCTTAACTGTATTAACACTCTTTTTATATCTTCAGAGTGCTCAGTGAAATAGTTCACAGAAAGATGATGTGGTATTGGCTAACCTTAAATCTTGAATACATCTTATTGAAATGAAATGGAAATGGAAATGAAAATGATCAATGATCTCAATGCAGTGTTTCTCTGGTAATGTTTCTTCACCAGGATTCCTCACTTTTCCCTGTCAAAAACAGTGAGAGAGAGCTTTATTTGCTAAAAAGAGTCAAGGAAGCAGAGGAAACGTTGAAAGCGGCACAAGATTTAATTCAGCAGCTAAAAGACTCATTTTCACAGAAAGAGAAGGAAATGGAGAATAAGGTGGTAGAAATGAAAATGCAACATGATAAAGAGCTTTTACAGCTGAGTCAAGAAAACTATGTGCTTCAGACCAAGGTGCTGTACCACCTCCACCACAGACAAAGGGAAAGACTTGCTTCTGAAAACAACACTCAGTATTTCTTAGTTCAGTCATTCCTGCTCTGAATCAATTAACAGGAAATAAACGGGGAGGGTGGGTGCAAGGTGTACACTCACGCTATTGCTGTTCCATCTGAAACCAATCATAAAGTTGTTTGTTTTTTCCAGAGGGTAAACTGAGTTATGCTCTTCACTCACTCCTTATGGCTACCATGTTAGCCAGGAGGATGGGGGAACTGCAGGCCCTCAGAGTAGGGCCTCCTACATGTTTTTTTTTATTTTGTTGTTTTTTAAATAAGGACAAAGTTTCTACCAGGTCTCACCCCAAGTTTTTTAAAGATGGTCTTGGACTTTCACCTCAACCAATTTACTTACCAATTTTCTTCACTAAGCCACATAGTCACAAGATGAGTGGAGGCTACTACTTAGAAGCTTTGCTACTTAGGGGTTGTCTGATTCCTCTCTGGATACACGTATGCCGCATGCTTCTTTTGGCAGCATGTAGAGTACATATCCGCATAGCCCCCCTAGCGTGGGTATAAATAACAGCGTAGCTGGTGAGGCCTGGCTTAGACAAGTAAAGACATCTGAAGAGTGTGTGTATGTATGTGAATACATACTCTACCCACTCTACTTGCCTGAGCTGTCTCTGCCTGTCTACACTGTTGTTTTTAACGCCTCCAGTGGGGAAGAATTCTGACCATGAGGAGGCAGCAGGGAAAGGCTGTGCAAGCTGTCTGCTGCTGGAGTCATTCCCTGCTGCAGGGAAAAGCTCTGACAGTGGAGAGGCTTTGCCTTTCCCCCTGCTAGAGCCGTTCCTTGCCTCAGGAAAAGACTCTGGCAATGGGGAAAGGCTAGGGCTTGGGGTGGGGGAGAGGGAAAGGTTCAGCCTTTGCCTCTCCACTCCCTCCCCCACAGCAAAACTATTCCTGACTTCAGTGAAAGCCTCTGGCAGCAGGAAGCTGCTGAAGCCTTTCCCCACTACCTCTCCTCTGCCAGAGCATTTCACTGATATCTATGGCTACATGCTGCAGTGTGGATGCAGTGTGCTTTTAACTGCAGCATATGGCGGCAAGTAGTATACATATAGCTGCCACCAGTGGTGTACAGTGTATACGTATCCTGTGTTACACATTCCAGGGCAGCATTCAGATTATAAATCCTTACACTATAACTATAAATAAATGTTTAATATAATGTCAGTTTCTGGTAAAATAAAAGCAGAATTATATACACCTCCTGATGTTTTTTCTATAAAACTATGCTTAAGGCTTGGCTTTCGGGGAAAGTTACCACCAGAACTTTACCAATTCAAGTATACTGCTACAGTTATACCACATGAACACTCTTAATAAGAGTGTCCACATGGGGAGTTAGTGGTATAGTTCTGCTGGTAAGTTTCCCCATGTAGACAAGCCCTTATACTGAACAGGGCCTATTGTGCATATTACTACAATCTTGCATGTGCTTCACTTTTTCAGATAATGCTTCTATGACACCAGTATTTTTGAAGGCTCAGAGTACTCTGTTTCCGTGTGTGTGTGTTTTAATAAAAAGGAAAATAGATGCCATCTAACTTAGTGCAAAGCTTTCTCCAGAGAACTTTGTCTAACAATTGTTTTATTGACATTTTGTGTGCTTTGTATATTTTGAAAGGTAAATAGTATGGAAGAGCTGAGCAAAGAAAAGAAATGGCTTCACCTTGGGGCAACAGAGGCTGTCACCGAAGAAAAGTTAAAGCAAATCCAAAAGGAAATTCAAGATCAAGAGAACCTTCTTCACGGTTATCAGCAGGTAGAGTGATATTTTAATGTAGTGGTGTGAACTCTGATTAGCTGTAAAAACAAAAAGATCAGATAAACTATTTGTTGTTTTTGTAACATTAGGGTGGGATTTTCTAAAGCACATAAGGAAGTTAGGCTCCCATCTGCCATGGTCATTGTATCCATAGTTGAGGATAAGTGCTTCTGCGCTTCTCCACATACAAGATGCATCTGTGTTTAACTTAAAAACACTTAGTTGAATTGTTACCAAATAAAATTTTCTGGGGTTTCCTTTACTTCTTCAAAATTTCAAAAGTTGTCTTACTTGGGCCTTTTGTAAATGAAAACCTATGAATTATTAAACTCATTCTTCTGAGAATGAAACTTTCCTAGTTGAAATCCTTGACTAGTTGCTGCTATTCTACTTAAGGGAGATATCTTTTTCTAAAAAGCAGTAGAGGTGTAGCTCTGAAGGGCATGAATAAATTACACACATTTCAAAAAAGCGTATATCTCTCTAGTTTTGAGTAAGCTCTTCCCAAGTTGTATAGTGTTACCTGACATTAAAAGAATACGACCTGTGAGCTGAAAACTTTAACAAATAAAATACAGTTTGGCTAATAAAGAATCAATATTTCTGTCTCCAAAACACGTGGAAAACTAGTTTTCCCAAGAAAAACTAGGCTTGTGGAGGTAAGCTTGGCTCTGTTAGCATGCATCTGCATCATCTCTCCATCTTCTTCTCAGCCCAGAGGTACAACTTGTGTCTTTGACTGCACTGGTAGAGAAGTAGAAAACTTAGAGAACAGAGCTTGAAACTTTTGTTCTGGGATTGGGTATGACTCAGAACTAGGGCTGTTAAGCGGTTAAAAAAATTAATCATGATTAATCACTCTGTTAACAGTAATAGAATACTATTTATTTAAATATTTTTGGATGTTTTCTACATTTTCAAATATATTGATTTCAGTTACAACACAGAATACAAAATGTACAGTGCTCTCTTTATATTTATTTTTGATTACAAATATTGTAATCTGTAAAAAAACAAAAGAAATAGTATTTTTCAGTTCACCTCATACAAGTACTGTAGTGCAATCTCTTTATCATGAAAGTGCAACTTACAAATGTAGATTTTATTTTTTGTTACATAACTGCATTCAAAAACAAAACAATGTAAAATTTTAGACCCTACAAGTCCACTTAGTCCTATTTGTTGTTCAGACAATTGTTCAGACATCCAAGTTTGTTTACATTTGTAGGAGATTATGCTGCCTACTTCTTGTTTGTTATGTCACGTGAAAGTGAGAACAGGCTTTCGCATGACACTGTTGTAGCTGGTGTCATAAGATATTTATGTGCCAGATGCGTTAAAGATTCCTGTGTCCCTTCATGCTTCAACCACCATTCCAGAGGACATGCGTCCATGCTGATGACGGGTTCTGCTTGGTAATGATCCAGAGCAGTGCGGACCAGCGCATGTTCATTTTCATCATCTGAGTCAGATGCCACCAACAGAAGGTTGATTTTCTTTTTTGGTGGTTTGGGTTGTGTAGTTTCCACATCACTGTGTTGCTCTTTTAGGACTTCTGAAAGTATGCTCTCAGATTTTGTAAGGCACTTCAGATTCTTAAACCTTGGGTCGAGTGCTGTAGCTGTCTTTAGAAGTCTCACATTGGTACCTTCTTTGCCTTTTGTCAAATCTGTAGTGACAGTGTTCTTAAAACGAACAGCATATGCTGGGTCATTATCCAGGACTGCTATAAAAAGAAATATTTGGCAGAATGTGGGTAAAACAGAGCAGGAGATGTGCAATTCTCTCCGAAGGAGTTCAATTACAAATTTAATTAACTCATTTTTTAATGAGTGTTATCAGCATGGATGCTCAATACAATCCAAGGTAAATGTGTACTAAATTTAGTTTAGCATGCTGTATAAAAAAGTATTTGATATTCAGACGTGCTCTAAAAACAAATTATTATAAACATCAAAGTCTCATCCAACATAAATATGTTTGCCTATGTGTGAGTATTCAGTGATTACAATTATATGACCTATTATTGTCTATTATTTTTTATAAATTACTGTCATTTATACTTAGTCGTGTTCTATGAATGAGGTAATAGAGTATTTGCTTTATGAAATCTAAGTATTAAGAATGTGATAGAAGCAAAGTACACATGAAGATTACAGTAAAAATGCTGTTGAGCCAGATAAAATTATTATTAATAAATGAATGCGGGTTAAGTTTGTTTTTTTTGTCTTAGGAAAATGAAAGGTTATACAAGCAAATGAAAGAACTCCAGATACAAAACAAGAAAAATGAGGAACGGATGTTTAAGGAAAATCAACATTTAAAATCTGAGTTAGCGTCCTTAAGGTGAGTACGTTTAAACGTCTAGCCTTTAAAGACACGTAAATTCAGAGTTAGTTTGAAGGCTTGTGTGCTAGTCTGCACTAGTGGGATATACATTTGTCTTCACTAGTATTTTGTGCACTAACTGGCCCATGTGGACCTTGCAGTTGTGCACTTAAAATTCCCTACTGTGCATTAACATAATACTGTCTGAAACGGGACAACATTAACATGCACGAGGGAACTTCTAGTGCACACCAGGGTCCACACAGGCCAGTTAGTCTGCACTAGCTTATCACAGACTAACTCACCATGTGGACAAGCCTTCCGTAAGCAGAACCATAAGAGCAGAACTAACAAGCCTGTCAGATATCCTGTTGTTTGGTTTGTTTTGTCATAGATGGTGATAGGTGACTGGTGAGCTCCTATTCCATTGAAATTGGGAGGGGTGGAAGAAATGTCCACATTTAGTTCTTAGCCTTCCCTTTTCTGTTAGAGACCTATTGGAGTAAATAGGGCTTGTAGCTTAGATGGTTGTATTCTAAATCTCAAGATTGAATGTTTGTTCATACACAGAATGGGCCACAGAATTAAATGAAGGCCTGGGCGAGAGCATGCCTTTTGGTAGTATAATTTTATCTGCCATGTTAAAATGTTTGGTTATTATTATACATAAGTATTCTCATAAGATGAAATTCACCAAGCAGCTCAGGTCACGGAAGACCCCAGTACAGAGGAATCACCATGCTGAGGCTGTGAGTGACTGAGCAGTGGTTATATAGGGGGAATCTCCCCCTCTGTAAAACTGGGATCTGTGTCTGTAACAGCATAGAGGGTGAGCAAACATGCAAATCCAGTATTTACAAATCTTTGTATAGGAGCTCACAGCTGAGCTTAATTCGTGGGGAGTAGATTCTATCCCCAGACTTGCATGTGGTTTTCCTAAGCAAAGGTTGCTTATTTGGAGTTTATGGGTCCTTCTACGCTGCCAAAAAAATCCACGTCAGCAAGTCTACGAGTCCAGGTCTACAGACATGGGTTCATGCTGCAGCGGTACCAATAACTGTGTAGGCATTCATGCTTCAGTTGGAGCTCAGGCTCTGAAACTTGGGAGGAGGGGTGGATTTCAGAACCTGAGCTCCAACCCAGGTGGGAACATCTATATGGCTTTATTTAGTATGAGCCCAAGTCTGTAGACCTGGGCTCTGAGACTCTCCACTGCAGTGGTGTTTTGTTTTGTTTTTTTAATTGCAATGTAGACATAGTGGCTTGTGCAGGAAAGGGGGTAGATATCACCTTTACTGATTTTGATCAAATAATGACTTGTTGTCTTCTTTTGTTTTATCTAAAATCTTTGCAATTATCATTGTGACTGGTGCCTGGGATGGGCCACACTGAGAATGCCACAGTCAGGGCAGACTGCAAAAAATAGGCCAGACGGTCCCCCCAAAACTAGTGGTTTATTCTATAGTTAGATTCACCAAGCCAGTAACAAAAGAACTTCTGCAGTTCCACACCTAATTATCCAGAAGCCAAACATAGTCCCCTTTAGGCATTCCAGCCCTTGGCTCCCATCCAGTCAATCCAATCTAATATAGTGAGAGGTTATTGAAACCCCATTTCACCATATGTGAAGTTCTTCCTAATCCCAATGGATGAGAGACATATCCCAGGTCAGTATGAATCTCAGATCTTACCCAAATATCATGCTGTCGCCAATCCTTAGTAAACTAACTAAAGGCTTATTAATAAAAGAAAAGAGAGTTATAAATAGTTAATAAATCATATACATACAAATGATTGCCAAGTCCTTATATCAGGTTTTCAGCAGTGATGGAATAGACTGCTGGCATGTAAAGTCTCTCTCTGGTAACTCCCAAAAGATTGGAAGGTCCTCAGTCCATAGTTCAAAATGCTCCTTTTAGTTGTAAATCCACAGTCCAGAGAATTAAAGCAGGAAAGAGGCAACACAGGGATATATCAGAGGTCTTTTATTTGTTTTGCCATGTGCATGGAAGTCCCAAACAAAGCCCACAGCACCTGTATGTTGAAAGTTACTGGTCCAAGATGCAGCCCAGGATCATATGAGCATATCACATGCCCTTAACCTTTTTTACTTAAAGGCCGGGGGGGTGGCGGCCATTGACTCCTTGCCATCTGAGGCATCCTCCAGAAGAGCCATCTGGACAGGATGAGTTTCTTCAATAGTCCATTGTAAGAGCGGAGTGTCCTTGCGAGGCCATCACACACAGCTGTCTAGCCCTAATGTAAATTCTATCTGAGGGGTGTCACCAAGGAATACAACACCTGTGTAAGACATAAGTACATAGCCAATCTTCATAACTTCAGATACAATAATGATACATGCATCTAAACAAGATAATCATACTTAGCAAATCTTAACTTTTCCATTGACATTTGACAACAGTGATACAATGATACATCTTTCTTATACACAGCATCACAATCATCAAGTTAGCATTTATGAAGATGGATGGATTGGTGTCTGATATCCCAGGAGTAATTTTGGGCTTTGTTTTACTTATGTATTTCAGTGCTTATTCTTTTTTTAATGATTTAAAAGAAATATTTGCCAGAATTTGTAGACATGATCCTTTCATAGGGAAACCACTGAATGTGTTAATGAAGCAGAAAGCTACGTAAGATCACCAAACTGCATAATGTTCTCTTTTGTCATTGTTACATTAGAGAACAGATGGATAAAAATAACTTCCTGTCACAGTTAGAGCAGGATTCTAAACCAACAAGAAACCAGAGTTTCACAGAACTGATTTCAGAACTTCGAGTAGCCCAGGTAAGTGGATTTTGTGTTCCAGAATTGTATACCTGTTTAAATATTAATCTCTCCATGTAGAATAAATATATCCATTGATACCATAGACTTATTGTGTAAAGTAAAATTGGAAATTTTGTAAAAAGAAAAGGAGTACTTGTGGCACCTTAGAGACTAACCAATTTATTTGAGCATCAGCTTTCGTGAGCTACAGCTCACTTCATCGGATGCATACTGTGGAAACTGCAGAAGACATTATATACACAGAGACCATGAAACAATACCTCCTCCCACCCCACTCTCCTACCAGCAGGAGAGAGGGGTGGAGGAGGTATTGTTTCATGGTCTCTGTGTATATAATGTCTTCTGCAGTTTCCACAGTATGCATCCGATGAAGTGAGCTGTAGCTCACGAAAGCTTATGCTCAAATAAATTGGTTAGTCTCTAAGGTGCCACAAGTACTCCTTTTCTTTTTGCTAATACAGACTAACACGGCTGTTACTCTGAAATCTGGAAATTTTGTAGCATATTTCCTTATGCTAAAATAATGTACCATTTTATAGTCTTTATTAAAAACCTGTCTTGCTTTAATACTTGAAAATAGCATGAATGAATAATCAATTGAACGCACAAAACTAGCCTCCAAAGATGCCTTGAGCCATTATCTCTGTGGGTGCTTCAGTGGTTATCCTGAAATGTTCTGTGAGAATGATGGCAGCCAGCAAGGTGGTATGCAGACATTTACAAATGCACATTTTGTTGAGACACCGATAAAGAATACATGCTAGTCTCAGGCAAGTTTAGTGTTTAAGGAGTGTTTTTCAGTTAGGTTCTAGATGATAGCTGGAGGGTGGGTGCCTTTGCCAGTTCAGAGTTTTGAACTGTTTCTGTATTCTGCAAGGGAAGATTTTGCTCTTGTGATAGACAGCCAAAGATGTCATTCCTGAGAAGATAAATTTACAGATACAGGATACCCTCTGGATTTTGCAAAACCCTATTATTTGAACCTTTGCTTTATCCCTTCCTTGTCCACCAATAGAGCAGAGACCTGGCCAGAAGAGAGACCATCCTTCTACTAAACTCCTGCAGCAGCGCAGGAAGCCCTCTGTAGTCCTGCTGTCATGGGAGTGGGGCCATGACAGCAGAGCTGCAGAGGGCTCCCTGTACAGCCAAAGGACAGCTGTGGTCCTGACAGGGCAGAGCCTAGTTCCAGCTGGGGTTCCCTGCTGTGCTCTCCCAGGACTACTATGCCCCTCTTCTCCTCTGCCCCGGGGCATCTTGTGCCTGCAATAATCAAGAAGGAGCAGCACAGGGAGCCCTCTGCAGCCCTGCTGTCATGGGAGGGAGTGAGCAAGGCTCCCTGCTCTCTCGATTATCCAAACTCCCCATTATCTGAATAAAATCCATGTCTCCCATGCTATTCGTATAATCGGCAGTATACTGGAATGAGGGCAGATCTCCCATTTTAAATATGGAGAAGCTGAGGCAGGAAGATTGTCACTTTCTCAAAGCAAAGGAGAGGGAACAAGTCTCTCTGTTGGGTGGTCAGAGTGTGAGGTCACATCGCACTCAAAGGGAAAGACCTGGCATCTTGGAAGAAAACCAGTAGGTTGTAGAAAGAACTATATCCAGCCAGCAAGTGTTCATAGATCTCACAAAGAGGCATGTGGATTTCTGAGAAACCTTGCATAATGACAGGTTTCAGAGTAACAGCCGTGTTAGTCTGTATTCGCAAAAAGAAAAGGAGTACTTGTGGCACCTTAGAGACTAACCAATTTATTTGAGCATGAGCTTTCGTGAGCTACAGCTCACTTCATCGGATGCATACCGTGGAAACTGCAGAAGACATTATATACACAGAGACCATGAAACAATACCTCCTCCCACCCCACTCTCCTGCTGGTAATAGCTTATCTAAAGTGATCATCAATTTGGGCCATTTCCAGCACAAATCCAGGTTTTCTCACCCTCCGTCCCCCCACATACAAACTCACTCTCCTGCTGGTAATAGCCCATCCAAAGTGACCACTCTCTTCCAAATGTGTATGATAATCAAGGTGGGCCATTTCCTGCACAAATCCAGGTTCTCTCACCCCCCTCTAAAAACCACACACACAAACTTACTCTCCTGCTGGGAATAGCCTATCCAAAGTGACCACTCTCCCTACAATGTGCATGATAATCAAGGTGGGCCATTTCCAGCACAAATCCAGGTTTTCTCACCCCCCCACCCCCATACACACACAAACTCACTCTCCTGCTGGTAATAGCCTATCCAAAGTGACCACTCTCCTTACAACGTGCATGATAATCAAGGTGGGCCATTTCCAGCACAAATACAGGTTTTTTCACCCCCCCCCCCCCACCTTCCCAAAAAACACACACACACAAACTCACTCTCCTGCTGGTAATAGCTTATCCAAAGTGACCACTCTCCCTACAATGTGCATGATAATCAAGGTGGGCCATTTCCAGCACAAATCCAGGTTTTCTCACCCCCCCCCCCCCCACACACACACAAACTCACTCTCCTACTGGCAATAGCTCATCCAAACTGACCACTCTCCCCGCAATGTGCATGACAATCAAGGTGGGCCATTTCCAGCATAAATCCAAGTTTAACCAGAACGTCGGGGGGGGGGGGTAGGAAAAAAACAAGGGGAAATAGGCTACCTTGCATAATGACTTAGCCAGTCCCAGTCTCTGTTTAAGCCTAAATTAATAGTATCCAATTTGCAAATGAATTCCAATTCAGCAGTTTCTCGCTGGAGTCTGGATTTGAAGTTTTTTTGTTGTAAGATAGCGACCTTCATGTCTGTGATTGCGTGACCAGAGAGATTGAAGTGTTCTCCGACTGGTTTATGGAGAGTGGGGTGGGAGGAGGTATTGTTTCATGGTCTCTGTGTATATAATGTCTTCTGCAGTTTCCACAGTATGCATCCGATGAAGTGAGCTGTAGCTCATGAAAGCTCATGCTCAAATAAATTGGTTAGTCTCTAAGGTGCCACAAGTACTCCTTTTTCTTTCTGAGAAACCATCCTTTTCATTCGTTTCCCTTTGGACTTGGGAAAGCAGGAGACCTAGAAGCAAATTGTTGGTTTGAAGGGTCTCCAAGAAGGCATAGCCGGAGTAAGGCTAAAGGTTAGTGCTCACTGATGCAAATGAACTAGACTGAAGTTTGGGAATGGGTTTATGTTCTTGATATATGTAAACTCATATTTTCTGCCATTTTGCCGAGACTAAAAAAAGTTTCTTCTTTAACTGTGGTCTACTTACAGACTGAATCTGGATTGTTTGGCTTCTAAGACTGATCTAATAAGAGCCTGTTATAAGAGACCTCAGATTCAGCCTCTATTGCGTGACTAACCTCATATAGTCTTCCTGCACTGTATCGTAGAAAGGATACTATCCAACATAGACAATCACATCAGCTGCTAAGGGACCAGTGCAGCAGCTGTGATTCATCTTATGATGGAAAAACACCAGTTACTTTTTTTTTGTAGAAAACGTATGTTCTGTTGGTTTATTTTTCTTTACATGTTTTCTGTGAATATTAAGAAGGAAGAAGCCAAATTGCTGGAAGAGATAAAACGGCTTAAGCAAGACAAACAAGCTCTTGAAGTAGATTTGGGACAAATGAGGAGAGAGAGAGATTTGGCAAGAGCCCAAATTGATTCTACTTCAGGTAAAGTACTCATTTGTGGAGGCTCTCATTCCAGTTAATAATTGGATAATTGCTCTTTACCTGTGTTTCACTAAATAAATGTATATAACACTTAATTATTTGTAATACAGAAGGGCTTAAATAAATGTGATATAAAGGCTTTTGAAATGCTCTTATATTTGAAAACTTAATTTGAGTCGCACCTTTAAATTTTAGTAAAGAAAAAGTAGTGGCAAAGTGCCTGAAATATATCTGAGAAAGCTTTGTTGCAGATTTCTAAGAGGAGTATATTAAATCAAGTATTTTTGCCTTCTAGGTGAAAAATCTTATGAGATAAAGATTATAGAAGAATCATACAAACAGGAAATCAGTCTTTTGAAAAAGAGACTTCAATGGTATGCAGAAAATCAGGAGCTTTTGGACAGAGATGCAAGTCGTCTTAAAGATGCAAAAGAAGAAATTGAGAAATTGAAACTACAGGTGATCACAACAGTTCAAGGTTTATTTTTGTGAATTAGTATTTATAGAAATAGTGTCCATAGAATACAACTTGGTTTTTCAGTATATGTTATCTATCATATTCTAAGTGCAGTATTGGAATACGTCAAAATCTTTTATTTAAATACTGAGGGCCTGATATGGAGAATGTACATTTATTATGTGTGAAATGGAGGATTTATATGTATGAGAGCTTAAAACTGTTTTTATTTGCATTTGACACTTCAATGGCATTTTTGGAAATAATTCTAAATTAATAGTTCTTTAGGCCATGCAAATCTATTGACTAAGACTACCAGATAGGAGTTACGTTATTATACTAACATTTGAAAAACATACCATACTGTAGTGGTTAAAGCAGTGTTACCCAAAGTGCGTGGCATGCATGCCTCAGAGGCTGAAGCTGTAGGGGACATGGACAGGCTTCTCAATCATTCTCCAGAGTCAGAGGAAGCTTTATTTTCTTGAAGGAAAAGTCTCTACCTGTAATGGTTGAAAAGAAAACCTTTCAAAACATGAAACAAGTAAAACCAATGCAGAGAGCCTGAAGCAATATCTGTGAGTGTGAACTGCCCCATTTATATCAATGGATGCTAAGTCAGATGCCAGTGATACTATTTCCCTGCTCATGAATGCATGTAGAAAACAGAGGAAGTATTGTATTATAAACATCCTAAAGTGGGGGAGGAGGTTGCAAAGTAAGATATATGTAGGCCTTTAACAACACTTGGTAGGTGGGGAGGAGCTGTCATTGGTTTCATTTTCCTCAAAGTAGGCTCATTTTCAAACATTTGGGAAACACGGTAAGATTGCTCTCATTTGGGTGAACAGTTTTGTGCATCAAAGGTTAAACTTTACACCGAAGCATTATTATTACCCACGTTTTTAAAATAACATCCACCATTGATGCAGTAGATAATGGGAATGTGTGTTCATTTAACGGTCCAATATTTCTCTAGCAATGCATTGGAATATTAATATTCGCTGGAAGCTCCAGATATTAGACTTGAACCTTGATGGCCAAATTTTCTCCTGTGACAGAGCTTTTCTTGGTGATGGGAAGAAAGGGGCGCGTCTGGTTCAGATTCCCTGAACCTCAGAGCCAGCCCATCTTAGACATAATTTAGAACTGCTGCTGGGCATCTCTAAATTGCATCACTGAATGCAAAGCTGTGAATGCTTAAATTGTGCCCTTAACTGATCATACGTCAGTGGAAGACATCATAACTTAGCTCTACCATACCACCTCCCCATACCACCGCCTCCCCCGCATGTCAAGAGAGTGGGGGGGAAGAGGCTCAGGGCACAGACCTGGCAAAAATTTGCTCCCAGGGAGTTCCCTTCATAAGGGAATTCTCTGCTAGATCTCTGCAGCTTGGTTACAGTTCCGTTACCCCATCTGGCACAAAGAGGCCATAGCCCAGCATGAGAATATAGTTCATAGACTTCTATCAGACAAACTATACTGAAAACTAGGATAGACTTCTGCACTAGTCCTGTTCAAATATGGAGCTCTTTCATTATAGTTAATTTGAAATAATTAAAATATTTTAAATAATTTTTAATAATTTTAAAATATTTTCAACTGTGCTAATGAAGTGAACCTGTTGCATATACTTTTTGTAATGTACCATTGAATATGTTGGATAGGTTGATAATCTCAGAACTGAAGCTGGGAATCAGTCTGGGCAACAGAAGAAACGTTTAAAGGACAGAGCAGCAGATGCAAAAAAAATTCAAGATCTTGAGCGACAAGTATGTAATAACGTTACTTTTCTCAGTTTTTCATAGCTTGTGAAAAATACAGTAATGCTAACTGCTGTTGAGAGATCTTGGCAGAAATATCAAGATTAAACTTTGTGGTATTGGAAAAGTCCCATGATAAAGTAAACATTTTTTGTCCTCATGGAACTGTCTTATCTTGACATTACAAATATTAATTCATTTATGAGAAATTGTTCTCATGCTGGGACAAACCCTAAAAGTGATAGTATTTCAAGCAGCAACTTACTTTATCAGTACACTTCTGAATTCTTATTTCCGTGTCTAAAGACTTTGTTTGAATATTTTCTTCCCCTCACATCCAGGATGAATGTTCTGGGGCCTACAGTGAAGTAATAATGGCATTAGTCTGTTGCTTGGAGAGTGATTTGGATATCATATGACTAACATTGAGATCATGGTAGAATCAAATTAGTTGGTGAATAGGATGGGAGGGAAAAGGAAAAAGAGCCCAGAAAGCCATGAATATTTTGTTTTATATCGCCCTGCAATTTCAAAGTATCAAAAAGCAAATGGAGGGTGCATTGAAGTAGTGTCCTTCTCTATCTAAAATAATCTGTGTATAAGAATAACCCATTTAAATCAAAGGGCATCTTAAAAAAAGATTGTTTAAATCAAACTACTAAACCCACAATGCAGCTAATGAGTCCTGTCTGACTATTTCAAAATCGAAAATAAATCCCTGTTCTTGCATTGGGGTTGTGGTGCGTGCCTGCTTGGGCATGTGCCTCTGTATCTTTCTAAACATTGTGTCCTCTTTACAAATCATCCCCCAGCAAATTGCCACCTTCATCTTTTTTAAATGAATGGTAATAAAGTAAGAAATAAGAGATTTTTCATTCAAAATCCAGGAAACTGCTTTTTGAGATGGTCAATGTCTGACTGTTGATCACAGAAGTGTAATTATATTTTTTTAATGAAAATTTATCCTATAGCATTTTTCTCTAGATATAAATGTTAAGGGTTGAAAGTACACTGGTGGTAATGCCTTCACATAAATAACTCTGTGAAATGTTTTCCTTCAAATGCTTCTCTGTATACATTCCACTGATGGTGTACTGCAACCAGTGCCCTGTAGTGCTTGCTGGTGGCCACTCTTTGTACCCTTTTCAGAGTAACAGCCGTGTTAGTCTGTATTCGCAAAAAGAAAAGGAGGACTTGTGGCACCGTAGAGACTAACCAATTTATTTGAGCATGAGCTGAAGTGAATGATGTGAATAATGAAGTGAGCTGTAGCTCACGAAAGCTCATGCTCAAATAAATTGGTTAGTCTGTATGGTGCCACAAGTACTCCTTTTCTCTTTGTACCCTGTGGGTCCTCATGCTAACCAAAGGCATAAAGGGTAGGGCTGAGCCCAACTTTGGCAATTCCTTCTCTGGCTACAATTTGGAATTTGCAGTGTTCATGTGACCTTTTCTTATGTAAATAGTTAGTTATAGATAGTTAGGTACTTAGTAGTTAACCATTAATGTTAGAGATTTTGTATAGTGTTTCCTTTCTTCCCTTTAGAAGGAAACTTGGTTGTTTGTTTTTGCCTCAGGGTTAGTTGCTCATCCTGGTACCAAGACTATCTCTTCACTGCAGAGTTAACTTAGGCTATGTCTACACTACCACTTCTGTTGGTAAAACTTATGTTGCTCGGGGCGTGAAAAAATAACACCCCCCCCCAGTGACATAAGTTACACTGACAGAAGCACTGGTGTGGACAGCGCTATGTCAGTGGGAGAAGCTCTCCCACCAACACAGCTACCACTGCTCGTGGAGGTGGTTTTATTATGTCAACAGGAGAGCTCTCTCCCGCCAGCTACACAAGTGATCTTATGGTGGCACAGCTGCATTGGTACAGCTATAAGCTCGCTAATGCAGACATGCCTTTAGGTTCTTACTTCGGTGTTATCCCTTTCTGTCCACACACAAAATACATTTACCTGCATTTGGTGGTGCTTCAAACCCAGTCGGTCTGGCCTAGATAGGGGAATAGGCTAGAAGTGGCTCTGAACCTTTTCAGTCTACTGTATTTCTTTCAGAAGTCTGATTTATCTTGCATACCCCAAGTTTCACTTAACTTAAAAACTAATTGCTTACAAAATCAGACATAAAAATACAGAAGTGTCACAACACATTATTACTGAAAAATGGATTATTCTCATTTTTACCATATAATTATAAAAGAAATCAATTGGAATATAAAAATATTGTACTTGCATTTCAGTGTATAGTATATAGAGCAGTATAAACTAGTCATTGACTGTATGAAATTTTAGTTTGTACTGACTTGAGACCAATGGTCCATCTAGTCCAGTATCCTGTCTTCCGGCAGTGGCCAATGCCAGGTGCTTCCGACTTCACTAGTTCTTTTTATGTAGCCTGTTCTAAACTAGGCAAATGTCGAGATGAGTTGATGTACCCACTGGAAGACCTTTGCATGCCCCCAGGGGTACGTGTACCCCTGGTTGAGAAACACTGAGCTAGAGCTTGGGTGCTGCTTTCACTTGGTCTGAGAACCTACCCACTTTGTAGTGAGGACACCAGCTAGATCACTCAAGTGCTGATACTCCTCTAGTGCCTTCTCAGAATCCCCCCTTTGTGCCCAGAGGATAGACAAGTTCTCCCACAATTCACTGAGAGAGAATCTGAAAGTAGCTCAGTTTACTGAAGTACAAAGAACTATGGAATATGCCTCCAGAAGTCAGAGCAACTTACCTGAGTGAGTGAAGCACCAGTGAGGACACAGTAATTCAGATATGGCTTTAGGGTGGCTGTTCACAGCCAGGCTGGGCTAACTTGGTTCCTCAGACCGAGGTGCTGATGACCCAAGTAAACTTTTTAGTGATGACAGTGCCCTGTGACTGAACGTACATCTCCAGGCTTTAATAATTGCTCTTTTTGTAAGGCCAGACTTTCTCAATGATTCAGTTGCTTGCATACCAAATACTTGTTGTGTTTGGGTGAGGGGCACATTAGAAAGAGAGGGATGTGCCTTCTGTAAATCCGTTTCTAGGATGGGGTGGGCAAACTTTTTGGCCTGAGGGCCACATCGGGGTTGCGAAACTGTATGGAGGGCTGGGTGGGGAAGGCTGTGCCTCCCACTTCCCACCCCCTGACTGCCCCATCAGAACCCCCGACCCATCCAACCCCCCTGCTCCTTCTCCCCTGACTGTCCCCTCCCGGGACCCCCTGCCCCTAACTGCCCACCTGCTCACTGTCCCGCCTCCTATCCACACCCCCGCCCCCTGACATGCCACCTGGGACCCCTGATTCATCCATTCCCCCCTACTCTTTGTCCCCTGACCACCCCCATCCAACCCCCCTCCCCGTCTCCCCCACCCACCCGGGACCCCTCGACCCCTCCAGGACACCACTGCTTATCGAACCCTCCCTGTCTCCTGACTGCCTCCGCCCCATCCAACCGTCCCCTGACTGCCCCCCGGGACCTCCTGCCCCTTACCCTATCCTCCCTGCCCCCTTACCACACCATTCAGAGCAGCAGGACAGGCTTATTGGAAAGCTGCGCTGCCCACGCAGGGCGTGGCTGCGGGGGAGGGAGGACAGCGGGGTAGGGGCTGGGGATTAGCCTCCCTGTCCGGGAGCTCAGGGATCGGGCAGGACGGGCCCGCGAACCGTAGTTTGCCCACCTCTGTTCTAGGAGAACCCAGAAAGCTAAGGAGCCTTGTTGGAAAATCTTCCTTTTGAAGAGTATAATGGATCCCTCTTCAGATCCTGGGGTGCCTGTGGCATAAACCTCTGAGCACTCATCATCTAAAAGTGCTCCACATGTGGACCTGAAGTTCCTACTCCTAAAGATCCATCGTCCTTGCCTGGTAAAATCTCAGGACAGAGGGCGATGAGATCTAGGTCAAGCCATAAATCTTCTCAAGGCTCAGACAGAGTAGCCCAAGGCCCAAAATGGGTATGCTGTCCCAACCTCTCAGCAACAAGGACCCCAGTACCGTTGTCTACCCTGGTACCAATGTTATCTACTCATCTGTCTTCAGTACCACTGTATTCTGTACCAAAGTCCTGTGTGATGTCAAAAGACCTACTGGTCTCTTTGGTATCGGACATGCCTCTATTAGGCTTCGTGAAGGAGCTTAATCCCAAGTACCAACCACTGCTCCTATACCAGAACCAAGTATATCAACACTTCATCCAGAGCACAGTTTGAGGGCAGTCCAGGCACACCAGATGGCACAGTTCCTTCTCTCCAGAAGGACGATACATCTTTGTCAGACTCTGAGGGAGGTAGGGAAGTTTCACTGTCTCTAGGGGTCTAAATATTCATGTTAGTAAACACCCAAGGAGGACCTGAGGGCAGAGTCTTATTACAATAGACATAGAAGTTCACACCCATGGGTTTCGCATTCATTCATTAATGAATGTTTCTTGGAGCCACTAGTCCTGGAATCCCCAAAGCGAGAGGCAATCCTTGTTTTAATCTGAAATGGCACACTGGATCTGGTCCAAGAGGTGAATCTAGCTGAACAGCACTGTAATAGCAACCATAATGTAATTAAATTTAACATCATTGTAAGGTGGAGAAAACCAAAGAAATCCACCACAGTAGCATTTAACTTCAAAAAGGGGAAACCCACCACAGTAGCATTTAACTTCAAAAAAAAAATTTCCACAAAAATGAGGAAGCTAGTTAAATGGAAATTAAAAGGCACAGTCACAAGGTTGAAATGCGTGCAAGCAGCATGGAAACTTTTTAAAAACTCCATAACAGAGGCTCAAACTAAATGTATACCTCAAATTTAAAATAACCGTAAGAGGACCAAAAAATGCCACCATGGCTAAACAGAGTAAAAGAGACAGTTTGATACAAAAAGACATCCTTTAAAAGTTGGAAGTCAAATCCAATATCGCACAGTTCCATCATCTTCCTCTCACCCTTCTCCTAACTAGGTACTGCTTGTTAATCACCTCAGTGGAATACAATAGGTGTCATCACTCAAAGAAGAACAGGAGGAGGCTACATACCTGCAATTGAAGTTTCTTCAAGATATGTGGTCCCTATCTGTATTGCAGTCCCACCCTCCTTCCCCTTTACTGCGGATCTATCTGATTTGTGGTGGTGAATCACACCACACCCTGCCCTTACTTGCCTCACATGAAACCATGATGTGGAGCAAGGGTGCATGCGTGGACCAATAGACACTACTACTTTCAAAATGTCCAGCTCCAGACACATGGCACATGTGTATAACCCTCAGTGGAATTCAGATAGGGAGCACACATCTCAAAGAACGCCAGTCACATGTAAGAAACCTCCTCTTAGAAACCATTAGACAAGGGATAGATAAAAAGATAGAAAATATATAATATAGAAATCCATGGTATGCCCACTAGTTGAATACTGCTTGCAGTTCTGGTCACCCCATCAAAAAAGATATGTTAGAACTGGAAAAAGTACAGAGAAGGGCAACAAAAATGGTATGGAACAGCCTCCATACAAAGAGAGATTTAAAAGACTGGTACTGTTCAGTTTAGAAAAGAGATGACAAAAGGGGGATATGATTGAGGTTTATAAAATCATGAGTGATGTGGAGAAAGTGAATAAGGAAGTGTTATTTACCTCCTCAAATAATACAAGAACCAGGTGGACACCCAATGAAATTAATAGGCATCAGGTTGAAAACAAATATAAGGAAGTACTACTTCACACAATGCAAAGTCACCCTGTGCGATTCATTACCAAGGGATGTTGTGAAGGCCAAACGTATTACTGGGTTCAAAAAAGAATTAGATAAGTTCATGGAGGATAGGGCCATCAATAGCTATTAGCCAACATGGTCAGGGATGCAACTCCATGCTCTGAGTGCACCTAAACTGGGACTGGATGACAGGGGATGGATCACTCAATAATTGTACCTTTCTGTTCATTCCCTCTGAAGCATTTGGCACTGGCCATTGTTGGAAGATACTCGGGCAAAATGGACCATGGGTCTGTTCTACTATGGCCATTCTTATGTTCTTATTGACAGTGAAAATCACAATATTTATTTATCAAATCTCTATTTAAGGAGTTATATTTTTTTTTTGACAGATTAAAGAAATGGAAGCAATTTTAAAAAGAAGGCATCCAAATTCTTTGCCTGCTTTGATATATGCTGCTGCTGCAGCATCTGAGGGAGGTGACGACATTTCGGCTAAATCCAATACAATTGATTTCCTGGAAAGAAGAATAAAAAAGTTAGAAACAGAACTTGAGGGGAAAGATGATGAAGCTAAAAAAAGTCTACGTGCGATGGAACAACAGTTTCAAAAAATAAAGGTAACTAACTTAAGGCTATCAGCATCAGGCCCTTACATTGAGTGGCAGTTTATTCCACAGGTAGTGAAGAGAGGTTCTACTGAATGTAAGGGTATCTGTCTCTAAGTATTAGCATTGCAAATTGAAGGAAAAGATAACATTTGGGGAATATTTTGGGGCCAGAAATTCCAAAGCTTTGTGCATTTAAAATATAGTCATGTAAAAGCATTTTGAAACTGACAGAGGAGGAATTAAACTTGCAGGAGAGATTGCTTGGGTCGTCTTAAAAAACTTTTCATAAATAGAGGAAGGGCACTTGGTCCTACAGGATACAGAGCGGAGGTGCACACATACTGAGCTGCACACACAAGTGAAATAAGTGTGCAGGCAGCAGTGGCATAGTCCACTTACAAATTGCAGCCTCTTCTGCATGTTGAGTCAGAATCCGTGCCCCCACCTTTTTCTTCATGGATGTCCAGGACAGAGAATTGTTAAGTTGGGGATTCGTGGACTGGGGATTCTTGCAGAAACTGTCCTGGGCCCTGATTTGCAGCATGAAAAGTAGGTGTTAGGTTGCCATTGCCCAGGAAAACTTATACTTCTGCCAGGATCTTGGCACCATTTCTGAAATCCTGTGTTGGGAAGTCCTGCTGGTATGGCAGTGGGCTTTGTTCCACAAGACCTGTTTTGGTCGCTGCTTACCTAGCGGGGAAGGAGAACACGGAAAGACTGAATCAGCTGGAGATAGACCCCTTTTGAGTAAACCTTAGCACTCACCTGAATGAGAAATTATCAGCCTTCTGCTTGTGACACCAGGAGAAGAAAATACGTTGCTAAGGTTTGCCTTCTCCATCCAATTGAGAGAGAGCTTCCTTGTGTATCTATCTACTAGTACCTCTGAAACAGAATGTCCTGACAGAGCTCAAGAGAGACAAGGGTTTAATGATCTTGATTGCCCCATACACACCCGGATGGCAAGGATCATCTTTTTGTTCTGTTTGTACATTCTTGTCCATGATATGGGTCCTTAAGGATATGGCAGTGGGCCGTCCCATCACAAACTATTAAATATTTGCAAAGTGGAAACTAGCAACAGTTAAAATGCTATGTTTAACAAAAATATGAAATGCTCTGAATTTCTTAGTGAGCCAAAGTGTTCTTAATGTTAAACTGAGAATGGAATGTTAATCTGTCTGTTCAGACTGATAGTTGAATAGAATAATCTAGCACAATAATACAATGGGAAACACTCATTTTCCTAATAATTGGCTTTAATTATTTATTCTCTTTCTAACTGTTATAAGGTGCCCATCTATCCTTACTAAAAATGGTTCCTTAGTTTGCTGATATACTGTGCTTTTTTGTTGCAGGTAGTCTTAATGAGTTATTACATTCATGAGGCTGCTTTCTGAACTACCTAATTTATAGTGTTGTTGTAAATATTACTGGTTTTGTTATATAATGTGTTAAACATTTACTTAAGGTGCTTAATCCCTTAATTTATACAAAAAAGAGGGAGTGATAGATATGCAACTCTGTAAATTGCTGTTTTTTCCCAGCTTCAGTATGAGCAAAGACTTGTAGAGCTTGAAGAACTCCTTGCCTATAAATTGATGAATGAACCACAAAAACTGCATGACAGCAAAGCCAGTTTTACAGCAATTGAGCAAGAACTTCGTAGTGTAAAGGAGAACCATCAGATCACAGTAAAAAATCTTCAAACAGAAATTGAAAATCTTAAAAATCAAAACTCCCAGTTAGAACTCAAAAAATGTGAAAGAGATGATGAAGACTTACAATCAATAGAATACCAAGTGGAACAAGCTCATGCTAAAGCCAGGTTGGTAAGACTAAATCAAGAATTAATCACCAAAAGCAGAGAGATACAGGACCTAACAAAAACTGTGGAGAGACTTCAAAAAGAGAGAAGGATGATGTTGTCAAACCATAACTCAAGTGACAAAACTGACAATAAGGAAAAGTCTACAGAAATTTTGAAAAAGGATATTTTAGCAACAAGTAAAAGGAATGCCAGTACCAATGAACCCTTCCCAGACACTCTTGATGATAAAATATACCAGCCACATAACTTTGCCGATTCCCATATTTCAGAAGTTCTGCAAGAAAATGCAAGGTTAAAAGATGAGCTAGAAAGACTGTCTCTAGAAATGAGCCAGCAGAGAGTGAAGTCTCAGGCAACACTGGCTTATTCTGAAAGTAACATACGAAGGTAAAACAGTCATCTCATGCATTTATTAAAACATTGGAGTCTTGGTGGGAGGTCAGTAATGATACAGTGCCTTTTGACAAATAGATCACATGTATGAATCCAGCTCACATTAGTAATGACCTAAAAGCTGCTACCTTCTCATGCTACCGTCTAACTTAGTTGGTGGTTTCTCTACACATATTCATAGTCCAGTGTATACGTGTCACAAAAATTGCCACCTAAATTGGCGCTAATTGGCATCTTTCTGGTCATAAATGACTGGATAAAATTGATGCTTTTGAATGGACGAGAATGTGAGGCAAAGTGTGCTTCCCTCACGGGAGTCCTTACCCTCATTTAGGAACAATACGATGAGAAGAGGACTTCTATGTAGTATAGCACTGCTATTAAGCCCTCAGGCAGGTCCAGATGAGTGCTTTTTAATAAATCTAGAATTTGTTATGGCTTTGAGTAAGAACAAGCTTATTTAATGTAAATTGTTGGAGCATGGATACCTTTGTCTTTTCATCTAATAGTGTAATACTAATATTTATGGCCCCAATCTTCAAAATTAGACATATGCATAATTTCATATACAGTTACCAGAATTGTGGGTGCAGTTGGAGTAATTGCACACACATGGTGTTTGCATATACAATCTTTGTAACTTCTAAGAAATGAAGCAATTTTGAAGTTATGGGGCTATAATTTAATTATTTTGAATGTATAAGTATATATAATTTTGTTGCTACAATTTTGGGGAACAGCTATATTTATAGCTTTCTTTTACAGGACAAAGGAAGATACAGCAGAATACATTGCAGCTCTAAGAGCATCCCATCAGAGAGAAGTAGAGAAAATTCTTTGTCAGCATGCAGTGGAACATTCTGCTTCTAAAGTAGCTGAACTAAATAGCAAAATTTCAAGACAAGAAGTAAAATAAAACAGTTATACACCTATTGTCCTAATGAATGTTAAGAGTTATTAACTATGACTTCAACAGAAAATGGTCAAAATTTGTGATGATTTAGAAATTAAATATTTTTAAAATAAGTCCCATTTCTAAAAGAATGACATTCTCAACAAATATATGTATATTAATAAAAATGTAGAGAATATACAGGGCATAAAGATATGATATGATGGAAATATTTTAAATTCAAATCCAGTACACAACCAATTAACTGCATAACTATTGGCTTTTGTACAATACAATTACTATTAATATTAAGATTCAAGAAATGCTTTCATATATTTTAATTCTAAGATTCAAGAATTGATTTTATGTATTACTTTGAAGGTTTTAAAATCTGTCAGTGTTAATGAGGAATATTTAAAATGTTTCCTTAGATCTTAATAAGACATCTACAAGAACAAGTTAATGAGCTGCACAGAGATCAAGAGGCCCTTGCAGTTTCACAAACGCGAGAGGAAATCTTGCAAAAAGAGGTAAATGAAAGGTTTGTTGGTTTTTTTTTCAGTTTTGAGCTATCTGGTTATAAAACAAGAAATCTTTTGTTTTATTTTTAAAAGATTTTTATATTATTATTTCCAATAATATAAAATGAAAGCAGCCTGCAAAAATCCAAGCTTGTGTCCACTTTACTTTACCTTAGTCCATCCTGTGTTTTGCTGCACATTGGGCTACCCACATTTGCCATCCTTGCCTGTCAACTGCCGTTGTCTCCAAATCTTCCCATTTCATGTTGAGGTGCTTGGTGTCATTCAGAACTGTTCATTTCCATGTTATTTGCAGCCTTCCTCTCTTTCTTCTTGCGTTTTCTGGCTTTCATTCAAGGGCGGTATTTGGTAAGCATTCTTTTTCCATTCTCAGCACACGTCCCAACTACTGTCATCTTTTGTAGATTATTTGTGAGAGGTGCCTTGTTCAGTAATTTTTCTGACTTCTTCATTTGTCTTCCTATCTCTATATGTTATTCCCAATATTCTTCTCAGACGTTTGTGATGAAATGTATCCAGCTTTTGCGTATCTTTCTTGGTAAGTTGCCATGTCTCACTGCTGTATGTTGTGATGGCAATAACAATTGCTTTGTACACGTTCAGTTTTGTCTTGAGGGAGATGTTTTTGAGCTGCCAGATGTTTTTGAGTCTTCCAAATGCAGCGTTTGCCTTCCCAATTCTTCTTCTTCTTCTTCCCTTGGAACTAGTACCATCTTGGCTGATGGTATTTCCAAGATACGTAACATTGTCCACTTTCTCTAGTTTCTCTTCTTCAATTTTGATTTCTGTCCCTATAGTCCCCATTAACATGACTTTACATTTCTTTGCATTGTATTTCAAACCCATCTTCTCCATTACTTCATTTACTTGGTTTGTGCATTTTTGTAGTCCATTGGCATCTTCATTGATAAGAGAGATGTCGTCAGCAAAGTCTAGATCAGATAGCCTTGAATTGTTCCATTTTAGGCCATACGTACTACTGTTGCATTGTTTTAACACATAGTCAATGACTAGCATAAACAAAAAAGGAGACAGGACATACCCCTGCCTTACACCTGTCTTGATGCTGAATAGCTTACTCAATCCATTTTCCATTTTAATGCAGCATTTTGAGTTGGCATAGAATGCCTGCATAATGTTAGTTAATTTTGTAGGAATTCCATATTGTTCCACAATTTTCCGCATTGTTTCTCTGTTTACTCTATCGAATGCCTTTTGAAAGTCCACAGAATTGATGGCAAGACTGCCTTGGAATTCAGTTGTGTTCTCAGTAATCCGTCTCGAGCATCTGTGCACGATCTCCCTTGTCTAAATCCAGATTGTTGTTCATGTACGATGGTATCCATCTTTCCTTTCATTCTATTCAGGAGGACTGCTGCTAATACTTTTCCTGTGACAGATAGAAGTGTTACTCCCCTCCAGTTTGAACAATTGTTTAGATTACTTTTCTTTGGTAACTTGATTATGATATGAGGGTCCATTCTTCCGGCACTTACTCCTCCGTCCATATTTTGTTGCACAGCGAACAGATGACTGATTCCATGTCCACTTTAGATCTTGGTAAATTAAGTTGGTTAGCATTAAGTTTAATAATTGCTCTCTCTCTTTGTGAATTTTAATTGGTTGGGATAGGATAGGTATTTATGTGAGCAAAGAAGCAGAACATGCAACAGAAAATTTAACCTACATAATGCTTGTCCATTTCGCTTTGGTCTCTAGTACTTGATTCTGTGAAATCATGATTAGAAGTGACTGATGTGTGTGAAAATTGCTCCATTGTGATAATTCAGATGCAATTAATTTTTTAAGAGGCTGGTGGTTTGTTGTTTTTTAACTAAGTGGGAAAAGAAATTGACTGGACAGTCAGGTAATATACGTTTTTAATAGACTCCTTCCCATGTAAAGATACTATAATTTGTTGTTTTTAATAGAGATTAAAATTTGACTATCTCAGAGATTTTACAGAAAACTCTATTAGGTCACCTAGTGCAGTGCTTCCCAAAGTGTAAGCCATGGCTTCTTTGGGAAACCACAAAGAATTCATGGGGAGCCACAAATGTTTGGAAAAAGATTTTAATTAATATGCCTGCTTTTGTTTTTCTAATTAAGAGATTATTAAATTAGGCCCAAAAATCACCTGCATCTTATCTATGGGCCTGTGTCTTATGCAGCTGCTGCTGCCAGACTGTGAGCCTCTTTGCCCTCCATTCCTGCTGGGGACAGTGTTCATCAGGAAGTCTCTCAGCTATAAAGGCCCTGCTGGAGCAGAAGGCAAAGACAGGCTTCCACTGCTGTCAGCAACTTCATCAGCACATATGGATGGGGGGAAAGGGGCTGAGGGATAGACAGGGGCATCTTATCTTCCTCATGGAATGATTTTTACCAGGTTCTAAGCCTACATGTAGCAAATGTTTGGCTGAAGATCATGGGTTTAATAAAGTTAAACAGAAATGGATGAAAAGTAGACAATACAATAATTACATGATGTTTTGGTTTTTGTGTCTCAGTATTACTGTGGAAAGTCCACAGTCACAATGTGGTGTTGCTTTGCATACATTAATGAATGAAAGTGTGAGGCCAGGGAAATTACAAAGACATTTATTACCCAAACACCTGGAATTTGTAAATGAGAGCTGCACCTTGTTTTCCTTCAGAAACCAACAGAATTAAAGTGGCAAACAAAAAGTCAAGTCTAAAGAAGCAACTGTTCTTCTTCGAGTGCTTGTTCACATCCATTCCACATTAGGTGAGCGCGCACTGTGTGCATGAGCGTCGGAAACTTTTTTCCCCTTAGCGGCTCCCGGCGGGGGGGCCCCCTGAGTGCTCCAGTTCCTTCTTACTGTCCGTGGCAGCGTTGGAACAACCCCTCTCTCTCTCTCTCTCTCTCGTTCGTATGAGAGCAGTCCCTTAGCCTTTCTCAGAGTTGGATAGCTGTTATCAGTTAGTTAGCAGACCTTTGTTGTGGACACTTAAGTGATTAGGCGCTTGAAGGCTTCCAGCACCACCCCAGGCCGCGGGACATGCCGCAGACCCACGGGTTTAAGGCTTGTGCCACGCGCCGCAAGCCTATGCCAGTTAGTGACCCCCACGACTCGTGTCTACGTTGCCTGGGGGAAGAGCATCAAACTGAGTGGTGTAAGATTTGCAAGGTGTTCAAGCCAAGAACAAAGAAAGAAAAAGACTTTTGTTTGCAGCAGTTGTTGATGGAGGCCGCATTGCAGCCACCAGGCCCGGAGCGCCCGACGTCGGCTCCAGCTTCCTCGGTGCGTAGTGCCCTGGAGCCGTCGAGAGACCCAGCACTGGCTAAACACCGAAAGGCTAGGCCCCAGCACCGCTCATCCTCCTCGGTGCGGCCCATGGCGCAGCCAAAAGGAAGGCGCGGACATTCCCCGCATAGGAGGCCGGCGTCTTCCAAGGCCCTGAGCACTGACAAGAGCAGGAAGGCCACTATACCGGCGCTAGCACCAGTGGCTTCAGCACCACAAGTCCCACTGAGCCCAAGCCTAAGTGAGCTCAGTGTGGACGATGGGCTCGAGGACGTAATGGATCAGCCCTCCATGCCTGGCACCTTTGAGGCAGCGAAGGACCTCATTGAGCTGTTGGCAACGAGCCTCCTCCCACATAGGGAGAATCCTCTGGCACCCATGCCACTGGTGCCGTCAAGGGGTAAGTCGGCAATGGTGTGCTGTTCGAGGACACTGTCCCGGCATCACTCCCAGAGTTGGTCCTGGTTGAGCTCCACATCTGCACACTCCCAGTTACCCGCGGCTCAGAAGGAAGTCACGGTACTGGGAGTGGGTCGGTGCGAGGAAGTAACGGAAGGGGCACAACACTCTCCAGCACCACTTAGTGATCAGTACTGGGAGGAGTTGAGACTGCCCTTGCCGGAGGACTCCCGCAGACCCCTGTCCCAGGAACGCTGGCCCCGCTCCTGGTCCCCTTCCCGGTCCTGGGGATATCGGTACCGGTACCGCTCCCGTTCGGTTAGGAGCCGCTCGTCGATCTCCTGGTGGCACAGATCGTCGGCACCGCCATGGCCTTTGCGGTCGGCGTCGCCGCAGTCTGGCACCGACTCCGGCCGTTACAATTACTCGCACCATGCTCCAGACAGCAGGGACCCCCTCAGACAGGTTGGCACCCCCAATGGGGGCCGCCAGGTCATTGGCCCTTCTGGACTCCTTGGGCCTATCAACAGCGCCAAGGGGCCCCGTCCAGGCTGAGCTACTTGGTGCAGCGGTCCCAGTCCCTGCACTGCCGCCTGACGGCGCTGGAAGCTACAGTATCCAGGCCTCCAGCATCCTCCCAGGAAAAACCAGAGAGACCAGCACCGAGTCTGGTGCCGCCCCAAGGTCTCCCGCCCTGGCCCAAGCCAGAGGCCCCTCCCATGGGAGAAGGGGAGCAGGACCACCAGCCTGAGGGGGTTGAGCAGCTGCTAACCTCCTCGTCATCCCCAGATGAGGCGGTGGCGGGTACAGCAGTGTCCAGCCCTCCACCCATAGACCACAGAGCCCACCAGGAGCTACTGCGTAGGGTGGCGTAGAACTTCGGGTTGCAGGCCGAGGAGACGGTTGAGCAGGAGGACCCCATGGTGGACATTTTGAGCCCCAAAGGTCCATCTAAAATAGCGCTTCCACTCATTAAGACCATCCAATCGAATTATAAGACTTTTTGGCAGACCCCGGCCTCCAGCGGTCCAACGGCCAGTGCAATACTTTGCCCTATCAAAGGGCTAAAAATTCTTGTTCTGCCACCCAAGTCCATGCTCCCTGGTGGTCTTGGCGGTGAATGAAAGGGAGCGCCATGGACAACAGGCCCCGGCCCCTGAGGCCAAAGAGGCAAAATGCCTTTGCCTTTTTGGCAGAAGGGTGTACTCGTCAGGGGGCCTTCAGTTGAGGATTGCTAACCAGCATGCCATCCTCAACAGGCATAATTTTAGCTCCTGGGTGGCGGTGGGGAAGTTTAAGGACAACCTCCCGCAAGGTTCCCAACGGAAGTTTACGGCCCTGGTGGACGAGGGCAAGGCAGTAGCTAAAACCTCTTTCCAAGCCTCCCTGGATTCAGCAGACGCGACGGCCAGAACAGTCGCCTCGGGGCTGGTCATGAGGCACTCGGCATGGCTTTAGGGGTCAGGTCTGCCACCTGAGGTCCAGAATATGCTTCACAACCTCCCCTTTGAAGGGTCCGGGCTCTTTTTGGACCAGACAGATGCAAGCCAGCATGGCCTCAAGGACTTGAGGGCTACACTTAAGTCGCTGGATATGCACACCCTGGTGACTCAGAGGAAGCCCTTAAAGCCGCAGCCTCCCCCTCAGCGCCAGTACCAGCCTCGTCATAGGCATGATCCTTACCATAGGCAAGGCAGGGATACCAGGCGACGGTGCAATAATAACTACAATAATGCTCCAGGTCAGAACCAGCTGGGCACTAAGCCAGGCTTTTGAAGGTGCGCTCGGGGACAGCGTACCAGACCAGTCACCGGATCATAGAATCATAGAATATCAGGGTTGGAAGGGACCTCAGGAGGTCATCTAGTCCAACCCCCTGCTCAAAGCACGACCAATCCCCAACTAAATCATCCCAGCCAGGGCTTTGTCAAGCCTGACCTCAAAAATATCTAAGGAAGGAGATTCAACCGCCTCCCTAGGTAATGCATTCCAGTGTTTCACCACCCTCCTAGTGAAAAAGTTTTTCCTAATATCCAACCTAAACCTCCCCCACTGCAACTTGAGACCATTACTCCTTGTCCTGTCCTCTTCTACCACTGAGAATAGTCTAGAACCATCCTCTCTGGAACCACCTCTCAGGTAGTTGAAAGCAGCTATCAAATCCCCCCTCATTCTTTTCTTCCGCAGACTAAACAATCCCAGTTCCCTCAGCCTCTCCTCATAAGTCATGTGCTCCAGTCCTCTAATCATTTTTGTTGCCCTCTGCTGCACTCTTTCCAATTTTTCCACATCCTTCTTTTAGTGTGAGGCCCAAAACTGGACACAGTACTCCAGATGAGGCCTCACCAATGTCGAATAGAGGGGAACGATCACATCCCTCGATCTGCTGGCAGTGCCCCTACATATACATCCCAAAATGCCATTGGCCTTCTTGGCAACAAGGGCACGCTGTTGACTCATATCCAGCTTCTTGTCCACTGTAACCCCCAGGTCCTTTTCTGCAGAACTGCTGCCGAGCCATTTGGTCCCTAGTCTGTAGTGGTGCATGGGATTCTTCCGTCCTAAGTGCAGGACTCTGCACTTGTCCTTTTTGAACCTCATCAGATTTCTTTTGGCCCAGTCCTCTAACTTGTCTAGGGCCCTCTGTATCCTATCCCTCCCCTCCAGCGTATCTACCTCTCCTCCCAGTTTAGTGTCATCTGCAAACTTGCTGAGGGTGCAATCCACACCATCCTCCAGATCATTTATGAAGATATTGAACAAAACCGACCCGAGGACTGACCCTTGGGGCACTCCACTTGATACCGGCTGCCAACTAGACATGGAGGATCCGTTCCTTTGTTTCCTAAACAGCCTGTCCTGTTTCTCCCTTGCGTGGTCTAGCATTACGTCAGACCGTTGGTACGCACGGTCTTACGCACAGTACGGAACGGGTACTCACTGCAATTCTCTTCCCTCCCACCCCCTTTCCCTGTCCCTCTTCCGGGACCCCTCTCACGAGCATCTCCTAGAGAAGGAGGTTCGCTCTCTGCTAGAGGCGGGGGCGGTAAAGGTGGTGCCGCATGGCCTAAAGGGGAACAGTTTCTACTCCCGGTACTTCTTCATCCCCAAGGCCAAAGGGGGCCTTTTTCCCATTTTAGACCTGCACGGGCTCAACAAGTTCCTGGTCAAGGCTGGTTCCGCACGGTCTCTCTGGGCACCATCATCCTTTCCCTGGATTCGGGGGGCTGGTACGCCGCCTTCGACATGAAGGACGCATACTTTCATATCGCCATCCAGCCAGCACATCGGCGGTTCCTGCACTTCACCGTGGGCCAAGAACATTACCAGTTTGCGGTTCTCCCATTCGGTCTAGCCGCAGCCCCACGGGTATTCACAAAATGCATGGCGGTGGTGGCGGCCTTCCTATGGAGGCAGAGAATCCGGGTTTACCCATACCTCGACGACTAGCTCCTGACAGGTTGATCCGAAGCAGAAGTGCGGGGCCACGTGGAGGTGGCCCTGAGATTGTTCCGCGAGCTGGGGCTCCTGGTCAACGTCTCCAAGTCCACTCTCGTGCCCATGCAGAGAGTGGAATTCACAGGGGCGGTCCTGGACGTGGTGCAGGCCAGAGCAAGGCTTACAGTATCCCGATTCCGGGCTATGCAGCATGCGGTGACCTCCCTGCGCCAGTTTCCAATGACAACAGTCAGGTGTGGCATGCACACAAGTGGTCAGGCATGCCAGACTGAGACTCAGGATTCTGCAGGCGTGGCTCGCTCGGGTGTACCGCCCAGGCAGGGACCCCCTGGACTCGGTAGTGACAGCCCCAAGGGATGTGCTGGACTCGCTGCTGTGGTGGCAGTCCCAGCCTGTGGTTTTCAAAGGCATCCCCTTTGCTGTCCCACAACCGGACCTGACGCTGGTGACGGATGCGTCAGACCACGGATAGGGGGCTCACCTGGGGGTTGCGATCCGGAGCAGAGCGGTCGCTCCATATCAACGTGAAGGAGCTAAGGGCGGGTCATCTAGCTGGCCCGACCTTTCGCACTACTCTGAATGGTCACAGCGTGACAATTCTGACAGACAACACTACTGCCATGTTTTATATAAACAAGCAGGGTGGGGCCTGTTCCTCATCACTCTGTCGTGAGGCTCTTCTCCTCTGGAACTTTTGTATAGCCCACACCATTCACCTTGAGGCATCATATCTCCCGGGGGTGCGAAACGAGCTGGCGGACTACCTCAGTAGGTTGTATCGCACACACGAGTGGATGCTCAGAGCGGACGTCGTGCTTTCTCTCTTCTGCAGGTGGGGGTTTCCCCGGCTAGACCTGTTTTTCACCAGGGTCAGTGCCCAGTACCCATGGTTCTGCTCGTTCCAGGGCCACAGCCCGGGCCCAGTCGCAGACACATTTGCAATCCCGTGGGGAGGGGCTTGATGTATGCCTTTCCCCCGCTCCCCTTGGTACACAAGGTCCTGCTCAACGTACGCAGGGATAGGGCAGCGGTGGTCCTCATTGCCCCGACATGGCCCCCCCAGTGCTGGTATACAACGCTCCTAGAGCTGTTGCTGGAGGCCCCGGTAATCCTGCCCCTACATGGGGACCTCATCACGCAGGACAGCGGGCGGCTTCTCCACCTCGGCCTGCAATCACTACACCTGATGGCGTGGAAGTTCGGTGGCTAAACGCCTTGGAGAGCCAGTGCTCCCTTCCTGTGCAGCATATTCTGCTTGGCAGTAGAAAGCCCTCTACTAGGGCTACCTATACGGCCAAGTGGAAAAGGTTCTCATGTTGATGTGAGCCCTGACAGGTGCAGCCGTGCCAGGCCCCGGTGCAAGCCATCCTAGAGTACCTCCTGCACCTCAAGCAGCAGGGGCTGGCCCCATCCTCACTCAGAGTGCACCTGGCAGCCATCTCCGCCTTCCATCCAGGATTTTCGGGGGCTCAGTGTTTTCCCACCCAGTGGTGGGACGGTTCCTTAAAGGATTGGAGAGGATCTTTCTGTACTCACGCCCCCCGGAACCTTAACTTGGTCCTCTCTAAGCTCATGGGACCCCCTTTCGAGCCCCTCCCTCCTCCACCTTTCCTGGAAGGTGGTATTTCTGGTGGCCATTACCTTGGCCAGAAGGGTGTCTGACCTGAGGGCTCTCACCTCTGAGCCACCGTATACAGTGTTTCACAAGGATAAGGTGCAGCTTCGACCACACCCCAAGTTCCTCCCTAAGGTGGTCTCGCAATTCCATTTGGGCCAGGACATTTGTCTGCTGGTGTTTTATCCAAAACCCCTTACGGACCCGAGTCACCACAGCCTGGATGTCCGTCGAGTGCTGGTGTTCTATTTGGAGCACACCCAGCCCTTTTGTAAATCAGTGCAGCTGTTCGTGGCCGTAGCCGAGAGGATGAAAGACCTCCCGGTGTCGGCGCAGCGGATCTCGTCTTGGATTACAAGCTGCATCCGGGCGTGCTATGAGCTCGCAGGTGTTCCGGCCCCGGCGGTCACAGCCCACTCGACTAGGGCGCAAGCAACTTCCACGGCTTTCCTGGCATAGGTCCTGATCCAGGAGATCTGCAGAGCAGCCACCTGGTCCTCGGTGCACACCTTCAAGACCCACTACGCGGTCAACCAGCAGGCCAGAGGGGACGCGGCAGTGGACAGAGCGGTCCTCCACTCAGTTGTTCCATGACTCTTACCCTCCTCCAGAGGTAAGCTTGTGGTTCACCTAATGTGAACAAACGTGAACAAGCACTCGAAGAAGAAAAAATGGTTACTTACCTTCTCATAACTGATTTCAGAGTAACAGCCGTGTTAGTCTGTATTCGTAAAAAGAAAAGGAGTACTTGTGGCACCTTAGAGACTAACCAGTTTATTTGAGCATGAGCTTTCGTGAGCTACAGCTCACTTCATCGGATGCATAGCATATTGTGGAAACTGCAGAAGACATTATATACACACAGAGACCATGAAACAAAACTTCCTCCCACCTCACTCCCCCGCTGGCAACAGCTTATCTAAAGTGATCCTCAAGTAGAGCCATTTCCAGCACAAATCCAGGTTTTCTCACCCTTCCTCTTCCCCCCCCCCCCCCCCCCCCCCCACATACAAACTCACTCTCCTGCTGGCAACAGCCCATCTCCCTTTGAAACCCCTCTTTATAATGCGCATGATAATCAAGGTGGGTCACCTCCAGCACTAATCCAGGTTTTCTCACCCCCCCCCACACACCCCCCTTTTTTTTTTTTTCCAAAAACCACACACACAAACTCATTCTCCTGCTGGCAACAGCTCATCTTACAATGTGCACAGCAATAATCCAAGTCTAACCAGAACGTCTTGGGGGGGGGGGTTTTGCAGGAAAAAAACAAGGGGAGACAGGCTACCTTGCATAATGACTTAGCCACTCCCAGTCTCTATTCAAGCCCAAATTAATAGTATCCAATTTGCAAATGAATTCCAATTCAGCAGTTTCTCGCTGGAGTCTGGATTTGAAGTTTTTTTGCTTTAAGATAGCGACCCTCATGTCTGTGATTGCGTGACCAGAGAGATTGAAGTGTTCTCCGACTGGTTTATGAATGTTATAATTCTTGACATCTGATTTGTGTCCATTTATTCTTTTACGTAGAGACTGTCCAGTTTGACCAATGTACATGGCAGAGGGGCATTGCTGGCACATGATGGCATATATCACATTGGTGGATGTGCAGGTGAACGAGCCTCTGATAGTGTGGCTGATGTTGTTAGGCCCTGTGATGGTGTCCCCTGAATAGATATGTGGGCACAGTTGGCAACGGGCTTTGTTGCAAGGATAGGTTCCTGGGCTAGTGGTTCTGTTGTGTGGTATGTGGTTGTTGGTGAGTATTCGGTTCAGGTTGGGGGGCTGTCTGTAGGCAAGGACTGGCCTTTCTCCCAAGATTTGTGAGAGTGTTGGGTCATCCTTCAGGATAGGTTGTAGATCCTTAATAATGCGTTGGAGGGGTTTTAGTTGGGGGCTGAAGGTGACGGCTAGTGGCGTTCTGTTATTTTCTTTGTTAGGCCTGTCCTGTAGTAGGTGACTTCTGGGAACTCTTCTGGCTCTATCAATCTGTTTCTTCACTTCCGCAGGTGGGTATTGTAGTTGTAAGAATGCTTGATAGAGATCTTGTAGGTGTTTGTCTCTGTCTGAGGGGTTGGAGCAAATGCGGTTGTATCGCAGAGCTTGGCTGTAGACGATGGATCGTGTGGTGTGGTCAGGGTGAAAGCTGGAGGCATGTAGGTAGGAATAGCGGTCAGTAGGTTTCCGGTATAGGGTGGTGTTGATGTGACCATCGTTTATTAGCACTGTAGTGTCCAGGAAGTGGATCTCTTGTGTGGACTGGACCAGGCTGAGGTTGATGGTGGGATGGAAATTGTTGAAATCATGGTGGAATTCCTCAAGGGCTTCTTTTCCATGGGTCCAGATGATGAAGATGTCATCAATATAGCGCAAGTAAAGTAGGGGCGTTAGGGGACGAGAGCTGAGGAAGCGTTGTTCTAAATCAGCCATAAAAATGTTGGCATACTGTGGGGCCATGCGGGTACCCATAGCAGTGCCGCTGATCTGAAGGTATACATTGTCCCCAAATGTAAAATAGTTATGGGTAAGGACAAAGTCACAAAGTTCAGCCACCAGGTTAGCCGTGACATTGTCGGGGATAGTGTTCTTGATGGCTTGTAGTCCATCTTTGTGTGGAATGTTGGTGTAGAGGGCTTCTACATCCATAGTGGCCAGGATGGTGTTATCAGGAAGATCACCAATGGATTGTAGTTTCCTCAGGAAGTCAGTGGTGTCTCGAAGGTAGCTGGGAGTGCTGGTAGCGTAGGGCCTGAGGAGTGAGTCTACATAGCCGGACAATCCTGCTGTCAGGGTGCCAATGCCTGAGATGATGGGGCGCCCAGGATTTCCAGGTTTATGGATCTTGGGTAGTAGATAGAATATCCCAGGTCGGGGTTCCAGGGGTGTGTCTGTGCGGATTTGATCTTGTGCTTTTTCAGGAAGTTTCTTGAGCAAATGCTGTAGATGCTTTTGGTAACTCTCAGTGGGATCAGAGGGTAATGGCTTGTAGAAAGTGGTGTTGGAGAGCTGCCGAGCAGCCTCTTGTTCATATTCCGACCTATTCATGATGACAACAGCACCTCCTTTGTCAGCCTTTTTGATTATGATGTCAGAGTTGTTTCTGAGGCTGTGGATGGCATTGTGTTCTGCACGGCTGAGGTTATGGGGCAAGTGATGCTGCTTTTCCACAATTTCAGCCCGTGCACGTCGGCGGAAGCACTCTATGTAGAAGTCCAGTCTGCTGTTTCGACCTTCAGGAGGAGTCCACCTAGAATCCTTCTTTTTGTAATGTTGGTAGGCAGGCCTCTGTGGATCATTATGTTGTTCAGAGGTATTTTGGAAATATTCCTTGAGTCGGAGACGTCGAAAATAGGATTCTAGGTCACCACAGAACTGTATCATGTTCGAGGGGGTGGAGGGGCAGAAGGAGAGACCCCGAGATAGGACAGCAGCTTCTGCTGGGCTGAGAGTATAGTTGGATAGATTAACAATATTGCTGGGTGGGTTGAGGGAACCATTGCTGTGGCCCCTTGTAGCCTGTAGTAGTTTAGAAAGTTTAGTGTCCTTTTTCTTTTGTAGAGAAGTAAAGTGTGCGTTGTAAATGGCTTGTCTAGTTTTAGTAAAATCCAGCCACGAGGAAGTTTGTGTGGAAGGTTGGTTTTTTATGAGAGTATCCATTTTTGAGAGCTCATTCTTAATCTTCCCCTGTTTGCTGTAGAGGATGTTGATCAGGTGATTCCGCAGTTTCTCCTGAAGGTCGAAACAGCAGACTGGACTTCTACATAGAGTGCTTCCGCCGACGTGCACGGGCTGAAATTGTGGAAAAGCAGCATCACTTGCCCCATAACCTCAGCCGTGCAGAACACAATGCCATTGTGCCAGACAAATCCAGGCACCTTAGAGACTAACCAATTTATAGATAGCGGCTGGAGGAACAAAGATTGCATCAAACTGCAGTACCACTTAAAAACACAAGGAACAGAAAGTAACCTATATAGCAGGCTTAGCCAAACCGTGGCTCGTGAGCTGCATGCGGCTCTTTTACAGTTAAAGTGCAGCTCGCGGAGTCCCTCACACCTCCCCCCATTCTCCGCCTACCAGACTGGTCGAGGGGGAAGAGCTCAGGGCTTGTGCCCTGTGGCAGGGTAGTGGGGCTAGGGGCTTCTGGCCAACGGGTAGGGGGGCCCCGGGCTTCAGTCCCATGGGGTGCACTTGCCAGGGCTTGGGGCTTTATCTGGAAGCCCCGAGCTCCAGCAGGCATCTCCCGCAAGGCTGAAGCCCAGAGCCCCGGCATGCACACCCTGCGGGGCTGAAGTCCCGAGACCCTCTTCCCCACAGGGCAGAAACCCCAAACCCGGCCGCAGGGCTGACGCCCCGAGCTCCAACAGGTACCCGCCCCCACCTATCGAATTTCTGAAGATTGTCCTATGTGGCTCAGAGGGTCAGTCAGTAGCCTCTTGAGAAAATCCCTCAACCATTCATTTCCCTCCAAAACGAAGTTTTAATTCATTGATGAGGTAATTTTCAGATTATTAGTTTAAAGTTGTAACATTAGACAAGAGGAGATGTTAGCCCTGTGTGTTATATTCCAGCACTACCTTTTCTAACATTGTTTGTCTCTGTGCAAATTGTCTTTTTTTTTTTTTTAAAAGTAATATGTAGTCTGTATCTGAAAACTGTTGTGAAAAGTTATTTCTTAGTACATTATTTTATTATGTAAAAGGAGAGAGGGGCTTTAGTTTACAATTATACAATTGTTTCCTTTACAGTAACTCCTCGCTTAATGCTGTAGTTATGTTCCTGAAAAATGCGACTTTATGCGAACCAATGTTAAGCAAATCCAGTTTCCCCATAAGAATTAATGTAAATAGGCGGGGGTTAGGTTCCAGGGAAATTTTTTTCATCAAACAAAAGACATTATATACAGTATAAGTTTTAAACAATTTTAAACAAACAGTTTAATATTATACACAGCAATGAGTGATTGTGAAGCTTGGTTGAGGTGGTGGAGTAAGAGGGTGGAATATTTCCCAGGGAATGCCTTGCTGGTAAATGATGAACTAGCACTTGACTGAGCCCTCAAGGATTAATCCGCTGTTGTTGCATCTGATGAAGTGGGTTCTAGCCCACGAAAGCTTATGCCCAAATAAATTTGTTAGTCTCTAAGTTACCACAAGGGCTCCTTGTTGTTTTTGCTGCTGTTAATGTAGCCTCACACTCTACAAGGCAGCATGGACTGAGGCAGGAGGGAGGAAACACAATAGATGCAGGGCAGTAGCTGCAAACACTTCCCTGCAAAAGCTGAACATGATGATGAACCCACGCTATCCAGCTAGAGCGCACCACTCCCTCCTCCTGACAGCGATGCACAGGTGCTGACTTTCCAAAGTGCTGGGGGGTGCATGCATGAGAGAGAAAGAGAGAGAGATGCATTGCCCCTTTACTTACGCTGACCCCACTTCAAGTACGTTGCCCTTTTAAGCAGATCAGACAGGAAGCAACAGCTTCCTGCAAGCTCCCCTGTTCTGTCCCGGAGCCCTGTGACTGTCCTGTCCTGCACTTTGTGGAGAGGGGCTACGGTGCGGGCAGAGGGCAGGAGCAGGGGGACATCCTGACATCAGCACCCCTCTTCCCGTCCCCCCCTCCCCACAGCAAGCAGGAAGCTCCCGGGAGCAGCTCCAAGGCAGAGGGCAGGGCAGGAGCAGCATGGCAGTAGGGGGAGGGCCACCTGAACTGCTGCTGGGCAGCTGCGGAGCCACATACCTTACAGGGAATTTAGGGGAGCTGATTGGGGGGGGGGGGCTGCCGCTCCCCTCTCCCCCCCAGTTCTAATCCCCAGGAGGAGGGGCTGCTCTTCCAGAGAATCCTGCAAGCAGTGGACAAAGCAGGCAGCTGCCAAACAACCTTAGAAGAGAGCATTGCACAACTTTAAACAAGCATGTTCCCTAATTGATCAGCAACGAAAAAACGTTAACCGGGACAGTGTTAAGTGAGAAGTTACTGTATTTGTGGATTAATTAATATCTCAATGTGCTTTGAGTAAAAAATAAATAATTTGGACTGAGAAAATTTGGACTGGTTAATATATATTAGGAATAATTATACATTGGCTTGGAGAAATGGACAAGTAGATCATTTTAATCTCTAATTTCTCTGATTGTGTGATTTAAATTAAAAATATAAGCCAACACTTACAAATGTGAGGTCCTAAAGCTACGCATCCAAATCCCTGTGTTGATTTCCGAGGTGCTATGTGCCTGCAACTTCCTCTAAGCATCTTGGAAAATCAGGTCACTTATATTTAAGAGCCTAAACAGAGATTTAAGCATCCAGGTTAAAAATGTTTTCCTATACATGCATTTACTTTTGTTTGCCATAATTTCTCGTGTGGTGGTCTACATGTAAGTGGTAGCAAAACATACTGAATTCAGGTGGCAGGTTCAGAAAGTCCTTGACTGAAAGGGTCCAACGTGGTCCCAGCTCTGCAAACTGTTACTCATGAGTAGTCGTCCCATTGTATAGGTAAGGGTTTGTAGGATCAGGCCCTCTGAGGTTCTTGGTCAGCAGGAGCTGCATGAGCTGGAGAGTAAGTGGTACCTTCCAGCCCTTTTCTTGGCAAACGTATGAATTTGCATTGAGAGTTCTGAAGGAAAACGACTGCTAGCCATCCTCCACTGGACTTCAGAAAAGCAGACTTTGACTCCCTCAGGGAACTGATGGGCAGGATCCCCTGGGAGGCTAATATGCGTGGGGAAAGCAGTCCAGGATAGTTGGCTGTATTTTAAAGAAGCCTTATTGAGGGCGCAGGAACAAACCATGCTGATGTGCAGAAAGAATAGCAAATATGGCAGGCGACCAGCTTGGCTTAACAGAGAAATCTTCAGTGAGCTTAAACACAAAAAGGAAACTTACAAGAAGTGGAAACTTGGACAGATGACTAGGGAGGAGTATAAAAATATTGCTCAAGCATGCAGGGGTGTAATCAGGAAGGCTAAAGCACAACTGGAGTTGCAGCTAGCAAGGGATGTGAAGGGTAACAAGAAGGGTTTCTACAGGTATGTTAGCAACAAGAAGGTGGTCCGGGAAAGCGTGAGACCTTTACTGAATGGGGGAGGCAACCTAGTGACAGATGATGTGGAAAAAGCTGAAGTACTCAATGCTTTTTTTGCCTCAGTCTTCACAGACAAGGTCAGCTCCCAGACTGCTGCACTGGGCAGCACAGTATGGGGAGGAGGTGAGCAGCCCTCAGTGGTGAAAGAACAGGTTAAGGGCTATTCAGAAAAGCTGGACATGCACAAGTCCATGGGGCCGGATGAAATGCATCCGAGGGTGCTGAGGGAATTGCTTGATGTTATTGCAGAACCATAGGTCATTATCTTTGAAAACTCGTGGCAATCGGGAGGTCCCCGACAATTGGAAAAAAGCAAATATAATGCCCATCTTTAAAAAAAGGAGTCTGGGGGACTACAGACTCACCTCAGTCCCCTGAAAAATCATGGAGCAGGTCCTCAAGGAATCCATTTTGAAGCACTTGGAGGAGAAGAAGGTGATCAGGATCAGTCAACATGGATTCACCAAGGGCACCATGCCTGACCAACCTGATTGTTTTTTATGATGAGATAACTGGCTCTGTGGATGTGGGGAAAGCAGTGGACGTGATATACCTTGACTTTAGCAAAGCTTTTCATACGGTCTCCCACAGTATTCTTGCCAGCAAGTTAAAAAAAGTATGGATTGGATGAATGGACTATAAGGTGGATAGAAAGCTGGCTAGATCGTCAGGCTCCACGGGTAGTGATCAACCACTTGATGTCTAGTTGGCAGCCGGTATCAAGCAGAGTGCCCCAGGGGTCGGTCCTGGGGCCAGTTTTGCTCAACATCTTAATTATCTGGATGATGGGATGGATTGCACCCTCAGCAAGTTCATGGATGACACTAAGCTGGGGAGAGAGGTAGATACGCTGGAGGGTAGGGATAGGGTCCAGAGTGACCTAGACAAATTGGAGGATTGGGCCAAAAGAAATCTGAGGTTCAACAAGGACAAGTGCAGAGTCCTGCACTTAGGACAGAAGAATCTCATTCACTGCTACAGGCTGGGGACCGACTGGCTAAGCAGCAGTTCTGCAGAAAAGGACCTGGGGATTACAATGGACGAGAAGCTGGATATGAGTCAACAGTGTGCCCTTGTTGCCAAGAAGGCTAAGGCATGTTGGGCTTCATTAGTAGGAGCATCGACAGCAGATCGAGGGAAGTGATTATTCCCTTCTATTTGGCTCTGGTAAGGCCACATCTGGAGTATTGAGTCCAGTTTTGGGACCCCCACTACAGAAAGGATGTGGACAAATTGGAGAGAGTCCAGCGGAGGGCAACAAAAATGATTAGGGGTCTGGGCACATGACTTATGAGGAGAGGCTGAGGGAACTGGGCTTATTTAGTCTGTAGAAGAGAAGAGTGAGGGGGGGATTTGATACCATCCTTCAACTACCTGAAGGGGGGTTCCAAAGAGGATGGAGCTCAGCTGTTCTCAGTGGTGGCAGATGACAGAACAAGAAGCAATATGGTCTCAAGTTGCAGTGGAGGAGATCTAGGTTGGATATTAGGAAAAACTATTTCACTAGGAGGGTGGTGAAGTACTGGAATGGATTACCTAGGGAGGTGGTGGAATTTCCATCCTTAGAGGTTTTTAAGGCCTGGCTTGACAAAGCCCTGGCTGGGATGATTTAGTTGGGGTTGGTCCTGCTTTGAGTAGGGGGTTGGACTAGATGATCCCCGAGGTCTCTTCCAACCCTAATCTTCTATGGTTTTATGATTCTATTAGAGATTAGGCTTCTGCAACATAGAGGAAAATAATAAGAGGCAAGAACCTTCGGGCTCTAAAATAAGCTTGGATTATAACGGTGAGCTAACATTTAAAATACTGTGAAAGGAAACGTAAATGCATTTTGATGAGAAATCCTGTTTGTTTATACAACACTTAGTAAAGCTGACACTACTTCATTACAAATAACAAATACCTCAAATTTTAGATGGCAAAACTGTTGGAAGAACTGAGAGAGGCTAAAGAGAGGCAAAGTCCTGAGATGAAACACTTCTTGTGTCTAGAAAGGAAAATCAAGTATATGGAGATCAGACACGCACAAAGAGAACAAGAACTTCAGCAGGTAAAATAGAGCATCTCTGTACTTGTCTCCTATGTATTTTGACAGCATTTGTACAAATTATTGCAGACCGTACTGCAGGGATCAAATACATTTTGACCAATGACCAAAGTCGTCGTCCTTTTTTGTGCCCACTGGTGCATAAAAAATGTGCATGCAATCTTGGACCCAGTTATTTACAGGGGCAATTAAAGTAACTTGTACATTGGATCTCAAATAAGATAGCAGTTGTAGGTGCCAAATTGCCATATATGGGCACAAACAGGAACACTAGGTTTAGAAAATGAGGACCGGTGTGTTTATAAACTAGGCTGGACTTAATATTGACTGAGTTGTCTGAGATCCCAAATAGAGCTCAACAACATAAGATGTTTGCTCAATTTCTAAACATTACACAAACAGAAAAAAACTTGCAAAATTTTTCTCATATGCTCCTTGCACTTTCACAAAAAATGCCCATAGACTTTCTTTACTATCTTTATCCCAAATCCACAAAAAGCTAATTAAAAATATTAGACAATTATATAATCCAGTGGTTGTTTGGTGAGTTGGATCTTTTTTCTTCTTATAGTGTTTCTTTTACTCTACAAACAAAAACTCGCAATAAATATTGAGTCAGATTGTTTATTTCAATGGAGTTACACCAAAAAAGAATTTGGCCCTGTGGCCCAGATAGCAAGGCAGTAAGGAACTGCCAATGAAGTCAAAGCATAAACCCTTCCAGACCACTTGTACCTGAATTAAGGTTTCTTTTTAAAACCTAACATACAGCCATATATAATTTCAACTAGGTAAAATAATTTCTCAGTGATTCCTGTACCTCATTTTATAGGAGGATCTAGCCTCTGTGTTCTTAGTAATCTTTATAAGGATCATTTTATATCTAAAGAATTACTTCTACTTTATTCTGTATAGGTTCTTTTATTTCCCTCATCACTTTCGTATCTTAGTGCTTTTCAGTAGTGCATTAAGCAGTGTGATTAGTATCTGTCACATGTGGTTCATTCTTTCTCTCATGCTCTCCTCGGAAGAGGATTATATGTGCAATTAAGTGGTTTCGTTTGGGGGATATTTTTTTTGGTAAATGGAGATGGCAAAGTTGAAGTGTACCTTGAACTTGGAGAAGAAGGTGGTGAGGGTTATAATGGGTTCTAGTTCCTCTGGGCATTGTTCCATAGTCTTGGACTGGCCACCAAGCTGCAAGCCCTGTCTGCTGCAAGCTTTACCCTGATGGTAGGAAGTCCCATTGTGCCAGAGAAAGGGTGGAACTGTCCACTTAGATTCTTTTAAAGAAGAAAGTTATTCTATCAAATGTATAAGACCTGATGGTGGAGCAATTTATTTCTTCATTAGCATCAATGAATGCCCTATTTCTATTCCTGTGCTGTCAGTTTTTAAAAGTCAAAGCAGCAAGTTAACATAACACATTTGTTTTCTTCTTCCCCTTTCTCATGCCCCCACCCACTCACCTCTACAACCTCAGGTACTGAGTAACTTCCTTTTTTTTCAACTCTAGAAAGTTCCTTAATTCAGATACAAGTGGGCAGGTGTGATTTATGCTTTGACTTGATTGGCAATTCCTTACTGCCTTTCTGTCTGGACCATAGGGCCAGATTCTTTATTGGTGTAACACCATTGAAATAAACAATCTGACCCAATATTTACAGTGAGGATTTTTTTGTACAGTAAAAGAGGAGCAACGCTATAAGAAACACCAATCACTGTTAAGTAATTTTCCTTTTGACGAGTTGTTGTGGGGTTTATTTTGTGTCTGTTTTTTGCTTATTTCCCAACTTGCAAATTTAATCATCTGCAATGGGACTCCTAGCAATCAGTAAAAATAAATGCATAAACTAAAAAAGGGACATTCTAATGTATTGAATGTTAAGAAGCATCAGCGTCCATGACTAGGGCTCTTAGAGTACGTCTATATGATAAGCATCAGCTCACAACAAGAAGTCTCAGAGTCTGGGTCTGCGGACTGGGCTCACGCTACAGCGCTAAAAATGCTGTACATATGTTTGGGTTTCTGAAACCCAGCCCCATTCCTGGCCTTCAGAACCTGAGGAGTCTGAACTTCTTACCGTAGTATGAGCCCCATGAGCCTGAATCTGTAGATCTGGGCTCTGAGACTCATTGCCGTGGGCGGCTGCTTACCATGTAGATTTACCCTTCAGCACTACGGTAATACACATGAATAATAAAAATGACTGGCAATTTATATCTTGTTAATACAGAGGATTGAAATTATGTCTTTGCTTTATACAGCACATTCCAAAATAAAATACTCTGTCTGGAATAGCCATTACATTTTCAGAATGGCATATGGATTTTTATTTCCTTTGACACTAACATGCTTAAATTAGCTTGTTGGAATTTGGTGAGATTAGGAGTGAAAACTCATTCAGACCCATATCCGCAACAGCCTCAGGGCAATGTCACTATAGGCTATTTTTGGTGCATTTATAGAGTTCGTTACACAGTTTTTAAACGTATAGCAATAGCACGGGGCCTGATATATTCAGAAGTGTTAAATATTTGTCATAAAGTCTTAAGTGCTCAAACTTTTAATTGGGAGCTTTGGAAAAAATAAACTAATCTCTTGTGAGGCTGCTTTAATTTGAACTGGGTATTAACCCCCCTTCCTCTCCCCACTAATGTCTAAAGGAATTTATTGCTACTATCAAAAGTACATTTTCCAGTGTTCAGAACAAATATTTCCATATAATAATTAGCAGTGGGCTTTGGGATTTAACATCAGAAACTTAATTAAAAATACAATACTATGTATTTTTGCAAAGAGACTGTCTGAACTAAGGAACAGTTGTTCAGTGAACTGATGACTAGAAATCAATATACTTCTTGTTAACCAACTTCTCATTTACAGATAGTGCAGCAAACACGACATGTTGCTGACGTGCAGCAAACCCAGGAAGTTGAGAAGTGGAAAAAACTTGCCCAACTAAAGAATCAAGAGCTGGAGAAGTTTCAAGTGGAATTAGATTCAATATTAGATGTTTTACGGGAATTGCAGAAACAAGGGGTTGTTATTCCAGTGCCTGTTTCAGGTGGATTAAGTTTACCAGAAAGATATTGGAAGACGTGACTGGGTAAGAACTGATCAGAGAAATAGAATTTTAACCTAGACAGCTGTGAAAATAAAACAATCATTGGTGTAATCCTTGCAAGTTCAGATACTTTCCATAAATTCATCTGAAATTCACTCGTCTAAAGGCAGGTTTTTACTGAACAATTGATTGATCATATTGTGTCTCATAATTTCTTAATAATAAATTGTCTTGTATGTGAAATAATCCTGAACAAAAAATTAGGAATTTTGAGCCAGATGATTTTTTCCCCCATAAACTGAATTGTTGTGAAGAAATCTGCATTTCGTATTCTTCCAACAGCCTGTGGAACATTACTGAATATTTTTGACAGAAGATGTACAGGTCTGTTTCATATAGCATAACTGATGGCTCAGTTGTATTCCCCTGTGTCAGATCTTCTATGAAAATCTTGAATAACATGGTCTATTTTATACAGAAATTGCTAACCCAGTAATATCAACCTTATTTATAATTAGAGCACTAAATCCTGTTTACATCTTTCCAACACTTCTCTCTTCTCATCTTTTCACTCAGTACTCTTTTCTTTCTTCCCTCCCCTTTTTGGCCCCTAAACTTCTCCAAATGCTTGGAGGACTAGGGCAGATTGTTTCTATGACAATAATGACCCCAGACTTAAGTCTGGTCTACAGTTAAAATTTAGAAGGACGCAGGGGGTGTGGAAAAAATTAACTCCAGAGTGCCATAGTTATGAGACAACATAATCACTGGTCTAGATGCAGCTAGGTCGATAGAAGAATTCTTTGGTCAACCTAGCTACTGCAGCTAGGAGAGGAACATTACCTACATCAACAGAAAAACTCCTCCTTTTGGTATAGGAAGCGTCTATGCTATGGCGTAGCTGCAGCAGAGCCACTGTAGTACTCCTAGTATAGACATGACGTTAGAAAACCATTTTCTTTCAGTTTTGAGATATTTCTTACAAAGCCATGCCATTCATGCTAATGCTCTGTTTAGTATAATTGGTGGTATTTGCTGACTGATGCTAAGAGTTAAGTCAAAACTGAAATAACGTAGTTTACGGGTCTACAGCAGCACATATATAGCTATAGATGATTGGCTTTTTGGAGGAACCATGAAAGAAGATATGTTTTCATAAGTAAATTATGTGGCCACACGAGTGAGTGTGCAAGATTTAAATAAAAAGTAGTTATATACCAATTTGTATCTTGTAAGTTCCTGTTAAAATGCACTTGAGTGCCCATAATTGATTTGCAGTGCAATATTTGTTTATAGTTATGCTATATATTTTATACATACATGTAAAAATACACACACTGTATGTAAGGGCTAGCCTGCATGAACGTTAGACCACAGCAGGCTGGGGCGTGAAGCTCCCGGGCACTAGCCTGTCATGGTCTGACTATTCATGTTGTCCCTGCTGGTGTATTAACAGTTCATTAGAATGCTTTGATCTGGTCCTTTTTGAAATGTGACTAGCTCAAAGCCCTCTAACAGACTGCTAACGTGTAGAGCAGGGTCCACAAGAACAGTGTGGGGTATATTCACACCCTAGTTGGCTGCAGTCGAATTGTTCATGTAGACATTCCCTAAGTGTTTGTACATGATGTCTGTTTGTAAAACGAATGATAAGGTTGGGATTAATGCAATAATTATTTTGGTTATCTCGTTCAGATGTTTTCCAAAACTCCATAAAAGTTTAATTTTCATTAAAAAGGATGATTTTGTCCAAGAATAAACTGGAAGCATTAATATATAGTCATAAATTATGTAAATAGGACGATAAATATTTGTATATAAAATGTCAATCATTAGTAAATATGTTGTATTTTCATCATGTACCAGCTCTTGTGATTTGTTTGCAAATACAAAAGTGTAAAACAAAAAAAACAACCCATCATTTCTTCTTCGAGTAGTGTCCCTATGGGTGCTCCATTGTAGGTGTGCTTGCATCCCTGCGCTACTGATTGGAGAACTTCAGTAGCAGTGCCCGTTAGGCCCACACATGCACTGTCTCTCCTCATGCTGCGTCACAAGGCTAGTCAACGTGCCCCCTCAGTTCCTTCTCAACCACCTTTGGCTAGAGACAGAGCCATTAGCAGTCCATTAAGACTACTGTTCTCTTGTTTTACACACTTCAATCTCTCTGGTCACGCAATCACAGACATGAAGGTCGCTATCTTACAACAAAAAAACTTCAAATCCAGACTCCAGCGAGAAACTGCTGAATTGGAATTCATTTGCAAATTGGATACTATTAATTTAGGCTTAAATAGAGACTGGGAGTGGCTAAGTCATTATGCAAGGTAGCCTATTTCCCCTTGTTTTTTCCTACCCCCCCCCCCCCGCCCCCAAGACGTTCTGGTTAAACTTGGATTTATGCTGGAAATGGCCCACCTTGATTGTCATGCACATTGTGGGGAGAGTGGTCAGTTTGGATGAGTTATTGCCAGCAGGAGAGTGAGTTTCTGTGTGTGTTGGGGGGGGGGGGGGTGAGAAAACCTGGATTTGTGCTGGAAATGGCCTACCTGGATTATCATGCACATTGTAGGGAGAGTGGTCACTTTGGATGAGCTGTTACCAGCAGGAGAGTGAGTGTGTGTGTGTGTGTTTTTTGGGAAAAAGGGGGGGGGGGGGTGAGAAAACCTGTATTTGTGCTGGAAATGTCCCACCTTGATTTTCATGCACGTTGTAAGGAGAGTTGTCACTTTGGATAGGCTATTACCAGCAGGAGAGTGAGTTTGTGTGTGTGGTTTTTGGAGGGGGGTGAGGGGGTGAGAGAACCTGGATTTGTGCAGGAAATGGCCCACCTTGATTATCATATACATTGTGAAGAGAGTGGTCACTTTGGATGGGCTATTACGAGCAGGAGAGTGAGTTTGTGTGGGGGGGGGGCAGAGGGTGAGAAAACCTGGATTTGTGCTGGAAATGGCCCAACTTGATGATCACTTTAGATAAGCTATTACCAGCAGGAGAGTGGGGTGGGAGGAGGTATTGTTTCATGGTCTCTGTGTGTATATAATGTCTTCTGCAGCTTCCACAGTATGCATCCGATGAAGTGAGCTGTAGCTCACGAAAGCTCATGCTCAAATAAATTGGTTAGTCTCTAAGGTGCCACAAGTACTCCTTTCCTTTTTGCGAATACAGACTAACACGGCTGTTACTCTGAAACCTATACTTATAGTTAGCCTCCTAGTTATAGTATTAGTTGTAGGGTTTCTTCGTTTTCTGTCTTATTTTACCCTTTAAGAAAAAGAGATTTTATATTCTTCCTGCTTTTTTTTTCCCCTCAAAGGGGTATGCCCAATTTGCCAGGTTTCAAGAAGTGCCACACCTGTAAAGAGGCATTGCAGGTAAACACTCTCAGTGCATTTGCTGCCTCGGGGAAGGCCACATATAGCAGAAGTGTGGTCTTTGCCAACAACTCTGGCCAAGATTCCATAAAGACAGAGAGCTCTGTCAGAAGAGGCCCCAGTTGCCTGGTAGACATGAGTCTTCACAACCTTCTACATCTAAGGGATGTGGGTTGAAGAAACAGGCTGCGGATCCCTCTCACAGATCACCTAAAAGGAGACTGGGAAGTCCCCCTAGTGAACCCTGAGATAGCCGTAAGTGATCACCATCTTGCTCGGTATCTCGCTGGCTCCGAGACCATCTCAGTCTGGCAAACATGCCTCACGAAGACCAACGGATACTGGTACCACTGACAGGCTCACAGACCCGATGGGCATGGGCACAGAGTCATTGGTACCGAAGGACAAGTGTAAACACTGTAACAAGTCCATGCAAGTCCACTGCACCAGCGACAGCTCGCCTGGTACCTGAAAGACAGGTGCAGACCAAGGTCTCAGTGTCTCCCCCCTGTCACCCCCCAACCCTGGCACCACCACTGACACTGGGACAATTGGTACCAGTGGAATCCTGCCATTCCAGAGACCTCTGCATGCTGGGTGCACCCGAGTTCCCACCTATCAGTACCGAGACCTCTGCATTGAGCTTCTACCAGTCACGGGAAGTATTCCCACTGCCATGCCATGCTATGCCCCTTCCCTCTGCTCTCTAGCGAGGGTTCAGACAGTGAGCCAGAAGAGGTAGTGTCACAATATTCCTCCCAAGCTCCATATGGTGCTCACTACCAATGGAGCCCAAGGATATACCCACAGATGGCCCCTCCACCACCATCGACTTGGTACCCATAGGCGCCACCACCATCCTCTCTGCCATCCCAATGGCCATATTGGGATCCTTGTGTGGTGCACCGACAGCATGCCTGTCAAGCTTCAAGCCTCACTCAAGAACCTTCCAAGCACACCCCCTCGGCCACAGCATCCAGGATTTTAGAACTGTCTCAAGAGATAGAGGAACAGGAAGCTGGTACTGAGGAGGAAATGACATTGAGGATCATATCCTCCTCTTCTCTGGACAAAGCCATCATGCCTCCCCTACCATCTTTGGCAGACAACTTTTGTCTTTTCCAGGAGCTGGCGAAAAGGGTTGCAGACATCCTCCAGATACTACTGAAGGAAGTCAAGGATGCCCACCATCAGCTCCTTGACATCCTCCACTCTTCATCGTCCTCAATTATTGCCCTCCTGGTTATTGAGGCTATTTTGGACCCGGCAAAGACTATGTGGCAAACCGTGGCATCAGTGGAGCCAACCAGCAAGTGAGTGGACAAAAAAATACTATATCCCCGCCAAGGAATCTGAATTCCTATTTTTCCTCCCAATTCCATCGTGGTGGATGCCATCAACTCTCTTGGCCGACAACACCAGTCAAGGGCTGCTTTCTATGATAGGGATTGGAAGTGCCTTGATATTTTTGGCAGAAAAACGTACTCTGCCACTCTACAGTTCCATATCACCAACTACCAAGCCCTCACAGCAAAATACAACTACATAAATTACTCTAAACTGAATGGTTTCAGAGTAACAGCCGTGTTAGTCTGTATTCGTAAAAAGAAAAGGAGTACTTGTGGCACCTTAGAGACTAACCAGTTTATTTGAGCATGAGCTTTCGTGAGCTACAGCTCACTTCATCGGATGCATAGCATATCGTGGAAACTGCAGAAGACAAGGGAGCATCTCCTGCATGTCTGCGGCTTCAGACCAGGTCCCTATGCTGCTTGCCTGTGTGCCACTTTGGTTCCTGCATAAGTGATTGTTGACTGACATAGGAGTTTCCTACGGGGGGGGAAGGAACAAAGCACCTCTGCCAAGGAACCTTCAGCAAAGGATTGGTGAGTATCTCCAGGAAAGATTCCCATGAAATCTCGGTGTGCATTAACACACAGTTCAGCTACACTGCTTAGCTGCACAGGGGAATGTGAAGCACACACAAACACAAGCTAGTCTTGTACATTTCTATCCCTTCACTCACTTGAAGCGTATAACAAAGCAAAGGACAGCTCTACCTCATATAATCGAGGGACATCAACTCAAAAAGATTACTTACCAGAGCTCCCCTCTCCTGCATCATGCACGCTAGACACGGACTGCTGGGACTGGCTAGACCCCTCCCGAGTGGAAAAGAGGTCCTGACTTACCGCACCACTCGATGACCCTGTCTTGTGCTCCACATTATCCTCCAACTCAACCTCCTTTACGGAGCTCTTGGCAGCAGAGGTGGGGTTGCTGCCAAGGATGACGTCCAGCTCCTCATAGAAGCAGCAGGTATTCGGCGCAGCACCACAGGGACGGTTTGACTTCCTTGCGTTCTGGTATGCCTGCCTCAGCTCCTTTATCTTCACACAGTGCTGCACTGTGTCCCATTCATAGCCTTTATCCAACATGCCATGAGAAATCTGACCGCAGGTATTGAAGTTCTTACGGCTGGAGCGGAGCTGGGACTACACAGCCTCCTCTCCCCACAGTGCCAGCAGATCCAACAACTCAGGTATGCTCCAAGCTGGAGAGCATTTGCTGTGTGGAGTCGCCATGGTCAGCTGGAAGATGCAATGTAAGCTGTCCACGCTGAGCAAACAGGAAGTGGAATTTCAAAAATTCCCGGACCTTTAAAGGGGGTGGGGCAGAAGCGAGTGGACCTCAGCGGAGTGTAGTGGAGTTTGAACTGCTGACCAGAGCCGTCAGGCATTGTGGAACACCTCCTGGAGGCCATTTACAGCAACATAACCAAGTGCAGTGTCTACACTGAAACTTTGTCAATATAACAAAAAGCTCTATGCCTCTCGTCGAGGTGCTTTTATTTTGTTGGCACAGCCAGGCAGAAGGAGCATTGTAGTGTGTACACAGTCACTGTTTAGTCGACAAAAGCTGACTTTTGTCAACAAAACTCTGTAGTGTAGACAAGGCCTTACAGTCCATCAAGCAGCTATAGCAACCTTTCACTAACCTGTAGAGGGGTACTCAATGCTGTCACACTCAACCACTAAAAGGTTCCTCAAGGATATAGTAAACCTCTTCCCTCAACCTCAACTTTCTATCTCCACGTGGGACGTAAACCTAGTACTGAAATGGCTGTCTAGGCCTCCTTTTGAACTTATGGCCACCTGTTCGCTGACGTACCTGTCAATGAAAACAGCCTTCCTAGTAGTGATTACCTCCGCCAGGAGAATAGAAGAGAGAGCCGCTCTGATGGCGCATCCACCTTACACAGTATTTTTTCCGTACAAGGTTACACTCCGGTCGCATCCAAAATTCATCCCTAAGGTAATCTCTCCATTTCACAAATATCAGTTGATTCACCTTCCAATCTTCTATCCTACGCCTGACCAAGGCAACAGGGAGGCTATACTACATACCTGAGATGTCAGGAGACCCCTAGATTTTTTCTCTCCATTGCAGAAAGATCCAAGGGCTCAGCAATCTCAGCCAAAAGCTCTCTAAATAGGTCTTGAATTGCATCAGACAGTGTTACCAAAATCTCACCATGACCCTTCCAGGCCCTATTCATACACACTCCACAAGGTCGATGTCCTCATCTGTCACCTTCAAGAATGTCTCTATCTCAGAGATCTGTAGAGTGGTGATACTGGCATCAGTCCACATTTTCACAGAACACTATGCAGTCACTTGAGTCTCTGCCTCCGATGCCATCTTCGGCCCCACAGTGCTGTCATCTTTTACTGACACAATTATGAATCCTGGCCCTCCAGAAGGGGTACTGCTCAGGAGTCACCTATAGTGGAGCACCCATAGGGACACTAGAGGAAGAAGTTATTCACCTTGTGCAGTAACGATGGTTCTTAGAGATGTGTTTCCTTATAGGTGCTCCACAACCTGCCCTCCTCCCCTCTATTGTGGAGTTCTTGTAAATGATTCTGCGGTAGAGAAGGAGCTGATGGGTATTAGCCCGTGCGCGCTGACTAGCCTTGTGGCACAGCACAAGGAGAGACAGCACATGTGCAGGCCTAACGGCCACTGCTTCCAAAGTTCTCCAATCAGCAGCACAGGGACACAAGCACCCCTGCAGTGGGCACCCACCAGGACATTCATCGCGAAGAATATCATTACTGCACAAGGTGAGTAACTTTTTCAGTTCATCCTCTAGTTCTTAGTTTGCCATAAAAGTATGGTATCCTCTTTTGAAGTAGAAATTGATAGGTCATTTTGAAGTGTGGTGAAATCTTTTAATTAGTAAAGAGAGCATAATCTTAACTTATTGTAAGATGCCTTTTTTGATAATTATATTTACATCTTTAGCTTCTCAGTTACATTACGACACAGTTGATTCCCTTGATTTCTTTTTTTCTAAAGAAATACATAACTCTACATACTGAAGCATTTTTAGTATATGTAATTAAGCTCTAATTACATAAAGGGGTTCAGATAACATAATAAACCATTCATGTGTTATGGCATTACCTTCTGGGAGCCAGTAGTTGTAGGGTTCTGAAGCAGGTACTCTGGGGATGGTAACTGGGACAAGAATGTCTAGCAACAAGACAGTTCAGGATTTTGCCTGAAGCAAATTAGAATTTTCTGCCTGCTACTGGAAACCCTAACGTCTCCAAGCTGTCCATTTATACTCCCAACAAAACTCCTCTCAAGTCTGCTGCTTCCCAGGTCATCAAGAGAGGAAAACCTTAACTGCATTTTTTAAGATAATATTAACACAAAAACAACATTGTTTCTAGAAATTCTAATGTTTCATGTACATAGGCCAGGGCCAAAACTGGTACCTTTTGCCCTGTTGGAAGGAATCTAGTTTTGAAATTAACTGAGCATGTATATTATTGCCCTTTATTATAAAAAGACATGTATCCATATGTCTTTTTCTAATATGTCATTATTTGAAGATACATTCATTGAAACACACATTTGGGAAAGGAACGAGAACTTGCTACCTCCAGGATACAGAAAACTTACATACTCTCTACAGTATGCAAACTACTTATGTGAAGTGCTCAGTTATGGTGTGATGTAATATCGCCCAGGTACTCTGTAACATCTCGGGCGAGCGTATGGAGTTATTGTTCTATGAAACAACATTTTTAGATGCTTTCTGCCTAACGGATAGGTTAAACCAGTGGTTTTCAAACTAGAGCCGCCACTTGTTCAGGGAAAGCCCCTGGCGGGCCGGGCCACTTTGTTTACCTGCCGCGTCTGCGGGTTCGGCCGATTGCGGCTCCCACTGGCCGCGGTTAACCGCTCCAGGCCAATGGGGGCTGCAGGAAGGGCGGCCAGCACATCCCTCGGCCAGTGCCGCTTCCCGCAGCCCCTATTGGCCTGCAGTGGCGAACTGCGGCCAGTGGGCGCCAAGATCAGCCGAACCTGCAGACGTGGCAGGTAAACAAACTGGCCTGGCCCGGCCTGCCAGGGGCTTTCCCTGAACAAGCGGCGGCCCTAGTTTGAGAACCACTGAGTTAAACTGAGGATGTTAAGCCCTAAAATTGAAGTAAGTTGGAGCCATGTGTTGCAACAATACCTCCTGAGTGTAGAGAGAGGGGAAAATCTCCTGAAACAGAGCAAAAGCAGACTGAGAAAACAGCTCATTGGCTTTTATTTTAAAATCCTCCTATAGTGGAATTAGTGTATCTGTCAAATAAGTAATTCTGTATGTTCATTTGGTGCTTTTGTCCCCCTTTTACTTTCTACATTAGAGGTATCCTCATTCATTTGTTATTACAAGCGAAGATATTTTAAAAAATTAAAGTTTTGTCGTATCATTGGAAACTAGGAAATAATCCTGGACATTTAGTACAAATTTCCACAATCTGTTACTGTAAATGGATGCCCTGATCCTTAAAAATGTTCCCCTGTAACAGATTTTACATTTTGAAATAAGCAGAGCCTTGATTCCTTATGTTAGTTGCCATTTTCCACTTTAAACCCTGTGGAGGGAACTATTTTCATGTACTGGAAATGTTTTGAAAAAAATAGAATAGCTAGCCTGATAAGTCACTGATCTAGATTAGACTAGGCAGTCTTTAAACAGAGAAAATCTGCATCACTAAAGAATAGGATATGCAGCAGAGTATCACATCTTGTGATGGGAGTTGTGGCTATATAAAAGGAGTCAAATACATAACTAGGGTTGGGGGTTTTTTTCAGATTGCTATTGAAACAAGTGAGGAAACTGTTGATATAACTCCATGATTTATAAAAACTATCTGTATGCAAGTTTAAAGTACTGCATATGCCATTGCTGGAGCTTGGGAGTCAGGTTTACACCTGCAAATTAGACTTATGCCCTTTATTGGTTTTGAAAGACAATGGGGAGTACATAGACCACTGCAGAGATTAACTACTTTAAATAGGCAGGAGATAGGCCTTAGTTGAATAAGTTAGCCTCTAATGTTATGAAGTACCTTGTCTGAAACTGTCTTTTATGGGAAAAAGTATCCAGAAATTTGTAGCAGGCCACTCCAGGTGTCCTGGGCTGCTGCTAGCTAAGTTTCAAGATTGGGTGTATCTCAACCACTGAATTGATATACTTGATCATTCTTCTGGGGATGGAAAACTTCAGGTTGCCATACTAATGTTGCTAGACGTAGTATAGCAGTAGCCTTTGCCATAGATAACCTGCCTTGCATGCCCTGGAAAGGATGGATAAGGTAGTGCACTAGGTTGTGTTTTGTATTTGGTCGCTCTCCGTGAGAGTGCTCAGGTGCAAGCTTTCACAATTCCATCCTGTCCTGTTTGTATGGGAAGCTGCTAGATGTTCTCATAATTGTGGGCTGCAGTGCCTTCAGTCTGCTTATTACGTGGATCTCTTGCTCTCCTCCAGCCCATCTTCCACAGCCAGGGGATAGGGCACTGGACTCAGAATTTAGACTTTCCTACTTCTATTTCTCACTTTGCTACTGATCTGTAACATTCCCAAAGTCACACTTCACCATTTCTGCCTTAATTTCCCCATTTTCAAAATGAGGATGACACCCCCCTCTATAAGGCACTTGGAGATTTACAGCTAAAATGTACTCTGTAAATGCTAAGCATTATGGAAAAACAAGGAATAAGTTGCTGCAGCTTTTTGACACTCATTCAGCAAGTCTATGTGGACGCTGGCAGGAAAACAAAGGTTAATAGTTAATAAAACTAGAGTAAGAGTTTTTACCTCAGATTTTATTATTAAGATGAGAGAACATGCAAAAACTATCCACAAGCACATGGCTCTAGTTTTACTACACTGGAGAACATACATAAATAGCCATGTTTGAAAACTAGGAAATATGTACCCCCTAAGTAATAGCTGATTTTACCTTACATGTAGTGTAGGGACATAGAACATACACAAAATTATACTGCTTGGTAACATTTAGTACTGCAAGTTCCTTGGGAATTAATAACAATTCCTTCATTTGTATAAGAAGTTACATTGTAGTGTGTTATATTAGAGGTTATAAATCAGTACAGCAAATTTTAGCTTTGAATCCTATGTCCCAGAACCCCTTTAGAAAAAAATGATATTGTGAAATATACAGCACAAGCACAAAGGAAATTGTTTTCAGGCAGCTCAGTGGCTATCCCAATTAGCTGAATTTGTTTCAAAATATGAAACTTAAAATACAGCAGAACCCTGTAGTCAATCTAATTAGGGCCAGAGCAGATAATCAAAACTTTGGATAATGCAGAGACTGGGAAAGTGCAAGGCTACTGTTCTGTCTAGCAGCCACAGGAGAGATCAGCACACACAGGACCAGAAGTGGGTGGTGTTTCAGTTAATGGGCCAAGGCACATAATGAAGGATCAGATAAAAGGGGTTCTACTGTATTAACAAATCCTCAGTGTCCCTATAAAAAGAACTTTTTAAAAATATATATTCTCAAACAAAAATGTAGTTTGTCATGAGTCTTCTCCTTGTGGGTACTGCTGGGGAGTTGTCTGATCTGTTTTTGGCTTCCTACACAGAATTATTCAATCTAACTAAAGTCATACAATTTAAGATTTATCTTATGACAGGGGACTATGCTGGTTAGTTGAACCACTAGTTTTATTTATTTATTTTTATATATAAAATAAGAGGCTGGGCAGATATTTTCAAGTTTGCATTTTTTTGTACCATAATTGGAGGGGGAGGAGTGCACACACATGTGCATGGCTACCTTAGGGCTTGCAGGGACTACCAGAGCCCACATACACACTGCTCTAAATCCTCTGTACCATTTGGGTAAATAAATCATACTTCGCTTTGGAGAAAGTGCTTCTGTGTCACTACCCACTGTTCCTGACCACAGACTCCAACTCCAGCAGGGCCAAGCCCAGTTGGCCCTTCAAGGTAAGCACAGTTGGCAGGCAGGGAGGGATGATAGAGAGCCAGTCTGCGAGCAGTTGGCTGGCACAATTCCACTCCAATGAGAAATAGAAGCATAATCCTGGCACCTGTGGGAGTCCAGAAACAGGTCCCAGAAGAGAGAACCTATCCTGGTTTTGGTCCCTCTTAACTGGACTGTCTACAGCAATTTTTTGGTCTTATCACAGCTACCAGCAAACTACTTTTAAAAAATATATATTTGGAATGTAAAATATTACATTCCCTTGCTGTCCATGACTAAATCTCTTTCATGGCAAGCAGTCATACAGTGAGAGGACAGATAAGCTCTAGGTAGGGCTACACTAAATTCATTGGTAGGAAAATGGTTTAATTGCTTAATGACAGTTAATCAAATACTGCTGTCAATGTTTTGCTCCTCCACACCTTGTTCAGCAACCAATGCAGTCCATCATAGACTGCTTATTTTGCAGGTTTGCTGCAGAGATGCAAATTTGATTAGGTGGACATGGCAAATTCCTTTATACTCAGGCAAATCTTTTTCCCCAAACAAAATGAAAATTAATTTGGAAGCTAAGTTTTAATGCTTCCTTCCCAGCTCAGAAGCTACCTTAGCACTTATTAGATTATGAAGGCTTGATATTCTCTGTGCTAGAACCCTTTAATTTTATCTGAAGCAGATAATATGCTTGTCTCTCTCCTCTCCTCCCATCCTACCCCCCCCCCCCCAAAAAAAGCACAACACAGCTCAAGGCTGAATTCAGCCCCCAGCCTATGCATGCACTGCTCCCCAAGGATTTGTAAGTGAGGGCAGCAGTTGGTTATGAATATTTATACAGGGATGGGCTTGGTCTATGCTTCTGCATTAAATCAACATAGCTATGTTAGCAATATGGGGAAAAAAAATACACTTAACTATTTGATTTACATAGCTATACCACTTGACCACCGTGAACATGTCCTCTGATGGAGGTAGTGTTCCCATACCAACAGAAAAAACCTTTCCTCCAGCAGCGTAGGCTGCACACAAACCATGTCGTTATGACAGCATAGCTACAGTGACATTGCTATGGCCGTGTATTGTCAACATATCACTTATGACTTTGAGCTGCGATTTTGATCAGACTGCCCCCCAGCAAAGGGTGTGGCTGGGTCAGAATTCAGATAATAGAGGGCAGTGCAAGATGCAGAGGTGTTAATTCAAGATGTAACATTTTTTTTTTTTATTTAGTTTTAAACCAACAGCTCCACATGGTGTTCAGGCACTGCTTGAGGGGAGGACTTGAAATTGAGCACCTGGAGAATTTATAATCATTAAAGAGCCACTGACTTGTTCATGTCAGTATGCCACTCAGGGACCACTTATTACATGCAGTTTACCTCCAGCAGTTTCAAGGGGGTGGGTATCTTTCACTTCTTAATCTAAGCTGCTGTTACACTTTCTTAAACTGCTATCAACAGTTCACTGCAGAGGTAGCTGCATTTCACTTGACATAATGGGGGATAGCTGTTTGTAAAATTTTTTTGTTTAGTATCAAGAGACATTATGCATCAAATGCAGCACAACTACACTAATCCATCATTTGATACAGGGGTGAATTTTGGAATATTAGGAAATAGCCTTTCAACAAATACTAGTTGGTACCTTAAACAGCCTTCCCTTTGTGTCTGACCCTTCACCATTCCACTTTGTGAAATCAACAAATGGCCTATATTTCACAGATCTCAGACCTTCAGTCATTGTAACACACTCCTCACCACCTCTGCAGAATCCAGGTTCAAAAGGTTTTGATCCAACAGCTGCAGATTTAATTCAAACAAAATTAATTAAATCTTTTAAAACGGTTTACATTGGTACAAAATAAATGCAGTATCCACAGTAGACCTTGAACACAAGCAGCCTCTGCGTCCAATACAAGCTTCACAAAACAGAGTATATCCCCTTTATCAAGTGAGATGGAGGGAAGAGCTCACTGCCAAACCACCACACCTTCCAGCACAGGATTAGAGCACACACGACATACTTTGTCCATGTTCTCTTCCAACATCTTAGGGCCCAAGAAATCCTGTGGCTGGCCCTACCACTACCCACTTTTCATCTGGGGGCTAACAGAAATTTTGGGGGGATGTAGGGCCCTTCCCCCCCCCCCCCCGCAGAAAGCAACAACTTATTTTGATAGATGTGTCCCTTCGGTACTTTCTACGGTGGATGTGGTGTTATAAGGTAGTAGCAAGAGATGCCAATGCAAGATTTTTTACCCATGTCTAAACAACCTTTTGTGTAAGTGAAAAGTCCACAAAAATGTACTTAAGTTGTCAAGACAAGTTGGAAAGAAAAAATGAATAAAAGGGGATTTAAACAATTTACATTAAAAGAAAAAATTAGAAAGACAAGATGGGTGAGGAAATATCTTTTATTGGACCAACTTTTGCTGGTGAGAGGGACAAGCTTTCGAGCAACACAAAGCTCTTCTTCAGGTCTGGAAAGGGTATTCAGTGTGTCAACTAAACACAGGGTCAAACAGAAAACTTGTCTCCAACGTAAGTTGATCCAATAAAAGATAATACCTCACTCACTTTGTCTCGCTAATATCCTGGGACTGACATGGCTACAACAACACTACATACAAAAAAAAAAATTTAGTCATCCAAATAGTTTGACACAAATTAATAAGGCTCATTACTTAAAGAATGTTGGCCTTGTGTTGTGTTGATAAATGCAGAGATTATTCATTATATTACAAGCTGAGTATACTATTTCACACCATGATGCTAGCAAAAACTCTAATAGCTAGGGCCCTACTAAATTCATGGTCTATTTTAGTCAATTTCAGTGTCATAGGATTTTTAAAATCCTAAATTTCATGATTTCAGTTACATATATTTCAAATTTTAGGGTATTGTATTTGTAAGGATCCTGACCCAAAAGGAGTTGGGGGAGGGGGGTCATAAGGTTATTTTAGGGGGGTTGTACTGCTCCCCTTACTTCTGTGCTGCTGCTGGCGGCAGCACTGCCTACAGAGCTGGGCAGCTGGAGAGCGGCTGCTGCTGGCTGGGAGCCCAGCTCTGAAGGCAGAGCCACTGCCAGCATCAGTGCAGAAGGAAGGATGGCATGGTATGGTATTGCTACCCTTACATCTGCAGTGCTGCTGGCAGGGCACTGCATTCAGAGCTGGGGGCCCAGCCAACAGCTGCCTCTCTCCGGCCACCTCTGAAGGCAGCGCAGAAGTGAGGGTAAAAACACACAAGAAACCAGATTTCACGGGGAGGAGACCAAATTTTACAGTCCGTGACGCCTTTTTCATGACAGTGAATTTGGTAGGGCCCTACTAATAGCCACTGGACTCCTCTCAGTGATGGGCAATATGACAGTATATACATATCTAATCTTTTTCAATATATTTGACATATGCTACTTGTCTAAGTCTGAACAATCTGTAGTTGGTCTCATTTAGATTATACTCATCACAAAATTGTCAGTGTCAAACAGTCTTCACGACCAGTACACAAGCAAGTCAATGTGTACGCCATGCTCTGTCTTGAACAACTACGGCTGCCTCCACATTTGGCTTTTTACATCTACATGTAATGAGTTCCGGGAGTGCTTCAGTGGCAAGTGTCTGTGTCATTAGTTTCAGAGTAACAGCCATGTTAGTCTGTATTCGCAAAAAGAAAAGGAGGACTTGTGGCACCTTAGCGACTAACCAATTTATTTGAGCATAAGCTTTCGTGAGCTACAGCTCACTTCATCGGATGCATCCGATGAAGTGAGCTGTAGCTCACGAAAGCTTATGCTCAAATAAATTGGTTAGTCGCTAAGGTGCCACAAGTCCTCCTTTTCTTTGTGTGTCATTAGTGTTGGAGAAATCTGTCCAGCCTTGTGATGCCAGCTATTTCCATGGGGGGAGAGAAGAGATGTCAGGTCAAGTCTCCATGGCATCCTTCCAGATAAAGGTCTGGTAATCTGCATGCTTGGCATGTTGCACAAGACTATCATAAATTGTGGGGAGGGCCTTGTTCCAGGTCTGTATGTATCACACACCATTTACATCTACTGAGTTAGCCGTTGTGTCAGAGAAGGGTTATCAGAAGTTCCTGCGCAGCTGAAATCAGCACAAGTATCTCCAACACAGTGCCAAAATTGGCAAGGCTTCTAAATTTGTGTGGATTTTTCCCGATAAACTTTAATTTGCAAACCATGCCAGATTCCTGGTTGAATTACACCCAGTTAGCATGTGTACTGCTGGCAACATTCTGCATAGTTGTTGTCCAAGTGCAGCTGCTTTGGCGTGGGCTGGTTTATCTTTCACACCAGTACATCCCCAAAGTTTGAGTTGTTTCCAACTTGTGAATAAAATTACTCCAGCCACTGACATTGCAGTTCTCAGAGACTGCACCACTACTTGAGGTTATTCTTATGAAAGAAACATGAAGTAGATGGAGAGTATCTGGTTCTTTGTGCGGTAAGAATAGACTTCTTGGTCTACAACTCCCTCTGAAGTGAAAGATATCCCCTGATCCAAGTCCCTTGTGACGTGGCTGAGGACACAGTCCAAGAACAAGATGAACAGCACTGGAGCAAGTTCGCAGCCTTGCTTCCCTCCATTTGTGATTTCAAATGCATCAGAAAAGTCACCACTGGGGAGCACTTGCACTGTCATGTGGTCATGGAACAGATGGATGATTTGTATGAACCTTCTTGGGCAGCCCATTTTATGTAGAATAGCCCATAGACCCTCTCTGTTGACTGTATCAAAAGCTTTCATCAAATCGATGGAAACTGCATTCCGGTCCATGTTCTGCTCTGAACACTTTTCTTGGACCTGCCTTACGACAAAGATCATGTCCATGATGTGGACATGTACTATGTACCAGTACTATGATCTGGTCTGAAACTACACTGCACTTCTGGCAGATTCTCCTCAGATATGTCTGCAATGAGTCTGCTCAGTAAAATGCGAGCTAGTATTTTCCCTGCCGTACAGAGAGCAATGCCTTTGTAGCCTCCATAAGCAGCTTTGCTGCCTTTGTTTTTGAACAATGATACAATAATAGCATCTTTGAAGTCTGGTGGCATTTCTTCCTCCTAAATGCTACTCAAGATGTCATGAAACACCTCGATGGCCTTGGAGCCTGCTGCTTTATAAAGTTCTGCTGGAATACCAGCCTTTCCGGATGCTTTGCCAGAGTTCTGTTGTTTCATGGCTTTCCATAACTTCCTCAACTGATGGAGGGAAATAGAGATCATCTTTGATGGATTTCTCAGGTAAATGATCATTGTGTAAGCAGATCATAAGTTACACATATAGACAAAAACAACAAGCAGAGGGAAGATGTAAGGTAGATTTGCCACTAATGAAATTAATGCATAGTTATACACATGTTAAAAGAGAGGCATTACTTTGACTTTTCAAGAAATTTGTGATGGCAATTCGACATGATTTACAAAAGTATCTATAATTCTCAGACTTAACCACTGCATAATATCACATCTCCCTAAAAGGATCACTTAATCCCATCATAAAAATGTGTTGGGATGCTACAGATTTTAAATTTAGGCAGGGTTTTCCATTTGGGCCTCAACTATTTATCAGTTTTCTGTAAGCAATTGTCACCTCAGAGTCAATACCTCTTCCAGTTCTTCGAGTGCTTGCTTATATCGATTCCAATTAGGTGTGTGCGCACTGCGTGCACGATCGTCAGAAGATTTTTTACCCCAGCAACACTCAGTGGGTCGGCTGAGGCGCCCCCTGGAGTGGCGCCTTCATGGCGCTGGATATATGCCCCAGCTGACCCAGCTTCCCCTCAGTTCCTTCTTACCGCCCGTGAGGGTCGTTGGAACTGTGGAGCGCAGCGTAGCTGATCTCCACTCTCCCTAGCATTCGCTTTATTACCTGTTAATAGTTTGTGATTAGTTGTTAATAGTTGTTAGTAGTTCTTAGTATAGTTAGATTTAGTTTACTTAGTGGGGTGGAACAGAGTCTTCTCCCCTCTCCCAGTACCGGGCCCATGCCTGGGTCTCCGGGCTTCAAATCCTGCTCGGCTTGCCTGAAGCCAATGCCAATGGGAGACCCCCACACTCTTGCCTAAGCTGTCTGGGGGGGTCCCACCAAGCGGACAAGTGCCGCATTTGCAAAGCCTTCAAGCCAAGGACCAAAAAGGAGCGGGACTTTAGACTGAAGCAGCTCCTTATGGAGGCAGCACTTAGCCCAGTCCCTTCCTCCGCGCACCCAGACTCGGCGGCGTCTTCGGTGCGGAGTACCCCTGCGACACCGATTGGTCCGGCACCGCGTTCGGACTCTACTAAAGACTTGCGGCACCAGGTCTCCCCAGCACCTCCTCCACCACGGCGCCGGTCCCTATCTCCGGGCCAGAAGAAGCAGCAGCCCAAGCAGGTTCTGACTGCTTCTTGTTTGTTGGTTTGACAGCCACTGACACTTCCTACACCACAGTTGGAGCTGCGTCCATTGCCGGAGCGCACAGGACAAGTAACAGCTCCTGCACCATCTACTCCAGCGCCACAAGGGCCATCGAGTCCGATGCATGTAAGCTCCTCTGTGCACACTGCAGTCAAGCTAAGGCTGCCCTCCACACTGGAGACCTTTTCAACAGCGCGGGACTTGATCACGCTCACAGAGCTGACTCCCCTGCAGCCAGCGGCATCTCCGGTGCGGGCAGTGCCGTCGAAGGGAAAACCGTCCCTGATACGACCGCCGTTGCCGAGTGAAGCAGGACTGCACTGGTCCCAATCTGGGTCTCAGCACCTTTCATGGCATCGCTCGCAGTCCCGGCACCGATCTCATTCTCGGAATCAGTTGTACTCGCGATGCCACTCCGGCTCAGAGATCCGAATTGCGGTATGGCCAGTACCGATCAGACTCCCGGCACCGTTCCCGGTACCGGTCAGAGGAACACTCAACCTGGAGCCGATCTCGGCACCGATCTCACCGGAGGTCACCATTGAGATCCAGATCAAGCTCCCAGTACCAATAAGACTGCAGGCACCGATCGACGTCTCAGTACCGTTCTGCATCACGCCACTGGTCCCTGGCACCGTACAGCACTGGGGGACTCTGCGCTGACACATACGGCACCGCCTTGGCGGTCTCACTCCACCTCCACGTGGTCACGCTCACAAGATGGCTACCACGCCCAGGACCAGGGCGAGGATGGTGCAGGCCAGTGGCCTCTACCAGGTCCACGTCCTTTGCCAAGTGGAAGCGTTTTTCCTGCTGGTGCGCTCAGAGTCATACGGCCCCGTTACAGGCATCAGTACCTATCATCTTGGACTACCTCATGTCCTTAAAAACAGCAGGGCTTGGCGATATTTATCCATCAGAGTGCACCTTGCAGCTATTTCGGCTTTCCACCTAGGCAAAAACGGGCGTTCAGTCTTCTCCAATGCCATGGTCAGCATATTTCTCAAGGGGTTGGAGCGCCTGTTCCCATGAATTCAACAACTGGTCCCTACGTGGGATCTTAACCTGGTCCTCTCCAAACTCATGGCTGCCCCGTTCGAGCCGATGGCCATGCTCACTCCTGCACCTTTCCTGGAAGATAGGCTTCCTTGTAGCTATCACCTTGGCGAGGCGTGTGTCTGAGCTCAGGGCACTCACATCGGAACCACCGTATATGGTGTTCCACAAGGACAAGGTACAGCTGCGACTCCACCTGGCCTTCCTCCCTAAGGTGGTGTCTGCCTTCCATCTCAACCAGGACATCTTCCTCCCCATCTTCTACTCGAAGCTGCATGCCTCTTGAGGGGAACAACAGCTGCACTCCCTGGATGTTTGCAGGGCCCTCGCCTTCTACATCGAGCAAACGAAACCTTTCAGGAAAACATCGCAGCTGTTTGTTTCTGTGGCAGACTGGATGAAGGGCCTTCCCGTCTCCTCCCAGTGCATCTCGTCCTGGATCATATCATGCACCCATGCGTGCTATGACTTGGCTGGTGTCCCAACTACGCACCTTACCGCCCACTCCACACGGGCTCAGGCTTCATCTTCTGCTTTCCTGGCACACATACCCATACAGGAGATTAGTAGGGCAGAGACTTGGTCATCGGTGCATACCTTCACCGCCCACTGCGATAATTCAGCAGTCCAGGGGTGATGCTGCATTTGATTCAGCGGTCTTTCACTTCGGGACATCTCACTCCAACCCCACCGCCTAGGTAAGGCTTGGGAGTCACCTAATTGGAATCGATATGAGCAAGCACTCGAAGAAAAGACAGTTACTCACCTTTGTAACTGTTGTTCTTCGAGATGTGTTGCTCATATCCATTCCAAACCCGCCCCGCTTCCCCTCCGTCGGAATAGCCGGCAAGAAGGAACTGAGGGGCGTGGGTCAGCTGGAGCATATATCCGGCACCATGAAGGCGCCACTCCAGGGGCGCCTCCAGCCGACCACTGAGTGTTGCTGGGGTAAAAATCTTCCAACAATCGTGCACATGGCGTGCACACACCTAATTGGAATGGATATGAGCAACACATCTTGAAGAGCAACAGTTACAAAGGTGAGTAACTGTCTTTTTTAAAAGGTGAAGAAAAAAAAATATGTTGCAATAAAACTAAATCTCTCCCAAACTCTTTATTTTGTTAGAGGACAGGTCTCAGTGGTTTTGCAGTTACCTAAAAAATATCAGAATGCGTGAGCACTACAGTTGCAAGTACTGTGCAGCCACTTGCTTGCTTTCTCTGAGGGCATGGCTACACTTGCAGAGGTAGAGTGCTGGGAGTTAAATCAGCCTTCGGAGAGCACAGCAGGGAAAACACTGCCGTGTGTTTACACTGACAGCTGCAAGCGCACTGGCGTGGCCCCATTAGCAGTTCTTGCAATGCCACAAAGAGCAGTGCATTGTGGTAGCTGTCTCCGTGTACAAGTGGATGCAATGTACTTTTCAAATGGGGAGGGTGTTTGAGTGCGACAGGGAGTGTGTTGTGTGTATGTGGGGGGAGAGAGATTGGGTTTTTGGGGGGGGTCAGAGAGTCAGCATGCTGTCTTGTACATTCAGACAGCAGCAGACCCCCCCCCCCTGCACACACACACACTCAACAGCAGCATTCCACACTAATGGTTTGCTTTGTCCCAGAGCAGATAAGCATGCCAGCTGTCAGAAACTGAGCTTTGAAAGGGGATAGCCGCATTCCTGTAGCAGAGTTCAAAACAATGAGAAGAGTGGCCACTTGACTTCAGGGGATTATGGGACGTTTCTGGAGGCCAATCACAGCACAGTAATGCAATACCTCTTTCACACGGACGCCCGGGCATTTCAGCTGGGGCACAGTGAACTTTATGCTTCTCGTGGAGGTGGATTACTAGGAGCACTCCAGTTGCAGAGTCCAGGTGCTCTACGTGCCTTGCCAGCGTGGACACATCGGGAGTTAGGGTGCCTGGGGCTGCTTTAATGCGCTCTAACTTGCAAGCTTAGCCAAGCCCTGAGTCAAGTACAGTAGCAGCAAGTATAAATCCATTACAAACATACACTATAGTAACTGGCTACATCTGCTGTGCTGTGAGCAAAACAGGAATGTTTTCTACCCTGTTTCCTATTGTTTCTGTATTAAATCCTGTGCTCACTATGTTAAAGGCTTGCACTGACACTCAAGTCCACTAAACAATGTTATTAATTGTATGTAAAACGCATTCATTCTAGGTCACCCACCCACAACTGCAAGAATATGAAATTTTCTGAAACACTAAATATGGCCACTGAATATAATATACAAAACAGCATCACTAGAATTTTGATACATGGGGTTTCAGCAGCCTCTAAAAGCGGATAGGAGTCTTGGGTGCAGATTAATGGCAGGCAAATTTCTATTATGTTGGTTATGTTTCAAAATAATCTGCCTTTTGAAAGGGGGGAGGGGAGGAGAGGAGATTCAGAGGCCCGAAAAGGTGCTTCCTCTTTTTATTCCTCCATTCAGTCTTGATTTGAGTTTACTGTCCTCCTGGACAACCAGTTCCACACCACTCCTTTCAGAATCCAGTGATACTCCTCCCTGTGCAGCTGCAGCAATCCCCACAAGCAGAGTTAAGTGCATTGCAACTCTTGTATCGTGTTAGTGTGTTCTGCTACCACTAGGCAGCTGGGCATGATGGCTAGTTAAATAAAACAAATAGCAAGCAACAACAGCAATGCCAAAGAAGGTTTTGATCTTAGGAAATACTTGAAAGTGACATAAAATAAGTCTTGACATAAAATATTAAGTATTTCACTTTATACGGAAGTGAAATCAGTTCAATATTCACAGTAAAACACAAGGCATAAGATATGAAATATCTTCTACTGAAATAGGCAAAAGGTCTGATGTTAGCAGCTGAATAAGAGTTCCTGATACCACAGAAACAATAAAGACACTCTGCTTTAGAAATCAAGGTTTTTCAGTCAAGGATCTGACGTGAGGCTTGGATAACTGGTTTGCTTTCTAAAATGATTGGGGGCTCTGAAATCAGCAGATCATCTTCACCCAGTGAAGAACTCTGGTCAGTGTTCACGAAGTTGGGGATGTTAAATTTTGTAAGGCAATTCAGCTCCTCCTCCAGCCTTCCACTACTCCTCGCTACTTCCTGGAAGTGAATATTACTGTCCAGACCAGGGGCTTTATGGCTTTGTTTTGCTTTGTCCAAATGCTCCACTTCATTAATGTAAAAGTGAAAGAGTGACCTGGACTCTTCAGCTACTTGACGTGAAAAAACCTTGTCTGACTCCAGAGGTTTTCCAAAGTCTGCCACGAAGCTACTCACATGAAATCTTTTTTCAGAAGGTTCTGTATTGCTGGGGGAGAGGGGAAAAAAAAGCAAAATTATATATACTAAAATAACCATGGAAATAAAAATAGCTATTAGACTTCAAAATGATTACCTCTGAGCATCAAATGTTACTTCAGCGGGCATCAAAATTGGGAATAAATGCAAAAATATTCATTTACCTACGCCATGTTTAAAAGATGAGCTATCTACTTCATATTTTTCTGTTGTAAAATGTTTGTAGGTGTTTATTTCTATAGATGTTGTAGTGCTGGAATAGATCATTAATGCCAGCATTCCTACATTGCACTTTAATATGCTAGGTATTAGAAAACCCTGATCCTCCCATTTCATTTAATCTACTGCTAAATAACTCCTCGTTTAGTATTATGAGTAATAACAGTAATAATTAGAGCAGCACTTAACATTTTCAGAGCATTCTACAAAGCATTAACTGACATCTGTGGGATGTATGCAATGGGTACTGCCTCCATGTCTCTTTTGTGACTAGTAATCACTTGACTAGCAGGTGGTCAGCGGAGGCATCTATGAAACTGAAGTCTAAGGGCCTAGATCTAGATAGGGGACGTATACTCAGCACTGCAATACCTAATGTTTAGGAGCCCTTGCTGCCTAGTGGAATCCACAGCCCCGAGTTAGGTGCACTGGCTCTCCAAACCATACCTGGGGAGGAGTCAGGTGCCTAAGAATGGGATTCACAAAGGCCAGCATGCTGAGCAGTGAGCCACGTAAGCTAGGCAATAGGTAAGGCCCTTCATTATTGGTATTTACTGATTTCCCAGAAAAATTCCCAGGGTTTTAAAAAAGCCAGTATTCAGGTGTTGCTGATACTTGCTGAAATTGTGGCTTTTCCGAGACCTGGGAATTTTTCACGGGGAAGCAGATGGGGCCGTGCATAAGGGCCAGTAGGGTTAGCAGGAGGCTTTGCCCAGCAGGGGGCCTAGTACTCCTGGGGAACAGTCTTTCACCCCCCTCCAAGGGTGGAGAGAGGGAGATGAGCAAGGGGCTAGGTCCTGCGGGACTGGCGCAGAAGCTTCAACTGCCCCTAGGTGTGTACACGCCCCTTCTCCCCAGCCACAACTGCCCTCCCACCGCCCTTACTTTATTTGTTTTTTGTTTGTTTGTTTTATTTTACTATTTTTTTCCCCAGTAAAAACCAATACATTCCCAGGACATTAAAAAAAAACCACACCACACCCAAAGCGAAGGGACTTCCTCCAAGGAAATGACAAGAGGGGTGGGCCTAGTCCCACCCCTCAAAAGGACTTAGGTGCCTATGTCTGAACCAGAAGGAAAATGCCTCTCTCTGCTTGGTATTCACAGCCCTAGACCCTATCCTGCAGTTCGGCACCTAAGCCCTTTCTCACCACAAAAAATGAGGAGCTGGTGCCCCCCCATTATAACCTTATCGCAGTGGTTAGAGCACTCACCTAGGATGCTGAAGACCTTGATTCAAATCCCCCTTCTGCCTGATATAGAGCAGGGATTTAGACCCACATCTCCCAAGTTTCAAGTGAGAGTAAACTAACCACTGGGGTTATTCTGGGGTAGCTTGCTCTCTCACCTGTCTCCTGATGAAGCTGTTCTATTATGTAAAAATATGAGCCAGACAGAGTGAGAATTCTCTATAGCCCTATGGTTAGGGCACTCTGAGAGACTCAAATTCAATGTTCCAATGACTATATTAATTATTTAAACAAAGTGGAACAGCTTCAACATGAAACACAGAGAGACCAACTCTAGAATACTCTATAGCCCAGTGGTTAAGATGCTCACACTTCTCAGATTCTGGATGAAATCCCAGCTCCATCGAAGCCAAGGGCAAAACTCCCATTGATTTCAATGGAGCCAGGATTTCAGCCATTGTTTCAAACTGAGGACAATATAAAAGGCCAGGAGAGCAGCAGGATAGCTATGAAGGCTGGATAAATAGCTAGGAGACTCAGAAATTCAGCACAGAAAAGCAAGGGAAGACAGCAGAAGGAATGATACAGCATCCATTGAGTGTCCAAGAGAACTCTAAACTCAAGATAGCTCCAGTCTACACAGACTTGTGCATGAATCTAAATATAGTTAGGCCACAGAATCTCATTATTCTACAGACAAAAGGTTCCTGGTGTTAATGCACTCTTTGCTAGTCTACTTTCTTTTTCTGGTCACAGTATTATAAAAGGGTTATCTGAACATGAAAGGCACTACAGGCACACTGCTGAGATCAGTACTGGAAATCAGAATGTCACATATGAATGTCATAGTTTTGTTAAAATAAACATGTGAAACTCATTAAATTTGAATGATGTAACAAATGGACACCAAGGATCAGAGTTTAAAAGGACGTTAAGTGCCTACAGTTGCAGACAGAAGTCTCCTGGGATTCAAATCCATAGGAGTTAGGCATTTTTGAAAATCCAACAAGGCACCTAGCTGCATCTTTAGGTACCCAAATATCTTTAAAAAACTGATCCTAAATGCTTTAACATTTGAGTTTAGCTAATAGTTAATCATTATCATAACGATCTTTGCTTCTCAGATGCTATTGCTGTCCAGAACATTTTTTGAGAGCTATATCCTAACTAACTCATAGTTCCTTCGAACTGGTCAGCTACCTTCATACTGCACAGACTATTGCCATAAAACCAAAACACTCCTGAAGATTTCATTGAAAGGCAATGCCTGTCATGTACAGACCTGCAGTTCTAAAGGTGGGCGTTAGCTAACACACATCTCATTTTGCATTTCAAGGTGAAGTATTATTTAGGCAGAACATAAAATATTTCAACAAATAATGCAGACGAGAACTTAAGGAAAATAATCCAACACACATTCAACAGGAGGGAAATAAGTGGACTGAAAAAGCCTTAAAGAGTGAAAGAGGAAAGGAGTTAAATATAAATTTACAATACCATGTAGTGGGAGAAAATGTCTCTATGAATTTAGGCTGCATACATGTAGCTAGTGAGACTAAGCCTAGAACTCTAGGTACAAGTTCTAGCCACCCCATGTGGGGGAATGTGAACAAAGTGGAAGGAAGAAAAGCAAAGATTAAAAGGCTAGAAGGACTGAGTTACGAATATATGAATCCCTCCTGCAGAGCCAAGCTAAAACAAATGAACAACAACAAGGAATGGTTTATTTGTAAAGCAGCTCAAGTGGGTGAGTATAACCAGGAGTAATAGGAGAAAACTGAACAAAGGATGGTGGTGAAGATTGGATAGGAGAGGAAGTTTTCTAGTGCTGAAGTCTGACAGTGGCGGCGTATCCTAAGGGAAATGACTGAAGACCCATAGAGGAAATCAATTTATGCTGGAATGAACAAAGGTATTGAGAATGTACTGTGTGACTCAAGAACTTATCATCTCTAAGGTATCCTCAAAGTATGGCATTATTTGACTGTATTTCAGATGCAGTGCTATCTATGGTGCTTATATGGCCACCATCACCGTAGGATCTGAACATCTCACAATCTTTAATGCATTTATCCTCACAACACCCCTGTGGAAGTACTATTCTCTCCATTTAACAGATGGGGAACTAAGGCTCAATGAGACTAATGCTCATTAGGTATTTAGCCATTTCTCTACACAGTGTTGTGACATCTCACCTCTAGGCAGCTTGTCACCTAGTAGAATCCTCAGCCCCAAGTAGGCACCCGGGCTCTCCATATATGCATGGAGATCATTAAGTGCCTAAGAAAGGGATCCACAGAAGCCAGAAAGCTGAGAGGAGAGCTACCTAAGCTAGCCAGGAGTGAAATGCTGAGGAGAGAGGCTTAAGCACCTCATAGGCTGACCTGGTGCACCTGACTGATGGGCCAGAGATAAGTACCTCCTTCTGCTCAGGATCCTCAGCCAGGAACCCTCTTCTAGAGTTAGGCACCTAAATGGTCAATGTGACTTAGGTTAGGTAACCCATAACCTAGCAGCCAAAACTATCTGTCTGTCTACTGCTTTATACCCCTCTCCTGCTCGCCTGTTTCCCTGTGTCCACAGCTGTCTTGTGTGGGTGCAAGTTCTGTCTCCCCACCTGTCGGTGGCCTGACTGCAGAGCCTAACTGGTGTCAGGCTTTAGGCATGCTCAGAGTATGCCTACAGGATTGGGCTCTCCTTGCAAGATAGGTGTTCCCCCACCTAGTTTGACAATTCCACTTTGGGGGTCTCTGGGGCTTTGATTTGAGCAGCTCATTAGCTGTAGGGTGGTGTCAGGACTTAGGTGGCTTTGCATGTGCCTGCTGGCAGAAACAAAGATGTCTTGGGGACTTAGGCACCTATCAGTTTAGGCAGCAGCAGTAGCTGAACGGTGGTTTTGAAAATGTCAGTGGCGCTTAATGATGAATTTAGGTGCCTGAAGAAGCAATTAGGCACATAAGACCCTTTAAGGATCTGGGCCCCAGACCATACAGCAGTTAACTCTAAATGTTTCATTCTGCCATCTGGTACTTTGCTCCCCTTTTCTGTGTATCACCACTTTCATTTCTACGACAGACACCTGTCCAACCCATGATCTTAGGGCTTTAAAAGATATTGAACAAATTGTCACCGTAGTGTAAGCAAGTGGAGCAATTGCTACAGTGCACCTCAAAAGGTCATTTAAAACACTCCACACATTTCCCCTAAAAATAAATAAAAAATAAATAAATAAAACAACCTGTTAAGAATAAGTCTCTGGTGCAGAAAAAGATCAAGCTCAGCTTTCCCAAACTTGGGCTGAAGTTTAGATGGTGAAGGTTAGACAACTAAATCTACATTTATGCATCTAAATTTTAAGAATTGTTGAGCAAGAGTGATTCCCACTAAATTCCTGGAGCACTGGGTACACCATATGTCTGGGGGTGGGGCAGGGAGAAGAGTCTCATCGCTTATACATAGGTGCATAAATACAGATTTCAGGTGTCAAACTTTGGTTAATTTGGGTACCTAAAGAGTAGTAGAAAACCATCTTATTCAATAAGGCTTTTATATGATGTGTCAATACTGATAAATAAGCAGCATAACGTTTAAACCCTATGTTACACAGAGAAGATCAATATGGTATAAAACGCAAGGTATATCAGATTCAGTAGGATTAGAAAAGTTTGCCCAAGAGCAAAAAATATTGTCATTTTATAGAGTATTCTATTAGTAGAATTTCCATTACAATAATATCCTCTGCTTTACAAAACCAGTAAGCGTGTTCTAATAGATTTTAATAGATTTGCACAGAGGAAGTTAAATTTTGTAAAGAGGAGAATATACAGTTACAAAAACCACAACACACTCAGGCTTTACTATATTAAGGCCCTTTGTTATTGATATTTACCATTTCCCCCCCAAAATTCCCAAGTTTTTGAAAAAGCCATTGTTCAGGTTTTACTGATTCCTCCTCCCCTCCCCTCCCTTCCATTTCTGGGACCTGGGGAATTTTTGAAGGAGAAACAGCTTGGGCTGAGCTGAAGGGATGGAGTCAGGAGAGGGTTGCATCTGGTGGGGCGAGTAATCACAGGATATAGCCTTCTACTCCCCTCCTGACCCCAGCCCCTCAGGAGGCCCCGTTCATTTCCCCTACATGGGGGCTGGTGGAATGAGACAGGCAAGGAATCAGGCCCGCGCAGCTGAGACAACCCAACTACTGCAGGCAGTGGAAGGTTTCCTCAACTGCCACATACAGAGAACACTGTCACTACCCGTTGTTTTCAGTTTTTAAACCAATTTGCTCACGCTTTTTAAATTTTTGAATAAAAACTGATAAATTCCTGGGAAATTTAAAACAAAAATAAATATAAAAAACAAAAGAGGCTTAGATGTTTACCAGCTCCCAAGCTTTGCACTATTGGGCACAATACAGGCTACAATGATTGATACAGATTCTCTTTTTTCTGTTTATATTAGTCTGCCTTGCTAAATTATTAGTCAACAATTTGTAAGTACAGGTTACAAAAACAGACTCATGAGGTACATATATTAGTTTTCCTAAGACCATTTTTAAATGAGCTACAATGGAGCCTGGAAATCTAGACATAATATGCACTACTCCTACTACTCCTCTGAGCATTCTGTGCCAAAAAATTAAAAATTCTGTGCACAATATTTTAAAATTCTGCAAATTTTGTCTAAATACTACTACATAATCACGCCAGTTGCAATTATTTTGGTAATTTATTTCAAAATACCTGTCAGCAAGTATGTCTGTAACAATGCAGACACGCAAAACTTCCCCCAGGAGTAGAGAGTTAAAGAGACACCTATGACAACCCAGTTCCTATTTCTCTGCCCCTTCTCTCTCCCAGAGCCCAGCCGGCCCAGATACCTGCACCCTCTTCCCCCCAGAACCCAGGCAAGGCCCCCCCCTTGCCCAGATACCCACCCTCTCCCACCCCAGAGCCCAAGGATCCAGAGGGAGGAACAGCCTGATGCTGGGTCCCAGTCTTTCAGAGTTTCCTGTGCGCCGCCCTCTCCTCCCTTCAGGGCATGCTGGGAACTGAAGCTTCCAACTGAACCCTCTAGCTCTCTTCCCATCCCCCCAGCAGTGTCTTCTATGCGCAAGCTGGGCTCTGCCGGGTCCAGCGGCCCCTAGTGGCAGCTAGCAGCACTGTAGCCCATTTCTGTGAGGGAAAGGAAATTCTGTGCGCACAACATTAATTTCTGCAAAATTCTGCAGTGGGCAGAATTCCCCCAGGAATAACCTACTGACAATAGTTGAAATAATTATTTTAAAAATAAAACAGATTAAGGGCAGCTGGTACTGATTAAAACATCTTCTCTTTTCTAGATCAAAGTGTCTCCTGTTTGTGTTATAAATGAAACATTGACACTCCTTAGCCCATTGTCCCATGTTTGGATGTGGTTTAACTAGGCTGCAACTTTATTAACTCATCTGGGAACTATCCAACAATAATTCATGCTTCCAGGCTTTACCCTTCCTTAATCATTTCAACCTGACAGGGCTGCCATCAGTCCCCCTCCACTCCAAAGCTGGTCCAAGCCAGTTACTGAGACTCCATTGCCCTGCCCTCATATGAGAGTTAAGGGCCTGGGGAAAGGGGGTTGTCTCTAGATATTAGAAGTCTCAATCCCATTATCTGGCTTCTTTAGGGGATGCCTTCTCCTAAGCCTGCTTTCAGTTTATCAGGGAACTGGACCCCCTATAGAATGAGTAACTGCTCAGGACACTTGCATCCAGGCATGAGCGGAGACTCAGGACTGGAGGGACAGGATTTAGATCTCCTCCCACAGGTGCACAAGGACCAATGAGTTACCTGAGCCCCATGGGCCCACCCACCAGCTCAAGTGATGCCTTTCCATCCTCCAACTCTCAAGTGATGGGGAACTCTTAAAGAAGCCACTACCCTTTTCCCCCCTGCCAGTCTGAACATAAGAATGGCCCTACTGGGTCAGGCCAAAGGTCTATCTAGCCCACTATCCTGTCTTCTGACAGTGGCCAGTGCCAGGTGCCCCAGAGGGAATGAACAGAACCAGTAATCATCAATTGATCCATCCCCCTGTCGCCCATTCCCAGCCTCTGGCAAACAGGGGGATAGAACAGAAGGCTGGGCAGCGTGCAGTGTAGATGTACCTCTAAAGGAACGTCATCAAGGTTCGGAGGCCTAAACTGGAGCCCACCATCTTTCTTTTAGGCTGAATGTGTGCGCGTACGCCCATTATGCTGTCCTTCCCCTCTACTGCATACTGATTTTCCTAAGCAGGTGGGGTATTAAAACATACTATACAGAAGTGCTCTCTCAAATGAGTTCTGAAAACAAAGCTTCTCGAATATTTTGGTGCCATCAACCTGGTCACAAGAACAAAATAAGCAGGCAGAGTAGAAAGGTGGTATAATATCTGCACTGACAAAACACATCCTGGGACGGCATAGAAACAAGCACCCTGGATTTGTCGTCTGTTCCGCAAAAGATGATGGATGTTAGAAATTATGCTGCTCTGGCTTCTGAATAGGCAAATATTTTAGTATCAGCTGAAAAGTATTTAAAAAAAAAATCTTTTTATAGTAGGTAAAATTCTGGGCAGTTTAGCCTTGACAGTGTCCCCTTTACAAATAACTCAATAGAAGGGACCATCACTGTAATGGGAAAAACATTTGATCAGCACATCACATTGCTGTCGCACTCTGATCAGACTCACTCTTGGTGCGGTGCTCCTGTCTTCGTCAGCAAGGTCAGCACAAAGAACATGAAAATGACAAAAACTGCCAGACCGACCCAAAATCCAATCACAATGGAATCTGCAGGAGAGAGGTAATAAATTGATTAGTGTTCCACCTTCGCTTGTAAACAGGTTCCATTCCACATAATGTGTCATGACTCAGAGTTCAGAAAGGCTTTGTTTCTTATTACAAGACACATTCAACATCCTGACCGGTCAATGTACCGGGCACTATGTCTCTGGAAAAAGCCAATGGATATAAAAGTGACTAATTCAGCATCAGATACATCAAGCATGCATAGCACTGAATGCAGAAACACTGACTAATTCAATTAGAGTCACCTTGTCTTTGATGCAGTACCTTATGTGAAAATCATCTATAATTTTTAGAAACTCTAATGATGTTTTACTACTGACTGCATCCAAGCACGGATGTCTCTCAAACTGAAGTCCCCCATAACACCACCATTTTTCTTCCCACACAAGTACTTACGGAGTAACTCAGTGTTCTCTGGTTTGATCTGATGATCTGTAACAAACCCCACACTAGTACCCTCTCCTGGGCTTTGTTAGCTGGGACATTGATCCACATACACTCAAGAATGTTCAGCTCGAACAGCCACATCATGTTCTTAAAACAGCTTGTTCTAAAGTGGCCTACTTAATCACTGTGGTGGATCTGCCACTTTGAGTCTCAGTTAGATGATCCAGATGTTTTCCAAAGCCAACGACAGGGCAGACAAGTGTTACTGTCAGGATCACTGTGGATCTCCCCAAGAAACAGAGCCAGTGTCCTCCAAGTTTTGTTTGGATGTCATAGGAATATAGGATTTGCTATACCAGGTGAGGTCAGAAGTCCACCTATTTCAATATTCCCTCTAACAGTGTCTAGAACCAGATGTTTCAGAGGAAGGTGCAAGAAACTGACAGTGAACGATAACCTGTCCCATTAGGGGATGGCCTATGCCCTGAAGCATAAAGGTTTGTATCTCTTCTAAATTTTATCTTTCTTCCTTTCTAATGTAACAGAAGTTGTCAACCAAATAAATGTTTAAAGCCTTTTTGGAATACTACTAAGCTCTTGGCCTCAATGATAGTTAGTGGCCATGGCTAGATCCTGAGGTACCCCTCAGCACTGCTTGGCTCAGTGTGAGGCATATTAGGCGTTCTACTACATTTCTCTCCCTCCCAGATCCTCAAGGCAGGCTTTGGACTGTTATAACTTGTGCAAACTGAAATGGGTACCGCAGCCCATTCTGCCAGCCCAGGATCACTAGAATTCAGTAGAAAACAAACATACCAGGAAGACACCACAACTTTGTCAACAACCTTATTCCTATAGTCACGAAGAGACTGATCCAGTGACTACTGAAGTCAATGGGAGTCTCTTCACTGACTTTAATGAATATTGGACCTAGCTCAAAGGCCGCAGCACATGCACATACACACACAAAAAATCTTCAGCTCTTGCAGCTGTTAATATCCCCCTAATGAGTGGCGATATAACCAGACTCCAGTTCCGTAGATTTTAAATACAGAGGGAAAAAAGAAGGAAAACAGACAAAGCATTAACAGTACAAGCATGACTTCATATAAAAGTGATTTCAAACTGAATTGCCTTTCGGAAAGTGATGAATATTTATGGAAACCTAAAGCTGCACAGTGGTTAAAATACAGGCGCCAGTTGCCTGGAGGATTTCTACATATACTTTCCAAATTTAATTGGTAGTTGAAAAAAATACATTGTTCCTTTCACCCAACTGGGAGTAGTGAAAAGTAATGAAATACTAAATAATTGCTCTATGAAGCCTGCAGGGCTTTCAACTGCATTATCACTATGGGATAGGATTTTTCCTGTTTTACTAGATATTCTCCCTTTTTCTACTCCCCCAGCTACACCACACATATGCCAGCTAAGCCATTTTAAAAATGGAGGACCTCCCCCTCAATCACACAAAAAGAAGAATTCAAGTATATCATAGCCACTACCCTTACCTGCCTTCCCTTACATCCCTTTACACTCTCATAACACCTTAAATCCTGTAGAATTCCACTGAGAAGACTTCACCCACAAATCTCAAGATGCAGAGAGAATGAAGGGTTGTTCCAAATTTGCTTCTTTATCTGCATCTGCCAGAAGGCACAGTGCTCCTCCACCGACTGCTACCTCTTGACACCATGAACCACATATACACAATTTAAGTGACTAATGGCCAAATTCTGCGTTCAGTTGCACCAGTGTAACCTCAGTGAATTCACTGGGGTTGCACTGATATACCAAAAGTTGAATTTGGCCCTATATTTTAAGGAGTGTGAGAAAGCCTGGTCACTTAGCATCTTTTAATAATTTGTAGCAGAAAGTCCGAACCAACTGACAGATACATATGCTAGGAACTAGGAAATTAAAATTAGAGACAAGTCCAGGCTGCAAGGTTCAGAGCTGGCTCTGAAAGCCATAATGCTCAGAAGGGTTCCAACCCAGTTCATTACAGAGATGGGGCTACTGATCTTTGGGTGTTGGTTAGAATTCCCACTTCACCACCTACTAACATGCAGGTGTTCTGAGATCCAGGCTTTTGTCCTGGGGCCCATCTTTAATTAAAATATATACTCCTTTTGTTTACGGTTTCACATTTTTGTACCCCTGACTCAAGGGTTAAGTTCTGCCTGCATTAAGGAGTCATAAGGTAGTTTGCATTAAAAGGGAACTGCAAGACAGACATCTTAGTTAAAAAGCTGATAAATTTGGCAGTCATCAAATTAACAGATTTTTTTGAGGGGAAGGAGGGAGATAATGGGATTGAGTATGTTTGAGAGCTTAAAAGCACCGTCACTGGAGGTTATAAGAGAAAACACTTAGCACGCCCTACAAAAGGAACTGGCAAAGATTTAATCACACCATGGTTACCTCCCACAATTTCTGCCTAACTGCTACTACCTTGAAAGAGGACATATTCCTTATCAGCATTAAACAGATTCCATTAAACCATTTGCAAGAACATTAGTAGTAGTATCCACTGTTATTAGTTATTAACAGCTACCTGGCATGAGGGTGATCATGACTTGTGTTAATATATTCCGTGCAAAGAATTAACGTTTAATTCCATATTGTTTTAGACCACAGGTAAGCAAATTGGCAGACATACCACAGTTGGCATCCATTTTTCATAGTGTAATGCTCCAGGTTATTCAAGTATAGCCTTTCTAGATTAATTTGGCTATGATCATTGTTTGGAATCAAGCACATTAGTATGAATTCAATATATAAAACTGTTCCCAAGATGTGTCTCCCCCTTCACCAAGAGATAACTAGCTCACTGTAACCAGCTCCAACAGCCATCACTATTAATAAACTAATGAGGAAAGAGGACAGGTGCCAGGGGAAGCATTAATCCAGTCCGCTCTCTAATTCTTCTTAAGGCAGTGGTAACTCTGAAAACTATTCCCATTAACTGGGACATCCTGCAGCACCACCTTTGGTTATTTAAAAAAGGCTGGGGTGTTTTTTGTTGCTTTGTTTTGTTTGGGGGGGGGGGGGAGTACGGGAGGGGTTGGTGTTTGAACTTTCCATATAAATCCACCTTTGGGCAGAGACCAACACTGGGAAGATTTCATGCTGAAACGTGAAAGTTATTTCTTTGAAAAGGAAGTTAGAATGGAAGCACCTATGAAAAGTTCAGGTTCATAGATTGGGTCCCGCCTCTAGTAAGAGCTGGAGGAAACCGATGAAAAGTAAATAAAACCTAAATATAATCTTAATAAATTGCTTGTAAACTAGATGACTCACCACAAATGAAACTGCAGGAGCAAATCTTTATCAGCATAAATCAAGTTACCATTATCAAACACATACACAACCAAACGCTTCCTCAGGTTAGGGCTCACAAACCACTTGAGTATAGAACCATCATCATCATGCCTTTCCACTTCTCTCTCTCCTGAAGCCCTATTCAGGGCAAGGGAGAGAAGGAGGTAGAGTTAACTCTAGTGCAATGAGGACTCTTGTCAAACTGTTGCATTCACACAGTCCTGCCATGCTTCCAGTATCAACTAAAGTGAAGGGCTACAAAGGACAGGGAAGATCCTTCAGCCGTTAGTCACTCAAAAGTTCCTTCAGGTGTCAGTGGACAAAATTCAGCACTGGAGAAAGTGGATGCAATTCCACTGAAGTCAGTGGAGTTGTGCCCACTTTTCACCAGTATTTCAAAGAAATTTCATCCATTACCATCCCAACTGAATCAGGGCCACAGGATTGGGTCCTATTTATATATTTGGTATTATCAAAACACTGGGTTGCTTTGATGCACACTAAAGACAGGTGCCTATGGCAACTGAAAGTTAATTTCACTTTAGCTGAATTAGTTACCCAAGAACTCCATAAAATATCTGACAGTGGAACCAGCTGGTTTGCCATGTCAGTCATGATAATTAGTTTAGAGTTCAGCAAAGGTCAGTGCTGCTAGACTTTATGAGACCCAGAGGCAACTATCGGTTATATCTTTCCTCTTTTACTTTGGTCTAATATGTGACTAAATGTGATAATGTAGCAAATCTTCAAAATCAGTACCTCCGGGTTCAATCTCTGGCTGAATGGAACACAAATTAGGGAGAACATGATTAAAGTGAGATATCTTTAAGAACCTACTTTTGTCAAGTTTCAGAGTAGCAGCCGTGTTAGTCTGTATTCGCAAAAAGAAAAGAAGTACTTGTGGCACCTTAGAGACTAACCAATTTATTTGAGCATAAGCTTTCGTGAGCCACAGCTCACTTCATCGGATGCATAAAAGTGGAAAATGCAGTGACGATGTTTTTATACACACAGACCATGAAAAAATGGGTGTTTATCACTTCAAAAGGTTTTCTCCCCCCACCCCACTCTCCTGCTGGTAATAGCTTATCTAAAGTGATCACTCTCCTTACAGTGTGTATGATAATCAAGGTGGGCCATTTCCAGCACAAATCCAGGGTTTAACAAGTATGTCTGTGGAACGGGGGGGGGGGGGGGGGGGGAGGAGTAGGAAAAAACAAGGGGAAATAGGTTACCTTGCATAATGACTTAGCCACTCCCAGTCTCTATTCAAGCCTAAGTTAAATGTATCCAATTTGCAAATGAATTCCAATTCAGCAGTCTCTCGCTGGACTCTGGTTTTGAAGTTTTTCTGTTGTAATATCGCAACTTTCAAGGCTGTAATCGCGTGACCAGAGAGACTGAAGTGTTCTCCGACTGGTTTATGAATGTTATAATTCTTGACATCTGATTTGTGTCCATTTATTCTTTTACGTAGAGACTGTCCAGTTTGACCAATGTACATGGCAGAGGGGCATTGCTTGCACATGATGGCAAATATCACATTGGTAGATGTGCAGGTGAATGAGCCTCTGACAGTATGGCTGATGTTATTAGGCCCTGTGATGGTGTCCCCTGAATAGATATATGGGCACAGTTGGCAACAGGCTTTGTTGCAAGGACAGGTTCCTGCGTTAGTGGTTCTGTTGTGTGGTATGTAGTTGCTGGCGAGTATTTGCTTCAGGTTGGGGGGCTGTCTGTAGGCAACGACTGGCCTGTCTCCCAAGATTTGTGAGAGTGATGGGTCGTCCTTCAGGATAGGTTGTAGATCCTTGATAATGCGTTGGAGAGGTTTTAGTTGGGGGCTGAAGGTGACTGCTAGTGGCGTTCTGTTATTTTCTTTGTTGGGCCTGTCCTATAGTAGGTGACTTCTGGGTACTCTGTCAATCTGTTTCTTCACTTCAGCAGGTGGGTATTGTAGTTGTACCCACCCATATATGTGATATATGCCATCATGTGCAAGCAATGCCCCTCTGCCATGTACATTGGTCAAACTGGACAGTCTCCACGTCTATGCACCCACATTAATGTTGCTTTTGTAGCACATGGGTATGCCCATTCTGAAGCTTTTCCTGCAGTGGGCAAGAACCTAGTGCATATTTTACCTCTGTAATACAGTCCTGTAGCCTTAACATTCTACCTGTCTTGCAACTGATTTCCTGGCCAGAGGGCGAATTCTACTGAATACAGATGAGTTCCCATTAAAACCTTCATGCAAGACAGGTAGGTAGGACTTTAAGCCTCTAGGACTTTTCTCTACACAGCTGTGTCAGAGTCATTGAGAATTACAGTATGACCATGCATTAGTCAGATTCTGTAAAACCAGAATCAAGTCCACTGACTAGATTTTGTATGTTTCCCAGCTGTACTACCTTGCATTTGTTCAAGTTGAAACTCATTTTATTTCTAACCTCTCCGCTACACCTTTATATGATTTTTTTTTGTTTGAATTGCTGGTTGACAACTCTCACATCAGTATAATATGGGACTAAGAATTTTGTTTAGCCCACTCCAGATCAAGATGTTAAATAATAACAAACCTAATGCAGATCTCTGCAATAGTCTACTATACAGCTCTTCACATTGATATATTCCTACTTATCAAATAATGTTTCAAAATAGGTTATACAAGAAGACTGTAGAACACACAGGACATTGATTCCATTCTGATTAAAACTGCATAAATATGAAATACATGACATTTCATATTGATTCAGCATGCTGTCTGGAACGGGCTGTTCTCCTTATCCCCCACTACTTAAATTATACTTACAATAGTTTATGGTGAATTTGATCCTTCTGACTAATGACTAAATACAAACCTATGGTTTGTACACTATAAACTGGTTCTAAAATTTAAAAAGTTCCCTCTAATTGTTTTATATAATTGATTTATAACAAGCAGTGCAGATTATGATGCTGACATGGAGAACAGAAACAAGCTGACACTGCCAGTATCTTTGACACCAGCCACCAAATAGCTTTCAGAGGGAAACATCCATCACTATCAGTAAGCCAGATCTCTGTATTCTATTTCCATCCCCTGAACCCTTGAGACCCATACACACTTGTTTGATCTTTTCTTATTTACATATACTTCTTTTAATGCTCACCACTATTAGCAAACATATAATGATAAAGGTCTCACCTGAAAGAATTTTCTAAATTGGTTTTAAACCTTTTAATAGTTTTTCAGATATATTTTAACAAGAACAAAGCAGCCATGTTTCTTTTCTTATCAGTGAGAACTTTTTTTTTCTCCAGAAAGCAACTGGATGTTGCAGTGGATCATAAAGCATGGGGAAATTTCTATTTGAACCAAAGAACTGGTATCCAGGATATCCCAAGCTACTGATACGCATAAGAAAAAAAATACTTCAACAAAGAGAAATCAATGAAGCTATTAATTCAAGGAGCTGTGTGTGGGATAATCAATTCACAGAAAAAGATTTTTGAAAAGCTATCCATTAAGAATACAGGAACTTCAAAGCATAGAATGCAGAACTGCCAGATAGGACTTACATTTATGAGCTTTCAGTCCTTCGAAGGAAACTGGTCCGTACTCATAGTACTCATACTCCCAAGTGTAATCAGAGTTAGACAAAGCCTGCTGAGATGTTCGGTTGGAAATTAACCTATGGGCAGACATCACTAACCTGTACAGACATAAAATGTGAACACAAAACATGTTAGTATATAGAAATATTTCTAACGTCTTTATATGTTTTTATAATCATGCGCCATCTTTTGGCTTTCCCCCTCCTTTTTCCCTTTCATAAGCAATGCCCCACCCTTGCATAAAGGGCCATATCCCACCTGTTCCTTTCAAAGCCAATTCCACCACTCCTTCAGATAGAGCCAACATGTTCCATCCCATTCCTTCCCTGCCCTATCCCTTCTCCAGGCAAATCACCAACCTGCATAGAGCTTCCTTTTAATAGAAAGGTGGAATATATGAGGATCTCCACAAAATGTTCCTATTAACACACACGTATCAGAGCACATCACTCAGACAGAACATGCCTCCCCTAGGCCGAATACAGTAAATACAAATGATCATCAGAAATGGGAGTCCAGAGGTTTAGGGAGTGTCGTCTTATGGTATGTTTACGTTACAAGCATTACAGCGCCACAGTTGTGGCTATGCCCCTATGGCAGTGGTGGGCAAACTACGGCCCGGGGGCCGCATCTGGTCCTCCAGGCATTTTAATCCAGCCCTCGAGTACCCGCCGGGGAGCGGAGTCTGAGGCTTGCCCTGTTCCAGTGCTTGCCCCGCTCTGGCGCTCCAGCTGGGGAGTGGAGTTTGGGGCTTTCCCCATTCCACGCAGCTCCCGGAAGCAGCGGGATGTCCCCCCTCTGGCTCCTATGTGTAGGGGCAGCCAGGGGGCTCCACATGCTGCCCCTGCCCCAAGCGCTGCCCCGCAGCTCCCATTGGACAGAGAGCCACAGCCAATGGGAGCTGCAGGGGCAGCACCTGTGGACAGGGCAGCGCGCAGAGCTGTTTGACTGTGCCTCCTCCATGTAGGAACCGGAAGGGAGACATGCCACTGTTTCTGGGAGCTGCTTGAGGTAAGCGCCCCCCGGAGCCTGCCCCCCAGCCTGGATATCCCTCCTGCCCTCCAAACCTCTCAGTCCCAGCCCTAAGCACTTTCCTGCACCTCCAACCCCTCATGCCCAGCCCCACCCCAGAGCACGCATCCCCAGCCGGAGCCCTCCCGCACTCTAACCCCCAATTTCATGAGCACTCATGGCCCGCCATACAATTTCCATACCCAGATGTTGCCCTCGGGCCAAAAAGTTTGCCCACCCCTGCCTATGGTGTAGGCAGAGAGACAGTTTCTATCACTGTCGTAAACCTACCCCCTCAAGAGGCAGTAGCTAGGTTCTTCCATCAATCTAGCAGTTCCTACACCAGAGCTTAGGAACTGTTCAGACCTCTGAGCAATGTAAACAGGCCTACCTAAATTTTAGCGTGGTGTAGACCAGGTCTCAATTGCACCAGGCTTTGTTTTCGGTATGTCTCTACAACAAGAAAATATAAAATCAAGCCTAATAATCATTCTAAAGGAAAATTCCTGATCAGTTCTAAATATTGTGGAGTGGGAGAGGAGTGTCTTCAGATGGGGAAGGAAAAAGTCCTTTTTTTAAAACAGGTTCAGTTTTCACATTATGGCCCCAATCCAGCAAAGTGCTTATTTTAAACACTTGAATAGACACATGGAAGTCAAAGTTCAGCATGTGCTTTAATTGCTGAATTAGGCCCTTTGTGTATTTTGTAATTTTTTGCCTCATGCAATAGATAAAACAAAATAAAGCGAGATAGTCCCTTTAAAGCTCACAGAGGTGCACATTTTAAAGAAATGTACAAGAAAGATTATTTTGTATTTTAACAAAAAGATCTGAAAGCCAACTCCCGACATGATAAAAAAAAATGATATAATCTGTAGACTTCCAGAACATTAATTCAGTGTTGCTATTCCAAAGAAAGTTGGCACTCTGTGTTCATTTTGATATATAGCTCTAATAGTAAGCCATGTATGATTTTAACCAACATAAGATTCCACTGGTTTTAGGAGCTAAAAGCTGAATCCAAGTAGGGAGCTGACTCATCTTTGAAATAAATGATATAATCATGAAAATATATCAAAACCATGTTTTAAATGGAAAGAGGTTTTAAATTGTCATGCTTTTACTGTAAAAAAAAATCCTTTGGTCAGTCATTCATATTAGCTGTACTGTTCTGGTGCTATTTAAAAAGCAGATAAGCTGAAAATAATTCATACACTGCACAAAAGATTCAATAATGTATCAAAGATTTAAATTCATGATCCATCCTTTACTCACATGGAGCAGTTGCTTTGGCTTCAATATACTGCTTGTATGAGTAAGGGTAGCAACACTTAGTGCTTACTTTGGCTTCAATTCTCCAATGGAAATCAAAAGGGTTCCACGTGGGAGTAGAGGTTTGCCTGCATGCATCACATTGCAGGATCAGGATAGTACATTGTTACAAGTATGTTAATTGTTCTTTCAGTTTTAGGTAATTTCCTACAATAAGCACATACTGCAAAACAAAGCACAAAGAGAGAGTTGCCTGCATCTATTCTAATAGCTAAGACTTCTACTAAATTTCTGAAGTATTAAGAAAAAGGACTAAGCATTTTTAAGGGTTATACAGGAATAACAGAAGGAACAAATGTTTGTTCAAAAAACCACCCCACTCATCTTGCCAAGTGTAAGCTTTGAAAATGAGGCAAACTTTCCATCCCTGAGATTCTCACAAACATGTCTGCATCACAGATCATACCGTACCACCTGGCCAAAAACGTCCATATTCAAACAAGCACTCCCTTATAATGATGCACATGTTATTCTAATTCTGGGTGATGGGAAGTATCAGTGGATCATTGGGAACCTCAGTTCCTTAGTCTCGGTACTTTTTTCTTTAGATTTAGACAGGAGGGAAATGCAGCTTGCTGAATCCAAAAGAGCAGGAGGACTGTGAGTGGGCAGAATAATAGTTACCCCTCAAAAATGCTGGAGACAGTGCACATTCTGTTCTTTCATGCCAGTCAGGTAGACTGCTGTGCTTTATCTCCCTCTCTTGGGCCACAACCAGAGATACGTCCACTATGCACCATTCTCACTGAAGTTACGGAAGGGAAAGAGTCTCAGACTCAAGCCCAGCTTGTATGATGTGCTACAGAAGGCTATCAGATGAGAGAGAGCTGCAGGATGGCTTTTGCTCTCAGGAGGTGACCCATGTTCTCTCGCTCTGCTCATTTATATGCACTTTCACACACTATAATACTTTCCATCTCCCCCAGTATTTTTTCCCCTTTAGTTCCCTACAAAGCCCAGCATGTACAGACTGAGAAAGAAAAAGCTGCCAAGATTTATATTTTAGCATGGAGCATAAGGATTCTCCCAAAAAAGGGCATATTTAAAGAATAAATGTCTGGCCCTGTAATAGTTTTTTTGGTCAAGTAAGGATGCAAGCAGCTTGCCAAGAAAATGTTCCTCTTGATCATATTTCTGTGTAATTGGTATCCAAATTCCACTCCAAATGCAAATATTAACCTTCATGAACAGCTCAACTGAATAGCAGTCATTTATTTTTCTTCGTTAGCATTTGCTTGCTTTCATCTTTCATAAAACAAATAAGTGCAACAAAGTGAATTGGCGTAAATAACAGAAGGCATAAGGCTTCCCTTTGCTTGAAAGGTAGAAAAATAGTTCACTATTTGGTACTGTCTCAGTGAAAGTCTGTATAACACCATATCTGCTTCAATTAATTCAGAGAGCTATTTTTATTGGCCCAGGAAAGGCATTGGATAATACCCATCTTCTTGTTATTGTTTAGGTAAATGTGATATTCTTTTATTGACTTTTGGGAGTGTTGGGGTAAGGTCATTTTAACCATGGTTTATTTTTTCAAGATCAAGTAAACGCCTAGCCAATTATCGCCTAGTGTCAAACCCATCATTCATGAGCAAGCTCATAGAGGAGCTAGTCAAAGGCCGCCTATCATCTCATCTAACTGAAGCCGACATTCTAGACCCGGCACAATCTGGGCGTAGGCCAGGACACGGACCTGAAACAGCTTTATGGAACTGATAGATGATCTCCTCCAATCAAAAGATAGAGAACAGACATCCATTCTCATCCTCCTGGATCTCTCTGCAGTGTTCAACACTGCTGACCATGAAATACAGCGGTCTCGCCCGAGAGAGATGGCAGGGGTCCAGGATAACATGCTAAAATGGTTTGAGCCTTCCTGGAGGGACACACCCAAAAAGTAGTGATGGGAAAATGCACCACCTCTAGACCCCTCACTTATGGGGTTCCACAAGGATCAGTTCTCTCTCCAGTCCTTTTCAACATCTACATGCAACCACTAGGTATACAGGTCAAACAACATGGATTCACAGGCCAGCAATATGCAGATGACACACAGCTCTACCTATCTTTCACCACATACCCCTACCACCAAGATGGCCCAGTGCTTGGAGGAGATCAGCTCATGGATGAAGAACAGCTAGCTGAAGCAGAACCCAAGGAAGACCAGGTGATGCTGGTGGGAAGAGGATAGTATTCTGAAGAGTTTGCAGCCATGTTGACTCCCCTGTGGTTGAAGGTTCACATCCACAACTGGTCAGTTCAGTCCGTAGTCTAGGAGTATTCTCAGATTCCTCGCTGATGCCGAACTCCCACATCACAATAGCCATGAGTAATGCTTTCTACCATCTCCAACTGGCTAGGAGATTCCATCCCATACTGGCAGACACAGGCCTTAGTTCTTTATGTCTTTGTCACCTCTCGGCTGGACTATAGCAATGCAATATATTTGGGCAGGAAGCCATCAGCACTTAGAAAACTCCAGCTAGTACAATACACTGCAGCGTGTCTCCTCAGCATGCAAGCTACCATGAACACATCACACCTGTCCTCTGCTCCCCATAGAATTTTTAATTAAGTTCAAGGTCTCAGTCTTTATCTTCAAAGCACTCCATGGCTTGGGCCCAGAATGCCTAAAAGACTGCTTAAAGCTCCAGGACAAAGACCGAGGTCGACAACTTAGCTCCTCTGGCACAATGGTACAACAGAATCAAGTCCTAAATTTTCAGAAATAATTTTGGTTTTTATTTGGAAAATTTTATATACAGAAAGTTGCAAATATTTTTCTGTCTCCATATAGAAGCTTATAATTACTGCATGACCATTACCTGAGCTGTTTGGTATATATAAATAGTGTGTGCAACCTGACATATATGGTAACTGGGACAAATGGACCGAGTTAACATAAAAAGAAAAGGAGTACTTGTGGCACCTTAGAGACTAACCAATTTATTTGAGCATAAGCTTTCGAAAGCTTATACTCAAATAAATTGGTTAGTCTCTAAGGTGCCACAAGTACTCCTTTTCTTTTTACGAATACAGACTAACACGGCTGCTACTCTGAAACCTGAGTTAACATACTGACAGTAAAGCAAAAAGCAAACAGAGAAACATTTTCCACTATTTCTACTTTCTCTGTACTTCTGAGGGAAAAAGTGAGTATAATTTAAGTGCCTCTATTTCAGCAGAACTCTAATAATCTTCACAGTCTGAAGGAAGCATCACAACCAAAGCATTATTTTTTTCCTTAGTGCTTTAAAGGAAACATCTTATGGTTCATATAAAGAATTCGACTTTTTAAAATGCTGAACTTTCTGAACATATTATATAAGTAGAGCTGGTAATAATCCCTATTTTTTTAAGGTTGCTCGATATTTCTCATAATCAGACATTGTTTTCAGTTGCTTATAACTTTGCCAAACTTTAACCTTTCAGTCCAACATTTCCCATGCTGGGCGTCCACATTAGGCTGAATTGCTTTGGAAAGTTTCAGCAAATATGGATCAGCCATTTCAAAGAATGAGATGAAAGGGGGGGGGAAAATGGTTTTGCCCACATTCAAAAAATTCTTACAGCTGTTTCACTGAGAAGCTCTAGCACTTCAATATTTTGGAGCAGGAACTTGAAATATGGCAGGGGAGTGGCTTTTGTGTCAGGGATGTGCTTTTTCCTACTCCTGTGAACAGGGCCAGCTCCAGGCATCAGCGAAGGAAGCAGGTGCCTGGGGCGGCCAATAGAAAGGGGCGGCACTCAGCGCGTTACTGGGCCAGCACGTCCAGGTCTTCGGCAGCGGGTCCTTCATTCCCTCTCTTCCTCTTCAGTGGCAGCTCAATCGGGTTTTTCTTTTTTTTTTTCTTCGCTGCTTGGGGCAGCAAAAAAGCTGGAGCCGGCCCTGCTCGTGAAAATCCACCCAAATTTGGCTAAGTTAAAATTCTTAGAAAAATATCAATTTGCACACACTCAGTAAAGATTTGTTAGGGTTTGGTAGCTAAATCCTGATTCCATCTGCACTGAACACTTTCCTGTCCAGGGTTGCAGGACTTCCCTTGCATTTGCTGTTCCCAGCTGTTGCTAGTCACTATGATGCCAGGCACCAGAACAGCGCAGGGAAACCATCTCTCCTGAGCTCTCAACACCCCACTACTGGTGCCCAGGCAGCATAGAGAAGGAAACAGTCTGATACTACAGCCGACGGAACAAGTACTACACCTAAACAAACAAACAAAAAAAGCAGGAAGGCAAAGAGAAAAGCAAAGTTACAAGAGCGTGTTCTTTGCATTTAAGCAACAAAAGCTGGTATTTAACTGTTATTCCTTTATTCAAAGCATTAATCAACATATAACCAGAGTCTGCTGCAGTTTCCTAATCTGTCCAGTCCAGAATCCCACTGCCCATGATGGAGAATGAGCACTGGTCTCTGTAGCCAAATCCTTGCACAACACCTGCTCCACACAAAAATGTGATTCAATCCAAACAAGTATCCTTGGAAAAAATGGAAATCCAGCCCGAGTAAAGCCAATAAGTAATCAACTACGGAAGGTAAAATGTAGAACAGACATGAGTATGGCTAAGAGGAATTTGAAGAGTAAATAGCTAAAAACCAAGAAAATCTTAAAGTCAAGTAAGGAAAAAAAACCAACAAATTCTGATCACTTGTTCATAGGCAGAGAAGAAATCACATCTGGTTGCCCAACAAGAAACATGGTTGTTCCAGTTTTGGAACCAAGGTCTTATTCTTTCAATTAAAGAACACTGCAATAATGTTGCTTTAATTGTGTAAATTCTCAAGCATTTCTCTGCAATCTGCTTGTTCTGTTTTGGACCATGATACCAGGATTCTAATTGATATTTTGTTTTAGCGTGTCCAACTCTCACATCATAGATTTACTTTTCTCCTTGCAGAGACTATAAATTAAAATGTCACTGCCACCTCCACCACTCTGAGTCAGAATTGAGACTTGTCAGAGAAACAGTCCAAACGACAATTTAGGGCTGGTATAACTTATAATGAAATATTAAACAGAATTTGTGTTGGTAAGATGTAAAAGTAGTTCTTTGGCTGTAGGACAAACGTTACTGCGTATAAGTACAGTCTTTTACCCTGGTGAAACCTCACAGTTATTTCACTAATTTTCTTGCTTGATGCAAGGACATAACATCTTACCACAGGCTAGTTTATTTCCAGAATGCTGAAAGCACCCTAGGAGTGAGAGTACGGACATGACTAGGTGGTTAGCTATTACAAAGAAACAACTTAGGCCTCTAACAGAGCCTGATGCCACATGGGCTTCAGGGCTGTTTTCCCCCAGACGGAAGACTGAGGTAGCGTCTCCTGAAGTGGGCCCTAGCTCCTGTTCTGGGGAACCATATGGCATGTGATCTCTCCAGACCAATGATCCCCAGACTTTTGAGGGTCATGCCCCATCTTACCGAGTGTTGCCAACTTTCCAATTTCCCAAAACAGGACACTACTGCTGTGGTCAACATTTTCTGCACCAAATACTTACCAGCACATACACTATCAAACAGGCACAACACAGACTCGCCAGCAGCAATGGAGATACTAGCAAGATACAGTTACAAATGGGATGGATGAGGGGGGCCAGAAGGAGAAAGGAAACTGGCTTTGACTTGACATTGTTGGCATACACTTCACAGCAAACAAATCCTTCCGTTTTTTGCAGCAGTTGCTTTCCAAGGCAGAGCCCATGCACCTCGATGGGACTGCAGCCATACATTCTCCACAATGTCCTGCCCTAATGTGCCACTTGGATAGACTGGCTTCAGATTGAAAGTGTAGGGGCTTCGTTTAGCAATCCCCCACCCCCAAAAACCAAACCTCTGAGGTGCTGAGACAAGGTAGGGGGGTTTCCCAGCACGAGGAGCTGGTGGCTTCACTCTTTACCCGAACTCCATCCCCAACCAAAGGCTCAACTCAACAGAAAGAAGGAGGCTAAAGAGGACCATGTCTCTCCTGCTCCGTCCAGAAGCAGCAGCTCAGAGGAAAAGAGCTCGCAGGGAGTGATGAGGGCAGAAAGTAGTGGGGGAGGTAGCTTCCTGCAGCCGGGGGAGGTTCCCAAAAGTGGGTCTGACCCAGCCCCGGGAGTGGGCCATGCAGAGGAAGAGGAAGTGTTCCTTCCTCAGGCTAGCTGGGACTAGCAGCTGGGGGGCCTCCAGCTCTGCCCCTCGCCAGCTCTGGGGCCAGTGCTCGGGGTTAAAAGAGGCCTTAGGTTGGCTGTGGGGAGGGGAAGGGGTGACAACAGAACTGCAGTAACCAGACTTCTGGTGTCCGGTCAATACTTCTGATTGGAGACTGTACAATCGCCTTAAAATCTGACTTTCCAGTCAAAAACCGGACACTGGGCAACCCTACCATTACTCCGATCTGCGGCCGCCCCCAACCCTCCGGGGCCAGGAGCATGGCCGTGGCTCCAGAAAGTAGGGGGGGAGGAAGACGCCGATGGAGTAAGAGGGCCAAGGCTGGGGCCAGGAGCAGGGCCATGGCCAGGGACTGAGGCTGGGGGTGGAGCCACAGCCAGGCTGTGGTGGGGGCCGGCAGCCAGACCCACAGCCAGGTGCAGCTCCGCTAGCGGCCTGACCCCCAGCCTTGGCCCCAGGCCAGGAATGGAGCCACAGCCAGCAGCCAGGGCTAGGAATTGGCATGGAGCGGAGCCGTGCCAAGGCTGGGACCTATGCCAGGCATGGCACTTGGAGCCAGGGACATGGCTGGGAGTGGGACTGGAGCAGTGCACCCTCCCCACCCCCAGTGCGGGCTGGCCCAGACCCCACCACGCCCCCCTCAGACACTTCTCCATGCCCCCCTAGGGGGGCATGCCCCCACTCTTTGGGGACCTCTGCTCCAGACAATAGTCATCCTGAATAGGACTTCCCGCAATGGCCTCAGGCCGAAGCTTGCTCACCTTGACGAGGATTGGGCCACACTGACTGCAGTCAGTGCATACGGATCACCTAAATGTCTACAAAACTATGAAGGTGAAGGGTCATAAGAACATAAGAATGGCCATAATGGGTCAGACCAAAGGTCCATCTACCCCAGTATCCTGCCTTCCAACGAAGTGGACACACGTGCGCTGCCCTAGTCCACCAACATCTGAAAGGAGCACTCCTATTTCCCTTTGGGAGGTCACCTAGGAGAAAAGGAGGTAAAGGACTGGTCATCAGCTATACCAGCCTGATCCTGTCCGAGAGACTCCCACTGGTGATAAGATCTATGACCAAGCTTCTCCATCACCTTGTTCCAGTAACATTCAGAACCCTACTCCATGAAGTCAAAGGTCACAAAAGCATGAAGCAGAAGAAACTCAAACCTTTATCTTAAGTGTCTCTGTAAAATGCTAAGCTCACTCACCAGCTGGGGGAATAAACAGCCACACCCAAGTCAGTCTTTAGCTCCCTTGCCTCAGGGCTCCGTTTATTGTTGAAACACAAAAAGAATGTGTAAACAACATCATAATGTAACTGCCCCACTCCCCAGTATAGGCTGTGTGTCCCCTGGCCACTAGCAGTCTCGTGGTTAGAGTCTTCCCTCAGCACAGGGACTTCTCCAGGGTCTCCTTGCCCATCCTGTCCTCCACTGCATGGTCTGCAACTTGGGCTTTTAGTCACAAGCAAGTATTCTCATGGCATTAGAATGGTCCTAGGCTCTACCTAATGGAGCTGGGGCCCACTTCTGTATCATCTAGTGGCAGTTATCAGACCCAGTCACCTGACATTGTCCAGCTGGGTCTGATGAGTCCCAGAACCTGCCTGCTGGGCTCTTCCTTGGAACAGAACTGATTGTTCCCTAGCCCCCCACCCTGGGACTTAACGGGGCAGACCACCCTGTTACAATCTCATTTTTCCTGTTTTCTACCTTTAGTTCATGGGAAAATGTTTCTGTTGGTGTATTAGGGTGTCAATGTGTGGATTGAGTATACCTTGGGAATGGCGCCAGGAATGCTTCCCAAACCCTAAATCCTAATTCTGCTTTTGAACCATTCCAAGTGCTTCCTCAATTAAGGAAGAGTATAGTCTGAAGCTTTAAGCGTCCTTTAGTAACTACCTATGTTCTGAAATCAGTTGGTAAACTCTCATGCTTTGTAGGTGGGGGAGTAAGAAGAGGACACTATTAGTCACCATAACAACAATGAGATTTAAGAAGAAACCATGCAGGAGCACTGAAGTTGTAATTTAAGAAACCACTTTGGTATCTACCTCCTTCGGACTAGCTAATGATTCTCTCACTTCAGGTTCTCTCTCAGTTGGGGTCTAAAACCAGAACAGATAGTTATGTCCTTCACCAGCTAAATCAGTGGTTCTCAAACTTTCGTACTGGTGACCCCTGTCACATAGCAAGCCTCTGTGTGCAACCCTCCGCTCCTTATACATTAAAAACACTTTTTGACATATTTAACACTATTATAAATGCTGGAGGCAAAGCAGGGTTTGGGGTGGAGGCTGACAGCTCACAACCCCCCAAGTAATAACCTCGTGACCCCCTGAGGGGTCCTGACCCCCAGTTTGAGAACCCCTGAACTAAACTGATTTCACTGCCATGAGCAATATCTTTTATTTTGGGGGCGGGAGAAGAGAGATGGTTAGACTAAGCAAGACCTCCTTCAGTCTCCTGTTGCAGGTTCAATAGAAAGTAATTCTTTGTTGTATCAATCTCATTTGATTACCCACTGTATTAATTTCACCAAATGATGGACTTCAATTTGACCTTGATTTGATAGTTGTATTGTTTTAATTCCTATGTCTACTTGTTTTCGTCTTAGAGATATGAAAATTAAATTTTCATATCTGCTTGTTCTTTTAATAAAACTCAGAAGTATAGAGAGCCAAGTTGTTGGTTTTTTTCAAATTAGCAACTTGAATCAGAAACTGCAAGAATGAAGGTAACTTAGCTGAGGTGTCTGACAGCCACTTGCTCTTTCACTAAATTAAGTCCTTTGTTTCTTGCACTATGTAAATACTTATTCCAATTTCAAGTGATGAGTAATCTCTAAATAATGTTATACATACTGTCCATCTGGTTTAAAATCTAAATCTGAACATTCAGATTAGCCCTGGTTTAGTTCTCCCCTAGTGCTTCCTGCTGAGTGCTCATTGTAACAGCATCCATAAATAAGTATGGTTCCTGGTGCCCCTTGAAGCAGGAAGAGAATAAGCTGATGAGGCTGGAAAATAGTCACACTTGGGCCATTCACTCATATATGCATCAGTCCTAGATCACACGTGGGCAAACACATTCTAGGATCCCCTCTGCAGATAAACTGTGAAATCACAATCTGGCCCCATGGTATCTGAATGCCTGAACCTTTCAGTACAGGAAGTTAGCTAGGTATAACACTCTCTCAAAATTCAATAAAAAAATTATAGACAACAATAAAGCTACATTTAACTTTTCTTGAAAAGTGTTATAAATTGTAATAACTACAAACATTTAGAAGTTCTAGCATTATTACATACCATACGATGGAGAATTTTTTTTTAAAAAAGATCCAGTCTGTGAGGATTTCAGACTGCCATTGCAATTTGTGATGTTTCCAGAGTAAAGCTGCTAAGCAATTTAACAAGTTCTTTTTTTCCCCCTATTTTCAGGGGAAATTTTTCCTTCCAGCTCTGTTGGAGAAGATAAGAGAATTTATTATGCAGTCTCTGATGAAAAATTCAGTTTAGGCTGAGCTCTTGGTGAAACCTGACAGTGATATATGAAAATGAGTGCCAGTGAGAATCAATTTCTTATTCTAAATCTCTACTATTTCTCTGTACAACACACTACTATGCAAAGGTAGCTAATAAAAGGGCTTTATCCTACAGCCCTTACTCATATGAGTTAGACTGTAGGATTGGATCCAAACATACCACGCTTACCTCTCCGTTCCTTGGTCTCTATCATAGGCTGAGAAGAAAACAAAAAAAGATTTGCGAATACCACCACCACTTGCAGGACAGAAATCAACTGCATTTAAATAGCAGGCCAAACTGTATAATATCTGCCATACTTTATCTACAAAACATCTTCCATTGCAAAGCCTGTAGTGAAGAACAATACTTGATAAAGGGCAGAGTAGTCAACCTTCTTGATGTTATCACAAGCCTCACAATTTTTGGTGGTCTTTTTTGAGACAGATTAGTGATCTCCTGTTGTCTTCAGCTTCTTTGTGAATATCTACCCTTACTCAAAATGGCCTCAACAGCCCATTACTTTAAGCAGGAATGAAGCCAGATTGCCTTCAATCAAGATGGCTGCCATTTTTTCCAGTAGCTTTTCATGTGATGCTGCCTCTAGTAAAGATGGCTGCCACCCCGGCTCTATTGTTAAAGAACTGGATAGGAAACTGAAGGGAGAAGGGAATGCAAAAGTGCAGAAAGGAGGCTAAGGGCTGGTCTACACAGGGAAATTGACCTGCATAGTTATAGCAGACTAGTGTAATTAATCCACTCTATCTATACTGGTCAATTTTCCCACATAGACAAGCCCTAAGAGGGTCATGTTGCAGAATGTGGACTGGGGCAAAGAAGGAGACTAACACAGCCAGGGGAATGGGTGATGGCCATAAGGAAGATCAAGGGATCTTGGGAGTAGGGAATGGAGAGACAGAATGTACGAGAAGGAGGTTCTTGAAGTAAAGTGAGCAAAAATATGGGAAGCAGGAGTTGGACTGGAAGAACATGGAAGGAGAACATGAGTGGGCAGGGAGTAAAATGGGAAATGGAAGAGATGGGGGGAGGGGGAAAATGATAGCTGCTCCTCCTCTCCAGCATTTGGACACAATAAATGGAACCTCTTTCTGAGCAGAAATGGAGGAACACACACAAATTAGAGTTGGGCTTAAGTTCTCAAAAATCAGACAGACCACCAAAATATTGTGCTGTTTATTATTGGTTTAGAAATGATCATATTTAGAGCTTGCCTACACCACAGAACATTCACACTGCAGGGGTGTGGACTCACAGTAGAGAACTTTTAAACAGCAGGCCAAACTATTCGCTCCAGCAGGGTCTACATAGGCCAATTACCAACTGTTGACCAGTTCTTTTCCCCACTACCCAGAACGCACCGGTTCACAGACAGACTCTTGAGCTGAAGAAGTGTGTCATTTATTTGCTGCTTCAGTGAGGTCAGTCCACCAAAAAAGGGCACAGCATAGGGTTAAATGCAAATGCATTCAGGTGTTCGCCTTAAATACATTGTTACAAAGCTATTCATTATACTTTCCTGCCTAACACTAAGATTAGTTTGCTAAACTGATTGTTTACCAAGCTGTTTACCTGATCAGGTTGCCGATCAACCTTTTTTACCTGGCTGTTCTTTCCTTGACAGATAAGCATGTAGTAGTAGGATTTTAGGTTTGTATTTTGTATAATTTAAAATAAAATAAAAAATAATAAAGTAGCATGTATTAAACCTTTTGGTATATAATTTGACCATATTCTGCCAGCCACCCTTTCTGAAAGCAGAAAGGAATGGCCTAATGGGCCATTGGTAAAGACGCATCAGCCAGAATCTGTATCTGAGCTAATTTCAAGGCAGTAACAGACCTTTCAGGGTCACCACTTTGTTGTGGGTTTAGTATTTTAAAAATAAGTTAAAAAAATGCAATAATTGTTTTCTCTTGCATTGCAACTTGATGTTCCTGTTCAAATACTCTCTGTAAATCAATTCTGTGTTATGTATAAATAAAAAAATGTGTGTATTAAAAAAAAAATAAGTGAAAAGCCATCACCAGACCAAATGTTCTAAGAAGGAACCGAGAACGGTCGTAAGAGCACCAGGAAATTGCAACACGCCTTACTGAGATGTCAGAGGAGGGCAAATTAACAACTCTAAAAATAAAACATGCACTTATCAATAAAAACAAAATAGCTGTAATCAAAACCAGCATGGGGTAACTCCCTAAAAAACAAAATAAAAAATAAAAATAAAATTAAAAAAACAAGCACTCGTCAAGACAACTATTAATTACAGCATAGGAGTGCAAAACTCAATGGTCCCAATAAAAAAAAAAAAAAATCACTATATAAACAGGGTGCCTTGCCACAAAACTTTGGGTTTGTCCTGCCAAAACGTCCCCGAAGCACCGTGTCACAACCAACAAAACCCGGCTCCTACCTACCCGTGATCAACCTAGCTGGCCACTAGAATGATCCGGACTCTATACTGGTAACTATAACATCGACTGGCGGGACAACATGTGTGTGTATGTATATAATTAAATGCATATGCTAATTGTTGGATCTTCAATAAATGCAGCGTATTGCCTTTTCCCCTACAAAAAAAAATCCCATGTGCTTCTTATAAGCATAACAAGTAGGCATCTTTTCACATATCCCAACACCTAAAACATACATTCTACATATCACATCCTATTACACCAACACATTGGTGCACTCTAGAAATCAGTTTGCATTGCTGTGTCATGTAGACAAGCTTCCCTTCCCACCCCCACCCAAAAACAATTTCATGATCTGGGGAGAGTTTGATTGATTTTTTTAATACTTGGATTTAGCAACAGAGAAAGGAATAGGTTACTTTTAACTTAAAGACCCGCACAAAGGATAAAAAGAAAAGGAGTACTTGTGGCACCTTAGAGACTAATATTTGTTAGTCTCTAAGATGCCACAAGTACTCCTTTTCTTTTTGCGGATAAAACTAACACAGCTGCTACTCTGAAACAAAGGGTAAAGTTTCCAGGAGTGCCCCCGTGCCGTTTCCAAAGGCAACATAGGCACTTTGGAAGCTGCTAACCTTCAATGACATTTAGGTTCCTAGTACTTAAGGCACTTTTGAAAATGGGACCTAGATGCTTTTGAAAGTTTTAACCTAAATCACAGTATATTTCTAAACAGAATAACGAACTATCCTCTAATACCCAGTTACACAAACTCTGATACTTGCAGTATATTTATGACACACAACTATTTTAAGAGTTTAAATTCTGAAATAAGACCATATGCCGCTGTTCAAGGAGAACTTCCACTGATTTCTTGTCCTTAGTTCAAATGCTTCTCTCTTTCCATTTTTGGTTATTTTAAAAATAATTTACCAGTTTCAAAAGATGTTTTCTCCTAGTTCAAATGCAATAATACATTTAAAACTGAATGGGAATATTGCATGTGTTCAAAATTTACTTATGTCTTGAGATTTATTGAATTTGTGTTTGCTTTATTTTAATGTTAATAACATAGCTACAGAGGTTTCTTTTGTTCTGAACACACTGATTTTGCTGAATTCACAGGAAAAAAAACAGATGCATAAAACTGCGGAGCAACTACTCTGAGGTATTGTCTAAACGCAAATGAAAGTAATACACACAACCAAAAACTAATCTTGGTTCACTAATATGGAATTTAAAACAAAAACAAAAAAACGCCACCCCCCCCTTCCCTCCCAACCAAGGCTCAACAATTTCCCTCTTATATTAACAAAAACCCCACTGAAGAGAACCAAGGGAAAACCCCAAACCCTCACACAAAAGCAAAGGGGGCAAAAGCAGAAATATAGGTCTGCGTTTCTCCCCTGTAACATGCTATGCAATAACCCCTCCCCCCCCCCCCCCCGGGCATACAAGAGGGCTGCAATGGCCATTTAACAGACAAGAGCATCCCCCACTGAGTCCCATTGATCCGCTCAGCATTGGCAAGTTTCAGCCTTTGCGGGCTGTTACGAGGGTAATTCTCTCGCTCAGCCTCCCCCACCCCCGCTCGGGGGGTAACAATAACGGGCCGGCGCGACCCGTCCCCGGGCCAGCTGCGCAGGCTGGAAGACTGCAGCGAGACCAGGCTTCCCACGTTACCTTGCCGCGCCTCGTTCCCCGCGCGGACCCGGGCTCTGCCGCCTGCCCAGTCCCGTCCGCGGCCGCGCCTGCCTTTGCCACGCCCCCACTGCCGGGCGCCGGGCGGCAGCAGCCCCGGGGAGCGGGCCAGGCGCAGGAGTGGGCGCCAGCCGCGCCCTCGCCGAGCGCACGGCCAGAGCCCCGGCGCGCGCCCCAGGCCCGCTCTCGCCCCGGGGCACGGTTCGCGCCTGTCCGCTGCGCCGGGCTGGCAAGTGCTCCGCGGGCGGGCGGTGGCGCCGGCGGCACGCCCAGCCCCGGGGGAAGGAACCCGCGCGGCGAGGAGCGCCCCTCGCCCAGCCCTGCCCGAGCCTGCCTGCCCCGCACGCCGCCTGGGCGATCACGTGGGGGCGGCACCGCGACTCAGCGCTCCAGGGGGGAGCCGGGAGCGGGCGCTTCCCGCAGCCGCTGCGGGGAGTGGCAACCCCCAGGCGCCGCGCTGGTTTTACTGACCGCGACGGGCAGCAGCGGGGCCCAGCAAGCGCACGCCCGCGGCACGTGACCATCCCCACAGCCCCCGCGGCCCCGGGCTGGGCGGGAAGGGAAAGCCCCGCTGGGTGCCAGCCGCGCCCCGACACTGCCCGTTCCGAAGCGTTGCCGCTTGGGGCCCTCGCTCCGCGGCGCTCTTGCTGACTGGCTCCGCGGCGGGGCGGCCCCGCTTTGGACAGCTGAAGTAACCGGTCAGCTCCCCAGGGCGGGGGCGAGGCGCATTGGCAGCATAGCTGGGAAGACGCTTGGGCGCTACGCTGGAGGCTGCGCTTACTGCTGCCTATGTGGCTCCTGCTTTGGGGCTAGGTGGAGGGTTTCAGTGGGGTGCTGTCCTCGGGCACCAAATTCACCTAGTTGCGTGCTAGGTTACAATAATACCGTGCCGCTTTGCCAACTCGCCACAGCCACCCCCAATACTACTGGTCCGTGCAAAACCGAAGCCAGTGGCTACTTCCTCCACCCGCCCTGCTAAACGTTAGACCGGGTAGCTGCTAGCACAATGGGACAAGCTCGGGTTAGTGGACATGTCTCTCCACCTGTGCCAGATCCATTATTCTCCTTATCCCTGACCCCAGATCACACAGATGAGGCAATTCATTGATTTAATCAGACCATTATTAGGCATTACATTGCAGCCTATATTTCCCTCCCATCCATTGTTGCCATTGTTTCTCCTGGGAGGAGTAATTTTTCATCCTTAATTTAGTATAAAAATGTAAAACCCCCATAGGTATCAAGATAACTTATTCTGGTAAGAAAAGAAAACACACACCTTATTAGACCGGCCTTGGGGTCTCACTCAGTACCATCAGCTTCTGCTACTGACCGGTACCAGAGACTCTGGTTTTTTTTAAGACACATTTTTAGCTTAAAAAAAAATCTTTATCATTCAACTTCTCTCTGTGGGAGCTTAACTCATTAGTTGATACCACTTTCCTATATGTTTCCTATGCTGTGCATTTTGGGGGATTAATTTAAAGTTAGCCTTTATCCAAATGCATTTGAAATTAAAATCCAAACAAAAACAAAAGGATAAAAATATCTTAAAACAAATACAGGTAGTAGAATTATGACATTTTCTCCAGATCCTTATTTGATACTGGAAATTAACAAGAATAATTTTCAGCTCTATGCTTTCACCAATAGTGAGTGCTAGCGACTTGGTTGAGATGGCAATAGAAGTGTAGTATCCTTATTCCTTTCTGGTGTGTTGATTGAAAGGGGGATACCTGTGACACTCTGTACCCCAAAGCAGCACTCTGGCACTCCCATATTTACCATGATGATATGATTATGATATTTTTTGTACAAAGTATGCCTTCTGAGGTGGTATTCTAAAAGGCTTGATCTGTTGAATATTAATATACTGTTGGACTGTATGTTCTGTCATAGTATGTGAAGTTATAAAGTTTTGCTATGTGTATGTTACTGAAATATGTTGTTTGAAGTTGAAACACCCACAATCAGCCTTTCCGGTACAACAATGGGGCAGCTAGACACACTGATGATGGCCCATTAAAGGAAATAAACACCCACAAAGACTACCCCAGGAATTGTATACAATGGAGACCTCTCAGAGAGAGCACATAAACAATGGAGACTGTTTGACTCACATCATAGCAAAAGATCTTTCCTGCGAGGAGGAACCTATAAAGGAGAGGAAGTGACACCATCATTTGTCTCCCCCACAACTAAACACCTAGAAACGTGTGGAGAACAAAGACTGAACTGGGGAGGTGGTCCCAGGTTGGAAAGGAGAATCCCAGCTTGTGTATTAAGGAACTATACCATCAGGGTGAGACACTGCTTGATTTAAATCCTGTCTTAAGTTGTAGAACTCAGGATTGTAATTTTACTTTTTATTTCTTAGGTAACCAACTTTGATCTGTATGCTTGCTACTTATAATCATTTAAAATTTATCTTTTCTGTAGTTAATAAATCTGTTTTATATTTTACCTAAAACAGTGTGTTTTGCTTGGGGGATCTGCTCAGTATACAACAGCTGATGCATGTCCACTTTCCTTTGTAGAAGTGGCAGACTGAGGAATAACTTACACTAGTCAGGATTCTGGCAAGGGGAAGATGGTACAGCTCTGGGGTCCTGAACTGGGTGAATTAGCTGGAGCCTCTCTATTGTTGTTATTTCATGAGTGTCTAGAAGCATTCATGTAACTCAGCTGGCTGTGTCCCTGCCTGTCGATGTCTGTGTAAGTGCAGCACCTGGTGAGGTTTGCAGCTTGTCACAGCATCATAGTGTGATAGGGAGCCTAGGTTGGTCAGACAGAGGGCTCAGCGGTACCCCAGTTCCAGGTTACACCCCTGGGGAACCTGTCACAATACTATATAGTCCTCTTGCAGCTGTTGTTGCTCGAGCTCCTGACTACATCTAGTATCTGTTTGTAAATGCACACTCACGCTCTCATTCACCCACCCCAGACATGATCTCTTTTTCTACACACCCACCCATCCTAGACACACTTTCTGTCTCTCTTTCCCTTATCAACCCAGGATAGGAGAACTTAAAGAAGCCAGGAGAATTCAGATGTGGAAGGGGGCAAGGTGTTGAAGTTACTCTTCCATTCACTCTAATGGTGGACTGAGGGAGAGTGGATGAAACTCCTCCTACGAATCCAACAGAGTGATTGCTCGCTCACCACCCAGCAGCTGCAGTTTCAGTTATGTTCAGTTCAGTGTTTGGAGAAATAAGGGCTAGAAATCTATTTTAAAATACAAACTTAGATTCTACTCAAGGTCATGGTCATTCTCACTCAGTGAAGTGTCTTATTCTTGCCTTGATAACAGGTGTTTGGGATTTAGTATAGTTGCCATAAAAACTGCATAGCGACAGCTGTGTCGCTAAAAGTTGGGCGGTGTAGTCGCTGTTTGTCAGCACTATTGCCAACAAAATACTTCCACCCCCAATGAGCGGCATTCGCCTTGTTGACAGGAGAGCGCTCCTGCCGACAGCATGCCATTCAGGCACTTGTCGCGGCAAAATTTTTGTCCTTCAATTGCGCCACTGAAGCCAATGATTGCATTGATTTACAACAGTTGAGGATCTGGCCCATTTGTCTTTGCATAACAAACCCTTGGGGTAAGCCCACACAATTAGAAATGCAATGTAATTGGCAACTGGCATTGCAAGTTTGCTGGTAAACTGCAACCAGCCCTGTAGCCCAAGAAATCAGAGTGGCATAGAAAAGATAGTGTCTTTCATGCTAGAGAAGAGACAGGATTAATTAATTCCAGTGCTTAACCACCCTGACAGTTAGGAAATTTTTCCTAATGTCCAACCTAAACTTCTCTTGCTGTAATTTAAGCCCATTGCTTCTTGTCCTATCCTCCGAGGTTAAGAAGAACAATTTTTCTCCCTCCTCCTTGTAACAACCTTTTACGTACTTGAAAACTGTTATCATGTCCCCTCTCAGTCTTCTCCTCTCCAAACTAAACAAATGTAATTTTTTTTCAATCTTTCCTCATAGGCAGAGGTGAAAGTAAGCCAGTATGCATGCCAGACCGGACCAGCTTCCCCAGGCTGGCGATATCAGGAAGAGGCTGCTCCAAATCAGAAAGAGGAGGGATATGCAAACAGGTTTCTCACATGAAGCTCCACCACTGCCCTCAAGCCCAGCCCTCAAGTCAGCCCTGCCAGGCCCCCAAGCAAGCCCTGCAGCGCTACCAGCAGATCCAGTGGTCCACAGTGTGCACAGCCAACCCTGGCTCCACTGCAAGCGACCAGAACGCTGAGCAAAGTTTGCATGGGCACCCGCTTGTGGAGTGCCAGGTGCACTGGCTGCCAAGGCACGCTGCAGGGCCTCTCCCCTTTCTTCCGTTCCCCCGGGACTCCAGCCCCCCCGGGACTCCAGTATCCACCCCTGCTTTGTGAGGCAGGAATAATCCCCCTTCCTAACCTCCCAGTTCTTAACAGCTGCCTTGGGTCAGGAAGGGGCTGCTCGGGGGCATCCTCCCTTTTGAGACTGCTACAGCCTAAGGCCAGACGATGAACCCAGGGTTCTGAAAGTTGCCCAGTGGCACCTAGAGACAGTGCTGGGGCTGGGCGGGAGATCCAGGCAGCTCCCTCCTGCTGAGTTGCGCTTGCTTTCCTCACCTGCAGCTCTCCATCTCCTGCTCTCTCACCTGCCTCCCCCCGGAGCCGCCACATGTCCTCCGAGCAGCATAGCGGGCAGCTGGACACCAGCAGAAGCTACCATGCACATGGCAGCAATAGGTGGGCTGGCCAATAGTTCCCGCCACATCTCTTCCCAACGTAGTCAATTGGGGGGACTGGGACATGAGACCCCTGCTCCCCAGAGTGGTCTTTCGCATAACTCTTCGTGCTTTGCATTTGATTGGCTAATTGGTGGCACCTGCATGTTCAAATAACTTTGTTGGTATGCACAATGTTAACATACAGTGAAGCACAAGTGGCATTTATTTAAAGAAAATTGTATGCAAAATATTATCAATTTTTAAAGTTTGTTCACAACCCTTTCTTACATTCTTGTGACCCACTTTTGGGTCACAACCCATGGGTTGAGAAACGCTGGTGTAGAGGGAACAGGCCAACATTCAACCTGTCTGCGTTCACCTCCAGAGAAAATATAACTGCACATAAGGCTACATTTGGAACTAGACATATTACACAAGCTTCTAACAACAGGAAGGTACAAAAATATGTTCTAAGAGTGATAATGATGCGAGTGGTGGTATTTTGTGGTACTTGTGCTGTCTTTGAATAAGGAAGGCAGTATGAGGATGCCATCTGTAAAACCTATGTGTATAAAGATAACATTAAACATCACAAGAAGAAAGCTCAATCAATTTTTTCTTTTTCAACTAAAAAATGAACGAATTTTATCCACAATTTAGCCAAGAAAAATAATATGAGATGGGCAAAAAAAAAAACTTCATAAGCTACTTTCCTTTCAACTGCAATTGCTTGTCAAAATGATATCCAGAAATAGCTTAAATTAATTAATGAGTCTCTTTCAGTTCATCCCAGGGGGTATGCACAGATGCAGAACTTCTAAATTGTATGAGACACCCATTTGGGGAAAAATGATCAATATGCCAGGAAAAGTGTAAACAGTCTTACAAGTCATTTTTAGGTTGTTTTAAGAGTCAAACCACAGACACAGATGGGCATGGGGTGGAATTTTGTAACAATTTTCCAACTGTGCTTTCTTCTAGCTTTACACAGTTAGCCAGGTGTTCAGAGGTAAGAGTCCTGTGATGAAGCCTTCTGTTATTTTGACTGTCTGGAAAGGGCATCCTGCTTAATAGTGAAGTTAAAATATTGGCTGCTGGTTGTCAATGGCAAATCTCCCATGGACTTCAATGGTAGCTAATATTATATATACCTTTGTCATTTCTCTAATGCTAAAACTTTACGAAACCAGATACTCTTGATTCTCCACTCTGTTATTCTAGTTTTATGCCAGTGCAACGCTACTGATTATAATGCAGTTACAGCAATGTAAATCTGGTGCAATACAGCAGAGAATCAGACCCTTGGGGCCTAGTTCTCATTTACATTAAGGCCCCTTTTATACTGATCTGGCAGTATATAAAGTAAACATAACTGTAACTTAAATGTGATTAGTAAATTAATTGTAATGTAATTTATACCCACCTTAAGACACCTTTATACTGCCAGTGTGGTATAAATGAGCTTAGTGTAAATGAGATTCTGGCCGTTGGTCTCTGAAATCTCCCTGGAACCCCCTCATGCCTTTGATACTTTTTGTTGACTTTTTCTGGATGTTGTTTTATTTCCATTCTTTATCTTGAAATGAGGTAACTGAAGCTGACAGAAACATTCAAAGGGAAGGTGTACTGTACCATCAGTTTATATAATGTCATTATAATATGTTGTATATTATTCTCTAATAAAGAATATTCTGGCCTTTTTAATAAAGCCTAACATCTTAATAGGGTTTGGAGCAGCAGTTTGGACTACTGCTCTGTGTTCTGCAGACAGCATCATTGAGCTATCCATAATGATAATTAAATATTTTTTCTGAGTGCTCACAACTAATTAAGGGTCCATCGATGTGTATCAGAATAATTTAAATTGTTCCTTTCAGCGTGCATTGCACCTTTGTAATGGTCTATGCTGAACTTCATTAGAACACCATAATAGTTAGGAATTAAAAACTGGATCAGTGGACCACAAATTCAGTATTCCATCTTTGATAGCAGCCAATATCAAATGTTTCAGAGGAAAGCGGACAATTTTGGATTAAGATGCTCATAGAATTTTTTTCTCCTATTCACATCAGTTAATGGTGGCTTATGCCCTGAAGCATTAGCAGTTATTTTCTTTTATATATATATATATATATATCTCCCTTATAATGCAAAACGCCGGATGTTCTCATTATCAATATAAATGTCTAATTTTTTTTGTATCCTACTAAATTCTTATACTCAGTGGGATTGTATGGAATGAATTCCAAAGATTAATTATGCAAGTGTAAAAGAGTTTCCTTTTAGCAATTTTAAATTTGTTGCCTTTCAGTTTCATTGTCTGGCTTCTTGGCTTTGTACTATAAGAAAGCAAATAGAAGGAATATCCAATATGCCTTCTCTTTTCCATTCATTATTTTGTACACCATTGTCATATCCCCTGTTATTTATTTCCTCACTAAACTACACAGTCAAAATTTTTAGGACATTCCCAGTACCATTACTGTAACTCGAGTACACGGATAGTGCCATACTCTTTATTTTCCTAAGGAAAAAAAATGAGGCAAACTAATTCTGGGGAATCTGCAAATCTGAGTTTTTTATTTTTATGTACATTTAAAAACTCATGACAAAAATGTTTCATTGTACCAAAGATGTCATTTTAAAAACAGATTATTTATCACTTGTGCCTGTATTCTCACCAGCCAGGATACTATAGGAATGAAAGAATTTTTTAGTCTGTGTATGTTTTATTATTTTAAGATGATTGAAAAGTTAGTAAAAACATTCAGAAGAAGGTATCTAGAGTATTTATAATTAGGTACAAAAAAATCTCTCTCTAGGTGACAAATCTATAGGGGAGCTACAATAACAAACTTAACTATTTACCCAGATAGTTATAAATTCACAAATATAGTGCTCAGGGGTATTCATATTTGGTTGCAAGTTCTGTCTTGCCTCATATTGAGTCTCAACATCAGTCATATTCAGAATTCAGTGGTTTTATGATCTAAGAAACCACATTTTAATTAATACATCAAGACTCTCTATACACATTATAAACTAAAACATCCCAGAATGCAGAATGATCAACCACTTTCATCCATGTTAGGACTTCAGTAGGCCTTTGATCTCACTTATATTGACGTCAGTGGAGTTACACTAGTAAAATCCATGTAAGCGAGACGAGAATGAAGTCTATAATATCTTCTAAGCATCTGCATTTCTGCAAATGTTAAATATCAATTCAGTCCTTCTTGAAAACACTGTTTACCTTTATGAAAACTCATGGAGATGTCGCTATGCCAAAAGGGAGGACTCAGAATTGGTGGTAGTGGTATCCCACCTGGAAGAGGAGAAATTTCCGGTGGGCAGGGTGAATTGTCGATGTGGAAGTAGGTGTCCTTCATGTCAAGAGCTGCGAACTAGGCCCTGTGTGGGAGAGATGGAATAATAGATGCCAGCGTCACCCTATGGAATTTGGATGTTCTGATAAGGGTGTTTAGTAGCCAAATGCCAAGACTGGGGCAGCGCCCTCCACCCTTCTTCGGGATGAGGAAGTATGGGGAGTAGTAGCCTATTCCTAGGTAGGGAGGCAATACCTGCTCTATGGCTCTCTTTGTGAGAAGGGCACCTGCTTCTTGTTAGAGAATGCATTGATGGGAAGGATCCTCTGGGGCTGTCCAACAGGGGTGGAGGGTGGGGGGGGCTGATGCTGGGGAAAGGAGAGAAATTCTATGGAGTATCCATGGTGGATGATTTCCAGTATCCAACAGTCCATGGTGATTGTCATAAAAATAAAGGGAAGGGTAACCACCTTTCTGTATACAGTGCTATAAAATCTCTCCTGGCCAGAGGCAAAACCCTTTCACCTGTAAAGGGTTAGGAAGCTAAGATAACCTCGCTGGCACCTGACCAAAATGACCAATGAGGAGACAAGATACTTTCAAAGCTGGAGGGAGGGAAACAAAGGGTCCATCTGTCGGTGTGATGCTGTTGCCGCGAACAGATCAGGAATGCAGCCTTACAACTGTTAGTTAGTAAGTAATCTAGCTAGAAATGCGTTAGATTTCCTTTTGTTTAATGGCTGGTAAAATAAGATGTGCTGAACGGAATGTATATTCCTGTTTTTGTGTCTTTTTGTAACTTAAGGTTTTGCCTAGAGGAATTCTCTATGTTTTGAATCTGATTACCCTGTAAGGTATTTACCATCCTGATTTTACAGAGGTGATTCTTTTACCTTTTCTTTAATTAAAATTCTTCTTTTAAGACCCTGATTGATTTTTCATTGTTCTTAAGATCCAAGGGTTTGGGTCTGTGTTCACCTGTACAAATTGGTGAGGATTTTTATCAAGCCTTCCCCAGAAAAGAGGGTGTAGGGCTTGGGGGGATATTTTTGGGGAAGACATCTCCAAGTGGGCTCTTTCCCTGTTCTTTGTTTAACACGCTTGGTGGTGGCAGCATAGGGTTCAAGGACAAGGCAAAGTTTGTACTTTGGGGAAGTTTTTAACCTAAGCTGGTAAAAATAAGCTTAGGGGGTCTTTCATGCAGGTCCCCACATCTGTACCCTAGGGTTCAGAGTGGGGAAGGAACCACGACAATGATCCTGCCCTAATTGTGGGAAATAGGGCAAGACAGCCCGCAAAGATAACATGGGGCTCCATGGATGGCATCGGGAGAGGTTCATGGGTCTCGATAGTCATGTAAAAACTGGGACTTTGGTTGCTGGTGCGAGGGGGCAGAGAAGGTGGACATAACAGAAGCAGGGAATTGTGATCACTGGGAATGATGTCACCGGCGTGGAGGTTCCCTCTCACGCTGGTAATAGACCAGGTAGGGCGCATGTGAGCAGGGACAGAACTTCTGCTGCTGTTGTCTGCAGTGTGGGGCCAGGATATAGATCCCCAGGAATCATAATGTGGCTCTGGAGTCCTTCAAAGAATGAAGGAACTTGTCAGTTTTTCTGGAAGACAGCTTATTCTTGTTGAAGTCTCGGTCCTCAGTTGTAGTTTGGATCTCTTGGGAAAGCCGGAGGACTGGAGCCATGAGTCCTGGCACATGACGATTCCCGTAGTGAGGGAGCAAGAGGCCATGTTGGCTGCATCCACAGCTGCTTGGAGGCCCCCCTTGGTGACCAAGTGTCTCTCATCCACCAGTATCTGAAACTGCTGCTGCTGCTCTGGTGGCAGTTTGTCCTGGAACTCTGCTAGCCGTGTATAGTTGTTGAAATCATATTTGGCTAGCAGAGCCTGATAATTGGCTATGTAGTGCTGCAGGGGAGGACACCTTCCCCCCCAACAGGTCCAGATGATTTCTGAAGCTGCTGGTGTGCCTGTTCAGCTGCCACATGGACAACAAAGGAGCTGGGGGAAGCAGGGAGAAAAGAAAATCTGCCCCTTTGGCAGGGACAAAATACCTTTGCTCTGCCCTCATAGGCATGGGGGCAGAGGAGGCTGGGGTGTGCCACAGCACCTGTGCTGGATGGAGGATGGCCTCGTTAATGGGAAGTACCACCCTAGATGGTCTCTGAGGCTGAAGGAATGTCCAGGAGCTGGTGTTGCTGGTCCTGAATCTCCTCCACTGGGATCCCCAGGTCCACTGCCACCTGCTGGAGCAGGTCTTGGTACTGGTGGTGATCATCCGGCAGAGAGAGGGAGAGGGGAATTAGTGCCTCATCTGGTGAGGAGGAAGTGGCTATAGGGACCGGTGGAGCCAGTGGTACTGACTCAGCTTCAACCTCTTCCTCCGAGATCGACGATGTTGGAGGAAGAGCCTGGGTAGTATAAGAGGGTGCCTGGTAGGGCTGATAACAGCTGTTGACAGGGTCCCAGGCCACCCAGTATGGACAAGGGGAGAGTTGCTGGGGGTGTGGTGGGCCCCACGAGTACTGGTACCCGACCCAGGGCTGGCCCACAACATTTTGGCACTTGAGGCAGGGAGCTCAAATGACGCACCCAGGCTCCATCGCTTGGTCCAAAACTTTAACAAGGCCTCAATTCTGCCTTCTTCCTGTTCTACTCCTCTCATGGTATTGCTCTGCTACCTACCCCAATAAAGGAGAATTAACAACTTAAAATGCCTTGTTACAAATTTTTTAAGTAACACTTAACTTTCAGATGCCTGAACAGCAAATGTAACTTTTCTTGTCTGCATAGTAAACACTGGCATTTTTATCAGTTTGAATAATCAAAGTGGTGCTTTGTGTGCCTTCTTGGTTGCAAAGATTTGAACTGCTTCCTGCTGAAGATCCACAGTCTGGGCCAGCTCATGCTCTGTTGAGACGGTTGCAAGGCCGACCAGCCTCTCATGTGTCATTGTGGAGCGTAGATGTGATTTTATTATCTTCAGCTTGGAGAAGCTGCGTTCTCCACTGGCAACTGTTACAGAAAGTGTTAGAAGTATGCGCAGAGCAACAAAACCATTTGGAAAGAGGGCGGTCATCTTACTTGTGCACATATAGTCCAGAACAGCCTTTGGAGTTGATCCTGCAGAAATGTATCTTGAAAGGGCTTTCAGTTCATCACCTAAATCACTCGCATCAATATCGTGCATGTCATCATGTGTCAACACTGTCTCTAGTGCCCTACATTGCTGGTGTAGGTCTTCTTCAGGTGTAGTGAGGAGTTTTGGAATGTCATACAACATCCCAAATATACTGCTGTGTTCCTTGAGCTGCATGAAACATTCTTCAACTGACTGTATTGCACAATCTAGCACCTGGTTAAAGAATTCAACTTTGAATTATTGTTTGGAGTCTCTTATGGGATTATCCCGTGCCTCATAATCAAAATGTCTTCTTCTTCGGTGACTCTTGTACTCTTGAATGGGTGGGAAAATAGCTTCAGTGTGAAGTTCCTCTGCCAATTTCTGTGCACTCTTCAGAACGTTTTGAAATCCCTTATCTGACCGGTAAGACTGTAGGTATGACTTTGCTTTGTCCAGTTGTTCTATTGCTCCAGATATATCAAGGTCAACACCTTGAAGTCTCTTGCTTACAACATTTATTTTAAACAGTATCTCATGCCACAATGCTAAGCCACACAGAAATTTGAAGTTATGTATGTTTCTGGTGATTCCATTTCCCCCTGCCACTGTTCTCCCACGAACAGTTCCTGTCATAGCATTATCCTCCATAATGGCAACTATGGCATCATCTATCTTCCCAATTTGATGTTTGATAGGCTTTATCACCTATACTCAACTTTCCCATCGTGTGGCACTCAGCGGTTTCAGTGTCAGAGAGGATGTTCCCAGATGTTGCTTCAAAATTTGCCATCGATGAGTTGATGCAGTTGATGAGTTGATGCTTTCAATTACATTAAAAAATTCAGCAGCCTCACTGGCAGCTGATGCTGCATCACTGACCACCAAGTTCAATGAATGAGAGCTGCATGGGACAAAAAAAGCTCGAGGGTTTAACTCTCGGATCCGTGTCTGCACTCCTCTGTTCTTTCCTCTCATGTTAGCACCATTATCATAGCCCTGACCTCTCATATCATGTCAGCTATCGCAATTCCTGTATCTTCCTGCTTTTTAAGAAGCACATTTGTCATACCAGCTCCTGTAGTATCATCAATGTCAATAAATTCTAGAAAATGCTCTCTGTCAGTCACCATTGCAGGGACATTTTCACTAGGTTCTTGTTACAAAACTCACCATTAAAGTCATTTGTTCCATATGGCTGATGTCAGGTGTGCAGTCCAGAATAACAGAGTAATATCTTGCTGACTTCAGATCTGCCACAATCTTCTGTTTGACTTTTGTTGCCAGTAACTGTATGATCTCATTTTGAATGGTTTTTCCAAGGTAGTGGTGTGTGTACATTTCTTGGGTGGTGACTCTTCTTAGATGCTCCTGGAGTACCGCATCAAACTCAGCCATCAGCTCCACAATTTTAAGGAAGTTTCCATTGTTTGGCACATACAGCTGATCTGAACTGCCACGCCGTGCTAGGTTTTGGGTAGTAAGCATTCTCACAATGGCAATGAGCCTTTTCAAAACATTTTGCCAGTAAAGAGACTCTGATGTAATCTTCTCTCGATCATCTATGGTGGCCTTTAACCTTAGTCTCATCTCAAGCTCTTTCCACCTATGGAATGCTCTCTGTGATTTGCTGCCTTCTCATGGCATGTCAGATTTCTAGCCAGATTTTTCCAGTCCTTTGTTCCTGTAGAACCCAATGTGGCTGGAACATTAGACTGGAAGAGTTTGCAACAAAAACAGTATGCAGCATTCTGGGTTTTTGAGTACATAAGCCATGGCCTCTCCACTTTGTCACCATTGGGGATTTCACACCAGTAATGTGTTGGATGGAAACTTCTATTTTCATTGTCTTTGGGGAACGTGAAGTTTTTCACTTGCTGTGGCCCATGCAGTACAAGGTAGTCCCTCAGGCTACTGCTCAAGTGTGTCCACAGTCCTGGATCATCTAGACTTAAGGAACTAAACTCAGCAGCAGCTGTTTCTTGCACCTCCACCACACTCTCTTCTGATCTACACTTTTCTTCAGGAATGTGCATGGTTACATCCATTTGAGATGGAGATATGAATGCAGCAGTAGCTGCAGGTCACCTGCACTCTGACTAACTGGAAGATCAGGCATCTCCTCACCAGTCACATCCTCACTGGGGCCAGAAGGCTCACCGTGAACATTTGTGTCTATGTATCTCAGGAGAGCTCCTTCCTGCTTAGATAGAAAAGCTTCCTTTGCTTTCTTTCTTTTTCTGAATGCTTCCCCAGAGGGGCGTTTTCTTCTTTCACTCATGACTGCTGTTCTGTGCCAGCTATAGTGGCTCTCAACACTCAATTAAAGGGGAGTAGCAAGCTGGTAGCAAGGCCTGAGTGAGGGAAAATATCAGCGTCTTAAGGGCCTAACTGGCTCCTACTACTTCAGTGGACTGCCTGTTCTCCTCAAGTGGGTTCAGGGAAGCAGCAGGAAACAGGAACTCACTGAGAAGCTGGTGTTAATCAGTCCAGGCTCCTGGGTGTGCTAGAGAGGTACATAACAGCCTCCTACTCTCTCTCCGTGCAGCTCCTGCTGCTTTCTGTTATTCCCTCTGACCTTTTCTCCTGCCTGCCTGTTATGTCTCTTGTGCCCTCCTTCCTCCAGCACAGCTCTCCACCATCTCTGTGCATCTAGAGCAGAGAGAATACATATGCACCAGCAGCAGACACAATTTTCTACACTCTGGGTCCTAGTGGTGCCCCCCCACAGTCTGGCACCTGAGGCGGCCACCTCAGTTTGCCTCATGATAAGGCCAGCCCTGACTGGACCTGTGCCACTGGGTCAGGGATGTGAGTTGGACCTTTGCTGAGACATTGAGGAGAAGCAGCGTTCTGGCTCAGAGAACTCCTCTGACTCAGAGGACTGTTCGAGTACTGGGGAAACTGGCAGAGTGGGCAGGCCTCAGTGCAGTGCCTGCAGGGACCTGTCTGGCAATATCAGGAGAGTCTCTGGGATTGCCAACTATATAATCACACAAGCCCAAACACTCTTGCCCTGCCCCTGCCCCTGCCCCACTCTTTCCCTGAGGCCCTGCTCTTTCCCCACCCCTTCTCTGAGGCCCCGCCCCCCTCACTCCATCACTCACTGTCCCCCACCCTCACTCACTTTCACCGGGCTGGGGCAGGGGCTTGGGGTGCTGGCTCTGGGAGGGAATTTGGGTGCAGGAGGGGGCTCAGGGCTGGGGCAGGGAGTTGGGGTGCGAGCGGGAGGCGCTTCCCTCGGGCAGCTCCCAGGCAGCGGGGCTAAGGCAGGCTCCCTGCCTGGACTGGCCCCGCACTGCTCCCAGAAGCGGCCGGCATGCTGTGGCCCCTGGGTGGGGGGAGCAGGGAGTTCCACGCGCTGTCCACGCCCACAAGCACCACCCTCGCAGCTCACATTGGCTGCAGTTCCCAGTCAATAGGAGCTGTGGAGTCAGTGCTTGGGGCGGGGGCAGCACGTGGAGACTCCCTTACCCTCCCCAGGGGACGCAGGGATGTGCCGGCCACTTCTGAGAGGGGCGCGGAGCCAGGGCAGGCAGGGAGTGCTGCCTGACTTTTAGCACCTAAAAGCTCCCAGTTTGGCTTCAGTAGCCTCCGGGAGACAGGGCCAGACTCCGGGAGACTCCCAGTGAAACTGAGAGGGTTGGCAACCCTAAGAGGCTCACCTGCCAGAGTGGGGACCTTGCAGGTGAGCAGAGATCTGGAGAGGAGCGGAGAGGATGGGTAGGGAAGAACCAGCTCTGCTGCTGAGAGGAGAGGCTCCAAGCATCCGGGAATCCTAGGGGTGCCAGTGGAAACACCAGATGGTCCAGGTAGCATCCATGGGGCTGGCTGGTCCTGGGAAGTAGTTGGAAGGATGCTCACCACTGATGTAGATCACTGTACCAGCCGTTCCGACAGTCCCACATCCGAATGTGCATGTGGCTGCATTGCTTCCTCCATAACAAACTGACAGAGGTGGAGCTCTCAAGCTTCCTTGGTCTGAGGTGGGAACAACTTGCAGATCAAGCAACGTGCTGCGATATGAACCTTGCCGAGACAATAGACACACCCCTGGTGCTCGTCGCTCACAGAAAAGGAGTATGGGCAGGATACACAGTTCTTAAACCCCAGAATGTGGGGCATAGTCCTGGGGAAAGTCGGGGATAGTCCCCAGTGGGGATGATTAACTAACTTGCTACTAATGCTACAACTACTAGCTACAACTATAAACAAATGGGCAAAGTCAATCTCGTAGTAAAAAACTCAGAGCATGAAGGAACAGGAGTTCAGACTCAGGCCACGTGACGGTAAGAGGGAACTGGAGAGGCATGGACCTGCACAGCCAATTATACCCTCGGCTGCGAGCACAGGGGGATGCACACATGGATCTTCCAGCTGAGGCACATGATGCTCATGTGCACGCACCTTTGGAATACATATAGGGACCATCACTCGAAGAAGAATTAGGTAGAAACCACCAAACGTAACTCACTGTGGCTTGAGCTACATTTTCACTTAGGGCTTGGGAGATGAAAGACCTAACCCGGTACATGTTGTTCTAACCTTTATGAGCATTTGTGATGGAAATTATTGTTCTGAACAATTGTGGTCAGATTTTTCAGGGGTGCTGAGCACCCACAAATAATAAAGCCACTGGACTTAGTCACCATCATTAGCTTTCTTTCTCTGCTGCTGAATGAAAGACAAGCAATATTTTTTGTCTGCTTTCCTTGATCCAATAATAAAAAGTTTCCCACAATGTCCACTTTAAAATTAATGTAATTCATTCCATATTTTTTCTGTGCTTTTAGTTTTCAGCCTCTCTCCCTACAGTCTCCTACCACTTTTGTCCATCTTCTTTCAATATGCGTCATGCCCTTTGCCATTAATTTTGTTTAACCTAGTAAGGACATCTCCCACCACTTTCTTTTTGTATTCATTTATTTGCTGACTCACCTGCTCATCCTTGTTCCTTGCCATTTAACTCCTAGCACACATTGTCCTGGGCACCGTTAGGCTGCTGTCAGTCTTTTCCTTCATTTTGTTTGGCTGGTATCAGAGGCTATGTTAGTTAGTATAATGGTTTTCATAATTGTATGAATCCTTCCGACTGTCCTCCATCAGTCTTGGCTTCCTTTAATGTTCTTGTCCTGGCTCGCATCCTCAGAAGGGTAACAATGGCAATATATTCATTAAGTAAAATAAAAATGAACAGAACCCAGTCATGTTTCTCAATTGACCAAGATGCTTTGTGTGTAAGAATTGTACACCTGTTCCAATCCCTGTTCCTCACATGGCCATGAAGATCGTTTACCATTCTCTATGGCCCCTGAATATCTGGTAATTTTTTCTTGCAAATTACATATTCTCTAGATGTTCATTGGCTCTCTAGCCCTTCTTGCTTGCTTTCTTCTCTCTAATTTTAGCACTGAAGAGGGTTATGTTTCCATCTACACAAAGCAAAATGTGTACTCTGTGTAAATTGACTAACTTTAGATTAAGGAAAAACAACAAGAATGAACAAAAATAAAGTCTCAGTGAAGAACACAAAGTACACATGTGTCATCTTCAATTAGCTACAGCCATAGAGAGTACAAAATGGCTATTGAGAATTTAGCCATTTCTCTGGTTAGAGACAAAGCTCTCATCCTGCACATTGTTTGTGAGCTATTCATTTAGGGTACATCCACACTTTGGGTGGGTGCTCCAATTCCTAGCTCAAGAACACATACCCATGCTAGTTGTCATGGAGCTAGTGTGCTAAAAATAAAGTGGTATGATTTGGTGGGAGGTGCTAGCTACTCTGAGTACGAGCCTACCATCTTGGACAGGCACATACTTGGGGTAGTGTGACCGAATGCACCCCTGTATTTGCACTATTGTAATAATCTTTGTATAAAATATGCATTGTGAGGTACCATTTGAAAATTCACTGTTAAATAATATTATGGTGAAATGTATGTAGGAATATTACATGGATATTTATGAACATAAGCTGATATTATGACTGAAATGTGATTACCAGGTAAGTCTGGGGAATGGATAAACCTGTTTCTCAAAGACAAAAGACAAGTTGATGCCTATAGTCAGGTGTCATCAAAGTTGATGGGCAATGACCTGTCAAGTGGCATATTCTTTGGCAAAGAAGGGGGGCGGAAACAGATCAATCTACATTTTAGCAAACAACAACATGGAACCTCTTTTACCATGAGATTCAATTACTCCAATCTCCCAGCAGGAATGAACTTTAACTAGGAGTAACCCTCAGGAAAATGCCTTTCAAAATGAGGGGCAAAACCACCTTAATGTATCTCTCCCTATCTAGCTCTCTTTCACCTAAGATGACAAAGGAACCAGTCATTTGACTTTGGGAGAGATCCTGAGCTGAAGTTTGGTTTGTCCTGTGGCTGGTAGCATGTGCTAAGAATTTTATCTTGAACCAAGTCAAGTTTGTTTAATTTTAGCACTAGAAAGCATTTTATCTTTATTACTCTTGTAACCATTTCTGACTTTAAACATTTCTTTGTAAACATTTCTGCCTTGCACTCATATAAACTCTCTTTCTTTGTACTTAAATAAACTTGTTTTATTCTTTTACCAAACTAATCCAGTGTTGTGTTTAAAGTGAAATGTTGGGTAACTTCAATTAAAGTAGCAACCTGTTGTATTTTGACCCCTTACTGGGGCAATGGACTTATGATACCTGAACTGTCCAGGAGAGGCAGAACACACATTCTGGGGAAAAATTCAAGACTGGGAATATGTTGGGGTCACCTTGCAGGTAGTAACCAAGGCTGCTGTGGTCTGTGTTGCTGGCAGGCTGCAGCTATACACAGACACTCAAGTTGTGACCTGTATGCTGTTGTGAGGGGCCCAAGTTGGGAGCTACAGCAGCCAGGGATTGTGAGGTTGCAAGGCAGCTGGTGACAGAACCCCTCACCGGTCTGGATTGTACCCTACAATGTGACAGGTGCCTAGCCCCTCCGACCACCACGGCTATGTTATTTTTAGTGGGCTAGCTCAATCAGAGCTAGTGGGGATATGTCTCCTAGAGACTAGAGCTAAAAATTACACCCCGAGCTCAAAGTGTAGACATACTTTAGTTGGCCTAACTCTGCTTCCATTGAACTCAATGAGATTTTAATATTGATTTCAATAGGGGCAGAGTTAGGCTAATGATGAGCTCTTTAGCAAATCCTACCCTGGGGGCCTGGTTCACAGCCCCCTGAAGAGAATAAGAATCTTTCCATTGGCTTCAATAGACTTTGGCTCAGACCCTTACACTATTTTTCTGTTTTCTGTGCATGGTGTGTAACTGTTGTTGGTTTCTCACTGTATATTAAAGTGTATTTACTTTATCTTATGGATATTTCTAGTCACTTTTCACAAACTTACTATTTAGCATTCATCAGATATATTTACTGAGCACAAGGATCCTTTGCATTGCATGGGACACAGCCACCCAGCTGGAAGGAGGACACCTGGCTTATAGCTTCATTGTTCTTATTTTTTTAATGAGAAAATATATTGGCATTGTTACAAAAATCACCACCACTTTGAACAAAATTATTTCACTACCAACCATCTCATTCGTATTCAGAAAATATTTGTCATTGCATGCTGTGTTTTAATTATAGTCTTTATTTGGTGCTGCTGATTCATGGTGGGGGGAAGATCTAGCATGTAAAATAAAGGTAAATTCTGTATTTGCCAGAATTAGCAGAAATGTTTCAACAAAAGCAGGGATGTTCTAGCTCATTCTGAGCAAGATATTTCAAGTCAGGATTTGAATGAGTCATCCGACAAGCTGGAAGCTTACACATAAGACAATAAAATGGTTTGTTTAATTTTCGTCACTCTGTCCTCTCTAACATGAACAGAGGAGGACTGTAAAATAAAATGAAACAAGAGACTACATAATAGGCTTAAAGGTGCATATTTTCCTGATGCACTTGAACAACACTTATTCACATTAACAACTTCGCTGCACCTTGTAATGCTTCAGTAGAATCACAGGACTGGAAGGGACCTCGAGAGGTCATCTACTCCAGTCCACTGCACTCACGGCAGGACTCAGTATTATCTAGCCCATCCCTGACAGGTGTTTGTCTAAACTGCTCTTAAAAATATCCTACAATGGAGATTCCACAACCTCCCTAAGCAATGTTTGACTTGCCCATGTTCAGAGACGAGGTACTTGGGATGTGGGGCAGAAATAGAATTATATCAGTTTCTAAAGCTCCTAGTGTCCATATATAAGGTAATAAATACATATTTCTACAGTCAGAGACCACAAATAAGAGGAGAGTAGCTCTCCTCCCTCAGAATCTCTTACCTGAAGGGACAGTTAGCAAGTGCTAGCAGAGAGAGACTGCCAATCTATTAGGAAAATGGCTACATGAAAGATTAGTCTTGCAAGATGCTTAGTCAGTGGCTAAATCTTTTTTCTTCTTCTTTTCATTCTTTTTTTCAGGAATTGATTCTAAAACCATAGACCCATTAGTAAAGGGATAGCTAATAAATCAGAAAATATAATAATGCACTACAGAAACCCATGGCACACCCACACCTTGAAAACTGCATGCAGTTCTGGTCATCCCATCTCAAAAAAAGATATAGTAGAATTGGAAAAGGTAGAGAAGGGCTACAAAAGGGTCAGGGGTTTGAAACCACTTCCCTATGAGGGGAAATTAAAAAACTGGCACTTAGAAAAGAACCAACTAAGGAGGGATATGATTGAGGTCTATAAAATCACGAATGATGTGGAGAAAGTAAATAGGGAAGTGTTATTTACCCCTTCACATAGCAAAAGAACGAGGGGTCACTTAGTAAAATTAATAGGCAGCAGGTTTAAAACAAACACAAGGAAGTACTTCTTCACATAGTGCACAGTCAGCCTGTGAAACTCACTGCCATGGGCTATTGTGAAGGCCAGAAGTATAAGTGGGTTCAAAAAAGAATTAAGTAAGTTCATGGAGGATAGGTTCATGAATGCTTATTAAACAACATGGTCAGGGATGCAACCCCATGCTGCAGATGTCCTAAAACCTCCAACTGGGACTGGAAGAAGGACTGGATCATTCAAAATTGCTGTGTTCTATTAATTTCCTCTGAAGCATCTGGCACTAGTCACCCTTGGCAGTCAGAATACTGGGCTAGATGGACCATTGGTCTGACCCAGTATGGGCATTCTTATGTTCTTAACCTCTACCAAAGATGTTTTGTTCACAGCCCATACAGGTGTATACTGAACTCCATTAATTCAAGTGGTTAAAGGCCTGTAGTTTTAGATTAGATCTCAAGTTCTGTCCTTGCTGGCAGCTGAACGTCTGAGTAACTACACTATAGCTAATGATTTAAGGGATAAGTGACCCAAGAATCATTACTCCTAGGAGCCTATTAATGAAGTATTCTGCTCTTATCTTCCTTGGAAGCAAGAGGCTGAGTGAGGGACCCTACATTTGATAAACCATGTGATGACAGCGCATGGCAATGCACTCTACCTCTTATGCTGTATTTAAATGCAATCTTTTTCCCTCACAGAAAGCTAATCATTGCATTTTCATTACTGCTGTTAGAATGTCATGACATTTACAAACAGCATTTTTAACCAAAAGAACATGCTGTAAAGCTTATGGTAATGAAAAGCAGATTTCTTCTATTACAGTTTGAGATGAGAATGACCACAATTTCCATTGTTTATTATTGAAGATGTGTTATTAAAGTAAAAGGATTTGTGTGCAACACAAGAGAGTGCTGAGTCTAATGACTCTACAAAATATTTAATTTTACAGTTGTCTGCCTTTTCAAATAGCCCCTTGATTCAGATACACCATATTATTTTAGAAGGAGTCCAGTGGCACCTTAAAGACTAACATTTATTTGAGCATAAGCTTTTGTGGGTAAAAACCTCACTTCTTCAGATGCATGGAGTGAAAGTTACAGATGCAGACATAAATATGCTGACACATGAAGAGAAGGGAGTTACCTCACAAGTGGAGAACCAGTGTTGACAGGGCCAATTCGATCGGGGTGGATGTAGTCCACTCCCAACAATAGATGAGGAGGTGTCAATTCCAGGAGAGGCAAAGCTGCTTCTGTAATGAGCCAGCCATTTGCAAATGAATTAACAGCATTAATTTGGGCTTGAATAGTGACTGGGAGTGGCTGGCTCATTACAGAAGCAGCTTTGCCTCTCCTGGAATTGACACCTCCTCATCTATTGTTGGGAGTGGACTACATCCACCCCAGTCGAATTGGCCCTGTCAACACTGGTTCTCCACTTGTGAGGTGGCTCCCTTCTCTTCATGTGTCAGCATATTTATGTCTGCATCTGTAACTTTCACTCCATGCATCTGAAGAAGCGAGGCTTTTACCCACAAAAGCTTATGCTCAAATAAATCTGTTAGTCTTTAAGATGCCACCGGACTCCTTGTTGTTTTTGTGGATACAGACTAACACGGCTACCCCCTGATACTTGACAAATTATTTTAGGACCAATTCAGCATTACTCAAAGTGTAGCTATCCATCAGACTGTATGCTGAATATGATTAACATCACTTAAGACAGCTGTTTCTGGATATTGCCTATCTGTGACAACAGGCAGACTTACACCTATTACTTGATAGAAATAATTACAGTATACAGCTATTATTAGATGAAAAACAAAGCTTCCAGGTTTTAGTCTAACCTAATTGATGTAACAGTTACAGACTTGGCACTTTCCGAGTTTATATTTCCTCTGTCCTCTCTGTCCAGCTTCCGAATCTCAGTGTCCATACTCAGCTGTGGTGTACTCACTCCTTTCTCTCTGGAGAAGACTCTAGGGACGATAGCTGGGAGCATGCTGATAAGAAGCTACAGCAATAATTGCCATTCCCCTGCCCCACTGGTTTTTAGGAAATAAATGTGGACACTTGGATGTCTACTCAAAACTAATCATCATGCTTGGTCATAGTGGACCACAAGCTAAATATGAGTCAACAGTGTAATGCTGTTGCAAAAAAAGCAAACATCATTCTGCGATGTATTAGCAGGAGTGTTTCAAGCAAGACATGAGAAGTAATTAGTCCACTCTACTCTGCACTGATTAGGCCTCAACTGGAGTATTGTGTCCAGTTCTAGGCACCACATTTCAGGAAGGATGTGAACAAACTGGAGAGAGTCCAGAGAAGGGCAACAAAAATGATTAAAGGTCTAGAAAACATGACCTATGAGGGAAGACTGAAAAAATTGGGTTTGTTTAGTCTGGAAAAGAGAAGACTGAGCGGGGACATAACAGTTTTCAAGTACATAAAAGGTTCTTACAAGGAGGAGAGAGAAAAATTGTTTTCCTTAACCTCTGGGGATAGGACAAGAAGCAATGGGCTTAAATTGCAGCAAGGGAGGTTTAGGTTGGACATTAGAAATAACTTCCTGTCAGGGTGGGTAAGCACTGGAATAAATTGCCTAGGGAGGCTGTGGAATCTCCATCATTGGAGATTTTTAAGAGCAGGTTAGACAAACACTTGTAAGGGATGGTCTAGACAATACTTAGTCCTGCCATGAGTGCAGGGGACTGGACTAGATGACCTCTCGAGGTCCCTTCCAATCCTATGATTCTATGCTCTACATGAGGCACTGAAGGGGTCTCTAAAGCCAAAATTTTCAAAACAGCTCATCTCCAGTTCAAGCAAAACTGAGCAGACAGATTTTCAAAAGTACCCTGGAAGCTTCTGGATGTTAAGAACTTTTGAAAATCTGCCCCCTCCCCCCAAAAAAACCACCTTAGAAGTAATTATCTAATTTAACCCTTCCCTAAAACTAAATGTAACCCTTCTGCCAGGCCAAGTTGATAGTAGCAAGGGCCGGGTTCAGTACACAGGGGTTCCCTCTCATCAAAGCAAATACAAAACTGGCTCGAGCCCCCACCCAGTGACCTGGGAAAATCTTACACACCCCCTGGGTGCCTCAAAGAGGCAATACTTCCCCTCTCGCAAGCACAGAGTCTCGGTGTAGCAGAGAATCTTTAACATGAGGTAAACGACATCAGCATTAAATTGGGGAAACACCACAACTAGTGTTCATTAACCAAACCATGAGCAAAGACCCACCCCAGCAAATTGGGCCACATCCTTTCCCTCGGGTTCTTGAGTCCCAGAACCCAAACGTCTCTTGAGTCCAGCAATCCACAAATCACCCAAAGTCCAAAAAGTCCAGCCCCAGAGTTCAAAAGTTCATCTGCAGAGTGTTACTCCCCAGTCTGGCTAAAAATGTGCCCGTGTATGGGGGGAAAGAGGTAAGGGGCACCTTACGTAACCTGAAGCTGACTGCCCCACAGGGCTCCGCTCCGCTCCCTCACGAACGGCTCCGCTCAGCTCAGCTCGCCATCTCATGAACAGCTCCGCTCCGCTCCGCACGGCTCCGCTCTGCACAGCTCAGCTCACCGTCTCACGAATGCTCCGCCAGCCTATCCACGAACAGCACCACTGCACTCTAGATCTTCCAGCTCCCCACTACTTGACACAGTGCTCAGTGATTTCAGCTCATAGTAGTGGGCGCCTTAGTGCTAGTGCACCATAAGGCCAAAGTGAATTCAGCACAGTACCTGTAGCAAGACTCTTAATAGAGCTAAAATTAGCTCTGACATTCCACAGTGGAGAGAGACAGAGGTACAATTGGTGTTTCAGGCCCTCGCAAAGGGACCCACACCACCAGGTACTGATACCTGTCTCAAGCCTCTCTCAATTCACAAAGTTTTGGAATCAATGTCCCTTGCCTAGCGAGTGCTACTTAGTTGATGGTGAGTCCCTCCATCATAACAAAAGGTCAAGTACAGTTCCAAGCACAGTTCCCATAATTAGGGTAATAACAATTTATTCTTCCTGCCCCAATAACAGAGACACTGGTGATCCCACAACAGCCAAAGTGACCATTTGGGCAGCTATGGCCTCATTCTAGGCGGGGTGGGTGCCTATGCAAATGATATCGGCCCCTGAAGTTCTTTTCCACAACTTGCCACACCTCACCACCAGATGTCAGGGTGGAGCTCATCCTGACTCTGTTTACATCAATACGCAGCTCTAACCACGAACAAGAATAAAAAAAGAGACATGGTGCAAAGTGCAATAGAACTGTGCAGAAATACAAATCAGGTATTATGGCAATAGGCACATAAGTACCTAGGTATCATGCTGATGTATACTGATCGATACCAAGGTCACTACAAAATTGCATGTGTCATTACAGTGTTGATATTGCTGGGTGCCACAGAAAACACCATTTTTCTGTACCAAATAAAAACCACTGCTGAAAATGAAAATATTTATATTGTGTTAGTGATATAGCTGTAACTGGGGAATAGAAGTGAGGGGCAATGTAAATGTGCTCTCAGCAGGTCTGATCTAGTACATTAAGTACATTAAGAACGTAGCCACTTCAGAAGAATAACTACAGTCAGACGGAGCACATACAAGATATTCACTTTTATTGACAGGTCCATTTAACAGAACAGAGTGTTTCGTGACAGGGTAGTAATTCAACAATACATCAGGAATTAGCTGTGAAAGAGCTAGAACATGTCCCAGAAAGGAAATGGCAAGTAAACTGCTTTGACTACATATAGATCAAATTGTTCCTACCCAAGTAAATTTAGCTTGCATTACATCAGACCATCGTTGCTTATTATTGTCTTCAAATGACACCTTTAGAAAGAAAGAAAGAAAGAAAGAAAGAAAGAAAGAAAGAAAGAAAGAAAGAAAGAAAGAATAGGGGTCCTTTCTGCTCTGCATGGTCAATAAAGATCATGCATCTCTTCTTTTAGATAGATAGATTTGACATAGCCTTGTTGCCCTAATGTGCCCTCTCTGTCTTTTCTAGCTGAGCGTGCTGCACTGTATGGTGCAGTATTATCTTTCTGCTGCATACCCCTCCAGCAATGGCTGCATTTCAGTGGTGAGGTACATATAAAGAGCCCATTCCTGAAAGATGAACCTTGGTGTCGGGTCCTTGAACCTGCACATAGCACAGCTGAGGTTAGCAAAGCCACATAAAGGGATCCATCCATGTGGATCAGGTCCATAGTGGGCAGGGCACTTTGGGGTGAGAGTCATTAAACATTGCAAATGTAAATTAAACTAACATGTAAAAATTAGGGCTTTCAAACAATTAAAAAAATTAATCACGATTAATCATGCTGTTAAACAATAAGAGAATACTATTTATATAAATATTTTTGAATGTTTCCCATATTTTGAAATATATTTATTTCAGTTACAACACAGAATACAAAGTGTACAGTACTCACTCTATATTTATTTTTATAATAAATATTTGCACTGTAAAATTAAAAAAAAATTAAATTCACTTAATACAAGTATTGTAGTGCAATCTCTTTATTATGAAAGTTGAACTCACAAATGTAGAATTATGTACAAAATATAACTGCTTTCAAAAATAAAACAATGTAAAACCTTAAAGCCTACAAGTCCCCTCAGTCCTACTTCTTGTTCAGCCAATCGCTAAGAGAAACAAGTTTGTTTACATTTGCAGGAGATAATGCTGCCAGCTTCTTAATGTCACCTGAAAGAAAGAACAGGCGTTCACATGGCACTATTGTAGCCGGCATTGCAAGATATTTACGTGTCAGATGCGCTAAAAATTCGTATGTCCCTTCATGCTTCAACTACCATTCCAGAGGACATGCGTCCATGCTGATGATGGGTTCTGCTTGATAACAATCCAAAGCAGTGCAGACCAACGCATGTTCATTTTCATTATCTGAGTCAGATGTCACCAGCAGAAGGTTGATTTTCTTTTTTGGAGATTTGGGTTCTGTAGTTTCCGCATTAGAGTGTTGCTCTTTTAAGACTTCTGAAAGCATGCTCCACCCCGCATCCCGATCAGATTTTGTAAGGCACTTCAGATTCTTAAATCTTGAATGGAGTGCTGTAGCTATCTTTAGAAATCTCTCCTTGGTACCTTCTTTGTGTTTTGTCACATCTGCAGTGAAAGTGTTCTTAAAATGAACATGCTGGGTCATCATCCGAGACTGCGATAACATGAAATATATGGCAGAATGCGGGTAAAACACAGAGCAGGAGACATGCAATTCTTTCCCAGGAGGTTCAGTCACAAATTTAATTAATGCATTCTTTTTTAACGAGCGTCATCAGCATAGAAGCATGTCCTCTGGAATGGTGGCCGAAGCATGAAGGGGCATACGAATGTTTAGCATATCTGACATGTAAATACCTTGCAATGCCAGCTATGAAAGTGCCATGCGGACATCTGTTCTCACTTTCAGGTGACATTGTAAATAAGAAGCTGGCAGCATTATCTCCCATAAATGTAAACAAACTTGTTCAGCCAATTGCTCAGAGAAACAAGAAGTAGAACTGAGTGGACTTGTAGGCGCTAAAGTTTTACAGTGTTTTGTTTTTGAGCACAGTTATGTAACAAAAAAAATCGACATTTGTAAGTTGCACTTTCACAATAAAGAGATTGAACTATGGTACTTGTATAAGGTGAATTGAAAAATACTATTTCTTTTATCATTTTACAATACAAATATTTATAATAAAAAATAATATAAAGTGAGTATTGTACACTTTGTATTCTGTGTTGTAACTGAAATCAATATATTTGAAAATGTAGAAAAACATCCAAAATATTTAATAAATTTCAATTGGTATTCTATTGTTTAACAGTGTGATTAAAACTGCGATTAATCACGATTAATTTTTTTGAGTTAAGCACGAGTTAATTACGATTAATCGACAGTCCTATTAAAAAGTTTGTATTTTCTAAAATATGAGAAATATATATATATTCAGCAGGCCCTTTCTCCCACGAAAATGAGGAGTCTGAACTGTGTAACTCTGACATCTTCCATTTGAGATAATTATAGCTTTTTTCATTACAGAATCAAATTATTGTTATAGGCAAGGTAAAATTTGTTATAAATGATATAATCAAGCCCTTACATTTTTGACAAATATGACAAGAACAAGCACGAGAGGTTTGAGGCCAAGGATAATTTGGTTAAATTCTGCTCAGCAGTTGCTTTACCCAATGAAAAAACTCTGCTTCTTTTCCATGCTCAATTAAGAAAATTTTTAGAAGCTGCTTCTGCATTCAGATAACTCAACTAATGGAAAAACCCACTGACTACAGTGGGCTGTGAATCAGGCCTCCATAATCCATATTGAGGAAAAGTCTCTTTGATATATGCATGCACAATACACTATTTTATACTGTTTTCTTTTTATAGTTCTCTGGGGTGCAGAACGTGTGTGAACATTACCATTTATTTCACTGATGTCTCCTTCAGTGGTTGATCCTATATACATATAGAAATATTGGAATATACACCCAGTGCATTTATGAATCTTTAATCGCACCTTCGGAAAGTAACAGTCTGTTTTCCCCATCACCAGTGAGAAACTGACTCTTTTACTAGGTACAACATTATTTGCAAAGGTATATTTGAAAGCAGATGTCAAGAATCAAAGACACATACAGTTGAACTGTACAAGAATATCCAAGGACCCAAGAAAGTGGACATAATAAAGAACAGAGTTAAATTGAGACAAAGCAAATCTCAGTACAGAAATAGTGTTTAATGTCGTCAAAAATATTTTTGTTCAGGTTAAACTGAAAAAAAAAAAAGAAAGAATTAAACACTCATTTCCAATGGCTTTTGGATTAGGCCCATATGTAACTGCATTTTCCCAGAGCTGTTACCCTTATTATCCCTCCATTTGTTTGGGTAGAGAGGTGGGGGTTTGTTTGTTTGTTTGCGTTTTTTTTTTTTTTTTTTGACACATATACTGTCCTAAAACACTATACTAGACTGTGGGTAAAATTTTCAAAAGCATCTAAGTCACTTTTGAAAATGGAGCTTGGGCTCCTAAATTGTTTACAAGGTAACATTTTCAAAAGCCCCTATCTCTTCAGAGAGGGGACATAAGACTGGCCATATTGGGTCAGACCAAAGGTCCATCTAGCCCAGTATCCTGCTTCTGACAGCAGCCAATGTCAGGTGCTTCAAAGGGAATGAACAGAACAGGTAATCATCAAGTGATCCATCCCCTGTTGCCCATTCTCAGCGTCTGGCAAACAGAGGCTAGGGATACCATGTCTGCCCATCCTGACTAATAGCCATTGATGGACCTATCCTCCATGAATGTATCTAGTTCTTTTTTGAACCCGGTTATCGTCTTGGCCTTCACAACATCCTCTGGCAAAGAGTTCCACAGGTTAACTGTGTTGTCTCGTAGTGTGTGTTTATACAGCACTCAGTGCACGGGGACCCTGATGCTAACTGGGGCCTCTGTGTGCTGCTGTAATAAAATAAAAGAAATAATGACATGTAACATTCAGATATCAGAATTGTATTTGGACAAGTGTAGTTACAGCTGAATAAGAGACTGGTCAAAGAAATCACATTTTTATCTCAGTTTTGCATGACCTCAGTCAGATTTTAATTTATCAATACTAAAAACCCAGGGTAGCTCAGATCCAGTTTCTATTTTAGGCAAACCACCAAAGCTTGGAGGTGTTTGGAGTAGCAGTAGTAAGCAAAACTTTCAAACTAAGTGCGTCACTGAAATTTTGAATTTTGTTGGGGAAAAACAAACACACCTCCCAATTTTTTCTCATTTTTGAACGAGCTTTAGTATCCAGTATCCACATAGCCCCATTAAAAATAAATAAGTAGTAACCAAGATAATCACCAGGAGGAGTCAAGCAGTTAGCAATTTCTAGTACGAGAAAAAGGAGAGCACAGTTAGTGTTTAGTAAAGGGGATTATTGTCTATTAACTCATTGTTAAATAAAACATGCAAGGAACTTCACTTTTTAAAAAAAAATTGATATTAGAAATGTACATTCTATTCCACTACTTATTTAAAGGCTTTTTTATGTATTAGAGGGGTCTGGTAGCACCACTCATTAAGGTTGCCCAACACTTCCTATTATAAGATCCTATTTTCAGTTGTTTATAACTTTACCAGATTAACTATTTGAGTTAAAATTTTTCATGCCAGGTGTCTGCCTCAGGCTGAATATGTGTCAAAATAGTGCAGCTGTTGCTGAGAATAAGACTAGGGAAAATACATTGTTAATGGCTGGGCCCCACTATGAAGCTTCAGTGTTTCTTGTAGGCTGAGTGGATGTCTATGTGGATGCACCCATCCTTTAAGTTGAGAGTTTCAAACCAGTCTTAAGCCTGAAGAGATGGGATAATAGAGACAAGCATTACCATCCTGAATCTGTTCACTTTCCTCAGGTCTAGGATAGGATGAAGACCCCCTTTCTTCTCAGGATAAGTGGAAGGATGACAGAAGAAGTTTCTCTCCCTCTTATATGGCTCTTGGGCAAAGCAATTAGCGCATTTCTGTTTGGTTCTCAACAGAACGGTCACTTGAGGGATGGGAAAAGTGGTGGGTAATGGACAAGTTGGGCACCGAGGCTGCCTTTGCTGATATTTTCAGTGCCAAAGATTTTGCTGATGCTGAGATGGTCAGTGTCCAAGAGACCGGTGCTGCCCCTGTTGGCATCCACTTCACCTCTTCTCTTCCTGATCCCAGGGTACAATGTGTGCTAGAGGGACCACTAGCCAATGTGAACTTATCCAGCCTTTCATCGTTACCATCACCTCTGGGTCTGAAGCAACCTGCCTGGACTGCTTCAGCAGGTGTTGCTTGAAATGAGTATCTCTATATATGGCAGAAAAGGACTTTCACACAGAGCACCTATTCAGGATGCGTATCTCCCCCATGCAGAAGAGGCATCAACTCCAACCAACCTTGAAGGGAAATGAGTCAATCACAAGGCAAGCAGGGTTTGAACCCTGGTAGTCTGGTGTCCACCAGGAGGTGTGGTGATTGGTGATTGACATAAAGTGTCTTGCCCTGTTTTTTCTTTTTCTGTCTCTTTGGAATGTCTACATTTCAGGAAGTGGGAGTGTGACCGTAGAAGATTTCTTTACTAAAAGTAGTTGGAAACCAATTCTGAAATCTCAAAGGAGTAGCGGGTCAAAGACAGGCCAGGTTCCATCAGGCTGCCATAGATGGCAAAAAGGAAACTGAGGGAGGGTCGTGGTTGCTCCAGCCTTTATGCCCTCACACAGGAGCACAAGGAGGTACAGGGTACATGTGCAGCCCCCAACAAAAACAGTTAGTCAAAAGACTCTGATCTCATGCAGATGAGGAACATGTGCATGTACCGGGGGATCCACTCTGACATATACTCAAAGAACAGCCCTCTCTTTACAGGGTTCTGCTCTCAATCACATTTGGCTCCAAAGAGCTCAGCCTCCACACACTTTTCCTAAAGCATTTTTGTCACGCTCAGAATCAGGGTAGAATGGATCCACCAAGGGAAACTTCCACTGCAGTCCGTAAATTATGCATTTTTACTAGCATTTTCCAGTCTGTGTTGCACAGTATGCAGTTTTAAAGGACATAAATTCCAAGCCTTACACTCTCTCTCCTGAGTGCACAAAATTAATTTGAAAATACAGTGTAGCTGGCAGGTCAATATGAGAGAAAAAATACATTTATTTTTAGGAGGCTGGCTGTCCCTCCAAGAAGTAACCCACATCTTAGAAATATATCTACCAAGGGATGGATTCCCCATCACTGACCATTTTTAAATGAAGACAGGATGTTTTGATATGCTCTAGGAATTATTTAGAGGATGTTCTATGGCCTGTGCTATATAGGAGCACATACTAGATGATCACAGTGGTTCCTTCTGGCCTTAAAATCTATCAAACAAAGACCCTGGCCACAGTGTTCCACATATTCATGCTGTTCATGTTGGACTACAGCAACTCATAGCTAGGAATGAAGCCCCATACGCCGAAGAAAGCTCCAGTTTGTACAAAATACATCCGCCAATCTACCTAGCAACAAAGGACACTGACTCTTTCTCAGAGTTCAGTTCAAGGTCACTGTCCTGATATAAACAAAGTCCTTCATGTGAGCCCCTCTCTCTGAACACAACCTCCTTTTACGGCTACATTTCCCTTGAACTGTTATACCATCAACCAGCAGGGGGCAGCTCATGAGAAATATCAGGAATGTTAAGACTGGTCTTCTCTGATTTTGCTGGAGAACCTCTTGGGGGTCTCATGGTATGTGTATTGCAAGTTCTCACACCTTCAATAAACGGGTAATTACTATAAGAGGCATCATTTCTCTGTAATGTTCATTAGGCATTAGATTTAAATAGGTGATAAAAAACTAAGCATTTTAAACATTTTTACTCATTCATTTTTACTCATTTTTCAGTGTCCTGTGACGCAAGTATTTCACTGGAATCCATAGAATTCTTCAGGGTAGAGAAAACCCCTTCCACGCCTTCTTTATCATAAAATGGAGGAAGAGGGGATGGGGGGGAAGGACACATGCTTAATTTTTATTTCCTTTGCAATCACCTTTAGATAATTGTGTCAGAGATTCAACAACATTAACCCTGAAAGTTAACACTTAAAATTTTGCTGGTATAGGTATGTTGGTTAAAAAAAAAAATTACAAGCCTAACTGTCATAGCTATGGTGGTAAAATAACTTTTGCCGATATTGCAGAATGTAGCTGCACTGGCGAACACTTGCTAGTGTACACAAGGTGAAGGTTCTCACATTCTTAACACATGATGAAGTGCTTTGTTTTAATGACTGTGAGCCACATCTGTCAACCCAAGTTAAGTCCCAGAGAAGGACTTAAGTTCTATGAATGTTGTGTGTAGGGGTACGGAGAGAAAAGGATGCAGATAAACTACTTTGGCTATACCACTGTAGAGGGGAACTGTGAGGCTGAGGCATGACTGGTTGATATGAATATGTGGATACACTAGCCCCTCTGTGCAGAAGACAATACATACCGCGGATTCTGCCTCTCCTTCATCCCCTACCAAGTCACAGAACTCCTGAGCAAAGCTTATTTACCTGGCTATTATGCAAATGAGAGGATTCAGTTCTGTGTACAGTGAGGACAGCACTAGGCTCTCCAGTCAATTCCCTAGCTTTTGTAACTCGAAGGGCTTGGCTACACTTACATTTTATAGCGCTCTAACTTGCTGGCTCAGGGGTGTGAAAAATCACCCCCCTGAGCGCAGCTAGTCAGAACACTTTAAAGCGCTAGTGTAAACAGGCTCCGAGCATGCTGGGAGCGCTCCCAGCGCTAGGAGCTAATCCCCTCGTGGAGGTGGAGTACCAGGAGTGCTGGGAGAGCTCTCTCCCAGGACTTGCGCAGGACCACATTCACACTTCGGAGCACTCCCACAACAGCGCTTTGAAGTTTCCAGTGTAGCCATGCCCTTAGTTAGATAAACAATTATAGTTGTGAAAGAAGTCCTTTCTATCTATTATACTTGTGGGAATCTGAGGCATGCATTCAAAAGGCTTTGAATTAGCCCTGTAGATGGTCATTTAAAACATCTGAATTCAAGACAAGATGAAGCCTAAGGCCTTGTCTATACTGCAGTTTTGTCAACAAAAGTCAGCTTTCCTGAACAAAACAGTGGAGGTATACACACAATGCTCCTTCCACTGACTTAACTCCCCTAGACCGTTCACCCAGCATCTTCCAGCTGACCACACCAGCTTTCCACAATAGATGCGCTCCCACATGGAGCACGCCAGAACTGTTGGATCTGTTGGGTCTGTGGGAAGAGGAGGCTGTGCAGTCACAGCTTTGCTCAAGCTGTAGGAACTTTGATGTCTACGGGCTGACTGCTAGTGGCATGTAGGAGAAGGGACCCAAAAGGGACATGCAGCAAGTGCCATGCTAAGATCAAAGAGCTGAGGCAGACGTACCTGAAGGCAAGGGAGGCCAACCATCGCTCTGGTGCAGTGCTGAAGACATGCCACTTCTACAAGTTGCTGCATGACATCCTTGGTGCTGACCCCACCACCATGAGCCCCATGGATACTTCGGGGGGACTGGAGGGAGCGGCCAAGGGAGTCAACCCTGAAGAAGTGGTGGATGAGGAAGGTGAGTTGGAGGAAGATATGGGATATGTGACAGGGTCTTCTGGTGGCGTGGCAAGCCAGGACCTATTTTTGACTCTGTAGGGGTCTAGCCAATCCCAGCTCCGGAGCTCATGAAGCTGGGGATGCAAGCTCTAGTAAGCCTGTACAGTGTACAGTGATAGAAGACTGAAGTCTCATTTACTTTGTTATATGGTAGAGGAGGGATAAAGGACAGGAATTAACAACAGAGCCTATGCAGCTATCCTTTAAGGCCTGGTAGAAAAGTTGTTAATGTACACTGGAATGTCCCAGGAATCCTCTATAGAGATCTCTCGGAAACTTTCCAGTAGATATTCAGCAATCCTCTGCCAAAGGTTCCTAGGGAAAGCTGCCTTGTTTCTGCCCCCATTGTAGGAAACTTTGCTGAGCCAACTGGCAATTATTTCTGCAGGGACCAAAGCTGCACACAGGCAAGCTGCATACGGACCAGGTCTGAAGCTGCATGCATGCAGGAGATGCACCCTGGCATTCCAGGTTATCCTCAGGAGTGAGATATTGGGTTCTATTACCCAAGCCTGTGGAAAAGGATGCCAATATTCAGAATACTTTCCCTACATGTGTGTAGTGACCCTCTTTGCAAATCACCCAAACTTTGCCCATTCTTGCTCATTCTTCCTTCCCACCCCACCCCCAACCTCACTATACCTGAGACTCTCACTGAGCTGTGTGCTACCAAAGGAATAGTGAGAAAGAGGTGTAAGTGACTTGTGATGTATGGCTTTGTGGGCACTCTCAATACTGTCTCTGTTGATTGTTTCTTTGACTTCTGCAGATGTGCCCTTGAGGACCAACCCCTACCCAGTGGTGGAGCACCTTCAACAGATTAGGAGGCGAACTAGGAGGAGTAAGGAGGATATGTTTAGAGAAGTGCTGCAGTCAACAGATGCCGCACATGGTGAAACAAGTGTGTGGAGAGAGAGAGAATTAATGAAAAACTCAGGCTGGTTTGCCTGAAAAGGAGACATGGACAGGAGTGGATGATAAAGCTACTGGAGGAACAGAAAGATATTTATGTCCCTCATAGCACTGCAGTGTGAGCGCATACACGCATGATTCCCCCTGCAGCCAATAGAGAATGCCATTCCATGCCCTCCCACAACTCATTTCTGTTGCAACACCCCTTGCAATCCACCCCTAGAGACTGATTTAATGATGAAAGCTGGAGTTACACACAGCTGAGAGAGCCAGAACTGAGAGACTGCTCCCTGATTGCCATGTTCCCTGGTTGCAAAAAAAGTGTGTTATCCTTTAATGAAAGTCTAGTATTTGAAACAAAATTAGTATTTATTTGTGTCATACACATGGTAGTTGCTGCTAAAATTCAAACAGTGTCTATAGACAGGAACATTTGCTCACTAAAATTAAAGCTCAGGAAGTAAGCATTATAGGGGTCATTTCAGGTGGCAAGTGAACATTGCCTAACTGAATGCATCACATAAAGACACACTACTGGTGCTCATTGTCAAAATGCTCCTTCAGAGCCTCCCTGAATCTAATAGCCCTACGCTGATCCCCTCTAATTGCCCTGGTATCTGGCTGCTAAAATCAGCAGTCAGATGATCCCACTCAGCCCTCCACCTCTGGGGAAACTTTCCCCGCGTCGCTTTGCAAATGTTATGCAGAGTATAGCAGGCTGCTATGTCCATCATCGTATTTTCCTCATTGAGGTCTAACCTGTCAAAAAGGCAACACCAGCGACTTGTTGCAAAAGACACATTTAATAGTCATTTGGCACCTGCTGAGCCAGTTGTTCAAGAGCGCCTTGCTGTTGTCTGGGTTCCTGGTGTAAGGTTTCATGAGCTATGGTAGCATGGGGTAGGCGGGGTCTCCCAGGATAACTATGGACATTTGCACATCCCACATTGGAATCTTCTGGTCCAGAAAGAAAGTCCCTGCTTGAAGCTTTCTGTACAGTCCACTGTTCCTAAAGATGCGTGCATCATGAACTTTCCCTGACCAACCCGCACTGATGTCAGTGTAACGGCCCCAGTGACACTGGGCCCTGCAAAACCATGGAGAAGTAGCCCTTTTGGTTGATGTACTCTGTCACAAGATGGTCTGGGGCCAAAATTGGGATATGCATGGCATCTATACCACGCCACAATTCGGGAATCCCATTGTTGCAAACCATCAATTATTTCCTGCACATTACCCAGTGTCAGAGTCCTTCATAGCAGGAGGCGATTAATGGGCCTGCACACGTGCATCACTGCAACCCCCACAGTGGACTTTCCAACTCCAAACTGATTCATGACTGACCTGTAGCAGTCTGGATAAGCCATTTCCACACAGCAATTAATTACCACTCACATTTCCACTATTAGGACAGTTCTCATTCTGGTGCCCTTGCGCCACAAGGCAAGGTCGAGCTCTGTGCACAGTTCCAGGAAGGTGGCTTTGCACATCCAAAAGTTCTGCAGCCACTGTTCATCATCCCATACATCATGATGTAATCCCACCACTTAGTACTTGTTTCCCGAGCCCAGTACCGACAGTCCACCATGTGGAGCTGTTCTGTGAATGCCAGCAGCAATCCTGAATTGTTTCTTTCCATTGTAGACAGCAGGGCAGACACCACAGATTCACTTTCTGTTTCCCAGCTCATGAAATACTGTAGGACCAGCTGCATTGTGGTCATAATGCTCATCACCAGTCTGGTCAGCAGTTCAGGATCCTGTTTTGAGGAAGAGATGACAGGTGCACAGTTAACAGGGGCTGTTAAAAAACAGCATGAAATGAAATCAGAAGCCCATGGAATGATGGGATGGAAAAAACTGCATCATGGTATGGTAAGCATGCCCCCCCTGATGCACTGTGATCCATTCCCAGATCTCCCAGCGGCAGAGGGTGGCAAGTTATAGAGTGGGATAGCTACCCATGATGCAACGCTCTGTCGATGCAAGAACACCAACTGTGGATACGTTCTGCCAACACAAGGAGCGTTGTGTGGATGTGCACAACCAATGTAATTAAAGCGGTATATGGTCATCAATGTAACTTAAGTCGACTTAAATCTGTAGTGTAGACAAGGCTTTAGTAACAGCTCATGATCTCAGTCAAGAGAGCAACTAGAACTCAGAGCAAGCTGAGCCCACTATGTAAGGTTCTAGAAATTGTAATTTTTGATCCAATTAGAATCACAGAGACCACTGCATAGAAAAATGGTACAGAAATGAAAGCTGACTCATTATTTGATTACAAAGCAGAGGTAACAAGTCAACAAAACAATATCTGCTATAGATATGATTTTTATTCTCACCTAATTTAGCTAAATTAAGTGCTTTCAGATTCAAATTTTATGTGACAAGATTAGTGTTTTTAAATTTAAGGTTTATTGAACAATTTAACTTATACAGTTTTGAAAAACCCCCAGTTTTCCTCTTTCTGAAAACTTAGTGCTTTATCTAAACAAATCAGACTCATCTTGGGTCTAAGGCTTCATATTTGCTTTCCAATTGGTTTCCAACTAAAGCTAGTCCACAGCTTGTTATTTTCTCATATGGATTTTGGGCTTTGGAAGTTCTGTACTTTTTGTTTCAAAAGTGTTCATAGGTGTTGCCTGAAGTCTACAACATTCAAACACCATCTTGCAGCTTTTTTAAGGTCCGTCCTTATAGAATTTACAACGTCTGAAGGCGTTGTCTAACCTTACAATGTTTGCAGATCTTACACCGTAAGAATAATGAGAGGCTCTTAGTAGTCAGAAAGGAATTGCATAATTTGCAGGCTGTAAGTTTCATGCTGACTAGTAAGACCGTCCCGCCCGCCATTTCTTACAAAGACGACAGAACAAGAGTTTCCCCAGGAAACTCTCAAGCTGTGCTGGCAAATCTACATTTTGTGAAAAGAGTACTGGGGGGATTTATGAATTATTAAGCTTGCTATGGTTGCTTTTTGAGAGTTTCAGGAAGTGCATAGGGGTTCCTGTATACAATTCCCCCAGACTAAAAGCTTATTTCTCAAGACACCTATGGATAAAAAAATTACCATGCAATATTTTCTGTTGAAAGATTTCTCTTGTTTTCTACACAGAAAACAAAATTCTTCATTAAGAATGTTTACTTCAGAAGGGTTTTTGGGTCAATACGCCTATTCTTCCTCCAAGGGATGAGACATAGAATCATTGCTGGATTGAAATTTATATCTACATGGGTTATTTGTGCACTTTTTGGGCTATTAGATATATGTTTTTGTGATGTCAACTCATGTTAAGAGGATAAAGCTAAGGATGATGGAAGGAAGGAAGGAAGGAAGGACGACTGACCTTGAAATTCTCAACGTCTGAGGGGCTGGAAACAGTTCTGACATATGAGAGTTACTGGACATGTTTGAATATCAGACCCTCCTATAGGAGCCCAAATACAGATGTTGGAGAGAATGTCAAAGGTACAAATGGCTGACAGGAGATTAACTCCCATGATTTTCACTGACTGCCATTTGTGCCTTTGAAAAATAACCCTTGTAGCGGCCTAACTTCAGGCTCCTTGCTTTATTCAAATCTTGGACAGCGGTTTTGGTTTTTTGAACTATGTATTCACTCTCTCTCTCTCTCTCAGAGGTTTGCTTGAGTGGGCTTTTGGCACTAACAAGGTTTGGAAAACTAGAAAATGGTCCTAATAATTTTTTTTTAATCTTAAATATTTTAAAATGTTATATAAGGCATAATCAAAAAACCATGATGCAGAATGAGCAGGGAACTTGTCCCTCTCACCAGAGCAGCAGATGGTCCAAGGACCACATAAAACTCAGGAAAATCCTTGGAGGGCCTGTACCTCTGCCCCAGCAGCCTGACCTCCCCTGGTAGCATGCCTCCTGAAGGAGCTATGGCGTCACTGACCAACTCATTCCCTAACTTTTGAGTAGCAACATTACATCAGTAACGATGCTGCTTCAAGCAGCATGAATACAGAATCTGATATTTCAGGGTCAGCAGGGGAGAATGCTGCAGAGTTCAGCTGTTTTGCCCTTCCCTACCTGTACTTGAGAAACCTGTGGGTACTTGACTACACAGAATTCAAATTGAGAGTGCCAGCTGTGAAGCATGCACTCACTCATTTTTGCCCCATCTTGGGTCAGGGGCCAGATTCTGATGGTTTTGCCTCCCACTTTTCTCAAAAGTAGAAGAGAAAATACTCAGAAGAGAACTAGAAGAGAAAAGCCCAGCATGAGGTACATAACAGGTAAGACAGAGAAGCGTAGTCCGGATTATATAACTGGAAAAGTAACATCAACACTTGGGTTTCTACCCATCAAATCATTTAAAATACTTGAGGACAATGTTAGCATTAGACAGCTTGTTATAGCTGAATGTCTACATTATACATGGATACTTTTCTAAAGAAAACCAATCAATGTTTTATCAGCGTAAATGAGTCAACACATGATCTTCAAATAGCTAATGAATGTTAGGACAAAACTAGAGTTTCATTCGTCCTCTAGGCAATTTCCTACATATTACAATTTCAGTAGAAATAGGATACATTTATTAATATAAAAATCTCCAATATCTCAAAGACAAGGTATTTTATGGATATATGTTCTGTAATTTGTGGATTTTATGTTACAGTTGATACTGGAATAAGTATAAAGTATTTATTTTCAACAAAATGTTATTTATTACTCGCAATAACACAAAAATGTGCTTTTCTGTAAATGTGTAGGAACTGCCATAAGAAGCAGAAATATACAATATACATACCAGTATACAACAGAAAAGATATAAAGGAGAAAATATATGAAGCTTTCATTTGAAAGATATGGGACAAATAATTGATATGATCAAATAGGGCCCATTTTCAGCATAATCTTCACCTGTATTAATGAATGCCTTTAAACTACTATTGGATAAATGATCTCTCAACAGGACAAGCCTACCAAAATAGCATAAGTGGCTTCCATGCAATTGTAAGCCCCCTTTCTTTTTATTATTTCTTGGTGTTCAGCTCCGATGGAGTGTCTACCCCACACCAGCATGGAAGGGATTAACCCCAGGAGGGAGCAGTGGAGATGAGTCCTCCGAGTAGCCTAAAGCAGCTGTGTGGGCCACAACCAATCAGAGCCCTGGTTTACACTAGGAGTTGAGGTTGAACTTAGCAGCGTTAGATCGATTTAACCCTGCACCCGTCCACACGACGAAGCCCTTTTTTTGACTTAAAGAGCTCTTAAAATCGATTTCCTTACTCCACCCCTGACAAGGGGATTAGCGCTTAAATCGGCCTTGCTGGGTCTAATTTGGGGTACTGTGGACACAATTAGACAGTATTGGCCTCTGGGAGCTATCCCAGAGTGCTCCATTGTGACTGCTCTGGACAGCACTCTCAACTCAGATGCACTGGCCAGGTAGACAGGAAAAGGCCTGCGAACTTTTGAATTTCAATTTCCTGTTTGGCCATCATGGCAAGCTGCAGGTGACCATGCAGAGCTCATCAGCAGAGGTGACCATGCAGAGCTCATCAGCAGAGGTGACCATGATGGAGTCCCAGAATAGCAAAAGAGCTCCAGCATGGACTGAATGGGAGGTACGGGATCTGATTGCTGTATGGGGAGAGGAATCCGTGCTATCGGAACTCCGTTCCAGTTTTCGAAATGCCAAAACATTTGTCAAAATCTCCCAGGGCATGAAGGACAGAGGCCATAACAGGGACCCGAAGCAGTGCCGCATGAAACTTAAGGAGGCAAGCCTACCAGAAAACCAGAGAGGCGAACGGCCGCTCCAGCTCAGAGCCCAAAACATGCAGCTTCTATGATGAGCTACATGCCATTTTAGGGGATTTAGCCACTACTACCCCAGCCATGTTGTTTGACTCCTTCAATGGAGATGGAGGCAACACAGAATCAGGTTTTGGGGATGAGGAAGATGATGATGATGAGTTTGTAGATAGCTCACAGCAAGTAAGCGGAGAAACTGGTTTTCCCGACAGCCAGGAACTGTTTCTCACCCTGTACCTGGAGCCAGTACCCCCGAAACCCAAGGCTGTCTCCCGGACCTGCCAGGTGGAGAAGGGACCTCTGGTGAGTGTACCTTTTAAAATACTATACATGGTTTAAAAGCAAGCATGTTTAATGATTAATTTGCCCTGGCATTTGCGGCTCTCCTGGATGTACTCTCAAAGCCTTTGCAAAAGGTTTCTGGGGAGGGCAGCCTTATTCCATCCACCATGGTAGGACACTTTACCACACAGGCCAGTAGCACGTACTAGGGAATCATTGTAGAACAAAGCATTGCAGTGTATGTTTGCTGGCATTCAAACAACATCCGTTCTTTATCTCTCTGTGTTATCCTCAGGAGAGTGATATCATTCATGGTCACCTGGTTGAAATAGGGTGCTTTTCTTAAGGGGACATTCAGAGGTGCCCATTCCTGCTGGGCTGTTTGTCTATGGCTGAAGCGGGGGAGGGATGAGGGGTTAGCCACGCGGTGTGGGGAGGCAAAATGCGACCTTGGAACGAAAGCACATGTGCTATGTATTGTGACAGGGTCGGGCCAGATGGCTATAGGAGAGTAATAGAAGGCAGATATATTAGCCCCAGGCTAAGTAGATCCCTTTTCCCTGGGTAAGGTAACAGGGAAGGTTCCAGAACAATCAGGAACCTTCTGGAGACAATTAAGACAGGCTGATTAGAACACCTGCAGCCAATCAAGAAGCTGCGAGAATCAATTAAGGCAGGCTAATCAGGGCACCTGGGCTTTAAAAAAAGTGAAGCTCCTCACTTCAGTTTGTGGTGTGCGTGTGAGGAGCTGGGAGCAAGAGGCACCTGGAGCTGAGAGTGAGAACATGGACTGTTGGAGGACTGAGGTATACAAGCATTATCAGACACCAGGAGGAAGGTCTTATGGTGAGGATAAAGAAGGTGTTGGGAGGAGGCCATGGGGAAGTAGCCCAGGGATTTGTAGCTGTCGCACAGCTGTTCCAGGAGGCACTCTAGACAGCTGCATTCCACAGGGCCCTGGGCTGGAACCCGGAGTAGAGGGCAGGCCCGGGTTCCCCCCAAATCCTCCCAACTCCTGGTCAGACACAGGAGGAGTTGACCTGGATTGTGAATTCAGAAAAACAGCCAAGCTGAGGGCTGCCATGAAGCTCCAAGGCGAGCAAATCCTCCAATAAGAGCAAGACCCACCAAGGTAGAGCAGGAACTTTGTCACAGTATGTAATGTTAACCGCAAGGTTTACCATGAAAGAGTGTACCCATTGTTCTATAACATGTGTCTTTTTAAATACCACTGTCCCTTTTTTTCTCTCCACCAGCTGCATGTGTTTCAAGGATCACAGGATCTTCTTCTTCCCAGAGGCTAGCGAAGATTAGAAGGTGAAAAAAATGCACTTGTGATGAAATGTTCTCTGAGCTCATGCTGTCCTCCCACACTGACAGAGCACAGACGAATGCATGGAGGCAGACAATGTCAGAGTGCAGGAAAGCACAAAATGACTGGGAGGAGAGGTGGTGGGCTGAAGAGAGTAAGTGGCGGGCTGAAGCTGAAAGGTGGCGGCAGCATGATGAGAGGAAGTAGGATTCAATGCTGATGCTGCTGGATGATCAAACTAATATGCTCCAGCATATGGTTGAGCTGCAGAAAAGGCAGCAGGAGCACAGACCGCCGCTACAGCCCCTGTGTAACCAACCGCCCTCCTCCCCAAGTTCCATAGCCTCCTCACCCAGACGCCCAAGAACGCTGTGGGAGGGCCTCCGGCCACTCCGCCCCAGAGGATTGCCCAAGCAACAGAAGGCTGGCATTCAATAAGTTTTAAACTTTTAAAGTGCTGTGTGGCCTTGTCCTTCCCTCCTCCACCACCCCTCCGGGGCTACCTTGGTAGTTATCCCCCTATTTGTGTGATGAATTAATAAAGAATGCATGAATGTGAAGCAACAATGATTTTATTGCCTCTGCAAGTGGTGATCGAAGGGAGGAGGGGAGGGTGGTTAGCTTACAGGGAAGTAGAGTGAACCAAAGGGCGGGGGGTTTCATCAAGGAGAAACAAACAGAACTTTCACACCGTAGCCTGGCTAGTCATGAAACTAGTTTTCAAAGCTTCTCTGATGCGCACCACTCCCTCCTGTGCTCTTCTAACCGCCCTGGTGTCCGGCTGTGCGTAACCAGCAGCCAGGCGATTTGCCTCAACCTCCCACCCCACCACAAACGTCTCCCCCTTACTCTCACAGATATTGTGGAGCGCACAGCAAGCAGTAATAACAGTGGGAATATTGGTTTCGCTGAGGTCTAACCGAGTCAGTAAACTGCGCCAGCGCGCTTTTGAACGTCCAAATGCACATTCTACCACCATTCTGCACTTGCTCAGCCTGTAGTTGAACAGCTCCTGACTGCTGTCCAGGCTGTCTGTGTATGGCTTCCTGAGCCATGGCATTAAGGGGTAGGCTGGGTCCCCAAGGATAACTATAGGCATTTCAACATCCCCAACGGTTATTTTCTGGTCTGGGAATAAAGTCCCTTCCTGCAGCTTTTGAAACAGAGCAGAGTTCCTGAAGATGCGAGCGTCATGTACCTTTTCCGTCCATCCCACGTTGATGTTGGTGAAACGTCCCTTGTGATCCACCAGTGCTTGCAGCACTATTGAAAAGTACCCCTTGCGGTTTATGTACTCGCCGGCTTGGTGGTCCGGTGCCAAGATAGGGATATGGGTTCCGTCTATGGCCCCACCACAGTTAGGGAATCCCATTGCAGCAGAGCCATCCACTCTGACCTGCACATTTCCCAGGGTCACTACCCTTGATATCAGCAGATCTTTGATTGCGTTGGCTACTTGCATCACAGCAGCCCCCACGGTAGATTTGCCCACTCCAAATTGATTCCTGACTGACCGGTAGCTGTCTGGGATTGCAAGCTTCCACAGGGCTATTGCCACTCGCTTCTCAACTGTGAGGGCTGTTCTCATCTTGGTATTCTTGCGCCTCAGGGCAGGGGAAAGCAAGTCACAAAGTTCCATGAAAGTGCCCTTACGCATGCGAAAGTTTCGCAGCCACTGGGAATCATCCCAGACCTGCAACACTGTGCGGTTCCACCAGTCTGTGCTTGTTTCCCAAGCTCAGAATCGGCGTTCCACCACATGAACCTGCCCCATTAGCACCATGATGCCCACATTGCCAGGGCCCGTGCTTTGAGACAAGTCTGTGTCCATGTGCTCATCACTCACGTCACCGCGCTGACGTCGCCTACTCGCCTGGTTTCGCTTTGCCAGGTTCTGGTGCTGCATATACTGCTGGATAATGTGTGTGGTGTTTAATGTGCTCCTAATGTGCTTTGATATGGCATCTGCACAGAAAAAAGGCGCGGAACAATTGTCTGCTGTTACCCTGACGGAGGGAGGGGCGACTGACAACATGGCTTACAGGGTTGTCTTACAGGGAATTAAATCAACAAAGGGGGGTGGCTTTGGCGAGAAACTGAATGGCCCCCTCAAGGATGGAACAAAACCTCAAGGATAGAACTCAAAACTGGTTTAGCAGGCTGTTGATTTCACAGAGGGAGGGAAGAGAAAATGAATACAAAACAAATCTGGTCTATTTCTTGTTTGAGCCACTTCATCTATCTTTATACACCTTGCTGGCAGCAGACTGTGCAGTACGACCGCTAGCCATCACCATCTCCTGGGTGCTCGGCAGAAGACAGTTCAGTATGACTGCTGGCCATCGTCTTCTGCTGGCTGCTGATTAAAAGACAGTGCACTGCTGGTAGGACTCAATCGCCATGAGACAAACTTAAAAGGAAAATGACCTGGCTGAGTCACTCCCATGTTTGCCCAGGCACCCCTGACCTCATTGAGGTCGGTTAAAAGAGCACCCAGGACTACGTCGACGACGGCTACCAGTCATATTGCACTGTCTGCTGCCAAAAGGCAATAAACTGCTGCTGTGCAGCAATGCAGTACCGCGTCTGCCAGCACCCCAGAGAGAGATACAGTGACGGTTAGCTGAGCGGCTCCATGCTTATCATGGTATGGCATCTGCACAGGTAACTCAAGAAAAAAGGCGCAAAACGATTGTCTGCCCTTGCTTTCACAGAAGGAGGGAGGGAACAGGGGCCTGACGATATGTACCCAGAACCACCCGCAACAATGTTTTAGCCCCATCAGGCACTGGGATTTCTACCCAGAACTCAAATGGGCGGCGGAGACTGCGGGAACTGTTGTTACACCAATAAAATAAAAACCAGCAGGATCTTATTAAAGGGGAAAAGGCAAAATACCACATTTATTGTGAACACAGAAAGAATCATAGTAAGCAGTAAGTTATAGCTATAACATTCTATTCAATCTCATATTTACTCATACATTCATTCATACACACACACACACACACACACACACACAGGTTCTGCAAGGTTGTTATCACAGTTACCAGCCTTAGAGTTGCTCATGCCAAGACACTGGCCAGGTGTCCTGGACATGAGGAGGGAGCAGGGCCTTGTCAGATGCTCATCTGATGCTCCTGGAAGTTGTTTTGCAGAATCAGACCCCAAAGTTCTCACTTTCTAGAGTCCATTTTTATAGGAGTTTCTTCCTATGCCAGTCGATGGGAATTGCTTCATCATGCTGTTGCTGAATCAATCAGTAGATAGCACATTCCTGATGGCTCCGTGCTGCTAGATGTTATCTTGTTCTTTGGTTCTCCCATTCTTGAGGCTGTTGGGTGGATTCCAGTCTGCCCTCCGGGGGTCCTCTGGTTATTTCCACTTGACGCCTTCTTCAGCCGATGGACACTGGATTCTTAGGCTGGCACCTCCCTGATCATTCAGTTATTATCCACACCAAGCATCCATCCACATACATCCTCTATCTCTATTTTAATCACAATTGTTAATACAACAAAAGGGCGGGGAGTCTCTGGGTGCTGTTTCTGTTGTTACAGAGTATTGCTTTGAGTCTCTCTCTGTGTGAATTGCTTTGAGAACAGACTCTGTCTTAGAATGTACTAACGCAATTAGCAGCTTTCAAGTTCACACCATAGAGGGAGAGAAACAGTACCAAAAACCAAGAGACCTCTTAAATAGTAATACCCTGGAATTTAAACTATGGGGAATCAAACTCATTTGTGATTTTAATACAGAACTTCTTTAATATGATCCAACACTGTGGGATAGCCACCCACAGTGCAATGCTCCAGAAGTTGACGGTTGCCTCGGTACAGTGGACACACTCCGCCGACTACATGCACTTAGAGCATTTGTGTGGGGACACACACAATCGACTGTATAAAAATGCTTTCTACAAAACCAACTTCTATAAATTCGACCTAATTTTGTAGTGTAGATATAGAGAGAAGTTGCAGTGAGCAACCAATTTTGGGCTCAGCAGGGCTCATGTAAAAGGAGCTGCAGGGCCAGAGTCAAGCAGTTGCGGCCTGGCGCTCCAGGGGTAAGGACTGGGTTCCTAGCAGGTGAAAGAGGTGCTAGCACCATGGACAGAGCAGTTGTTGGCAGGGAGTGGGGGAGCGAGAGGAAGCTCCTAGCTGGCTGTTATGACTGAGTAGCAGAGTGACAGGGTGCAAACTGCGGATGGGAGGGCATCTGAGGGAAGTGGCTAGATGAATGGACTATGAGATACTGACCCCAGGAAAAGGGAAAACACAAAAGGTGACAGAGCCAGAGGGCTGAGCCATGAAGAGGAAGTGGCAGTTCCTGGAGAGACTGCCAGCGGAAGCGGAGACAGAGTTAGGGGGTGCAAATTGCAGACAGAGGGTGTCGTCCTTGAGCTAATCCCCAGAGAGACCAGGAGGAGGAGCCAGTCCAGTGGTGATTGTTGTGCCCCATGATATCATCCAAAAACACTCAGGGCAGGTCTATACTTAAAAAGCATGGCAGCTATATTGGTGCAGCAGAGCCACTGTAGTGAAAATGCCACTACACCAATGGGAGAGCTTCCCCATCAGCACAGTTAATCCACCTCTGCAAGAGGCGGTAGCTATGTCAACAGGAGACGCTATCCCATCAGCATAGCACTGTCTATGCCGGGGGTTAGGTCAGTCTAACTGCTTTGCTCAGGGTGTGGATTTTTCAGACCCCAGAGCGACGTAGTTTAACCGATGTAAGTTTATAGTGTAGACCTGGATTTATTGCTGTAATTACAGCTGCTGTTTCTACTTGCTCTCAGACAAGATGGCAGCCTTGAGTGACTGCTGAAATAGCAACTACTTCTTTGAATACTAGAGGGTGTGCAGGAAGTTGTTAACCCTACTCAATAGCTATTTTTAACCTGGGGTGGAAGGCTTCATTAAGGACAAACATTCCTGCATATACACACACATACCTCCTTAGTTAGAGGCTGGCAGCTTTCTGGCCGCGTCAGTAGAGAGCTCTGTCAGCGGTACAAAACTGGCAGCCAGGTGAGTACTGCTTAGATCTAATCCAGTCCTGCAGGGAGAAGAGAAAGCTGTCCAGGGTAACCCAGGCTGATCTGTGGGTTGGATCTCAATACAGTTTCCTATAATTTTACAGAGACAGTGGGATTGAAACCTGGAAAATACCATAAAGGAACAATTGCAAACTGGAGTCCTAATATCTTCAGGAGGTGTACTATGTCATTGAACCAGAGAGTGTGAGAGAGCTTAACAGCTGCAGTAATTAAGTGTTTTTTAATTTATTTGAAGTTTTGAATTTGCTCAGTAATGTGGATGCTGAAACAATGGGTTAAGTAGTACAACTGAATGTTTTACCTAAATGTCAGCAGTAATATCCAGGGTGAGCCTACGTGAAAGCAGATGATCTCCGATTGTCAGGAGTCCCAACTTAATCCCTATATTGATTTTGTAAAATATTATAAATAAATATATATTTTGCAGGCTTAGGTTCTGTGTTATAGTGTCCATTTTAAAGGAAAAATAACATATCTCTAGTGAGTGATGTTAGTCCAGTTAGGGTGCATGGTAACTGCTGTGCTGTAATGGTTTACCTTTGGTGCATTACTCATAAAAAGAAATGTGAAATTATTAATTGTATGTGAGTGTAACTATTTTATGGTGAAGACTGGTACCGGTGATTCCTAAGAAGAGAAGGAAAGTGAATCCTATTATAATTTCCACTTTTAGTATTTGGAAAGGTTCCTATAGAACATCCCGCTGTAGACTCTTGCAAGGATAGGAATTCATGGTCTGTGCAAATAGTTTAAGTCAGAGAGAGGAACTCTGTAGCATAGAATTGATAAGCAGATTGACTTACCTCCCCTTTGCATAGGTTATACAATAGTCAACAGAAACCCCTTAACAATATGCTTCCTGCAGCTTTTTATGATACAAGTGTCCTGAGCCGGTCTCCAAAGCCAAGATAAAGGATAAAATGTATTACCCCAGGTCATCAGCTGGTGCAAATTGGTATAACTCCCTCCACTGAATTCAATAGAGCTATGAGAATTTACACAAGTTAAGAATCTAACCCTTTCAATTAACACACCCAGAAAGGGAGATAAGAGCTAAAATCCCTCAGAACCATGCAATTACATTAATAATTGCAACATTTTATCTTTCATTTAATTGCTTAAGCCATGAATATTTTTTATAACCAGGTCATCCCATCTGACTTTCATTTCCATTTTTTGCTTGGTAACTCAGTATGTCTGGCCAGATGAAGAAGTTCTTCTGCATCCTTGCGACTGACATCAGCATTAGTATGAGTCTAGTTTTTAGTGTATTCATAAGAACAGCTTAAGCCTCTATAAAGATCAATTTATCTTCACATAAAGATAACTATTTGTCCTTATTTATAATTATTTGTACTTATTCAGGTGATATCTTCATCGTTCACTGGAGATGAGTGTTTCTTCAGAAAACTGTTCATTCTGTGCTTTATTCTGTTCTCAAACAGTCACTGTTTGACCTTTGCTTTCTTTTGCCTAACTAATTTGATGCGGAAACCCATGCTTTATTGTCCTATCATATATGCATTACTTAATCAGATTTCTTTAAAGGGCCCAGAATGCAGAAAAGGTGTCTATGTATGCAGTTTGTTAAAACAAAGCCTTATGTATTGGACCCAAAACAAATGCTTCCTCTATACTCTCCCTTAATTGGGCTAATACCTGAAAACAGGACCTTCCAATCTCTCCTAAAATCACGTTCCCGCACCATGCTCTCCCACTCACTAAACTCTCCTCCTGAAGTAGCCAGATCCAAGCCATTTAGGCCTGACAAGTTGAAATGAACACCTTAAACTTCACTCAGTGAAGATCAACGAACATGGGTGTAACAGGCTGACCTCCACTTTAAGTGAGTTGGCGTGCTCTTGACAAGCTGCACTTTCACAGTAGTTATAAGCTGTTGCTCTATGGGGAGTCCCCAAGACAGCAAGGATGGTCTTTTAGTAAAAGATATTAGATATTGGAACTCAGGGGATCAGCCCAAGGTTTCTTCTACTCCCATATGGGAACTGTTTCTGTAATTCTCCTGTTCTAACCATACCCTTCCTTTTATTTCCAGTTCTTAAGTAGTTGTTATTGGAGAGCCTCCCTTTCAAGTTTGACGGCCAGGCAATTTATGCAGGGTGAGGCTGTTTCCTCTTAGCTGTAATCAGTGGAGTACCTTAACCCCTTCTCATCCCAGAGCAGTGTGGGTGTGTTCCCCACTACAAACAAACAAACAAACCTTTATTTTAATTCACTGTGACTAAACTGATCTCTGGTCTTCCAGTACACTTTAAAGAGTTTCTTTAGTTAGGCTGTAAATATCTCAGAGGCAGGACCATGCCTTCTGTCTCTAGTATAGCACTTGGTAGACTGTCAGCACTCACCATAAACATGCGTAGACTTCTCATAGGGAACAACAAAAGACAACAAAATATGGAGGAAAGAGATAAAATTAAGTTTTACAGGCTATCACCACTTCTGCTTTAATACATAAACTAAAATTTTCTGCAATTTTAACCTACTGCAGTTATTTGCGCTATGGACACCTCTACACCTTCCTCTGAAGCAGCCACCATTGGCCCCCTGATGGAGACAAGACACAGGACAAGATGGGCCATTGTTCAGCATTGATTTGACAGTTCTAATGATCCTAAATGAAGTTCTTATCTATGTTGCCACAGCAACCCAGCTTCCAGTTTGTGTGGGATGACAGTAAACTGTCTACATGGGAACCAAACACCTACACTTGTGTTGAAACTTGAGCGTGTTAAACCCGAAATTGTGCTAGGAAGAAGGAAATAGGGGAAGGAGGGGGAATAGTAGGAGGAGAAATTATATTAAAAATACTTGTTGTGCCCTGGAGGAAAGAACTGGGAATAGTAGCTCTGGCTAAAGGATTGATCAGATTTGGACTTCAGCTAGGATACTGAAACATTGATGGCATGTACTAGGGTGGCTCTACTAAAATGTTTGTGCTCTAAAAGGGTTTTCAGTGATCAACTAGACATGGAAACTAGCCACTAAGGCAGCATGGTCAAGAAGTTAAATGACAGGTGGTGGTGAAGGGGAGGGGATCAGACAATTTGTTTTCTACCCTTGGCTCTCCACAGATGTATTGTGTGATCTTGGACAAGTCAATAGCTCCATTTCTCCATATGTAAAATGGAGATAAATTATTGTTGCCTCAAAAAACAAAGCAAAGGTATAGTGGAAGATTTGAAGGCACACTCAGAATTTCATATGTACATGTTGGCATTATTCAAGATAGCAGTGGCCGTGTACCTACCAGCCCAGAAATTCATCTGGGTTAGGGGCAACTCCCCTTCCTGCCAAAGGTGGCAAAATGTGGTGATGAAATCCATAGGCTAGGCTCCACCTAACACAGTAAGACCCCTCCTTTTCACTCTGGGGTGCACAGTGCTGGGCATTCCTGTGCAATGAGCACCATCACTTTCAACTGACTTCAACAGCAGTCAAGGGTGCTTTGAACTTCACAAGTGTGCACAGCTCCTTCCTCGATCAAGTCCCAGGGTTATGACCCTTGAGATCAGTAACCATGCGTTACCATTACTACTACTCTCTCTCGCTGAAAATCATTTACAATCCTCAGTGTATATTGGTAAGAAGCAGTTTTACAGAATTTTGCAAATTCAGAAAAAAAAAAATATTTGAGACAGCCAGCAAAAACTCAAGTATTTGAGTTCAATCACACCTCATCCCGAAAGTACATACTCAGGTGGCTAGCCCAAGCAAACACTCATGCTGCTGTGGCCACACTGCTGTTTTTAGCATGCTAGCTCAAGCAGATCTAGGATGTGTGTTTACATGCACTGGGAAGCATACTTCCAGCTGCACTGTAGACGTACCAAAGACATTTATGGATGCAAATTCTGGATAATATGGGATAAAGACAGACAAAAATAATCAGACTATCCACAATAGAAGGACCTGAAATTAGGTTAGCTACACTAAACTAGTGCACATAAGAACAACCATACAGGGTCAGACCAACGATCCATCTAGTTCAAAAAGAAAAGGAGTACTTGTGGCACCTTAGAGACTAACCAATTTTTTTGAGCATAAGCTTTGAAGTTACAGCTCACTTCATCAGATGCATTCAGTGGAAAATACAGTGGGGAGAACTGTATTACACAGAGAACATGAAACAATGGATGTTACCGTACACACTGTAACGAGAGTGATCAGGTAAGGTGAGCTATTACCAGCAGGAGAGAAAAAAAACCTTTTGTAGTGATATTCAAGGTGGGCCATTTCCAGCAGTTGACAAGAACGTCTGAAGAACAGTAGGTGGGGGGAAATAAACATGGGGAAATAGTTTTACTTTGTGTAATGACCCATCCACTCCCAGTCTTTATTTAAGCCTAATTTAATGGTGTCCAGTTTGCAAATTAATTCCAATTCAGCAGTCTCTCGTTGGAGTCTGTTTTTGAAGTTTTTTTGCTGAAGAATTGCAACTTTTAGGTCTGTAATCGAGGGACCAGAGAGATTGAAGTGTTCTCCGACTGGTTTTTGAATGTTCTAATTCTTGACTTCTGATTTGTGTCCCTTTATTCTTTTATGTAGAGACTGTCCAGTTTAGCCAATGTACATGGCAGAAGGGCATTGCTGGCACATGATGGCATATATCACATTGGTAAATGTGCAGGTGAATGAGCCTCTGATAGCGCAGCTGATGTGATTAGGCCCTGTGATGGTGTCCCCTGAATAGATATGTGGACACAGTTGGCAACGGGCTTTGTTGCAAGGATAGGTTCCTGGGTTAGTGGTTCTGTTGTGTGGTTGCTGGTGAGTGTTTGCTTCAGGTTGGAGGGCTGTCTGTAAGCAAGGACTGGCCTGTCTCCCAAGACCTGTGAGAGTGATGGGTTGTCCTTCAGGATAGGTTGTAGATCCTTGATGATGCGTTGGAGAGGTTTTAGTTGGGGGCTGAAGGTAATTAATGGTCCCTCAACTGTATCTTAGAGCTTGGCTGTAGACAATGGATTGTGTAGTGTGGTCTGGATGAAAACTGGAGGCATGTAGGTAAGTATAACTATGCCTACATGTATACAAGCTCTAAGATACAACCACATTTGCTCCAACCCCTCAGACAGAGGTGGGGGTGTGGCTTTTTCACACCCCCTGACCAATGTAGCTATGCCGATGAAACTTTTCCATGTAGACCAGGCCTAAATCAAAATTGGAGGTCTTTCTAAAAGGTATACTCTGTTTCAAACACCAGCTATCAAGCCAAACAGAGCAACTGTTAAACCAGTTGAGGGACCATTAATTACTATAATTAGAAAATGTCTGCAGCATTCTGCTAGTAAGTCTGTGGTGCAGCATGAACTTGAACCCAGGAAGTCTGTGGTGCAGGGTGAACTTGAATCCAGGACTCTCAAGTCCTAGGCTAGTGTCCTGCCCACTGGACCATCCTTCCCATCTGCCTTTCACTTTACCATATATGACAGTGATACTCCACTCATCATGTGTAACAAGAATCCATTATTTACCTTTTTATTACTTAGTGCATCTTTACGCAGTTTGCCATACATATGAGCACCTTATTTATCAATATTATGTACAAGAACAACAACATGTTTTGATCACTTAAAAGTCAAACACGGTTTTAGAATATCAATAAGAACATAGTGTAAGTGATCATTTACCTGAGTTAACAGTGCAATACATAAATTCAGACAGTATTGCTAAGACATTTTACAGTAAAGAAAAGTGTTTCAAGTAAAAATCTATATAATCAGTACTTAGAAGGTAATAAATCAGATCTAGAAGGAAAGAGTTCTAGGCTAACAAAATTAAATATCTAATATGTACTGTACATATTTACTTGCCTCTGCAATAAATTAATATCCTAGCTGAATTGTAAGTATTAGCAAAAATACAAAAGCAAGAAAACAGTATAAAATTCCTTTACCTCAAATGCACATGCCATTCAAGAAATATTTTCATACCAAGAGTCAAATTTTAATGCATACAAAATATTTTTCTTTTTAAGAATTTAAACTTATTTATGAATGTAAATAATGAAGATCGATGAATTAAACAGTCATATCCTCAATGTTGCTTTATGCAGTAAAACTATGGACCTCTTCTTTGGAATATCCAAGATCCTGCAGAAACCTGAAAATCAGTAATCAAATTTGTTACTTCACATGTAGGGAAAGCTAAACAGTTTACAGTTCAGCAACAGTCTCTCTCTTTTTCCAAAAGATGACATGCTGAAATCACTCTGGCTATGAAAATACATTAAGAACAAACGACATGTCCATACAGAAATTCATACAGATAGCATCATATTAGTATTTTTGTGCAGTATCCAGTTCTAAAAAACCAAAGAATGTGTAACATTTTGAAGTATTTCAGATTTAGTTCCCACTGTTTTGTGGTGTTTGTTTTTGTTTAAAGATTTCAGAGATAAAACATATTGGTCAGATTCAATATTTTGTTAGATCTATGAAACTGCTCTGACTTCAAGAGATGTAACCAGCATTGATATTTGGCCCAATGTTTGGAGGATGGATGGGCTTGTTTAAACTTGCATCTTTTCTTTTTTATATTCCATGTGTTTTTAGTACGGCAATAAAATGAATATAAATACACTGAAAGCTTTAATGTCTCCACAAGATTTTAATAGAACAACACCTTCAAATTCAATTCTGACTCAGCTGGCACTATCAGAAACAGGCACCACTTAGACACCTCTTTTCAGTAATTCCTGTATATCAGAGACATAATCCCATTTGGAGAAAGTGGTAAATTTCAAAATTCTTAAACAGCACTTAGATCTACCAAAACGTGTGACGTAGCTACAAAAAATAACTGGAAAGTGATATTTTGCTAAGAGTAAAAGCTTTAACAACTTGATGAAACTTGGGCTGTAGTTAATATTTGCATGAATGGATGTTTCTATACGTTTTAAGCTAATGCGGTCATGAAATTTTAGTAACCTATATGACATAAAAAGAACGGCACATAGTAGTATGGAACATTAGTTTAAAAAACAAGATTTTCCCTATGATTGTATTCTATCCTTTTGTAACTATCTACTGCTTAATAAACACAAACATTTACAAAAATGGTTTTAACTTGCATATAAGGAAAATTCAAAGTACCTTTTAGAAATTCTAAAAGGGGGTAAAATTATACAGTTCATCTCAGGCACAGGAATAATTATTTTTACACTCACTGTATTCCTTGCTCTGTGAAAGGTGCTGGACCGCAGACACAAATAAGTATTTTGGAGTCTTTTTTGCTTCTTTTCACAAACTCAGAAAGGAGAGATGAAGAAATTTTTCCCTGTTTGCCGGTCCCCTCTTTTTTTGGCTCTGAGAGAATAAATTGAACCTCAAACCTGCAAAACAGGAGGAAATGTAAAAATATTGCTTCCATACAGACATCTTTAGCACTATCAATGAATCTCAGGGTAGATAAAAATCATAGATATGTTTGCTGCCAAATTTTAAAGAAAGTCAAACCACTGAACTGGTGAAATGTACTGGCTTCGCACCTGGAACCAGAGTTTGTTGAAGTGCTAAACCATCTTTTGACGGCAGTAATCTCCTGCAGGTATAGAAAGAATATTTTCTTCATTTCACTTTATTCAACTAATTCAGTTGAATGACTAGTTCATTCAAAGTTAAGAAATCAACTGGGAGTTGAAAAAGATGTTTTCCACTTCCTCTTACACATTTTTTATTCGTAGTTGAGCTTTATTTGTTCTAAAATCTTGAAGGACACAGTGGCCAGAAAAAATCGGTTCCATAATTATTTTCTTTCATAAATCAGTTAGTTTTACATCTAAAACTTGTTTTGAAACATTGATAAACTTTTTTCTTATGTATCCAGCATATTTTAATGAATAAACACAATTTTACAATGCTGTTTTTGTCCATTTTTAAATTGACTTTGAATTTCCATCCAAATAGAGCTTGACACAAAGCTCAAGTAAAAAATTAATCACCTCGTAAGAAATGCATCATTCACCATTTTCTAACATAAAAATTAAGAATATGAATAAATGTAAGTTAAACTATGTAATTGTTTAAATAAATCATAGAATCGTAGGATTGGAAGGGACCTCGAAAGGTCTTCTAGTCCAGTCTCCTGCACTCATGGCAGGACTCGGTATTATGTAGACCATTCCTGACATGTGTTTGTCTAACCTGCTCTTAAAATTCTTAAGAGCACAGAGATTCCACAACCCCCCCATGGCAATTTATTCCAGTGCTTAACTATCCTGACAGTTAGGAAGCTTTTCCTAATGTCCAACCTAAACTGCCTTTGCTGCAATTTAAGCCCATTGTTTCTTGTCCTATCCTCAGAGGTTAAAGAGAACCATTTTTCTCCCTCCTCCTTGTAACAACCTGTTATGTACCTGAAAACTGCTATGTCCCTGCTCAGTCTTCTCCAGACTAAACAAACCTAATTTTTTTTTCAATCTTCCCTCATAGGTCATGTTTTCTAGACCTTTAATCATTTTTATTGTTCTTCCCTGGACTTTTTCCAAAATATGGCACTCGGAGCTGGACACAATACAGGCAGTCCTCGGATTTATGACACAATTCGTTCCTGAAAATTGCGTCGTAAGTCGAAACGTTGTAACTTAGAACCGCAATCCACTCCATTGCAGGACCAAGTGTCGTAAAGTCGAAACCAATTGTCGTAAGTCAAATCAGGGTGTGAATTCATAAACAATGAACAGCACTGATGACGTAAGTCAAATGCTGTAAGGTCGAGGACTGCCTGTACTCCAGTTGAGGCCTAATCAGCGCGGAGGAGAGCGGAAGAATTCCTTCTCATGTCTTGCTTACAACACTCCTGCTAATACATCCCAGAATGATGTTTGCTTTTTTATTTTTTTTTTTGCGCAACAGTATAACACTGTTACTCATATTTAGCTTGCAATCCACTATGACCCCCAGATCCTTCCCACAGTACTCCATCGTAGGCAGTCATTTCCCATTTTGTATGTGTGCAACTGACTGTTCCTTCCTAAGTGGAGTACTTTGCATTTGTTCTTATTGAATTTCATCCTATTTATTTCAGACCTCCTCTCCAGTTTGTTCAGATCATTTTGAATTTCAATCCTATCCTCCAAAACACTTCCAACCCCTCCCAGCTTGGTATCGTCCGCAAACTTTGTAAGTGTACTCTCTATGCCATTATCTAAAATCATTGATGAAGACACTGAACAGAACTGGACCCAGAACTGATCCCTACAGGACCCCACTCGATATGTCCTTCCAACTTTACTGTGAACCACTAACTACTTTATGGGGACAGTTTTCCAACCAGTTATGCACCCACCTTATAGTAGCTCCATCTAGGCTGTATTTCCCTAATTTGTTTATGAGAAGGTTATGTGAGATCGTATCAAAAGCTTTACTAAAGTCAAGATATACCACATCTACTGCTTCCCCCCTATCCACAAGGCTTGTTACCCTGTCAAAGAAAACTATTAGGTTGGTTTGACATGATTTGTTCTTGACAAATCCATGTTGAATGTGACTTATCTTATTATCTTCTAGGTGTCTGCAAACTGATTGCTTAATTATTTGCTCCATTATCTTTCCAGGTACAGAAGTTAAGCTGACTGGTCTGTAATTCCCCGGATTGTTCTTATTTCCCTTTTTATAGATGGCACTATATTTTCCCTTTTCCAGACCTCTGGAATCTCACCTATCTTACATGACTTTTCAAAGATAACCGCAATTGGCTCAGATAACTCCTCAGTCAGTTCCTTGAGTATTCTAGGCTGTACTTCATCAGGCTTTGGGGACTTGAAAACATCTAACTTGTCTGAGTAATTTTTAACTTGTTCTCTCCCTGTTTTAGCCTCTGATCCTACCTTATTTTCACTGGCATTCATTAAGTTAGATGTCCAATTGCTACTAAACTTTTTGATGAAAACTGAAACACAAAATGTATATAAATATAATGTATCCTCCTGGTTAGCAAAAAGAAGCACCACATTTAGTTGCAATTCAATATGTTTAGATGGTTACCAACCAATGAGAATCAACCTTTCTTTTGGAAAATAACTAAAAGTGCAAGATGCAAAACAAGATTAAAATTGATTAATTAAATCAAGATGTCCTACTTGCTGATTTAAATCATGGTTAAAATTGGTGATATAAATCACTGATTTAAAATAAATCTGCTCTGATTCATCTTAGAGCTAACGATTTCCAGGACATACTGATTGACCTCTTCCTCCGCTAAAGGCTGACTGCCAAGACAGTCACTACCTGACAACAACATAGGATGGGAAGGGACCTCCTGGATCATCAAGTCCAGTCTCCTGTTATTGTAGGCAACCCTATCATAACCCCTTTCATAAACTTACCAAGCTGCATCTTAAAACCATGTTATGTTTCTTGCCCCCACTACTCCTATTGGGAGGTTGTTCCAGAAGCTTACTCCTCTGATGGTTAGAAACATTCTAATTTCCAACCTAAATGTACCCATGGTCAGTTCTTGTGTCAACATTGACCATGACGTTAAATAACTCTTCTCTCTCCCTGGTGTTTACCCCAAATGTATTTTTGTCTTTTATAGAGAGAAATCATAACCCATCATCTCAGCCTTCATTTTGCTATGCTAAATATGCCAAGCTCTTAATCTCCTTTTGTAAAATAGGCACTATATTGCCTGATCATCCTATTCAGTTCAGTTTTAAATTTGCACTGGGGTATGCAGAGCAATTTGATACATGTAGTAGGAAAAGAAGAAAATTGGATTTGTGTATTAAGCTACAAGACATAATTGACAAGTCATGGAGGAAGTGACTGTGACAGTCAGGGTCCAGACACCCCAAGGGGAGAACAGGTGTTTGGACACTAAAGAATAAGCAGCTGAATTAACTGATTGTATATAATATTATTGTGTTAGACAAATGTTGACTAGGGTCTTATGAAAGCTTGTAATGTTCTAAACTTAATAATCATTATGGGATATGTATAAAGGCTACCATGATGAATTTATATAGAGAGAGATCTGGGCTTAAACTTTGGCTCCACCTCACCGTAGGACAGTGAGTTATCAGACAGGGAGTGGCACCTACCAAGTCAGGTGTTTGCCCAAAACCATGAGTCTCCATGCCAGGAGAAAGGGAAAAGAGCCTTTTAAACAGGTGGCTTGAAACTGGAGTTTTCTTCCAGAACTTGAGGGACAGCCTCAAAGGTGGCAGGCTGTCTGTGAATACTGGATCCTCCCCATGGCTAGGGTGTAAGCTGGGAAACTGTTCAAAGGCAACAGGCAACCTGTATTAGAAAAGGGATTTTGTCTAATACAGAAGTGTAAAGCCTGAAGTTTTGCCCGTTTATTTACTGTATAACTTGTATGTTTGCTCTCCCTTATTTCATCTTTGAATCTTTTTCTATTAAATAAACCTTTTGTTTATTTTTACCACAAGCAGGGTTTGTTATGCAAGCTATGTGGAGTGTGGGGGCCCAAGTGAACTGATAACTGGGGGACTGGTTTCACATCTTTGGGGTGACAAACCAGAGGGGGAAAGTCCAGGTGTCTGGTAATTAAGAACCCAGGAAGGATGGATTTGAGGAGGCTCAGGACGAGAAGGGCTGATGGCACAGGTGAAAGTAAGCTGGTCCGGTCCAGTATGGTGTACCGGCAAGAGCATAACATTCTCTAGACCCCAGAATGTTCTAGTCCTAATTAAGAGAACATTGGAGCAAAGTAACCCCGTGCAGTTGTTAGTGTTAAACACATTTTTCTGCTACATTAAATCTCATCTCCCACTTTAGAAGTTTAAAGAAACACATCCTTGACGTTGTTTGTCTTATTTTACACACATTCCCTGTTTAATCAAAAAAAAAAAAAAAAAAATTAGGGGTAGTCTATTTTTTGTCAAGGTGAAAATTTCTTCGTCAAGCCAAGATCGAGACTCCAGAGGAACATTTTTCACACCGCAAAACCTGTTTTATCCGACACTTCACCAACCGGGAAGCTCTATAAACTGGCATTTCTGATCTTCATTCTAGTTGGCACGGGGCTGGGGTGCCAGATCCAGGGGCCACTCACCTCATGCGGCTTCCCACAAGCGGCGACCTGCCCCGGCTGCTCTGCGCGTTGCCTCCGCCAGCACATACTGCCCCCACAGCTCCCATTCCCAGCCAATGGGAACTGCAGAGTCAGTGTTTGGGCAGGGCAGGACGGGATGGAGGCAGGGCGTAGAGCCACCTGCCGTGCCTCTGCCTAGGAGCAGCTGGGACAGGTCGCCGCTTGTGGGGAGCTGGCCAAGGTAAGTGGCCCCCGGATCCGGCAACCAGCACCCCCTCCTGCACACTAAGCTCCCTCCCACACCCAAACTCCATCCCAGAGCCTGCGCTCCGCACCCCCTCTTGTACCCCCAGCCCCGCACCCAAACTCCCTCCTTCTTAGTTAACTGGCATTTTTCTCTAACCTGCACTCTCCCATCATGCCAGATAAAACAGCTTTTACTATAATAATAAGTAAATAAAAAGATTTTTGTGGTCCACTCAATAGTGTCTGTCAGTCGAGATTTGGCCCGTAGTCCCCCTATTGACTGCCCCTAAAATAAATTGTTCTCCAATAATCAGCCTTTACATCTGTTTGCTCAGTAACTTTAATGAACATTATTGATAAAGATCACATTAATTTCAAAGAATTTGCCCTAATCCTCAACTATGCATTTTCTGTAAATTTGAAAAATCTCATTGATTTTTTATTCTTTGTGGTGGGCAGTCTGATTGCATTTGTTATCTGAGGAAAAAATATTACATATAATTAAAATATTAACATTACTTTCCACTTAAGGATCTTAATATTCTGAAGCTTTTTCAGTTTCTATCATTTTTTCAGACATTGGATGGCACATAGAATAATGTCATTTCTAAGAGCTTTTAAGCCATTCTGTTGCTATTTCTATATTTTATAATCCCAAATTTAAAAAAATCAGCAACCAAATTTTCAAACAGATATAGATATCCACGTCCTTTAACTCTGGGTTCTAATTTACTATTTGAGATCTTATCCAAAAGGCCTTTTTGTCTGTGTTTAAAATTTTAAGATATTTTGGCTGTTTCTGAAGTGTACTGTAAAATGCCAGAGAACAATTAAGCACTAACAGCTGTTAGCAGAACCACAGAGAAACTCTAGCCAGATCACATCACCCTTTCCAGGCAGACAGCACCAACAAGCAATGCATCTTAACAACTTCATGAGCACTTGGATGAGTTCAGATGTTCCAGATTCTATGCATAATTTTGCTGGAAGGTGGAAGGTTTTTTTTTTTGTTTTTTTTTTAATTCTTCCAAAATTGTATAACTATCACAATAGATTTGGCTGAAAAATAGGTGACACGTCTCCTCCCACACCAAACTTCATGACCAATAAGGAATATAAAAAACACACAAAAGGCTACACCATTTCTCAGTCCAGTCAGAAATTTTGATATATGAACCCAAATAAGTACAGCGATTTTTTTTTTTTTGATTGATGTTGACTTTCACAGCACACAAGCTTTCTACTCATCCGAGTAAGTTAAATACTGGTTCTGGAGTGTACTTGAGGTAATTGCTCTCTTCCTTCACTGAGGTTAAATGAAAAGTTATTCACCCAAAACCAGAAAATTTGTCTTTAATGAAACAAAATCATTTCTGAGTTACCTCAGCGGGGCTGTTATTTTCATTAGAATTAAAAGCATTGGATTGTGGGGGTGGGACAGAGGATAACTTTACATCTCCATCAATATGCTTTATCATGTGGAATATTCAGATTAGGAAGCAGTCTTTGGCTTCCTACTCTCCCACATTAGCCAAACCTGGTTATAATACCAAGATATTATTTACAGTGGACTGGGGAGCAGGAATTAAGCTTTGTCATTTTGTAAGTGTGGATGTCAGCTGCGGTCACACAAAGACACGGCTATCCAACATAAGTTATCTAATCTTCTTGCCAGAATGAACTTTAGGTTTACTGAACTCTGGTATTTTTATAGCCTCTGTGGGAGAGCATGTATCTTTGATAACCCCTCTCAGTCTGTCTGCAAGAAATACTACACCTTGACCTTTACCTGGTTCTCCAGCCCCCACCCCACAAATATACACTCTGTCTAGTTAGGACAGGGGTCGGCAACCTTTAGCACGCGGCCTGCCCCTCAGGGTAATCTGCTGGTGGGCTGCGAGACATTTTGTTTATGTTAATTGTCCGTAGACATGGCCCCCCACAGCTCCCAGTGGCCACGGTTTGCCATTCCTAGCCAATGGGAGCTGCGGGAAGCGGCGGTGAGCACGTCCCGCAGCTCCCATTGACACTAAGCTGTCCTGAGCCACATCTGGAGAGAGTGAAGGTGCAACCTTGCAAACTGGACCACTTACATGCAAGTGGACATGTGGCCCAAGACCCTCAGGCATATCTGAACTGTTGTGGATGGCTGAGACAGCAGACTGAGGCAAAGTGCTGAATGGTCTGAAAATGGTTGGTCAGCAGAAACGCTCTGTGTAAGCTCGAAAGCTTGTATCTCTCACCAGTAGAAGTTGGTCCAATAAAAGATATTACCTCACTCACCATGGATCTCTAATATCCTGGGACGGACACAATTACCACAAAAGTGCATACAAAGAAAATATTGACATTTTGGGGTCAAAGTGCTCTTTAACACTCCCCTGCCCCCAAGTAGAGGGGTTATGATGATATATATACACACTAATTTAAGATGAAGAATTGCTAAATGGCAAGATTAAGAGCCTTTAGGTATACTTTAATAATTTATAATTATGGATAGTGAATGAGTTTAGATGAGGTAACATTTAGGCCAAGCCCTCAGCCTAAATTTGCTTGGCAATGCGTGTGGTTTTGCCAGTTCTTCGCCTCTTACACAGATTGGCTGATTTGATTAAAATAATGTAACTTTGACAGGACAAAGGTGATATGTTATGCTGGAAGATTTTAGGTAAAAGGGAAGTTAATTAGTATAATAAACACACAAACCTGTAATGACAAAAGTCCCCTTTTTCTGGGAAAACCCAGGAGCAGGGTGACATGGAAATGTAATGACATGAAAAGTCTAGACACATCTATAGATTCCTAAATTAAAGTTTGTGTATGCGTATTGTATGGGTTACATAAGACAAATGCTTAATGCTGATTGGAGAAAAGTTAAGGAATAGGTAATGTGGACATGTTTGAGAATATAAGGGAAGGAGGGCCCAAGATGGAGGAATACCAGGCCAGAAAGTGAAGGAACTGGCCTGAAGAACCTGACTAGGGATCAGAGGAGGCGATGACCATCCTGATGTACAGGAGAACTTCCCAGTGCTCCACAATGCAGTATCAGGGGACCCCAATCAAATCCTTCTTATATGTTTATCGTCTGGCATAAATATATGTTCAGACACTGTGACAATAATTCTGTCTGAAATTTTATGAATAAAGGTGAAAACTGATTAAGCCTAAATTGGGTACACTCAGCTTCCCACCTTACATTCCCAAGATGCAGATTCACTTTTCAAGTCCTAGAAACATCACCTGAACATCTAGTTTAAAATGGAGTAGTGTACAGACAATTATAAAAGCTATTCTTGAAACATGGTTCATGGAACAGCAGTGTTTGGTGGACAGCTTATTAGTGATTCATGCCTAGCTGGCTGATCACATGGTGCTATCTACTGATTTTCAACTGCTCAAAAGCCCAAATTCAGCAAAGTATTTCAGCATATGCTTAAGTCTATCCCTACTGAGAAAGGCACATATGCATGTTAAACAGCTCATGTTATAAACACTAAATTAAGAAGAAAATTTACCAGTGAAAGCTTAAAACCCATCCCTTCTACCCTTACTGTGGTGGTGGTAAACTGATGATGTCCACTATATTACTTACCCATTTAAAAAAGAGTTACACTCTCCAGATAAGTGGTAAATATGGTAGAATTTATGATTGCTTTATAATTCAAAATACTTCTGCAAAGATCATTTCGCTAGCCTGCTAGTTTGACAATGTCAATCCCTTCTTTTTGCATTCTTCCACTGGCTCCCTTTTCTCCATTCCATCAAACACACACTACTTGTCTTCACTTTCCAGGCATATCCCCACCCTATGATCTCTCACACACTATCAAGATGTCAGCTTCCACCTCCAACTGGTCCATCATGCCAGTCTCCATCACCTACTTATTACATTTTCAAACAAACACCTTTGCGCTTTCTCCCATGCTGTCCTTCGTGCTTGGGAGGAGCTCCCCATAAACATCTGCAAAAACTAGCATATCATCCTCCAAAGTCTTCCATGAAACTCTCCTTTTCCATAATGCTCACAAAAGAACCTTCACAATGGTTAAACTGCTGGTGAACAGAGACCACTGTCTATCATACTGGACAGTATTGTCTCATTGTTTCTTAGTACTCCCTTGTCTTTTAGTATTCATCGATTGTAAGCTTTTGAGGGCAGGGACCATCTTTGTTTTGTTTTTGTACAGCACCTAGCATCATGGAGTCCTGGACTCTGACTAGGGCACCTAGGTGCTACAATAATACAAATAATAAATAATTTATAAATGAAATTCTATAAAACTATTTAATACCTTTTATCTTTCAGGGCTAACTGCTCCAGCTGGTTTCTCCAAAGTATATCATCTTCTGTTTTGTTGAAGAACATCAACTTCACTGTCCTTAAAACAAAACAAAAAAAACCACACAACTTCAATATCAAGCTTTTAACGACATATGAATGTGTAGCAACTATTAAATAGAAAGAAAATACTGCACATCTCCAGAACACATTTAATTATGCAGCAATTTAAGACCTATATTCTCTTAAGGACAAGAATGGCACATTTTTTAGGGATTCCACAGGCTTTAGTAAGAGGACTATATACCTACCTAAAAGTGTCTCAATAGTATCTAAGTGTTACTGTGCTATGCTATTTTAATAAACGTTATGAAAGTAAAACCCTGCACACCCCTAAATAAGTTGAACATTATACACTCCATGTTGTACAGATAAACTTTGAGTTTCAAAATGGTGATGATGGATTCTGGTTTCATCATTTGCCATTAGCTTTATAAATTACAGTACATTACCTAGTCTTAAAGTAATCTGGTTTTGAAGATATTTAGGTGAAAACTGGTGCTGATGAGACACTAACACAATAGTCCAACAATGACTTCTCACTGGACCCAGTACCAATGCATTATGCCCTTAATTTTAAATTACAGTTTATATAACATCCACCATCCCAAATGACCCCAGAACAATTTACAAACTACAGGTATACAGAGTGGTCAGATATCATTTTGATGGGCACTATAGAAAAAGCAGAGACACGAGTCACTTCATCTACCACTGAAATGCAGCTAACCTTCTGGGTGACTTGCTGCATGCAACAAGACGAGGACACTGATCAAGGCTCCCCATGTCCTTGTGGTAGATTAGACCTATATGATGCTGCACTGCCTCATAGACTCATAGACTCATAGCCTCCTCTCACAGCACTCCAGTTTAGGTTAACCAACACAGTGTTTTTAAGAGTCATTTATTTTTACATGAAATTTTACTTGGCCCTCAAATTTTAACGTACTACAGATTTTTCTATTGATAAGTAACTGCAACACAAAAGCTATTTGAGGAATATGGAGGTGACGGGAGCTGAGTAAGGGGCAGAGGCTTTTGGCAACCAGAAAAGGGCAAAAGATGGTTTTAGTTTGGGGCAGATAAGTATTCAGGAAGCAGGTGAAGTTTCTGACACTGGGAAGGCTGCACCCACTCTTTCCCTTCCTTGGGGGTAGGGGCAGAATGACTAAGAGTTTGCCTACATGCAGAATTGCACCCATTTAAATTAAGATGCAATTTTAAGACACTTCAGTTAAAACGGTACAAAAGGCTCTGTCAACACTTCAGTCTACCACAGGCTTATTTCAATTTAGCATAAAACAATTAGGAACAGGTTTAAAACTAAAAAAATCTAAAATAAATTACTAGTCCAGCATGTAGGTAATAAATCTATTAAATCCGCTCATATTCCATAGTTCTTGGCAATTGCATTTTACTTAACAGGTTTAACTAAACTGATGCAAACATACATAGACAAAAGTTTGTATCTGATAGAAGGAATTCAAATCTGCATCCCTCCATCTAACAACAAGAAGTAATCATATTAGCTTGCAGTTAAAGAGTTAATGTAGACATTTAAGTTATCATACTCCAGATTTAACATCCCATTGACATGAATCAGGCAGTTCATACCTATCTCAGTCCTACTGTATTAGGTAGCCTGCAAGATCAGGCAGACATGAGTATTTACATTAGGTTCACATTTATACAATTATCTTTTAAGGTCTAGAGACTTTATTTCTAAAAAAATTAAATGCTTACACTCTGGAGCACAATTATGTGGAAGTTTCAAAATAATCTACAATTCAGTGGCAATTTATATGGCTATGAAACTGCATCTTCAGAGTCTTGATCCTAATCCTTAGTACGTAGAACTAACACCAGGCAGCACATTAATAAAAACAACGAAGACAGGAGAAAATGGGCAATCTGGGCCAAAGGTACTGTCAAGGCTGATTCCCCACTCTGGCACTTTGAGTGAAGAAGGTGGGGGCCCGCAAGGATTCTAAAAATTAATACTGGCAACTCCAGGCTTGTATTAAACTCCCAAGATTACAGCTTCTCTCTGACTTTGGATGGGTAGATGCTGCCACCACACAAGTGCAAACTCCCCCCCACCACCACTTTTTGAGATCACAGGAAGGAGCACTTCGGAATTCTTCCTTTGGGGTACCCTCAAGCCCTTTCACACACACCCCTGGGGAACAGCTGAGAAAGAAAACAAAGGAAATCAGCTGCTGCCACCAGTTAATTACACAACATATGCACAAACCTCTTAGGACACCAAAAAATAATCCTGTTCTTAAAAAAGGTAAATTTTATTAAAAACAAAAAAAGAAAATTCATCTGGAATTTAAGCTTTTTACTAGATCTTAAGAAAAACAATTACAAAAATTAAGCATCAAGTTAGCTCTCGAGGTTCAGCTTAAAGGTTACAAGCAAAACAAAAGCATTTGAGGGTTATCACAGAGGAGTCCACAAGCCAATAAGAAATAAAAGAAATAACCCTAATCGTTTCTTCCTAGACATTCCCTGATTTACTTTCATACCCGAGGTTTCAGATAAGCAATTCCTAGGTATGATTTTTCATACCTGGCTTAAAGCTTCCTACAGCACAGTTCAGCCCCGTTCCTGCTCTGCGTCTCCTCTCTCTGGAGAATAAGACAGACAAAAGGGGAGTCTTATTTCAATTTTAAAAAGTTCTAGCCTTTCCACTGGCTCTTTTGGCCATGTGCCCACTCACTTCCTTTTACCTATGCATGCAGTCAGACTCTTTAACCTTTTACAGGTAAAGCAAGTAGAGAACAGCTACCAAGAGGGATTTTATAGCTAACTGGCTGGCTGGGTGTTCATAAAAGGAAGCTACCCTCCCCCCCTTATCACGGGTACTCTTAGGGCTTGTCTACATAAGGAAATTACTTCAGAATAGGGTAGGGTGTGAATTTAAAGTGCTAGAGTTACTCCAGGATAAAAGTGTGTCCAAAGAGGGAGTTATTCCAGAACAGCTATGCCAGTTAATTTCCCCATGTAGACAAGCCCTTAAGAGAGTCATGGAATCTTTATTGTCTGCTTTGCATATATGCAGCCTTGAAGATGCTGCATTGTGCAATATTTCATATTCTCTGTTGCAGTTAGGGCATACTTCCCATTTCTGGGAAACCTCTCTTTCCAATACTGACTGAAGCCAAACATAACTTAAGCAGAGAACGATCTGCTATCAAAAGCAAGTTCATTTTCTGCTTCTGGAAAAAAAGGAAACAGTTCTTGTGTCACGTCTACTTCATCACTGGAGTTAAAAATGGAGAAGGGAAGAGTTCCACAAAATTCACACAATTCAAAAGAGAGTGTCAATGTTATATAGGGTTTTGGGAAATAGTCAGCTAGGGGCCAATAAAGAGATTTTAGAAATAATTTTTATGCTAGTTGAGTGGTTGGCACACAACAAACTAGGTTCAATATAAAACCTTAGATCTCAATTTCCTTGGAAATGAAGAAAATTAAGTTTGTTACAACAATTAAGCACTGTCAAACATGTTGATGCTGTGTCCCACTTCAGCATCTGCTACTTTGGCCAGTAATTACTGAAAACCCTCCTGGAGAATGAGGGCATCTGGCAGAGAAAGGGGGTTGGGAACAAATGCTATTGGGCTCCCTTGCTGGTAAGGCACTGGGGATGCTAACTCCTGCCACACTACAGCTCAGTACTTTTAAGTGATTGCAAATGGTATAACATGCTATGATTCAATTCTGGGAAGAATATAAAAAACTAGCTAACCTGTCCTACAGGCACCATTCTCCAGTGATGTTATTTCTAAAAATAATCTGTGGCGCATGTAGTGGTCTTACTGGTAGTCAAACTGCAAAATACTCTGGGGTCACAGGACAAAATAAAATTGAAGTTGCCAGACTCTTAATGAGGTCCGAAGTGTATTTCTAGAATATAACCTTTAAGACTGTGATAATATTCACCTGGAAAGATAAAGCGTTTTTAGTTTTACCTCAAGTTCTGATTTTCTACCACCTCCTCTCTTCCTAAAGAAGTAGTCAGTCTTTTTTACTCACCCAGTCATACACAGAAATCAGCATCAAATAATTAAATCTGCAAATTCCTTCCAATCTAACAGCCACAATTCTACAAAGCCTTTTTTGGCAATTCATACATCAGTTGTATCATTGTCAAATACTTTACAGTATGTTGTATAGCTAAACTGTCAGATCTAAAGGTATTTTTCTCTGTTATATTAAAAGAAAGATGTCTGAACATAAGAAAATCTGGGGACCAAAGATGGGGTAATTTAACATGGACATTTTTAGAACACAATACAGTGGAAAAAATGAGTTATGAATGTAATTTGGTTTTATATCACACATCCACCTTCACAGTCCACACAATAAAAAAAAATATAAAAATTAAAAGCACTCCTCTTGCAACTTTTAGAAAAGAAAGTGGGGTTTCAAGAAATACGAAGGACAGGTAATAAGGAGCCAACTGTGGTCAGAACCAAGTTTAAGTAGATTGTTTGAAATACATATGGCCCACCACCAATTTAAATACCAACGGTACCAACTTAAAGTCAATCCAACATTTTATAGGTATTCCTTATAAAAGCCAGAAGACAAGCAGAAAATAATCAGTCACTCAAACCAGTGAGAAAACATGTTGCTGCACTTTGAACAAGGTGATAGAAACCCTGTTGAGAACACCACAATAAGCGACTCTGGATTCCTTCAGCAAGTTCATAGGATAAATAAGAGAAGAGCCTATGCACGCTATACTATGTATGAAATAATGGTCTTCTATGGAAAGGATAAGATCAAAATTAATGCTTTTAATTAATGCTTAATCAAAAGATGCTTCACTGTCAGTGGACTTGCTGAGCTGTAGTGAATAAGCAGGGAATGCAAAAGAATGATAGCACCTCCATAACCACCTTTACCCTCCAACAAAGCCTTGTTTTCTCAGAATTAAGGATAAGGCATCCCAAACACACCTAACTAGCAGTACTATCCAAATGTTCTTCCAGTTAACTAAGAAGCTGATTTTTCAGGTTCCACAAGGCAAGAGACAGTTATATACCATCTGCTACCAATGAGAAACACCTGCAGCATCCAGTCACCATCTACGCTTGAGCTCCTGAAGTTCACAGATGAGGGAAAAATTTCCCTGAAACAGACCAGGCTTTACAGTATACCAAGGTACAACACTTCCTAATCCATTTTCTGTTATTCCTGTAGAACTGATTTCAGTCATTTACCCTCTACTTCCTCATTAAAGATTAATCTGGTTTGGTGCCTAAGCCATAAGGAGTATACTAACCTCAGACTACAAACATTAGTCAGAACATAGTTCAGTAGTTTAACCATTGGTGTGAAGCCTGTGCCTGCTGCCAATAAAAAGAGATCTTCTAAAGTTTGAACTTGTGACTTCTTGAAGCTACCTTCAGAATTGCTCACGGAAATATAGTCTCCTATATAACAAAAACAGAACAGTATATGTTACTGAAGTGGAAGTCAAAATACTGATGATCTATTCTATACAAGCTCTTATGCTGCCCTCATCACTGTAGTATTTTCAAGAACAGCACTGACATGACTAATATCTGTCACATATGGTTCATTCTCTCATTCTGTCACCAATGAAAAACTGGATGTGCAATGTAATGTTTTGGTAGGGTGTTTGGGTTTGTTTTTGTTTTTTGTACAAATACACAGCCATGGTTTAGATTAGTGATGACAAAGTCAAAAGTGTGTCTTGCACTTGGAGCAGTAGGCATTGAGGTTTGTGCTAACATCAATCACACAAAAATAAACCTAGGTTTTTTTCCCCAAGTATCAGAGAAACTGTAAATAACGTACATAGAAAGAAACTTTACAATAAGCTAGCTATAATTATTTAGGGAAAACTCTGGAAGAGTAGACCCCAATGTGAATATTTTACAGCACACAGTTCCTTACAAAACTAGATAGGATATGACTAAAGGAATAAGGTTTCAAATATTAAATGTAACAAGGGCACAAAGGAGAAAACACACATATGTAAGTGGGTACCAATTTGAACAGTCTGTAATGGGAATGATACATATAAATGATTTAGTGCAAGAAAACACTTACCAATTTGCAGGTGGTCAAGTTCTGGTGTGAAAAGTCCATTGGGATAAATTTTGATCATTAAAATCAGGTGTGTACTATCATGGTGAGATGGTTCTTTGAAATCTGATTTCAAAGAACAAGATACAGGTGTATATGGCTTCACTATCTCAGTTCCTATGCAAACAGGAGAAAAGGGCAAAATGAAACTTATAGCACAAAAGAAGACTCATACCAAATGATTTTAATGTGATCATATCTATTAAGCAGCCTGTCTACTCCTATAATTTCTCAGCAGCTGTTTCAAATTTTCAAGTTTTTTTTTTTTTTTTTTTTTTTTTTTTTAAACAAAACAGGTTTTAGCATTAAACACAAACAAAGAAAAGTAAATGTAGCCAAGAGCTATTTCAGATTTATACGAAATTATAAAACAAGTCTCAGCTAATTTACTAACTCCAGCTAGCTCAAGGACTGAGCCTACTACTCAGGGTAAAATGTGTCAATGTAGCCACATCCCCACCCAGAGCCTTTCCAACGTATTTCAAACAATTACTTTACACTGAAAAGAAAGTTTCTCTTAATACATAGGACCACACACACACACGTACCCTTTGAGATGTGTCTCTCTATGGGTGCTTCACCTCAGATGCACATTTGCCTCTCGTGCCCTTGATTGGAGATTTCTAGCTAGCACTGCCTGTTCAGCCTTCACACATGCCCTATGCCTCCTCATGGCAGACACCGAGGCTATACATGGGTGTGCTCGCAAACCTCCCTTAGTTTTTCTCTACTAAGTAAGAAAATCCTCTAAGGAACAACCGAAGCAGAGGGAAAGGACGGCAACAGTGGAGCATCCGTAGGGACATACATCTTGAAGAACTACAGTTACTGCACAAGGCAATGTTTCCTCCTTTTTGAGTAGCATCCATATGAGTACACTGTACACCAGCATACACCATCAAGGCAGCAGGTTACAGAAGAAGTTCCCAACGTTATGTAGGAAGAAACTGAATACGCAGTTCGTAACATAAAAAGAGAGAGAAGAGTCTGGGAGTGGACGATGTTTGGCCAGAGTATCTCAAAGCAGGGGAAGTTGCTCTCTTCAAAGCATTGGCGCAACAGTTCACCATCTTTACATCAATAGAAAGCGTGTTCGAGGTGCATGGAAGAAATCAAAAACAATACTATTGATGAAAAAAGGCAATCCAGAAGAACTGAGCAACTACTGTCTGATCACACTCCTCTCACCTCTATTACTAAGAACCATCCAGGAGTCATGCTCTGAGATGGAGAGCTGCCAGGTTGTGGTAAAGCACACTCCACGTCCGAGACAGGGGATGAGGAAAGGTCAGGAGCTTGACTGGCAGTTAGACACACAGCTGAATCAGGAAAGGGTACCAAGCTTATCTCAGCCAGGTAGGTACTATGAGAAAAACTCCAGCCTTGACCTGCCGGATCTTATCACCCTTAGAATTAGAGGTGTCAGGGGAAAGACACAAAACAGACTTCTTCCAAGGTAGAAGAGAGGCACCCTCAGGCAGAGCTGACCCAAATGCCCCCTTGTACAGAAAAGACGACACTTCCTGTTTTCAGAAATGATGAAAAGATCTATCTCTGGCCATCCCCATCTCTGGAATATGTCTTTGAAGACCTGCATGTCCAGCTCCTATTCATAGTCATGGGAAAAAGGTGTCTGCTGAGGGCCTCTACAGTGGTGTTCCAGATGCCTGGAATGTAGACTCCTGAAATCTGGATGTGGTTGGCTATGCACCAGTTCCAGAATTTTACAGCTTTGACGCACAAGGAGGGAGATCTTGCCTCTCCCTCCTTGTTGATGGAAAACATGCAGGAAAAGTTGTCCATCATGACCCTGATTGCTTTGCCCTGATGAAGGGCAGGAAATGAAGGCAAGTGTTTCTGACTGCCCTGAGCTCCAACAGGTTGATGCGGAGACTAGTTTGTGGGCCATCCATCTGCCTTGAACTACCAGGGTACCAAGGTGGGCTCCGCAACCTAACAGGGATATTTCAGTTGTTAGAGTCACTGACAGGTCTGGAAGGTGGAAAGGGACAGCCTTGCAGATGTGGAGTTGCTTTGTTCAAAGTTCAGGGAATTCTTTATGTGCAAGGGGGTGTCCAAGACGTCCCTGGTCAGAGACTAGGCAGTTCTCAACCAACCTTTGAAGCAGCAGAGGTGTAACCTTGTATGATTGTTAACAAAGGTACATGCTGCCATATGCCATGAGGAGTTGAAGATAGTTCCTTATTGATGTCAGAGTTTCCCTGAATCATCCCTCCAGTCCTGACAGTCATAAAATTTGTCTAAAGGAAGGTATGCTCTAGGTGTCACCGAGTACAATAAACTGAATTCCTTGCATTGGTACTTACATGGATTTCTTTATGTTCAGCTGTAGGTCCAATTCTCAGAACAGAGCAAGAGCCTTCTGAGTGGATGACAACACTGTCTCGAAAGAGCAGCCTTTGAGAAGCGAATCGTCGAGCTATGGGAAAATGAAGACAAGCCACCACTATGGCTAGAAACTTCAAGAACACCCTTGGAACTGAAGAGGAACACTCCGTACTGGAAATTATCTTGGCCCACGGCGAATTGCAGGTATTTGCTGTGTGATCAGTGTGTGGCTGTATGGAAATAAGTGTCTTGTAGGTTGAGGAACGAAAACCAATCCTCTTCCTCTAGTGTAGGAATTATAGCTGCTAGATTCACCAACCTGAACTTTTGAGGCTTCATGAACTTGTTCAGCTACCTCAGAGCAGCCTCCAACCTCGGTCCTATTTTGGTACTAGGAAGTATATTGTATAGAACCCCCTGCCATTGTAAGGAGAAGGAACTGGCTCTATCGCTCCTAGCTGGAGAAGAGAGTCCACCTCCTGTTTTAGCAGAAGTTCGTGAGAGGCAGGCCTGAAGAGAGGTGGGGAAAGGGTCAAAAAGTGGATGGCGCAGTCCAATGTTATGATCTCCAAGATCCACTAGTCCATAGTGATCCGCTCCCAAGTCTGGCGGAAATGGACAAGGTGGTCCCCAAATGGAGGGAAGAGGGCAAAAGGGTGCAACTATAAAAATCAGAGGAATAAAAGGAATCAAACCCTCAACCAGCCAATCAAAACTGCTGCATAGATCAGCGTTTTTCGAAGTTCGGGTCACAACCCAGTACTGGGTCACGGCATGTAAGGCACTGGGTTGCTCTGGGCAGCACAGCCGACCAGGCTGTTAAAAATCCCGTTGGCGGTGCTGCCCAGCTAAGGCCTGTACTGTACTAAGCAGTGGGTCCGGCTTCTAGGCAAGGGGCCACAAGGTTCTGTGTGCTGCCCCCGCCCTGAGCGCCAGCTCCACACTTTATTCTCTCAGCGAGTCATAATGCCAATCCTCAGTTACTAGTTGAACAACAGACAGTCTACAGTGACAACTCTAGTAAATCAATCACTTAGCATAGCAGAAATAAAGTCAGAAAGAAATAAAGACTAATTCACAATGAATGCGAAAATCTTCTTGGCATTTAACTTAAGTATCATAACTTCAATTTTTATCTAGCAACAAATGATCCATTTCCCTGTGATGCTGTTTTAATGGTCATCACTTCCTTATTGTTTATGTAAAACCTAAGAGGTTGCAAGAACTAGGAGACATCAACATACAGCAATTTGAGGGTTTTTTCCTACTTCAAAGTAATAAATTTGGGAATCATCAACTTCCCCTTCATCTTTAAATGAAAGATTTATTATGGGGGGAGACTGGAAGGCTTTCTTCATCACTCCAAACAACAACATTGACACAGGTCCCCCAACCATAAAACTGATCAGTGAATGACAAAGCTAAACTAAATGCTGTGAAGAGAAGAAAAAAAACGTGTGTTTGTTTGTTCTTGTTTAAAACAGAAGCACTTTTTTGGCATGATGCATTTTATTTTTTTAAGCAACTCAGTATTACAAGGAGTAACTGAAGTAAAGTTTTCAGCAATTCTCTTCCCATTACTGTACCTAAAATATTCCTATCGCCACCCTGCCTTTCATTATGGTCTTGCATAGTTAAGGAAGCATCAAAATTTTCTCTTTTACAGAATCTTTACATCAGCGTCTCACCTTTTTCAGAACCCTTTTTAGTAAATATGCAATGGGGAATTTGAACCAAATTTCAGACACTAACTAACATTTGATCTCCAATATATATTTTGTGTTTGTATGTTGATTTTCCCCCCAAAAGTGAACTTCTGCTGCCTGCTATGCAGTAAGATTGTGACATCAGAGCTACTCAGCCCCTCAATCACTCCAGTTAATTGGCATACTTGGGAAGAATCACTATTTGCCCTGGTTGTCATGGCTACCTTTGATGACTGATTTGCCTCAGAAGACGAGCATTTTTGCAGAGAAGGGGCCCACAAAGAACAGTAATCAAGACAGAGTGGGTTCAGATAAGCTCCTACTGTACTCTGAGTCTGAACTGTAAATTACACTACTTCTTTTCAAACGACAGGTTTTAGAGTAGCAGCCATGTTAGTCTGTATTTGCAAAAAGAAAAGGAGTACTTGTGGCACCTTAGAGACTAACCAATTTATTTGAGCATAAGCTTTCGTGAGCTACAGCTCACTTTATCAGATGCATGCAGTGGAAAATACAGTGGGGAGATTTATATACACAGAGAACATGAAACAATGGATGTTATCATACACACTGTAACAAGAGTGATCAGGTAAGGTGAGCTATTACCAGCAGGAGAGGGGGGAGGGAGGAAACCTTTTGTAGTGATAATCAAGGTGGCCATTTCCAGCAGTTGACAAGAACCTGTGAGGAAGGGCGGGGGGGGGGGGGGGGGGGAGGAGGAGGAGGAGGAGAAGAATAAACATGGCGAAATAGTTTTTCTTTGTGTAATGACACATCCACTCCCAGTCTTTATTCAAGCCTAAGTTAATTGTATCCAGTTAGCAAATTAATTCCAATTCAGCAGTCTCTTGGAGTCTGTTTTTGAAGTTTTTTTTGTTGAAGAATTGCCATTTTTAGGTCTGTAATCAAGTGACCAAAGAGACTGAAGTGCTCTCCAACTTGTTAAAACTATTTCCCCATGTTTATTCCCCCCCGCCACTGTTCCTCACATGTTCTTGCCAACTGCTGGAAATGGCCCACCTTGATTATCACTACAAAAGGTTTCCCCCCTCCCCCGCTGGTAACAGCTCACCTTACCTGATTACTCTGGTTACAGTGTGTATAGTAACACCCATTGTTTCATGTTCTCTGTGTATATAAATCTCCCCACTGTATTTTCCACTGCATGCATCCGATGAAGTGAGCTGTAGCTCACGAAAGCTTATGCTCAAATAAATTTGTTAGTCTCTAAGGTGCCACAAGTACTCCTTCCCTTTTCAAATGGTAATTCTTACTTGTTCTCAAGAAGGGTTACGTGAAAATAAGCAACAAAACTACAGCTCCTTTCCATCTATTAGTTATGCTTCTTACAAATTGGAGGTTATGGTTTTGAACATTTACCTTTTTAAAGAATGGGAAATTATAGACATGAGTCCCTACTCAAACAGTTACCCAGTTATAAAGTCTGTCATTTAGAAGCTGCAGTAACATCGACATTGCATTAAAAACATGCTTTGTTTGCAAACAATTTAATTACTTGCAATATATTGGTCAATATGGCACTGAGTGGTGAAATACAGAGCTTCAAAGATGACAATGACAATAAAACACACATTTAAGACAACCACCATTTAGGCCTTCTGATTTTAGGTTTTAACTAGTAAACACCAAAAGAATACTTCCTGGAGGCTCAGCTTCCTGTGTCCATCATGGAGCTGATGCCACGTTAATTTTTGCATTCTCCTCCCCGTCGAGATAATTAAGTGGCTGACAATCATTTGATTGCTTTGTTTACCTTTTACGTAAATGTGCTTTCATTGTTTGTCTCAGTTTACACTGGAGACAGTACACATTCAAGCAGATAGACCACATTTGTTTGTCTAGGGTGGGGTGATGTAAGCTCTGTCTGCCAAATACATTAAAACTTTTCATATATCACCCCTACGTACACCATGCAGTGATGCTAATGATCAGCATGTTACCAGTTCACATATGATACCTTACATGACATTTTTGAGATGCAGATTATGACAACAATGAGTTGGTCAGGCCAGCTGACTAACTACTACATGCTGGGGTGCCCCTTGCCCTCTTGCATATGGGTGCTCTCAGGGTCACAGCACTACAAGAAAGTGCTCCTGGGAACCTTCAGTGTGAACCAACAGGGGCTACGTGGACCAATTAATGTGCAACACATTAGCGCACTTTAGAAATCACACCTCTATGCTTTGTGTAGACCAGGGATCAGCAACCTTTGGCACACAGCCTGTCAGGGAAATCCGCTGGCAGTCCGGGACAATTTATTTACCTGCAGCATCTGCAGGTTCGGTTGATCGCAGCTCCCACTGGCTGCGGTTCGCCGTTCCAGGCCGATGGAAACTGTGGGAAGCATCGGCCAGCACATCCATTGGCCCACGCCGCTTCCCGCAGCTCCCATTGGCCTGGAACGGCGAACCGCAGCCAGTGGGAGCTGCGATCGGCCGAGCCTGCAGACGCTGCACGTAAACAAACCGCCCCGGCCCACCAGCAGATTTCCCCGACAGGCTGTGTGCCAAAGGTTGCCAACCCCTGGTGTAGACAAACCCTTATTACATGTAACCATTCCTGGTGTTTTTTCAGTGTTTATTGGATAAAAAATTCCCTTTTTTTGTATTGTGGGTTTTGAAAACTGGGGTTTTGTCTACACAGGCAAGTGAAAGACAAAACTTTTGTCATTCAGAGGTGTTAAAAAACACACACACACACAGCCCCCAGAAGACAAAAGTTTTGCCAATGACAAGTGCCAGTATGACTAGCACTGTGTCGGCAGGACCGCTCTCCTGCCGACAACACTAATGCTGCTTGTTGGGGATGGAAGTTTTTTTTTGGCAGGACTGCTCAAATAGTGGCTACACACTGCGTGACCTTTAGCAGCATGGCTGTACAGCCATGTTGCTAAAAGCTGCGTAGTGTAGGCATAACCACAGATAAAACTTTAAAGATATAAGCAGAGAGAAAAAACATTTTGGCATCCTTCATCTGAAGAGACAAAGAAACCTAGCACTCTGAGCTCTATGTTAGAACCTGGCTAAGAACTGCCCAGCCATGCTGCAAGAATAATCATGGTAAGAAAGCTACTTTGAACAAAAGACTCTAGTTTGTTAAATTTTAGTCTTAGAAGCACATTTTTACTGTTGTTTGTTTGTAACCATTTCTATCCCAATTCTTTCTACTTGGTATCACTTAAACAGCTGTCTTTGCTAAAAAATGTATTGTTTTATCACACAATAGTGGCCACACAGTGTTTCAAACTCAAGAGTTTTAAAATCCACAGCCAAACTAGCCGGTTGGTGCTGTGGAGTGTCTTTTTAGAGACACAGAGAACTTGATACAGTTTTGTGAGTGCTACAGTGAGAGGGACTGAGCACTGCAAAGGAGATAGTATTGGATAGAGTCAGGATTGGTGGCGTCAGGCTACAAGGATTAACCAGGCTGGTCATTGTACGGTAACCAGACTGCTCTGAGACAAAACTGCACAGCATAGAAGCACCCAAGGTTACAGAGTCGGTGGTGACAACCCCTTACCGGTCTGGGTGAACGCCCAAAGTACCACAACCAGTACAACACGAAAACTAAGGAATATTACAAAGAGATTACTCTCTTTCCAGTATAAACTGAAATGAAAGTCCCCAAAAGCCCAGATTTTTGGAAATCCCCATGGGACTCAAAAATTGTTATTAATGAACTCTCCAAAATAGAAGCTCTAAAACGAGTAAGTGCTTTATTATTTAAATAGCACATATATAAAAGATTCTCTCTTAAAATGTAAAGAAATTCACAAAATATTTCATTAACATTACTTAAAGTTCCTCTCTGCCAACAAATACATAAAAAGTAGGAAATACAAAGTTAAGGATTTAATAAGGAGAACAAAGTCAAGCACTAAAGTTAGGAAATGCCATAGCAAACATTGTCTTTGCAGCCTTAATTTGGCCCCGATGCTTATGCATTATGATACAGCCTCTACTTGCACACAGATTGACTACCTATGAAAAGTTTGGTGTACTTTACTTGCTGAGCATCACATGACAACTCTGTGGCAGAGGCAGGGATAAAATCCAAGTCTCCAGGGTGGCATTCAACTTCCCTTTCTCTTCTTGCAGTCCCCGGGCTCATTCAGTACAAGTCTTATGTTAGGCAAAAAGATTCCCCCTCCGCAAGAATTAGGCAGGCACAGACACTACTGAAGGGGGCTTATTCACAGTACAGGGAAGACTGAAAAACAGCTTTAAAAATATGGTGCCATAGTGGCCAGTTATACACTTTTTAAATTAATTTATTTGCATTTATTTGTACATACAGAGACAGACACTGTTACAAGTTAAGAGAACTCTGAACAAAGATAAAAAAAGGAACAGTACATACGTATAGCGGTTGTCCTGATTACAATAAGTATTTATGGCTATCTTGCGGGGGAAAGATTGGGGGGGAAGGGGGGAAGGATGAGTGCTTACAGATATCCATTGGGCTGTGAAGGGAAGGTTTGTTCTGTTCTAAGAGCTGAGTTACTGGGCGGACATTTGACCATATAAGTTTATCTAGTGTTTACCGCTGTTAGTGTCCTTGGGCTACTGAAACATTTCTGCTTGATCTGCGGTTTCTGTTTTAGCTGTTAGCTAAATTTTAAACTCTTGCCTGACAATTCCAACTTCTGTAACAAATGCAACAGGGGTATTACAGACAACAGCCTTCACTTTGAAACCTTGATTCATCCCTAGAGCAACTCCACCCTGTGCACTCAATGAACCATGGATCCTGGGTTTAAAAAAAAAAAAAAAAAGTATGTGAAGACTGTGGGCTTGTCTACACTTAAAACACTGCAGTGCTTTAGTGCAGACACCACCTACGCTGATGGGAGGGATTCTAGCACTGTCTACATGGGGACTTAAATTGACTCAACTACGTCTCTTAAGAGTGTGGATTTTTCACACTCCTGAGAGACATATTATGTTGACCTAATTTTCTAGTGTAGACCAGGCCTGTGTCATAACGCAGACACACAAGGCAGTCAAATTAAGACTCCATGCACACAACATTCATTCTGGCACTTCCTAATTTAACACCACTTGACTTTGCAAGATTTTAATCCTTTTTAATCCTTGTAAGAGGCCTTGTAATGGATAGCAGATGAAAGTAATCCAGCTGTTTCCCTTTGCCTGCTTCAGAATCCAGATCGCCCATATATTAGATCTGCGGATGTATCTGATTGTCCATCTTTGACATCATGAAGGCTCAGTACAGCCCCATAAGTGATGTTAGCTTCACAAACTTCGTAAACAATGCATGACTCTGCATTTATTTTTTAAAATTTAATTTTTTTATTTACATTTGCCAGACAACCCACTTGATCTAAGAGGTTTGTCCATCTCTTAACACCCTGAAAGATGATCAGAAAGGGTTAAGGGCTCCATCTTCCACATCTTTGTGCCAATCTGAGAATAAGCATCTAGGGCTGGAATGAAAAACTACTTTCTATTGTAACTAGTTGTTTTGTGTTTTCTGGCTACTTTTACCCATGGTTCACTTCAGTATTACAGGTGCAGTTTTTAACATAAGGCGCACAGGACATCAGGTGTTTCAAGAATAGGCTGGCCCCTTTACTTTGGTTGCCTAATTGGCTACAAAGTACCAACAGGCCACTTGGAGCTTTTTGCTTTTTTATCTTCCTTTCCCCCTCTTGAGTAGGGAAAAGGCTGTGACTTCCAGATTCTGCTATTGCAAGCAGACACTGAAAGGGGAAAGGAAAAGATGATACAGGCTCTGAGCCTCATATTCTTTCAGCTGCTGTTACAGCTAGATTAGTTGCTTTGGTACCTCTCCTTCAGGTCTGATTTTTTAAAGTAGCTGCCCCACACGTAGAATGAAATAATTCGCAGCTGCTGCTAGTGGCACTTGAAGATAGAGGCTGTCTACCCCTCCAATATGTACCTTTCATTAGTAATAAACGTATGCCTCCATGGTGAGAAAGATGGGTGCTGCTGGACAGAGATCATAGGGCCACCAGCAGCTGCTGTTCTGCGCTCCCTACTGCAACTCTTCCAATTAAAGGAGTCATTTATTTTCATCCATTAAAAAAAAGAACTGTATACCTCTTAGTTCAGGAAAGTTACATAAGCACTCAATGCCAAACCCTCTCTAGAATGGAGATACCTGTAGATTACTTAACTGGAATGCTGGATATCTGACAATGGGAACAGACAAACCGTAACTAAATGGTACGGTTAAGGAAAGAGTTCATACAAAAGAACAGAGTAACTGACTCCCTTGACTTTTTGCAGGTATTTAACAGGCTGGTTTATTTTATTTTATTAATAAAACTGGATTTGAGTTCTGTAGGTCACAGTTCAGGACACCTGCACATGTGTTTTCCCACAGCCATCCAGCAAGGGCACCTCTGCCTCAGGCTTCCAGCTCCCTAGCCAATTTCTTTTCTAGAAAAGACTTTCTGAGGGGGCATTTCCAGGCTGCACAGTTTCCCTGCTTCATTGTGTTATTCCTAGCAGAGACAGGCAGCTTGCTTTCTCTGTCAACAATTATAAGTTACCTCACAGTTCTTTCTACGCAAGCCTATTCTATTCTTAAGGTAAAAGCACTACAAAGAAAGCACATTAAAAACAATAAAAGAACCTACACAAATCCTAATAAGCTTATCAGAGATCACTCCAACCTTGACATGGACTCTGGCTGGAGCAGTCCTTCCAAACCTCACCCAAGGGGTTTATTTTTGTGGTGCATCACTGCACCAGCTCAGAATAAGCACGTTCATAACAAGTTTTGTCCACGCTTTATACCAGGGGTTCTCAAACTGGGAGTCCTGATCCCTCACGGAGTCACAAGTTTATGTGGGGGGTTGTGAGCTGTCAGCCTCCACCCCAAGCCCCGCTTCAGCTCCAGCATTTATAATAGTGTTAAATATTAAAAATAAAAATTATAAAGGGGGGGATCACACTCAGAGACTTGCTGTGTGAAAGGGGTCACCAACACAAAACATTGAGAATTACTGCTTTACTACAGTTCAGCGGTCTTTGATCTGGACTTTCCAGGGCAGGTAATTAGTTTTCCTCCTCAGGTAGTAGTTTCAAAAGAGTGGATTCGAAGTGGGTCATTTGCATTCCCTTTATCCCGAGGTATCCCCCTAGGAAATCCACTTCCTACATATTAATCTAAAAACCCCTTTGAAGTTTCTAATACCTGCCAGAGACTGCATTAGTCACTCTCCTAGAGAAGTTACATTCATATAATTCCACAATAACACATACACAACTGCATGTTTAATACAATGAACCTCAATAAGGTTTACCTTAATTCAATAAAGTTCATTAAGGATATTGCAAGAAATTGTCAAGATGTCTGTCACACTGCTAATGATCCAAAAAAAGCACTTTTATTAAGTAATGTTAGTGGATAGATTCAGCTATTCTTACCTGCAATAATTTGTTTGAGGTAAACGTGGTGCCCAACAGGAACCTGGAGATGAGTACTCCGTGGCAACATTAAGCAGAAAAGTTTGGTGTCATGGGTGACTTCTGTCTTAGAAATCAGTTTGCACCTTCTGTAGCACAGCCCTAAAAGAGAAGGATTGAGAGGTTTTTTGTTTTTTAATATGTCTGGTAAAGCATCCAAGTTAGGCTCTGACGTGCAAAAGTATTCAGAAAACAACTATATTTTTATGGGGTTTCTACAGATACAAAACTTATGTTCAGTTTTCATTTAAAAATAAGTAAATACATGCAAAAATTATATGTAACCTTCAAGCACCGAAAAACTCCTCATATAACTCTTGGTGCCACTAAATCTAAGCACTTTACCATTACAGTATATAGCACTTTTCCTCCTTACAGAACAGGTCATTCAGATCACTAATGATAAAAGCCTATACTTTTCTGGTCTCGGAAAATTTCACCGAAAAGTAGTAAAAGCAAGAGCTTCTAAACAGAAAAAGGGGTTTTATAGCAAAAGGACATTTTTATTGGATTAAAGTAAAAGCGTTTAAAACAAACTGTTCCAGCTGAGCTGTGTCTGTACATATGTCCCCAATTGCTTTATTTTCAAGGAGCATCAAATACGTGTAAAAGAGCCAAGAACACCTGACCATACTATTATACCTGCAAGCGTATGTGCAGGATACTGTCCATCCAGCTTGCTCTGCAATTTTCAAAGTTTGTAATTTGGCTAATTTAGAGTCTAATTTGCTAGTTACATATTACTGTTATTGAAACATGTCATCATTTTCTATGGTGTTTTGCTGCATATATTATTGCACTGAGTTACTTTAACATATAGCCATTAATATGGAGATCATCACTATAGAAAACTGCTTAAAAATGTAATATGTTTGAGATATCGAACATATTTTTCATAAACATTTTTTCATGGTTTCTGTCTAATATATCCTATAAGAGCTTACTTTGGATGAGTGAAAAGAAAACTCCAGATGTTATGTTTTGGGTGTATGAGCAGGATTCCTACATCATTTTATTTGAAAAGGCAATAAAGGAGTTTCATATTCTGAAATGATCATTTCAAGGTTCAGCAAGATATCAGCAGCTATATTCCAGCACATAAAACCTTCTCAGTCAGTACTGCACATAAACTCTTTTGTAGGATAAAAATCTTCTAGAAAGGTGTAGTGGCTGATGGAGAAGAATTTTATCTGATGGATAAGATTTTATGTACACAATGGAAAAGATTTTATACATTGGCTATTTTATACTTTGTTTATACATTTTCAATCATTAGGGAAAAAAATGACAAAAAGTGACTTGTAATGCTAAACATTTTCAAAAACTGTCCTTTATCAGGATCTACTCAAGATTCAGCAATCAATTTTTGTGTAGTTACACAATTTTGTTTTAGCGATACAACAAAAAGTGAAACTTCCACAAATTGCAGTACGAGATCAATTTTGAATACTTCCTATTAAAAGCATATGAAGACAAACTAAAACATACATAAAAATTCAAGTTGTACAAAAACTCACAAGTGACATTTCCACACTAACTTTATATATAAAGAAAAACACGAATTTACGCCCCATTACAACGTTAACTATGGAGATTCAGTCAGCGCCTCCATATTTTCCTGGAGACACAATAAATCACTATGTTCACTGAAAGACATCAATATATGCCAAGAATTTTATAGATTCTGCATACCTTCATAAGAAGCATCTGGAAAGCTCTGCATTAAGATAATAAATCCCAAAAATGCAATAGTTTATTTGAGTGTGACATTATAGAGGCCAAATTTATTTACTTCCTCTCAGTTAATTTTCATGGAATTTACTGCAAAACACTTCTAATGCACTCATTTACACGCGTTAGTTACCTGATTAGTTAACATTACCTCAAAGATATCTGGAACAAACAAATTTACATTTATCACATGGTTTTCAGCCAAGTTTTAAATACAGTACTGTGCCACAGAATTCCTAATTATCTGAAGGGAGCATGACCTGCTTGCTAAATCTTATCTGAAAGCTCACACTGCTGCTTCAATTTCAAAACCTGAAGAAATTTCCCCCCATGTATTCAAATAGCTAAATAGCTCTTTTTGCCACAGAATCTTAGTTCCTCACAAACATTTATGATATTATTCTCACAACAGACCTGTGAGGTAAAGCAGTATTACTTCAGTGTTGAAACTGGGAACTCAGGAACAGACTAAGGGTATGTCTACACTGCAATTTGACACCCACAGCTGGCCTGTGCCAGCTGAGTCAATCTCATGAGGCTGGGACAAAGGGGCAGTTTAACTACAGAGTAGATGTTTGGTCTCAAACTGGAGACTGGGTTCGAGGATCCTATGAAGTGGGAGGGTCCCAGAGCTCAGGGTGCAGACTGAGTCCAAATGTCTACACCACAATTAAACAGCCCCTTAGCCTGAGCCTTGTGAGCCCAAGTAAGCTGGCACAAGCCAGCCACAGGTGTCTAATTGCAGCATAGACATACCCTCAGTGGCTCATGCCTCAGGTCACACAAAGCCTGTGGCAAAACCAGGAACTGATCATGGATCTTGGTCCAAATCCAGCATTTAATCCCAAGATTATTATTCATTTTACAGTAGCACCTAAAGACCTCAACTGAGCTCTGGACCATATTGAGACACTTTCTACTCTAAATTCTTACCATCTAAAACAAGACAGAAAACGGATGGCACAGAAGACTACACAGCTGGTCAGTGATAGAGCCAGGAAAAGAACCTAGGTCACATGAGTCCCAATCCAGCACCCTATGCACTACTAGACTACACTGTTGTTGGACCTTCCTCTCTCACCAAGTCTGTGTTAATAAATTTTAAAGGCCAAAAGGCCTCATCATCTAGTCTGACCTCTTGCACTACACAGATCATTATACTTCACCCAGCTATCTACCACTGTAATTTGTGCTTGGCTAAAAAAAAAAAAAATCCAGAAAGGTGCCCGAGTCTTGATTTGAAAACCTCTAAAACAGAGGTAGGCAAACTACGGCCCGGGGGCCACATCCGGTTCTCCAGACGTTTTAATCCAGCCCTCCAGCTGTCTCCAGGAAGCAGGGTTTGGGGCTTGCCCTGTTCCAGCACTCCAGCCGGAGAGCAGAGTCGGAGTCTTGCCCCACTCTGCACAGCTCCTGGAAGCAGTGGCACGTCCCCACTCCGGCTCCTACATGTAGGGGCAGCCAGGGGGCTCCACACGCTGCCCCCACCCCAATCGCCACCCACCACAGCTCCCATTGACTGGGAACCGCAGCCAATGGGATCTGCAGGGGTGGTGCCTGCACACAGAGCAGTGCGCAGAACTGCCTGGCCGCGCCTCCACATAGGAGCCAGAGGAGGCCCATGCCACTGTTTCTGGGAGCTGCTTCAGGTAAACGCTGCCCGGAGCTTGCCCCCCTGACCTCCTCCCATGCCCCCAACCCCCTGCCCCAGCCCTGATTCCCCTCCCGCCCTCCGAACCCCTCGGTCCCAGCCCAGAGAACCCTCCTGCACCCCCCATTCCTCAACTCCAGCCCCACCCCAGAACCCGCATCCCCAGCTGGAGCTCTCACACCCTCCTGCACCCCAACCACCAATTTCGTGAGCATTCATGGCCCGCCATACAATTTCCATACCCAGATGTGGCCCTCGGGCCAAAAAGTTTGTCCACCCCTACTCTAAAAGATGGAGAATCCCCCACTTCCCTTGCCAGTTTGTTCCACTGGTTATTCATTCTGTTAAAAATGGGTGCCTAATTTCTAATTTGAAAGTGTCTGGCTTCAGCTTCCAGCCATTGGTTCTTGTGATGCCCTTTTCCACTATATTAAAGAGCCCTCTTACTACCCGGTATTTTCTCCCCATGAAGGTACTTGGACACTAATCAGTTCACCCCTCAATCTTCCTTTTGTTAAACTAAAGATTGAGCTCTAAAAAAGTCTCTCACTATAAGGCATTTTCTCTAGTCCTGGAATCATTTTTATGGCCCTTTTCTGCGCCACCTGCAATTTTTCAAAAATCCTTCTTAAAACGTGGGCACCAGAACTGTAAGCAATATTCCAGTATCGGTCTCACCAATGCTGTTGCATTGATGATCATCTCCACTCCATTCTTTACACCAGTATTGACTACTTTTCACTGCTCTCCCTTTGGGAAGCGCACCTTGCCAACCCTCAATCCTTTATGGATTCACTCCTGTATCAGTTTTCAGATAAGCAGCCGTGTTAGTCTGTATCTGCAAAAAGAATAGGAATACTTGTGGCACCTTAGAGACTAAACAAATTTATCAGAGCATAAGCTTTCGGGAGCTACAGCTCACTTCATCGGATGCATAGAATGGAATACATAGTAAGGGGTGTGTGTGTGTGTGTGTGTGTGTGTGTGTATACACACACACACACAGAAGTTGGAAGTTACCATACAAACTGTGAGAGGCTAATTAGTTAAGATGAGCTATTATCAGCAGGAGAGGAAAACAAAAACACTTGTAGTGACAAACAAGATGGCCCATTCAGACAGTTGACAACAAGAAGGTGTGAGGATACTTAAAGAAATAGATTCAATATGTGTAATGATCCAGCCACTCCCAGTCTCTATACAAACCCAGGTTAATGGTATCTAGTTTGCATATTAATTCAAGCTCAGCAGTTTGTCCTTGGAGTCTGTTTTTGAAGCTTTTCTGTTGCAAAATTGCCACCCTTAAATCTTTTACTGAGTGGCCACAGAGGTTGAAGTGTTCTCCTACCGGTTTTTGAATGTTATGATTCCTTGAATATTATGTTGTGCCCATTTATTCTTTTGTGTAGAGACTGTCCAATCTGGCCAATGTACATGGCAGAGGGGCACTGCTGGCACATGATGGTATATATCACATTTGTAGATGTGCAGGTGAACGAGCCCCTGATGGCGTGGCTAATGTGATTAGGTCCTATGATGGGTTTCAGAGTAACAGCCGTGTTAGTCTGTATTCGCAAAAAGGAGTACTTGTGGCACCTTAGAGACTAACCAATTTATTTGAGCATAAGCTTTCATGAGCTACAGCTCACTTCATCGGATGCATACTGTGGAAACTGCAGAAGACATTATATACACAGAGACCATGAAACAATACCTCCTCCCACCCCACTCTCCTGCTGGTAATAGCTTATCTAAAGTGATCACTCTCCTTACAATGTGTATGATTCCAGCACAAATCCAAGTTCTCTCACCCTCCCCCTCTCACAGTTTGTATGGTAACTTCCAGTGTGTGTGTGTGTGTGCGTGTGCGTGTGCGTGTCCCTAGATGAATTTACACTCACCAGTTTTGAAATGGTGATCATCCATAATGACAGGTTTCATAGTAGCCGTGTTAAGTCTGTATTCGCAAAAAGAAAAGGAGTACTAGTGGCACCTTAGAGACTAACCAATTTATTTGAGCATAAGCTTTCGTGAGCTACAGTTCACTTCATCATCAGCCATAATGTTTTACACTTTTAAAAAAACTGAATTAAATGCTTTTTGCAGCATTTTCCACAAAAGTTGCATCACTGTGCTCGTGTATGGGAACCAGGAAAAGAAGCCAGAAAATCTAATTTCATTGTCCAAACTAAATGAAGTACAAATAGTAAACAAAAAGCATTAAAGTTTAAAAGTTAATTAAATGGTTTAATATGGATTAATTTAAGTAATAAGTAACAAAAATATTTTACTAAGTATGATTTTTGCCTAATAGTATTTCTTTAAAGAGTCTCTTATATAAAGTTGGTGTCAGTAGCATAATGTTAAAGTGCTTGCCTGTCACCTCTGGGGCCTGAGTTCGATTCCCGCCTGGCACAGCAGTATGAATAGGTTGTGATGATCTCAACCTATCTCCTGATGGGTAGATTTCCATACTATGCACTTTCCAGAAAACCACCTACAAGAAAATCACGTCTCAATGACTGGAAGAATAGAACAGTTGCTATGTTCTACCACTGTACTAAGTGTATTTCAATGGGTACATGCTGCCTTTATTCTACAAATATATGTTCTAACAGAATGCCAGTACCATGGCCCTCAGTTTTTTGTTTACACTTTACTGGAAAGGTATGCCTAACTACAGTTAAGATTAAAATCAATTAATTATTCAATTGATTCTCTTTAAAGTATCAGATGATTGCTGAAACATACCTTTCATACAACATTTGACTTCAAATATCACCTACATTGCAACATAGAACAAAAACTAACAAAAGAGAGGGCATTGTCAACACCTATAAATAACTATTCCTCAAGAGAATCTCTAGCACTTGGTCTTTAAAAAAAAAAAAATGAGGAATAAGCCTGGTGGAATAAACGTCTTAAAATCTCACAGGATTTCTCTTGAAGCATTTCTCTGTATCAATTAGTCCTGAGGTATAACTGTGTGTTTTCTTGGAAATATTGAAATAAATTTTTTTGTAAATTGGTTCCGTTTACAAGTTTACCTGTCATAATTCCTAGATTACTATAACTATTTAACTTGACTCTGTTTACCAACACACAAAGAAAAAATTCTGCATCAAATTTGAAGAGTTTGTCACAGACTTGTTTAGATTTCTGTTATGTTGGATCGTATTAAAGAAGTTCTGTATTAAAATCACAAATGAGTTTGATTCCCCATAGTTTAAATTCCAGAGTATTACTAATTAAGAGGTCCCCTGGTTTTTGGCCTCTTGTTTTTACTGTTTCTCTCCCTCTGTGTGAAACTTGCAAGCTGCTAATTGTGTTAGTATATCCTAAGTCAGAGTCTGTTCTCAAAGTATTGCTTTGAAACAACAACTACACATACACACAGAGACTCAAAGCAATACTCTGTTACAGAAACAGCACACAGACTCCCCGCCCTTTTGTTGTATTTATCTCACTTTGTTAACAATTGTGATTAAAATAGAGAGAGAGGATGTATGTGGATTGATGCTTGGTGTGGATAATAAATGAACGATCAGGGAGGTGCTAGCCTAAGAATCCAGCGTCCATCGGCCAAAGAAGGCGTCAAGTGGAAACAACCAGAGATCCCCCAGAGGGCAGACTGGAATCCACCCAACAGCGTCAAGGATGGGAGAACCAAAGAACAAGATAACATCTGGCAGCACGGAGCCGTCAGGAATGTGCCATCTGCTGATTCAGCAACAGCATGATGAAGCAATTCCCATAGACTGGCATAGGAGTAAATGCCTATAAAAATGGACTCTAGAAAGCGAGAACCTTGGGGTCTGATTCTGCAAACCAACTTCCAGGAGCATCAGATGAGCATCTGACAAGGCCCTGCTCCCTCCTCCTGTCCAGGCCACCTAGCTAGTGGCTTGGCATGAGCAACTTTAAGGAGGGTAACTATGATAACCTTGCAGAACCTGTGTATGTGTATGAATGAATGTGTGAATAAATATGAAACTGAATGGAATGTTATAGCTATAACTAACTGCTTACTATGATTCTTTCTGTATTCACAATAAATGTGACATTTTGCCTTATTCCCTTTAATAAGGTCCTGCTGGTTTTTAATTTATTGGTATAACATTTCCATGTGTGTCTGGATTTTCACACGTCTATTTGTCTAGATTTACATACAGAAGGCCATAACTGCACCAAAATAAATTACCCTACTATTTCAATCAGAAAGTCAGCTAAAATCTACAGCAAACAAGTCAATTCCTTAAATTAAGGAAGAACTATTTTTCCATTGCTTCATTCTCAAGCTATCTAGTCAGTGATGGGTGAGCCACAGGGAAACCTATTCATTCTTCCACTTAAATAAAAATGTATTTGCAAAACGATAGTTAAGGCTGGAGGTGATGTTTGGTAAACAAAGATGTGCGCTTGGGATCAGAGATCATCTGCAGTGCCCATCTGACCACACATGCGCACCTCCCCCTCTAGCGCCGTGAACAGGACTATATAAGCATCCAACCGCCCCCCATTTCTCTCTCTGTTGCAGAGCTTATGTTTCAGTTCCAAAGCAGAAGGGAGGTGGGTAGTGGAGCACCCAGAGAGGGACAAATCTCGAAGAACCTCAATTACTGCACCGGGTAAGTAACCTTATCATATTCTTCGAATGATGTCCCAATGGGTGCTCCCCTGTAGGTGACTAGACAGCAGTGCCCCTCACTGGAAGGCTGGGGCTTTGGAGCAGCATTTACTGCAGATGATAGGACAGTATGTCTTAGGACAATATCTGCTGCATTGTTGTGAGTAATTGTGTAGTGATGGGCAAAGGTGTCTGCTGATGCTTTTGTGGCCATTTTGCAAATGTCAGCAGCAGGGATGTTACTGAGACAAGCAATGAAAGTGGAGAGTGAGCAGGTGGAATGTGCTCTAATTCCAGTAGGAGGTTGTCAACTGTGTAATTGGCAGGACAGATGTATACACTGTGAGATCCACTTGGAAAGGCATTGCTTTAGAGATGGCTGCGCCCTTGGATCTTTTGGCCGTTGAAGGAATAAACGTGGCAATTTTTGGAAAGGTTTAGTTCTGTCCAGGTAGAAAGCTAACACACGTCTGACGTGCAGTGCTGCCTCCTGTTGGTTGCCATGAGGCTTCAGAAAGAAGCAAGGAAAGGTGGATAGGCTGACTGATATGGAAAGAGGATGGTACCTTGAGTAAAAATTTAGTATGTGGATATAGCATAACTTTGTCTTTCTGAAAAAGTGTGTACAGAGGATATGCTGTAAGGGCACCAATTTGGCCAACCTGTCGGGCAGACATGATAGCAACAAGAAATGCCATTTTCATCTATAAGTGAACGTAGGAGCATGTTGCCATTGGTTTGAATGGAGGTCTAGTAAGAGAGCGTAGGATGAGGCCAGGGTCCCAGGTCAGGGTTGGATCCTGTATGTGAGAGTAAATATTTTGGAGGTCCTTCAGGAAATGTTTCTTGAGTGGGTGTTTGACGACGGAGTGGGCATCTATGTGGCAGTGGAAAGTTCTGATGGCTGCCAAATGCACACGAATGGAGCTGGTGGATAATCCTGATTGTTTAAGGTGTAAAATATAATCCAGGATAAGTGGTAGTGGAGAGCTTATTGCGTCGACCTGATGGGAGGCGCACCAGCATTGAAATCTAACCCACTGGTGGAGGTACAGTGCATCTAGTCATGTTGCAACTGCTATTCAAGAGTATCTGTCTATCTGCTTCCAAACAGGTTATTTCCAAATCCCAGAACCATGGAGAAGCCATGTTTCAGGTGGAGAAGTTATGGATTAGGGTGGAGGATGCAACCTGCATCCTGTGAAAGGACTCACAGAGTTGATGGAGAGAGCTCGGTTGGCATGCCATCATGCGAAGTATACCAGATGTGTCATGGCCATGTTGGAATTATAAGAATGATACAGGCTTGGTCCCCCTGTATCTTGTGGAGTACTCAAAACAGAAGGGTGAAGGGAGGGAAGGCATAGAGCAGTAGCGCATCCCATGAGAGGAGGCATGCGTTTCACAGATATCTATGTCCCAGTCCTGCTCTCGAGCAAAATCGAGAATTTTGCAGTGTGGCAAAAAGATCTATAGTGGGGAATCCTCAGCAGTTGAAGATGAGATGACAGATTCATGTATCCAGTTCCCACTCGTGCTTGTGGGATAATCTCTTGCTCAATGAGTCCGCAGCAGTGTTCTGGTTTCCAGGGAGGTATGTGGCCGAGGTCATGTCGTGTTGGATACACCAGTTCCATAATTTCAGTGCCGCCAAGCATGAAGAGTAGGACCTTACTCTGCCTTGATGTAAAATGATGTAAAACAGGCAGGCAACATTGTCCATCACAACTCTGATGGTGCAATGTGTAATAAGTGGGAAGAAATGTCGGCAGGCATTCCGATCGCTCATAGCTCTAGGAGGTTGATGGGTAGGGTGTATTCGGTCAAGGACCATCTGCCCTGCACTGTATGAGTGTGAAGGTGCACTTCCCCAACTGATTAAGGAGGCATCAGTTATTAGAATCATGATCAGCCTGGGTTGAAGGAAAGGAACCCCCGACACAGATGTCCTTGGGCTGTGTCCACCAGGGTAGTGAGTCCTTGGCCCTCCTTGGCATGGATAGGAATTTGCGCAGGCTGTATCTGTGAGGTATGTATACTGTGCATAGCCATGCCTGAAGATATCACATGTGTAACCGTGTGTACTTTACCATGAACGTGGCCGCGGCCATATGGCTGAGTAGCTGGAGATATGTCCTGGCAGAGATTTGGGGGGCAGGCTCGTACCATATATACAATGGTCGAAAATCTGTGAGCTGGAAGAAAGGCTCTGGCTTCTACGGCATCCAACTGTGCCCTGATGAACTCTAGGGATTGTACCACCACTAAAGTAGATTTCTCCAAGTTCACACAAAGGCTGAGATTCGTGAAAAGGTCCATTGTCAAATGGATGGAATGAAGAGAGTCTGTTGCAAATGGAGACTTCAGGAGATGGTCGTCTAAGTGTGGAAAGATGAGGACATCCTGTGTGCGGAGGTAGGCAGCAACTACTGCAAGGATCTTGGAAAATACACAATGGGCCGTTGACAGTCCGAAAGGCAGTACTTTGTACTGATTATGGTCAGTGCTCATGCTGAACTGAAGAAAACATCTGTGGGCAGATGTATTGTGATATGGAAACATGCATCTTGGATGCATCAATGGCCGAGAACCAGTCTCCCTGTTCCAATGCTGGAATAATGGTAGACAGAGTAACCATCCTGAAGCGTTGCAGTTTGATTAACTTGTTTAGGTTTTGAAGGTCCAAGATTGGTCACCACTCACCCAATTTCTTCTGGATCAGAAAATAATGGGAGTAGAAACCCTCTGTATTGGGAAGGGACCAGTTCTATGACTCCCTGTTGCAGAAGATCTATTTCTTCTCATAGAATGGGGTAGTGAGATGGGTTCCTGAAAAGGGACAGGGAGGAATAGTGGCGGGGCAGGATAGATAGGAAAGGGGTGAAGTATCCTTCCCTGATGACCTCTAGAACCCACCAGTCTGAGGTATTTAGCCTCCATGATGGAAAGAAAGGAGCCAATCAGTCGCCAAACTGGTGAGATGTCAAGATGGTTGGTGTGACTGGAACAGGAGAAGGTATCTTGACCACACCTTCAAAACTGTTGTTTGGCTAGAGGTGCGTGATAAGTAGCTCCTTGAGGAGTTGCCTGTCTGCATTTGGTAGGGGGCTTTTGTCACCAGCATTGAATGTCATAGTGCCACTGGCCGTGATCGTGGGGGAAGTTGGTATTTCTGCAGGTGTCTCTTTGGAACTGATGTGTAAATGCTGAGAGAGCGGAGAGTAGCTCAGGAGTCTTTAAGGGAGTACAGTGAATCACTCATACACTCCATGAATAATTTGGGATCCTCAAAGGGTAGGTCCCTCCACACTAGTTTGTACCTCCTTAGGAAGGCCAGAGAGGTGCAGCCAGGACAGCCACCTCATGACTACTGCAGTCGCGATGGAATGGGCAGAAGTATCCACAGAGTCTAGAGAGACTTCTAAGGCTGTATGGGCCAAAAGGTGTCCCTCAGATATAAGCGCTTGGAATTGTTCTTTCTTGGCATCAGGAAGGTCTTGGCAGAGATCCTCTACCTTAGAGTAGTTGAGGTAGTTGTACTTGGACATAAGAGCCTCGTAATTAGAGATGAAGAATTAGAGAATGGCAGATGAATAAGCCTTGCATACAAATAAATCTAACAGTTTCCGGCCTCTGTCCGGATGGGTGGATTGAGGTTGATATTGGCATCCTTTTTCTTGCACCACATTAACTACTAAGGAATTTGTAGTGGGATGAGAGAAGAAATTCCATATCTTTTGCGGGAACATAATATTTTTTGTCTGCCCGTTTTCAGGTGGGAGGGATAGATGTTGGGGTCCTGCCAAAACACTTTAGCAGGGGCCTTGTTAATAGGTAGGGCTATTCTGGATGAGGAAGATGTGTGCAGGATATCAAGTAATTTATGTTGCTCATCTTTCACTTTCTCCAAAGGAATCGGGATGAAGTTTGAAGTCGTCAGCAGCAGTAGGTGAAATTATGATAAGGTTATCAGGGAAAGAGGAGAAATAGTGTTGGTGGAGCTTCCTCTTCCTGTTCTTCATCCTCATCTGTTACTGGGGGAGGCTCAGTCTCTGGTGGTCAAGAAACTGATGGAGAAGGCAAAGGTGTAGGTCTCCAGCTTTGCTCCATGAGAGTCTTCCCGAACTGTGCCCTATACATGGCCCAGGGGTCCCAGTATGGCCAATGTGGAGGGAGTGGAATGTGGGACTGCATCCACGGTGGTCCGTACCTGGGTTCTGGTCCAGGTATGGACTGTGAATAGTGAGGACATGCAGAGGAAGTTGCTTGAGCCTGTCTTGAGTAAGAGGGCATGATGGAGCACTCCTCTTCTCCTCCTCCTCATCACTGGGAAAGGGAGGTGCCATCTTCAAAGAAGAAAGGGAAGAATGTCAAGTGTCCGGAGAGGAGGGTGGAAATGGGGAGAAGTTGTGTCTGAGCAATGGTGACTCAGGCATGTCAGATACAAGTAGGCCTTTGGGTATCTGAATTCCTGGGGAGGAGGAAGGTGCATGACTCAGTGCCCAGGGAGAAAGACATTCTTCTGAGCAGTCAACAGGTGGAGCTGAAGTCTTGCTCAGTGCAAAGGACTTTCTTGATGCGGAGGATTTGCTCAATGCCAATGGCTTTGTGGGTGCTGAGGTCCTGGTTAGTGCCGAAAGAGACGTCGGTGCCGGCAGTTTTGTCATTGCCATAGCTCCCAAATTGGCTCTCTTGGTCTCCAGAGCCACGAGACGGTGCCAAGGGCTGTAAGTCTGCCCAATTAGGCTCTTTAGACCATTGTTTCATTCCAGTACCGGAGATATTCGGACAGGCCCTGGAGCTATGTCCCCTGTCTATGGATGAGGTCAAAAGGCTTCCTGGTCGGGAAGGGCAGGAAATGAGGAAACAAAAACCTAAACTATGAAGTAACAATTAAGGCAAAGCGAAAACAAAACACACTTTTTTTTTTTTTTTTTTAAGAGAGAGGAAAGAAGAAAGTACTAAACTACATGAAAACTAACAGGTAGGCACTATCAAAGGAGGCAAAGGGAGAAGCAGGCTGTACTGTGGATTCTGTCCCAGACCAAAGGCGGTAGAGAAGCAACTGGGCGGTGGTCAGACTGCACAGTGCTGTATATACGTCCCGCTCACAGCAAGAAGGGATAGGTGCACATGTGTGTTCCAATGCGCACTACTGATGAAGATCTCCAATCCCAGGTGCAGGGTGTGCTGCTGCACCTACAATGGAGTACCCATAAGGACATCACTCAAAAAAGAACCATCGATAACTACTTTCTGAGTACGGTTTTCCAACCAATTGTGCACCTACCTTATAGTTAAGTTCATCTAGGATACATATTTCCCTAGTTTGTTTATGAGAAGGTCATGTGAGCTAGTATAAAAAGCCCTACACTAAAATATATCACATTTTCTACTTCCCCCTACCCACAAGGCTTGTTACCTAACAAAGAAGGATATTATACTGGTTTGACATTTTTTCTTGACAAATCGGTTGCTAAACAAACCGATTGCTTGATTACTTGCTCCATTATCTTTCCACATGCTGAAGTTAAGCTGACTGGCCTATAATACCCTGGATTGTCCTTGTTCCCCTTTTTATAGATAGATATTTAAAATGAATATACATACAAGTAAATAGCTACTAGAAAAAAAACACAGACAAGTGCAAACAAGAGTCTCAAGTCCCATTACAGTTAAATCAATAAAATAAATATTATATATATAGACCCTGAAAGCATAGCAGAAGCTTGCTTAAAAATTCAAACAAGTAAATGCTACAGAAACAAACCAAAAGCAAGACAATTCTTACATATTATATGGAAATGTAAGTCAGAATTTATATGGCACTAGAAAAATTCTCCCATTAAACCCAAAGCATTTTTTATGAAAGAAAATGTCTCCTCACTACATGATGTAATCAACAGGAAACACAAAAACAGCAAGACAATAGTTGGGAAAAAATGAGACAGCATAAACGGAAACCTCACTACCAATGTTTAGAGACTATTACCTAACCGAGTAACCTTGCATCCAAAAACAGGATCTCTCATTCAAGTTATATGATAGTATGGAAACATTTGAAGCAATATGGTCGCTTGCACTGGAACACACCAGTAACGCCATCAAAATGCATTCTGCCAATCTTAAACAAAATCCAATATGAAATATAATATCTCAAGACAGCATGACTGTTTCCCAATCTGTCCATAGATTTTTTATCCCTACAGTTATATCTGAAAAGAAACATTGTTTTAAATATGAATTAAGTAATTTTTCAAAAAGAGAAGAGTGTAAGCAGAGATTTGGTGGAGAGGGATGGCTGAAGGGAGCCAGTTGAGGATCCCTGAACCTTTCCTTCTTGGCTCCACTGCAAGTTAAAGATGCACAAGGGCCATGCCCACTCCCCTCCCAAACATTTCCCCTACTTATATGTGGGAAGAGGGCAGGTGGTTGTATGGCTCAAAGTGGCCTCGCAGATCAGACAACCCACCTCAGTGCAGAACTTTAAGCATATGGGTATGTTTTTGCAGAATTAGGGGTTAAGTCTCTGGCTCCATATTTCTGATCAAAGAAGCCATCTCTTTACCTGAAGATTTCTATTAGTACACAAGGTTTCTTTTTCATAGCCCCATTAAATCAAAAGATGCATTATTTATATAACTGGCTACATCATATTCAGAGATTCTCCTTTACTACACTTCTGATCAAGGATTTCTGTAGCCTGTCCAATTAGGAATAACCTGCCTTGAATAAACTTCAACTTCATTTATCAGATCTTCCCATCAGAGAACTACTGAACCTCTTACACAAAGTTTGCTCATTACTGTCTATGTACTTGCTCACTAATTAATCTGAAAGTCTAGATTATTCAGATTTGTGTACAAACAACAATTCTCTAGGAAATTTGTTTCTCTCTCAGAAAGATGGTTTTGCATACCCACAGATAATTTTACACTCAAAGACAGGGAGATTACCCTTCATAAGAGCGAACAGAATTCCTTATACTGTAAGGAAGTACCACTTTCCCACATTGTTATTTTAACATCATACTTTGCTCGTTTAGAGGTAGTAGCAAAAGCAGGGCATTTCAGACTAAGGGACACTACTTACTACCACCATGTAGATAGATTGAAAGGGCTATTTAGGACTAAGTCAAGGGAAGAAAAAGGGGCTCAAATTTTAGGGTTATGAGAGTCAGGGGGTTGGATCTTGAAGGTTTTGTCTGCAAACTATATCAGAGGTGTTTAGAAGCGTTCATTCTGAGACTCCTAAAATTGTTTTCAAGATTCTCTTTCCTTTCTTCCAACCCTAGAAATGGGGGAATCCCATAGACACAGCACGCTTCTTTCAAATCAATGCAATTTAAAGCCACAAAATAACCAGAAAACTCCTCACAGAAAAAAAAAAACAACAACAATTTTAAAGTGCAGACGGCTCTGATTAACTAAACTACCTGGCATGCATCCGATGAAGTGGGCTGTAGCTCACAAAAGCTTAAGCTCAAATAAATGTGTCAGTCTCTAAGGTGCCACAAGTACTCCTTTTCTTTAAACCACCTGGAACACTTGTGTCAGGGCTAATTCCACACTCTGGCACTTCGAGTGCAGAAGCTGGGGGCCAGCAAGGATTCTAAAAATTAATACTGGCCACTCTAGGCTTGTATTTAACTCCCAAGGTTACAGCTTCTCTTTGGCTTTGGAAGGGTAGATGCTGCCACCACCCAAGCGCAGAACCCCTTTGAGAACCCAGGAAGGCTTGGGAATTCCTTTCTGTGGGGTACCCTCAAGTCCTTTCACCCCATCTTCAGCTAAGAGATAAGAAAGAGGGGGAAAAAGAGAAAAGAAATCAGCTTTCCCATTGGCTCTTTTGGCCAGGTGCCCACTCACTTCCTTTTACCTATGCATAGCAGTGAGACTTTTTAACCCTTTCCAGGCAGAGCCATTAGAGAACAGCTACCAAGAAGGATTTTTTAGCTACTGGATGGCTGCGTGTCCATAAAAGGGAGCTATGCATTCCCCTCCCCTCCCCATTTATCGCAACTTGCGCCTTGTGTGACTTCACATATATCATGCTGGAGTCAAAAACACTTGTGTCTCAGTACATCTGTGGAATATGTCTTCAAAAATTGTTGTAAATGTTGTGATTCAGACTGGGACCTCTGCAACCAGCCTATAGTTATCCCTTCCCCTGGTTTCATTCATCTGTAAAATGACCGTGGCCTGTGAGGATATTTCTTCATTTTTTAAACATTCCATTTTATTTTAATAATGTATAGTTCAGAAATATTAAAAAGGAAGGTTAACAACTCAGGTTATATTCCAGGTAGCGGATAGCTCCGATTAACCAAGTTATCTCCACTTGAAAAATTGAGACAAGTTTTCTTGCTATGAGCACCATCTCTTATATTTATAAAATCTGATCTCAGGGAGGAACAGTCAATAGATTCTGAAGCTGAACTCACTACCATCAGGAAAATGAGCTTTCACATAAGAAACATAAGCTCAGAAATACTGAATACCTCAAAAGTAGCTTTCCACTGGCTTTGTCAGACCGCATTAATATTCCAGGACACCAGGGCTCTTAATTTTGGGATAGGAAGGATCAAACAGTAAAGCACCACATGACGAGGCAAAGAGGCTTCAAAGAGATTAATCTACCTTTGTTTAATTCATAACCCACCATTTTTCTGCCAAATAAACAAGATGATCTCAAAACAAGTAACTTTTGAACAAAGGCATGCAGAGGGGTCAATATGGGCCAATCAGCACACCACAAAACAGTTTAAGCATTGGCAAGACGGATTTCAAGAAAAAAGGGCAATTTGAGCCCCACCCTCAAAACACCCAGTTCCCTGGGCACAGCGTCTATCTGCATGATCTCACTATCCCAAAAGAGATGTATCTGCAGTCATCACAGTTTGGAGTTGAAGGCATTTAGAAATCCATTCCTTAGCTGACAGTTACCATCAGATTACCACTACAACCAAGAGGCCCAGAGATCATCCATCACCCAAATGCAGTGTTCCCTGCACTGCTTATTTTACTGGGATGTCAGTGTCCACTTAGGTATTCTCAAGTAGATATGAAACAGAGGTATTATGATGAGATCCAACACTGGCAGAATAGTCCAAGCTGCTACCTGCTGGCTCTCCCATGTGCTTTCTGCAGATAAGAAAGGTCTTCAATTCTTCCCTTGGAAAGGAAGCCTTTCAGTTGAGCTCCGTCTTACATATTCTACTCCTGGGAATTCTGCGGGAATTTCTGAGTCCCGCAGAAAATACCTGCTCTTCCCTGAAGAAAATGGCAGGGAAGCAAAGGAAAGCCATGTGGGGGGGAGGGGACAGACACACGACCAATTTTGGGGGAGGGATTCCCCCTCCGCCCCCCCCAACAGAGGCACAGGGCTACATGCCACTGCACGCCCCCCCCCCCCCGGCTTCATTTCTACAAGTGCGTAGCTGTCCAGCTGAAGGACGCTGCATCTCAGCTCTGCTGACTCTGCAACTGAACGTCACTTCCTGGGTCCTAGTGCCAGTCGTGCTCCCCTTGTGTGTGCTGGGAGCCTTCCTGTTTTCTGTGTAACAGTGAGTGTCCATGGTGGGGCAGGAAGAGGGGTGGAATAGGGCAGGGGAAGGGGAATGTGAAGTGAAGAGCGGGGATGGGGCAGGGGGATGAAATGGGGAAGAAAAGGAGAAAGGCGAATTGCGGTGGGAAGCGGGAGCCAGGTATGCGGCATTCCCTTGGCAGCAGCTGGGGCTCCCCTGTTAAGCAGGGCCATTGAACCATCACCCTGACAAGCCCTACCCCGCTAAACCTGGACCCCTCTGATGAGCCCCCCACACCCAGACCCCCTCCTGCTGAGACCCAACCACCTTCACTCACCTGGATCCCCTGCAAAGTCCCATTGCCCCTGCACATGGAACCCCACAACGAGCCCTTGTGCATCCAGATCTCCCACTGAGTCACCCGCACCCAGACTGCCCCACACAGAAACCTGTCACCCTACACCTGGATCCCCCCATGCTAAGCCCCTCAACACTTGGATCCTGTTGGGCTGAGCCAGCCCACCCACACCTGGTGCACCTGGCGCAGAGGGTAGGGCCCCAGGATGTTTCTGGAACTGTGTCATGGTCAGCTGCAGCCTCTCTGCGGAGTCCCTGTACCGGTGGAGGTGGGAGATTACCCTGACGCTCCCACCTTCAGGGTAATCTCCCACCTCAATGCAGCCAGTGACCTGTGCTTCCCACTGCCATGCTAGAGCCACATTTATTTACTAACAAAATGTGCAGATTTGGCAGCATTTTAAAATATTTTGCACATAATTTTTATTTTTTGGCACAGAATTTCCTTAGGAGTAATACTCTCAACCAGAAAATCTCTTTACATTAGGCTGAAGGCTTGACTATAAAAGGCAAAGGGAGACAACACATTTCTGTCCCCCATTCCTTGGGAATCCTGTTTTGGACCAGTTGGTAAAACATGTTTGGAAGGTACTTGCCTCAAATGTGGTTGAGAAGAGAAACGCACTGTCCTGTATAACAAATGAGACTGTTTACCTCTGTCTGTGCACTTGATAAATGAACTATGACTCTCGAGTGGCTGTCCCAGTTTACTCCAAGGAATATTATCTTTTTTCTTCAGGACAATCTCCACTTTTCCCACTTTTTCAGCAATGTGTACTTAAAAAAAAAAGAAAAAGAATTCTGGTGAAATTTTGAAGAAAGTTATTTTATTTAGTTTCATTGTCATTAAGTTCAGCAAGGGCTAGTATCTAATAATCTCAAAAAAAATACAAAATTACTCTGCTACACTAAAATGTCAAATCAAATGTACTTCCAGACTTCCTTGACATGTTTCAGTGTATTATTAAAAACAATAGCTTAGTATGCATGACTAATAAAGCATCTACTGTATATTTAGTAACTACATTTTGCTCTTCTGGTCAAAAAGTTAATGCTTATGATTTCAGAGTTACCAATTATTGATAAATAGTACCACTTTTTCTGTAGTGCATAAGTGACAAGCCCCTCTATTTTATGACTATTTTAATATGCAGATTAATTTCAAAAACTGATTAATCCAATCTAATGCAAAGTCCTTTATGCAAATATACTACAGAATGTGTTTCTAATCACTAAGAAATATATTTTAAAGATGCTTCAGGGGACCAGAATAATGCTGAAATTCTGTCTTAAATATTTCCAAGGCATCTAGATGTATTCACTTTAAAACCTGAGCATCCATTGTGATGACTCAAGAAAGCAGACAGTTCAGGAAGGCAGCTGGCCCTATATGACTCTTATATAGAACACTTTTTAAAAATCTATACACACTATGTTCACTCTCCAACTACTTTACTGAATATTGGTCTAATTTTACGGAGAGTCCCTTATTATAAACGATATATGTATGCAGAAAAAATATGGAGGCTCACTCCCAGCACACCAAGATTTTCCCTGACATAATTATATTTTCTTTTGAAATACTGTTCCTTAGAACTATATTCTTAATGTTAGCATGACATTAGTGCCATGCAAAATCCCTTGAAAATGATACAAAAATACTGGAAAAAATTAAGTTTTGTTTGACTGTTCAAAATAGCATGCTGTGTCAAAGCATTATTCATAGGCAAAGGTATTATTTATCTGTTGAATATGTGCTAGCCAGATGGAGAAGGGCAGAACAAAGTAGATGGAAACTTAAGTCTATGTTTTGAAATTAATGGGGTAGAGAACAGGAGGGAAGGAAACACCTTACCAGCAATGTCTTCTTGAACAGCATAACTCAGCTCTAAAATGAAGAAAATGCACATCTTCTTATTTAGATATAATTGGATATCAAATTGCCTTCTCCTTCTATAGTTATCAGCATCTGTGACACTGACAGACCAGCCAACCTGTGTATGACCCATAACAACTTAAGAGGCATTACAATTGTATCCAGTCAATTCACTTGTATGTGAATTTCAAAGAGATGTACTAGACTAGCTATCACTAACCTGTTAATTTATAGTAACAGAAATCCAGTGTAGATGGTAAGTGTATTTGTCTGTTTACCAATATCCTGTTAGAAGTGTAAATGTAGCCAAATTAGCTTCTACATACTCATTCCTTTTCATGTCTTAATTGCCTTACATTATGTATGTGAATAGTTCAGTTAACTTTAAGATCAAAGATGTGAGATACTGCAGGAACACATTATCTACATTGCCGTCAGTTTAACAAACTATGTTATAATGGAGGGCTGGCTAACTGCCTTATGAGAATGAGTGTAACTAGTTTACTTGTAAAAAGAAAAGGAGTACTTGTGGCACCTTAGAGACTTACAAAATTTATTTGAGCATGCATTCAATGAAGTGAGCTGTAGCTCACGAAAGCTTATGCTCAAATGAATTTGTTAGTCTCTAAGGTGCCACAAGTACTCCTTTTCTTTTTCCGGATACAGACTAACACGGCTGCTACTCTGAAACCTAGTTTACTTATGTATGCATAAGAAATAGAAGATTAGCTTCAAAGCAAAGGTCCACAGGCAAGCTGCATTGCCTATTCTTCCTCGGGGAGGGGGTGGGGGGAAGCCCTGCTGTGACGATTGCTGTGAGGAGGCTTGTCAGCCTGCTAGAGAGCTATAGAAGTGAAACCTCGGGCCTGATCCTTTCATCTCAGGCCTGCTTAAACTTTAACAGGAAAGGTCTAAGCCATAGCACCGAGATCTCCAGGGAGACTTGGATTACCCTGGAATTCTCATGGAAAAAAAGGTTTAACAGACTCTACACCTTAACTACCTATTAGACTATAACCCTTTGAATTGATTCCAGAGAGACACTTACAAATCAGCAGCCTTACAATCTCTGCTATGAAACTGACCTAAGGACTTTACACTCATTTGTATGCATATTGATCTTTTAAACCATTTATAACTCTCCTCTTTCTTTTTCCTTTTAATAAATCTTAGATTTAGTTAAGGATTGCCTGACAGCGTGATTTTTGGACAAGATCTGAGATTCACATTGACCAGAGGGGTAAGTGTCTGACTTTGGGATTGGTAGAACTTTAAGTATAGTGAATAGCATTTCCAGTGACCTCTCACTACATTAGACTTGGTTGTCTAGATGGGAGCCAAGGGCTGTTATGCCTAAAGGGGACTGTGTTTGGCTTCTTGCTAACTAGTGTAGTACAACAACTCTTTTGTTACTAATTTGATGAACCTAGAATAAACCATCAGTTCTGGGGCTTTTCTGCCTTATTGCTTGCAGTCTGCCCCAAGTATTGCCTTCTCAGTGTGGCCCATCCATGCACTCAATCACAGCATTATTCACTTACCATGAAGTGATTCAAAAAAACATTTTAAGTTTTTGTTATTACAGCTCATTCCATATAGCTTAGAACAATACAAAGAACTTTAGATGGCAAAAAGGTAAGCATTCACTGTAAATTAATATTTGTAAGGTGACAAATGTCACAATTTACTTAAACTCCAGAGTATCATGATATAAATTAACATCTTGTATGGGAAATGTAGCTAGGACATCCAGAACAAAATCAATAAAGCCAGGAACAACTTCAGGAGCTTAAATACAGTCTGGAAATCATCAAAATATAACACCAAAACCAAACTTAAGATTTATCAGAGCTACGTACTTTCAACACTACTTTATAGTGCAGAATGCTGGGGAATGAGAAAGTACGTGTCCATACAGCCTTCATTCCATACAACCTGCCTCAGAAAAATCCTCCATATCTTTTAGCTCAGAACAATCTCAAACCAAGATCTATTGACACAGTGCAGCCAAGAAGATCTGTGCACCATCATTTCCAGGAGGCTTTCGAAATGTATCGGTCATGTGTACCTTCTAAAAATAAAACCTACATCTATCTCTGAGTTGTGAAGAATATGTATTAAGGTTATAACAACCAACAAGAATGCACTTTTATGTAGAAATCCATGTTTAATCGAGTCTTCCTGACTAGTGATTTAAATCAATTTGATTTAAATCAAATCCACCCTGGTGGAAACTGAACTGAAAAACCTGGGGCAAAGCTGGGGAACCACTGAAAGACTTGCCAGAAACAGACAGGAGTGGAGGAACTTCGTCACTGCCCTAAATGCCAGAGGCGTAATAGGAACATGATGATGGGAAATGTAGAAGCATAAGATATAAAAATACACAAACGCACTAACTACTAGATGGGGGGGGTGACATGGGAGGAGTAAAATTAAACTCTCGATAGAATTCAATTTTAATGTTTTCCAAAGCAAAACTAAAGCACTTACCAATATGCAAGAGATAGGAATAATCCCTCAGAATGCTGTCTACTCTCAGTCTACCATCTTGATGGTCAACTATCACCATTTCTGAATTCATCCCCTTATATAGAAAAGGAAATTTCAATTTAATTTCAAATACTTTTTGAACATAAGAACAATGCTGAAGAACTCATAGAACATAGTTGGTCATATTCACAGTAAGATTTCATGGTTCTTTTATTTTGATAAAATGCATTTACCTTTTGTTTAGTATATATGACAACAGTGACCAAATGATCTGTTTGGAACCAATCATAGCTGTAAAATAATAAGGAAAAAAAAAGAATTATTCTTGTGGGCAAACAATACATTTAAATGGCAAGAATTTCCAAGCAGACCTTTCTATGAAATAATATACCAATACATATTTTTATATCCTGACGAGAACTCTAAAACTGATTATTTTAAGAAAGGATATTCAAACATTAAAAAAAGGGAACTCTAGTTATCCATCACTAGTTAGCATACAGTAGTTAATCATATTATTAGAAAGTACGATTAAGCAAGAATGCGTATAAACTTTGTACTAACTGTATGAATGTGTACACAATTGCACATGACTGGTTTAAAGAAACTGGTTATTGATGAAAGACATTTGAGTAAAGTGAGCAGTTCATTCTTTGGATGAACAGAAATCATTTAAGAGGACTCTTTTGGCCATGTAGAATAAATATTACTACTCTCACCCCTATTTTCATTTCCATGGATCCTGCCCCCTTTCTAGGATGGATGTCTCAGTATTCAATATACAATATGTCTAAGTATTAGATATACAGTATTTAAGTTCCAATAGGAATTTGAGTTTAATCTTACATTATTATATTTATCTTTTAGACTAACGGACAAGAAAGCACAACCCTGAAACTTACTGCAAATGAGAGTGTTTGCAAGTAGATTAGTTCTTTTTGTAGTTTGTCTGAGTTGTCTTCTCTTCCCTATTTACCTCAGTCCCCATACCAAATGATAGGATTCACAACTTATTGCACAAACCCTGAGGTAGACTAGGAAAAGGAGAAAAATGAAGTGGTTGTGGGAATGGAATCAACCCCAACTTGCAAACAGCCCCCTGCAGTCACTGTTCCTTGGGCTTTTAGCAATTAGATCAATGTCATCAGAGTCCCATTGGCCACTTCTTGTATATTCCATTGTATTCTGTTCCCATTCTACACTAGCGTATATGGAGCCAATCTTCCCTCGTGCCGCAGAACTGCATCAGTACTCCTGCACAGGGAACCTCCACAGCATCATACACTGGTGGGTATAGTTCAAAGTGTATTATCCTTACCCATTATCCTTTAAAAAATGTAATATCAGAAAATTCCATACTTTAACAAAATAAATACGGGATACTGTTCAAATGTAGAAAAATTCAAGTAAGTAATATTTATTGCACTGTAGAAAAAAACAAATGGGGAGGAATCCTGAATCAAGAACTAACTTTATATTTATATAGGAGGCAGCATAGGGCAGAGGCTAGTGCAAAGTCACTAAATATACATTGTATTCTCCCACATTTCTACGGACTCACTGTGGGACCTCGAGTAAAACATTTAAAGTTAACTGAGCATGAGTTTCCCTATCTGTAAGATGTGATAATGACACATACCCACCTACATAAAGCACTTTGAGCTTTATGGATTAGTCAGTACTCTGCATTTGCTAACAGTATACACTATTTAACAAAATGTGTAGAAAAAGTGTACTATAAAAATATAGACCAGTACCTTGGAGTTAAATCTTTGGAAGAAGTATCCAATACTTTATTTTTAGGAAGCATGCCTACAAAAAAACCCCATCAGAATTTATTAACACATTTGCATTGATATTCATGCATCCAAGAGCGTTAAAATCTATTCCTAGTAGGAATGAAATCCAGAAAGTTTTAAAATTAAATGCATGCAATAGCTATAGCTCCTCGATACCTGGTGTTTGCATTTCCATTGGTAATCAGACAGCCACAAGCTTTTTAACAATTGCCCCCCAAGAAATGAATTCCAAGCCCCCCAAAAATTTCCACTTCACATACACTTCTAACTTCCACTTCACATATACTTGATTTTCATGTAACTGGTACACCACAAAAAACTTTGATGTATGAGCTTCCCACGGAATTGGCATCTGTTCGTGCAACATGGTCTAGGAAACCAGTGGTATGTAATTGTAGCTATATGTATAAGCATATTCTTTAACTGTCTCTTATATTTTACTTTATTTAATTTTCAAAGCATTAGAATGCTAGCCCCAGATAACTTACCCAAACAAGACTTAGACATGTTTAGAGTTCCAAAAATAAAAATAAAATAAAATAAAATGTGACTTTCAGGTATGTAACTTAATGTCATACACTAATTCAGCCAAGCAGAAACTTTCAGGCATTTTAAATCTTGCTTTACACTAAGCATCTTGCTCAAGATCTTTGTAGTATTCAGCTAGCTGCTTTCATAAACAGCTTTCATTTTAGTGTTTTTCTACTTTTTAATCACAATGACCTTGACCAAAGTCTGAGAAACTAATAGTGAGAACAATCACTATCCAGTTTGCTTGGAGAGCAACAATACTGATCGCTGACAGAGAGAATAATATTCAGGCAACAATCTGAAATGAGAACATAGGTTAAAGTGATTTCAATTCTCCTTCCTAAACACTGATGCTAAAAAGAAGCTGAACTGCATCATTGTGGGCACGGCGAAAAATGAACAACCTGAAATGTTATGTGGTCCATGACACCAAGTGGAGGGCAGGATTTCTGGTGGAACACTCTAGGCAGAAGGGTTAAAATAGAGTTGGGAAGGAATGGTTATTGCTGTGGATGGCTGGTTATTATCAAAACAAGAGCAAGGATTTTATGTCAGGCAAGACCACTCTCCTGAGTAACCAATGTGATGTTTTCCTAAAATTAGCTTGATGTATAGCCAGTACTGTCTTACACACTTTCACGATAAGAACAAAGATTACCTTGAACAGAGCATGTTCTGATCTATCATGCATCCCTTCCAGATAGAAGTGCCCATTTTTTTTTATTTCAAAATCAGTTTCAGATGCATTAAAAACAAACCATGTTAACGAGAGATGGTTATGCAAAATGGACAAGGATTAGTAACTAGGGAGTGTATTCATTTTCCCATTTAAACCAATCGTCATCAAACAGGTTCTCTAGTTCAACCAGATATTTTGGGCTTGATGCAGAAGTTGCTGGGTGAAATTAAGTTGTGTGTGTCATGCAGAAGATCAAACTACTAGATCAGGGTAGGCAACCTATGGCATGCATGCCAAAGGCGGCACGCGAACTGATTTTCAGTGGCACTCACACTGCCCGGGTCCAGGCCACTGGTCTGGGGGGGCTCTGCATTTTAATTTAATTTTAAATCAAGCTTCTTAAACATTTTAAAAACCTTATTTACTTTACATACAACAATAGTTTAGTTATATATTAAAGACTTATAGAAAGAGACCTTCTGAAAACGTTAAAATGTATTACTGGCACGCAAAACCTTAAATTAGAGTGAATAAATGAAGACTTGGCACTCCACTTCTGAAAGGTTGCCGACCTCTGTACTAGATCGTAACTGTCTCTTCTGGCCTTACAAACCTATGACTAACCAAGGAGGGAACACCATGTGCGAAATAAATGCAAATCCTTATGCATTGCTCCTAAATTTGTATATACCATAGGTGATACAGCAGCTGCCAAAACAGAACACTCTTCCAAAAGAAGAGCCACCACCCAGTAAATCTGAGGCTTGCTTCCCAACTGACGCCCTCATGGAAACACTGATACCATATTATTAAAAACTCTGTATTTAACAAGCTATAAATTAGGCGCGGGGGGGGGGGGGGGGGGAGAGAATCAAACTCCAGTTAAAGTTAGAAGCATTTCCTACTTAGTTTAGAAATTATATCGTGGTGAGGATTATATATACACACACAAGATAACAATTCTGGTGTGATATTTGTGGGTTCTGTAACTCCATGCATATATAACAAAAATGAATTTGTCTGGATTACAAATGAAGCTACAGCAAGAACAGAACTTTGAAGATGACCTAAAAAAATAAATCATTACCATGTTAATCTTGACCTTTCTAATTATGTTTGTGGAATGCAGTTTTTATCCAAAAGAGTTAAATATCTTACAGTTGAGACTTATTTTAAAAATAGAATTTTCCTTGACAACTCTGCATTTCACATGCTCTAAATTATTCATCCACTTCTATCAAACCCCACTATGCCACATTTGCTAACACTGACTAGTACTCTACGCCACAAGTATTGTAATGTCATTGTCTTCAACGGGCCTATTCATGGCATAAGCTACTTTTCCACATGTATCCGGGTACTGCAATATATGTTGTGTATTAGTGAAGCTGAACCCCTGAATGCCTTAGTGAAGTCACTTGAGATGTCTGGTATGACTTTAACAAGCAACAATTCACAGCTGGCAGAAGGTAGTGCACAGGCAGAAGAGAATTTCGATCACTATAGTTCAGAGGTGGGCAAACTATGGCCCGCGGGACCGTCCTGCCCGGCCCCTGAGCTCCTGGCCGGGGAGGCTAGCCCCCGACCCCTCTCCTGCTGTTCCCTTTCCCCCGCAGCCTCAGTGAGCTGCGCTGCCGGTGCTGTCCTGTCGGGCAGGGCAGCGGCATGGCTGCGAGCTCCTGCCGCTCTGAGCGGCATGGTAAGGGGGCAGGGAAGTTGGATAAGCGGCAGGGGGTCCTGAGGGGCAGTCAGGGGACAGGAGGTTCTGCGGAGGGGACAGTCAGGGGACAGGGGAGTTGAATAGGGGGTGGGATCCTGGGGGGCGGTTAGGGGCGGGGGTGTGGATGCGGGGTGTGGATAGGGGTTGGGGCAGTCAGGGGACAGGGGGGGTTGGATAGGGGGTGGGAGTCCCAGGAGGCCTGACAGGGGGCGGGGGTGTAGATAGGTGTTGGAGCAGTCAGCGAACAGTGAGCGGGGGAGTTGGATGGGGGTGGGGTCCCAGGGGGCAGTTAGGAGCAGGGGTCCTGGGAGGGGGCGGTCAGGGGACAAGGAGCGGGGGGGGGTTGGATGGGTCAGGGGCTCTGAGGGGGGCAGTCAGGGGGTGGGAAGTGGCGTATAGGCGGCAGGGTCCAGGCTGTTTGGGGAGGCACAGCCTTCCCTACCCGGGCCTCCATAAAGTTTTGCAACCCGGATGTGGCCCTCGGGCCAAAAAGTTTGCACACCCCTGCTATAGTTGTACCCAAACCTGATGCTCCAATGAACAAAATGGGACAGGAAGTCTGATGAACTGTTAAAAACAGGACATTTTTCACATGATCACTAAAACTGGGGTTACTCTCTTTTTCCACTTCCAACTTAAAAGTCCGACAGCACTTTGTAACAAGAGTTGTTGATAAACCTTATGTTCCAGACAACTTTTCTGTGTCTCAATAAAACAGGTTCCAAAGACCGTGAATAAACTAATTACAGCAGAATGCATATTGCCTGTTACATTTGCCTACAGAGTCATTGCCTTACGAAACTCATCACTCTGAACTATTCTGGAATATTGTAAGGCACTTTATAAGACAATATGCAGATAAGAAATGACAAACAGGAGGACAGAGCATCACTAAAGCAGCAAAGCGGGCAGGAGCAGATAAATTGAGATATCAAAGATGAGTTCAGGACTGTATTTTTATAGCTGTACTCAGAATTTTAGAACCCAAAAGTAGATTTCTTTAGGATGAAACATCTTTCAGTGCTAAATTCACATATCCTACGTAGGATTTTGTGAACTGTAATTCTCACAGTTGTCTCTACCGCAGCAACACCACAGATTGAAATGTATAATGCAGAGTTCACCAGCTAGCAATGGTTTTCAAACTTTTGTATTGGTGATCCCTTTCAGAAGCAAGCCTCTGAGTGTGATCCCCACTTATAAATTAAAAATTGGGGTGTTAATTTAATGGGGGTTAGGGGCTGTCACTCCCACGGAGCTGACAGCTCACGACCCCCATGTAACCACCTTGTGACCCCCTGAAGGGTCACGACCCCTAATTTGAGAACCCCTGAACTAGATGTTGCTTCTCCTGTTAACTTCTTTGGCTATTCCTTAGTTTAAGCTTCAAATTCTTACCATCTGAAAACTTACCATTTAAGAGTTTCTTCTCTTCAGGTAGAGTGCAGCAAGTCTCTGCAAGGACGCAAGAAAGCCAACAATGACTAAAATACTAGACAGCTACTATGGTTAAGACACAGTACTCAAATATGTTTGACTAAAAAAAGCTCTGGTCATGGAAAAGTAAATAAGAGTCAAGAATCAAGTTACAACACAGTATTCAAACAGATTAACCAGAACAACATTTCTCAAAGATCAAGAAATAAAACAGCCAAAATGAAATGATGCTATTTTATATATTGCATGCAAAACACTATGTTTAGAAGAAAATTAAGGTTTCACAGTCAATCCCTCAAAAGTTAGAAAATGTCAGAATTAAGGTTGCCAGTGTACTGAATGAGACAGATCCCGTGGAAAAAAAATATGTGATCGTGTATTTAAAGACTTTATATAATGCATATACACAAGGGGACTGAATTATGGTTGCATAGGCAATTGCAGGGAAAGCCCTGGGATGGAGCATATTTAGCACAGATGGAATCGTCAGAGAATTTTGCTGCCAAACTAACAAGGCTCTACTAAACATGCGTGGAATCAAATTTTTTTTGAGGCTTTAACTTGGACATACATGCAGTTTTTCCATGGGAAAAGCAAAAGGTACATCCCTGCCACAAGAGTGACTCCCCTGCCAAATTTCAAGTCCTTGATCCACAGCATAGCAGCACTAGAGCTTCTCAACAAAATAGGTGCAAAAATTTATTTGTATCACGTGAGACAATGTATTTTTTCCTCTAATTCTCAGAAACAACTTTGCTGAAACTTTCAAAAATGTAAGCGTGAGTCAAACACCTAGCATTGAAAGTTTTAGCCCAAACTGTTAGAGATTGACAAAGTTATAGACAACTGAAAACACTATCTTATAATGGGAAGTGTCAGGCAAGTTAAGTACAGGTTGATAGTGCTGCCTATAATAAAGATACGTATTTGGATTAAACATTCAAATTTACAGTCCTTATTCTAAATCTTTTTAAGGGTGAAATATGATTCCAACATCACAACCTAGAAGACAAGCATTTCACTGCTGAGCACAAGTAGAAAAATGCTCTTTTCACCTAAAAATATTAGGTGAGCTAAACTTAGACAACTGTTTTCCCTATTCATTTATATTTTCACTACATGACAGCTACAGAGACATATTAACAGGTTTCAGAGTAGCAGCCGTGTTAGTCTGTATTCGCAAAAAGAAAAGGAGTACTAGTGGCACCTTAGAGACTAACCAATTTATTTGAGCATAAGCTTTTGTGAGCTACAGCTCACTTCATCAGATGCATTCAGTGGAAAATACACTGAGGCCACTAGTACTCCTTTTCTTTTTGAGAGACATATTAAAAATGTAATGACTTTACAAGTGAAGGATACAAAACAAAATGGTCCAGGTAGGTTCTGGTCAAATATTTGCTGAATCATGACAGACAGTCCATCTTTCATAAAAACAGTATATGTAGTCATCTGTAGAAAGTGTGATCTTTACATTTGGAAAACAAATTTGGTCCTAGAATTCCAGTACTGATTCAAGGATAAGGGTGATGTTATTTATATTGTAATAGTTAAGGAATGTTAGGCACTGTAAAATCATATAGTAAGATGGTCTGTCTTGAAGAGTTCACAATCTAAAGAAAAATAACTGAAAAGGGAGTGGGGAAGGAGATACAACATAAAAATGGGTCAGGCTGATGACTGGCAAGTGTATTTGATAGTCCCATTTTTAATATATTCAATATTTAAAGTATTAAAACTATCCCCAAAGAGCCTATGTAGTAGCATCATTAGTTGGTTTTTCAGAAAAATGAAATACCGACTATTTATCATGACAGTAGCTAAGCACCTCAGGTAATACAATTGGCTTAATCAGGTAATTTGTTAGCTTCTTTGAGAAAATATATCAGACAGACCGCTCAATTTTAAAACAAGTATACTGCTGTTTGGAATTCATGTTTCTGTTTCTCAGTCTGTCAATTTGTCTTCTAGGACCATTCTTCATTATTGCTCTAAAACATTTCAAATGAACTCAAGATTTTCCAAAGTCTTTTATACTTGATATACTTGTTGTTTTTTATTATTTCAAATTAGTTCAGCCATTGTCTGAGTATTCACCCTCTATACTCTGTCACCCATTTTTCACCATCAAAAGGAAACTGATCAAAACAGCACACAATGTCATCTGAAGATCCTAGACTGAAGTGGGCAAACTTTTTGGCCTGAGGGCCGCATCGGGTTTCTGAAATTGTATGGAGGGCCGGGTAGGGGAGGCTGTGCCTTCCTAAACAGCCAGGCATGGCCCAGCCCCCGCCCCCTATCCAACCCCCCCTGCTTCTCACCCCCTGACAGCCCCCCGGTGACCTCTGCCACATCCACCCCCGCTCTCTGTCCCCTGACCGCCCCCGGACTGCCTGCCCCATCCAACCTCCCCTCTCCATCGTGATGGCCCCCGGGACCCCTGCCCCATCCAACCACCCCTTCTCCCTGACAGCCCCCAGAACCCCCACCCCTGACTGCCCCCCGCCGCCCCATCCAACCCCCACTCTCCTTCCTGACTGCCCCTCCCAGACCACTGCTCCCATTCAACCCCCCTGTTCCCCGCCCTCTGACCGCCCCGACCCCCATCCAAACCCCCAGCCCCTGACCATCCCCAAAACTCCCCTGCCCTCTATCCAACCCTGCCCCCCCTTGTCCCCTTACTGGTGGCTGCTGGCACGGTTGCACCAGGACAGGCAGCTGCGCAGCACAGAGCACCGAGTCAGGCCGCAGCTCTGCAGCTGCGCTACCCCAGGAGCTCGCAGCCCAGAGCTTTGCGCCAGTGGCGCAGTGAGCTGAGGCTGCAGGGGAGGGGGAACAGGAGGGGAGGGGCCAGGGGCGAGCCTCCCGGCCAGGAACTCAAGGGCCAGGCAGGACAGCCCCGCGGGCCGGATGTGGCCCACAGGCCGTAGTTTGCCCACCTCTGTCCAATACTAAAGCAAAGTTTCTTGGATGCCACACTATATTTTCTTCTACAACCACTACATATACCACATGTATTGCTATGTAGAACATGCTACAAATAGGTACTACTTCCTTTTTTTTTTTTTTTTTTTTTTTAAGATGGGAGAGAGAAGTAGTGAAGGAATTTACTAATTCTACAGTATAATTTAATAAATTAGTGCTAATATAGCAATTTCAAGAGCTGGATAAATACTGCAAAAGTGTACTGCTAATTTTAGTTCACATTTTAAATCTAGTTAACTCTCCACCCTGTGTTCTTGCTTTCCAGCAATATTTTAGCAAACATGTTTAATGACAGGTGTGTCTGTGGAAATAGCAAATTTTAAAGTTTATGCTATTCATGGACAGCAAATTTAATCTCCCCTTCCAAGAGCATTTCTAATAGAACGCTGATTCTAACAGATGTTCTGCCAGAGAACAAAATCAGACCAAGGTGATCAAGCAGATCAGATTTCAAATACCTCATGAATTGCTCACAAACAAGCTACACAGCAAGAATTATTCATGAAAATTCAGCAAGTAATTTCAGTGAATAACTGCAGTCCATTAGCCTGTATTTGTTCATAAGTGTTTAATTTTAAAGAGCAACCTTCGTTAATATGCTAAACGTTATCCCATCTGCGAGTACTCTAACACCCCTTCAGAACTGTGTAATACACACAATAGCTGTCTATTTTATCATTGTCTAGAAAACTGGGATAAAACCAGGACAGACTTTAATATTTGCCCTTTGCTGCCAAGGGCTAGCAGTACTTTCATTACTCATCAAACTGTGATCACAACTGAACTATAAACAGACTAGAAAAATATCACCAACTTCACAATGAAAAGGTTTTTGGCAAGATAATTTTCTCAACTTTATATTAACTTTCAGACACTTTAAGGCCTAAGTTATTCTTGCTAATTTATTAATTGCTGAGAACAGCAAAGTAACCTTTTGCTATGGAATTCTACATTAAATGATTTTTTTCCCCTGAAGGAAATTGCTCCTTCTGAAAAGCTTTTATTTTATATTCACTTTTAAAAAAGAATATTGTCATATTTCAAATGTCAAACATAGCCTTAACTGATGGGTATTTATCAGAGACCCTAATATTATATGATTATAAACAGCAGTGGATTGTGGAAAACAGATCTGTTAATGCTACTTACTTGTAGCAATAAACATTCAGCAAATACACCTTGATCCATTTTAAAGTAAAATATTTAACATTTTATTCTTTCAAAGAAATAGACAGATAAGTTAGTCATTTTCATACTACTGGCCCACTGCAAAGTGAAGTCCTATGTTGCAGATATTGCTAAGAAGGACAAGCTTTCAGCATGCCATGGTGGAGTAAGCAAGGAGAAAAGCCAAACACAGGAAAGAAATGGCACTGGAGCAAACAGATGAGTGGCCACAGCTGTTTAAGACAGCGAGCTATCATGTGGTTGATGAACAAAGTTTGTATATCACCCACTGACTGGCTGAAATTCTTGTCAGTTCCAGCTGCATCCCTCCCACTGCAGGGAAGTTTAGATTGTAATTGATTCAATAGATTCCACTGAGGTTGGTTTATTTTTAATTATGTCAATGTACTTCTGAAAAGGTTATTAATGTAAGTGGTACTTCTGGAAAGATTATTCACGTAAGTGGCAGCAACTCATCTGTCACAGCTCAACTGCATTAGCTTGGAAGTTGGTTTTGTTTTGGGTTTTTTTGGTTCATTCATATATTCCAGCATTTAAGTACAAAATTCTACAGTGGAATTAGCTACATACAACACTGAAACACAGTCTCCTGCTTTCTTCTCCGTAAGTGCAGATATAAAGCACAGTCACTTAAACAATATGGCCCTAGAGATATAACTTAACTAAGGTCTAGTAAGGACTCATCACATCCTCATTACAATGCCTGTTAGCATTCCTTACTAGGGGCTAGAAGTGAGAGATTCATTGCTTAAAGTATAAATTAAATGCCACTTAAAAATTAGTCACAAAAAAAATCAGTTTTACATAGTAACTCTGTCATTGTTTCCATACCACTTTTCTCATATTTACTACTCAAAAACAGTGCCTGCTGCTCAGCAATATTTTTTGGGGGTGGGGGCTATTACTAGCCACTTGATCATTACTAGAAGGCAAAAGGAATATAACTGACTTTGAAGCCTCTGTGAATCTACACCAGCACTTTTTAAGACAACTTATTTATCTCACCCAGTGATCCAGCAATGATCAGTTTTGGATTTCTGTAAGCAAGCATTTTTTAAGCAGAACAAATAGTAGTATCTCCAATATGTTTTTCCATATAAAGACCAAACAAGCCTCAAAGCTTGAATTAACTCCAAAAAGCACAGGTAGGGAAACACACTTTCTTGTGCACTACCACCTGAGTAGTTAGCTTATTCAACCTGCTTAATAAAATACAAAGTACATGTTAGGAAGTGTGATCCCATAATTGACACTTTGGGCTTTAAACATTATCTAATGGAAATACCACTTGAAAATGAGTTGAAGCTTTACAAACTGCTCTAGATTATGCAAAGGGAGTAACCCAGCAGAGCTGGCGCAGGATGTGGGGAAATCAAAAGTAGCATCTTGTGATAAAAAGAGAAGATGACCTGTCTGAACTGTCTGCTTCCCAGTGACTGACAAACTGGAGCTAAACAGAGGGATACAAGGTATAGAAATCTATGTTTATAATATAGCTCCATCTTTAGCCAGATGGTTTTGGGAAAGTCTGAAATGGGTAACTAAATATTCTCCCTCACTTCAGAGGGACAACTCTCAAACAACCTGAGGATTTCAGGTGTCCCAGGACTTTCAAATAATCCATTTTATAAAATATACCTGTAGTAGCAGCAACAGGTTTGAGTGCCATTCTTCCAACAAGGCATTCCTTCAACATGGATTCATAATTGACCCAACGATGAACCTGCACGGAGGAAAAGAGTAGTTTTCATACACTTAAGAATATTTATAATTTTGACTGCATGTGAGAAACTATACGGTGAGAAAATGAAGGTCAGTTTTTATTTTGGTGACTCAAAACACACTTGTTAAATTTTGAGATGCTACGTCAGGGGTGGCCAAACTATGGCCCACGGGCTACATCCAGTCCATCAGACGTTTTAATCCTGCACTCAAGCTCTTGCCGAGGAGTGGGGTCTGGGGCTTGCCCTGCTCCACGCATGTCCTGGCTCTGCACAGCTCCCAGAAGCAGCGGCATGTCCCCACTCCGGCTCCTATGTATAGGGGTAGCCAGGGGGCTCCGCAAGCTGCCCCTGCCCCAAGCGCTGCCCCTGCAGCTCCCATTGGCTGGGAACCTGGCCATGCCTCTGCATAGGAGCCGGAGGGGAGACATGCCGCTGCTTCCGGGAACTTCTTGAGGTAAGCGCCGCCCGGAGCCTGCACCCCGACCTCCTGCCCCAGCCCATATCCCCCTCCCACCCTTCAAACCCCTCAGTCCCAGCCCGGAGCAACCTCCTGCACCCCTAGCCCCTTATCCCACCACACCCCAGAGCCCGCACCCCCAGCCAGAGCCCTCACACACACACCCGCACCCCAACCTCCTGCCCCAGCCTGGAGCCCCCTCCCACACCCTCAACTCCTCATTCCTAGCCCCACTCCAGAGCCTGCACCCCCAGTTGGAGCCCTCTCCCACTCCCCAACCCCAATTTCGTGAGCATTCATGGGCCGCCATACGATTTCCATACTCAGATGTGGCCCTCAGACCAAAATGTTTGCCCACCCTGTGCTACATTCATCAACACAGGCAGGAACATCAAGGCTACAAAGGTATTAGTACATCTCTAAGGACCTTTAATTAATCAGAGTTTGATTTTTTTAAATGTCCATTTTGCTTCATTGTCTTTTGTAGTGGAAGACAACTGGTCATCTTTGTTTCCTGGACCCTTGGAAAATGGGAGATACGGTAATTTGTACACTATATTTCATGTTGTGCAAGTATTTGGATTCAACAGTCTTTAAAGTTACTCTTGGATTCTTTGAATAGTTATTTACTGTAAATTTTTATTATGTTTACATGACCCAAGTCAGTGTGCTAGGTATTTTAAAGGACAAATAGGAAATATTGCCCCCACCCCAGAGAGCTAAAACTAGTTTAGAGGTGATGTATAAGAGTAACAAAGAACAGAAAAGAAGAAGAACAATAAGATCATACAGTTTAGGTACATATACACTATCATAGCTGAATTACAAGGTTATTTGACTCAACTGTTGTGGGCATCAGAGAAGCAGTTAATCTTAAGGAGTCCTATGAATGAAGAAAAGGCAATGATTTATCAGACCAGAATTGGGACAGTTTCCATGATAAGGAGTAATACAAAAAAAGGCATGGAAACCATTGTGGGACAATGGTTTCCAACAGTGCATCAAGACCAACACAGTGGGTGGAGAAGAGGAAATGGGGCATAACATGATAGAAGTCTAGTAGGGCTTTGAAATCAAGGACAAGAAGTTAAATGCAGTGGAAAAAGTGGGAACACAATTAGTCAGATCTACAAACCAGATAAATAGCAAGTTTCCTGCTACAAAAGGATTTGAGAAACTAAGGATTTTTAATTTTTATCAGTTCTTCAGAGCTTTAGCTATGAGAAATACTCAAACTCTATAGTCTAAAACACCAAAGTGGAAATGGAAGAATGGTCAGGCTTTACTGTATTGGAACCTAAATCCTGCACATGTTTTAATAACTTTTTTCCCCCTCCCCATGCACCGAATGCCTTAAGAAACACAGAAAATGTGCAGTTTTCAGAACACCTTGTAACAAAGTGAGTGTCATTTACTTCCAGTATTCTTACCTGATCAAAGAGATCTGTGCCATCTGTTCCTGCCGCTCGCATTAGCTCATCGTCACCACCAGGGTGATACTCCATATATGAAGTGACGTTATAAACAAGCCCTGCATCAAAGAATGGAGATATAAATCATAGCAAAGAATTCGCTAATTAAAAATGTGTACTTTAAAATTAAAATTTGCTTTCTCCAAATAAGTTAGTATTTCAATGTTCTTCAGTCATGGGAAACAGCAGAGAGATCTTGGCGTAAAAAATATAATGAAATAATACTGCACTATACGTCAATCCTCAGTAATACAAAAATAAACAAGGAGAAAAATGTTAAAATGAAGCAGACTAGAAAATTCCATATCCCTACATGTCATACAACAGCTATTTTGTTTAATTAAATGAAGTAATATCAAGCAGCCTAAAATCCCAGTCCTGCAAAGACTTAAGCATGAGTTGTCCAAGTGAAATCAATGGGTCTACTCTCATGTTTAAGGTTAGTCAACTGCTCAAGTCTTGGCAGGATTAAGGCCTAAATTTTAAAAAATCAAGATACAACAGATGACTGATTTAAAAGTGACTAAATTTGTTCTGCGCCAAAAATATGCCTAGCTTAGAAGAATGCTAGGAAGATACCTTTACACAGAATTTAACTTTTCTAAGCTTAAAAAAACCAAAACAAACTGACCTTCTTCATGCCCTCAGCAATATGACATCCTGTCCATTTTAAAGGATTTCTTCTTTTAAATCAGTGGTTCTCAAAAACTTTTATACTGGTGACTCGTTTCACATAGCAAACCTGAGTGTGAGACTTCCCCTTCCCCGCCCACATATATTTAAAACTCTTTTTTATATATTTAACACCATTATAAATGCTGGAGGCAAAGCAGGGTTTGGGGTGGAGGCTGATAGCTCGCGACCCCCCATGTAATAATCTCGTGACCTTCTGCGGGGTCCCAACCCCCAGTTTGAGAACCCGTTTTAAAATATCTCCCCACCCACCAATAATAAGCGATTCTCTCTAAACTGGCTTCTTTCTTTACATCTCCCACAGTTGCTATATATAAAAGCAAAATATTATGAAGTATTAAGTACACATGCCCATATTACTGGTTCCTAACTTAAATTACATTTCTTCTGCTGCGTGCAAATCAGTGTATGTTAAGGGGGAAAAAAAGCTCCCTCCCTCGAGTACCAACCATATTACTATTCACAGTGTTTAGTATTTTATACTTTGCTTTGTTTTTACTATCAATTTCAGTGACAATATGTCCAGAAGTCTGCAGACTGTGGACGCTTCTTGCCTAAAATAGATATAGCAAAACAGAACGCTGCCTGTGGATAGTTTGATAAAATTGTAACTTCAATAAGATTAAGAAAACTGATAAGTGAAATGGGTGAACAATGAAAATGCAGAACATATACCTTGATATTTGCAAGATTATAAAAGATGATTTTTCTGCTGGATTTGCTAACTACACCATCTAGTGTGCAGTAGTGAATACTGCATATGAGGAGGACATTTAGTCAGTGAAAACCCAGATTATTAGGACATTATTATTATGAGCTAGATGCAAAAGGAGCTCTTAAAGACGATAACATCATCACAGAGAAACTAAATGAATTCTTTGCTTCAGTCTTCACAGCTGAGGATGTTAGGGAGATTCTCAAACCTGAGCCATCTTTTGTAGGTGACAAATCTGAGGAATTGTCACAGACTGAAGTGTCACTAGAGGAGGTTTTGGAATTAATTGAGAAACTTAACAGCAACAAGAAAAGGAGGACTTGTGACACCTTAGAAACTAACAAATTTATTTGAGCATAACCTTTCATGAGCTACAGCTCACTTCAACGGATGCATTCAGTGGAAAATACGGTGGGGAGATTTATATACACAGAGAATATGAAACAATGGGTGTTACCATACACACTGTAACGGAAGTGATCAGGTAAGGTGAGCTATTGTTAACAGTAACAAGTCACTGGGCCCAGATGGCATTCACCCAAGAGTTCTGAAAGAACTCGAATGTGAAATTGCGGAACTATTAACTATGGTTTGTAACCTGTCCTTCAAATCAGCTACTGTACCCAATGACTGGAAGATAGCTAATGTAACAGTCTCTTAGGTGCCACAAGTACTCCTGTTCTTTTTGCGGATACAGACTAACACGGCTGTTACTATGAAACCAATATTTAAGAAGGGCTCTAGAGGTGATCCTGGCAATTACAGACCGGTAAGTCTAACCTCAGTACCAGGCAGATTAGTTGCAACAATAGTAAAGAATAAATTTGTCTGACACACAGAACATAAATTGTTGCGCAAAAGTCAACATGGTTTCTGTAAAGGGAGATCATGTCTCACTAATCTATAATAGTTCTTTGAGGGGGTCAACACATATGTGGACAAGGGGGATCCAGTGGACATAGTGTACTTAGATTTCCAGAAAGCCTTTGACAAGGTCCCTCACCAATGGCTCTTATGTAAATTAAGTTGTCATGGGATAAGAGGGAAGATCCTTTCATGGATTGAGAACTGGTTAAAAGACAGGGAACAAAGGGTAGGAATAAATGGTAAACTTTCAGAATGGAGAGGGGTAACTAGCTGTGTGGTTAAAAGTTTACTATTTAACCAGTCCTAGGACCAATCCTATTCAACTTATTCATAAATGATCTGGAGAAAGGGGTAAACAGTGAGGTGGCAAAGTTTGCAGACAATACTAAACTGTTCAAGATAGTTATGACCAAAGCAGACTGTGAAGAACTTCAAAAAGATCTCACAAAACTAAGTGACTGGGCAACAAAATGGCAAATGAAATTTAATGTGGATAAATGTAAAGTAATTCACATTGGAAAAAATAACCCCAACTATACATACAATATGACCAGGGCTAGTTTAGCTACAACTAATCAGGAGAAAGATCTTGGAGTTATCGTGGATAGTTCTCTGAAGACGTCCACGCAGTGTGCAGTGGCAGTCAAAAAGCCAAACGGGATGTTAGGAATCATTAAAAAAGGGATAGAGAATAAGACGGAGAATATATCTTATTGCCTTTATATAAATCCATGGTATGCCCCCATCTTGAATACTGCATACATCTCATCTCAAAAAAGATATACTGGCATCGGAAAAGGTTCAGAAAAGGGCAACTAAAATGATTAGGCATTTGGAATGGGTCCCATATGAGGGGAGATTAAAGAGACTCGGACTTTTCAGCTTGAACAAGAGGAGACTAAGGGGATATGATAGAGGTAAATAAAATCATGAGTGGTGTGGAGAAAGTGAATAAGGAAAAGTTATTTACTTGTTCCTATAATATAAGAAGTAGGGGCCACCAATGAAATTAACGAGCAGCAGGTTTAAAACAAATAAAAGGAAGTTCTTCTTCACTCAGCGCACAGTCAACCTGTGGAACTCTTGCCTGAGGAGGTTGGGAAGGCTAGGACTATAACAGGGTTTAAAAGAGAACTGGATACATTCATGGAGATTAAGTCCATTAATGGCTATTAGCCAGGATGGGTAAGGAATGGTGTCCCTAGCCTCTGTTTGTCAGAGGGTGGAGATGGATGGCAGGAGAGAGATCACTTGATCATTACCTGTTAGATTCACTCCCTCTGGGGCACCTGGCATTGACCACTGTCGGCAGACAGGATACTGGGCTGGATGGACCTTTGGTCTGACCCAGTATGGCCATTCTCATCCTGCTGCTACATTCAGTTTGACAGACTCACAAAGCCACCGCTCAGCCCCCAGTTTGACCCCCCCCAATTCAATCTCATATCTGTCCGACCAGATTCTGCACTAAATCGCAGCCTTAGCCATGTGGACCTGGAAGTAATCAATCAGGCAGCAGTGGAGACAAACAAAACCAAACCACCAACCCAGCAAATATGTACTGCCTCGGGAGCTCCAGGCTTCAGCCATTGGGAGCGGGAGGCCTTGGGGCTTCTGACCCTCGGAAGCACTGTGGGGAGCACTGGGGCTCAGCGCTTCAGCCCCGCAGCTCCGTTCCTGGCTTCAGCTCCATGGGGGGCGCTGGGGCTCAGGACTTTAGCTACAGGGGGGCCTGGTTTCAATCCCAGCACTCCCCCTGTAGCTAAAGCCCTGAGCCCCAGCATCCCCCGCTGAAACCAGAAGCAGAGCCATGGGGAGCCCTGGCGCCCCCCACAAGGCTGAAACAGAGCTGGGAGGCTGAAGCCCCAAACCTCAGCAGCCTCCTGTGGGGCTGAAGCCATGAGCTGCGGCACCGTCAGCGAGGCTGAAACTGGGAATGGAGCTGCAGGGCTGAAGCCCCAAGCCTCAGCACTCCCCCCAGGTCTGAAGTCCTGAGCCCTAGTGCTCCCGCAGAGCAGAAACCCTGATCCTCCAGCCCGGAGCCCCGCCACCACCCCGAGGGTCAGAAGCCCCGATGCCCCCCACCCTGCAGCTGCAGCCCCAACATCCTCCCTCCCCACCTGTGGCTGAAGTTCATACCTCTTCTTCAGATTTACGGAACACTTCAGAGTTACAAACAACCTCCATTCCCAAGGTGTCCGTAACTCTGAAGTTCTACTGTAATAAGACCATTCCTGGAGGAATTTATTATCAAAAGTACATTTGATACAAAACAGGACAATATAGCCTGAGTGTTTCAAGCAGTAAGGGTGTTTAAAAGTTTCTTAGAGTATTTAGGCTTGGGGATGAGGAGAGAGTCTGAAAAATGCAAAGGGAGATGCTTAGTTAAAAAAAAGCCTTAAAGCATAAAGAATGGGTGGGATTGTAGGAGGAAATAAAGGCAGAGGTGTATGCAGAAGCAGTGTGATCGAGTTCTGTAAAAATGAGAACCTTAAAGAATGTTTTGGGAGAAGCGAAGCCAGAACGGGGAGAGACTGTCAGAACAGCAGGAAAGAAAGATTTTGCAGCTGTGTTTTGGATTGACTACAGGAAGAGGATCTTCTGGAAGAAGATTGAGATGCAAAAGATACCGTGGTAGTCAAGCTTTCTTTTGACTACACTACCACTATACTTTTGCAAGTATGTCCAAGATCAAGCATGTGGCAGTAAACTTCTGAATGGCATAAACTCCATTCAGAGTATATCAAAGCTACTCCTTAAAGAGTCAGAAAAAGTCGATATTGTGACAAAGCACTTTTTCTCCTCTTCTCAAGGAAGTAGTGCTTTACCCCAGGACAATTCCAACCTCTCCTAGCCCAGAAAGTAAGGGGCTATTTCTATGAAGGCACTGCTGCCCCACATCACACTTATGTTAGATGAGTTTAGTCATTCTTTTTCTCACTAAAAAGTTATAGCAAGGGAGTACCTAAACACACCCCGTCAAGAGCCAGGGAGGCTTTATAGTTTCATAAGCACAAAGCATTCTGATACTACTGTTCAAGCTGCACACCTCTTCCAAGAAGCTCAGCTACACAACATGCATTAGCTCCGTAAGAAGCAACTTCCAGGGTTCCCAATTTGCAAGTCACAGTTGACAACATGGGAATTTACCATGGCTGCAGTTCTTGTTTTGAAGGCCCCTTTTTAATGTCTTCTGTTTAGGAAAAATCTATAATGGGGTTAGTGGGCAGAAGAGGAAATAAAGTAAATGGGTATCCCTGTAATTTGTGCACTAAAAATCAGATTTCACTCCTGGCTTAAACAATTCAACTTTTAACTTAAACAGAGCTATATCCACTTATGCCAAAAGTGGATTTGGCCTAAGTTGTAAAACAATGCCCAAACTACCACCTTATGAATGAGCAGAAATTACACACATACAAAAAATACATATAAACAGTGTGACAGTATGAATAACCCACCTCTTATACATATCCAGCAATCATCTTTTTTACTGTGTTTTGCAAGCTCTTCTTCAGTCACTTCAATTAATCGTCCTTTCAGTCCAGTTAAGTCTTTTCCACTTTTAGTTAGTCGAATCCAATCCATAAGACTTCTGCCTGGTTTCAAAGGGACCTAAAAAGTAAAATGTATGCTAACATTGTAAAATGCTAAAGGAAAAGTGAGACAAAGTTGGTGAGGTAATACCTTTTATTGGAAAAGTGCACATTCAAAAGACTACTTTGTTTTGTTTTACAAAGAGGGTATGGATAGAGTGAAGACACTCTTGTTTGTTTTCTTTGCTGCTATTGGGAACACCATGGACCAAAGAGAAACTACTTAGGACAGCTACCTACTCACTCAAGGCAAGTGGCATTCTCCACTCTCTCCTTGCCCTTCAACTGCCAACATGAGCACCCACTGGGAAGATATTTGTCCACAACAAACTGGACTTCAGACACCAAATCTTCACTGCAGTAGTGAAGATTCACACCAGTTTCATTCTGCTGCTGGCTGGGAAGTCTATGAATAGCAAAAGAAACAGAGCTATTCACAGAAAGAAGGGAGTCAAGAATACAGTTTAGGGAGAGAGAGTATTACAAACACACACTTCACATCAATCAGATAGAAGAATCTCCACCAAACTGCGTAGCAGCTTAGAGGCTCTAGAAGAGATAGATACATCTATTCCTCCTCTATTCATGCACCCAGAGAAAATATCTCCAAGTTTACTGGTCATTGACTGACCAAAAAGAAAACCAAAAAGATGAAATTCGCAAGAAAGATCCAGGGACACCATCCTAGCAGGACCTTCCCTTTCCCAAAAGTTGGAGGTGCGGAGGGCATCTCACCTGGGCATTGATCTTTAACACCTTTAATACCAATCTGTGCCTAGCAGGTTTAAACCACTGATCTAATTTTCAAGCCCTACATATGGCAAAAAAGGTGAAAAAGCATGTGAAGGTACAGAAGAGAAGATGGAGAAAAAGAGAGGACTGGAGAATATTGCATAAGGAATCAGAATTTAAAATTTGACATGGTCAAAATTTTCACACAGCAGATGCCTATAAGTTAGGCTCCTAAATAAATTGAGCCTTATTTTAAAAACGCTGCGCAAACCCTGCTCCTATTGAAGCCAACAGGAGCCAAGTGTCCTCAGGGCTTTTGAAAGCCAGGCCCAACTTATTTAGGAACCTGAACAGAAGAGCTTTATTGGATATAAACATCCTCATGTAGAGTTTGAGCTGCAAAATGTGACGTTAACATCAGCGGAAGAGTTATGCTTTATAAATACTGAGATAACCTAGAAAAATCTAACAAGGAACTGGTAAGGGTCTTCTTTCTCTAAAGAGAAATATGAGTTATCTGGAACCATAAGGCTGTGCAGATACCTAACCTATGTAGCAATCTGGTCTTATCGCTACCACCCATGTCTTTCCTACCACTTTGCTATTATTAGAGTGTAACAAACTTGAAACAAAAATGCAACAAGCAAGCATAAGCTCCTAAGGACAGTGAATGCATGTTCTCAAATGTTCATATAGCACCCAGCACAATGGTTCCACCAATACTTGCAAATTACATAAAATTAAAGAAGGAAAAAAAGCATTAATGCAACATTAAAGTAAAAAAATTAAATCAGGAAATCCCAGAAGATAATTTTATAGCATATACCTTGATAAATACTACATGTAACTTTAGATTTAATAAATAAAACTAACAAAAATAATACATATAGGTTATGATTAACACTGGAATTGCCATCAGACTGGCAATCTATCTAGTCCTGCACTCTGACAGTCGCCAGTACCAGATGCTTCAAAGGAAAGTGCAAGAACCTTCACATGGGCAATTATAAAATAGTCAGCCCATAGGGCAAGTGTCCTCCTTAGCTTCAGCCCTGAAATGCAAGGAGATAGACCCTTTAACCTTATAAAATTATTAAAAATACAACAGTGTAATTGTGGACTATCTTCATTATGTATAAGATGCCAAATCCTGCTATACTCATGGAATTGATATCTTGTGGCAATGAGTCCCATAGACCAATTATAGCACGTTTCATTAAGCAGAGGTTTTTCCCTGCTGCACATCCATAACTGTCACTTTCCTTTTGACAGGTTTCAGAGTAGCAGCCGTGTTAGTCTGTATTCGCAAACAGAAAAGGAAGACTTGTGGCACCTTAGAGACTAACCGATTTATTTGAGCAGAAGCTTTCATGAGCTACAGCTCACTTCATCGGATGCATTCAGTGGAAAATACAGTGGGCATGCATCCGATGAAGCGAGCTGTAACTCACGAAAGCTTATGCTCAAATAAATTTGTCAGTCTCTAAGGTGCCACAAGTCCTCCTTTTCTTTCTACTTCCCTTTTGGAAATCCGTGAGCTGTTCTTGCCAGGCCCTGACAGTAACGCTGCACGACAGCTCTGGCGTTTCGCATTTAGAGGAACTGACCCGCACCCCGCAGGCTTCCCCCACTCTACAGAAGTGAAGCGGGTGACCAGGCGAGAGGTGCCCGATCCCCAGGGGCTCGATGCGAGGACACAGCTGGTTCCAAACACGAGGCAGGGCGGCAGCCCAGCCCCCCGGGGAGGGCGGGGGCAGCCCCCGCCTGCCCACTACTCCGGGCCCGGCTCGAGGGCACACACAGCGTCCCGGCGCCGCTTGGCTGCTCCCTGCCCGGCTGCTGTGAGGCCCGCGCGGCGCTTCACCGGCCCCGGGCAGAGCTGAGCGACACACGCCTCCGGCGGCGCTGCCCAGGCTCCGCAGCCGGGTCTGCGCAACGCCCCCGGCAGACAGCGCCCCGCCACCGCCGGGAAAGACGAGGCCAGCCCCCCCTGCCAGCCCGGCCCCGTACCTTGCTGCGCCCCCCCGCGGCCGCCCGCTGCTGGGAGCCGGACGCGGGGAAGGCCTGTGCTGGGACGTTCAGCATCCCGCTCCGCTCCGCGGCCGCCCAGCGGCCCTCACCCCCCTCGCCGCTTCCGCGCTCGGCCGGGCCGCGAGGGGACTGCGCAGGCGCGGGGGGCGGAGCCCGCCCAGCAGCCGGGGGAGCGACCCCGCCTCCTTCTGGAGCCGCGCGAAACAAAGCCGCCAACCGGCCGCACAGAGGGGCCGGTGCTGACGTGCTGCGTCCCGCCCTCACCCCGCGAGACCTTCCCCTCCCCCGCCGCCGCCGGGCTGTGACGTGGGGCAAAACAACTTCCACGTTCCACCCTGCTGCGGTTGCTGCGTTGCGCCCCGCCACCCCCCCATTGGATTGCGCCGTGATGCGCCTTTCACCCTGGCATTGGGCCTTTCCGCGGGTTACTTTTTTGTCGGGACACCACTGAGTCAGATGGCCCCGGCTCTCGTAACACAGCCGCGGGAATCGGCTAAAAGTGGCCAAGACCTCGCTTGGACATCTGACTGGAATGCCTGCCCCTCAGCAGCGGAATGCCTCCCACCCCTCGCTGGAGTGGGCCATGGAGATAGTCTCCACAGAGTATTTTGAGGTTTAATGCGTTACTGTTTGTAAAGTGCTTGAAATTCTCAGATTGGAAGTGCCCTATAAGTGTAAAATATTGTTGTTATTATTATTAAAATATCACGAGATGTCATAAGAAATTTAAGCTTGTATGCCCTTGAAGAGGTAGAAGAAAAGAGCTATTTGCATTGATCTGGAAGAGAGAGAAAACCTGAGCATGATGCAAAGACATTCTGCCCCTGAATCAAATTTAAGGTCCACAATTACGCATTGTAACTTTTCAAGTGACCTTGAGGTACAGTATAAAACATAGAAAGGACAGTGTGCCTGCTAATAGGCTGAACGGTTTCCCAAACTCTTGGAAGAAGGAAAATTAAACCAATCACACCCAACTTCAGCACCACCATGAGCAGTCAGTCAGGAAGATCTATGCAATCTTGTCTTATAGAATGCTCCTTTCTTTCATGCTTAGATGAACGGTGCAGCTGTTAATGTTGAGGTATAAAGTATCATCATTGACATCTGAATTAGCGCACACTGAAATCAATAGGGTAGTTCAGATCTCATATTTATTGTTTCAAGCTCTCTTGCAAATTCAGGTAGTCATAGCCAGGTCACATGTTGAAGGTTTTGAAATGGAGAGAATGGATTGGTTGTAAAAAAAACATTTTAATCAAGTGTCTGATTCTGCTGTCATTGCACTGTGTTGTACCTTACTCTGAGTAATTTCAAGGGGAACACTGACTGAGCACAGTACTACTACTCATGAGTGTGGGTAGCAGACTTGGACCCCAAATGATTATTTGGCCGTAAATTATATTAATTTACAGCTGTCTCCACATTTGCAGGCATGTATTACTGTATGTCAGGCCAAATTCTACTTGTAGCTGTAGCAATGGAACCCCATTAGTCAGAGCACAATTTTGCTCCTTAGTTCTTGCTGTCATCTGGTTTACATGCATCATCAGTAACTATTTTTATACTATATCCTAGGGGTGGCCAACCTGTGGCTCCGGAGCCACATGTGACTCTTCAGAAGTTAAAATGCAGCTCCTTGTATAGGCACCGACTCCGGGGCTGGAGCTATAGGTGCCAACTTTCCAAAGTGCCAAGGGGTGCTCACTGCTCAACCCCTGGCTCTGCCATAGGACCTTTCCCCACTCCACCCCTTCCCGCCCCCTCCCCTGAGCTTGTCATGCCCTTGCTCCTCCCCAGAGCCTCCTGCATGCCATGAAACAGCTGATTGGGAGGTGCGGGGAGGGAGGAGGAGGCGCTGATCAGCTGGGCTGCCGATGGGCAAGAGGCGCTGGGAGGGGAAGAGCTGATGGGGGGCTGCTGATGTATTACTGTGGCTCTTTGGCAATGTACATTGGTAACTTCTGGCTCTTTCTCAGGCTCAGGTTGGCCACCCCTTTTATATCCAGCAATATAAGCCCATGTATCTGAGAGCATGATTCAGTTCTCAAGCCTAAATTCTGTCCCCAGTTTCATGGGTGTGACTGACAGCAGAATTTGGTTCCTAATGTTTACACTGAAAAAGTCATGTTGTTTGTCCTTTTTCTAAACTGCTTGTTTCCATGCACATGTATGCAACTTCATTTAATCAGTGAGTGTATGATCTAAGAATATTTGTTCCAGATTAATTACTTGATATGCTCCACCAAAACTATAAAGAAAACTTTCATTGTGTAGCCACTGTACTGGGCCTGTTTTTCCATACTGTTGCACCATTTTTACACTGGTAAAGTCAATAGAGTCACATCATCATAAAAATTAGTGTAAAGGAAGGAATAATCAGGCAACTTAGTAAATTTTAAAATTGCAATTTGGGAATGTGTCAGTTATGGACTACAAAGTATAGGAGCTAGAACTCTAATATATAATACATTATTCGGCTGTTTTAAGAAGTTCAAATTTGTACCTTTTCTCCCTTAAAAGCAAAAACAATCCTTAGACTAGAAAAGATAAAGACAAAAATACTATAACATTTACAAAATATTTCAATTTTTTATTACCAATAACTTACATTCAAATAAATTATCTTTAAAATACTATGATACATTTTTACATCAAATTTAAATTAGAAAGTTTTAGAGGTGGCATTAGCACTCCATATAGTTAGCAATCAGATTCTATTCCTGAATCTTGTTCCAGTTCAATATTGTCATCTTCACTATCTGAGTCTTCATAAAAGGAAATTGTGGCTTGAACTGGGAAGTTTTTCAGAAGTGCTTCAGCTTCTTGATATAAGTAATCATAGCACCTTGACTTGGGCCAAAATAGTCTGAAATAAATATACGTTTTGTGTATTTATTATTGTTAGATATTATCCTTTGTGTTTCTTGTCTGTCAGCCTCCGAGGACAGGAAAGTCTTCTGTGTTTCTAACAGACACCAACTCTTCCCCCCAACCTACACAACTATCACTTGCTGAGTCAGCACTAGAAAAGTTTCTCTTTTATCTGAATATCTGATAGATATTTTGAAATTTAAAATTTGTCAAAAACACAGATCTAATAGAAGCCTCAAATCTACTACCACACAAAATGTAGAATCAAAAACTAACCTGAATCCTGAGATCCACTTCTGTAACTCAGCCTCCATGCTACCCAATTAACTGAAGTTCTACAATATGGTCCAAAGACTATTTAAGATTAACATAAATTATGTGCATTGCTTTGTTACTAAGGGTCATATCCTCCTCTCACACCCATGTAAATCAGGATCAACTTTACTGAAGTTAGGGTGTTACAAAGGTGTAAATCTGATGTAAGAAGAGAATCAGGCCCATGGGTTTTACCACAGAACTCAATAGTTTTAATCTAAAAGAAAAAAAAATCACGAGGTCTGATTTGCCTCTCATACCAGGTTTACGCTTGTGTGACTTCACTGACTACAGAGATCCTGATCTACACCAGAGTATATAACATGTGTTTTCAAAGATGGAGAAAGGGGAATAATATAATCCAAATGTCAGTTGAGAGCTATACTGGTTTGCTTTGTGTATGCTATATTGTTTACAGTGCATTATTATGTATGTACAGTATGTGGACTGTTTTTCGTTTTTGACAATATAACAAGGTTTATACACATTTACAATAAAATGGTGTTGAAAGAAAGCATTCAGAGCAAGAGTAACTTCTCAGGATGAAACTAAAACCTATATTTTCTTCCCACTTGTGGACTACATGCAACTCTTGTCCGGTGGGTCTAGTTTTTCAAACTGATCTCCCATATTGTGCCCACTGATTATAAACACCAATGACGACAATTAGACTTTTTTCCTACCTTATTAGCAGGGACAGCCAATTAATAGAATTTACACTATCAACTAATCACAACAAATTGCAAGCAAAAATGGGAGGTGAATTTAAAAAGCAAAGAAATGAAACATAAGTTTCTAAAGATAAATGGACACTAACCACTTTGTCACCAGCACCATTTAATATATTTCCCTGTGCAATGATTCATAAACACTGGTTACATATCATCCATAACAGAAACAAATTAATATAAGAGGAGGTTTATTTTCTTATTCAAAAATACTTTCTAAGTCAGTTGTAAATAACAAATTATACTAGGCTACATCTTTCTTCTGAACATCATATCTTTTTCACTCAAGTAGTCCGTATCACATTTCCTGTTCACTTTTAGTGTGTAAAGCCACAATTCTGAAGAGACTCTCTCACACGTTTGCATGTATGTAGTCCCACTGAGGTCAATACAATTACTCTAGTGTGTACAGAATCGGGGCCTAAACTTGTGAGCACTTTATGTCCTACCTAAAATACTAATTTATGTAATTACATTCTGCCTTCTTAAATCACCTGGATACCATAATGACTAGCTCTCATTACATGCAACAGATAGATCCTCTACAGTTTCAGCTGTAGTAATCTTCTTTACTTCCTGACCTGAGCTGTTAGTGGTGTGTGCTATCAAACAGCTGTCAAGTTTCACCTCGGGGATGGGTGAGGAGAGTTCTGTTTGAAAAGTGTAAAATGCCTTTGGATCCTCTGGAATAATAGCAGCTTTATAAATGCAAAGTATCATTGATATGATAGTTTTTAACATTTATTTTGGTAGGCCACAATCCAGCAAAGCACTTAAGCACCTGCATACCTTTAAACATATGAGTACTTTCACGGATATCAATAGGACTACTCACACTGTTTAAAAGTAAGCAGGTACTTAAGTGCTTTGCTAGACAGGGGCTATAATGCACAGCACATTTCTGGAAAAGGTTGCTGTACTCTTTGCTCAACTGGTTTCAGACCATCTAATGTACATACAACCACAAATACATTTGGTGCTATGGGTGGAGATTAAAGGCCATAAAGTCTGCCTCAGAAGCATGACAGCTGTAAAATTAATTATCACCAGGGTCACTAAAGAGCCTGTTACTCCTTGAATAGGAACTTACCTAACTGGATGTGTATATTGGGTAAGTTTTCCTGAGGCTTCTGACATCCCATATGGACTGTACAGCTAGGATTAAAAAAAGAGGAGACAAAATTTACTCCTGGCCTGTTAAATATAACATGGCAAACAGTACAGGTTAATTTACTGCAGTATTCAGTATTCTTGGTTTATTAAACTACACATTGCCATTTAACCTCAGAAATGCCCTTCACTACTGCTGCACAGATTATTTTCCAAATAGATCTTGTTTGGGAGATTGATAGTTTGTTGCTTTTGGGCTTTAATTTTTTTATTTATTATTATTATTATTATTTTTTAGTCACAGACCTGCACGGTATCCTGAACGTGTCAGATGGAAGAAAACCTGCTTGGTCCTCTCCATCTCCCTGCCAGGGCAATATTATCGGCAGATTTGAGACACTTACCACGCTTTGATTTCTTCTCAGCTGTCTCTCTGCATCGCTTTGGGCGGGGATCCAAGGCCTCCAGAATTCCCCGGCCCTGCGGAATCAAGGAAACAGCCTGTTAAATAGAGATGAACACTCACCTAACCCTAGACTGGCTGCTCAGTTTCCACAGCCCGATGGGTGAAAGAGACATGGGGAAACCAGGCGTGTGATCACAAGTGCAATTGATCTGTCGGAAGGAAGGCGCGGTGCGTGCGCTGGGCTGGAGGAAGTGCGGATACCCGTGTTGTCCTTTGGAACATCCCCGGGAGCTAAACCCGTGAAGTGGAGGGCAGCAGCAGATGTGTGCGCTCTCCATGCTCCGCCGCTACAGCACGGGATCCGGACGAGGGAGTGGTGCTGCTTTGCCGATGATGATCCTGAAGTAGATCAGTTCTCCCGCTAGCCCGAGGCTGTGGGGCTTTTATAGTCCCCGGCTAATGACTATTTAGGAGTCCACCCCCTCCCTTTCCTTTGCTAGTCAGATAAACAAAAAGGCTACGCGTGAAGGCGCATCAGTGTAAACAAGGAGCGTGGACGCGTGCAAGTCCCAAATGGCCCAGGGAGAGATTTGGCAAGTCAGTGTTAATCACACTTGAACAGACACGGCTGCTGTCATGAAAAAAAGCCCACGCTTCTGGACTGTGAAATGGCGAGTGTGGGAAAGACTAAAGTGACTCTCCCAGTTTCGTGTACTTTTTGCAATACGGGTTGATGCTGGCAGGGACTGAAGCACTATCCTAGCTGCTACCACTGAAGGGAATAAAATACTCACCACTTCTGGCGCAAAAATACTTGTCTGCTTGACTAGGAGCTTTACTTACTGCCCAGGATCTAATCCATGCTGCTTCAGCAGAAATAAAGGAACATAAAATGAAAAATGAGGCCTTTAAAATTGTATTTATTTATTCACTTAATAACAAAACATACTTAGAAATTATATCAAATGCTATCTCTTCTACAAGTCTCTGATATAGAAAATATTTTCAACCCTCATGATTTGATTTACTTTATCTATTAATTTATTTTTATTAACAGTTATCCCTTTCAAAGCAGCTCTCACATGCAAACTTCCAGCATGCAATCTTATCTAGCCACAGTGTAGCTTTGCAAAAAATGTACTTTTTAAAATTGCATTTGACCATTTCTAGGGCAGTACACAGTGCTGAGAGGCAGACAAAGGAACTTCACATGGTGACGGTGGAGAAAGTGACATGTCCAGTGGGAATGGCTTTGCATTGTGGTACAATCCTACTTCACTTCACCTATTATTAGTGAATATTTACCTTCTTAACCGAGGGAAAGAAAATATTTTGCACTTTATATATTCCCCCATCGGATATCAACAATTCTGTTAATTTATGGGAGTTTCTTAAATTATAGGATATATCCTGCCCAACCACCATCCCCAAGGCACTGCATGTATCCAGACCATTGATTCATTCTGTTTCACATGGCAATGATGCTTTATTCCAATGCACAACTACAAATAACTTTGAAAATGTACACTGCAATAACAGCATGTGGTACTAAATGGCCAGACTTTAAATGACAATCCACATAATTTCCCTGCTTCACAGGGTATTGTGAGGCTGTATTCAGTACCGTGTGTTATACGTTCAGATGCTGCAACAATGAGCATAACAGAAGAGCCAGTAAATAACAACACTTCTGGGGGATTCAAACAGCAGGAACTCATGGATCTGGGAGTGCATGCTTCAACAGCAGCTCTGCCACCCTTTCAAGGGGTGTAGCATGCATTCCTTTCCCTATTGGGTCAGCCCAGCTAACTAGAGCACACACAGCCCCCAAAATGATGGAATATGCCCAGTGACACAACCAGGAGGCATGTTTGCACTGTTTGGGGGAGACTATTGGCTTTCTGGTACTAGTTACGAGCAAAGTTCTGCCCAAAAGCAGATATGGGCAGAAATTTCCTTGTGCATTTTCCTTTTGAGTTTGGGCACAATGCAGTTCATACTATTTAATTCACAGCAGCATGTGTAAAATGGCCATATTGTTAGCTGTGGTAAGTGTAGTCAGTTTGTTAGGTCTGCAACTTTCCCCCCCCCAGAGCTCCAAGTCAGAAATGTGGATACAGACTTAACATCTTTCTGCTATTTAATCAGTGAGAGAAGAAGGCAAAGCTCTTACAGTGAAAGAGAAATAATTATCTAATCTATGCATTTAACCTTCTACACATTTGTGATGTGCTCTGCCCAGATCACCTTCATGTATTGGATCTCTAGGTGTACACCATCTGTAGATTGGAGCTGTTCACTGGCTTCTAAGAGGGGTATGAGGGAAGCAAATTTTGAAGCAAAAGTTGCTCTCAGTGTAAAAAATGGCACAATGAATCATTCATAGATTCCAAGCCAGAAAGGACCACTGTGATCATCTAATCTGACCTTCTGAATAACACTGGCTATATAATTTTCCAATTTCATTAAGGATAAGAAATCAAACATTTAAAGTGTAAGATTCCCTTACTAACTCTGCTACACTGCAACATATGTAGTTATTTGAAATTTTCCCCCCTCCTATAGTGGATGAAGTTGAAGTGGTTAAAACAGATTGTATTCACCCAAGAGTTCTAAAGGAACTCAAATGTGAAATTGCAGAACTACTAACTGTGGTATGTAACCTATCATTTAAATGAGCTTCTCTACCAGATGACTGGAGGATAGCTAATGTGACATAACCAATTTTTAAAAAAGACTCCAAAGGCAATCCAGGCAATTACAGGCCAGTAAGCCTAACTTCAGTATTGGGCAAACTAGTTGAAACTATAGTAAAGAACAGAATTATCAGATACATAAATTAACATGATTTATTGGGGAAGATTCAACGTGATTTCTGTAAAGGGAAATCATGCCGCACCAATCTACTAGAATTCTTTGAGGGTGTCAACAAGCATGCGGACAACGGGGATCCAGTGGATATAGTGTACTTAGATTTTCAGAAAGCCTTTGACAAGGTCCACCATTAAAGGCCCTAAAGCAAAGTAAGCTGTCCTGGGATAAGAGGGAAGGTTCTCTCACAGATCAGTAGCTGGTTACAAGATAGGAAACAAAGAGTAGGAATAAATGGTCAGTTTTCAGAATGGAGAGAGGTAAATTCCCCAGGAGTCTATAATTGGACCATTACTGTTCAACATATTCATAAATGATCTGGAAAAAGGGGTAAACCGTGAGGTGGCAAAATTTGCAGACGATACAAAATTACTCAAGATAGTTAAATCCAAAGCAGACTGCGAAGAGCTACAAAGGGATTTCACAAAACTGCATGACTGAGCAACAAAATGGCAGATGAAATTCAGTGTTGATAAATGCAAAGTAATGCACATTGGAAAACATAATCCCAGCAACGTATATAAAATGAGGGGATCTAAATTAGCTGTTAGCACTCAAAAAAGAGATCTTGGAATCATTTTGGATGTTTCTCTGAAAACATCCAACCAATGTGCAGTGTCAGTCAAGCGAACAGAATATTGGGAATCATTAGGAAAGGAATAGACAATTAGACAGAAAATATAATATTGCCTCTATATAAATCCATGGTACACCCATATCTTGAATACTGCATGCAGATCTGGTCGCCCCAACTCAAAAAACATGTATTCGAATTGGAAAAGGTACAGAAAAGAGCAACAAAAATTATTAGGGGTAAGGAACAGCTTCCATATGAGGAGAGATTAGTAAAACTTGGATTTTTCAGTTTGGAAAAGAGACGACTGAGGTGGGATATGATAGAGGTCTATAAAACCATGATTGGTGTGGAGAAAGTAAATAAGGAAGTGTTATTTACTTCTTCTCATAACACAAGAACTCGGGGTCACCAAATGAAATTAATAGGCAGCAGGTTTGTTTGTTTAAAACAAAAACAAACAAACAAACAAACAAAATGAAGTATTTCACAGAATGCACTGTCAACCTGTGGAACTCTTTGCTAGAGGATGTTTTGAAGGCCAAGACTATAATAGGATTCAAAAAAGGACTAGATAAATTCATGGAGGATAGGTTCATCAATAGCTATTAACCAGAATGGGCATGGATGGTGTCCCTAGCCTCTGTTTGCCAGAAGCTGGGAATGGGTGACAAGGGATGGATCGCTTGATGATTACCTGTTCTGTTCATTCCCTCAGAAGCACCTGGCATGGGCCACTGTTGGAAGACAGGATACTGGCCTAGATGGACCTTTGGTCTGACCCACTATGGCCATTCTTATGTTCTTAAAACTAAACTAGACAAAATGCTCCTACTACATTGTAGTAGATACCTATCTGGTATCCTCAAGCAGGGGATTGGATAAGATGAGGGCATAAAGCAGTCTATGCAGTTATCTGAGTGTGTGATCATAAGCCAGGTTCTCTCTCTTTTTCCTCTGTTACCAAATTGTCAGCATGGAACAACCTACAGTTAGTGCATAAAATCAGACGCCTAAAGACGGTCTGATGGTAGAATACATTTTTGCATGATTGAAGTGAGAACCAGTTTTTGTAGCTCACACTTAAGTTCTGAGAAAATCATCAAAACAAGCCTTGGAACAGAAGAAAGAGGTGGACACCAGGTTGCCTGTAGAAGAAAAATAGAAAAGAGTCTCTGTCAAAACAGCAAAGATGAATTGCCACAGCATTATTTATTTCGTAACTTACCAAGGTGAGCCACCTTATCTACAGGGAGGTTGAAGAGAGGATGCACAGTTCAAATAAAGAAAAAAAACAAAGTTGAGTTCCTTTGCTGGTGACCCTTAGTTGCCCCAGAGTTTAGAGTTCCTTTTAATACCTACCCTGTATGAGAAAATCTCTTGAGAAAAGAGTGACTTACCACTTATAAAGCAAACTGAAACACAGAGGTGTTGAAGAGATGAGGAGAAAATAATGACTAGCAGCTGTTGTTGCCACTGTGTGCTTACATGCTACATGACTACTCATAGCCTTGCAGTTTTGTAGTGAAGTCTCATTTATTAAGATAAAGTTATTTTTGCAATACTTTACCATGGCTGACCTAGTAGCAAGAAGGTTGAGTATGACTGGCATTGTTAAACACAGTATAGAAGAATAGCTTTATCTCCTGTCATAGACCCCTTTGCTTCCCTCGTTTGGTTAGCACAGAAGGCAGCAAAGGAATGTTAGCTTGCGATGCATACATAGGACAATGTCTTGTCTATGCTAGACACTAATCCACATTAAAACCATGCTACAACCATTTAAGAAATAGTGGTCAACTATGATTAACAAAACAATTCATAAATAACCTTTTTTAAATTTGGTGGATGCTAGTATAGTTCTGAGTGCAATATGAAGAGAATCTTTGTGATTGAGGCTGAGTCACTCATTAATTCTTGCTTAATCAAATTAACACAGTTTTTCTCTTTGTATGCCTCAGATACTAGTTCTGCATCAGATATTTGTAGCTCAGCTTTTTAAAAATACACAATATGAATATTGGACCAGATGTTGCTCTCAATTACACTTATGTAACTCCAGGGTAAGTCTAATAGAGTAATTCTAATTGTCATGCTCTAATACATTCTGCTTTAAAAACAGAAAGGAACAGAAACTAACAAATGAGGCTTTTTTACTTTTTTCATAAATAACAACAAAACATACTCAGGGATTATATTAAATGTCACATCTTCCAAAAGTCTCTAATATACAGAATATGTCAGCATTAAGGATTTATTTATTATTAATAGCTATCCCATTCAAAGCAGCTGCACATGTAAACTTACAGGATTCAGTCTTATTTAGCCACAGTGCAATTTTTATAAAAAAATACTGTTAAAATTAAATTTTAAAAAATGTCAAGGGCAGTACAAGTCACTCAAACAGAGTTACTCTGGATTCACACCAATACAACTGAGAACACAATTTAGCTCTACATATCAAGCAAATATTTATCAGGAGCAAAGGGTAATTCATTCACTGAAATTGATTTGGAGTACTTGTATACCTTTTAGCAGTTCAACACCTGGTAATGTAATATACTTTTAATAGGACACATAGAAGAGTAAACACAGAGGTCTGGGCAGATGAGGTTGCTATTACAAACAAGGAACGTGTTCCCAAATGGCTCAGAGCAAGATCTGACAACACAGTGCTAATCACACTTGGACATGGGAATAGTTGGGCTGAAAACATTCAGCTGGCTTCATAGAAGCCTCTCTGTGAACAGCAATGGATACCTCTTGGTTATTAATAAAACATAATACATTATGTAAAGTCTTCTGTACCAGCTTACATGTGAAATGTATGGGCCTGATCCTACAGATCTTATTTATGTAGTCAGAGTCAGTGGTACTGGGACAATTTTTATAGTGGGGTTGCTGAAGGTAGAAACCATGTATTTGGGTTGTTATTACTACTTCAAGTCAGGGGGTGCGGCAGCACCACTAGTTCCAACACCTATGGAAAGAGTACTATATAAATTTAGAAATGCAGGATCAGGTCCAGTGTAATTAGCTTGTCACTTTTCTATTGGCTGAGACTGTGTCAGCTGGGGAAATCCTGATATCAGGGGAAAACACTTTCTTAGTAATTGGTAGTTTATAGCCCACTTCCATCTTCATGTTGCCAGTTTTGATAAAATTTTACAGACATATTTTGAAAGTTAGGTGTCTGCCTAATTTGTGCATACAGCTATCCAATGTGTGTACACAAATAAGGCATTTATTTACACATTCGGCCAGTTAGGTGGTTGGTCATGACTCATGAATGCATGTAAGTTCTTGATTCATTTGCGCATCTGGGATTTGTATGTACAAATGAGGTGCATGTAAATGTATGTATGCAATTACACATGCCTGACTGAAAATCTGGTACTAACTGTTTTTCAAGTACATAGCATCAGATATTTTTTTATTTTCAGATATGGAAAGAAATGCAGTTTTCCTATATACTTTGAAAACAAGATATGAATTTACAAAGAACAGCACACAATGTGTTACCAACCCTGCCACCCTGACAAACATTTTGTATTGATGAAAAGTTTCCAGAATATTATTAAAGTATCCAAAACAGGGCTAAGGTCTAGGCAGTGCTCAGCATTTCCTATGAGGTGGAAGTTTTATCACTTAATACAATGAAATCATGTTTCGGGCCTAAATACATAAATGAAACTAAAAGGTAATTTTGGTTTTGAAAAAAGAATAAGACTCAATCAACAAATCAATCCACTCAAGTTACTTATGGCTATAAATTGGTGCTTTCCCTCTTGTAAGGAGCTTACTTGCCCTCTTTCTGTTGTCATATTTTCTCCTACTAATTTATGACTTTGACAGAGCCCTCAATAAGTCAACACTTGTTCCTGATTCAAGATATCTGTTTATGCCCTTTGACTTAATGTAGCATAAACTCTATCAGTCAAGACCTCTTGTTTCCATACTCCTGCTACTGTTAGTTGGAACATACTGATACATCAGGAATCCATTATAGTTTCCATATTGTTTGATACAAACAATAGAAATGCACTTTTATGTATTTGAAATAACTAGTGATATTTTTCAAGTCCAGAGGATAAGTCAGAGTTCATTTCATCTCATTATGCTTTGCAATCATCCAGATAAACCCTCTAGACTTGAATGCAAGCTGCTAACCTAAGTAAAACCTTGAGCTGCTGTGTTTTCACTGTTATTTTAAGCTGCATTAGCTATCGCAATTTAAGAATACACCCTTATTGCCGTGAAGACATACCCTTTAGTTATGCAGCATCAATATGACCAATACACATAATAAAATAACTTAAATGAACTACCCAGTTGTATGCCTTCTGTAAAATGGTGAGTGGTGTCATCTCCCATTGACATCAGTGGAAGTTGCAAGTGGTCAGTATCTCTTGCAATTTGTCCCGCAGTAATTCATAAAGAGATCTAATAAAAAGTCTTATTCTCATGGCTAGATTCTGAAACCCTGATTCATGTTTGCAAGCACTTACTCACATGAGTAGTCCTACTGAAGTTAATGGGACTATTTGTGTGAGTCAGTACTCATAAGTGTGTGCGTGTAAGGGTTGCACAGTCTATCCCTCAGAGTGTTAGAGAAAACCTCGTCACACATTTTCTTTAACACAGACCGTCTGAGAAAGCCTAGTGCTTCTCCATTATCTGCTACCACAAGAATGTCCCCTTACTTTGATTTTCCATTGGTAAAGATGCTTATTTTAAAAAAAAATTAACAGGTTTAAAGTATATTTCTAAAGTGCTTGAGAGGAAGGATGGTCTAGTGGTTAGGGCAGTAGCCGGGGATTTGGGAAATATTAGTTTGATTCCTTCTTCCACCACAGACTTCCTTTGTGAGCTTGGGCAAGCCACTCAGTCTCTCTGTACCTCAGTTCCTTATGGGTAAAATTTGGATAACAGCACTTCCCTACCTCAGAGGGGTGTTATGAGGAGAAATGAAACAAAGATTATAAGGTGCTCATTTACTATGTCAATTGGCATCTATAAGTACCCAGTAACAGAGTGGCACAAAATTTGAAGACATAATTCTGAATACAATGGACTAGATTCTACACTATTAAAATCAATTGGGAGTGCATGGGATGTAAGCCATACTTTGATTCCCATTTAGGGCCTGAACCAAAGCCTTTTGATCTGGGCTTTGGATCAGGCCATTGGGACTACTAGTGTATGAGCAAGGGTGGGCCATTAATTAAACAAAAAAATCCAATAGTGTGCTGTAGCTCACGAAAGCTTATGCTCAAATAAATTGGTTAGTCTCTAAGGTGCCACAAGTACTCCTTTTCTTTTTGCGAATACAGACTAACACGGCTGTTACTCTGAAACACAATTTATAGTTTCTGATAACTGGGCAGTGCATAAGCATAGGATTAGGTTATGAGCTGTAAACTGGCAGGAATAACAAAGTATTATTATCTTAAGTTAGAACAGGGTATGAACAGGTTTAAAATTCAACTTCTTAGTGCAAAGTTTTAAAAAGATTTAGCAAAATATGAACAAAATGTACATTTTGTACAAGATACTGTGTTACTATTATGGCCCTGATACGCTGTTTGCTTACCACATAGGATGTCTGTTGGTTTAAAATTGTCACCACAGTATTTTGATAGCAAAGGGCCTGATCCTGCATCCCCTCAATCCTATGTTATGTTGTCCTTAGACAATGTAAAAGGCCCCACCTGGATTTTGAATTAGACTGTAATATTATTTAAAGTCTGTCTTTTTTTGCTCAAAGTGTAAAATATGTTCTTCCATCTACTTGGCTGGTGTGAAGGGTCCCAGAAAAAACAAAACTGGTGCAGCCCTGCTGCGTGGAGGAGAGGGGCAATTTTTCAGGAAGCCACATATCCTTGCACTCTCTTCATGCCATAGAGCCAAGTTCCATGGGGATCCCTGAGTGCAATTACACAGGATGAGTAGACTTGTAGATCGAATACTGCATGGATTCACTAGCCCCATTCCACACAATAGAGGTGCTAAGGCTCTAGGTCTACGTCATCAATAAATACGAAGTAATATCTACAGAGCGATTGGCTCTGCTCTGTGGAGCTGCAGGGAGGATTCCCTTTCCAGCATGCCTCTATGGAAATACCCAGTAGTTGGAGATACAAAATTCTCCTTTGTGTCTTGTGAATCCCTGTGTTTTAATCCTGTTGATCACTTGAAAATTAAATGGTGGTCACATTGCTACTCTGGGTATCTGACTGAGGACTGCAGAGAGAGTGTGCGTTCACTGCAGGCTTCTCAGTGCATATGTGACAGGATGTGACTCCAGACACCAGATTGTGTGCCCCCAGGCACACTCTGGCAAATGGCAAAGACAATGCATCCAGATGAGTAAACTGCACATTGCAGAATCAAGAATATTTAATGTGACAAACCACTTTTTGTTTTAAATGGGCATATTCTTTGCTATGGGATTATAAGCACTTGAAATAACATACAGAAAGACAAACAGAAGCATTGGTGCTGAATAGCAGCTAAGGAAGTCTTGCTTGTTTCTGACCTTTTAAGATAATGAGGGTGGTGAAATACTGATGCATCACTGATGGTGGACCTCAGCAGAAGTGTTTGACCCACCACCCAGCGTAATCATACTGTATTTGCTGCAGTCAGGGCCCTCAATGCCTGCAGTGTGGCATGGCAGACTTTGCCCCATAATCCCTAAAAAAGTGAGAAAGTAGCCAGGTTAAATGAAGTAGAGATGCATTTAGTTCTAATACATCAAATACAGTCAGAAAAGAATAAGAAATTAGATAATAGAAGGATCATCCCACTCCAGCTCTGAGTTATAACCTCCCTGTCTAGATAGTCAGTGACGGAGACAGTATTGTCCTCTCCTTTCCCCTATTGCTCTGTGACCTTGTTATAGCACTGAGCATCACATGGAACACATATGATGACACTTAACCTGTGATGTGGTATTTAACCTCCGGCAGCAAGGCATCACCACCACCAAGTACACAGATCAAGACACAGATCTTCCTTCAGCTGTGGCCAACAAGCACCTGGTGCAGCTGGTAAGGGAGGCAGCTCGCAGAAGAACAAACTGTACTATTTTAAAGGCTGAGAGAACTTTTCTATCTAAGGTATTTACATGCCCCCCACCCCGTCACCATAGTATCTGAGCACCCCAGCGTCTTTATTGTATTTATCCTCATAACACCCTGTGAGGTAGGGAAGTGCTATTATCTTCAATTTACTGATGGGGAACTCAGGCACAAAGAGAATATGTTACTTGCCCAAGTTCCTTGTGGCAGAAAAGAGAATTGAACTCCACTCTCCCAAGTACAAGGCTAGCACCCCCTAACAATGGGACTACGGCTTTTGCTAAAGTAGCTTCTCTGCAGGAGCCGTAAGTGGAATTCTGGCAGAGTTCCCTGGTGCCTTTGCCCTTTCCCGCCTGTTTCCCCACAGAGAAGGAGTTGATTCAGACCACTGATATCCTCAAGTTCTAAACTCCATCATAGCAGAATTTCAAATCTTATTTGCATGCTCAAATCCCAGAAACCCTGAGTTATAGCATAATAGAGACAAGGAATATAGAACTAGTCGAACAGTTTAGTAGTAGCCTACCTGTCCTAGTTAAGACAACTGTGTATGGCCAGTGTACCTGAAATAATTATAGACACAGCTGGTTGCACTGCCTATTATTAAGGTTGCCCAGTAATTCCCATTATAAGGTCCTGCTTTCAGTAGCTTATAATTTTGCCAAACTTTTGACCCTTTGTTCTGAAATTTTCCATGCTAGGTGTCTGCCTCACACTGAATGTTTTTGGAAAATTTCAGCCATTTCCAAGAATGAGGCTAAGGGAAAATACATTGTTTAGCCCATGTTAAAAAATTCTGGTAACCTTTTCTTCAATAAGTTCTATTGACCCCATGCTTTGGAGCAGGGACTTAAAATTTGGCAAAGGGTGGTGTTTGTTTTGCTATTCCCTTAAAAATCCACCCAAATTTAGCTAAGTTATAAGCCTTTGAAAAATCACAGTTCGCACATATTTAGTAGAGACTTCCCCTAACAGTTGATCCATACTGGGCATGCTCCAACTCAGCGCTGAGCAAGACTTTCCCTGCAATTGCAGCTCTGGGCTGCTGCAGACTTTGCTGGGTCCAGGTGTGGGCAACTTAACTGAGAACACGAGGCCTGTCTCATGTGTTCTCATCTCCCCGCCCCCCACTACTGGGTCCAGGCAGTGTGGAGGAGGAAGCTGATTCAAATGTAAAGGGGACAGGAATAATCTGAAAGGGTCAGAGGAATAGATTGGGAAAAGGAGCCTGGATTGGGAAGCAGGTGGAAACTGGATCTGGAGGCTGGCAGGGATAAGGAGAGGGAAACTGGGACTGGGAGTTGGGGACAATGGGACTGGCTGGACAAGGAGATTCGGAGCTATGGCAGAGACTGAGACTAGGATCCAGGGATAAAGAATGGGACTGGCTGGGCATGGAGACTGAATGTATTTGAATGAATATTCATGATGGGCCCGAAGCCCTACACTAGATCAAACCACCATTTAAGAAGGGTTGTCAGCTGATCACTCGGTCAGTCTTGATCTGGATCATTCAGGCCTGTTTGGAATGCCAGAGACGGAGTGGGACTTTTGTCTCTCACCATCAGAAAGCGTGTAAGTATATATGTGAAGAAGGGTATAAGATACTGCATTCATTCTGTATTTGTGCTATTTTTTTTTTATTTGTGGCTTGGAGCGTTTATGTCTTTACTTTGTGCTAATAAACATTGTTAAAGCTTTGCTTTGCCCTGACTGTGAATGTTTACATTGTGCCCACCAAGGTTCACAACCAGATATTGAACAGGATAACCTTGATTCTGTTGTGCCTGATTCTGGGACTAGAAGTCTACAATTCCCCAGCTCTTTAAATCAGAATTATTTGGAAATCACTAATAATCAATAACCACTAAAGAATTGGGCAACAAGGGGGAGACTGGGACTTTGAGTCTGGAGGAGTCAGGCTAGGACTTGCTGAGGATTGGGATGAGAAGCCTGAAGATTGGAGACTGACTCCAGCTAGGTGAATAGAATGGGATTAGGATTGAGGAACCGGGGTGGGGAGAGGAAGAGACAAGAGTGGAACAGAGACAGGCTGGAGAAGATGGGGAAGAAAGGTTCAAATTTTGGGGGAACAGGCAGAAGAGTCTGTGCTCACTAGAGCACACTCCAGAGCCTGGAATGGAATCAGAGATCCTTGAGTCTCACTATTCCTCGACAGTCAGCAAATATCTGTGTAACCCACTGGCAGAGTGTACCTTTTATCCCCCTCTAGTGCTCGTGCACATAAAGGATAACAACTACTATTGCTATCACTTATTCTGTTAGTTCAAGTAACAGAAATCTATGAAATGGATCTAAAGGCCCAACCCTGCTGATGAACCATCTGGGTGTCAATATGATGTCATAAAATGACATTTCTGGCGGGAGGGGGAGGGGGAAGAGGGGAGGGAAAGGTTGTTTTTTTTTCTTCAAAAACTAGGAAGTTACTCACAAAACAACTGTTTAAAGAACAGTAGTAAGGTTGCAAAGTCAAACACTCAAATGTTAGGAAATGCCAGAATTAAGGCTGCCTGTGCACAGGATGGTCCTGCTTTGGGGATGAATTGGGAATGTGTAGAGAAGACGTATGTTCTCTGTGGGACCCCCCTCTCTCATTTGTTGAAGAAATTGGAAAGTATATCGTGAAGAAAGCAGAAAACTGCAGTAAACGAAAGGACAGACTCATGGTTAAGGCAGTTGAGTGCGGCCCTGGAAAATTGGATGCTATCCCTGCCTGTACCTCAGAGTTTCTATGTGACGCTAGACAAGTTGCTTAAACCAAATATTTCACAGGTGGTCACTAATTGTGTGTTCCTCATGTGATAGTTGGTGTTTGTTGGAAGTGTCACCTAGTGGTTGTGGGAAGTCAGTCCCTTCTTAATGTAGAAGGGGGTTGGTAGGGGAGCTTGGATCCCCCACCCCCGACTCCAGCAGGTTTTTGACATTTTCATTTTGGAGCAAATTATGAAGCAATAATTTTTAAGCACAAGATATTTTCAGCATATTTTCTATGTCATCACAAAAGTGATTATCTGGGGTGATCATTAGATCAGCAATGGAAGAGATCACTCTTACTGTACATATCATCAGCATTAGATTGATACTAGAAGATATAGTATTGTTTAAAATGCCTGTTTGTTTAAAACAAGTGATTTGAATCACATTAAAACCAATTTACATATGTATATTTAAGGTTGCCTTAATTCATTTATTTTTTATGCATGCGACATTTAGAGTGTTAGGATTCAGAGGACTTGGGCATGGAACATGGACATTTAGATCTTAATTCAGCAAGGTATTTAAGCAAGTGTCTAATTTTAAGCATGTCAGAAATTCCATTGGTTTCAGTAGGACTGCTCATCTGCTTCAAGTTAGACATGGATGAACTGGGGCCTCTCTCTCACTTTATCACTTTGAATTTGGCCCAGATTTGTAATGACTGAAAAGTAGTATCATTTAATAGCTGTGGAGTGGCTCATCTGAAGTGGGTTGGTGCTTCAGTCCGTTTCCTAGTGGGCAGCCTATCTTGGTCAGAAAAGTCGTCATACTTGGCACCATCTTGGCAACGTACAAGGGAGTCCAAGGATGGAAGGTAGATGGAGATGTAGAGCCTGACTCAACTCCCACTGAAGTCAGAGAGTCTTTCTTTTGATTTTAATGGGATCTGAATCAGGTCTAAACTGCCACCTCACCTGTCCCTATAGATCACTGTTGTGATGAAGCTCACATTGGCACTGCTCGTTCCGTACCTGCTTTATGCACAAATATAAAATATCAGGCTCCAAGGCTACCACTAAATGTCCCTTTAGTTATGTTTCAGAAATAATTTTACAACTTAGGTGCCTTTTGAAAGGATTGTCTATGGGGATGAACAAGAGGTAACAATGGAGAGGTTACAGTTGATCCCCCACATGGAACTCAGTGGGAATATTGTATGCAGAAAGATTGTAGGATCTGGCCAGCTGTGCTTTTCTAAAGGAAAAGACTGCTGTTTCCATTTTCTCTGAATAGTCCCTGCCTTTCCACACCCTCTACTCTCCCTCATCACCATCTCTCCAAGGTAGAAGAGCAGGTGCATGGCAGACTCTTTGGCAGATGAAGATGCTTTAGTACTATAATTATAATCAACATTTATTTGTAAAACACCCAAAGGCTTCTGGATGCCTAACACATATGGGAAATTTTACACAGACCTTTCAATTTCCCTCTTCATAGTCATTATTTCTAATCACTGACAGTTCATATTAACTGAATAGTTTAAACATGTTTTATTGAATATACTGCTCATGAAAAGTATTGGACTAACAGGGCTGAATTCTCCTCTGCATCCAAGCACCACTTAGTTCAGAGGAATGGGAGAGGAGACATTGAAGAGCTGGAGACATTAAAGAGGAATGGGGGAGGAGACATAAAGACATTATGGCGCCCTGTTTCAGCCCCAGAGATATTTAAAGAATTCCAGGGGCTGCTCTAGATTATTCCAGTGGAGAATTGGTGTAACAGAGTGCTGCTGCACCATTATTGGCCCAGCCCAGCCTGTCACACTCTATTTTTCTGCCAGCACATCCTTTATGCTGGGGAGGAGTGGCATAGCAGGCACAGCAACCAGTTTCACTGCCTTCACCAGTATTACAACAGTGTAGAATTCCACTGCCGTGGGCAAAGGGAAAATAAGACTCTGGCCCACTGTCTTTTCTTCTATCAATAGTTGAGGTAGCAAAAGCACTGGCAGTGAAAGCTTCCTCCCAACCCTGCCTGGAGGGACCTAGGCGTGAGATTGTAGTTCAGTTTCCATTGCCCATTCAGTCCTTGGCCTTGCTGCTGAGGCTGCAAACCATGGCACCAGTTGGGATGATGGCTTAATGATGAAGACACTAGGAATTAGCTGAAATCAATTTACAGTTAACAAGCCAGTGAAAGTAGAGCTGAGAAAATAATTCCCAACAAATAATGTACTTGAGAACGTCACCTCTTTTTTTTCTCTGAAAATTGTCCATGAACAGATTCTGAAATTCTTTGTTATTTGAAATTAACACGTCTCAGATTTCACTTACATTTAACGGCAATGAGCTGACCAAGAATTATCATACAAAAGATTGGTGCATAGTTAGCTTTGTTTGGACGCATAGTATATATCTGTGTTCCCTATTTGTAAAAGCAACATTCATCCAATCAGGTTTCCAGTGCAAATATTCATACATATTAATTATAAATGTATTTTCCATGAGTATTCTCCAATATTTGCTTAACATTCATTGTTTTCATGAACATTCATGCCAATAAACACATTTGCTAGAATACTCTCAAAGAAAATGGAGAGTGAGTCTGAACACAAGTAAAGAAAATGTATTTTAAACTTATGGAGAATATTGGGGTTTTGGTTTGGGATTTTTTTTTTTAATGCGGCATTCTGCTCATCGCTACCTAACAGCCATCATAGAACAGTTCCTGGTCACTACTAACAATGCAACAGCCGCACAGCTGCAGCACTGCAGTTGCACTTCAGCGTAGACAATCACTAGAGCAACAGGAGAGGTTCTCCCGTCCTAGTAAATCCACCTCCTGGAGAGGTGGTATCTAGGTCAACAGAAGAATTCTTAATTGACCTAGTGCTGTTTACACCACTGTTTCACATTCCTGAGGGACATAGCTAAGTTGATAGAACTTTTCAGAGTAGACCAGCCCTTAGGCAGGATTCAAAGTGCTAAACTAAAGGTGAACAGCTCTGTGCCAACCACTGTCTCATTTAACAATATATATTTAAAAACAACAACCTGAGAACATAAGTTTCAGAGTAGCAGCCGTGTTTGTCTGTATTCGCAAAAAGAAAAGGAGTACTCGTGGCACCTTAGAGACAAACAAATTTATTTGAGCATAAGCTTTCGTGAGCTACAGCTCACTTCATCGGATTTGTTAGGTGCATGAAGAACCCTGCCCCTTCCTCCCCGCGCCGCAAAAAAAAACCTCTGACATTGATTATTTGATTGAAAATAAACTTTTTTAACCCACAGTACACAGTGGGTTTCTTGTCAGTGCACAGTTCACATCTCTCCATTTTACACATTATTGTGCTACTCAGGAATGATCCATTTAATTAAGGTTCTTAAGCAGCAGCATCTGAATTCAGTAAACATTAACACTTCCCTGGTATGTCTGAGCAAACATAAAGGACTGGTTTCAGCTCAGAGACAAGTTTCAGAGTGCTAATACAAACAACAGAGCTTAGACCTTTTTTGCAAATGGTCCTGAGAGGGTTTCTAACAAGGAAGTGCTAATCACACTTCTTACTTGGGAAAATCATTTTACTCTGTTGCGCTGTATTTTATTAATGGAATCTTTATTGTTTCTACAAGTTAAGCATCCCCTGCTTGAATTAAAAAAAAAAAGCTATGCTGAGGAATAAAAAAAAATTCCTCTTTTTTTATACTTATAAACACCTATGAACTATAAATCAAACATATAAAATATTTTCCATTGATTCTGAATGGCAAATTTTTAGCCCTAACAAAGTATCAGTGTCCCTTTAAATAAATATGCTATGTATTTATATAAAATATTTGTATAAATATAACACATTTGTATAAAGGAGCACTGATAACCAGTGTGTGAGGGAAGGATCATAACATAAGGAGACCCCCTACATGGCATTGTCTCCCCAACAAACCTGCAGTGAAATAACACTGGCTGCCAGCATTAATGCTCTCAATTTTCAAACCCATTTCAAGAGAGAGGATTTGGGGCCCAGATGTGGTAAGGAGACCATAACTCCCATTGTGACTCCAAGGCAACAGTGCTGGTAGGTGAGTAGTGAAGAGTGGTGAACTCTGGACAGATGCTCTGGCACTAAGATGACATTTGCCTATGGATCTTGGGGCAGCTGTACATTTGCAGCATTAAACCCCCATTATCATGATACACATTTGACTCTTTGGAAACTTTGAATTTCCATCTTAAATTGGTTTCAGAGTAACAGCCGTGTTAGTCTGTATTCGCAAAAAGAAAAGGAGTACTTGTGGCACCTTAGAGACTAACCAATTTATTTGAGCATGAGCTTTCGTGAGCTACAGCTCACTTCATCGGATGCAATCTTAAATTGGCCCTTTCTTATGGTTTTTCTATGAAACAGCATGATGTAGCCCATAGTTTTCCTATAACTGTGATTTCCAGGGTCAATGAAACCAATACAATCATACTAGCTATAGCTAGAGAGAAAATACATTTTATCACCCAGCTCTGCCTGTGTATTTCAGTGTTTATCTGCAGCATCACTATTTTTCCAGTGCTGAGTGTACCATTCAGTAGAATTGTGTCAGATGCAGATAAATCTCCATGAGTAGATTAGTCTCAGTAATCTCAGGCTACGTCTACATTGTCAGAATTTTTTCACTGAAAATTGTACTGACGATCCAAAAGCGCTAAAAGAAAATCATTGTTACATGTTCGAACTGTCTTGCTCTGTTGTCATAGCATGTCCACACTTGGGTCAGTAGCATCGACAGTGAGCGCAATGCACTGTGGGAAGCTATTCCACAATTCAGCTCTTCACCTTCTGCCGCTAAGTCTTGTGGGAAGGCGGAGTGGATTGCAGTGCATCATGGGTCTGGGCTTGCTGTCCCATGATGCATTGCTTTCCATCCCAGCATTCCATGTGCTTCCATCTTTGGTTCACAGCATTTTTCAACATTCCTTGATTTCTGCCCGCCCCGTCAGGGATCCTGCGCTGCTCTCCCATGCTCTGCTAGCCGTCAGTAGCACATTGCGAATGGCAGTGCAGTTAATCTTGAAGTTCCGAAGTCAACGGGAGTCACAGTTGCCTGATGTGCTGTCCGACACTGATAGGATCAACATGAGATTGCTTTTGACATTCATGGAGCAGCTGCACATGGTGGACCATCACTTTTAGGTTCATGAAACATGCACTGAATGAGCGGACTGAATAGTTACGCAGGTCTGGGATGACTAGCAGTGGCTGAAGAACTTTCGGATGAGGAAAGCCACTTTCCTGGAACTATGTGCTGAGCTTGTCCCTGAAGAATGAGAGCTGCCCTGTCGGTAGAGAAGCACATAGTGATTGCTGTGTGGAAGCTGGCAATTCCAGACTGCTACTGCTCAGTCACAAATCAGCTTGGAGTGGGAAAGTCAACTGTTGGGGCTGCATTAACAAAAGTATGCAGGGCCATTAATCGCATCCTGCTGTGAAGGACCATGACTCTATAAGGGCTATAAGGTGGATAGAAAGCTGGCTGGGCTCAATGGGTAGTGATCAATGGCAGCCAATGTCAAGTGGAGTGCCCCAAGGGTTGGTCCTGGGGCCGGTTTTGTTCAATATCTTCATTAGCGATCTGGAGGATGGCGTGGATTGCAGCCTCAGCAAGTTTGCAGATGACACTAAACTGGGAGGAGAGGTAGATACGCTGGAGGGTAGGGATAGGATACAGAGGGACCTAGACAAATTAGAGGATTGGGCCAAAAGAAATCTGATGAGGTTCAACAAGGACAAGTGCAGAGTCCTGCACTTAGGACAGAAGAATCCCATGCACTGCTACAGACTAGGGACCGAATGGCTCGGCAGCAGTTCTGCAGAAAAGGACCTAGGGGTTACAGTGGACGAGAAGCTGGATATGAGTCAACAGTGTGCCCTTGTTGCCAAGAAGGCCAATGGCATTTTGGGCTGTATAAGAAGGAGCACTGCCAGCAGATCGAGGGATGTGATCATTCCCCTCTATTCGGCATTGGTGAGGCCTCGTCTGGAGTACTGTGTCCAGTTTTGGGCCCCACACTACAAGAAGGATGTGGAAAAATTGGAAAGAGTACAGTGAAGGGCAACAAAAATGATTAGGGGCTGGAGCACATGATTTATGAGGAGAGGCTGAGGGAACTGGGATTATTTAGTCTGCAGAAGAGAAGAATGAGGGGGGATTTGATAGCTGCTTTCAACTACCTAAAAGGGGGTTCCAAAGAGGATGGATCTAGACTGTTCTCAGTGGTACCAGATGACAGAATGGTCTCAAGTTGCAGTGGGGGAGGTTTAGGTTGGATATTAGGGGGAAAAAAATTCACTAGGAGGGTGGTGAAGCACTTGCTTCACCAAGACCACTTAGAGAGTAAGAGAAAGATTAATGAGTCTGCTCTACAGCCTTAGCTAACAGGCATATGGGTTACCTAGGGGGGTGGTGGAATCTCCTTCCTTAGAGGTTTTTAAGGTCAGGCTTGACAAAGCCCTGGCTGGGATGATTTAGTTGGGGATTGGTCCTGCTTTGAGCGGGCGTTGGACTAGATGACCTCCTGAGGTCCCTTCTAACCCTGATATTCTATGATTCTGTGACTCTTGGCAATGTGTGTGAACTAGTGGATGGCTTTGCATCAATGCATTTTCCTAACTGCGGAGGGGCGATAGATGGCACGGATATTCCAATGTTCTCACTGGACCACTTTGCGACAGAGTACATCAATACGAAGGTTCTCCATGATGTTGCAGGCACTTGTGGATCACCGCGGGTGTTTTACTGACATCAACATGGGGTGGTCAGGAAAGGTGCATGATGCTCGTATCTTTAGGAACACAGGCCTATACAGAAAGCTGCAAGCAGGGGCTTTCTTTCCAGACCAGAAGATTACATTAGAGGATGTTAAAATGCCCACAGTGATCCTGGGAGATCTGGCCTACCCCTTAATGCCATGGCTGATGAAGCCTTACACTAGAAACCTAGATAGCAGTAAGGAGCAGTTCAACAATAGGCTGAGCAGGTGCAGGATGACCATAGAATGTGTGTTTGGCAAATTAAAGGTGTGCTGGTGATGCCTTTATGGCAGGTTAGACCTCCGTGAGGACAATATTCCCATGGTCATAGCCGCGTATTGCACATTGGACAATATTTGTGAAGGTAAGGGCGAAAGTTTGCTCAGGGGTGGACTGCTGAGGCAGAACGCCTGGCAGCTGCTTTCAAGCAGCCAGATACTAGGGCTATTTGAAGGGCACAATTGGGGGCGATTTGAATCAGGGACACTTTGAGGCAACACTTGGAAGATGATAACCAGTAATGAATGTTGCTATGCATGTACTACAATACTTAATGAAATTGGTATTTGCAAGGCAGCACTTGTGATGTTTGTGGCCTAGGATTTAATGTAAGCAACTGATTTCATTGCTTGTTTATTTGTTGCTGGTATATGCTATCACAATTTGCTTGAAAGAAATTTGTTCTTATAATTAAAAAAAGTGTTTAGTGCACAAAAAATACTTCACAGTGTACACACACATACACACACACACACAAATGCTTGTGGGGAGAGGGAGGGCTGACTTTCACAGCTGTGCTTAAGTCCGGCTCTCATTTAAAAATGTTTCCATGGGGGTGGAGTGAGTGGGATACTGAGAAATGCCAGATAGCTGATAGGAAATGGCAGGTTGAGTTTGGGGACGGCATGGGAGAGAGTTCTGAATGTGCTGAAGGTGAGGCTGGGCACACATCTGCTCAGCCTGGAGCATTATGAGGGTCTGTGGCATGTTTGTTTGTTTTTCCATCACTTTGATCATCCTCTCCGTTGCGGCCCTAGAGTAGGCCAGATTGTCTGCTCTTTCCCGACTCTCTTTTTCCCTCCACTGCCTGCATTCTCTGTGTTTGGGTCTTCGAGCAGTCCATCACTGCCAGGAACATGTCTTCTTTGCTTCATCTTTGGTGCTTCCTTAGTCAGCAGAGGCACTTTGCTGGTGTGTAGGGGGTGCCTGTCAAGGGCACATCCGCAGAAGCACAAAGAACAATATACAGACTCATGATTGTTAAGCGCACACACATCATTGAAACAGGACAGTAAAATACACTTCTACTAACATACCAGTCACTTCCACACTGAACCTTGAGAAGCCCACATGCTGGCGAGTACCCCAGGCATGGTGAGTTTCCTCTAGGATGGGGGTCATTGTACGTGGGGAGAAAATTCAATATAAAAGGATTGCGGTGTAGTGGGCTACGGACAATATTCTAAATATTCCCACCCTTTTCAACAGGCAGGGTTCGTTGTGCCAGACATCTCACTCCTGAGGGTAATCAGGGAGGAAAGGGAGCATCTACTACACTCTTGCAGCTTCCACCCTGGCCCCTATGCTGCTCACCGGTGTGCTGGTTTGGTCTCTGCACAAGTGATTGCGGGAAAGTTTCCTTCAATGGGGGAAGGAACAAAGCAGCTCTTTGTTTCTTTGGCAGAGGATTGCCCAGTACCTCCAGGAACATTTCCTAGAGATCTCTCTGGACGATTCCCATGAAATCTTGGTGTGCATCTGTAACCCACACACCTCTTGGGTGTGGTGTTCTGTCCCATCTAGTGGCACCAAGACCACTTAGAGAGTAAAAGAAAGATTAATGAGTCTGCTCTACAGCCTTAGCTAACAGGCATATGGCTTTTAGCTCATGCAGTAGAGGCTCATGCACTAAGCTCCAGAGGCCCCAGGTTCAATCCCACCTGCCGACAACCGGGGTCTGTCAGCATTATAAGCGGGGGCTCTTCCAGGATTTCAACTGGTAAGTCTCTGAAGCACGGGACACACTTCCTCAGCTAGGGGAAGTATGTAACCCACACACCTTCTGGGTGTGGTGTTCTGTCCCAGCTAGTGGCACCAAGACCACTTAGAGAGAGAGAAATTAATGAGTCTGCTCTACAGTCTTAGCTAACGGCCATATGGCTTTTAGCTCATGCATTTAGCTCCAGAGGTCCCAGGATCGATCCCACCCACCGACGACCGGAGTCTGTTCCACCACACTGCCCAGCTGCACGGGGAAATGTCCAGCACACAGAAGCACAGCCAGCCTTGTACGTTGCTATGACCTCAACCAACCTACTCACTTCACAAAGAAAAAACACTTATATGGGGTCCCCTCTCCTGCTTCTGCCTCGCTGGATTGAGACTGCCGAGACTGGCTAGATACCTCTGGAGTGGAGAACAGCTCCTGACTGGATGCACCACAGGGCGTCCCTGCCGTAGGCTCCACATCATCCTCTGCCTCCACCTCTTCATCAATGACTTTGTTGTCACAGGGAGGTCCACTTTTCGCCGCCTCCTCACCCACCTAAGTATCCATAGGGCTCTTCGCGGTGAAGTTGGAGTCACTGCTGAGGATAGCATCCAACTGCTTATAAAAATGGCCGGTCTGAGGCACAGCACTGGAGCGATGGTTGGCCTCCCTCGCCTTCTGGTATGTGTGCCTCAGCCACTTGATCTTCACTCTGCACTGAAGCATGTTCTGATCATAGCCCTTTTTGCACAACCCTCAAGGAATCTGCCCCAGGCATCAAAATTCCCATAGCTGGAGCACAGCTGGGACTGCACCGCTTCCTCTCTCCAAATACTCAGCAGATTGAGCAGCTCTGCACTGGTCTAAGCAGGAGAGCGTTTGCTGCATGGAGCCACCGTGGTCACCTGGGAAGATGTGATATGAGCTCTCCATGCTGAGCAAACAGGAAGGGAAATTTCAAAAATTCCCAGGGCTTTAATGGGAGAGGGGTGGAAGGTTATTTACGTGACTGCAGGGCAGCGGAGTTGAAATTGCTGACCAGAATAGTCAGGATGGGCACCTTTAGGTGCCACCTTTAGGTGCCAATTAAAGTGATAAAATGAAGCGTGGTGTCTACACTGGCAATTTGTGGATGAAACTTTTGCATAAAAAGCCCTATGTCTCTCATTGAAGTGGTTTTATTTGGTCGATGAAATTGAGGCGTTTTGTCACTGAAAGTGGCATTGCAGGGTGTACACCTCCACTGTTTCATCATCAAAAGCTGCCTTTTGGCGAAAAAACTTGGCAGTGTAGACAAGGTCTAAAACTCAGTTCATTTTTGTCCTGAGCCAGATTCGAAGTCAGAGATGAAAGACCAATGTCAGGTCTTTTAAAAATCTTTTTAAAAACAACATATTTCTTTCTCATGTTACTAATTACATTTTACATTTACATTAAAGCTGAAGGGATTTTAAAATGGAGGGCCAAATTTTCTGTTTGTGTAATGTGATGCAGCTCTACTCAAGCCAAAGAAACTGGATTCACCACCTTCAATACTGCGTGCACTTCTGGTCACCCCATCTAAAAAAACTATATATTAGAACTGGAAAAGAGTACAGAGAAGGGCAACAAAAATTATTAGGGGTATGGAACAGCTTCCAAAGAAGGAGAAATTAAAAAGACTTGGACTGGTCAGCTTAGAAAAGAAGCAACTGAGGTAATGATAAAGGTCTATAAAATCATGAATGGTGTGGAGAAAGTGAATAGGGAAGTGTTATTTACCCCTTCACATAACATAAGAATCAGGGTCACGGGGTGAAATTAGTAGGCAGCAGGTTTAAAACAAACATAAGGAAGAACTTCCTCATACAATGCACAGTCAACCTGTAGAACTCATTCCCATGGGCTGTTGTGAAGGCTGAAAGTATAACTGTTTTAAAAAAGAATTTCATAAATTCATGGAGAATAGGTCCATCAATTGCTATTGGTCAAGATGGTCAGGGATGCAACCCCATGTTCTGGGTGTCCCAAAGCCTCTGACTGCCACTTGCTATTTGTCCTGTTTTGGTGCCCTGAAGCACCTGGCATTGGCTGCTGTTGGAAGACAGGATACTAGGCTAGATGGACCATTGGTCTGATCCAGTATGGCTGTTCTTATGTTCATTTTACAGCCTCATGGCCCGAGTCCTGTGAACCCAAGTCAGCTGATCCAAGCCAGCCAAAGGTGTTTAAATGCTTTGTAGACATACCCTTAGACTCACTGCTGTTGTTTTTTGCTCTGTAGACATACCCTAAGCGACCTGCCAAAAGTTTGTGCCAGAGCTAAGAATGGAACCCAGATCTCCAGCCTTCTAGTGTAAGGGCTTAACCACAAAATCATCCTAACTTTATTTTGTATATCAGTTTGTAGCTGTGTCACTGGGAAAATGGGACTAGGAGTGTCTCACTAAGCATGTGACCCTTTGAGACCACATCTTATAAGACAGGAGCTGAAGTTAAAGATAGCTTAATAAGAGGACTATGAGTGAGTAAGTAAACTGTCTGAGGGCTTATCTATATATATGGTGCCCTCCCATCGACATAGCGCTGTGTATACCGGGGGTTAGGACAGTATAACTACGTTGCTCAGGGGTGTGGATTTTTCACACCTTTGAGCCACATAGTTATAGTGATATAGGTCTGTAGTGTAGAACTGGCCTGACATATATTCAGAGTATACAGATCAAATGCATTTGGAGTTGCTGAAAGGTACTGATACTGCTTAGATCACAAACCCCTCTGAGACGGGTGTGAACACATCCTTCAATTAACATACTGGCCAGGATGAGTATATTAGCCCCCCCACCTAAGACAAACACCGGTGGTGAACTTGTCCAGGAGTTTGGACTGAGTGGGCAGAGGGCTTTTGCTGAGTTGTGTGTGTGTGTGTGTGTGTGTGTGTGTGTGTGCATGCGCGCACGTGCGTGTAGGCATAACACACAAACTAGTATCAGAGAACAGAGACACAAAGACAAAAAGCAAGAAAGCCTCTGAGCATGGTATGACCCTAGAAAAGTTAGAGAGTTTTTGGGGCTGGTGTTGGCTAACGAGGCATGGAGCTGTAAACTAAAACACCTTCTTTTGTTCTTGGTTCTTTGCCCTGTGTTCGGAGGAGCATGATTTGTAAACAAACAAGATTCCATCAAAGACTCCATCAATTTCCAAATGGAACATCCTCAGGGCTCCAAACTTTGACTAGCCGCTCAGGTCAAAAAGGAGTAACGGTATTCTCAGATATTTTCTTCACTTACAGCAATTATTTAATTAATTCTTTATCTTCCCCCTTGTTTTTGAAAACTAGTATTTATGACCAAGACCATTTTGTATGAACATAAAAGTACTCTATATTATAAGGGCAGGAGATGCCACAACCTAAACAGTCTTGTCTTCTATATGAAATTTCTTTAAATTTGTACTTTGCAGTCCAACATGCTGTTGGCATTTTGCATCAAAATAAGCAAAGGCACTTTGCCAATTGGCAGAAGAAAATTTTGTTTACATTTATGGGCCAGATTCTCCATTTGTTAACACTGATGTAGATCAGAAATAAGGCCGTCAGAGCTAATGGCATTACACCAGTATAAAATTGGTATAAATACACGGAGAATTAGGCTGTAGGGGAGAGAGTGTCTCAAAGGCACAGATGACAAGCACCTAATGCACATTGAACGTAAATGGAAGTTAGGCACCTGTCATTTGTGCTGTTGAAACTTTCCTGCTATATTTTTTTAGGATTTCTTTAAATTAATTTTACAAGAAATGCCATCATTTCAGCTCTGTCTTCATTAAGCCTTATTTGTTTGTAAACAACAACACCTTCTATACTTTATTAAGTAGCACAACCCTTTTGATATTAATGTTTTCCTAGGAGAATTTCTTCATTCATGTTACATCAATTATTCCAGTCCCTGCTGACGTTGTTTTCATGTCCCATACTTCAGGGTCCAAGCCTAATATTTTCTATTTCATAAAAATCTTCATTATATGCTATAATAAGCTTAATATCTTTATTTACAGATACACCCATATATATTAGCAGTTCCTTCTTTCCCCCCAGTTATTTTGAAGGATGATGTCTTTAAAAGAACATGAGGGTATATACAGAGACACAAACAATTTTGGGGCAAAATGTATTCCCAATGTAACTCGCCTGAAGACAGTTATACCGGGGTGCATTTTGCTCAGGATCAGAAAAAGCTGCAAGAATATTAAGGACATAAACTTTCACAATAAAACATAATTCAATCCTGAATGTAACAAATCAAATGAAATCAGAATATGACTCAGTCAGAACATAGACTAGTTTCAATCAATTACTTTCTTAATTAGTATTAATACTTAATACCTTAAAAGGATTTTCCTGAAGGATCCAAGGAAACTCATCACTCCACAAACAGTATATATATTCTTTCTCAGATTATTCACTCAGTAGTCTATCACCTTTTTCTTTGGTCTTCTTTACACATCTTGTAAAAGCATTCACTCATTACTAAGTGTCTGTTACAACTGATCTTTAAATATTCATGGTAAATAGGCCTAATGGCCTGTGATGGGATGTTAGATGGGGTGGGATCTGAGTTACCCAGGAAAGAATTTTCTGTAGCATCTGGCTGGTGAATCTTGCCCATATGCTCAGGGTTTAGCTGATCGCCATATTTGGGGTCGGGAAGGAATTTTCCTCCAGGGCAGATTGGAAGAGGCCCTGGAAGTTTTTCGCCTTCCTCTGTAGCATGGGGCACAGGTCACTTGCTGGAGGATTCTCTGCTCCTTGAAGTCTTTAAACCACGATTTGAGGACTTCAATAGCTCAGGCATAGGTGAGGTTTTTCGCAGGAGTGGGTGGGTGAGATTCTATGGCCTGCGTTGTGCAGGAGGTCGGACTAGATGATCATAATGGTCCCTTCTGACCTTAGTATCTATGAATCTATGAATCTTTGCAACATGTGCTGACAAAATCTCCTCCTACGTCACCATTGCCATTTTCATTGTTTCCATGAGTTGCCCAGTCTTGATCTAAATCAATACAAATCAATGTAAAATGAATTGAATTGCACTCCATCTGCAATTCCAATTCATCGGATTAATATCCATTTGTAATATGTACCTCACATTTACCTGCATCTTTGTCTTTTCAGGAGGACAGGTAGATAAGTCTAAATGTCCTTATTAATAGTTTAGGGAATTATTCAGTATAAATCAAATATCTCATAAGTCTATCTCTCTTCCCTTCAGAAATTCCCTTAGGTGAAGTACATTTTAATTTTTTTTAAACTTATTTCAGATTAGCCCGCCTTCACTCACAACAATATCACTATCAGAATAGCTCTCTGCTCTTTATATTACCTTATTTTCCCTGCTCACACATCTTCTATCTGTTAATTCCTGACTGCATAATTTTTTAGAGTTATATTTTTTAATTCCACATGACTGCACATTCTGGTATTTCTCCAGTGTTGTCAGAATAACCTGCGTTTTCCCCAAAGATTCCCCTAGAGGAGAAATACACTATGTGAATCACTTTTCTCGTTCTCTCTGCCTATCATACAAATCTTTCATCTTTTCTCTCCGCACTGTAAAACTGAAGAGTTAGTTTCTAGTATGCCCAAGGGCAGTACATTCGGAAACCTCTCCAGTTTTATGAGCTGCTCTTGTATACCATCCTCTGAAACAGCATTCAAAAGTAGGTGAGGAAAGCGTGGTGTATGCAGCTTCTTTATAAGTAAGGAGGCTCTGTTCCTATTTGCTCAGGGGCATGTATGGGAGAGGATTCAAGATGAACGATCTTTCAGAGTGAGAGTTATGCTCTACTTTCTCTCGCTCATGGAGATTTTATATCTGTTCTGAATTTGGGTGTAGTTTTCCTTAATCAAAAATAAAAATATTCTAGTTTGAAAGTACATGTTTTGCTCCTTGCATGGGGAAAGCATTACAAAAAACCTGCAGATCATTGTATCACAATCAATGCAGCACAGTTTACTTTTTGCTCATAAAACAAATTCTTTCTATCATTAGGGGTGTTTTATGATTTTCATGTATTTTAATACCATACATTTGATATTACTCTTTTGATTTTTTTTTAAATTGATAAAGAGGAATTGTGACAATTCACATCCATATACAGCCATATCTTGTCTCCTAGACCATTGCTGAATTAAATGGAGTTGGTATGGCTGGGTGGGGCTCCTTGAGTTTAGGAATTTAGGAATTCTGCCCCCTTCTCTTCCTAGCTGCAGAGTGGCATCACAGAACTATAGCTGTGCCTCACCAAGAGAAGAATTTGTATAATGGTGGAGCTGGCCAAACTCTCAGCATTTACTATGCAACCCCTCAAATGCCACTTCACATTGCTATGGTCTAAGCCTCCATGAACACTGCCAGAGCCCTTTCTCTGAAGGATTCTTGCCCCTTTCATCCTGGGCAAGATTTTCCTACTTCAGAAGAGCAAGATTTTAGAGCAGCCGGTTCTTTGGAAAGCTTGTGTGATCTCCAAGATCATACAGCAAACTTAAAGTCCTGGGCCAAAATATTCATGAGTAGCCATTGATTTTGGGTCCCTCAGTTTTGGGGTGCCTTATGCAAGACACCTGAAAACTTAGGTCCTGATGAGAAAACCATACTTTAGTAAATAAGGGACTCTGACACTTTGTGGAAAACTTTGAAAAATGTAATTTTGAGACTTATTCCTTTAAAGGATAGACTGTAATTTTTCTAATTCCCTTCTCTCTCTCTTCTGTAAGGCTATTTACCTGAAAACTGGATTTCTCTTTCTAAAACTTAACCCCATTCAACATCATGGCCTTTTTTGTGATGTCACAGGGCCTAAGCCAAAAGGAGTTTGCCATTGACCTTCAATAGGCGCACCATCAGCCCATAATTTCCACAACAGATTGTGATGACAAACAGGATTATGATCTGTGGTTTAAGGTAGGGAAGAAACAGCAGAAGGTAATGAAGTTTTAAGAAACAAATATCCTGTTTTCATAAAACAGCTTTAGAAATATAGAATGAGGCAATGTCCTGGGTAATGCAGTTCTGCTGAAAATACTATGAAATCTAAGGCTTTGAACTCTAATTGATCTAAGAATATAGAGAGAGATTTCCCAGGCTCCAGCACCAAAACAAGAGCTTGGGCTGCCTGACAAGCATTTTGCCCAAGGCTTTTCATTGTTTAACACTGTCACACTGAAGACTGAAACAATAAAGTTCTCGTTTGCCTGAAGTTTAAATAGATCGTGATATGTATTATACTTGGTTACATAAAGTAGAATAAATAAAGTACCCTTGAGTACTGGAAACCTATTAACTGAATTTAAGATCGAAGAAGAAACAGAAGTCCCAATCCTGCAGCTAGATCTGCTCTTGGTTGACTTCATTGGGGCTCTACACAGAGCCAAATGAAATATTGGGGTCTTTGTAAATCATATCTAAGGTCACTAATTTTTTATATTTCACTCTGGTCCAAACCCTGCAATGTGATGTGTATGAGTGGCCTGCTGTGCCACTGAGTTCTACTTCAGTGCCTTAACCACTAGACCTTTCTTCCACCTCCTCGAATTTCCATGAGATGCCTTCAACAGTGAAATTGGCTTAGAACAGCTGAAGACCAAATGGAGACATGAGCTCCCAGTTTGACGCTGTGACCAAAAGGGCTAATGCAATCCTTGGAGGATAAACAGGGGAATCCTGAGTAGGGGTAGAGAGATTATATAACCTCTTGGCACTGGTGTGACTGCCACTGGAATACTGTGTCCAGTTCTGGTGTCATTGTTTCAAGATGGATGCTGAGAAATTGGAGAGGATTCAGAGAAGAACCACAAGAATGATTAAAGGATTGGAAAACATGCCTTCTAATAAGAGACTCAAGGAGCTCAATCTATTTAGTTTAACAAAAAGAAGGTCAAGAGGTGACTTGATTACAGTTTATAAGTACTTACCTGGGGAACAAATATTTGATAATAGGGTCTTCAAGCTATCAGACAAACGTGTAACAAGATCCAATGGCTGGAAGCAGAAGCTAGATAAATTCAGACTGGAAATAAGGTGTACATTTTAAACAATTAGCGTTATTAACAATGGGAACAATTTATCAAGGGTCGTGGTGGAGTCTCCATCACTAGCAATTTTTAAACCAAGGTTGGATGTTTTTTCTAAAAGGTCTGCTCTAGGAATTATTTTAGGGAAGTTCTATGACCTGTGTTATACAGGAGGTCAGACTGGATGATCACAATGGTCCCCTGTGGCCTTGGAATCTACAAATGTAATTAAAAGGGGGAACTTCGAGAATGAAGATGAGTGTCCAATCTGATCTATACAGTAGATAGTTTTTGATTGCACCTTAATGGTGCCTCATGGAAGAATTCAAATAAGTAACACAAGCAGGATTTAGCCCATTGTGAAAACCGAGAAATCTTTAGTGCTGAGATTTTCCTTCAGCATTTCACAGAATCATAGAATATTAGGGTTGGAAGAGACCTCAGGAGGTCATAGAATCACAGAATCATAGAATATCAGGGGTGGAAGGGACCTCAGGAGGTAATCTAGTTCAACCCCTTGCTCAAAGCAGGACCAATCCCCAACTAAATCATCCCAGCCAGGGCTTTGTCAAACCTGACCTTAAAAACTTCTAAGGAAGGAGATAATTATATCAATAATTATATCAGGGTTCTCATGCAGAGCTGCAAATTGGTCTTCCATCCTCTCTCCTCCCAGAATCAATGCAGTCTTCAGGCCTGTGAACTTGCCCAGCTCCTTTGTAAATTTCATAGTCTGCAAGGCAGGCTCATGGGTTGGCGAGAGGATGAGGGCTCGTGCTCCCGTCTGGGCACTGTGCGCCTTCAGCTTCTCAAACATGGGGATGAGGTGAGCTGTAGCTCACGAAAGCTTATGCTTAAATAAATTGGTTAGTCTCTAAGGTGCCACAAGTACTCCTTTTCTTTTTGCGAATACAGACTAACACAGCTGCTACTCTGAAACCTTCCTAGGTAACGCATTCCAGTGTTTTACCATCCTCCTAGTGAAAAAGTTTTTCCTAATATCCAACCTAAACCTCCCCCACTGCAACTTGAGACCATTACTCCTTGTTCTGTCATCTGCTACCACTGAGAACAGGCTAGAGCCATCCTCTTTGGAACCCTCTTTCAGGTAGTTGAAAGCAGCTATCAAATCCCCCCTCATTCTTCTCTTCCGCAGACTAAACAATCCCAGTTCCCTCAGCCTCTCCTCATAAGTCATGTGTTCCAGTCCTCTAATCATTTTTGTTGCCCTCTGCTGGACATTTTCCAATTTTTCCACATCCTTCTTGTAGTGTGGGGCCAAAACTGGACACAGTACTCCAGATGAGGCCTCACCAATGTTGAATAGAAGGGAACGATCACGTCCCTTGATCTGCTGCCAATGCCCCTACTCATACATGCCAAAATGCCATTGGCCTTCTTGTCAACAAGGGCATACTGTTGACTCATATCCAGCTTCTCGTCCACTGTAACCCTTAGGTCCTTTTCTGCAGAACTGCTGCCTAGCCACTCGGTCCCTAGTCTGTAGCGGTGCATGGGATTCTTCCGTCCTAAGTGCAGGACTCTGCACTTGTCCTTGTTGAACCTCATCAGATTTCTTTTGGCCCAATCCTCCAAGTTCTCTAGGTCCCTCTGTATCCTATCCCTACCCTCCAGCGTATCTACCTCTCCTCCCAGTTTAGTGTCATCTGCAACTTGCTGAGGGTGCAATCCACACCATCCTCCCGATCATTAATGAAGATATTGAACAAAACTGGCCCGAGGACCGACCCTTGGGGCACTCCCCTTTATACCGGCTGCCAAATAGACATGGAGCCATTGATCACTACCCGCTGAGCCCGACAATCTAACCAGCTTTCTATCCACCTTATAGTCCATTCATCCAGCCCATACTTCTTTAACTTGCTGGCAAGAATACTCTGGGAGACCGTGTCAAAAGGTTTGCTAAAGTCAAGGAACAACACGTCCACTGCTTTCCCCTCATCCACAGAGCCAGTTATCTCATCATAGAAGGCAATTAGATTAGTCAGGCATGACTTGCCCTTGGTGAATCCATGCTGACTGTTCCGGATCACTTTCCTCTCCTCTAAGTGCTTCAGAACTGATTCCTTGAGGACCTGCTCCAATATTTTTCCAGGGACTGAGGTGAGGCTGACTGGCCTGTAGTTCCCAGGATCCTCCTTCTTCCCTTTTTTAAAGATGGGCACGTCATTAGCATTTTTCCAGTCGTCCGGGACCTCCCCTGATCGCCATGAGTTTTCAAAGATAATGGCCAATAGCTCTGCAATCACATCCGCCAACTCCTTTAGCACTCTCGGATGCAGCACATCTGGCCCCATGGACTTGTGTTTGTCCAGCTTTTCTAAATAGTCCCGAACCACTTCGTTCTCCACAGAGGGCTGGTCACCTCCTCCCCATGCTGTGCTGCCCAGAGCAGTAGTCTGGGAGCTGACCTTGTTCATCTAGTCCAACCCCCTGCTCAAAGCAGGACCAACCCCATTTCCTAGTAAGGGCTGATATAATAACATACCTGCCAGGAGAGGGCATAGGAAAACCTTGTTGGAGTGGCTGGGCTCCCTTTTGAGAAGGGGGAAGAGGGGTTGCTTCTGGATTTTAAAGTGAATATGTGGCTACTTAGAATCAAGAACATATAGCTTTAAAAGGCTAGTGATGTAATGTGACCCTAGCCTTCCTAAATAGCCTTTCCATGCAGGCTGCATGTCATTGCTGGGTTTCAACTAGGAAAAATCTCAGAAATACTGAACAGAAGTCTGTCCTATTTTATATTTTACTTTTATTTTCTTGGAAGGAGAGAAAGAGAGGAAACTTGCAAAAGTAAAATCACCTTCCTGTTCATCTTGGACCAGTTCTGGGCCCTATTGAAGTTAAATGAAATGATGCTATTGACTACAATGGGACCAGGATTTGGCCCCTAGAGAATTACTGTCTCCTCGATATTGCTTTATTTTTTAAAAAAAATGAAGATGATGATTAGGTCTCAGTTGTGCACTGTTGGGAGTTGGTGCTGTAATATCATCACAACCCTCCCCCCCATCAATGTATAAATCCATACGTCAATACAGATTTATTAACAATAGACTTTACTTTAAAGTCTTTTAGGTATAGTTTTTAACTGTGATCAGAAGGGTGAGGAAGGACTGGAAGGCTGTGAAATGCTCCAGGTGAGAATGATTTGGAGAGACTGTGCTCAAGCAGGGAACAGACTGAGAACGCTGCTTGGTAAGGGTGAAGAGAAAGGGGTTATGTGGGAAGTGGCCCAGGGAATAGCAGCAGCACTTACTATAGGAAGCAGCATGTAGCTGCTATTTATAGGTTCCCTGGGTTGTGACCCACAGTAGTGGGTGGGCCTGAGTCCTGCCACTGGCAGGATGGCTGAAGCCCCAAGAAGGTGATAAGGCTTGTTTAGAGGCCCAAGTGAAGGGCAGGACTTAGAGTCTCCCAGGAGAAAAGTGTAGGGGCACTGCTCTATACCTAAGCAGACATGGACTTAAAGCTAGCCCAGAGGGGCTGAGGACTGAGCCTAGAGACCAGGCTTAAGACATTACTGAGGGCATGGGGACAGGCCCAGTTGGATGTCTTACCCTGAAATGGGTTTGTTCAGTCACATGTTGACTGTGTGACTTGGCTGGAAGGCTGAGCCACTGAAGACCCACCTGATGAGGATAATAGCTGATGGTGGCATCACCAAGAGAGGGAACATGCAGATTTGCACTCACCTGACAGTCGGATTGCCAGGCATCTGGTTTTTGACCAGAAAACCTGGTTGAAAAGACCCTGGTGGTTCCGGTTGGTACTGCTGACTGGACCGTCAAAAGTCCAGTCAGCAGCGCAGTGGGGCTCAGGGCTAAAGCAGGCTCCCTATCTGCCCTGGCTCCATGCAGCTCCCTGAAGCAGCCGTCAGGTCCCTGCAGCCCCTGGGTGCTGGGGTGGCCAGGGACTGGGAGGCTCTGCACGCAGCCCCCAGTGCTGGCTCTGCAGCTCCCATTGGCCAGGAACTGTGACCAGTGGAATCTGCGGGGATGGCGGGGGCAGCGCCTGCGGGCGCAAAGGACGCACACACAGTGAGCTGTAGCTCACGAAAGCTTATGCTCAAATAAATTGGTTAGTCTCTAAGGTGCCACAAGTACTCCTTTTCTTTTTACACACAGTTCAGAGCCACTTGGCTACCCACGCGCCTAGAGGCCACAGGGACCTGGCGGCCACTTCCTTGGAGCTGTGGTAAGTGCTGCCAGGACCCCGTACCCCCTCCTGCACCCCAACCACCTGCCCCAGCCTGGAGTCCCCTCCTGTGCCCCAAAGCCCACACCCCCAGCTGGAGCCCCCTCCCACCCCCACATGCCTCATCCCTGGCCCCACCCCAGAGCCTGTACCCCCATCCCAGAGCCTATACCCCCTCCTGCACTCCAACCCACTGCCCCAGCCCAGTGAAAATGAAGGTGGGGAAGAGTGAGCGATGGAGGGAAGGGGGATTTCGGGGCAGGGCCTAGGAGAAGGGGCGGGGCAGGGATGTTCAGTTTTGTGTGATTAGAAAGTTGGCAACCCTACCTGACAGGATGTGCTCACAGGAGATGAGTGCACTGTCACACTGGAGAAAAGTAATGAGTTATTACCATGAACATACGACTTTTGTTCAAATAAAATCTGCTGCAGTTTCGACATAACTACCATATGCTAATCCATTTAGAGAAGCCTCATCAAAAAAGTATTATTCTTAGAGCAATTGTCATATGTTTCTTTAGTCTCAAACCTCACTGACCTTTAAGGCATTCCTGGGGATTCTTGTCTTTTCAGGTTGAGATACACACTGAACATAGTATTCACATGCATCGTTAAAAAGATCAAGGGACATACCATGAACACTTGCAACTGGAAATTGCGATCACCTGGCATCTTTCATATTTGTATATGGATTCTGTAATTCCCTGAATCGTAACTGGAACATTTAGAGCCTTCCTCAAGCTACAATGATTAGAAAGCAAACCACCTTTATTATGAGAAGCTAGGGAAAATATACATTTTCAGAAAGCTGCAGTAAGGTTCAACTGACTTTTTCACAATGTCTCATAAATGGAGGGGCTCTAATACAGAGCAAACACATACTAATAGATTTGCTTATAAAAATGAATTTCCCTGCTGTCCAGAAAGCTTTATTATGCTCTGTACACACATGTAACTTGCATTTATGTTGTCTCCAACTAGTCATTGCTTGTTCTAGGGAGCCTGTAATTGTCATATATAAAGGGGAGTGATCTGAGAGGGCTCTGATGCCCTCCATAGCTATTTTGATTTTATGCATTCGTTACTCTAACAAAGAAATAGTTCAGCTGAGAAGCAATCATGCACTGAGGAACAATGATAGTAGGCTAAGGAGAATTCTGAGTGTACACAAAATGCTTTATAGTTCCTCAGTTCTTCAAATGGTTCAGAGTTGGTTCCTGGTCTTTCTGTTGACTAATCTACTTTTTAAATTAAGAAGGTAATTAAAGTCTCCCTCACCCTTAAATTATATTTGTCCGAGTAAAGTCAGCGTTTAATTAAAACCTTTTAGAAATTTTCCTCATCTGTATTGGGGACACAGCTATTAATTATACAGAATGGGTTCGTGTTTAGTATTTCCCATTAGTATTAGATAACATCCTGGAGAATGTGAGACTACTTAATGGGAGTGAAAAATTATACATGAATGCTCTAACATAGTGAAAATGGGTTAACCTCACATAGTTATGCAGTTTAAAGGATATTAACTTAAAAAGACACTGTCAGCTACATTAGTCCCAAAGTGTAGATTTTGTTAATGTAACACAATGGCGTTTTATCTGCTCATGTCTCCTCATGGCTGGGCAATAGATGACGACTACTATTATAAAAACATAGCAAGTGGGCCACAAAGGTTATACAAAACCTATTATTAACAGAAATATGTTCATGACTTTTATTGTAAAATTTCAGTTTGGGGGCTTTTTATATGTTTTTTCTGAAGTGTTTGCAACATAACCCTCACAGGCTTTCATAGTGCATAAAACTGACTAGAAACAGACATGGAACTGAACAGAACTATTCAGTCTTTACTGGTCAAATGCAAGAAGCAAACAGCATGAATAGTGAACACCTGATTTTCAAAATTGGAGCCTAAAGTTAGGCTCCTATATCTATAAACAGGCACCCAAATCAGTATCTTGATTTTCAAAAATACTGAGCACCCAACTGCTTCTGTTGAGGTCAGTGGGAACAACTAGTTGTTCCATCAGAGCCAAGGGCCATTGCACAGAAATCCCCAGAAAGCATTGTTCCAATCTCTGTGCTGCCATCAACACTGCCTCCCCATTCACACACCCCAGCTACTTCCCTTGAAACCCCTTCAATGGGACTCTCACACCATAGAGAAGGTATTCATGCAAATTAAGGGTATCCTCATTTATTTGAAGTGTGTCCCCGAAGTTTCACAGGGCATCATGATGCCATGAAGTCTGCTGGTCTCTCTAGCTATGATTCCAAGTCACCCAGTCCTCTGTACAATTACAGGACCAGAACTCCAGAATCACCCACAGGAGAACTTCTGCAGGGTCAGAAGCAGGTAGTTAGGGGAAGGAGTATGTGTTGTGGAATCAGTCCCCACCACACCCAGTCTTCACTTTTGGGGACGGGTTTGTACATCTGTATTCCACTCCTCTTATGGAAACCAGTGGCACTGGAACAGGGCTGGGGGTCCATGGTCCTCCCATTTCTTAAAAGTGGACAGGCCTGTCCTGGTCTCTTTTTCACCATGGCGGACCCTGCTCCCTTCACCTCCTCTTCCTCCCCTCCCCCCCAGCCCCATTCCCCCAGCCAAGCCAGGAGCTGGTGGAGCCCAGGCAGTTGTGGGAACTGTGCAGACCCTCCACCTGCTCATGGTGCAGGGGGCCCGAGAGCAGCCCCCTACCCTGTGTCCCTGCCCACTGGATCCCCTGCCCAGGGCCGGTGGAGGGTCTGTGCCATGGATCCCCACAGCTGCCTGCTTGGCTCTTACCATGGCTGGGCTTTGGCTTTGAGGCCTGGCCCCAGCCGCTGGCTGGGTTGGGGTAAGAGCTGCATGGGCAGCTGTGGTGGAGCTTGGGTCCCTCCATCTGTCCTGGATGCGGGCTTCAAGGGGCAGAGAGATGGGTGGGGGGCCACTCCAGTTTGGCCAGGAACAGGGCCTTGGGCCGCAGAGGGGTGGGGGCCCCAGCCCTCCCCCCACTTTTGGGAAGGCTCTGCTGCCCCTGATGGAAACACAGGAGCATTGAGGCAGCTGGTTTCTATTCTCCCAATAGAATTTAAATACGCTGATCAAGATGACTGGCAACTACAGTGCGTCTGTCTATTTAGGGGGTTGCACTGCCACCCATCACTAGAGAATCTGAGCCCCTTCCACACAGAGACTGACTATAGTCAAAGTCCCTAGTACAGTTCATGGAGTCTCCTCCCTCCCCTTGTGCTTTCTCAGGTTATAGAAAACTCATCTGGGTTTCTTTTTAGCACAGAGGTGGTGGTAATATTGTTCAGATTAAGGTGGAAAAGCTTTGTGAAACAGGACGGTGTACATGGGTGGTCCTAATCACCAGCTGGGGACAAATAGACTAAACTGGGTATTGCTGTCTTTCTTCAGGGCTCTCTTCTTTATCTTCACAAACAAACAAAGTGCAAAAAGCAACACAAACTTCTATCTGGTGAAGGATTCAGACTGGGGCCCTCTGACCTCCAGTAGCTACTGGGAAGTCACCTGACCTAGATCATCTGCAGGACAGCATGCTGTGTGCTGATTTCCCATACCCTCTTACAGGGCTGGGCTCTCCTTTATATCACCCAGCTGAGCGTGTGGGCCAATCATGAGGTACTGTTCAGCTGATTCCCAGCACCTGTGTCCCCTCCCACCCTTAGCTATTGAAGGGGTAGACTGCCCTGTTTTTTCAGTTTATTCATCATTTTCAAGAGTCAAAGGGAACGTATAGACTGCTAATTCTTTCTGTATAGAAAGAATACAAAGCTGATCTGCTTGAACTACAAGCAGAAACCACTAGAGTGCACTACATGATACAGAATCAAATCAGCTCTGTACATCTCAAACAGACAGGTCTAATCAAAGCACCATTTCTTCCAGGAAAACATTCTAGTGATATAGAGACTGACTAGAGATGGCTTACAAATTCAGGCCATCAGAGACAGAACAATTTAAGTGAGATTCTGATTTGTCATTTAATGTCACATATATAAATAAGAAACAGATAATTAATTGCTGGAGTACTGAAAGCTAGCTATAGCACTGAGTTCCCAAGACCATCTTAATTGATAACCTGAATACTGGCATGGCTCTCTAGGGCAAGAAGAGAGAAAATGAGATGCCTAGCTCAGCTGACACTACAGGGATCATGAGTAATGACTTTGGAGAGAAACCAGGACTGGTAATGGTGCTAGCATTAAGTAAATGCATTGCATCCTTGTAAACTGTATAAGGTTTAAATATTTAAAAGATCAGGATTAAGTGTTACAGAGAAAAAAGCCTGTAGAACAGGCAAGGAGTAAGGACATTATGTTAAAACAAACAGCGATTGGACTGCTAAAAAGCACCAGGCCTCTCTCTGTGGTGCTCTCAATGCAAGGGTAATTCATCTGGTGAATCAGATTCTAACCAGGATGTAAATCAAAGGGCTGAGAATCATGTAGTCAAGAGGAACTGGATTATGGCTGTATCCCCAGAGAAGATAAAGACAAAATAGTCACTCAGGACTGAGCAAAGTGTCAAAGGACACTTCATAGAGATGTAAACTGGGGCCTGATTCTGCAAGTTATTCCTCCAATTGCACTCTCGTGTGACTCCATATCGCTCCTAAAACTTGCTGCGATAGGGAAAGTGAGGCCCAGAAGCCTCCATTGAAAAGCTCTGGCCATCTGTGGGTGCCCTAAGGTCCACTGAATTTCTCCAGGGATCTTAGGGCATCAGCAGATGGGGAGGGACAAGCCTTCAGGCTCAGCTTGCTCTGTGTGTGAGAAACATACAGCTCTGTGCAATAACTAGACGAGAACTTCAAGCTGATGATCAACGTTTTCTGGCTTCTTTTTGCTAGAACAAAGTACCGAAAGAAGGACTGAAGAGGACTGTTTATTCCTGCAATTCAGGTAACAGTAAGGATAGTGGCCATTTTGTTTCCTTCTCTCCTTTCTGTATTCTGTGCTGTGCTGACACTTGCTCAGTGAGCAGCCCTGTTGATCAGTGAGGGAGAACTAGAGCGCAGAGAGAAAAATAATGTGCTGTGTATATTACTGAAGGACTTGCTGTCAGTGAATACTAGTATTTAGTACAGCATGCAGTAATCATATTGCTACTAGACAAGAGGACTTCCAGAGCATTTTGCTTTCTGGTAACTGAGAGAAGTTGTGACACCTAAGCCTGGTACTAGCTTATGTATCCGCCATACAGTTTATGCATCTGCTTCAGTAAACTTTAGTGTTAATTAGAGGTCTTGAGGCTACATTAGCATTACATACAACCATACAGTCAAAGAGGAAAGAAAAAGATGCAGAAGACATCAGAATGTCTAAGGAATAAGATATATTTAATTATCACACCTAAATGCCCATGAGTACACGCTACTAATGTTCAGATGATCTGTGAGTAATCAGAACATAGGCCAAATTCTGCAATCTGTAGTCAACCCTTGCCTTTTAAGAGGGAAAAGGATAATTGATCTGTGACTGGTCAGTTGACCGCTGACCCCAGTTGGGTTAAAAGACGGTACTATCATCTGAGCCATATAAATGGGGAGAGATGGAGGAAGCAGAGTTCAGTCAGGAAAGGGCAGAAGTTGCCTAGGAGTGAGAGATTAGCAGGAAAGAGCTACCAGAGACCAGGAAACAATAGGAAGTCCCTGAAGGAACCTATAAGCAGTTTTGGGGGAAGGTTGAAGGCAGAAGAGCAGCGAGAGGGGTTTGCTAGCTAACTTCAACAAACCAGAGAGCCAGGGCTGGAGAGGGCTGAAGGCTAGAGAGAAGCAGAGGGTGTTGCTTTCTGATTTATGAGCCAGAGAGGGCTAAAAGCAGGGGAATAGCAATGGGGCTTATCTGATGAAGCTAGAGAGCCAGAGAAGGCTAAGAGCTGGGGGAGTGATGGCTGCTTCCCTGATGAAGATTAACTCCCTTCAGAAAAGACCTGGTTGAGGAGTGGGGGAGACATTCCCTCTGGAAACAGCAGGGTTGCACTTCACTAGGGTTGCACCTTGCACTAGGGTGGCTGTCCTTGTAGAAGGACAGGAGGGGACTGAAGAAGAACCCAGAATTGGTGGAAGATGCTGGAGTGTGGAGGTAGAGGGACCAGATATCTTGAGATAAATGGATTATATTTTGGGACTCTTGTTATGGACTACTTGCACTATGTTTTTGTAATAGATTGGCCCCAAGAAGGCATGGTATTAGCCAAAAGAACCTGGTATAGAATTACTGGGGACTTTGAAGGAGGGAAACTGAAGTAGGTGCACCTGTTGTGGTGAGTTCTGCAGCTGGATGGCTTTCCAGGCAGCCTGGCTATTTGACACTGGCAAAACTCCCACTAAAATTATTTGATTTAACTGCCCACAGTGTGCTTAATCTTGCCCAAGACAAACCTGCCCCGAGGAGTTTATAATCTGATCTCCACAGGAGTTTTGCCCAAGTAAGAACTGAATAGTGACTGAAGGATTTGACCCCTTGTTTTTCTAAAGTCACTCCATTACCATCTTCAAGAGTCTAATTTCTGGTAGAAATGTCTCGTTGAGGCAATAGTTCCAGGAGCAATGTCCTAGCATCAGTCTATAACTTGGCTAGACCTGTAATATATTTCCAGGAACCACTTTCAGAGATAGCACTATACCTTTGTGAACCATAGATGATGGTAGCCATTGATTCGGAAATGAGTCAAACATTCAGATGACCTAGCCTAAGTGCAGATTTTCCATTCAGATGGACCCAAATCTTTATGGTCTGCGTCTGCAGAGAATGCATTTAAACGTGTGAAGAAAATACTAGATTTTACCACAGATTTTTAAGGTACATATTTGTGTTTCATTTGAGGCTGAAAATACTAATGTCCAACTTTTACATTATTAGAACCAAAATGTTTAAATATAAATTTAGGAGTTCTCTTTGTGGATTAAGCCAAATTTTTTTTATACAAAGTCCAGTCACTGGTACGTGCATTGAACAAATCATCCTGTATTCCTTCTGGAAAAGATGTAGCTGTTCTATGGAATTGTTGTAATTTAACATGAAATAATAAACAATTACTGAAAAGTACTATTGATATTTCATTTATCTTTATACAACTGTATAAATATACTGAGTCCATAACAGAGAAAGGCTTTTGCCACATCTTTGGCAGCAAACCTCAAGTATAAGTCTCTGACAAAGACTTATCAATTTAATGAAGCCAGCAAGAGACTCAGACTGCACTGATTAATAATATTACAGCATTTCCTAGTCATGTTTAAAGATTTTTAAAGCCAGAAAGGATCATTATAATCTAGTCTGGAAGCTAAGGATATTGAATTGGACTGAGAAGAAAGATGGTCACTGGACTGCACCTCAATTTTCAGCTCTGCTACAGAACTTTGTGTGACCCTGGCCACAGGTCACTTTACTTCCATTTCCCATCTGTAAAATGGGAATAATGGTACTTGTGCCTTTTTAGACTAAGATCTTCCAGGCAGGTATTCTGATAACATCTTTATAGTGTGTCTAGCACAATGGGGCCATGATCTTGAAAGGGACTTTGGGTGCTACTGTAGTACAAATACATACAAAATGAATCACCTAAAATATGGTGAATTTAATTTATTTTATACTTGAGCCTCAGATATTTAGGAGAAATTATTGCATGAAATTTCTATTTTTTTTATGACAGATGTAACAGCCTGAGATCTAAACTGTGATGCAGAAGATTACCAAAAATTGGATCTCAGCTCTCTAGCTCCATAGAAATGCTCTAAACAAACTCACGAATAACTCTAAACTAATGGATATTTGGCACTGTCTACAGCTGGATAATAAAACCATCTTCTTCCTGTGAATTCTGCCAAAGTACAAAATATTTTAATAGCAGGAAAGCAAGCCTGCAGCTGAGAGTGGGGATCAGTACTCTGTACTATGAGATCAGTGTATTTAATCTGTTGCCCTTCTGCCAGGTGTTGGCAACAACAAAGGCTGGGTTCAAACAGCGAAGGGTCCCTCTTAAAAATAAACACCAGGGGCTACTCACCCAGAATTCCTGGGCCTACTAAATACCTTCCCTGGACTTCCTTAGTAGGCAATCCTTCCCCACTCCCAAGCACGGAGCCTGCATGTGAAACAAGGAAAACTATTAAGGGCACAGGGGACGCAACACGAATGTGGGAGAACACAGCAAAAATCTATATTAAACACTCCTCATGATAACTCTGGCAGGAGTCTGCTAATCTGATTCCCCACCTGCCAGTGTCAACATCCATTAGGCAACAATCCCTTTATCACATCTTCCCCCTTCATCTGCTGCACAGCCCACCCTCTTCAGTAGTGGGGGAACCAGTAGCAAAAAGTAGCTTTGGGTAAAATCTTTCCCACCAAGATTGTCCTTCTTGCCTCAAGACAGAAGACCTTTCCATTCAGTTCCACTACCCAACCAATTCTGAGTTCTGTACAGTTATAGTAACTCCCAAAGTGCCACTACTTTCTACAGGAATTTGTGTAGAAAGCTTGAGGAAATAAAACTCTCTCTAGCCATAATTCCCCCTATTTGCCACTAGATGGGAGCAGAGAGCTCTTTCTCCCCTTACGTTTTTCCATCTAGAGTTCTGAGTATATCATAAAAAGAACAGGAGGACTTGTGGCACCTTAGAGACTAACAAATTTATTAGAGCATAAGCTTTCGTGAGCTACAGCTCACTTCATCGGATGCATACAGTGGAAAAAAAATATATACAGTGGACTATATTTTCCACTCTATGCATCCGATGAAGTGAGCTGTAGCTCACGAAAGCTTATGCTCTAATAAATTTGTTAGTCTCTAAGGTGCCACAAGTCCTCCTTTTCTTTTTACCGATACAGACTAATACGGCTGCTACTCTGAAACCTGAGTATATCATAGTACATGTGACTGGAAAATAGACTTTTCCCCATGTCAAATTCAGATATATATATATTTTTTAACGGTTCATCCCAATTTGGGATGAAAGAACAATTTTAATTTTTGGGGGGGGGTGCGTAGAGAAAGACAGGAAAATCTGTTTCAGGAGAACCAAAATGGACTTTTTTTTCAGTTTGCTCCCCAGGTTGCCCAAATACCTGGGTTGCCCAAGTCCACAGGCAGCCAGCTCCCTGTGAGGCATGAGGAGGAGGTAGGTGAGCTGCAAGGTAACCAGGCAGCTTTCCATTGGGTACAATATTCCAGCAGTTGTCCAGGTCTGGTGTCCACAATTCAAGGGCACTGACAAATTAGAGATCAGGGAAAAGCCAAAATGATTAAAGGATTGGAAAACATGTCTTACGGAGTCACTGAGCTCCTTGAGTCTATCTAGTTAGCTTAACAAACAGAAGGTTAAGGGCTGACTTGATCAGTGTATAAGTACCTACCTGAGGAACAAATATTTGATAATAGGCTTGTCAATCTAGCAGGCCAAGGCATAACAAGAATCAAAGGTTAGAAACTGAAGCTAGACAAATTCAGATTAGTAATAAAGCACACATTTTTTAAACAGTGAACGTAATTAACCACTGGAACAACTCACCAAAGGTTGTAGTGAATTCTCCATTGCGTTTTTTTTTTTTGAATCAAGATTGTTTGGATTTTTCTTCTAATGTTCTCTAGCTCAAACTGAAACTATTTTAGGGAAGTTCTTTGGCCTGTGGTGAACAGGACGTCAGAACAGATGATCACAGTGGTCCCTTCTTGTCAAAATCCACACTTCTCTGCAGGGTATTTTAATTGTGATGAATTGGAATTTTCAGATGGAAAAATGTTCTGCTGGAAACTTTCTGACCGTCTCTAGTAACAGATGAAGCAACTCTGTGGCCTTTCTTTCCCCTGTTCATCAACTTTGGGCCACAGGACTTACACATACTTGATTCACTACTAATCTGTACTTCATGTCATCATTTACACAAGTGCAAAGTAATACAAAATGGGTGTAAAACTCTGCCAAATCAGAATGGTAGCATTTTGCACCGCTTTGCTCTCAAAGATGCATAGCAATGGTGACCTGGGTTCTACAAAGCCAAGTAAATCTAATGTAAGCTAAATATTTAATAATTTTAAAAGCCCCACATTGTATAATTTTATTTAAAAGATGAAATAGCTTCCTTGAAAATGAATAAAGGCATCTCCACTATCTGGTCATTTAATTTGGAAAACATCAAAAGGGACCATCAGAAGTCAAACGATTGTATTGACAATTGGCAAGCACAGGAACAAACGAGTACAGGAAATTGTTCAGCTAGAAAGGTTTAAAATCAAAGACAAAATTTAAAGGATCTATAAATTGCTCCCAGATTCATGATATGCACTTGTACTGAATCTGATAAAAGCAACACAGTAGGTATAAAATTAAAGTCCAATCCCATTGCTGGGAATGGAGGGACAAAAAAGGCAGAAGTTTGTTTGTTGTCTTTGGTTTTTTGCTTTCTATACACAGTGAAGATGTTCTGAATATCAAATATAAGTTTTTAATATACATTTTACTGAGCATTTAAGTGTCCTAGTGCTCTTGTCTGGTCCTGGCTAGTTTTTATATGTATTACCTTAGGTGTTTTGAGAAGGAAGAATATTACAGGAATTTTAAGTTGATAAAGCATTAAGGTTATGAAATGTATCCTTTTGTGGAATGAGGATGTGTATGTTGGGAATAATGTACCTACCATACCAAAAAAGGGAATTGACATATTGATATTTAAAAGATTTTATCAGCGATAAGAACTCCTCCTACTACAGCATATAGTATTTAGGACCTTTTCATAGATTTTTTTTTTTCTGGGGCCAGAAGCGACGACTGGATTATCCAGCATGACTCCTGTATAATACAGGTCATTGAATTTCATCCAGCTTCTCCTTTTGTTGAGCCCAGTAATTTGTGTTGTCCTAGTCAATTGTAGCCCCTCCCCTAAGGTGTGCCTCATGCCTCCTCCCTGGTGCTTGTTACTTGGAGTGGTTTCTCCCCTCTCCTCACATGGGTTGGGTCCAAGGCTCTTTTTATGATACCTGGTGCCTCCACCCAAGGTGACTTCTCACTGTGCCCAGGACAATGTCCCTGAATAATACTACTATCTGGCAAGGAGTGTAAAACCCAATACACAGGAAACAAAGTGCATCAACACAAATCCCAGCAAAGAAATGACACACCTGAAAATAACTATAACAAAGGAGACTTTACTGGGAATAGGAGAAAGGATGCGGGGAAGGAAAGTATTAGGGTTAAAGTACCCAACACTAACAAATTGACAAATTCCTCACTTCCCAATGCTCACAATCCTTCCCAACACCCTGATTCCCTCCAACACCTTCCCTGGCTGAGAGCGAGTCCAAAAATTAGTGCTGCTGCATTGCGAATATTGGCTGACTTAAACAAAACTAGTCCCCTTAACTGTGTCTTTGTCCCAAGTGAGGCAGGGTCCTCACCTGGCTCCCTGATCCAGAGTCCTGTGGAGGCTGTCAGTTGCCAGGGTCAGTTCAGATCTCCACCACTCTGCAGGGGTGGAACTGCCTGGCCATACAACTTTCCCCCTGCAGTTCAAAGACTCCCTTTGTAGGGAGTGGGCAGGAGTTCATCAGACTCCTTGAGGCGTTCTGCTTCTTGCTGACACAGCTCCCAACCCAAGCTCAAACCTAAAACAAAACCTTGTTTCTGAGTCAGGCTGTCTCCTCCCACTGCGGGACTGAGCAGTCCTGGCTCATCATTGGCCCAGCAAACTGCTTGTCCATATTACGTAATGCAGAAGCCTCCCTAGTGGTCTCAGCAGGCATTTCTAGTCCATTGTTGTTCACACCATTGACAACAAGCATAATGGAAAATGGTGTCAGCAGGCTCTGGTAGTCGTTTCAGTTGTAGGTAGGACTCTGCTGAGGTTCAGAGTGACACCCCAGGCTCTGGCAAACTGAGTTAGGGGAGTAGGGGTTACACAGTTACTATCTATTTACAAAGGTGGTGACGCAACATAGATTTATGTATACTTTAAAAAAATGTAATTAAATTTGCAAGCGCATTGATGTATTTTTAATACCGCTACTTTGATTTTTCTATCAATTTGGACATGTATGTAGGTTTGCAGGCAAATTAACTCCTATGGACCCAGTCCCAAAATCATAACTCATGCAGTCAGCCCAACGGTTTCAGTGTGATTTATGTAGTACTAGTTGCATGAGTAAGGGCTATATGTGTTTGTATAAGAGTTAAAAGATCAGATCCTATATTTGTCCGTACATTTTGACTGTATATATGAAATCCTAGCCCCCTTAAAGTCAATGGGAGTTTTGTCATTGACTTCAGTGGAGCCAGAATTTCACACTACCTTTATATTTTTTTAAAAAAGACTTATAACCCTATTCCACACAGCCAGTCCAATAGTTTGGGATGCTTACTTTGAAAATTGGTCACGTGGGTGTGTGGATTTACTCTGTTCAATTACAGAAAATAATTATGTAAGTAAGATAATACTATGAAGTATTCCAGTATTAACAGCAGTCTGGGTATTGTAGATTAAAGATAATTATCCAAGAAATACAACAATATAAAACTAAAAAAAAAGAAAAGAAAAAGGAGTATATAAAATTCCAAATGATAAACCATAAACATAGTGATTCTGAGAGATCACTGAGGAAGTAATTTTAATGTGCTTAAGCAGTCAAAGGAGAGAAACATTGTACATACAGTACACTTTTTATGGTGTGCAGATTATATATTACACCTGTGCTTATTAAGAATCTTAATGGCCTTTGGTATAATAAAACTACAGGAAATATACATCCTAACCAATTAGGCATCTTTGAAATAAAGACTTTTTTTAAAAGTGAGTCGACGACTTTCGGGATGGTCAAACTTATATACATGTATTCAGTGATGAGCTGTCAGAAGCTGAAGAACCGGTTCCTTCAGTCGCTCCGAGCCTTCGGCGGCACTGAAGGACCCGCCGCCAAAGGCCGGGAGCGAGTGAAGGACCCGCTGCCAAAGTGCCACCAAAGGCTCAGAGTGCCGCTGGGTGAGTAAAAATTCACAGGGGGGCCTCCCTAGCCAAGAACTCAGGTGGGATGGACAGGATGGTCCCGCAGGCCGCATGTGGCCCGTTGGCTGGAGTTTGCTCACCCCTTTAACAACCGGTTCTAAACCGGCTTCAAAATTTAACAAGCGGTTCACGCGAACCGGTGCGAACCGACTCCAGCTCACCACTGCATGTATTCTCGTACCTAGTTATATCTCCTTTAATTTACCAGGCCAGATGCTCCAGTGGCTTCAATAGAGCTGTGCCAATTTACATCAGCCCTTAAAATATAGTCCCTAAGAACAGTTTGTGCAAGATGAGAAAGACAATGAGTCCAAACTAAGAGACCCTGTCTCAGCCAAATTGAGAATGCAATGGCACTCTCAGTGCAAATTTCAAGTATGGTCAGCTAATTGTTCAACAGCATGAGCTGGCATCTAAATTGCATATAGATGGATTAGAATAGCAATCCAATTTCAAGGCACTTATAATAAAGTAATCGAAAAATTCATTGCAATTTATTCATTAAGATTCTTACTGACTCTGTGTGAATGGGTGTACAGACCCGGTCCTGGGGTTACCAGGGAGAGAGAAACGGTCTCCTTGAAGAGAGAAACTACCATACCTGTCTGTCTTCAGGGCAGAGACAGCCAGAGGATCTCACCATGAGCAGAATGTGGTTCTGCTCATGTGGGAGGGGACAGAACAAGGACTCCTAAAGGATTGAGGTTGAACTGGAAATTCTTACTCCAGCAAACCTTCCACCGATTTCTGAGATGAGCCTGAAGATTTTATAATTGGGTGCTCTGAGAGGAATGATATTGTGAAAGTCACTCATTCTAAGCTAGATGCTTGACCCTGTAACAAACCTTTTCAACAGTTAGAGTTCTTTCAGCCAGAGTTCCAATTTTATTTCTCCTTTGTATGTTTGAAACACAAATCCATGTGTTCATCTTCTCCCCCTTCACCTGATCTCTGCTTACCTGCTGTGTCACACAATGATTTTTGACATATTAAGATTGACACTCTTAAATAATAATACTTGGGTCTAAAATAGCCCTTTTCATTTGTAGATCTTGATTCACTTTTGAAAACTAAGTATAATCCCCACTTTTACAGATGGGGAAACTGAGGCAGAGATGTTAGATGACTTTCCCATGGAGACAGAGCAAGTAGTGGCAGAGACAGGAATACAGAACCCAAATTTCCTAACTCCATTTTTCATGAAAAAGCTTGTAGACTGGCACAGCAAGCAGCAGCTTTGTGTAAAATAAACAATAAAAGTTAAAGAATGAAATGTCTTCCTTTCTGTATTCCTGTCATAATTTATAGTTGTTTGCAGTGTTGTCGTCGCTGTGTGCTGGTCCAAGGTTATGAGAGACAAGGTCGGTGAGGTAATATCTTTTATTGGATTAACTTCTGTTGGTGAAAGAGACAAGCTTTCAAACTCTTGTCTCTTTCACTAACAGAAATTGGTCCAGTAAAAGATATTTCCTCACCCACCTTGTCTCTCACAATTTATAGTGTCCAATAAAAGTTACCGATATCTGGGATCTCCAAAAAATATTAACCATTTCTAGTAAAGCTAATCACAAATCTTCTTTCTGAAGTAATTTTAAAGTATTCTAGCAAATTCTGAGTGATGTTAAGGAAGAGTTTATCCTGGTTTCACAAAAGATTACTTTCCCCTTTTGAATCAGTAAACAGTTGTTGTTGTTGTTCTCTTGAAAGTCTGTGATGTCCTCACCAGTTGCATTTTAAGGAGAAAAATGAATTCACATGTGAACATAGGGTCAGACTGTATTGTCTTTTACAGCAGGTAAATCCAAGGCAAATTCACTAAGTCAAATTAGTAGCTCTTCTGTGGACCTACCTTATGATTTGTACGTCCTTGTGGGCCACAGGGTGAAACCCTTAGTCGTGCTAGTCAGCTGTGGCAATAAGGGGCTTACAATTTGGCTTTATTGAAGTAAGGGGCCAAAATCTGACACTGTATTCCAGCTGCCTCACAGAGTTGTACAATGCTATAACAAATTCCCATGTCTTGTTCACAGTACCTTGTTTAATCTAGCCTAGCCTCCGATCTGCCTTCTTTATTACAAAAGAACTATGTATTCCATTTTCATGTGACTATAGATCTGAATTCTTTGATTGGAAATCAGTGAGTTCACAGATAGAAGGATGATTGATATTTACCACCCTGGATGAATAATTTGTAACAAGCAACTTATTCAGCAATTATGCCTGTTTTGTGTTTTGTGACGTGCACACAAGGTCATGATATTCTTGAATGTAGTAAAAAGAAAAGGAGTACTTGTGGCACCTTAGAGACTAACCAATTTATTTGAGCATAAGCTTTCGTGAGCTACAGCTCACATGCATCCGATGAAGTGAGCTGTAGCTCACGAAAGCTTATGCTCAAATAAATTGGTTAGTCTCTAAGGTGCTACAAGTACTCCTTTTCTTTTTGCGAATACAGACTAACACGGCTGTTACTCTGAAACTTGAATGTAGTAGTTTAGCAAAATTGATGGTAAATTTGTGAATAATTATTCTGAGAGGTTCACTGCAAGAATTTGAGATTTGAAAAGTCTTTTTAGAAATATCTTGTTCCATGATAATTCTGATCACGCATAGATTTTGGTGTTGTACAGAACAATACACTTTCAATGGCCACTTTGGAATAAATCTACTGAATATTTAAGTTGCATTTTGTTTACATCTTAGATGGACCTCTTCCGATTTCATGAGCAAGTGCCCCAAAATGTGAATAGTCATATAAAATAAAATAAATATATGCAGAGAAACTAAACAGTGTCTACCTGAGATATCCCAAAGGGACAGTATATTGAATCTTGATGTATTTTAGCTGTAAACTCATAATTCCTGCAACAGCAAGTGTTGTAAGTACCCTTCCCATAGAAGGGGTTAAATGGAAGCAAGCAGACATGTAGTATAAATAGAAGAAATGATGTAGATGAAGATCTGCAACACGTGAACATGAATTTATTAAAATAAACTAGTATATAGCCAGCAACTTCACTTCTGGCAAGGCATCTAAATGCAGCTTTACAAACATGCCAGTTTCTGAATTTTAAGCAATAGTCAACTCTGGCGAAGCAGGAGAATCTGTCATTTCTCTTGGCTCTTTGACAGAACTGTAGTCATATCTGAAGCTTAGAATTATCCACTTTTGTTAGTGCTGTTTTTCTTCATTGAGATCAGATGACCTTTAACTTGGCCCACCTTTTGCAGCACTGAGAATTTTGCTTTCTTAATATGTTAAGTTCTTTCAGAGAAGGAATTGAGCTATTAATATTGAATTCTGTTGTGAAACCTGGAAAACTCAGATTTCTTTTATCATGCTAAGTTCTACATCCTTCTAATACAGTTGGATTTCTAGGATAACATGTCAGAAATTTACTTGAGCATCTATCTGCAAAAATATCATTCTTAGAGTCTGATAAAAGAGAATTTGCTTTATTTTTGAATAGGAAAGTATCCTCAAAGGTGCCCAGATGTTAACTTATACATAAATTATAGGCAGTGTAGGTAGCATACATTAAAAGAATGTTAAGGTGCAAAGGCAAGCACTCAAAAGTTAGGAAATGGCAACATTAAGGTTGCCTTTGCAACCTTAATTCAGCCCCCTTGTGCATATGCATTTTGATAATCAGTCATTAAATTACATGATCATATAGTATTTTATCACAGTATCCTCATTCAGTGTACAGGATGGATGGCTTTCAGGAAATGCATCAGGATTGTGTAGTTCATGAGGCTGTTGTCAGCAAGACCCCCTACCTCATTTGTTGAACAAGTTGGAAGGTATGTGGTGAATAAGGCAGGGGATTGTAGGAAGAGAAAGGATCGTCTTATGGGTTAGGTAGTTGACCACTGTCCTCGAGAACTATATTTTATCCCTGTGTCTGTCAGAGTTGTGCAAATCATTTAGTCCAAACTTTTCACAGGTGTGTTCCTAATTGTGTGTGCCTCATTCTTTGGGTGCCCAAGATGAGGCAGGTGGGGTCTGACTTGCACAAGTACTAAGCACTCAAAACTGCAACTGAGGACAAGGGGAGTTCTGCTTCTTATATATAAAGTGCTATAAAATGTACTCTGAAAAATCAGGCTCTGAACTTCACAAATTGAGTACCCAAAACTAGCTGACACTTGACAATTTTGACTTTAATCACTGCGCCTCATTTCCCCATCTATCAAATGGTAATAATACCACCTCACCTCATGGAGGCATTATGCAGATACATGTATTGTTTGTAACAACCAATGCCCAAGTACACAAAGCTACTTAGGCACATAAACCCCAGATTTAGGCACCACTGCAATACACACACACAGACACACACACACACACAAAACCCTACTCAGGTGCCACCTAACCCTGTAGGTGCTTAAACTCACATGGAGCTTAAACTACTCCTACCCCCTTGCCTTCGAAAGTTCCCTAGATGCCAAAGTTTCTGCCTCTGGGCATGCACACTGCTGCCTCCCTCTAGGTGTCTGGACACCTATATCACATCAAAACCCTCAAGGCAGGGAAAGATAGGTGTTCCCCTACCTATGTTACCTGCAGGGCCCAATCTGGTAGGCCTGCTCAGAGCAAGCCACCAGATTGGGTCGCATTCAAAATCCAGCCAGAGGAGGAGGTGTCTCCCTTACAACTTTTTAGCCCAGTAGGCAGAACATTCAGCTGAGATGTCAACGACCTGGGCTTAGTTTCCCCCTCTGCCTGTTGGGGAGAAAGACTGGAGACCTGGGTTCAAATTCTCTCAGGAGAGTGTCTTAACCACTGGGTTAGGGGATATTCTGCTGTGGGGCTCCCTCAATCTCTTCTGTTGAAGCTGTTCCACTTTGGTTAAATAATTAGATATTAATTGGAGCAGGGCAACTGGGCCCTGGGTCTCCCACCTCCTCTAAAGGCCTTCACCAAGCTCTAGAGTCCTCTCACTTTTTTTCTCTCTAACCCAATGACTAATTATTTATCTGAAGTGGTTACATTTGTCTGCCATTTCTTTGAGGAAACAGCACAGGCACCTAAACTGTCTGACTCAAGGACAGATATAGACACCTAACTCCATGAGAGGGGCAGGATTTAGGACATACCCCACCCTCAACATCTCCTGTTGGCTGTCTTTGGTGGCTCCCTACCTAGTATGCTGGGTCTTGTGGATCCCATTCTAAGCTACCTATTGGTTCACTTACATTGTATCGGGAGTCTAGGTGCCACTCTGCCTTTGTGGTTCTTGTTGTTCCAGTGATTTTTCTAGGTGCCTAAACATTAGGAGTTGCAATGCTTAAGTCCCTTTGTGGATCCAGGCCCCAGACACTATGAAGGAAGCATCTTTAAAAATCCCAGAAGGAAGTTAATAATTTTGTATCTAGTGCAATAAATAATAAACACTGAATGATCAGAATAAAAGAAATATAGACTAGCTGCTCAGTAGATGAGCACAGTCCATGCTGTGCACCCAATGAGACAGGGGTCCCACTGAAAAAATATGTGATTGTGCATATGTATTATGTATTACATGATCTTTTAATGTAGTTTGTGTGTGTGATATATATTTAGTTGATTTGCAGAGGTAACAATAGCAAGCTGTTCTCACAAACATAATTACTACAGAATGGAGTGCAGTGAATTTGTTATTTTAAATGGATGAATTCAAATTGTTATAAACAATTTATATCTTGAAACATCAAGGATGGATTATAAGCAACAAGTCTCCATGGCTTTAAACTTTCACTTTTTCTGTTGGCTTCCTGCCTCTCTGGGTCATTTACCAGAGGGTCACAAATTTTGTTTCTGAGAAGCTGGGATAATTTCCATATGGGAAATCTTTGGCCTAACTGTGATAGCACACAGCATTGTATAGGACATAAAAATATTGCCTTACATTACAGAAGGTCTATGCTATGAACATTAAAAAATAGATTGCATGAATTCTGTGCCATCCTAATTATGAACCATTCTAGACCACACATGGGTGTTCTACTAGAAAAAATAGACAAAACTTCTTATGGTTTTTGTCTCTTCTTTGTATACCAACTTGCCCAGGCCTTTGGATGTATCCATTAATAAAGTGCTTAAGGATCATCTGAAAGGGATTTTTACTGACTGATATACAGATGTAATCTCCCTGAACGTTGTGATGTAGAACAACTATTGCTAATACCTGCAAGCAAAGTGCTTCATTGATGCTTTAGGTTGATTAAAAGGACCTCACTAAGTGGAGGGAATAAAAAGATGTATCTGGGTAGGCAGGTGTAAAAGTGAGGACTGACACTTCTGCAGCAGAGTCCTTCCACTCTCCTCTGACCCAGCAGAAGCCCCACTGTGAAGTCTCTTTGGAGAACTGGCTCCACATAATGGGAAAGTGAGGGCTGGGGAAGAGACATTCCCACAAACCAAAGCGTGAATGGTTGTAGCACTTAAAATAATGAGGGTTCTGTCACACTAACCTAGGCATTTCCCTCTCCTTAGGTTCTGGAAGCAGTAGCCAGTGAGGATGTCACTGCCAGTATAGCTCCTGCAGAAGTGGCTCTGGGTAGCTGGGAGCCACTAGGAAAGCACAAGGCCGTCACTTGGGTGGTCCTGTGCTTTTGTGAATTCAAGGGATCCCCTGGTTTTGGGGGCTCAAATCCATGTTATTTCTGCAGAGACAAAACCCAATCCCCACCACAGAAGAACTCAAAGGTCTGTGAGCACAAACTCATGACATTTCTTGTCCCTTACACAAAGAGGATAAGTGAGGCAATTCATAAGATTGCCACACATATCATAGTTAAAGGACTGAAAGCTGCTATTAGAGAGTTAAGCAGTAGGAACTATTGTGAAACTGAAGAACAAAAGTCATAGCACGATCCTAAGCTGTTGTAAATCAGTATTGCTCATTGAAGTCCCAAGAAGCATCCCCATTAAGAACAATTACTGTGCCCATTAAGAAGCAGTCTGTGCTATTGTGTCATTAATCTTAAACTAATTCCTCGGCAAAGTCTCAGTTAGGCAGATTTCCCAAGTAAGTGGTAGGTAGTGTGAATGAGTAACTTTGTGTTGTGTGGAATACATGTAAATGTCTCCTGTTTTAATTTTATTATGTGCCATTTTTCCACTCCCTTCCCAAGCCCATTCGCTCTAAATTTTTAATCTACATCCTCAAAATATAATTAAACAAACCTATCTTTCCTTACTACAGACCCCCATAAATTTATTTCTCATTGATGATAGGTGAAGCAAGTGTCTTTAAATAGAATAACATGTGAACGTTCAACCAAGTGCTGAATCCGGTGAAGGCATAGACAAGGTATGGCCACGGAATGAACTGTCACTGTTCCAGCTCTTGTTTCTCACAGCAGCTGTTAGCAAAATTGTAAGCATAAAGCAGGGCTACTGACAAGGAAAAAATCAGATATAATATAAACAAGGCTAGAACTTTTCAATTGCGAGTCATTAATCCAAACATTGCTTCATCACTGATCTGATCCGTAAGAGGCAGAATACATAGAACTGTGTCAGAATGGGATAACATTTTCAAGTGACAAATTGGCTCAATGGAATATTGCTTTGAAACTGTTTTTTGTGTCTCTAGCCAGTAAAACAGTACAAGCTCCAACTGCTCTCTGATACCACCACCTGACTGTAATGAGTTGATTCCAGTTGTCAGCAGCCTACATTTTAATTTTGGATCAAATTTTGGACCAAATTTTGCTCTCCGTTACTAAGGATTTATTCCATTTTTACTATGGAGTAACTGCAAACATAGGACTACAACATAGTTTAATTATGACATCAACTTGTGATTAAAAACACTCCATAAAAACTCATAATATACTTACTGATCTAATTTTATACAATAAAAATTTGAGTGGTTTTTTTACAGTATGCGTCTGGAATTGGAATGGAACAGTATTTTCTCCTAGCTTCAGAGAAAAGTTTTCAGGGCGTCAGCCAACATTAAAGGTATATTGGAAACCTTCCCTTTGTTCAATTAAGATTGCTGGGAGCAACCCAAATGCAATGTAATGCTTTCTTTAACTAGGCCTCATTAAACTTATTATTCATTTTCTTACATAGATTCAATTCCAAACACAACGTACCGGAGTATTAAAGCACAAAACATTCCATTCAGATAAAGTTCTCATTTCAACTCCCCAAAAGCAAAGGATCCAAGGTTAAAACTGTCATTATTAGGAGACCTCTGCAATATTAAGGAGACACAATGAGAAATAGCCAAAAATGGATTTTCAATATTAACTCCGAATTTCCTTGTCCAAAATTTTCTCTTAGGACCAAATCCTGCTTGCCTGATGGGACTAATTCCATTGACTACTGGGACACTGACTTCAACAAACCAACTCAAATGAGTAACAAAAGCAGAATTTGGCCTTTATTGCTGTTTCATAAGTCTCTATTGGATATGAGCTTTGTTGACTGGATTTATTTTAATTATTTTTCCCTAAACTTACCTGATCAACTGCAGTGATCACAATTTTCAGTGTCTAGGTAGGTGTGTGTGTAAAAGACTATGACTTTCATGTTGGGTTTTACGGAGAAATATTTAAATGTGAATTACTATGTAGTTCATGTTAACCTAACATCACTTGGCATGTCTTAAGCACTGTAAACCCAGCTGAATCTGGCTCATTACTTTTAATAATATAGTTAAACAATAGAGTGTAACTGAGTTTCAAGAATTGCCACAAAATGGTATATGGCTGCTGATCAAATATCATGTTATTACATGAAAGACCTATCCTAATAAACCTGAAATGAGGTAAATTTTGTACCGGCCATCTTCCTCAAAGACAGAAAAGGATTAGTCACAAGATAGAATAATATTAATCAAATATTTGTAACTAAAATAGCTGAGAACATTGCCATTTTTAAACTTAAAAAAACTTAATAAATTTAATGATTATATTTAATACTCGAACACTTAGAACAGAACCATAAAAAAACCCAAACCATATGAAATAAACAATAGAGAGTATTCTCAGCTCTACAGGATTGTACATTAATTATCTTTAACTCATGGTAAGAATGCTTGAATAATGTAAGTTTTGGTCATTGACATCAGTATCCCTTATAGTCAGGGATTGTGGGGGAGAGAGCTAAAGAGAGCCAAGATATTCCCTTAGGGCCAGGTTCTGGTACCCTTACTCACATCAAAGAGTGCCTTATTCCATGGAGTAGTCATATTGAAATCAATGGGGCTACTCATGAAATGAGTAACTCCTCATTGTGCATAAAGGAATTACTATCTGCCTCCTTAGTTACTTTCTTGTTGCTTATCACCTAAACAAATTAATGAAATCTACACTCTTTCAAAGGAAGGTTTTTTAGAGCATGTACAAGTCTAGTAAAATCAATTCTTCTGCAATCACGAATTAACTAATTTGAATCTCAGAAACTGATTTATCCGACAATTAAGATTTAAGAATTAAGATTTATCCGACATCTCAGTTACAAAATTCTCCTTGGAGTATGCTTTGTATAAACTCAGGGCCTGAGTTCCTTACTTAAGCAAAATTTCCATTCAAGTCAAGGAATGAGAAAAGACTGCAGGATTGGGCAGTGTCACCCTGTTTCCTCATTCCTTACCCCTTTAATATTCTCTCTAAGGATTTAAGTGATTCAAGCGGTCTGTTCCTTGCCTGCAAGAGTCAATAGATGAAGTAATTTATGCTTTTCATTTCTCTCCTGGACTATGGCCCCCAAGCCCCTTACCCTAGAATTATTTATGTGCAGATTTATTGTATACATCACTGCAGAGGATGTCTTGAGGAGGAATTTAAAGGAGAGAGTAGTTGCCTTTCAGATTGCTTCCAGGAGAGCATTCCATACATAAGGGACAGCTTAGAAGGAGCAGTGATGGTTGTAAGAAGCTGACATGGGGCAACTGAGGCTGGCATTGTTGGTGGAGCTGAAGAGATGGAGGGGAGGATGTAAGAAACCAGAGTAAATTGGTAGGGGGGGACAGAGCTGTGATAGGCCTTGAAAATGATGTCAAAGAGCCCAAACCTGTTATAGCAGAAAAGGGAGTTCCAATGGATGGATTCAAAGAAGGAGTGGTATGTTCAGAGAATGAAGATAATTAGCTGTGGTGTATACAGGTAGAAGGTGCATGATATGAGTATCAGAGTCTGAAGGACTGTTTCCTACAGTATATCTTCTAGTCCTGTCTCAAGTGACAGGGCTTCTACCACATCAACTGGGAGACTATTCCACTGGCAAACAGAGCTCATTGTCAGGATGTTTTCCTTTTAACCTGTATAAATAGTCCCTTTCTTAATTTTATCCCATTACTTCTATATTCGGATTTTTTAAAAATAATAATTTGGCTTGTAGTCCAGTTTATCAGGCACATGCTATCAGAAGACACGCCTGTACCTGAAAACCAGACCTCAGCCATTTCAATGTTTTTACCCCTAAAATACCAAAATAAATTACTTCATGCTGTGGATTCATCACTAGCCAGATTTCAGCTTATGAATCCAAGTTGGTTTCCAGTTAGAGAGCTCACCTCACATGACCGGAATTTTCCAGTGTCAGCAAACTTACATTAAGTTTACACATGAAACTTTAAATTGGCTCAGTGTATTTCAGAGAGAAAATTATCTGTCTACGCTTCTGTATGTCAGGTTTCACAAAGAAGTGCATAATTACACCCGACTTAACAGAGCTGTGAAAAAAGGAAGCTATTATGGAAGTTTTGACATAACTTTATAACAACCCGAACAACATTAGTGTAATGAAAAAGTTCAGAATTGCTAGGATTCCTGAATTCAGGGCCGGCTCTATGTTTTTTGCTACCCCAAGCAGCAAAAAAAACCAACAAAAAAACCCCTCTTGAATATGCCGCCGGCGGAGAGAACAGGGACATTGGAGGGAGCTGCTGCTGAATTGCCGCCGGGGCTGCTGCCGGAGTGCCGCCCCAAGAACAGCCAGAGTGCTGCTCCTTTAGCAGCGCTGCCCCAGGCACCAGCTTGCTTAGCTGGTGCCTAGAGCCGGCCCTGCCTGCATCTGTATGGGGTTTTTCTTCCTAAAGAGTGCATTTGGCCTTTAGTTACAGTTAAGTCTTAGTTAACCCATCTCTGTCTTTGAAGAATCACAGCAATTTTTTAAGAGAGTTTGAGCTAGGTCCTACACTCCTTAATCATCCAAAACTCCCATCGTAAGTATGCAGGATCCAACCTCTCGTCTTTCCTCTGGCCACTCTGTATCAAATAGATTTGCAGAAACCAGCAAGATTTTCACACTTTGGTTAAATGTTGTTAAATGCAACCATCCCCACCTCCTCCTTTCCCCTCCTCTCCAAAACTTCCATACAGAAACTTCCTACAGAGGCAGAGACATCAGGGTCAGATTATGGCTGGTCTGTGTACTAGAAAAGTGAAAAGGCAAAGGGATAACCTTCTCCATCTGAGTGAACCAATGCAGAAGACTGTAAACAAACTCCCAAAAACAAACAGATGAGGCAGGCCAGCTCTGCCAGTACACCTGGATGGAATCTGCCCATAATCTGTGCTTGCCTCATACACACTGGCAAAGCATGCTGGGGGAGTTCTGGCTATACTTTTAAAAATATGAAACATGCTGCTCCCCAGAAAACCTCTCCAAAGCACAGGAGATATTATGTTTTGCAGAGATATAATGCCTCCCTCCTGAGCTTTGGTGCTGGAAGTGCTCCTTGCACTCCCCTTGCTCTCAAGAAACACTTTAATTTTGGTTTCTAATTCCTAAACCATAAACTGAACAGGTAACAATTCTTCATGAAGCAGCTACGTAGGAGCGCACTTCTGTTTTTCCTAAGTCCTTCTGGGGCAATTTAATAATTTTCCTAATGTCTCCAGGACACTGGAGAGCCACTAGATTAAGGAGAGTGCATACAAGAAAACAATTAATTGCTGCACGTATTAATTGACCTGTATCTATAAAATACTTTCTAAAGTAGTCTGTGGCACTAAAACACCAGAGAAATGCTACTGTAACCTGCAGTGTTTTGAACAATTACTGTGCATGATTATATCATTTTTTAAATAAAAGTTGCCAGAAGACTTTGGGCCAGATTCATCATTGTAGCTGAGTTGTGCTTAGTGTATTCTGGTGCCAGCGAGGAGTCTCTTTGGTCCCTGGAATAATCTAGAGCAACCCTGAGGCTGTTCTAATTTACTCTTGGCTACAGTGACCCCATAGGTATCATTCAGCAGCCAAGAATAGCCATCTCTCCTAGTCAGGGGTTGTGAGGAGGCAGTGTACTGCCCAGAGAATCTCTTTACCCTAGTAGTAGGTAGTTTGTGGGGGATGTTTCCAATGTGTTTCTGGACCTTTTATGCTACAGGCATTGTGATGTTATCTGATTAAAATACAGTATGATCATGTAGATCATTGTTGGTACCACTGTTATATAATTGCAACAAATCTTGTACAAAGTGTGTCATGTAAGGTGCATATGAAAAAGTTATGGTTTGCTGAATGTGATTATCCTATTTGTATGCATGTATCATTTTTATTTCTGAAGTTATGAATATTGACTGTATATGTGTATTTCAAATGTGTTTGCTCCTGTGGTCACACCCACAAGGCAGTTTACTTCTAGTCTGGCCAGCACATTGTGAAGGACTATTCAAGTTGAATGGCCCATCAAAGAACACTTAACTGACAATGGACCATAGAGGAAGCTTTATCCCTATCTGATGGACCTTCCTGTGGACGTTCAAGCTAGACTATGGGTAATGGCCTCTGCTATGACTCAACAAAGCATGCAAGGGCATGTGAATAAAATCATGTGACCCTAAATGCCATCTTGTTACCTGAATTTTTCCACAAACTGGACTGAGGGCTTTGTTTGGGATAATGAAGTTTCCCTCCACGTGGCAGAAGCTATAAGGCCCTGGAAACATCTCAATTTTGCTTCTTTCCTTCTTTGATATCTGGACTATGGACTTATATTAATGGGAGCATTTTAGCCAAGGGGCTGAGGGAGGACCTCACAATTATTTGGGAGCAACCAGAGACTTAACCAGTTAGAAGTTTATGCCATCACTGCTTCAAACCTGATCCAAGAACCTTGCAATTATTGTATGTATTTGATTCCTTTAGCAATTTTAACTCTCATCTTTCTTTCCTTCTTTTTATAAATAAACATTTAGATATTAGATACTAAAGGATTGGCAACCGCTACAGACAAGGGACCGAATAGCTAGGCAGTAGTTCTGCAGAAAAGGACCTAGGTGTTACAGTGGACGAGAAGCTGGATATGAGTCAACAGTGTGCCCTTGTTGCCAAGAAGGCCAATGGCATTTTGGGATGTATAAGTAGGGGCATTGCCAGCAGATCGAGGGACATGATCATTCCCCTCTATTCGACATTGGTGAGGCCTCATCTGGAGTAGTGTGTCCAGTTTTGGGCCCCACACCACAAGAAGGATGTGGAAAAATTGGAAAGCGTCCAGCGGAGGGCAACAAAAATGATTAGGGGACTGGAACACATGACTTATGAGGAAAGGCTGAGGGAACTGGGATTGTTTAGTCTGCGGAAGAGAAGAATGAGGGGGGATTTGATAGCTGCTTTCAACTACCTGAACGGGGTTCCAAAGAGGATGGATCTAGACTGTTCTCAGTGGTAGTAGATGACAGAACAAGGAGTAATGGTCTCAAGTTGCAGTGGGGGAGGTTTAGGTTGGATATTAGGAAAATCTTTTTCACTAGGAGGGTGGTGAAACACTGGAATGCATTACCTAGGGAGGTGGTGGAATCTCCTTCCTTAGAAGTTTTTAAGGTCAGGCTTGACAAAGCCCTGGCTGGGATGATTTAGTTGGGGATTGGTCCTGCTTTGAGCAGGGGGTTGGACTAGATGACCTCCTGAGGTCCCTTCCAACCCCGATATTCTATGATTCTATTGGATAAGATCCAAGTTATATATTGACCTGGGTATGTGGCTGGTCCTTTGGGATGAGAAGAAACCTTTGATTGATTAAATTAGTTTTAAATAACCACTCATCATTAAGTCTAGTGTCTGGGTGTTGAATCCAGGACTGGAATACCTAAGTTGGTTGCATTTCTGACTTCTTGTTATCCGGTGTGGTGAGACAGAAGTTTACTTTTGTTGCTGGATTGGTATATCCTATGGAAGAATAACCACCAGTTTTGGGGTGTGTCTGCCCTATTTCTCAGCAACTTGTCCTGAATTTGGTATTCTCAATTGTGACCCACTGAGGCATGGTGACACCCGAGTAGTAGGTAGTTCCTGGGGGATGTTTCCAATGTGTTTCTGGATCTTTTACGCTACCAGGATGGCAAGAAGGGAGCCATATCTTACTGGATTAATCTGCCCCTTAGTCTGTGGCCAGCTTTTAGAGGATGCAGATTCTTTCATTTAGTGTTTCATACCAAACTAAAAAGCTCACATTCCATCACCATGCCTGGGTCTGCTTTTGTACATGTTGAACATGTTTCACTAGGTGTAAGTTGTACCCAGCTAATGTTCACCCTTAATAAACTTCAGTTTAAGTTAATACTTAGGTAGAAATAACAATTGAAAAGTTATACAATCTAACTATGCCTAACCTAAAGCCATTACTAGAAAGCAGAAAAAATGCAGTATTCTAGTTCTCCTATTCTGTTAGTAGGTTCAATGAATTTTTCAATGTCATTTACCATGCATGGAAAGAACAGCTCTTCCCTGTCATGAAATTAATCTCGTTAAACCTGGAATGTGTGCATTTTATGTACATCAATTGTAGTATCATTAAAGTAATGTTAGGCCGTTCCTTATGCAATGTGTTAGATATTACTCATTTTAGTCAGACTCAAAATCATCAAAATGAAAGAACAAGTGCTGAGTGCTCTGCACTTATCTGCATTGTGAAAAACTGTGAAGTTTTAACATATTAAACTGGGCAAATGTGTATATTTTACATTGTTTAGTACAAGAGAAATAACTAGTGGTACAATTAATATATCTAAATAAATCCCCATGGACTCACTTAACATAATTAATTATAATATAATATTTAACTAAAATCTTATGCATTCATCATTGCCACAGGCATAATTTTTTATTGATTTTTATTCTTCCTCGAGCAGGACATGTGTCATCCCCCATCCCCCCCTTCACTTTTACATTTACAATCTAGAGTTTAATTTGAGGGGATTTTTACACTGTGTGAAGCAAGGATTGTTCTTGATATGTTCCTTGAGAGAAGTGTTTATAATCATAAACAACCTATTTATTGTTTCTGCAGTGCCTACAAAAATAGTAGGCATATTCCAAATATAAAAGAAAGAAAGTCCTTGAGGATAATATTTACCTTCCATACAGAGGCGTTATGAGGCTAAATTAACATTTGTAAAGCACTTTGAGTTCTCTGAATGGAAATCACCAGAGATATATAGGATAAAGCAAAGTATATTATAAAACATAATAAATACAATTCAATAGCAATTATTCTATTAGCAATATGGGTAACTGAGAGAGGAAGTAGATTTGGGATCAGCTATTATCTTCAGTGAAAATCTTCAAATTTAGGTGCCTAAAGCTAGGCACTTCAATCTATATTTAGGCACATCAACAAGTGGCCTGATTTATTTGCCAGTTAAGCAGGCTGTCATAAATATAAAGGGAAGGGTAACAACCTTCCTGTATACAGTACTATAAAATCCCTCTTGGCCAGAGGCACAATATTCTTTTACCTGGAAAGGGTTAAGAAGCTCAGGTAACCTGGCTGGCACCTGACCAAAAGGACCAATAAGGGGACAAGATACTTTCAAATCTAGGGTGCAGGGAGAAAGGCTTTTGTCTGTCTGTTCTGTGTGCTTGTCGGAGACAGATCAAGAAAGAAAGCAATCCAACTCCATTAGAATTAGTAAGTACTAGCAAGGAAATGCGTTAGTTTACTTTTGTTTTGACTTGTGATTTTCTCTGTGCTGAGAGGAAGGTGTATTCCTGGTTTTCTTTTTGTAGCTTTAAAGTTTTTGCCCAGAGGGAAATCCTCTGTGCTTTAAATCTGATTGCCTTGTGAGATTAGCTTTCCTTCTAATTTTACAGAGGTGCTTCTTTTACCTTTTTTCTTTCTAATAAAGTTCTGTTTCTTTTAAGAGCCTGACTGATTTCTCTATTGTCCTAAGACCCAGGGGTTTGGGTCTGTGATCACTTTGTAACCAATTGGTTAGGATATTATTCTCAAGCCTCCCCAGGAAAGGGGGTATAAGGGCTTGGGGGGACATTTTGGGGGAATAGGAACTCCAAGTGGTCCTTTCCCTGATTCTTTGTTAAATCACTTGATGGTGGCAGAGTACCCTCCAAGGGCAAAGAGTTTGTGCCTTGGGGAAGTTTTACCCGAAGCTGGTAGAAACAAGCTTAGGGGGTCTTTCATGTGGGTCCCCACATCTGTAACCTAGAGTTCAGAGTAGGGAGGGTACCCTGGCGGTGAAGCACTTAGTTCATCTCCAGATGTTAAAAATAATAATTAATTTTTAGAGGCGCTAAGCACCCACTACTCACAGTGCATTCAAAAGGAGATGATCGTGCTCAGGATCACTGAAAAATCATGTGGTATATTTAGATGCCTAAATATGAATATAAGTATCCAAATCTAAAAACGTTAGCCATTGATTTAACAAAGATGAACAGAGACTGAGCTCAATAGGGCACCATTAAGTGTCTGATTCTTTTTTGAATACAAAATAATTAGCAGTGCGTTTTTCCTCCCAGGATGTGTATTTGATACCAGTATTATAAACATATAGTTTGGTTGAGAAAAGCATGGTGTTTAAATGACCTCCTTGTTCAATGGTATTTTGATAACCATCAGTGCACTTTGCCTAGATACTGGGACAATCTCCAGGTAAATATTTTATGTATTTACTTTTAAATAACATTTTCATTTTCTGGCTACAGCCAGTACCTGCACTTTGCTGTGACAATCAGGCTTCCTTCCACTAAAGGTAAAGAAGCATATCCTGTAATGGATCATCCCCAGTATTATCTATCTTCAGGAGCTATTGCACTCATCTTGATCACAGCATGAGGTAATTTGTCTTCATGCTATGTGGCAGGTCTACTGTTCTGATATTTATTCCCTTGGCTCAGTTTTCAAGGGTTTTGATTGTTTTCCATATTTTTGTGATCTTTTATTGAGGTGGAAGCAGCTTTGATAAGTGTGGGTAGTGACAGAGTCTGACATAGCCATAAATGGACCTGCAAAGAAATGGGAAAAGTTCCATAGACCAGCAAACATAATGTCCCCCGCCCACACTGTGTGAAATGGCTCAGAGATTGTCTGCAGACAGCAGCAGGCCTTCAGGAGGCAGTGATCATGCTGGGACATGAGTTTCAGTGGCTAGGTAGGCCAATTTTCTTCATTGACCTCGGGGCTCTTCAGGACTCTCACAGGTGGGAGAGGGAGATAGGACTTTCCCAAGTGAGTACTCTCATACCATGCACTTGTCTAGGAAATATGCAAGTGGGGTTGCAGATATTACTGTTGGCTATGGTTCCCTGTATCTGTTCTGTTTGCAGACAGTGTAGGTGAAATCCTGCCTCCGCTGATTTCCATGGAGAAAGGCTTGCAGGGTAGAATCCCAGAAGGTACAACACCTGCAATGCCTTTTTTCCTTCAGTAACACACTCCCTCCCTCCCCCACTACATTAGCCTCTCCCACACTTCTGATGCAACAGTTTGTATCCATGAAATATGGGATACTGTGTAGGCCCTGGCCCTCCCACTCTCACACTTCTGCCACACTACGGGCAATTATTTACTTCCAATTAAGGCCACTGGAGCTCTCACCCCCCCAAACCCCACTGCTCTGCCCCAGCCCTTGAGCCCTTTCCTGAACCCCTCATCCCTGTTCCCACCCTGGAGCCCTCACCCCGGCACCCAGTATCTCTGCCCCCAGCCCCTCCCACACTCCGAACCCCTCTGTACATGGATATAAAAAATTAGAGGGAACATTGCTGTGCCCTTTCCAATTTTTCAGCATCCTTCTTAAAACGCACCAGATCTGGATGATTTATTCCAGTATCAGTCTGACCATGCTATAGACAGAGGTAAAAATCACCTCCTACCTCCTACTCACTACTCCCTTGTTTATACATCCAGGGATCATATTAGTCTTTTTGCCTCCTTCATTGCAATGGGAACTCATGTTGTTTGGTCTATGAAGCCCTACGTCCTTTTCAGAGTCACAGCATTCCAGAATACAGTCCCCCATTCTGTAGATACAGCCTGCTTCCTAGTTCTTAGATGTTCTTGCTCCAGGTTGGAAGGGTGCTGAGGTAATATTGTGTATAATTAATGAACTCCGCCTTTCCTACACTCCCCCTTTCCTACTTCTCTGCTGAAGCAGTCTTTCAGGACTTTTAAAAATAAATAGTTTTATACAGCAGTGGGCTCCAAACTTTTCAGGGTTGCGCCCCCTTTACCCCATCAGGAGTGGGGCCGTGGCTCCTGGGGATGGGAACACAAACAGGGGTAAGGGGGCTGAGGCTGGGGCTGCAGCTGGGGGTGGGCACCAGGGCCAGGAACAGAGCCACGGCTAGGGGCTGCGGCTGCGGGTGGGAGTGGGAGCAGTGCCCTGGCCAGGGGATGAAACTGGGGCCGGGGTTGGGGGCAGGGCTGCGGTCGGGCTGCAGTGGGGGCTGGCAACTGGAGTTGCAGCTGGAGCATGGTCGGGGGCAAGGCTGCGGTCAGGCTGCAGTGGGGGCTGGCAACTGGAGTTGCAGCTGGAGTATGGTCGGGGCTGGGGCCAGAGCAGAGCTGGGGTCAGAGTGGGACTGGGTGGCGCTCCCTCCCTGCACCCTGTGAGGCCCCACCTCACGCCCCCAAATGTTCCTCTGTGGGGGAGCGCCCTACAGTTTGGGGACCACTGTTATACAGTGTTAAACTGCTAAGAGAGCGTACTATACAATTTTTTAAAGAATAATATTAAACACACACACACATTTGCAAACAACATTTGGAATACTTCTGAAAATTTTTCTTAAACAAGTATTTTGCGTTAACGCTGTTGTGTTTTCACAGATTTCCCCACTTTATTGCTGTTATATAAGTTTCAGTGCAAGGTATACCTTGGTGTATGTGTGTCATTTTATATATATATGTATATATATATATATATATATAAAACACACATGAACACTCTTGTTTTTTCACACTCTGTCCTGCAACCTTTTCACAGAGATGATCTCTCAGTCTCTGCATGTGGCATCAACAGTGAATGTGTGTCATTTTGCATATATCTATACTGCACTTAAACACACACATCTGGCCTGTGTCAGCTGATTTGGGCTCGGGCTATAAAATTCTGGTGTAGACCTTCAGGCTTCAGCATGTTTAATTGCAGTGCAGACATACCCTTGAGCTCAGAGCCAGAGGTGGATGACAGTCCCACAGTTCCCCTCCAAACTCCTCAGAATGTCTTTGTCTTTAGGAAAATGCAGATCAAAGAGCCTCATGGTCAGCAGCAATTCCAGTTAGTACTTGGCCATCTTCTCAGCTTCCAGCAAGACATGGAGTCTGTAGTCTAGATCAGGGATCGGCAACCTTCGGCCCACAGACCGAGAGGGTAAGTCCCCTGGTGGGCCGGGCCAGTTTGAACCAGCTGCGTCCGCAGGTTGCACCAATCACAGCTCCCACTGGCCACGGTTCACCATTCCACGCCAATGGGGGCTGCGGAAAGCGGCGTGGGCCGAGGGATGTGTCAAAGGTTGCTCATCCCTGGTCTAGATCCAAAGTAGAACAGGCTCTGAGACACAGCGCACTCTCCCACCCCACATACAAAATCTCACTCCTGCCCTGTTCAGCACCTGAGTCCACAGTGTTGTCTCAAATGCCCTCTATAACTTTTCAACCACTGAGCTCTAACTGGCTCAGCTCTCAGATGGTGAATGTGTGGAACCTGCTGGACTGCTTGCCCTTAATGGAATTCCTCTACAGAATTTCAGACACAGCTACTGAGTATGCCCTGTAACTTCCACACCTCTCCTGTAGGTGCCTCTGGACCCATATAAGTACTGTGCCCTGCTCTCTGCATTTGTGCAGAGACAAAGAGAATTCAACAAAAAAACATGTTTTCTCTAACTGCTTCTCTCCCTTTTTATGGAAAAAATTTGCTGCAGTACAAGCAAGTGGGTTATATTTGAAGTTGTATTTGGCTGTATGAGAACACATTTTGTTTCAGTGGGCCCAACTTACCCAGTGATACAGATCACTTTGTATGACTGCCTTGTCGTCATTATTTATCACTTGAGCTCAGCTTGGGACAAGACATATACATCTATTCATAATGTTAGTCTGAGAAATTATTTAATTAAAATCCTTCAGTAGAATAAATCACATAGAATTATAGGACTGGAAGGGCCCTCGAGAGGTCATCTAGTCCAGTCCCCTGCACTCATGGCAGGACTTAGTATTATCTAGACCATCCCTGACAGGTGTTTGTCTAACCTGCTCTTAAAAATCTTCAATGATGGAGATTCCACAACCTCCCTAGGCAATTTATGTCAGTGCTTAACCACCCTGACAGTTATGAAGTTTTTCCTAATGTCCAACCTAAACCTCCCTTGCTGCAATTTAAGCCCATTGCTTCTTGTTCTATCCTCAGAGGTTAAGAAGGACAATTTTTCTCCCTCCTTGTAACAACCTTTTACATACTTGAAAACCGTTATCATGTCCCCTCACAGTCTTCTCTTTTCCAGACTAAACAAACGCAATTCTTTCAAGCTTCCCTCATAGGTCATGTTTCCTAGACCTTTAATCGTTTTTGTTGCTCTTCTCTGGACTCGCTCCAATTTGTCCACACCCTTCCTAAAATGTGGTGCCCAGAACTGGACACAATACTCCAGTTGAGACCTAATCAGTGCAGAATAGAGCGGAAGGATGACTTCTCGTGTCTTGCTTACAACACTCCTGCTAATACAGTGCAGTATTGGGTAAAAAAAAAATGTGTTAGTGAACTTATGTCCTGTTAGGGTTACCTTATTTCAAGTTCCCAAATAGAGAACACGGCTGGGGGGAGGGGAAGCTGGAGCAGGGGGCGTACAGCAGCTGCCAGTGTCTGGCCACCCAGCTCTCAAGGCAGTGCTGCTGCCAGCAGCAGTGCAGAAGTAAGGGTCGCAATAGCAGAGCCGGTGTTAGGCATAAGCAGACTAAGCAATTACTTAGGGGCCCAAGGAGTCTTTTTATTATAAACACTTGCCTGTTTTAGTATTGTGTGAGAGGAGCCCCCCAAATATTCCTGCTTAGGGTCCCCAGTGGGCCAGCAACGGTTCTGGGCCCTACCATACCACCCATGCTTCTGCACTGCTGCTGGCTGCAGCATTGCCTTCAGAACTGGGTGACTAGCCAGCAGCCACCGTTCTCTGGCTGCCCAGATCTGAAGGCAGTGCAGAAGTAAGGGTGGCAATACCAAATCACGAATCATGAGTTCATATTTCAAAAATCCGCCTGGATGGAGATCGGAGGACCAAAAAAGAGGTCGTGTCTGGGAAAACTCAGACATATGGTAACCCTAAGCCTGTGGAATTTGAAATGGTAAGGGTTTGTGGAGAGACAAAAACAGAATCTTGGATCATGAATTTTGAGGGAGGAGGGTTTAGATTTGAATTCCTGTACCTAAATGTATCACTACCATTTTGAATACAGATCAGATTCAAAATCAGAAGTGGCTTATTTTGTGGGTTGGTTGGGATGTGGTCAAAATCTTTCCAAAGCAGGTGATCTGACTGTTCAACAGGATACCACAGGAGTGTGGCTGGCACGCCTGAAATTCAGCAATCACCGGCTGCCATGATGGGCCTTTCAACAGCCAGCACAATCTAAAGCAGCCCTCAAGTTGCTAAAATTTATGGTGCTGGACTCATCTGGAGAAGAGTGACCCCAGGATAAGAGGGGTGGAACTCTAGCTTGAAGTCATGTTTGCACCCTGCCCCCATCAGCTGCACTAAACACTTCTTGAGTTTAGTTGAGGATCTGGGCCAAGTAAATGCAGTTTCCTGCTGAGAAGTAGCAGCAAAATGACTGAACTGACTGAAGATACAAGAACTACTCAAAGATGCAGCTATTAAAATAAATATTGTTAAAAAGGCTTGAAAAGTTGAGTTTAATATACACGTGTGTATACATATTTTAGTAGATATTCACTTGTCTATTTAATGTTCCAATCCCACTTCCTTTGAAGTCAATAGGGACAGCATTTTGGCCCCAAGGTATTAAAACTAATTATTTCACTTCTCTTTTATATGTGTTGCTTAAAAGCTTTTTATATGTGTTCTCTGCTTATATATGTTGCTTAAAAGCTTTTTCTACTCACTGGGTTGAGAATTTGATTTTATTCTTGACATATTTCTGACATCTATTGAATATCTGCTGAACGACAAATCTGTCAGTGAAATTACAACTTCAGAAATTTATTAACAGACTTTGACAATGCTGTGCTGTCATTTCACTTTACTACTATATTTATTTTTTAAACATACAGCAGCAGGTGGGATATACCAGAACATTAGATTGTAAAAAAGCCTGAGCCAGCAAGGTTTGGGGTTTACTGCTGCTGCACTCTGCCACTCATTGTATGGGAAAAGTGTAAAGGAAAAAAGTGTATCCCTTGCAATGTCGTCTTACCCTTGTTTTGTGTGGTGTTGCACTTTAGGAACTTTCCCCTGTAATCAGCTAATTTCTGCACTCCAATTGGTTATTACTTGGTTAAGAAGCACTGGCAGGACACAAGAAAGTTTAAATAAACAGTTCACTTTAATTGGCAGAGATTGACAACTTGCACAGTAGTGGTTTTGTTCCTCAGCTTGGTTTGACAGTCCAGTGTTTAACTGGTTTCTGAACAATTTGCTCTCTGCCAGTCTATGTGCTACTGTTATTTGAAAACTAATAAAGAAAAGGCTGAGACATTTCATGCCCAATATATATTTACAAATAAGTACTTAGTACATTCAGGTAACAAACAATAGATAATCTCCATTCCCAGAAAGAAAAGGAGTACTTGTGGCACCTTAGAGACTAACCAATTTATTTGAGCATAAGCTTTCGTGAGCTACAGCTCACTTCATCGGATGCATACTGTATGCATACTGTATGCATCCGATGAAGTGAGCTGTAGCTCATGAAAGCTTATGCTCAAATAAATTGGTTAGTCTCTAAGGTGCCACAAGTACTCCTTTTCTTTTTGCGAATACAGACTAACACGGCTGCTACTCTGAAACCTTCATTCCCAGAAACTCTCAAGAAGAGAATAAAGTGACTTGCTGTCAAGACTTGGACAAAGAAGTCTCAGAGCTGGGTTTAAAACTCAGGAGTTTCTGCTGCTATAATCAATTGATTTAAACAGCCTTTAAAGAAATTAAACTGGCTTCTGGTGACAGGCCCAATATTTTTACAGCAACAAAGAGGGAGTTTCCTTCTTCATAAGTGTTGTTGAATCAACAGAAAAGCTTACTGCACTATAGTCTTGTTCATGAAAATTCACTTGAGAACTTCAGTTTCCCTTAGATTATTTAAGGGATTTCTTCATAGATTCTAAGGCCAGAAAGGACCACTGTGATAGCCTCCTGCATTACACTGGTCATAGAACTTCCCAAAATAATTCCTGTTTAAACTAGAGCACATATTTTAGAAACATATCCAATCTTGATTTAACAATATCCAGTGATGGAGAATGCACCACTGCCCTTGATAAATTGTTCCAATGGTTAATTGTGCTCACTGTTAAAAATGTACACCTTATATCCAGTCTTTATTTGTATAGCTTCAACTTCCAGCCATTGCATCTTGTTAAGCTTTTATCTGATTTTATAGATTGAAGAGCCATTATCAAATATTCGTTCTCCATTGTGGTATTTATAAACTAATCAAGTTGCCCCTTAACCATCCCTTTAAACAGATTGAACTCCTTGAGTCTATCACTATAAGGCATGTGTGACATTGTACCCCATAATGCTTTATGGGAATTTGACATAACTGGAATATGTTTTATGCTACATGTGCCATGTAACATATCTCTGTAAAGCTTACGGTCTACCGAATCTATTGATCCTATTTGTATACATATATCATTTTTGTATTCGAAGTTATGAATATTGGCTGTATGCTTGTCTGATTCTAAGTAGGTTTTAGTGAAGCAGTTGGTCAGCTTCCTAAGAAAAGACTATTCTCAGTAAGTGCCCAGCCAAGAAGCCCTTAAGCCAACAATGAACTTGGAGATGCCAATCCACATCTGAGCTTTCCCAGGAATGTGGCTTGGCTGGTAAGGAACTCAGTCATGCATGGACATGTGACTTGCCCAGGTGACTCCAAAACTCCATTTTGTAGCTGGGCTTTGCATAGGAGAGAGGAGGGGGTCTCCACCCACAAGAGAAAGTCTATTTAAACCCCTGGCAGATCCCTCCATTTTGTCTTCAGCTGGCTAAAGAGAGAGCCTCTCCACCCCCAAAGATACCTGAAAGAAACTGGAACAAAGGACAGTAACTACAGGGGGTGTGATTGATTGCTGGACCCAGACTAGAAGGAGACTACTCTGTAAAAGAAAGCTTACTGGAACTGGTGAGGTTTTTATCTGTATTCAGTTTTATTACTGTACTAGACATAGACTTGCGTGTTTTATTTTATTTTGCTTGGTAATTCACTTTGTTCTGCCTGTTACTACTTGGAACCACTTAAATCCTACTTTCTGTATTTAATAAAATCACTTTTTACTTATTAATTAACACAGAGTATATATTAATACCGGGGGGAGGGGGCAAACAGCTGTGCATATCTCTCTGTCAGTGTTATAGAGGGCAAACAATATGTGAGTTTACCCTGTGTAAGCTTTATACAGGGTAAAATGGATTTATTTAGGGTTTGGACCACATTGGGAGTTGGGCATCTGAGTGTTAAGGACAGGAACACTTCCTAAGTTGCTTTCAATTAAGCCTACAGCTGTTAGGGGACATGGTTCAGACCTCAGTCTGGATTTGCAGCAGGCTAGTGGGTCTGGCTCAAACCAGGCATAAACAGAGTATTCCAGGGGCAGTTGCACCACTGCCAAGAGCTAATATAACCTCTCTACTCCTAGTCAAGTTTCCCCTTTTTATGCGTCCAAGGATTACACTAGGCCTTTTGGCCACAGCATCATAATGGGAGCTTATGTTCTTCTGATTATCCACCAGAAGTCTAGTTCAGAGTCACTGATTCCCAGCATAGAGTCCCCCATCCTGTAAGTATGGCCGATAGTCTTTGTTCTTACTTGACTGTGGATGATGGGCCAAATCCTCTAATGTGATGTGGCTGTTTTATGCTGCCTCACAACATAATCTTGCTACAAAACCATATTAATTACCCAAGGAAGGACCACCCAAACATAAGAGTGGCCTCTGGTGTCATAGAGAAGATGTAGGGGGCTCTTATGTCACACACCTTGTGTTGCCATCGTAGTTAGGGAGAAGGGGCATGGCCAAAGTAAAAAGGAGGTATTGCGCAGAAAGCCCCTATGTCACTCTGATTTTTGCTGTGTTGCCAGCCCTCTGTGGCTATTGCAGCCTGGCATAAATTATAGCAGCCTGAAGCTTGCACTAACCCAGTAAAGGAAGATCAGGGCCGTGCAAAGCCAGCACAGTTCCCTAATGTGACTGCTGTACAGTTTGGCTGTAGCCAAGGTTTTGTATTCTAAAACACATTTGTGTTTTGTAGTTAAGTCAAATGGTAAAAAATTACCTCTATTCAAAATCATGTGTCATTTCATAACCCTATAGTGCTAGTCCTTGTGAAGCCCAGTAAGTCTGCTTCAAAAGTGCTTGAAAGAAGATTATTTTCACCAACAGCCTCCATATGCACATTAAACATTTGTGTTTGAGCTGATGTCTGGCTTTATTAATTTTGAAGTTTACCACCTAAAATCAAGGAGCCCTTTCATGGATTTTTACATTTGAATGTTAAGTTTTCTATCCTTCCATTTTTTGACACTTATGATAAAACCTAGCTGCATAAACTCAAATGCAGCCGCAAAGTATCTACAGCAGAAGTAAGGTACGTAATGTGTTTGGTCCATGGAACCTGCTTTAATAAAACTGAAAAATAAGATCAGTGCTGAATAATACATTTTAAATGGGAAAGAGTAAAAGACTAGTTTTGTTATGCCACATCTGTTTAAGTTCTATGCCATTCAGTTTCTAACTCCAGACTTCAACTTCCTTTAGACTACTCATAGTTAAGGCTACGTTTTAGTCATAGATATTTTTAGTAAAAGTCATGGACAAGTCACAAGCAGTAAACAAAAATTCATGGCCCATGACCTGTCCATGATTTTTACTATATATCTCTAACTAAAACTTGGGTGGGGGGCTGCGGATGCTTGGGGGGGGGGGGACCTGGGGGTGCCACGGGTGCTGAGGGGAGTGGCCCAGGCCCACTGGTGTTGGGGAGGAGGCAAGCGGCCCAGGACCCCTGCTGGTGCTGGGCAGGGGTCGGGCAGAGGTGCACAGCCCGGGACCCCCGCTGGTGCTTGGGAGGGGTGGTGGCCCACGGCCTGGGACCCCTCCTAGTGCTGGGGGGGAAGCGGGCAGTGGCACACGGCCCAGGACCCCAGGTGGTGCTTATATTTATTTGAGGTTTGTTTTTTAAAAGTTTTCTGTTCCAGGAACCATGGAACCCAAAATACATTGTCACGGTTACAGGGCTAGCTGCACCTCTGTCCCCTTTCTTAGTTTACCCCTAAGGTCTCAGACCTTTACCTATCGTGGGACAGAATTCTGCAGTTGTCCCACTCTTAGACCAGGCTCTGGGCTACAGTACTCTGTATCTCCATGCTCACCCAGCAGGTCTGCCTGAGTCTGTCACCAGTGGAGCACAGTGATCAGACAGCCTTCTTAAAACAAGAGTATTTTTTATTTTAACAGTAGGAACAAAGCATTTAGAGAGAAAGCATTTTAATACAAAAACAGTCTATGTGTCCGCCTATCCTACCGTAAAGCTTATAAAGCTGCTGGTGGAATCTCTCAGGAAGCAGGTGGGAGAGCTACAGGACGAGGTGGCTAGGCTGAGGAGCATCCGTGTCCATGAGGAATTTCTTGAGAGTATTCATATGGAGACATCCAAGACTGAGGAAGGTATGGATGTGTCACAGGAAGGACACTAGCAGCTGGTTACTTCTGGCAGCAGGCAGTGCTCCCCCCTACTCTCAACCCACCCACCATGGTGATGGAAAACTGATATGCTGCCCTGGCAACAAGCGATAAGGAATCAACCCCAAGGGTGAAGGAGGAGAAGCCATGTACCCCCAAGGCTGGAAGGATCACAGCCACCACTCCCAGCAGGAAACATAGGGTAGTGGTGGTTGGTGACTCTCTTCTGAGGTACGCATCTGTTGCCCTGACATGACATCTCGGGAGGTATGCTGCCTGCCAGGGGCTCGTATCTGAGAGGTTACAGAGGGAATGTCGAGGATCATCCAGACCTCTGACTACTACCCCATACTACTCATCCATATGGGCACTAATGATACTGCGAGGCATGACCCTCAGCAGATCAGAAGTGACTACAGGGCTCTGGGAGTAAGGGTGAAGGAGTTGAGACCGCAGGTGGTGCTCCCTTCAATCCTTCCAGTCCAGGGTAGGGGCCCAGGCAGAGACAGATACATCCCGGAGGTGAATGCCTGGCTGCGAAGATGGTGTTGCCAGGAGAGCTTCAGCTTCCTTGACCATGGGATGCTGTTCCAGGAAGAAGGACTGCTAAGCAGAGATGGGATCCACCTATCAAGGAAGGGGAAGAGCATATTTGGATACAGACAGCCTAATCTAGTGAGGAGGCTTTCAACTGGGTTTGAAGGGGGCAGGTGACCAAAGCCCACAGGTAAGTCAAGAACATGGAGACCTGGGAGAAGGGTCAGAATCTGGGGGGAGCATGGGCTGTTATAGCAGGGATAAGGGAGAGACCAGACAGAATTGTGGTGGGGCGGGGAATCAAATCAGTACCTTAGATGTCTGTATACTAATGCAAGAAGTATGGGGAATAAGCAGGAAGAACTCAAAATGCTAGTAAATAAACACAACTATGACACAGTTGGCATCACAGAGACCTGCTGGGATAATATGCATGACTGGAATATTGGTATGGAAGGGTACAGCTTGCTCAGGAAGGACAGGCAGAGAAAAAACGGAGGTGGTGTTGCCTTCTATATTAAAAATGTATACACTTGGACTGAGGTTGAGATGGAAATAGGAGACAGACTTGTTGAAAGTCTCTGGGTAAGTATAAAAGGGGTAAAAAAAACCAAGGGTGATGTCATGGCAGGGGTCTACTACTGAACACCTAACCAGGAAGAAGAGGTGCATGAGGCTTTTTTTTAAACAACTAACAAAATCATCCAAAGCACAGGACTTGGTGGTGATGGGGGACTTCAGCTACTCAGACATCTGTTGGGAAAACAACACAGCAGGGCAAAGATTATCCAACAAGTTCTTGGAATGTATTGGAGACAATTTTTTATTTCAGAAGGTGGAGAAAGCTACTAGCGGAGAAGCTGTTCTAGATTTGATTTTGACAAATAGGGAAGAACTGGTTGAGAATTTGAAAGTGGAAGGCAGCTTGGGTGAAAGTGATCATGAAATGATAGAGTTCATGATTCTAAGGAATGGTAGGAGGGAGAACAGCAAAATAAAGAAAATGGATTTCAAGAAGACAGACTTTAGCAAACTCAGGAAGTTGGTAGGTAAGATCCCATGGGAAGCAAGTCTAAGGGGAAAAACAATTGAAGATAGTTGGCAGTTTTTCACAGAGACGTTATTAAGGGCCCACAGCAAACTATCCCACTGCATAGGAAAGAGACCACCCGGGCTTAACCAGATTTTCAATGATCTAAAAATAAAAAAAGAGTCCTACAAAAAGTGGAAACTAGGTCAAATTACAAAGAATTTATATAAACAAATAATACAAGTACGTAGGGACAAAATTAGAAAGGCCAAGGCACAAAATGAGATCAAACTAGCTAGAGACATAAAGAGAAACAAGAAAACATTCTACATATGCATTAGAAGCAAGAGGAAGGCCAAGGGGAAGGTAGGACCATTACTCAATGAAGGGGGAAAAACAATCACAGAAAATGTGGAAATGGCAGAGGTGCTTAATGACTTCTTTGTTTCAGTTTTCACCAAGAAGTTTGGAGGTGATTGGATGTCTAACATAGTGAATGTCAGTGAAAATGAGGTAGGATCAGAAGAGGCTAAAATAGGGAAAGAACAAATTAAAAAATTACTCAGACAAGTTAGATGTCTTCAAGTCACCAGGGCCTGATGAAATGCATCCTAGAATACTCAAGGAGCTGACTGAGGAGATATCTGAGCCATGAGCAATTATCTTTGAAAAATTCTGGAAGACGGCAGAGATTCCAGAAGACTGGAAAAGGCCAAATATGGTGCCCATCTATAGAAAAAGAAATAAGGACAACCCAGGGAATTACAGAGCAGTCAGCTTAACTTCTGTACCCAGAAAAATAACGGAGCAAATAATTAAGCAATCAATTTGCAAACATCTAGAAGATAATAAGGTGATAAGTAACAGTCAGCATGGATTTGTCAAGAACAAATTGTGTCAAACCAACCTGATAGCTTTCTTTGACAGGGTAACAAGCCTTGTGGATGGGGGGAAGTGATAGATGTGGTATATCTTGACTTTAATAAAGCTTTTGATACTGTCTCGCATGACCTTCTCATAAACAAACTAGTGAAATGCAACCTACATGGAGCTACTATAAGGTGGGTGCGAAACTGGTTGAAAAACCATTCCCAGAGTAGCTATGAGTGGTTCACAGTCATGCTGGAAGGACATAACAAATGGGGTCCTGCAGGGATCAGTTCTGGGTCCGGTTCTGTTCAATATCTTCATCAATGATTTAGATAATGGCATAGAGAGTACACTTACAATGTTTGTGGATAATACCAAGCTGGGAGGGGTTGCGAGTGCTATGGAGGATAGGATTAAAATTCAAAATGATCTGGACAAACTGGAGAAATGGTCTGAAGTAAATAGGATGAAATTCAATAAGGACAAATGCAAAGTACTCCATTTAAGAAAGAACAATCAGTTGCACACATACAAAATGAAATGACTGCCTAGGAAGGAGTACTGCAGAAAGGGATCTGGGGGTCATAGTAGACTACAAGCTAAAATTGAACGAACAGTGTAACGCTGTTGCAAAAAAAGCGAACATCATTCTGGGATGTTTAACAGCAGTGTTGTAAGCAAGACATGAGAAGTAATTCTTCTGCTCTACTCCATACTGATTAGGCCTCAACTGGACTATTGTGTCCAGTCCTGGGTATCACATTTCAGGAAAGATGTGGACAAACTGGAGAGAGTTCAGAGAAGTGCGACAAAAATGACTAAAGGTCTAGAAAACATGTCCTGTGAGGGAAGATTGAAAAAATTGGGTCTGTTTAGTCTAGAAAAGAGAAGACTGAGAGGGGACATAACAGTTTTCAAGTACGTGAAAAATTGTTACAAAGAGGAGGGAGAAAACATTGTTTTTCTTAACCTCTGAGGATAGGACAAGAAGCAATGGGTTTAAATGACAGCAAGGGAGGTTTAGGTTGGACATTAGGAATCTAACTGTCAGGGTGGTTAAGTACTGGAATAAATTGCCTAGGGAAATTGTGGAATTGCCATCACTGGAGATTTTTAAGAGCAGGTTAGACAAACACCTGTCAGGAATAGTCTAGATAATACTTTGTCCGGCCACAAGTGCAGGGGACTGGACTAGATGACCTCTCAAGGTCCCTTCCAGTTCTATGATTCTATTCCCAGATGGTAATCTAGGCAGGCTTTAACTTTTTCAGACTGAGACCCTCCGCCCTCCCCCCACAGCTCTCCAAGTGCCTGTGTGTCAGGGTTCCCCAAAACACCTCTCCCCTTTTTTGAGTGTTCCTTTTTAAACCTGCCAGAATTCTTTTCGTCTCCTGTGTTTGGGGGCTTTTTCTGTCCTGGTTCAAACCAATTTTGAGGCAAAATCTTCAAAGCTAATAGTCCTGGCATTGTCCCTTAACAACTCTTAAGTAATTGCAGATAAGTGGTTTATCTTGAGCCATTCTTTCCCTTCCTGCTTGTTTTTCCCCCCAGACAGTCTCCTGTTGTGTTAATCACTTTAGGCTCCTATTACCCCCCACCCCCATCCCGATTTTGCACACTTGCTGTCAGGTCAGCCTAATCTCAATATGTAGGCCAACATACAATGTTCATAAAATAGTACAGAGCAGCTTCAAATACATCACACACATGATCTGGGCAGTGTAAAACAAATCACATTTTCCAGAGAATTAACTTCACTCTCAACTCTGACATAATTCCCCAGACAATCAGATATTATAGATCTCAGTTTTGTGTAAGAACTTACATTTCCACTTGAGTTCTGGGCATCACCTCTCAACTTTGGGGCTAGAAGTAGCTCTTAATAATAATGTGGAAGACCAAGGCCATACCAGCATCGGCCAGTGGCTTAACACCCTTATGGAATTAGAAAGATTTTAAAATTTGTCTTTGTGAGAGCTAACACTCTGGATAAGATGGATGAGTGTATCTGAGAACTCTTTACAGAACTGCATACAAACTAGAATTTAGATACCCTGTCTTCAAGGGAGTCATCACTTTCATATAAAATATACAATATGCCATCCACTCATAATCCAATATTATAAAATCTGTTCAAGGATGGATGTGAATCAGCTGACCAATGTAGAATCTATTAGCCCTTTGATACAACTTCCTCACATGTCCATTTCCTCGCTTTTCTGTGCTGTTTTTAATTTTCTAAGTACCTACCAAACACAATATAGAATCATATGTAATAACTTTTCATAGTGTTTTTTTGTTTATTCTTATGACACTGGTTACTCATTCCTGAACTGGACAACAACAGAAATTAAATAATTTTACCACTTTAAAAATGTCTCTCTACTTCTGCATTCAACATACTGTATATCTTGATTTCATCCTTGCATATCAACCTTAGTGTAGCTCAGGATACATAAGAATGGCCATACTGGGTCAGACCAAAGGTCCATCCAGCCCAGTATCCTGTCTGCCTACAGTGGCCAATGCCAGGTGCCCCAGAGGGAGTGAACCTAACAGGTAATGATCAAGTGATCTCTCTCCTGCCATCCATCTCCACCCTCTGACAAACACAGGCTAGGGACACCATTCCTTACACTTCCTGGCTAACAGCCATTAATGGACTTGTCATAAATATAAAGGGAAGGGTAAACCCCTTTAAAATCCCTCCTGGCCAGAGAAAAAAATCCTCTCACCTGTAAAGGGTTAAGAAGCTAAAGGTAACCTTGCTGGCACCTGACCAAAATGACCAATGAGGAGACAAGATACTTTCAAAAGCTGGGAGGAGGGAGAGAAACAAAGGGTGTGTGTCTGTCTATATGCTGTCTTTACCGGGGATAGACCAGGAATGGAGTCTTAGAACTTTTAGTAAGTAATCTAGCTAGGTACGTGTTAGATTCTGATTTCTTTAAATGGCTGAGAAAAGAATTGTGCTGAATAGAATAACTATTTCTGTCTGTGTATCTTTTTTGTAACTTAAGGTTTTGCCTAGAGGGGTTCTCTATGTTTTGAATCTAATTACCCTGTAAGGTATCTACCATCCTGATTTTACAGGGGGGATTTCTTTATTTCTATTTACTTCTATTTCTATTAAAAGTCTTCTTGTAAGAAAACTGAATGCTTTTTTTTCATTGTTCTCAGATCCAAGGGTTTGGGTCTGTGGTCACCTATGCAAATTGGTGAGGCTTTTTACCAAACCTTGTCCAGAAAGTGGGGTGCAAGGTTTTGGGAAGTATTTTGGGGGGAAAGACGTGTCCAAACAGCTCTTCCCCAGTAACCAGTATTTGTTTGGTGGTGGTAGCGGCCAATCCAAGGACAAAAGGTGGAATATTTTGTACCTTGGGGAAGTTTTGACCTAAGCTGGTAAAGATAAGCTTAGGAGGTTTTCTAACTTCCCTAAAATAATTCCTATAGCATATCTTTTAGAAAAACATCCAATCTGGATTTAAAAATTATCAGTGATGGAGAATCCACCTCAACCCTTGGTAAATTGTTCCAATGGTTAATTAGTCTCACTGTTAAAAATTTACATTTCCTGTAAATGTATTTGCAGTCTGTATTTCCTGTCTGTATTTGTCTCGCTTCAACTTCCAGCCATTGGATCATTTTATACCTTTCTCTGCTAGATTGAAGTGCTCATTATTAAATATTTGTTCCCCATTTAATTACTTAATGACCATGATCAAGCCATCCCTTATACTTCTCTTTGTTAAGATAAATATATTGAGCCCCCTGAGTCTGTTTTCTATTCCAGTAATCATTCTTGTGGCTCTTCCCTGAACCTTCTCCAATTTATCAACATCCTTTGTGAATTGTGGGCACCAGAATGGAACACAGTATTACAGCAGCAGTCACACTAGTACCAAACACAGAGATAAAGTAACCTCTCCACTCCTACTCAAGATTCCCCTGTTTATGTATCCAGAGAATGCATTAGCCCTTCTGGCCACAGCATCACGCTGGGAACTCATATGCAGCTGATTATCCACCATGACCACCAAATCTTTTTCAGAGTCACTGCTTCCCACGATAGAGTCCCCCAGCCTGTAAATATCGCCTACATTCTTTGTTCCTAAATATATACATTTACTCTTATTAAAACACATATTGTTTGCTTGCACCCAGTTTACCAAGCAATCTACAACGCTCTGTATCAGTGACCTGTCCTCCTTGTTATTTACCCCAATTTTTGTGTCATCTTCCAAGTTTATCAATGATGATGTTATGTTTCCTTCCAGATCACTGATAAAAATGTTAAATAGAGTAGGGCCAAAAACCGATCCCTGTGAGACCCCACTGGAAACACACCCACTTGATGATGATTCACCATTTTCAGTAACATGTTAAGACCTATCAGTCAGATTTTAATACATTTAATGTATGCCATGTTGATTTTATATCATTCTAGTTGTTTAATCAAAATGGTGTGCTGTATCAAGTTAAATGCCTTACAGAAGTCTAAATGTGTTACATCAACATTATTACCTTTATCAACCAAACTTGTAATCACATCAAAAAAAGATATCAAATTAGTTTGACAGGATCTATTGTCCATAAACCCATCTTAATTTGCATTAATTACATTACACTCTTTTAGTTTTTTATTAATTGTGTCCCACTCCATTACCTTGACCGAGATCGATGTCAGGCTGACAGGCCTATAATTACCCAGATCATCCGCTTTACCCAAATTAAAATTGGCACATTATCTTTGTTCCAGTCTTCTGGAACTTCCCAAGTGCTCTTTCAAAACTCTTAAATATATGTTAACTGGACCTGACGATTTAAAAATGACTAACTTTAGTAGGTTTCATAGTAACAGCCGTGTTAGTCTGTATTCGCAAAAAGAAAAGGTGTACTTGTGGCACCTTAGAGACTAACCAATTTACTTGAGCATAAGCTTTCGTGAGCTACAGCTCACTTCAACGGATGCATACTGTGGAAAGTGTAGAAGATCTTATTATATACACATAAAGCATGAAAAAATACCTCCTCCCACCCCACTCTCCTGCTGGTAATAGTTTATCCAAAGTGACCACTCTCCTTACATTGTGTATGATAATCAAGGTGGGCCATTTCCAGCACAAATCCAGGGTTTACCAAGAACGTCTGGGGGGGGGGTAGGAAAAAACAAGGGGAAATAGGCTACCTTGCATAATGACTAAACCACTCCCAGTCTCTATTCAAGCCTAAGTTCTTTTTAACATCTTTCAGTGATACCAGTGAAATGGGAAAAGTGTTATTCTCATTATATGATGAGACTGTATCATCTGTTTTTTTCTCCAAATACAGAATAGAAATATTTATTGAACATGTCTGCATTTCCTGCATTAATGATAATTCTACCTTTTCCATCTAGTAATGGACCAATACCATTGTCAATATTCTTTTTGTTCCTAATATATTTTAAAAACTCCTCCTTATTGTCCTTCACTCCGCTGGTGATAGATTTCTCCTTGTGCCCCTTGGCTTCCCTTATCATTTTTCTACAATTCCTAACTTCTGATTTATATTCATTACTATCAACTTTCCCTTTTTCCATTTGTTGTATATTATTTTTTAATTTTTACAGCTGCCTTCACTTATATATTTCTGATCTATGAAGACCCACACTTCAGTGTGTTTCAATGATGCAATGAAATTTTCCACTTGAAGTCAGAATTTTGTTTGTTACTTGAAACTTAGAACAATAATTTATATTATTTATGGTAACATATGTGTTGCTACCTCGCTTTCAGGATTTCAATTTTCTTCATAATGACACCTAATAGCAATTTGATTTATGTGCAGTTTTAAAATCCACAACAAATTATTTTAAACCTTCAACTGATATCAGAAACAGTAGTGCACTGTAGACATGGTACATCATCAATAAAATTAAAATTAAAATTAAAATCAGTTACAAATAATAGAAGCCCTTTAATGTTTTTACCTATATTGTGTTTGCTTAAACCGTCAGGTTCAGCTTCAGTCTTAGCCAGTGACCATCTTCTGCTTTAAGCCTCCGCAATAGTCACAACATGGAGAAAATTGTTGCTTAAAAATGTTCTGATTCCATACAAATGAGGTAAGCACATAGAATTTCCAAACAATAAATTTACACCAATATAACCCTTATAATGTCTGTATAGGTTCATTTAATCCACTAGAGGATGAAAGTCTCATCATGGTGAAATCAAGTTCAGAGCCAAATATCACCACCTTAATTCTGAAAAGACCACTTTGCCTTTCTGTTTTAATCTCTGGTAACTCTATTTGTCATCTTCTCTTACTTGTTTGGAATAGTTGTCCTAGAAAGAATTCTAATTCTACCCTAGCCAATATGATATTTTTCCAAACTTGCATTACATTTAGTATATTAATCTGGAATTCATATTTCTTACTCAGTTGTATAATCAATGAGTCAAAAATGTTAATAGTGGAATCTCATAGTCACATACATTTGACTGAATTAAAGTCTCTTTAAAAAGGCTTTTAATTTTTTTTAAAGCACTACACTACTAAAGTTGTGAGGGATAAATTCGGAATAATTTGCTCAATTCCTGTGCTTTAGCACAAATCTTAATCTCCAAAATCTGTGGATAATGTGGCATCCATTCGTGCCAAATATAAGATAAAAAGACATCAGGAAGCTGCTCTGGAAAGACATTTTAATTGCACCTGAAAAGAGGATCCTCTGTACTGTAACTGCAATGTTGATAAGTGCAAAGTAATAAACATTGGAAAAAATAATCCCAACTATACATACAAAATGATGGGGTCTAAATTAGCTGTTATCACTCAAGAAAGAGATCTTGGAGTCATTGTGAATAGTTCTCTGAAAACGTTCGCTCAATGTGCATCAGCAGTCCAAAAAAAAAAAAAAAAAGCAGCTAACAGAATGTTAGGAACCATTAAAGGATACATAACAAAATAGAAGATATCATAACATCACTGTATAAACCCAAGGTATGCTACACCTTGAATACTGCATGCAGTTCTGTTTGTCTCATCTCAAAAAAGATATAATAGAATCAGAAAAAGTACACAGTACCATGAAAATGATTGGGGGATGGAACAGCTTCCATAAAAGGAGAGATTAAAAAGATTGGAACTGCTCATTTTAGAAAAGGGACGAAGAAGGGTGGATATGATAGAAGTCTATAAAATCACGAATAGTATGGAGAAACTGAATAGGGAAGTGTTATGTACCCCTTCACATAACACAAGAACCAGGGGTCACCTGATGAAAAATAGGCAGCAGGTTTAAAACAAACATAAGGAGGTACTTCATCACACAACACATAGTCAACCTGTGGAACTCATTGCCAGGGGATGTTGTGAAGGCCAAGAGTATAACTGGGTTAAAAAAAATTAGATAAGTTCGTGGAGGACAGTCCATCAACGGCTATTAGCTAAGATGATCAGGGATGCAAGGCCATGCAACCCCCTCTGACTTCCAGAAGCTGGGACTGGAGGACAAGGGGTACATCATTCAAAATTGCCCTGTTCTGTTCACTCTCTCTGAAGCATCTGGCACTGGCCACTATCTGAAGACAGGATACTAAGCCCGGTCTACACTAGGAGTTGAGGTCGAATTTAGCAGCTTTAAATCAATTTAACCCTGCACCCGTCCACATGACGAAGCCCTTTTTTTCGACTTAAAGGGCTCTTAAAATCGATTTCCTTACTCCACCCCCGACAAGGGGATTAGCGCTGAAATCGGCCTTGCGGGGTCAAATTTGGGGTATTGTGGATGCAATTAGACGGTATTGGCCTCCGGGAGCTATCCCAGAGTTCTCCATTGTGACCGCGCTGGACAGCACTCTCAACTCAGATGCACTGGCCAGGTAGACAGGAAAAGGCCCGCAAACTTTTGAATTTCAGTTTCCTGTTTGGCCAGCGTGGCAAGCTGCAGGTGAGTGCAGAGCTCATCAGCAGAGGTGACCATGACGGCGTCCCAGGATCGCAAAAGAGCTCCAGCATAGACCGAACGGGAGGTACGGGATTTGATCGCTGTACGGGGAGAGGAATCCATGCTATCAGAACTCCGTTCCAGTTTTCGAAATGCCAAAACATTTGTCAAAATCTCCCAGGGCATGAAGGACAGAGGCCATAACAGGGACCCGAAGCAGTGCTGCATGAAACTTAAGGAGCTGAGGCAAGCCTACCAGAAAACCAGAGAGGCAAATGGCCGCTCCAGGTCAGAGCCCCAAACATGCTGCTTCTATGATGAGCTGCATGCCATTTTAGGGGGTTCAGCCACCACTACCCCAGCCGTGTTGTTTGACTCCTTCAATGGAGATGGAGGCAACACGGAAGCAGGTTTTGGGGACGAGGAAGATAGCTCACAGCAAGCAAGCGGAGAAACCGGTTTTCCCAACAGCCAGGAACTGTTTCTCACCCTGTACCTGGAGCCAGTACCCCCCGAACCCACCCAAGGCTGCCTCCCGGACCCGCCAGGCGGAGAAGGGACCTCTGGTGAGTGTACCTTTTAAAATACTATACATGGTTTAAAAGCAAGCATGTTTAATGATTAATTTGCCCTGGCATTTGCGGCTCTCCTGGATGTACTCCCAAAGCCTTTGCAAAAGGTTTCTGGGGAGGTCAGCCTTATTCCATCCACCATGGTAGGACACTTTACCACACAGGCCAGTAGCACGTACTCGGGAATCATTGTAGAACAAGGCATTGCAGTGTATGTTTGCTGGCATTCAAACAACATCCGTTTTTTATCTCTCTGTGTTATCCCCAGGAGAGTGATATCATTCATGGTCACCTGGTTGAAATAGGGTGCTTTTCTTAAGGGGACATTCAGAGGTGCCCGTTCCTGCTGGGCTGTTTGCCTGTGGCTGAACAGAAATGTTCCCTGCTGTTAGCCATGGGGAGGATGGAGGGGTGAGGGGGGGGAGGCAAAATGCGACCCTGGAACGAAAGCACATGTGCTATGTATGTAATGTTAACAGTAAGGTTTACCGTGAAAGAGTGTACCCATTGTTCTATAAAATGTATCTTTTTAAATACCACTGTCCCTTTTTTTTTTCTCCACTACCTGCATGTGTTTCAAGGATCATAGGATCTTCTCCTTCCCAGAGGCTAGTGAAGATCAGAAGGTGAAAAAAATGCACTCACGATGAAATATTCTCTGAGCTCATGCTGTCTTCCCACACTGACAGAGCACAGACGAATGCGTGGAGGCAGACAATGTCAGAGTGCAGGAAGGCACAAAATGACCAGGAGGAGAGGTGGTGGGCTGAAGAGAGTAAGTGGCGGACTGAAGAGAGGGCTGAAGCTGAAAGGTGGTGGCACCGTGATGAGAGGAGGCAGGATTCAATGCTGAGGCTGCTGGAGGATCAAACTAATACACTCCAGGGTATGGCTGAGCTGCAGGAAAGGCAGCAGGAGCACAGACTGCCATGACAGCCCCTGTGTAACCAACCGCCCTCCTCCCCAAGTTCCATAGCCTCCTCACCCAGACACCCAAGAATGCGGTGGGGGGGCCTCCGGCCACTCAACCCCAGAGGATTGCCCAAGCAACAGAAGGCTGGCATTCAATAAGTTTTAAAGTTTTATACTTTTAAAGTGCTCTGTGGCCTTGTCCTTCCCTCCTCCACCACCCCTCCCGGTGCTTCTCTCCTCCACCACCCCTCAAAGGCTACCTTGGCAGTTATCCCCCTATTTGTGTGATGAATGAATAAAGAATGCATGAATGTGAAGCAACAAATGACTTTATTGCCTCTGCAAGCGGTGATCGAAGGGAGGAGAGGAGGGTGGTTAGCTTACAGGGAAGTAGAGTGAACCAAGGGGCGGAGGGTTTCATCAAGGAGAAACAAACAGAACTTTCACACCGTAGCCTGGCCAGTCATGAAACTGGTTTTCAAAGCTTCTCTGTTGCGCACCGCGCCCTCCTGTGCTCTTCTAACCGCCCTGGTGTCTGGCTGCGTGTAACCAGCAGCCAGGCGATTTGCCTCAACCTCCCACCCCACCATAAACGTCTCCCCCTTACTCTCACAGATATTGTGGAGCGCACAGCAAGCAGTAATAACAGTGGGAATATTGGTTTCGCTGAGGTCTAACCGAGTCAGTAAACCGCGCCAGCGCGCTTTTAAACATCCAAATGCACATTCTACCACCATTCTGCACTTGCTCAGCCTGTAGTTGAACAGCTCCTGACTACTGTCCAGGCTGCCTGTGTACGGTTCATGAGCCAGGGCATTAAGGGGTAGGCTGGGTCCCCAAGGATAACTATAGGCATTTCAACATCCCCAATGGTTATTTTCTGGTCTGGGAATAAAGTCCCTTCCTGCAGCTTTTGAAACAGACCAGAGTTCCTGAAGATGCGAGCGTCATATACCTTTCCCGGCCATCCCACATTGATGTTGGTGAAACGTCCCTTGTGATCCACCAGTGCTTGCAGCACTATTGAAAAGTACCCCTTGTGGTTTATGTACTCGCCGGCTTGGTGGTCCGGTGCCAAGATAGGGATATGGGTTCCGTCTATGGCCCCACCACAGTTAGGGAATCCCATTGCAGCAAAGCCATCCACTATGACCTGCACATTTCCCAGGGTCACTACCCTTGATATCAGCAGATCTTTGATTGCGTTGGCTACTTGCATCACAGCAGCCCCCACAGTAGATTTGCCCACTCCAAATTGATTCCCAACTGACTGGTAGCTGTCTGGCATTGCAAGCTTCCACAGGGCTATTGCCACTCGCTTCTCAACTGTGAGGGCTGCTCTCATCTTGGTATTCATGCACCTCAGGGCAGGGGAAAGCAAGGCACAAAGTTCCATGAAAGTGCCCTTACGCATGCGAAAGTTTCGCAGCCACTGGGAATCGTCCCAGACCTGCAACACTATGTGGTCCCACCAGTCTGTGCTTGTTTCCTGGGCCCAGAATCAGCGTTCCACGACATGAACCTGCCCTATTAGCACCATGATGCCTGCATTGCCAGGGCCCATGTTTTGAGAGAAGTCTGTGTCCATGTCCTCATCACTCTCGTCACCGTGCTGACGTCACCTATTCGCCCGGTTTCGCTTTGCCAGGTTCTGGTGCTGCATATACTGCTGGATAATGCGCGTGGTGTTTAATGTGCTCCTAATTGCCAAAGTGATCTGAGTGGGCTCCATGCTTGCCGTGGTATGGCATCTGCACAGAAAAAAGGCATGGAACGACTGTCTGCTGTTGCTCTGACGGAGGGAAGGGCGACTGACGACATGGCTTACAGGGTTGGCTTACAGGGAATTAAAATCAACAAAGGGGGTGGTTTTACATCAAGGAGAAACAAAAACAACTGTCACACAGAATGGCCCCCTCAAGGATTGAACTCAAACCCCTGGGTTTAGCAGGCCAATGCTCAACCCACTAAGCTAACTCTCCCTCTTGTATTTCAGGCAGGACTTCATGGAGGGAGGGGGGGAGAGCAAATGAATACAAAACAAATCTGGTCTATTTCTTGTTTTGATCCACTCCGTCTATCTTCTACATCTTTGGCTGGCAGCAGACGGTGCAGAAGGACTGCAAGCCATCCACATCTCCTGGCTGCTTGGCAGAAGATGATACAATAGGACTGATAGCCATCCACATCTCCTGGCTGCTCGGCAGAAGATGGTACAATAGGACTGCCTGCAGGACTAAAGAGAGTGACTTGGTCGAATCACTCCTAATTTAGTCCCTGCACCCATATTTGCCCAGATGCTCCTGACCGACCTTACCAAGGTGGCCAGGAGCACCTCGGACATGATGAGGATGGTTTTCAGGCCTATTGTACCGTCTGCTGCCACAAGGCAATGGGTTGCTGCTGCTGTGCAGCAATGCAGTACCACGTCTGCCAGCACCCAGGAGACATACGGTGACAGTGAGCTGAGCGGGCTCCATGCTTGCCGTGGTATGGCGTCTGCACAGGTAACTCAGGAAAAAAGGCGCGAAACGATTGTCTGCCCTTGCTTTCACAGGGGGAGGGAGGGCCTGATGACATGTACCCAGAACCACCCACAACAATGTTTTTTGCCCCATCAGGCATTGGGATCTCAACCCAGAATTCCAGTGGGCAGCGGAGACTGCGGGAACTGTGGGATAGCTACCCACAGTGCAACACTCCGGAAGTGGACGCTAGCCTCGGCACTGTGGAAGCACTCCGCCGAGTTAATGCACTTAGAGCATTTTGTGTGGGGACACACACAATCGACTATATAAAAACGATTTCTAAAAAAACGACTTCTATAAATTCGACCTAATTTCATAGTGTAGACATACCCAGTATGGCCATTCTTATGGTAATTGTAGAGCAGCTGTAAGGGGCTTAAATTGGCAGTCTAAATATTGGTAGTTTAAAAACTCTTGTGTGGGGAGAGGAAGTCAGAGAACCAAATATAACCTGACCATCCTCAAAGGGGCCTGGAATTCAAATATATTTCCACATTAAATAGTTATTTTCAAATACTAATTCTTTTGCAAACTAACAATGAAACGCTCCAAATTGAAAAATATCCCACCCCCATTTAAAGGGCGAGAGAGCCAGAGAGAAGATGAAAGAGGCAAATCGGGCAAGGAGGGAGCGGAGGCAAATGAGAGAAAATGGTGCAAGAAACGAGGGGAAGCAACCGGGGAGAAAAGCACCCAGCCGAGGGGAATTGAAAGGGAGCCGCCCCGGGAGCGGGCGGAGGGGCTGTGCCGGCCTCGGAGCTCACCTTGGGGGCGGGGGCTGGCTGGGCGCTGGCGCTGCGGGCTGCGGGGTGTCCCCTTTAAGAGCGCGGCGCGGGGGCGCTCCCCCTACGGCACCTAGCGGACCGCACGTCCCGGTTTGTCCGCGCCGGGTCACCTGACTCCGCCGAGCCACAAACCTGAGGAGGGGCCGGCAGGAGCAGGAGGGTGAGCGCGGCGGAGACAGCGAGGGCGGCGCGCCGGGCGGGTACATCCATCCATCCCTGCGGCGGCAGCAGCGCTGGGGGATTAGGCTAGACATAGCGGCGGCCCCTGGGCGCGGGAGCTCCGGCCTCTCCCTGGCCGTGCGCTGCGGGCGGGGCTGCCCAGCACCTGGGGCTCTCCCGGCCCCGCGGAGGAGGGGGCGCCCTCCCCGGGAGCGGCAGCCAGAAGGACGCGGTGACAGGTCTGCTGCTGCCGGCGCTACCGCCCAGCCCAGCCCGGGCTCCTGCCCGCGGCCGGGGCAGCGCGCTGCAGCCGCAGCATCCCCCCGTGGGGCGTGGGGGCCCCTGAGCTGCAGTGGGCCTGGGGGCGGCGTGTGAGCTAGGGCCGGCGCAGGGGCCCGGTGGGGCGCATTGGAGAGAAGGGGGATGAGTGTCTGGGAGGCTGGGCCGGGGGGGCGCGGGGAGGGGAGCCGGTGTCTATTTCCGATGGGCGGCCTACCCTTGCCTCCCGGAGCGGTAAAGGAGGAGCTGGGTGGGGAGAGGCGCAGGGAGGGCATAACATGGCGCGATGATGTGATAATCTCCCAGCAGAGAGACGCGGGGAAGCAGGCGATGGAAAAGCTCCCGTTTACTGCAGTAGCAGCGAGCAGCGGCTCCCACTGGGTATCTAATTCATTCCCTGGAGCTTGCTGGGGCTCTCGGGGCTGTCAGGAGTGCAGAGGGGGGACCCCGTCTCGGGGGGGGGGGTGCAGGTTCCCCCCTTCCCCACATCGGTGGGGCTGGCGGCGGAGGGGAAGGTGGGCCCCGCTCGGCAGCAGCTGTTCACCGCGATGGTGTTGCGCTAAGGGCGCAGGTTAGAGGTGGGGTGGGGAGGGGATGATGCGCTATGGGTGTGCTGGTTTTTCTTCTGCAGTGTCTAAAATACCCTGGGCAGCTTCTCTTGACTGCTCTTGTAACGCTTACACAACGGGGTGAGGGAGGAAGGATTGTCCCTGCTGGAAAGGGCCTGGGTGCTGGAAGGACAGGGTCTCCCTCGCTCTGTCATTAAACCCGGAACATCCCCTTCCTCCTCTGTGTTTCCCCGCTTGCAGAAGAGGCAGCAGCACTAACATTAGTCGAAGATGTCGGGTCAGACGCTGACAGATCGCATCGCAGCTGCTCAGTACAGCGTTACAGGATCAGCTGTAGCCAGAGCCGTCTGCAAAGCAACCACACATGAAGTGATGGGGCCCAAGAAAAAACACCTGGACTGTAAGCATCTCTTTATAGAAGCATTACATGCTCAGGGCTAAGAAGGCAGTCTATGTGGCCCTTAAACTCTCTGACGACAGTACTTGCTATTATCAACCCTTTAAGTCATAAGGCTTATGAGAAATCCTGAAGGGGGATGGGTTGTGTCATTGAATATCTTCTGTGCTCCCATAATATTGTCCCCTCAGCCATTTTCTCTTCTTTTGATCTCTAGCCTCAGTTCCAGAAAGGCAACTTAATATGTATATTAAAGACTAGAGCCTGTGAAAGGTGGGTCTGGTACCCCTCGCTGCCTGTCACGTTGGTCATGATTAGGTTAGATTTTGACATGGATACTGAACCTGGGGCTGGAGTATTGATGTATGTGGTCATAAGACAAAGGTGGACTCAAAGGTGATCATGTTAAGTCAAGATGATTCTTGAATAAGGGAGTCTAAGGCTCTTGTGTTGAGGAACCCAATTGCCTGAGGAAAGCAATTGTCTTATCTGCATATCTGATGGCTCCCACACTGTTTTGAGGAAGAAGACGGGTGGCTTTGTATTGCACATATTAAAGACTTAAAATCTGTCTTGGACATCTAGAAATTATTTAGTGTGAAACCAAGACTAGTGAATGAGGTCACTGAAAAACAATAACATCTCTGTAATGTTCTGCTTGTTTTGGCAATCTCACTTCAGTTCTTTCTGATCCAGTGTGGTTTCACTTCTGACTTTGAGAGAGAGGTGGGCAGAATTTAATCATGTGGTGTTGAGCCAGGTTTTTCTTAGAAGCTGTGGATTGTTTGGACAGAAGAGTGTGTGTGTATCCCAATGTCTTGACGCTTCTTCTTTTTCTTTTTTTTAATGCATCCTAAAAATGAGCTTTTTTAATTTTGGGAACTATTACTAAACAGTGAGAAACATCTTGCTAATCTGTATCAGGAAATATTAGCTCATAACTGTCTCTCTTTAAAGCAATGTTTATATATTAATGCTAACATTAGTCCAGTGTGTTTAAATACTTTTTACTAGAATTGTATTACATTCTTGCTATTACAAAGGAAGAATAATGTCTGATGGTATTTCACCTTCTAGTGTTTATTTGCAAATGAACTGAAGCTCAGCAGTTTCTCTTTGAAGTCTGGTCCTGAAGTTTTTTTTGCTGCAGGATGGCTACCTTTAAACCTGCTATTGTGTGTCCAGGGAGGTTGAAGTGTTCTCCGACAGGTTTTTGACAAGCCCAAGAAAGAAACCAACAGAATTGCACTGGCCACCACATACAGTCCTCAGCTAAAACCTCTCCAACGCATCATCAGTTATCTACAACCCATCCTGGACAACAATCCCTCACTTTCACAGGCTTTGGGAGGCAGGCCAGTCCTCTCCCACAGACAACCCACCAACCTGAAGCATATTCTCACCCGCAACTACACACCGCACCTTAGTAACTCTAACTCAGGAACCAATCCATGCAACAAACCTTGATGCTAACTCTGCCCAAATATTTATACTAGTGACACCATCACAGGACCTAACCAGATCAGCCACACCATCACCGGTTCATTCACCTGCACATCCACCAATGTAATCTATGCCATCATGTGCCAGCAGTGCCCCTCTGCTATGTACATTGGCCAGACTGGACAGTCCCTACGTAAAAGGATAAAGGGACACAAATCAGATATTAGGAACGGCAATATACAAAATCCTGTAGGAGAACACTTCAACCTCCCTGGACATACAATAGCAGGTTTAAAGGTAGCCATCCTGCAGCAAAAAAGCTTCAGGACCAGACTTCAAAGAGAAACTGCTGAGCTTCAGTTCATTTGCAAATTTGACACCATCAGCTCAGGATTAAAAAAAGACTGTGAATGGCTAGCCAACTACAAAAGCAGTTTCTCCTCCCTTGATGTTCACACCTCAACTGCTAGAAGAGGGCCTCATCCTCCCTGATTGAACTAACCTCGTTATCCCTAGCCTGATTCTTGTTTGCATATTTATACCTGCCTCTGGAAATTTCCACTACATGCATCCAACGAAGTGGGTATTCACCCACGAAAACTTATGCTCCAATATGTCTGTTAGTCTATAAGGTGCCACAGAACTCTTTGCCACTTCGCTAGATCCAGACTAGCACAGCTACCCCTCTGATACATAACTTGATATGGAACTTAACAACTGCTGAGTCTCAAGAATTCCTTATTTAAAAGATAATTGAAGGTAATGACAGACCAACTTAATGATCTAGTGACTTACTGCACCCATATAAAAAAAAAAAAACACCCCAAACCCCAGATTAAGACCTGGTTATGGTACAGAGTATCAGTGTTCCTTCTAAACTTTTTTTGTTCTAAGCCAGCTACAAACTCTGCTGAGCACTTGTCCCCTGCCTGCTGGGTTTGAGGTTTCCTTGGAGGAAGGGATCTCGGGGTCTTCCCCTCTCTGCCCCACAGCCAGCCCAGCTTCCCCCCTGGGGGTCCCTGGAGAGGGAGTTGCCAGCCCAGAGTAGGCAGAAGCACATGGACTGGATACTCCTGACCTAGTGATGGCACAGGCTTTCCTGGCCCAGCAGGGAGCTGCAGCAGCTATTGGGGAGGGGGAGGAGAGGCTCACTTCAGCACCTCCAGTCCTTGGATGCTGCTGCCAGCCGGGGGATCAGCCTCTCCACAGCAAGCTCTGTGCATCCTGGACCGTGTACAGTTTTCCCATTCTACATAAATAAGTCCTTAGACCCTGCGCCTCTTTCCTGTTGGCTTGAGGCTCCCCACAACACCAAGAGGAAATGCTGCGGGTTCTGGCAGTAGGTCTGGACAGGTAGATTGGGACCTGGAGGCTGGCTGTGCTCCCTTCAGAGCACCTGCCTACCTCACCCTGCTTTCGTACCCCTTCTGTCCCTGGTGTAGAGAGGAGCTGCTGTGGGCTCTGGCAGATCGTGGGGCGGGGTGCCAACACACTTCTAGCCACATGAGATGGCTGCATGGCCACCTGTGCATGCAGCTTAAAGCGAAGGTTGCAGTGCTGGCTTCTTTGCTTACCTCAAGGACACTGGTGGACAAAGGTCAAGTGTAAAATAACATTGCTTTTTCCTTTCCTGTTTAAGTATATCCTTAATATATTAACATGTATAAATGTTCTAAATATTTGGTTTGAATATGGTCCATTAACATAAGTCAATTAACTAATTCCACAGAAATTAAATGAAACTCCCTCAAACAAAGGCTTTATGCTGTTCTGAGGCCAACAATCTTGGGCTCTTTGGGAAGCAATAAGTTGAGATTCCTCCACTGAGAAGGCCCTGCCAGCAGTATCCAAGTATTGAAATCTGGAGACGGTTCAAATATCTCTCTGCAGCATAGATACAGTGGACCGCAAAATGTTGCGGATACCTCCTAGATTCTACATGTGTGGCTGCTCAGGGAGTCTGCATTCCTTTCTTTGAAAGATATCTTGGGAGCTGCATATTCACTAGAGACTCCTCATTGTGTCAAACAGGGTTCCGTTGCTTCTCCTGCTCAACCTGTATATCAGGGCGCTGGGGAGATTGAGGCATTAAGGGTCATAGTAACATCAGCATGCTGATGAAACTTGGTTTGTTTTCCTTTTCCAACAGGTTCAGGTGATATATGGGCTTGGATGAGGGCTTGATGGCTGAAGTTAAACCAGGCAAAGACATAGAAGATGCTGGCAATTGTTAGATAGCAAACACTGCCTCTGCCAAGTCTTATCTGCTCCTTATATTGAGGGGCTACGCCTCCTTCATTTGAAAGCCTGCAAACTCATGGTCCTGTTGGATCAACAACAAATTAGCTTTAGCACTATTTTTATTGCATGTTTAGATGTTGTGTTGTACTCATACCACAATGATAAAGTTACACTTGCTGCTTGGATTTTTGTTAATTTTTTTCCATTTGTGTTTTGCATCTTGTTTTGAAGATGGTGGGTTCTGTGGTCATTCTGTACTCTTAGGGTTCTTGGCAGCTGACGAGGAATTGTTAACTCATTCCCAATCTCTTGTGCTCACAAGTCTTATTCTCAAGGCTGACAAATTCACTGTTAGAGGAATGTAGCTGTTGTAGGAGGTTATAGACATTCGGAGATTTTTCTTTCCCTTGTAGCTGGAGGTAATGTCATTTATGGCATTGGATATTTCAGTCCCATTCTTCAACTTGACTGAGTACTCGACAGGTAGCCAGTAGATGAAGATGGAGCAGCAGTATGGCATGCTTTGTGAAATACTATAATTCAGTAAGCTAAACACATAGAAGGCTTTTTAGGGTTGGCATCTTCATGTGTATGGTGAACAGCAACAATCAAGCATGGGAATTGCAAATGTGTGGCTAAGTCCATATCCCACAATCTCAGTCTCTTGGCCAGCTGCACCTAAGAGGATGCTTATTTTACCATCTGAAGTCCAAAAGGAATTTGAGGGTGAACACTGTCTTGACTTCAGGCTGGTATTGTGAGTTCCTGGGAATCCTCCACATCACCATCACTGGTCTTGCTGAGGTTGAGCTTCATTCATTTCATTAATTCTCCTGCTTGTGGAGCATAGAGTGCAAACTTCAGATCACCCATTTCCAGAGAGCCTGGTTTCCTGCCAGTATTACAGCCTGCACAACATTGAGGCGGGTGAAGTTGGAAGCCGTGACACATCTCCAACTTGTGAGACCATCTGCTTGATCAAACTTATAAAGCTAGCGGACTGGCATGGACTCTGGCATACAGAGCAGGTGGCCAAGCCGCTTGAGCTGACGTTGAAGCCTAACACTGGGAAGACAGTGGAGGCTGGTTGGTCTGAAGCCTGACATCCTCATTTGTAATGTGTTGAAACCACCATATGCCTCCAGTGAATCATTGCGGGCGCACTTGAATTGCCTGGTGCTGCTGGGGGGGACCAGCACAGGCCTTTTCTGCTGTGATATACACACTAAACATTGCTCAAACAGAAAACCAGAACAGGTTTTCTTTAAGCTTCTTTCCCTGGGAGCTGATATTTTAAGCACTGGGATAACTGAGCAATGGTATCTTTCTTTGATGTAAAGGGGATAGATGTCACTTCTCACAATTTCCTTTTAGTGGTTTCACATAGCTCTAAAGTAATATGTAAGGGTGACTTAAAAGCTTGTTTTAATCACAGAATTCAGTCTTATGCTGGGATTGTACTGGAGGCTAGGGACCTTTTTCCCCCCCTTAGTCTGAAATCATGATTCATGGAACTGTTTTAGGTGATAAACAGTCTGGCAGGAAATCAAGGTGTCTCAACTCTGCTACAGAGTGAAGAGTTTCTTGCAATGCGTCCTTAATTTACATTATGAATAAAGTTTGTGGATTGTAGGCTGGTGTGATTAGGAGAGGAACAAATGCAAAGTCAGCTTTGGTTGGATTTTTTTTTTGGCAAGTTTTTTCTCAGAAGTTCTGGAGGTGCTTAAAACATCAACCATGATCACTTATGGCAAGTGAAACTAGAGTGGGGAGAAACTGTCTGTGTCTCCTTTCAGAAGAGCAATGCTAGCCTCTCCTGAGAATAGCTTAAGGGTAGCTCTAAGGTGGGTCGGTGGTGTATGTTGCCAAATTTGTCTCCTCTTTCTTTTTAGGAAAGATTGAGACAGTTGTGGCCAGGAAACTGTGGCAGTATGTAGAGTTTTCAAGTTTCCTTGACTACTTGCAAGTCTTGGTTTGGCACTGATACTGTGCTGGTATCATTTGTGGCTAGTACACACTGGTATTGTTTTTTGTAGGTATAGTTGGCAATGTATGCGCTGGTTAATCCCATATAGTAAGGTGATAGCCTGCAGGCTATCACTACATTAGAGTAGCTCCAGTGTTACTCTGTAAGAGCCCAGAAGATGGCTGTAGTAGTCTATTAACTTTTTTTTTTGAGTACCATATATACATGGCACTTCAGAGACAAGAGGGAATGACCCCTCTCTTGAAAAGATTAAATACAAATAAGAGTATGAAGTTAGACAATAGTAGAGGTAAATTAGGGCATGGAAGTATGTGGGTTAAGCAGATAACAGACCAATCAATTTATGATGGGCATCTGAAATACAGCGGCAAGCAAAGCAAAAGTAGATCTTGAGGAAGGATATGAAAAGTGGGGACACCGGGTACCCAGCAAGAGGAATGTTGCCCCAGTGCTAGGGAGCAGGTGGTGGATGTTACAGGACAAGTGGAGAAGACCAGTGAAAGACTAACTTCAAGCCAATGGGTTTAATGTAACCCAGCCCTTCATGATTTGAGTCTCATAACTTGGAGGCTGCCTTTCTCCATGCTTTATCACTCTAGGTTTCAGCTGGGACCCTTGAGCTAAAAGTTCCCTCAAACATACAAATCATGGAAGAGCTCTTAGTGCTGGATCTTCACTTTGGGGATTTGTTCCCCATCCTTTGGTCCAACAGAACCCAAGAGTTTGTCTGTTCAAAAATATGCATCAGTTCCAGTCACCAGTGGAAAACCCTAATATAGATGCACTTAAACAGATTTAAATCCTGCTTAAACTGAATTTAACATTGTCAAGGTTACTTCCCCACTCTGAACTCTAGGGTACAGATGTGGTGACCTGCATGAAAACCTCCTAAGCTTACTTTCACCAGCTTAGGTTAAAACTTTCCCGAGGTACAAACTATTTTACCCTTTTCCCTTGGACTTCCACTGCTACCACCAAACGTTTATCTGGGTTTATTTATTAGGAAAGCGTTGTTTGGAAACATCTTTCCCCCCAAAAATCCTCCCAACCCTTGCACCCCACTTCCTGGGGAAGGTTTGGTTAAAAATCCTCACCAATTTGCATAGGTGACCACAGACTCAAACCCTGGGATCTTAAGAACAATGAAAAAGCATTCAGTTTCTGAAAAAAAGGATTTTAATAGCAGTAAAGTAAAAAAAGAATCACCTCTGTAAAATCAGGATGGTAAATACCTTACAGGGTAATTAGATTCAAAACATAGAGAATCCCTCTAGGCAAAACCTTAAGTTACAAAAAGACACACAGACAGGAATATCCATTCTATTCAGCACAGCTTAATTTCTCAGCCATTTAAAGAAATCATAATCTAATGCATATCTAGCTAGATTACTTACTAAGTTCTAAAACTCCATGCCTGTTCTGTCCCCGGCAAAAGCATCACACAGACAGACACAGACCCTTTGTTTTTCTCCCTCCTTCCAGCTTTTGAAAGTATCTTGTCTCCTCATTGGTCATTTTGGTCAGGTGCCAGTGAGGTTATCGTAGCTTCTTAACAATTTACAGGTGAAAGGATTTTTCCTCTGGCCAGGAGGGATTTTGAAGGTGTTTACCCTTCCCTTTATATTTATGACAAACATAATGTGGTAACTCTCTATCCCCCCATTTTCCCCCCAATAGTAGTGGAGGTCCTTTTTGCTCTAGTGGTGGATGTGAAGCTAGACGGTTTATTCTCTGGCTCCAGTGGCTGCTGCTTCTCCCTCTGTTGGAGGCTGGATTTAGAAGCTACTGCATTGGTTACACCTGAATTATGTCTTCAGCTTCTAGTTCAAGATTGTTTTAGCCCCAAATGCAAGCTTAGATCCCGACCTGATCATGACTCTTGAAGTTGGAAAGCTATATGTCTGTTGTGCCTATAGCTTAATCTGGCTCAGTTCGTAGGCATATTCAGACCGCATCTGGGGAGGCAACCAAAGGAGTTTAGCATAGCAAGTGTAATATTTTGAACACTATCTGCACAATCTACCATGAGTGGCATCTCAGGTAGAAGAATACTACTACTCTTCCAATTTGAGCCTTGCTTACAACTTACTGACTTTGGCGGGGGAGGAGGGGGCTTTTTGAGTGAATTGTTCATTTGTTATGACAGGGTGTGGATGGAAAAAAGTACTCGTACTGTCTCTTTACAAGCTTCAGATATTCATATGATCTTTGTCACTTTGGAAGATCTTGCTTCAAACAATTTAAAAATGACCCTCTTTAAATAATATAGTGCAGGCTTCCAGTTTATGCAAAGCATTGTATATCTATTTATACACTGGAAAACACAAAGCTGAAAATTGTGTTGATGGAATGTGACACTTACCAAGTATTGAAATGCATGCGTTTAATTTTTTTCATTCAAATTATCACTTGTTAACATAGGCCCCATGCATTCAACATCTTCTGTTGGCTACACAATACGTTCCTTAATATAGAACTTTCTCTTTTAAAAGAAGCTTCTACCCCTGAGCAGCATGCAAACAGAGATCTTCTTGACTCAGCTGCAAGGAGATGAATGGAGAAGTTCACACAACAGGGTAATTCAAACCAAATGATCATTTAAAGTGACAGTTTAAACTATTTCTCTACTGAATGTGATCAGTATTGAAATAGTTTAAACAGTAGCTAATGGGACTGCAATTGTAGAATAATCTCTCAAGTGTTTGCTTTGGCCTCAGTCAGTGGGGCTCAGGCTTTTGCTTCAGCCCCAAGCACCAGCAAATCTAACGCCAGTCATGGCAACCCCATTAAAACTGGATCGTGACCCACAGTTTGAGAACCCCTACTCTATGCCATCATACAATAACAAAAAAGGCAGATATGTAATGACATGTAAAAGCCATGAACTTAAAAGCTAACACAAATTATTTGTCAGTGCAGTGCAACCTGAAGAGTGCTTTGCAGCAAGATATTTGGATAAATACTATAGCTGAAGACTAAACAAACAAAACTTGGGTTCATAGTATCTGTAGCTCTGTTAGCTAGAGTAAAAACTTCCAGGGGTGTTGGTTCTGGTGTTTGATTAAATAAGCCAAGTCAGATGGAATCAGGAAGAACTTCTACTGTAATAAGTATTATCTGTTTAGCCATATGCAGTCTGGAATGGTAAACTTTCCTCTGAAAGATCAGCATAGCCACTGCCTGAAGTCTGATACCAGGTTACAGTAGACAGCCCACTGTGGCAACTATTTCTTTTGTGTAATTCATATACTGTAAGAAGACAGCATGTGTAGCAGCTCATTGAAGAGCGTAGAATTGCACTGGGATATCTTGTTGCCTCTTTTCCTGCCTTAATAAGAATTAGGATCCTCTGGAGTCTAGATTCAGTTGTGGGGTTTGTTTGCTGTTATTGTAGGAGGCAATGGGTACAGAGATGTCTTCCTATATTTAAAGTTAGTGTGACTACAGCAGGGGCATGAAACTTAAAGGAACTTTGTCAACTGAACTGCTTTCTAAACAGACCATCTGGGCTGCTTTTACGTGAACAGGGTGTTGAACAGTGAAGCTGTAATGCACCATCATCAAGAGGTGAGCGCAACACCCTCCTCCTGCCCCCGCAAAGTACCTTTTGGTTAGGTCAGAAAACCTGGAAGTCTTATCCAAAAGGGACTAGTCTGTAGCATAAAGTCTGAGACTTGCCATACTTGACTAATACCTGTTGTTGGCTTTTGTACTTAATACTGTCAGACTGACTGAACTCCTTAATGCTACATTCCACATGAGGCTTTTTGCCCCCTAACAGAGAAGTTTTGATCCATTTGGAAGGAATACTATCCTTTATCTCTCTTAATTATCAGAATATTTAAGCTTTCCATAGAATAGGTGTGAACTCTTCCAGATTGTGCATGTAATGCAGGTAATATTTGTTTGGGTGTGGGGGTGGCTTTTATCAAAGTGTGAGTATAGTATCAGCGACTGTTGCTTACGGCAAAATACTCTCATATACCTGTAAACTGGCTCAGGCTTTATCAAAGATGTTCACAAACACCAGAAATCAATATTTTAGAACTGTCTGCAGTAGGTGTTAGAGTAGAATTTGAGACTAAGTTGTAGATAAGTCACACCAGTAGCTCAGAAACAAAATGGCCTGAAGCTGAACTACAGAAAGTTGGGGATGCTGTTAACCTCTTGTATCCTGTGAATGGACTTCGAGATTGTCAGAAAAATTACTTTGTAATTACAGTTGTCTGAAAAGGGAGCTGAAACCAAGTTCCATAGGTAATCCAAATACTTGCTGTAGACCTTCAGAATTTTACCTGAAATCTCAGACTTCAGTTTACTAGTACTTTTCTGAAGGTGTTTTGGCCCAAATACTTACTTTGCCAGTGTCCTTGATTTTTATAATCTAAGTGGTGACACTAGTCTTACGTAAAGAAGTGTGACAAAATCAAACTTTTAGTTTTTAAAAAGAATGAATTGTGGGCTGAAATAATTCAATTTCCCATAGTTCCTTAGGTTGTGAGACTAGAGACCAAATTAGCGCTGATCTACTTTGTATTTTTTTTAAAAAAAAAAAAAAACAAAAAACCTGACCTGTCCAAATGTCTAACTTTGGCCCACATTTGATTATGGGAAAGACTCTGTGTGTGTGTGTGTGTGTGTGTGTGTGTGTGTGTGCGCACGCGCATGCCTCCCTGTCTGGTTTCAATTCACAAAGTGCAAGCTGGCTACAGCCGGTAGCAGTAGAACCTGGCTCTTCTAGTTCAAGCAGTAGTGATTTATGTGTTCAGCATTGGAGGTCTCTGGTTCAAGCCCTCTTATATCAGACAAGATGGTGCCTGTCATGTGTTTTGAGTAAAACTCAAGATACTCTCTCTGCCTTTTTTCACCTGCAGCAGTATTGGCTGTTATGTATTGAGGCAGCAAAGTGACTCTTCATAGTGACAGATGAACCCATAGCAATGCAATAATAAGCGGATGATCAAAGATAGAGGAGACTGGGGGTGCAGGACTATGCTGAAGTAAGAAGGGGGGCTTGTTATAGAAGAAACTTAACTACAGGAGGGTTGTGTAGAATAAAACCAAATCGAAAGTGACTGACTTTATATATTAATAGGGACACCTCTTACATCGAATAAGGAACTTCTGGAGTAGCAGGGACATGGATTCCCTTGTTACAGTTCTCTACCAAATGGAGTGCTAAATAACCTCAGCCAGAGAGTTATTGTTACTTTAAATATAACATTAAGTACCTAGAACATAAGTGCTCTGTACTCATTTTACAAATGCAGATACTTATCTCTGGGACCCATAACACCTCAGAGTAAATCTGACACATTTGGCATGGACTGGATTATCCCAAACACTCATGTAAAATACTTTCCTCCTCTCACTTCAGTTTTCAGGTGTACTGAAATTAATGTACTCTATGAAGTCTTTGAAGTACTCTTTCACCTGGCAGTAATTCAGGGAAATTTCTAGATATTTTTTTTTTCCACTTCCATTAGTCACAAAGCTGAAAATGAATAAAGCAGATTTGGCACATTCACAGTCCCATCACTCTCCTGTGAGGCCAGACTGCAAGTCATCCTCTAAATTAATAAAGTATGGATTGTTACCCCCTTTTATGACCAAGTGTTTATCCAATATTCTGGGTCTTGCAGATTGTTTCCATAGGAGAAATTGATGGAGGCAGAGACTTCTTTAATGTAATCCTGTTTGTTTACAAAACAATGCATAAAGTCATGTTTCCCTGAACACAGTAGGAATCAAGCAGGAGACCGTTTATTTGCTCAGTTTTTCAAGCCTCTTTGTCCAGCTAGCATTCCACCCAAAAACCTCTTTGCTTTCTCTCTGATCACATTATCAGTGCATCTCTGGCTGTCTGTGGCCTTCTGCCTGCCTCTGTTTTCAGCTGCAGCTTCTCAAAAGTGTACTCCCCTTGCCAAACCCCACCCCCCCACCAGCCTTCCGTTTATGATGTTGCACTCCATATGATTTATGAAAATATGCTTGCTTACATTATATTCACATTTATAAGTGGAATATGCTTTAAGCAAAAGGTCTCTTGTGAGGTATCATTACAAAGCTTATAATCTACTGAGTGTGTTCATCCTGTTTGTATGGATGTATCATCTTTGTATCTGAAGCTAGAAATATGAAGTATAACTCTGAGGTCCTATTGCAGTTATGCAAAGTGTGGGCCATTAATGGTGGCTTAGAATCTTGATGGCTCCCATTGACTAGGACAATTGGTTGTGAATGGGTTTATTTACCTGCAAGCCTTCCTGTGTACCTGTGGCCAGCCCTGGGGTAATGAAGAATAAAGTCTCTCAGGGACATGTGACCATGTCACCTGATGAAATCCATCTTAAATCTGATACTTTTCCATTTAGAAGAAGAGGTGGGGACCCAGAGAGACAAAAGATTCCCTCCTTGTGCCAAAGCTAGTGTGTCTGGCTCAACGAGGCAGGGTTCTGGAGTCCCAAGCTGGCAGGGAAAATGGGCTCAGATAATTTCAGCACATCAGGTGACTGTCCCAAGGGCATCTCTGTGAACCATGTGATGGGTTCGGTCACATTCAGCTCCCCGTGAAATCTCTCCACCTTCATAGCTCAGCTTCTTGCATGTAGCCTGTGGCTTGGGCAGTGGCTACTGTTGTTTCAGCTATCTTCCTCCCCCCCGCATGCCCCCCCCCCCCCAAAAAAAAAAAATAAAATAAAAAGGAGCTTAACTGCATCTCAGTTACTTTGAATGAAGGAAGCTGTTACTCCCACCAACTTCAAGGAGGTTTCACCCAACCCCCAGCATAACAGTAGATATTAAAATTATTGGTATAAAACAAATAAACTATAGAATGATCAGGGCTGCCAGCTCTGAGTCTTGCAATACTTGGTGGTCTTAAAGCCTGAGCTACTTACAGCTGTAGGACCCTGAGAGAATGTCAGTTCTCATCTTAAAAAAAGAAGTTAGTTTCTAGCCTTCATGGGGAAACATGAATATGAACCATAAATGAAAGACAAAAACTCCCCCCAGGTCTTTGACATAAGTCAAGATTTGCACAGGGTCTGTGTGTATCTGTCTTACAATTTTTGAATGCTTGGAGTTGGCAATAGCGAATATTAAAGTTATAGGATGGATAGATTAAACTTGATGTTGAATTATTGTTTTGTTCATGGGTTTTTTGGGGGGGATTTGCACCATATTTTTCTCCATTGGTTGCATAGTAGCAGTTCATGGACTCTTGTTATCCGTGCTTAAGAAGTTAGTGTACTAGTGTAAAACCTGATTGGACAGTAGCGTTTCTTGGAGAAATGCAGAGATCTTGTTGGTGCATTTTACCACCAGTAAACTATTCACAGTACTGTGTAAAAGAAATATAAACTTAATCATGTGGTATCCATTACACTCACTTGCAAAACTAAATCTGTAAGGGAAAACCCTACTTTCAAACTGTTAAGACATTTTGTTGTGAGACTATACAAGTGCAAAGCTTGGGCTTTCAAATTGTCAAACGCTTTATCATCTTACACATTGACAGATCTGCAAGCCTAGGAAGTGGATTCTATTGAGAGAAGCAACATTATTTAACACTTTTATCTCTGTACTCTGCCATTCTTGCCATTCTTTCAGCCTGTCTTTAAAGATTGGACAAGCAGATTCTTTAAGAGTATAAAGAGAATGGAGTGTCTCACTTTGTTCTTTAGTAATGAAAAATAGCTTATTCATGCTTTTGCTCAGATATACTTGAGTGAGAGAGCTGCAGAACGAAAATTCATGTTTCAGTGCCAAAATAACCCTTCACTAAATTTAGCAGAACAACACCATAAGATTTGTTTGTGGTGTTATCCAAAATGCCAACTTTCTTGAAGGTTTCTCATGCAAAATGTTGGTTTACATCACTTATGTATATAAGTATTTGTTTTGATGTGTTTACATGGTGGAACTTTGGCACTGCAATTCTTCAGCACATGTGCATCATACCATACAGTTGCTATCAACATCCCACAGGCATTTGCCTGAATATTGCCCCTGCTGTGAGCCAGGTGAAGCCGCCACATCACCAACCATTGCCACTTGTCAGTGCAGACTAAAGTAATTGCACAGTTGTAACTATTCTAGCAATTGTCCAATTTCAGTGTTCTTGCTCACTGGAAATGCTGCCTTAACAGTTCAGAGCACAGTCTTTGCAACCTGTGAAGTCTGTCTGACCCCATGCAGTATGTCTACACTGCAATTAACACCTGCAGCTGGCCCACATCAGCTGACTTGGGCTCGGCCTAAGGTGCTGTTTAACTGCAGTGTAGACATTTGAGCTTGAGCCCGGGCTCTGGGATCTCCATACAGGAGGAGGGTCCCAGAGCTTGGGCCTGAGCCCAAATGTCTATACTGCAGTTAAACCTCACCTTAGCCAAAGTCAGCAGGCATCGGCCATCTGCAGGTGTTTAATTGCTGTGTAGATATCTAGACCCGTGCAGGTCAAAGAGTAGCTGAGGTGGTGCTTCCTTGCTGGGAAAAAAAGCATACATGTGTAAAACTGAAGCTTCCTCTTTAAAGAAATGTTTCCTCTGCATTGATTTATTTAGTGATGGACAGTCCATTGTTTATAGAATCATTATCCTACCAAGGAAGCCATTTTGATGCTGCAAACTTTGAAGTATAGCATCGGTGAATTAAACAGAAGGAACACCTCTGTGTGCATCATAACTACACAGCGGGAAGGAAGGAAATGATACTAATGGAATTCTAGTGAAACTGTGGCAATGTTTGCCTGAGAGAGAAGGGGTTATTTCCAGGAGCTTCTGTTCCAAAATCAATCTCATTACTCATGGTTCCCTGGCTCCCACTTGGTGCATCTCCTTTTGGGCTAATGGGTATTCTGTTAGGGGAGGTGTCATAAATATAAAGGGAAGGGTAACAACCTTCCTGTATATAGTACTATAGAATCCCTCCTGGCTAGAGGCACAATATCCTTTTTACCTGTAAAGGGTTAAGAAGCCCAGGTAACCTGGCTGGTATCTGACCAATAAGGGGACAAGATACTTTCAAATCTGGTGGGCCGGGGGGGGGGAGATTTTGGTTAGTCTGTTCTGTGTGCTTGCTGGACACAGATCAAGGAAGCAAGCAATCCAACTCCATTAGAATTAGTAAGTACTAGCAAGGGAATGCATTAGCTTATTTTTGTTTTGGCTTGTGATTTTTCTCTGTGCTGAGAGGAAGGTGTATTCCTGGTTTTCTTTTTGTAACTTTAAAGTTTGGCCCAGAGGGAAATCCTCTGTTTTTGAATCTGATTGCCCTGTAAGATTATCTTCCCTTCTAATTTTACAGAGGTGCTTTTTACCTTTTTTCTTTCTAATAAAGTTCTGTTTCTTTTAGAATCTGATTCGAGTGGTTTTTTTAAGTGTCCTAAAAAGAACCCCAAGGTTGGTCTGTGTTCATCTTGTTTGTTCTCAAGCCTCCCCAGGAAAGGGGGTGTGGAGCTTGGGAGGATATTAGAAAGGAGTAGGAACTCCAAGTGATCCTTTCACTGAGTTTGTCTAAATCACTTGGTGGTGGTGGCAGCATTACCTAATCCAAGGTACAAGGGAGAATTTGTGCCTTAAGGAGTTTTTAACCTAAGCTGGTAGAAATAAGCTTAGGGGGTCTTTCATGCAGGTCCCCACATCTGTACCCTAGAGTTCAGAGTGGGGAGGGAAACCTGACAGGAGGGCAGGCAAGAAGTTTGGCGAAGGGTATGTATGTTGTAGATAAAATTCCCAGAGAGTGAAGGTACCACTTGTTCAAGTTCTAATCCACATGTGCAGATGGCAATTTCTTGTGTGATTCCAAATCTGGATGGATTCTCATGGGGATATCAAAAGGCACCTCTCTGACCCCAGGACTCTCTCTCTGCCAAACTTCAAATTGCTAAAAGTTCAGAATTGCTCAAGATGGCAAAGATGAGTTGGCTAGGCAGAGTGTAAGACTGGAAAAGAACTGTCTTTATTTCTTAGACTATTAATGTGTTGGCTTTTTTCCCTTTACCCTCAATTTTAGCTCAGCTGCATCAATTTTCATGTGTAAGAAGATGTTCTGTGGATATCTTAATAAGAGACATTTATGTTAAATGTAACCTGCAAAGGAAGTGCTCCCACCTCCCTTTTCTTGTATTAAGAAAGAGAAGAAGTTGTCAGATGGCCTTTATACATCAGAAGTCTTGGGATAAAATTTTTCAAAAGCATCATGTCCTATTTGCTTAAAAACTAGGCTGCATGGGAAAGTCTTATAATTTATCCTGGTATAACTGTATTGGTGTAGCTAAACAGATTTGGGTCATACTAGTATAATTCCCTATATGGACGCTCCTATTCCGAGAATAAGAGGCTTTTTTCAGTTCAATTTGTCAGGAGGAGTTTTAAGCAAAACTGCAAGAGCCACTTACTCTGGAATAAGTGTCCAAACAGGGATTTACATTAGCTACGGTGTGAATTTAAGCAGATATACTAATGTTGGGATAACTTTCCCATGTAGAGGAGGCCTTGCGATCATAGGAGCATTAAGTCTTCCCAAAGTGTATAGGAATAATCTTTCAGGACAGACAGTATTTGGAGTAAACTTTCAAAAACAATGCTGTCATCACAACATTTGAGGGAAAACTGAGTTATGCTATCGAGGGGAGATTTTTTTAATTTTTTTTTTTTTTTTTTTGGTTAAACATTTTTAACAGTAGTAGACTTCAGTGACTAATAAAGACTTTAAAGACAAGACACTTTGTTTAATGTGTGAGAGCGCATACCTCTAGGCGTCTTCTAGCAAAACTAGGAAAGGTTAGACGAGGTTAGCCCCACCCTCTGAAAAAAGAGTAATGAGGCAGCAAGTAGACTCTTTGGAAGAAAACTATTCAGGACCCTTTTTAATATATAAAGGTCCAGAAAAAGCAAAATCCCAAGTTCAGTCTCATTTAGTATCAAAGAGGAAAACCAAAACCATATCTTCTCATGAAACAGCAAGACCCATGTTAAACTGAACTGGAAACAATGTTTGTTTTGGTTAACCCTTCTACAGTTAACATGATTTAAGTAGATTTGCTGGCTCTATTTCACAAATGGCTAATTAGTGATGCATAAAATTAAGTTCATACAATGAATCCTTCTTGCTTATTGACTCTCATTTAATACCCTGGTTAACCATGCAGTATTCAATCACCTCTGTTACGTCCAATACACATCAGTGTGGAAAATGTCCTTCTGCTGTCCAATGCTAAGTCCTCTCTATCGAATGTGTTTGATTACACAGAAATTGAAATCCAGCTCCTGCATAAGTAAGCTTTTTTGTTGCAAGATGAAGTTGTGGGAGGGGCGGTAATGAAGTGTTTTTAGGTTTTTGTGTGTGTGTGTGGACCCCCACCCCCCTTTGGCTTTCTTTAGTTGAGACGTTTCAGACTTAACTCTGCTTCAAAACACATCTACATTCATTCCAATTCTGTGTCTGAGACCAGCCTCGAAATAACAATCTTACACTTCCCTTTCAGTATTCTTTCAATGTCCTATCACAATATTAATAAGCACAAAAACAATAGCTCTTGTCAATGTTACTGTTTCAGTTAATATCAGCCATAGATGAAGTTACTTTTGGACGAGATCAGTATCTATTTTTTTTCCAGCCCGTTTTGTCTTTGTGTATCTCTTTTGGCTTATCCCTTTTGACTGACTGATTATTGCTTTATATATTCAGTACAGTACCACAGTGTTTCTTCAGTGGACATCTCAAGTTTGTTCTGACAGTATACTACTCTGTTATTTGGCCAACACAAATTTCCCTCTGCCCTTGGAAAATCTCTCCTCGTGGTCTGCTTTGAGCATTTCAGTTGGATTGCATCTCTGTGTAGCCTAAGAATTGGGAATCGCATGCTTAAAACTACTTTTTTTTTTAAAAGGTTTTTTAAGGAAACTGGTAGAGCTCAGAGTTGGTATCTGCTTCTAGCTGTTACACTGTAGCTGAATCTAGACTTACCATAACACTGTTTCTTCTAACACAGAGCAATTAATAAGCTTTTTAGTAGGGCTGTGAATTTTAATCACAGTTAACTCACATGATTAACTCAAAACAATTAATCATGATTGATCAGTTTTAATCCCACTATTAAAAGCAATAGAATACCAATGGTAATTGAACATTTTTGGATGTTTTTCTACATTTTTCAAATATTTTTATCAATTACAACACAGAATATAAAGTGCATAGTGTATATATTTGTAATAAAAATAATATAAACAAAAGAAATTTATGTGGTGAATTTAAAAATACTAAGTACCGTAGTGTAATATCTTTATCCTGAAAGTGCAACTTACAGGTGTAGATTTTTTTTTGTTACTTAACTGCATTCAAAAACAAAACAATGTAAAACTTCATAGCCTACTAGCCCATTTAGTGGGGTAGGGATTGGGCAGATATTTTGGGGGTGGGATATTATTAGGCATGGTGAATGGGAGGAGAGAACAGTGGGAGGGTCCTGTGGTAGGGAGGGCCCAGGGTGATGAGCTGAAAGCGTTTCAGAGAGGGGGCAGGCCATAGATATGATTTGAGAGGGGACTGGGGGAAGAAGGCTGTTGGGGGGCTCGTTCAGGAGGCCAGGGCTATATGTGTTTTTAAAAATTCCTCCAGCACTGTCGCAAGATACCAAGACAAGAATCTGTGGTGCTAGCCTCTCCCCATTCCAGATTGCCCTTTGCAGACCGCCTGGCTCTCTAACAATGCCAGCCAGTGATGGTTGGAGCCAATCAATCTTCCATCTGAGTACAAATGATCTCTTAACAATTTTGGTCATGTGTAGAGTTGCCTTCAATCTGACTCACTAAAACCAATAGAATTGCAACGTACAAATTTAGCTGTGAAAGGGTGTTTGGTTGAGCTCCTTCTGTCACAGTGACACCATTTAGAAATAACTTCAGCTGATGGGAGTATGACTATTCATTTTGATAAAACAGTTTTTAACTTTGCTAAATGTAACCTATGCATGACTTTTTTTTTTTTTTTTTTTAAGTGAAGAATTATTTGAAAAGTTTGAGGCTCTTCCATTAAGATTCAAGTGAGAACTACGGATTTCTCTTTCCCTCTCCTTCTTCTCCCCCCCAATTCATAGACATTTAATGGTACATTGAAGAGGTTACATCATATATTCCCAGAAAATGTAGTGAAGGTTTGAGAGTATCTATAAACTAAGGCTAAAAAGATTTTACAGAGGTTTTGTAATCCTCTCAAAATCGAGCATTAAAAATTGGGGGAACTCTGCTAAAGTTTCTCTAAAAATAAATCCAAATGCGTTAAGCTAAGGCATCTGAACCACTTTACATCTTCCTGGTATCGATGTCCTGACATTACTGTATGTTGTAGCAGCCAGGCAAGGTACTAACAAACTTCAACAGGACTTTAAAAAATAAAGTGGAAACTTTTTTTTTTTTTTTTTTTTTTTTCCCAAGCTGCTGCTGCACCCTCAGTAGCTCTCCCTCAGCCTCTTCAACTCCTCCCCACTCCTTTCAAACTCCCCACTGTCCTTTCAAACTCCCAGCAGCCAGTGCTTCCAATTCTAATAATTACAAGCAACATCTAAACACCACATTCCCTCTTCTCTTAAGAAACTCTCCCAATTACAATAAACGTTGTTCTAACCACAGGAACAAATAAGAAACAAGGCACTATACTGTTGGCAGCAATATTACACTAAAAACACTATAGATACTACATAGCATAGTCTCTAGTCCAGACAGATGGTTGTCTGGGTCTGACAGGCTGTCTCTCAAGCCCTGGTTCCAGTGCAATGTCTTGTTGTGTTGATGTTACGGTGAAGTTGTCCAATGCAGACTGGGTGTTGGCATAATCTCCTCTTGGTGCATAGGCAGGTGCAAGATAAGCATTCCGTACCCACCCATCAGAAAGTCGATAGGTATAATATCCTCTGATTTCAAGAGGAGCTGTGAATTTATGGTCCCCTTTGTGTAAAATTCCAGGTTTTCGTATCCTAACAAAGGAACCACACTGAAACTTTGGTTCCTTAGTACCCCACGGCTTGTCTGTGAAAGCCTTATACTTTGCTTGGTTCTGTTCAGCTATTTTTCTCACATCATCCTTGGTTGGGGCCTCAGGTCACGCCTTTAACAATCCAGCAATGTTCAGTTTAGTATTCCTCTGTTTCCCATGTAGTAACTTTGCGGGTGATCTTTGCATTGTGGCATGTTGTGTAGCCCAGTATTCTTGCAAGAAATCAGTAGTGAAGGTTATCCACAATCACCATTCCAGTTTAGCTGTTTGCAAACTCTTTCAAACTTCTGTTAAACCGTTCGATTTCCCCATTGGCTTGAGGGTAGTATAGGGATGACCTTCTGGGGAAAATGTTCCTCTCTGCTAGAAGAGTTTCAAACTCCAGGGAAGTAATTTCACTACCATTATCTGAAACCAGTTCTTTGGCGTTACCTTCCCTGCTAAAAACTGAAGAGAGTACTTAATTATTGTAGCAGAAGAGATTTGTGATGTAAACGCTACCTCAGGCCATTTACTGAAATAGTCTGTTAAGGTGATGGCATAATGAGAGTCAATTGGAGCAGTATCAAAGGGTCCTACAATGTCAATCGCTACTTTCTCCCATGCAGATTCAGGAAGAGGAACAGTCTGTAATGGAGGGGTACATGTCACTGCTGTCTTATCGTGCATTTGGCAAGTGACACAGGATTTTATGATGCTTCAGTTTGAAAGTCCATCCCTGGCCACCAATACAGATCCCGTAGTCATTGTTTTGGTTCTGACAATTCCTTGATGAGTATTGTGTGCCAGGTGTATGAATTTTGACTGTAATTCTTGTGGCACAAATAGCTGTCGAGCAAAGAAAGTTCATCCCAAACCCTAAAATAAGGCAGCAAAACTGGGTCAAAGTTTCTAGGGTTACTGGGCCATCTTTGTCAGAAATTCCTGTAGTTTCTGTTGAATTGGACACACTGAACAAGCAGCTTGAAATTGTTCTCTTGTAACTGCAGTAAGAGTGCTTGTGATAAGAGTAACTACTGCATCCTCATCCTCCGGTGGACCATCTGGTGAAGGCAAAGGCAGGTGAGAGAGGCAATCAGCTACCACATTTTGGTTTCCAGGCTTATATTCCAGTTCATAATTGAAAGAGAGTAGTCTTGTAGACCATCTAGCAATACAATATCCTGCTCTTCCCAGTCCTTTCATTGTCAAAGGGCTGCGGTCTGTGCGCAACTTGAACGTGAGGCCCAACAGGTAAGTTCTCCATTTTTCAGTAGCCCAGACACAAGCAAGTGCTTCTTTTTCGACTGTAGAATATTTTCTCTCAGCATTACTTAGTGTCCTTGAAGCAAATGCAACAGTCCTCTCTGTCCTCATGAAATTGTGTGAGGACAGCCCCAAGTCCATAATCAGAAGTATCAGTAGCTACAATTGTGGACAATGCAGGAGTGAATCATGCAAGTACTGGACTATGTACAATCAAGTCTTTCACCGTTTCAAAACTAGCTTGTGCGTCCGTTGTCCGCACTCAGGTTGAACTTCCCCATGGTAATTCTCATAACGGTTCAATTACAGAAGCATAATTGGGAATGAATTTTGCATACCAGGAGGTAAGACCCAAGAAGGAACGTAAGGTTTGCAAATCTGTTGGAGCATTTGAAATTGCCAGGAGATGAGCTGGATCAGGTTTTAGTCCAGCCTGTGAAATTGTATGCCCCAGAAAGAGATCACTTTGTCTAAATTTGCATTTGGACCTATTGAGCTTGAGGCCTGCTTTGCTGATGCAGTTTAGTACAGACTGCAGGTTATTGTCATGCTCCTCTGAAGTATTTCTAAACATGAAAATATCATCCAAATAGCACTGAACTCCATGTTGATTCTTCAAAATAAATGACATTTTTTGGAAGGCACTTGGGGCTGATGTGAGACTGTATGGAACACTATTGAAATGGAATAGTCCCTCATATGTCCTAAATGCTGTGAGGTCTCTGCTGTCTTCATTCAACATAACCTGGTGGTGTGCGCTCTGCAAATCAAGAGTAGAAAACATCTTTGCTCCACGGAGTTCTGCAAATACGTCTTCTGTGTGAGGAAGAGGATGGCTGTCAATCACAAGAGCTTTATTTGGCTCCCTTAAGTCCTCACAAGGTGAATGCCTCCACACTTCTGCGTCACTACTATAGGTGAAACCCATTCTGAGGAGTTAATCTCTTCAATAATGTCCTCTTGAACAAGTTTTCTAAGTTGTTTTTTTTTTTTTCTCTCTCTCTGAAACAGCTTTCCTGACTGAAAATGGTAAGCGCCGTAATTTCTGTCATACAGGCATCACATTATTCTGCATTATAACTTTATGCAGAAACTCATAAGCACAGCCGAGTTTCTCCTCAACCTGGTGTTTGGGTTCCAGCTGAAACTGGTGTGTGTACCGCAAGAGTGCTTTGCTGAGGAAGATCAATTTGTCCATTAACTACCCTGAGATTTAAAGCAGCCAATAAATCTCTGCCAAGATTAGGAGTGCCTTTGTGGACAATGTAGAACTCTGCAGTTACACAGCAATCACCAAAAGTAACTAATGCTGGCAGGCAGCCACGTACTGGAATATGGTTTTTCAAATAGCACACCGAGTGAAGCTTGGGTTCAGTAAGAGGCACATCTTTAAAGTAATCCAAATAGATGGAATCGGGTAGTATAGATACTGCTGAGCCAGTGTCCAACATTAGCTGAATAGAGTGTGAATTGCCTGAGGGTATGGTGGAAACGTTGACTGGCACTTTATTTGTTCTGGAATGTATACAGTAGTGATTCTGTCCACGCTCAGCACAGTTACATCTGGTATTGTAACTGCATGCACCTGTTGATTGAACTGGCTGCTGCGACATACTTTAGCAAAATGCCCAATCTTTTTGCAATGATTACACTGAGCTACTTTTGCCGGACATCCTGTGTAGCTTGCAAGGTGTTGTGGGGATCCACAGTAAAAGCATGCTTTTACTGTATTTTGAATTTGCTGATTTGGTGTTTTTCATTAGTTTTCTTCTTGTAATTGTCTGCAGCGGTAGTGAATTTTTCTACAAAGGAGTCACAGCCTGGACTGTGCCTCCTGTATCCATGCTCATTATTTTGGCTTCAGCTGTAGCTGACTCAATCTGGGTAGCAATGGTTATTGCTTTTTCTAGGGTAAGTTGTGGTTCTAGAAGTCAAGGTTCTCTTACATGAAGCAGGATGGTTTTCTCAATCAGCTGGTCTTTGATCATCTCATCTGGCATATTCCCAAAGTCACAAGTTACAATCAGACTCCTCAGAGAAGCAATATACTGCATTATAGTCTTGCCTGGTTTCTGCTCACACTGATGAAATCTGTAGCTCTTTAATGCAGTGAGTGCAGTCTCATATTTATCATCTGCAGGGGAAGAGTGTAAAATATACTCTGCCTTTCTGCTCCAAGGCAGTGGATTAGCAGAGCACGCTTTCTTACTTCAGAAATCTCTGTAGCACTGATTGCAAGCAGATAAGTCTCAAACACATGAATCCAGGAAGCAAAAGCAATTTGAGGCTCACCTGGGCTTTCTACAAAGGGTGCAGGTGGGTTCAGAGGCAGAAGATCCATCCTCGTCGCCAAAATGTTGTCATAGCCAGGCAAGGTACTAACAAACTTCAACAGGACTTTAAAAAATAAAGTTGAAACGTCTTTTTTCCAAGCTGCTGCTGCACCCTCAGTAGCTCTCCCTCAGCCTCTTCAACTCCTCCCCCTCCTTCCTGTTTCCTGTCCTTTCACACTCCCAACAGCCAGTGCTTCCAAATCTAATAATTGCACAGTGTGGTGTTTACATGTTGCTTGTAATTTTAGAATTACAAGCCAGCTTAATCTAATCTGGGACCACATACTTTAAAATGCTGTAAAGACTCAGGTTTGTGTTCTCTTCCTTCCTTCCCCAAAATGATATTGTTTCAGAGCAGGCAATTAGGATATGTTGGGATTCAGTCTTGAGAATGACAGTTTTGGGGTTTTTTTTTCCCCCTCCTTCACTCTGCCAGGGTGCTAGTAGGAGGAACACTGAAATTTCAGGAGAGAAGTCTGGTTGCTTTCTGTTCTAGAGCCTGGCACCACACAGCTAGGGTTGCCAATTTTGGTTAGATGTATTCCTGGAGAATTTCATCACATGACAATATTTTAATTAAAAGATTAATCCTTTTTTAATTCTTGGAGACTCCAGGCCAATCCTGCAGGGTTGGCAAGCCTAACAGCCCAGAGGAGCAATTGCAGGGAAAGTTTTTTGCTCAACCCATGCAGCCCTGGGCTACAGCATCCTCAGTGAAGATGGAATCTTCAGAGAATCTTTAAGAAGTCTATATCTAACATATGCAACTGTTGGGAGTCTCTCCCCTCTTCTCTTCCCCAAGTCTTCTAACTTGGCCAAATTTGGGGAGATTTTCACCATGCAGCAAAAGGGGACCCCTTTGCTAACTTTTTCAAGGCTGTAGTCTAGAACATGGACATGCTAGAGCTCTTCAACAAAACACTAAGAATTTTTCAGCATTCAGAAAGATCTGTTTTTACTAGGGCTGTCAATTTAATCGCAGTTAACTCACGCAATTAATTCAAAAAAATTAACTGCAATTAAAAAAATTAATTGTGATTAATCGCACTGTTAAATAGAATACCAATTGAAATAATATTTTTGGATGTTTTTCTACATTTTCAAATATATTGATTTCAATTACAACACGGAATACGAAGTGTACAGTACTCACTTTATATTACAAATATTTGCACTGTAAAATGATAAAAGAAATAGTATCTTTCAATTCACCTCATACAAGTATTGTAGAGTGTGTTGTTAAATAACTTCACTCAAAAACAAAATATTGTAAAGCTTTGGAACCTACAAGTCCACTCAGTCCTATTTCTTTTTCAGCCAATTGCTTAGACAAACAAGTTTGTTTACATTTACGGGAGATGCTGCTGACTGCTTCTTATTTACAATGTCACCGGAGAGTAGGAACATGTTCACATGGCACATTTGTAGCTGGAGTTGCAAGGTATTTACTTGTCAGATATGCTAAATATTCGTATGCCCCTTCATGCTTTGGCCACCATTCCAGGGGACATGCTTCCATGCTGATGATGCTCATTTTAAAAAAAATGTTAATTAAGTTTGTGACTGAACTTCTTGAGGGATAAATGTATGTCTCCTGCTCTGTGTTTTACCCGCGTTCTGCCATATATTTCATGTTATAACGGTCTCAGATGATGACCCAGCATGTTGTTTCACTGCAGATTTGACAAAACGTAAAGAAGGTACCAAAGTGAGATTTCTAAAGATCGCTTCAGCACTCAATCCAAGATCTAAGAATCTAAAGTGCCTTACAAAATCTGACCAGGAGGCAGTGTGGAACATACTTTCAGAAGTCTTAAAAGAGCAACGCTTCGATGTGGTAACTACGGAATCCGAACCTCCAAAAAAGAAAATCAACCTTCTGCTGGTGGCATCTGACTCAGATGATTAAAATGAGCATGTGTCGGTCCGTTCTGCTTTGGATCATTATCAAGCCGAACCTGTCATCAGCATGGACCTGTCTTCTGGAACGGTGGTTTAAGCATGAAGGAACATACGAATCTTTAGCGCATCTGGCACGTAAATATCTTCTGATGCATGGCACTGTTGTAGCCAGCAAACACCAGTTCTCACTTTCAGGTGACATTGTAAACAAGACGTGGGCAGCATTAGCTCCTCCAAATTGTAACCAAACTTGTTTGTCTGAGCGATGGGCTGAAGTAGGACTGAGTGGACTTGTAGGTTCCAAAGTTTTTCATTGTTTTATTTTTGAATGCAGTTATTTTTTTTGTACATAATTCTACATTTGTAAGTTCAACTTTCATTATAAAGAGATTGCACTACAGTAGTTTTATGAGGTGAATTGAAAAATACTATTTTTACAGTGCAAATATTTGAAATAAAAATAATATGAAGTGTACAGTGCTCACTTTATATTCTGTGGTGTAATTGAAATCAATATATTAAACAGTAGAATACCATATATTCAAATATTTTTGGATTTTTTCTACATTTTTAAACAGTGCAATTAATCATGCAGGTAATTACAATTAATTTTTTTTAATCGCTGACAGTCCTAGTTTTTACCAAACCTTGTAGGAAACATATGAGTTGTTTTGCGGAAAAGTTCTTAACAAAAACCCAAACTTCAGACTAAGCTGGACACCAGGCATAGAAAATAGCTTAAATAGTTGACACATGGCTCAGCAAAGCAACTGAAAATGGGATCTTAAAATGGAAAGTTCAGCATCTTCTACTAGAGATGGCTCTGCCAACTCTGCCTCTAAAGTTGAGGAAGATCGAGTTCTTGGTGGCTTTTAAAAATATCATTTTGATTTAAAGAGGTTCAGTGTTACAAATGACTGTACTCATGCTGGTAGGCAAGCTTAAATTACTCAGAGTTTAAGGCTAGAAGGGACCACTACACCATCTAACCTGACCTATATATCGTGGGCCACCAACATCACCCAGCATCTTCACACTAAATGCAGTAGCCAAAATTAAACCAAGTAACACAGCCTACAGGAGACTAGACTTCTTGGCCCCAGGCAGAGAATAGGAGGGATCAAAGTGCACCAGTTGACTAAGTGCAGAGAGATCCAGATAATCCTGGCAAGCAACCCCACTCCATGCTGCAGAGGAAAGTGGGAAAAATACCCCAGGTCACTGCCAATCTGATCTGGGGGGGAAAATTCCTTCCTGATCCCATATATGGTGATCAGCTAGACCCTGAGCATGTGAGCAACTTTGAATTGATCTTCCTTGAACATGGGTGACAATACTGTACACAGTATTCCAAATGAAAATCTTACCAGTGCCTTGTACAATGGCATTAATACTTGCCTGATTCAGCCTCAGATCATATTTGCCTCTTTCACAGCTACATTATATTGGTGGTTCAGTCATCCTATGATCAGTCCATGCACCCAGGCCTTTCTCCTCTTCAGTCACTTGCAACTGATGAGCCCCCTAGCTTGTAACAGAAATTCTCATTATTAGATTCTAAGTGGATGATCTTCCACTCTATACTAGACAATTACATCCAGTTTCTGTCTCTCCAGTCTTCACGGTTATCCAGAACTTCTGTATAATATTCCAGGCCACAGCTAGAGGCATTAATACAGAGGACATCTCAGATGTTTCAGAGGAAGGAGACCAAAAACCCTGAATACATCGGTGAGATGCAGGAGGAATGGGGTGGGCGGTTTGTAGAATTCTTTCCTGGCACCTCCAGGTAACTAGCTGAAGTCCTGAAACATAAGCTTTAGGAGCATAAGACATAAACCAAAAGGGGTCCAACCATCATAAGCAACCCTGTCATACAATCACACTCATAAAACTTGTCTACCTCTTGAAACTAATTCAATTGTTTGCCCCCTCAACTTCTATTGGGAGGCTGTTCCATAACATCACTCTTCTAAATCTTCTAATTTGGTCATGGCATGTTTATACTCATTTGTTCTTGTGGCAACATTGTCCTTTAGCTTTTATTAGCTCTTCATCCTACGTGGTGTTTGGTCTCTGTACATCAGGGAGGTAATCCTATCCCCTCTGTCTTCTTTTTGTGAGTTTAACAAGCCAAGTTCATCCAGTCTCCTTGCATAAGATAAGCACTCTATTCCCTTGAGCATTCTAGTAGCTCTTCTCTGCTTTCATGCACATGTTCCATATTATAATCCTTATTTGGGGGAAAATACGCAAAGAATTTAATTGAGCCATACCTTGATCATCTCGAATCTCCTCCCATCCACACTGCAGAGTAATCCAATCTTATTCTTTATTTATAAAACTAACAAATCTCTTGTTTTAATTTCCTTAGCAAGAACTAATTCAGTTTGACTTTTGGCAATTCTGACTTATTTCTACATTTTCTAATCTCCAAAATGTAGCTTTCTTTAAGCAATCCCTTTTTCCATTCCCTGTAGGATATCTGTTCACCTCAAAAAAAGGTTAGGAATAATTATTCATCCAACTAGGACTGAAGCCTTTTCCCTATACATTTCCCCTCTCCCCTGCTTTGTTTAGGATGCAAATTGTAGATAATTGCATAGTTGATTTAAAGAAATTCCAAACCTCCAGTTTGACTTGAACTAATTCACTTAGTCAGCCATTTTTTTTAAATAAAAAAAAATGTAGTTGACATCCTGGTTTTGATCAGGGTGGATTTGATTTAAATCTATTTGATTTTAAATCACTAGTCAGGAAGACTTGATTTAATTATGGATTTCTACATAAAAGTGCATTTTTGTTGGTTGTTTTAACCGTAATACATATTCTTCACAACTCAGAGATAGATGTAGGTTTCATTTTTAGAAGGTACACACTATACATTTTTAAGTGATTTATTCTGAAAACTTTTCAGATTAGTTTTACAGCTATATCAGAAAATCAGTGATTGGTTATTTCATTTACCAAAGGTAATTGAAGCAGTTCACCTCCCGATGACTTCATAAATATCTATCTCCCATTCAACAGGTTAATCATTAATATTTGGAAGATTTTCTTGCCATGCTGTATTAGGAGGAGAACATCACCAGACAGACACATAAATTGTTTTATTTAACTAAAACAACAACATTATGTATTCCGGATTTTTTCTTCAACAGCAAACATATAATATTTTAATACTAACTAAATTAATATGCTTAAAATTCAATTTTTTAAAAAAATAGTTAAAAAAAAAAACCACCACCACCACCTTAAATCGCCTGTCAGCCAGGCCAACATGAGAAACTTAAAATATTGGCTTCTGCAGCTAACTCAGTTGTTTTCACCATCATTTTTCTGTTTGTTCATAATCTGGAAAAGAAAAACAAGCTTTCCTGTTTTTTCAGGTCCCAAACGATTTCTCAATTTGGAATGAATTAGTACAAAGGAAGAAAATAGTCTTTCTATACCAGCAGACGAAGCTACTGCTGTTAAAAGTGAGATTATCACTTCAACAGTCTCTGAATCCAAGTGCTTAAGTGACTTCCACCAGTTCACTGGTGTGACTTTATTTAAAACATCAGCAAGCATATATTTCTTGAATGGTTCACGCTTAGCTCTGAAGTTGATTATAGTTGGCATTATGGAGGGATGATTGCTGGATGTCCATGTCCTAGCCGACTCCTTCAGCAGTTAAGGTTTGACCCTAGTATTGAGAATATTTGGAAGAAAATGAGCTGGAGATAGTGCTTGTCCCATTCGGTTTTTTTAATGCTTGTAATTTAACTCTGTCATTGCATATTTCTCTTTTTAAGATCTCACTCGGTTCCTTTCAAATTTAAACATCAGCAATAAAACAGCTATTTCCCTGCATTTTGTTCAAGGCTACAGAAATAGGCTTCAGGGTACTCAGCATGTGTACAACATGTCTCTTAAGCCCAATGTTGAGAACTTTGGCTGTGGCAGGGCCATCTATTTTTTTCATGATTTTGTTCACCCTGTCATCAGATTAGGCCAGTTCTTGATACAGTGCTCAAAACAGTCCACTCCTGAGTTCCATTGCATGTCTGGTGGGAGAGTTAGCTTGGTTCCTTCCACTTTTTTCAGAGCAGCTGCTGCAAAGTGGTTGTTACGGAAGTATTTTGCAATTTCAGCAACATTGATGTCTGGCTAGGAGGTGCATCAAATGAGCACTGCAACCGTATGTTAACTTGGGACTCTCTTCTGAATTTGGCTTCATCTTGGATCCATTTGCAGCATTGTCTGTGACCAAGCTGCGTACTAGACAGTTGATTTTTTTTTTTTTCAGTTATAGCTGTTACTGCTGCTACTTGTAAGTATTCAAGTAAATGTGTGTGCATTTCTTGGTGTATCAATTGTTTCTGTAAGGAAGACATTCCCTTCTTCTGCTGTCACAGAAGCACATATAACAGGATCATTGTGGACATTGTTCCACCCATCAAGAATCAGATTAACAATTTTACCCTCTAGATCTTTTGCACCCTGCTCAATTTCTCTTTCGTACACTTTATCCAGCAATTTGCCTGCAACATCTGCTCTGCTGGATGGACTGTATCCTGGTCTGAATGACTGAACCATGTTAATGAAGTGTGGGTTCTCAGTCATACCGAAAGGAGCATTTGTTGCATAAACAATCTGGGCAATTTTTTCATCAATTACCTCTTTTTGTAATCTGCTGGTTCTTATCACAAACGTATCTATGGTTGGTTCTGGATGATGGAGCTTTTTTTCTTTTTGCTACAGGTGACATACATTATGTGACTGAAACACTATCCTTGGCAGATAACTGAAACTGTAGAAAATTATGGTGATCTTGAAGGTGAATAGTCTTCAGAATCCTACATTTAAAATGCTAGTACCATAGAGTAACAACTATATTTTTTTGCTCCAACATGAGAATTCAAGAGTAGTCCAGAAGGAAGAGAGACAGTCCTTAAGAAAGAAGTATGAAATAAAAAAAAAGTTGACCAACCTGAAGATCCTGCATGTTCCTTTTATCCTCTTCAATGCAGCTTGCTCCCAAGAAGAACACTTCTCATGATGTTGTTTTATGCTGGCAACCAGGCCTTGCATTTCTTGGTTGCACTGTGTTTTGCATTTTGCACACATGCCTGTCTTACCCACAGGTAGAGGAACTTCATTAAAATATTCCCAAATGGGGTCTTTTTTATGGCCTGCTGCCGTTATACGTTTTCCCTTCTAGTGAGAGAATGGTATGGTAGATCTCAAATCAATGGAAGCTACACTCAGAAAGACCTCAAGACTTCTGGACTATGCTGCTCAAACAGTTTCACTTTGGTTTCTACTGCCTGTCCCTCCCTTCTCACATTTATCTCCAGACTTCTTCTCCTTGTCCAGAGCTATTCCTCCCCCAACCATCTTCTGTACATTTAACTTTTTGAAACTTTGCACTTTTAGAGAGAGGTAAGGGACTGACTCTGTGTACACAAATTTGCAGAGGGATAATAGGGTTGAGGTCTGTTATTTCTCACCTCTATTTATTTATTTATTTTATTTATTTAAAAATATTTTTGCTGTCAACAAGCCTGTTATCTCTGGAGACCCAAATCCACAGTTTGAGAACTTCAAAACTAAGCATCTCTGGTGGTATCTTCTAGACTGAGCACTGAGTCACATTGGGTAGGAAAAAAAGATTAATCTAAATAATCTATACAGAAGCCCTTGGAACCCCATAAGATTGGGTCCATAATCCATGAACTATTGGAACTCCTTTACAAAACTTTTTTTTAAACATTATATGAATATACTGTCTACTATAGAACTAGAATTTATAATCCCTATTCTATAATGAGACATTATAGCTCAAAGATGTATCTTAATTGGCTTTTTTCCCTCAAAGCATTTTATCAAAAAAATCCAATTTAAATTTGAGTATTTGCTTCAGGTTGGGGGATTGTCTGAAAGCAAGGACTGGCCTGTCTCCCAAGATCTGAGAGTGATGGGTCGTCCTTCAGGATAGGTTGTAGATCCTTGATGATGAGTTGGAGGGGTTTTAGTTGAGGGCTGAAGGTGATGGCTAGTGGCGTTCTGTTATTTTCTTTGTTGGGCCTGTCCTGTAGTAGGTGACTTCTGGGAACTCTTCTGGCTCTATCAATCTGTTTCTTCACTTCAGCAGGTGGGTATTGTAGTTGTAAATGCTTGATAGACATCTTGTAGGTGTTCGCCTCCGTCTGAGGTGTTGGAGCAAACGGGGTTGTATCGTAGAGCTTGGCTGTTGACAATGGATCGTGTGGTTTGGTCTGGGTGAAAGCTGGAGGCATGTAGGTAGGAATAGCAGTCAGTAGGTTTCCGGTATAGGGTGGTGGTTATGTGATTATCGCTTATTAGCACCATAGTATCCAGGAAGTGGATCTCTTGTGTGGATTGGTCCTGGTTGAGGTTGATGGTGGGATTGAAACTGTTGAAATCGTGGTGGAATTCCTCAAGGGCTTCTTTTTCATGGGTCCAGATGATGAAGATGTCATCCATGTAGCGCAAGTAGAGTAGGGGCATTAGGGGACGAGAGCTGAGGAAGTGTTTTTCTAAGTCGTCCATAAAAATGTTGGCATACTGTGGGGCCATGCGGGTACCCATAGGACTGCCGCTGATTTGAAGGTATACATTGTCGCCAAATGTGAAATAGTTATGGGTGAGTCACAAAGTTCAGCCACCACTCTCTCAGATCTTGGGCGACAGGCCAGCCCTTGCTTACAGACAGCCCCCCAACCTGAAGCAAATACCCACAAGCAACCACACACCCACAACAGAACCACTAACCCAGGAGCCTATCCTTGCAACAAAGCCCGTTGCCAACTGTGCCCACATATCTATTCAGGGGACACCATCGTAGGGCCTAATCACATCAGCCACAATATCAGAGGCTCGTTCACCTGCACATCTACCAATGTGATATATGCCATCATGTGCCAGCAGTGGCCCTCTGCCATGTACATTGGTCAAACTGGACAGTTTCTACGTAAAAAAAAAAAATGGACGCAAATCAGACATCAAGAATAACGTTCAAAAACCAGTTGGAGAACACTTCACTTCAATCTCTCTGGTCACTCAATTACAGTCCTAAAAGTGGCAATACTTCAACAAAAAACTTCAAAAACAGACTCTAACAAGAGACTGCTGAATTGGAATTAATTTGCAAACTGGATACAATTAACTTAGGCTTGAATAGAGACGGGGAGTGGATGGGTCATTACACAAAGTAAAACTATTTCCCCATGTTTATTTTTCCCCCTCTCCCCCCCCCCCCCACTGTTCCTCAGACATTCTTGTCAACTGCTGGAAATGGCCCACCTTGATTATCACTGCAAAAGGTCCCTCCCCCCCGCGCTCCTGCTGGTAATAGCTCATCTTAAGTGATCACTCTCGTTACAATGTGTATGGTAACACCCATTGTTTCACATTCTCTATGTATATAAATCTCCCCACTGTATTTTCCACTGAATGCATCCGATGAAGTGAGCTGTAGCTCACGAAAGCTTATGCTCAAATAAATGTTAGTCTCTAAGGTGCCACAACTACTCCTTTTCTTTTGCAAATACAGACTAACATGGCTGCTACTCTGAAACCTGTCATCTTCTGGTGTTCCTTAATCGCTTACTGTTTCTTCATTTAATTGATTTTCTTCATCCTGTATTGAAACCAGGCATAACTTCCAGTTGAGCAGACCATATAGTCTTGAAGTCTTCATATTAAAATTAGAGATTTTTTTTTGTGATGGTTCACTGCCACATCACTAGGTAAGCTATGGCTAATTATCCTGACTCTTAATTTTCACCTTATTTCTGGTTTGAATTTATCCATCTTCAAGTTTCCAGTCATTGATCTTAACCCTTTTGCCCACTAGATTAGAGGATTCATATATCAGAAATCTCTTCCCCATGTAGATAATTCCAGACCCCAATAAGGCTGTCTTTCTGTCTTGATCATATTCTTTAGCTACTCCCAAATGGCAGGTTTCTTTTTATTCCCATATGTATTGGTTCTTGATGAGTGGTAAAATTTTCTCTAGTATTGCCTCTTTAATAACTTACTTGCATTTGTGCACTTCTTCAGGTCTGTTTCTTGTCCCAGGCTTAATTTCTTATTTATGTGCCTGCCTGTATTTAAACTACTGAGACTTCATAAATTCAATTCAAAACTTAGCCTTATTACTCTACTTGGCTTTGCCCTTTCAGCAGATGAAAGATGTCATGTAGAACAAACTGTAGAGTGTTGTTGAATCAGTTGAATGCTTCTGTCTTTCATTCCCGTGACTTGAAGGGAGTTTCAGATTAAAATGTACATACTGAGGAGTAAACACAGGAACTAGAAAATCTGACAGGCAAAAACAATTGCCTTTAGCCACCTTCCCTGTGTCATGGCATCATGTCATTGTCTTCAATTATTATTCTCTGGGTTACTTATATAGGCTTTTTTTCCCTAGGTGTTTACAAACTTACATGATGTCCATCTTTTACATGCTCTCTCTGCCCTCTATCCTGCTGATATCTGTTGCACTGACTCCTGATGCCTTGCTTTATGATTTGTGGGGATGAAGCGGATGAATCAGGTCCTGAATTGTTTTCCTTTTCCCCCATCCCTCATGCTTTTCAGTTTCACTGCTGAGGTAGGGTTGGTTCTGAGTTGTATACCTTGCATGTGGCACAGGCTACCAAGTGTTTGCTTGCTATACTTATGCTTAAGGATGGTCATAAGTGTGTTAGGCTGATGGAAAAATTAGCTGAATTGGGTAGTGTGTAAACAAAGCTGCTCCAGACTTTTTTTGCTTTTAGGGTTTTCACTAAGTGAATAAACTCCACCCTTAATGTATTACTATAGTGTTGTGAATAGACAAATGTCAACCTGATTGAACAACAAAAATACATCAAGTGGAAAGTATGTATTAGAGCTTTCTGAGAGCATAAACTGCTGCCACACTACCTTGGTGTAATGTGTAGGAGTGGGTGAAATGGCAGCATCTTTGTGGAGGTTTTCCTGAGGCTAATTGGGCTGTAGCACTGATGTTGCCGTATTATCTAATTACTAGTGTGTATTTTGCCCTTTAGGCGCACCACTTTTAGCAAAGATCAATTAAAGAGGTGATACTAAAACACTACATTTTAATATACTGTAAATTTAGAAAGTATTTTAAGTCATTATTGTCCACTGAACCTCTTTTAAGCCTGGACGTAAAGATGCTCTTTGGGAGGTAGCAGCAGGATAAGAGTATTTATCACACCATAAACCACTAGTTCCACACTTCCCAGTTCTTGCTTTCTTTGGAGGTGAAACAGTTGTAAACATGACCCACGTGTTCTGGTAATAGCTGAGCTATAGGTTACTTTGGTTTCCCTCTCCTAGTGACCAGGGCCGGCTCTAGGCACCAGCGTTCCAAGCAGGTGCTTGGGATGGCAATCAGAAACGGGCGGCAGTGTTTCTGCAGCAGCGGCAATTCGGCAGCAGCTTCTCCCTTTTGCCATATGCGGTGGCAGTTCGGCGGCGGCTTCTCCCTTTTGCCGTCCCGGGCGGCAATTCAGCGGCGACAGTTTTGGGGTGATTTTTGTTTTGTTTTCCACCGCTTGGGGCGGCAAAAACAGTAGAGCTGTCCCTGCTAGTGACTTATATGAGCACATTATTCATAAACCTTTATAGGCAAGTTTCTTGTGGTTTCATTTGCTTTTGGATACCATCTTCCAGATCACTCTTGTGTACTGTATTTCTTAGAAGATGGCTGTCAAGGCTGATTCCCCACTCTGGCACTTTGAGTGCAGGATTCTAAAAGGATTCTTGCAAGGATTCTAAAAATTAATACTGGCCACTCCAAGCTTGTATTAAACTCCCAAGGTTACAGATTTTCTCTGACCTTGGGTGGTGGCAGCATCTACCCATCCAAGTGCAAAAAATCCCTTTTGGAACCCAGGAAGGCACACTTGGGGTACTCTCAAGCCCTTTCACCACCCCCTCCAGGGAAGAGCTGAGAGAGAAAAACAAAGGAAATCAGCTGTTGCCCCCAGCTAATTCAACAACATGTGCACAAACCTCTTAAGACACACACAAACCCAATTCTGTTTTCTAAAAAAAGATAATTTTATTAAAAACAAAAAGAAAATACATCTGGAACTTAGGCTATTGCTAGATTTTAAAAGAGCAAATATAATAAGCATCAAGAAATGGTTGGGTTTTTTTTTTTGTTTTTTGTTTTTGTTTCAGATCCAGCTTAATAGTTACAAGCAAAACAAAAGCATTTGGGGGTTAGCACAGAGGAGTCCACAAGCCTTACAGAAATAAGAGATAAACCTAATCGTGTCTTCCTAGATATTTCCTGATCTCCTACATATTTGGGGTTTCAAATGAGTAGTTTCTAGGTATGATTTGATTTTTTTTTCATACCTGGCACAAGCTCTTATAGTATAGTTCCTCCCCTGTCCCTGATCTCCGGGAGAACAGCCCAGACAGAGAAAAGGAGAGTTTTTTGTTTCAATTTTAAAAAGTTCTAGCCTTTCCATTGGCTCTTTTGGTCAGGTGCCCACTCCCTTCCTTTTACCTATAGGCTTTTTAACCCTTTCCAGGTAAAGCAAGTAAAGAACAGCTACTAACAGGGATTTTATAGCTGGCTGGCTGGGTGTCCAGAAAAGGTAGCTTACTCCCCCCTTCATTTAGCACAATCGTAAACCCTCCTCTGAATTTGGGTCCTAGGTTTCCTTTAACAAATCCATTTAAATATGGGTAACATTCAGGTTCAAACATCCTTAATGTTCATAATTCCAGAATCAACCAGGGAAGGCTGGTATAATCCAGGGCTCACAGTTGCTGTCAGATTACTGGGAAATTGGCCTTATGTGTTGTACTGACGTTCAAAAGTCTCTCACTTCCTGTAGTCAGGGCTTAATTTGTGCCAGGGCTGAGCCCTGGCACCTCTAGGGTTTCCACATCAGTTATAAATGTAAAAAATTTGCTTGAGCCCCAGCACCTCTTTCATTACAATTAAACAATGCCTGTATTACATCAGGCACAGTAGTATATGTATTTATGAACATGTAAGTGTGCTCTTTAGTGGTTGTGCTAACACCTCAAATGTCACTCTTGTGTAAATTAAAACTGTGTTCCATGCAGAACTAGATTTAATAGCAGTCTAAATTTCGGAATGCTGTGTTCTTTTAACACATACTGAAGGTCATTAGTACTGTATCACTTTAGAAATCAACTGTAATGTGACCTAAATAGCCATGTCAGCTAATCAAACATAATTGGGGTTTAATGGATATGAAGACTGAACTACTGCAATCATTGATGCAATTTATTGGTGCTCCTTACAAATTGTGGGTGAGGAATAGCTGCAGGATAGAGGGTCTGATCCTGAGGTGCAGAGCACTATAACTGTTATTACCCACACTGACACAGTTCTGAGAGAAGATGGGAGGGTAAGTCTTCACTTCTGCTGTAAGCTGATCCTCTGTAGAGGGTGGCAGGGTCCTGGACTATGGGTCAAAAAAATGCTGGGCTCACACTGAGAGCAGTTAACATGTAGAATGTTTGGATGCATCTCGAAGAAGAAATAAAACCAGGTATGTAAGGTTCTAAACAGTGGTGTTGCCATCTAGAGTAATAAATCAAAATCTCTTTAATGTTTCTAGTTCTGAAACTGCGAGTTTTTTGTGTACATGATAAACCTAAGTAATCATGATCTGTCAACTCTCATATTCTGCTCTATCATCCCTTTTCCTGTCACTAGTTAGGACTAAACTTAGGCCCATTAAGATCTGCATGCTTGAACTCTAAGTGCTGTGTGGCTTTTCACTCACGTCAGTGGACCTCTGCATGGGCACAAGTGTTGCTTCCAAATTCAAAGCAACTGACAGCACTGAATTTTTGGTCACATTACTTCAGTACAGGTTTTCCTGGTCCTGCTTCTGGTGTTTGAAGGTTTAGTTTCTTGGGCCTACTGCCATCAGCTGCATCCAAGGCAAGGTTCTACTAATACTGAGGGTATTTTAGAATTGACTATTTGCCCCATTTGTGTTCTTATTATGGCTGTAGTGCTAAACCTATTTCTGAGACTGGTTGGTTGAACTTTTTGTAATCTTCTTTTTTTTTTTTTTTTCCATTTAAGATTTCAAAACATTGTCTGTCAGATATCTGCCTTAATGCAACAGATGGATCTGGGGAGGGCTAGGTCTACCAGTAATGCCCTAGTGGAAAATAAACCTATCCCATCTCTTGTGGCTGGGAAGAGTTCTCGAATTCCTTGTACGTGTTCTCCTTGGACCAGACTAACTTTGGTATCTGATATAGAATCCCACAACCATATTTTTTTTCCTTCTCTTCCCCAGACCCAGATATTTCTATATAGTGTGACAAAGTTCCTGCTGTACCTTGGTGGGTCTTGCGCTTATTAGTGAATTTGCTCACCTTGGAGCTTCACGGCAGCCCTCAGCTTGGCCGTTTTTTTCTGAATTCACAGTCCAGGTCGACTCTTCCTGTGTCTGACCAGGAGTTGGGAGGATTTGGGGGGAACCCGGGCCCGCCCTCTACTCCGGGTTCCAGCCCAGGGCCCTGTGGAATGCAGCTGTCTAGAGTGCCTCCTGGAACAGCTGTGCAACAGCTACAACTCCCTAGGCTACTTTCCCATGGCCTCCTCCCAACACCTTCTTTATCCTCACCATAGGACCTTCCTCCTGGTGTCTGATAATGCTTGTACACCTCAGTCCTCCAACAGTCCGCATTCTCACTCTCAGCTCCTAGTGCCTCTTGCTCCCAGCTCCTCACACGCATACCACAAACTGAAGTGAGCTCCTTTTTAAAACCCAGGGGCCCTGATTAGCCTGCCTTAATTGATTCTAGCAGCTTGTTGATTGGCTGCAGGTGTTCTAATCAGCCTGTCTTAATTGTCTCCAGAAGGTTCCTGATTGTTCTGGAACCTTCCCTGTTACCTTACCCAGGGAAAAGGGACCTACTTAGCCTGGGGCTAATATATCTGCCTTCTATTACTCTCCTATAGCCATCTGGTCCAACCCTGTCACAATAGTCTTCTTCCCCCACCCTCACTCCACCCCAAAGCCTCTGGGTTTTGAGGGTTTGCTTTGCATCCATAATTAACTCAATGTATGTAACTGCTGGTCAAAGCTTTCATAAGTTAAGAAACGGGCTTACAAAAAATTGAGATCCTTATCACTTTTGTTGCTGTCCAAAGCTATGGAGACGCTGGAAGACGTAACTGCAGCAGTGAACATTTTGAAGGATAGCTTTACAACAAGAACTAGAAACTCCTCTGTTGAAAATAAAAGTTAAATTCTTCAATAACAGATATCAAGATATCAAGCTTTCTCTGGCCTATGTAAGCAGAGTGCATGGGTTCACTTATGATTCTCAAGTGACATGGTATTATAAGTCTATTACAGAGAATGTGACCATTAAAATGTTGTTCTGGCTGATACGCCTTTGGTATCCTGATGAGATCTGCAAAGGCATGCTGGCATGACTCTTAGGGTTGGGCTACACTGCAGTTAGACACCTATGGCTGGCCCGTGCTAGCTGACTCAGGCTCACAGGACTCGGGCTAATTGTGATATAGACATTCAGGCTCAGGCGGGAGCCTGGGCTCTGTCACTCTCCCGCCAGCCTGAGCCCGAACACCTACAATACAATTAAACAACCCCTTAGCCTGAGCCCTGTGTCTCCATGTGCGCTGACTTCGTGGGTGCTCCAGGGCTGAAGCACCCACAGGGAAAAATTAGTGGGTGCTCTGCACCCACCAGCAGCCAAGCTCCCCGCCCCGCCTCACCTCACCACCTCCTCCTCAGCCTCCACCTCCTCCCCTGAGCATGCTGCGTCCCCGCTCCTCCACCTACCTCCCAGCACTCACTGTTGCCAAACAGTTCTAGCAAGCTCCGGGAGGGATGGGGGAGGAGTGGGAATGTGGCGCACTCAGGGGAAAAGGTGGGGCTGGGATTTGGGGAAGGAGTTGGAATAGGGGCAGAGACGGGGGGGGGGGGGGGAAGGGACTTTGGGGAAGGGATTGGAATGGGAGGGGGAGGGGCAGGGGTCGAGTCAGGGCGGGGCCGGGGGCAGAGGAGCGGGGGTCGAGCACCCATTGGTACCAATAAAAGTCAGCACCCTATGTGTGAGTCAGCTGGTATGGGCCAACTACAGGTTTTTACTTGCAGCGTAGACTTATCCTTAGAGCCTGCATTACTAGATAACCAACAATAGTTGGTCCTATCCTCTCACCTACTTCATATAAGACCAAAACGTGTCTTTAACTCCAAAGGAGCTTTTGATAACGTCAAATTGAATTGTGTAACTTCTTTAAGAATAAATGTTGGGTTGGGATGGCCAGTACACTCTCACAGCCTTGAGGATAGATACTATGATAAATGTCTTTGGACTCTTGTGTTTCAATATATTATCTGTTATCACAGTCTCATTGGAACTTACTCTAATCTAGTCTACCAGATGCTGTTTGTCTTTTCTGTACTTACTGTAACCGTTTTCCTTTTTTTTTTTTTTTTTTTTAAATAGATTTGATCCAGGCAACCAATGAGACCAATGTTAATATTCCTCAAATGGCTGATACTCTTTTTGAGCGAGCAACAAATAGTAGCTGGGTGGTGGTTTTCAAAGCCTTAGTTACAACACATCATCTAATGGTTCATGGCAATGAGGTAAGCAAATGGAATTCTCTCATAAGACCGTGTTTACCCTGAAGAAATTCCTGGATAGGTCATTGAAAATTTAAAAGTAGCTTTTTAAATTGTTTTGATCTCTCGATGTTCCATGAAAACAAAGGACTACACTTGTCAGTTGCTATTTTCCAAACTTAAATTGAAGCTGGAGATATTAAGAGCAAGTACAGAACTAGCAGTTCGGCTTTCCTTCCAGCAATTGTAATTTGTCAACATAATAGATCAGGTAATCATTCATTTTTTAACTTCTGCCTCATCTTAATTAGAAAGTAAAGTTAAAGTTACAAAGAATATTTAAGTTGTAACTTTCTAATATGCTTGTTTAAGACCATAATGACTGAAGTTCAGGAAAAAAAAATACATAGGGGGAAAAACTCTAAATGTTGTGGAATCCTCACTTTTACATGCCTCCTGTGACTGGTTCTCTGATTTAGGTCTGTCTGACCTCTGTTAATGTGTTCTTTTTTTGCTTAAAAACTTGAATTTTATACTAACAAGGCATTACCCATTTCATTTTTATTTATTACATAGCCACAGCTCTTCAGACCATTCTTTCTCCACTGTATGCAAATTTAATAGCATTTCTCAGCTCATATTTTCCTAATCCTTGTTTGTGTTGACTTTAGATTAGTGACTCTTTAAATATAAAACTTGAGTGAATTCAGCCTCTTTACAATTGTACTTTGCATGTGGAAAGAAGTAATTCCACTCGCTCCTTCCACTGTGTGTGCGCACATGCATGCACCATGCACTTGTCTCTTATGTAGCTGCATTACAATTCCTAGTCCAACTCCATTTGTCTATCATTCCAGAATTTTTTTAGTTGGTTACTAATGTGCTTTCCCCATTTTTGCTGTCTTGCAGTAAATGAAGCACTCGGCATATAAGCAATGCCTAATACAATAGGACCCTGATCTCCTCAGCCGGGGCTTGCACAGGTGCTACTCTAATACAGATAATCAGTTTAATAGCGCTATTCTCTGTTCTGTCCTCTTGCAAACTAATAGATCTTGCTGCTCCTTAATTGTCTTCTACCTTTTGTGGAGGCCAGTTAGAGGAAGGGCAGGACAGTAGATTAGCCTCGGTCTCATTTTATGAATGCTATTAAAACTGTTGAGGAGAACAACCAAAGGCTCAAGCCAAAACATAGGTTCTAACTCCCTCCATGGTCCTGAGTTTTGAGGAAGTTCTAATCTGGTTCCAGGCTTTGTGGATTTGACCATCTGTATCCACTTGAGTCAGAGTGACTTGGGTCAGTTAGCAGGAGATCAGCTGAATCTTCCCTTTATATGTACATCTGATCAACTCTGATTTTTACCTGCTTGCAGATCTGGACTGGAATGGAGAGGAAATTGACTTTCATTTTTGTGTCTTGCAGAGATTTATTCAGTATTTGGCATCTAGAAACACACTATTCAATCTCAGCAATTTTTTGGACAAAAGTGGATCACATGGTAAGAATGTGGTGGCCTGTCTGTATTAAACTTTAGCAGTAAGATACTGCTAATATCTCATAGGCCTTGCTAACCTATATTAGTAGAGAGACTCATTGAAAGGTATGAATTAGGGAGCATATGAAGCCAAAATGGGAATAATCCATTCTAAAATGTATTTCATTTGACAAACTTACATTTTCTTTACAGGTACAACACTTTGTAAATGTAATGAAGCTGTAAGGCTAAGTGAGATGGGGCACTATCCTAAAACTTCCCAGCTGGCCGGTCAGTTTCTGCAGAACTTAAAATTTTCATGGGGGAGAATAATTGAAGTTCCCATACCTCATGATTCAAAACAGAACCTTTCAAGTGGGAATAAGGCAGGGTATCTTATCCTATTAATTTATCTCTTTATTATGATTGGATGTAATGGAAGTTAAAGATGAAAGTGGCAACTGGTTTTATTTATATATAAATATATATTTTATCCATCCTGGGAAGTACTCGAAATGAGAAATTGTTCCCTAATGTGTCTTCTCATTTAGTCTAAAACATGCCTAATAAGGAGGACTCCATCACTTGTAGGAGATGTTCTGTACCTTTCAAGATAGGCTTTTGTTTTCTTATCGTTACACATTGAGAAAGGGAAGAGGGGGGCAAGAGGAAGTTGAGGAGGCCAGAGGGGCCAATCGAGGGGCGGGGATGGCAAGTTGGCATGAGAAAGTGGTGGAACTCTAATTCTGCATTGATTGCTGAACTTTGTAGTGCGGCTTCCTTAATGTGGTGTTGTTTTTTAACCTAAAAGTTTTCTCTGAGTGGAATAAATTCCCTCTTTTTTTTTTTTAAGAGCAGGAAGCTGTTGAAGAATTATATGAATGGCTTTAGGAGTATGTGCAGGAAACACACATGCTGGAGTGGTTGCTAGCATCAAAAAGATGTTTCAGCTCTTACCAAAAAGGACACATCATACAGGAGGAAAAAAAATAGTATTTTGAGTTTTGTTATAGGTTCACACACAGGGAAAGGAATAAAACTACAGAATAACATATTTAAATGCTTGAGCTCCATTTGTTTGAATTCCTGCTGATGCCTGGTTTGGAGTAATTCTGCTTTCTATGTTGACAAATTCTGTTCTTCCCCGCCCCCACCACTGTCCTCCTTGTTTAGAGATATCTTAAACTTACGATTTATAAATATTTACCACAATATACAGAGACCCATAATCATAGGGTAATATATAAAGTTTGGGGAGCTGTCCAGGGAATACTATAGTGATGGGCCTGATCTTAGTAAAGATATGAAACCTGCTATTTCAAGATCATTAGTGAAACTGGCAGTTGATATTGAATTGGAAGGAGAGACAAACCCTACTGAAGATGGAAATATGGGCAGAAAATAAATGTTCAGCTTGGAGAAAATCCAAAACACAGATTCTATGCCTCAGAGGGAAATGTGGAAAGATTTATGGGTGATGTGGGATGCTAATTACACCTGATAAGCATGGAGATGTAGCAACAGAAGGCCAGTGCTGTTTGGGGCTGCATAGACAGTGGCATCACAGGGGGTCATTGATAGCACAGAGGTATTGCCCTTATATAAAAAGCCCTTTAACGTTGCCAGTGAAGACGCGCTCTCTGCGTTAAATACTATTGATTTTCATATGAAGTTGTCAGTATAAAATGCACTAACAATTGTAAGGGAAAACTAATTTATTTAGTTGGAGTTAGAATTAAACTAATCCCAGTCAGACTCCTAAAAATACAAATAACAGATACCAATATGTTATATGCCCAAAGTGTTCATAAAGGTATTTTGAGTGACTTATTTTTTACCTTAGTGATCTGTACACGTGTTGTCTACCTTTTCTCTTTTGTCAATCTGTCTATTTTACTGTCTCCACTGTTCCCTTTGACAGTCATGCTAGCAGTAATTGCAGACTTCTGTGCTTCTAACTCTTTCCATCATCCATTAGGTTATTAAAAATGAACACATTTCTCCGGCTTTTATTCAGAGTATTTATTAATGCTCTAGGGGATGTGTCCTTATCTAATTAATTTTGACTCCTTTTATGTAGTGTTTTACAGAATCTCAATAACACTGCAATGGCACAAGCTTACTTAAATTTTTTCTACAAAAGACTATTTTAGTAAACTAATCTGTTTGTTCAGGAAACTTAAACTAAGTTCTGCTGAAATCTGGCATTAAATAAAACCATCTTAAGTAATGAACAAGTACATGGAGTTTAGTCTGGGTTTGTGTAACTCTTAATATACACCTCTCATCAAATGAAAATTAGAAAATCAAAACTGAGGAGCAACCTAAGCCCTTTCTTTGCCTGCGGTCCATGTCTGTGGATAGGCTTGAGGCACCACTTTTGTATATATTTTTGAGTTGTAGGACGAGAAGTCTGGAGTAATGATTCTTTGCATGCCCCTCCCCATTTTGCAACTGATGCTCTTGCCAGTTTTACACAATCCTCCATTTCCAGTGAGGCCAGTCCTGATTTATACTAGCCTTGTTCTAACGTTAGACTGCCAGTTTTTACTTCAATCTAGTAGAGAAATATAATCTACCGTATTAAAGTAGAAACATATACTTCAAAGTGTTACAATAGCACAATATCAAATACTTGCAAAATCCATCTTTCAGTTAAGAGCAAACCTCTGCTGTCTTATGCTTCACTGATGTATACCACTGAGATCTTTGTATTGGCAGAGATCTGTCCAGAGTTGATGGCTGCCCACATGCCAGTGTGGGAGTCTGTGTTTGTCTGCCTTGCTCTTTTTTCCTGGTTCCATCCTGCCATGACTTGACTGGGCCAGACTATAGACTTCCCTTTCGGACTTGTGAACAGTAGGTAAATGCTGTAACTCAAAACAGTTTCTTTGAATACATCCTTTATTTTAAATGAACATAATGAACAGAGAGAAGGGATTACAACAACAACAAGGCCTATTTGCGTTAGGGTTGCCAACCCTCCCAGTTTTGCTGGGAATCTCCCAGAATTGCACTCTATCTCCTGGAGGCTACTGAAGCCAAACCAGGAGATTTTAAGCTGCTGGAAGTGCAGCAGGGCTAAGGCAGTCTTCCTGCCTGCCCTGGCCCTGCATCGCTCCTGGAAGCAATCGGCATGTCCCTGCGGCCCCTGGAGGCCAATGTGAGCTGCAGGCCGTGGCGCCCCACCGCCCCCCAGGGGCTGCAGGGATGTGCTGGCCACTTCCAGGAGCAGCACGCGAAGGGGGCAGCGCACAGGGTCCCCCTGTCCCCTCTAACATGATCCATACCCCTGTGGTTGGTAAGATGGCTGGGATCACTTGAGTTCCCTCTTGACATAGATTTTGCTGTAAGGCAGCATGAACTACCACCCCCTTAAAGCCAGCAATAGTTCTCCCAATACACAAGGGCCTTCACATGCAGCAAATTATCACCTGGGATCAACCTTCCTTTCCTAACTAATTGAAAAGTAATAGCTTTTTTCAAAATTCTCAGTTTTGAACTACATCTGTCCAACCAGTGAAGTTTCAGGCGAGGATATGAAATAAACATATTAAGTTCACCAATGGATGGGCCATATTTTTGGAGTTTAATGTATCCATCCTACAAATGCTTACATCACATCATTTGAAAGCTTTTTTTATATATGTTTAATTGAGGTATGATGTGGAGCTGTCAAATACTGCCATAAGCCTGCAGGCTAGGTAAAACAATGGTACCCAAAATGTCACTTTTGGCACAGTTCCAGAAACAGTGCAACATGGCTATGACTAGAGTTTTTACTGTTAACACTAAGGTGTTGAAATTTAAATATTGGTCAAAGCTACCAAATGGCAATGTATTAAAATATTTTTTAATTTGCTTTGCATGGGAAAGTCTCTTCTCCCCCCCTCATCCCCCGAAATGATGGAACTGTTTAACATGTGGCAAAAATGGTGGTTCCTCACTAGTGCTGCAAAAACCAAACTAGGAAGAGTCCCAGGGAGAGGTGTTCATTCCAAATGGAATTGTACCACTTCATGCTGATGGAAATCTCATTCATGAAGGAGATAATAGAAATATCTCCTCCAGAGACAGACTATTAATATATTGGGATATTCTGGGGGAGGCACAACATTGCTAGACTTTCTTATTGATTCTGATGTGTATGCAGCTTGTACTGCAGATCAAACGCTTGCTGGTAAGCAATTAAACATTCTCTACGTGGCTTGATTCTAGCATTTGAGACCCTGAGGGCTCTGAAACTTTATTCATTGTTAAAGGATGTGAGCAGGGAAAAGATTCTCATGTAGCTCCAGCACTTTGGCAAATGTTGGCTGATACTCAAAAGGTATTTGATTTCTTGTAACATGTCTATTAAAGAGCTTGATGATGCTATAACTCTGCATATGCTGCTGTTGGAGGAATGTCAGGCAGGGTGGTCATGGTATGCCCTGTCTCCTACATTCAGTTATGGAATCATTTTCTCCAAGTCGTACTACTAAATGTCTGTGTAGAGCAAGACGGTGATTGGAAACTTCAGTTACACACCCAACATGCCATGCTTCAATAGTTCTTAACAGCAAACTGGCCCAACTATGTCAGGTAGATATCAGTGATATCAGGAATGTAGACTGAAGAAGTACAGTGCCTCTGAATGTATGAAATTTTCTGTGCATCAGCTTCCTGGATCTTTCAATGGAATTTGGAGTGACATGTGAACAGAACTGTCAAAGACTCAAAGGGCAGAGTGGAAATGTAGGACTGACAAAGAAACTAGCCCTTGTCAGGTGGACTCTCTCATAAAAACCTTAAATATGAAAAAGCTATAAGAACAAGAAGTAGTGAAGACAGAGTCCACAAACAAGTCCTTGCCACTAAACTGAAGAGGTATGAAGAGCATGTTACAGCTCTTACCAGCTATGCCATCAGGAATATTGCAAACCCATTTGACCCTGAATCACATCTAGAGGTTCCTATCAATGTTACCTACTGACAGCATGTAATATCAGATGTACACGAGTTTCTACTCAAAATAGCAGATTCTGTAGAAAACAAATAAAGCAATTTGAGAGGTGCAGTTGATCCTGATTGGATCCATACTTTCTTCATTCCAGTCAAGAAATTTGGCATCAGAACCTTGCTGACATAGCCAAGAAAACAATTTTTCAGTCTGGAAAGGAAAGGGACAATCATAGCAGCTATTAGTTCAGAAACTTTTCTGAAGAGCCCTGTCATTGGTGAGATGCAAAGATGATTTTTCAATGGCAACTGTTCTTAGGCACAAGTCCTATTGTGGGACTGTGTCTCTCCCATCCTGATGGAACAATGAGAAGAACAGACAAAGCTGAATTAGGACATCAGCTGGAAGCTCAAACTGAAAGAATCCATGAGCTAAGAGCATTCAACAAAGAAACCACAGTATACATCAGAGAGGCCATGGGTGGAGACAAATTCCACACATTTGATGAATTGGCTATATACTTAAGGCAGGTCCTCAGAGGATGTGACAAAACTAATTCTGTATTCAAAGTCTCTGACAGCTTTAACAATAAATAAGATCTGCAAAAAGACAGAGCAGGACAGTATGTAATGTCTGATGGAAGAAATACAAGGCGATTTCGTGTGCCTCCATGGAAAACCTTCTAAACACGTCATCCAACAAGGATATCTTAGAGGAGTTTTACAAGTGACTATGGTTCAAAATGCCCACAGGTGCAGGAGCACATCCAGTAAAGACATTTTCTTAGTGGAGGTTTTTCTAATGGTGAAGTAGCAAAGTCCATCACCAGTAGAGGCGTTTGAAGCCCAAGACTTTTGTTTAGTACTCAAGAGGAAGCCGTCACAAGGCTACTTCTGCAAGCTGTATGTTCCAGTATGGCTTTTGGGTCTCTTGGTGTCAAAGGAACTATAGTAATTTAGGTAATCTGAGACACATGTTTTGGTCCTTGCTGTTCACTACTTTCCAAAATGGAACACAGATATTGTGTGGATTGAAATGGCACCATTACTAGCACAACTGTCAAGTGTAGCTTCATACCTGTGCATGCAATTTGTGACACACTCACTCCTGACTTCTGCAACATGCTTCCTCCTGTACATGCATTTACAGGATGTGACTGTGTCATCACTACTTAATATTGGTAGGGAGAAGGAAATGTGTGTTTAATGTCATAATAAAGGGAGCTTACCACTTCAGAGATCTTGCCAAATTGGAGGAGAGTGATGCACAAGCTGCAATTTCTGCAGCAAGGAAGTAAGTAGCAGTACTGTATGACCAGAGCAAAAAAAGAAAAGGAAACCCACAGACATGAATTGTTGCTTCTCAGTCTAGCTATCAAAAAGAACAAGTCCCTGGCCAAACTCTCACCGTGTGAGGACTGTTTTGAAGAGCGTGACAAGTGCATCTTGGGGGGAAAAAAAAGATTTGGGACATCACACATAGATAAACCAGATACTGGATTGCCACTGCATCATCACTTGAAAAATATGGGTGGTGAACTACTTCCTGTATTCTTAAAGGGCTCAATGGCATCTGAGTTTCTACAAGACCTTCTTAGTGCCTGTAACAGTTGATTGCGCAGCAACTGGCTATAGTCAAAACAATCTTTCCCGCACAGAACTATGTACATACAAAGGCAATGAAGACTGGGGTAACCACACACTCTTGACAGAGCTCATGATGATTGATGATTATTACATAGTGCTATCGCATTTCAATGATAACTGTACAAACTTGTTACTAGATTTTGTTACCCTTTAGATTGTGATGCTTTTGAGGTCAAAGAAATCCAATGTTCTTTGTCTTGAAATAATCATTTAACAAACACATGCAAATATTTCAGTGTTCATTTTAATGTGTTGGTGTCCTCCTTTATCCCTGTTGCTATAGTAACAGCACCATTTGGCAGCTCCACATGTGCATCATCTTAAAGTAGACAAAGTAACCTGTGTAGAAGGGTACATTTAAGTTGACCACATTGGTGTCTGCCGTTCGCCTATATGGCATTCACTGTCAATGACTACAGTATACTACTCTGTTACTGCAAGGTAGGACCAGGGTTAATGTGGAAGTAGTGACTTGGATGTGACCCCCTCCACCTGGGGTAGTATGTAGGTGAAAGGGCACCACTAGTCTACCAGACTATTCACCTGTGGAGTTTCTTGTGGCTTTTGTAGTATCCCTCCATCCTGTTTGTTTAACAGAGTTTACTGTAAGAAATCATAAGCCATGACGCTACATAGACACCCAGATCTATACCTCTCATCAGATACACATAATGCTGCTGTTCAACTATTTTAGTAGCTATCTAGGATCAGCAAGTGGATGTACAGCAATTGTCAAACTCAAACAAGACAGAGTTGATGCTCAAGGAAAGATGGAAACATTTAGAGCAAGGAACCATCATGTGTATCTATCCTCAAATAGTCAAGCTGGTACGTGGCCTGGGAATTGTTCTAGATTCACTGTTTCTGGACACTCAGCCAGAGCTACCTGAAATGCTCTCATTCTTCTGTTGTTGCCCAGAAGGCAGTGCCCCATACGGTCTGTTAATGGCCTGTCCACAGTTACCCACACTTCCATGATACCTAGTTGGGATGGCAACTCAATGTGTGTGTGCAATACTTGGAAATGAGTGCACTGAATTTCCAAGTTCCAGCCAGTCCAGAACACTGCAGTTTGCTTCCTAAGCAGAACTGGCTGCTTAGAGCACATCATCTTAGTCTTCCATTCATTATACTGCTTCTTCCATATAAAACCAGGTAAAACTTCAGATAAATTTTGGTCCAATGCAAAAGGAGTGCAATCAATAAACACCTTTTTGTTGTGAGTTCTTGCTCCTTTAGAACAATAATCTACTGGAAAATGATATTGTCAACTTCAGGAGTCAAACTCCATGCAAGCAGGGGGATGGAGCTCTTTTCGCAACTGACCTGCAACCTCATTTTTACTTCCTCAGGAACAGACTGTGACTGCAATACCCTTGTATAACCTTATTGAATTAAGGTTCAGTATCTTTGGAGTTCATTGTATTAAATGTAAAGATTCCAAATTATTGTGGGCCTGTATGATCAAAGGACTACATTGAACGTTGTAGCAGACAAGGATGATCTTTGGGGACAATATGTGTGAAGTGGATTTCCTGGGAAACATCTATGGGGAAACATTTTCCCCCTGACTTTCCCATATCTGCTTATGCAGAAACACAGGCCTTTGAAGCTTAAGCACTGGGGAGAGGGCAATTGTCTGTTTGATTACCTGTTCTCAGGGTCCCAAGTTCAGAGACCCGAACTGTATAAAGCAGGGATTTACATATTCATTGGGGTGGTTGTTCTGAGCTAACAGCTGTTATGAATTCATAACCACAGAAATTCCTTGTTGGGGTTTGAAGGACTGAGCACCTACCAGAGCCCTTGTTGGAGTTCGTATTAGCATGTGTGTAGATTGTATTGTTTTTAAATGTTTTCTCTGTGATCCTTTCAATTTAAGAATAAATGGGTTTGATAAGAAAGGGTGTTGTGGTAACTTCTGATTGTGGAAAATTTACGCTGTCTGTGCCCTATGACGAGAAAGCAGGAAAGGCAGCCTGCTTAGGCAGTCTGGCTTGCTGTGGGTATCAGTGTAAGCAGGGAACAGTGCAGCCTGGAAAAACCTCAGTCAGCTAGGGAAGAGAGGCAGGTCTCCTCCAATCAAGGGAGATGATGGCTGAGGAGCTAGGAGCCGACAGTAGATGCCCTTTCTGAACCCTGGTGGGGGTAGGCAGAGGACACAGGTGCTTGTGGAAGACTTGCAAGGAAGATTGCAGTTCTAACATAGCCTCCCACAACAATAACAAATGGTGCGCCCATGCACACAGTGAAAAAGGAATACTTCTAGCTGCTGCCAAGGAAGGAGTGCAAGAGTTCACTTGATGAACCCTGTCTTGGAAGGCATTCAGATACTGTGGTATTGGGTGCCTAATCTGAATTGGATGACTCAGAGGTGGAAGAACTTGCTGTAGTTGAGGCAAGGGGTAACTAGAACAGAAGTCACCTGGGACTATAACCCCAAAACTAGCTGTTTCTTGCTGTAACCTCCTATTCCCATACACACTTGTAGCTGTATGCCATAACTGTTTTGTGGCTGCATCCTTCTTATTGGGTATATATAGTAGCTGCTACAGCTCCATGTTCTTCCTGCACCTTTCCTACAAAAATGGGTTACAAGGGATTGGTAGAAGAGTTGCAACCGAAGCGTTCCCTCAGTTATTCTGCCCTCCCACAAAAACCACACACACCATTCTGACTTGGTTTACCCTCCTCATGATGTTATGATTCCATTAACTAAGCTTTACTGAAACTTCAGAAATTACAAATATAAATTAATTTATAAGTGTTAGCATGGGGGATTTATATGAAAATGGAAATTCTGGCTCACACACTGAGTGATATAAAGTATTATAGTTTCTGTTGTGCTACAGGTTGTCAAAGGAGAACTGTGAGTATTAAAGGGGTATAAAGTAGATTACACAAAGCACAGTATTTCTAACTTTTCATTTTTTACATATCTACACAGTTAGCAGTAAGTCATCCTCTAACTTATAAAGGCTAAATACAGGACTCAGTCTTTAGTCACTTTTAGAGTGCTAATTATTTATCTTTCGTGAATTATTTTGCTTAGCTTGTCAGAGGAGCAAGTTAGAATACCCACAAGACTTCAAATGAGTAAACTATGAAATGAGAAATGCAGGTGGCTTTCATCTAAACATTCATTACTTTAGATACGTTCCGTTACAAAGCTTCTCTAAGGTATCATCCAAAGCATAACCAAAGACTGCCGTAGACTGAAATAATTGCGGGAACAGAAGGCGCTATTCATGTGATAAATTCTATTACCTAAGACAGTACTGCAGGCTACAAATATGCAGCATGTAATAGATGTCAGAACAGACTCTCTTGAATTTAACAAGATGACTGGACAAAAGTATAGTAACTTGGGTATGCTTTTGAGCCTTTCGCATAGGTCAAAAACTGACACTTGCTAATGGTTTTCAGTTACGGTTACAAGATCAAGTAACAAAAGCATCTAAATCTACTGATTCAGAACATAATCTTTTTAATATATAGTATAAGCAATAGAGCGACTTCCACATTTAGTCTGGCTTGTGCTGTTGCTTAACTAGTGAGAAGTGATTCTTATACGAACTGTTTTTTGTTTTGTTTTACTTTTATTTGATGGGGTTCGATGAAATTTTCAAAACTGAGAATTCTTCCTATTTTTGAAGTGTCACTTTTTCATATGTAAGGCTATGTCTAGTCCTCAGTAGATTTTGCAATATGCCGTTTTTCAGTTTTAGCAAATGGGTAAGTGTCTTTATAAACAATTACACTGGTCCAGTTCAACAAAATATGGAACTTTGTTTTATTGCAGGATATGATATGTCTACCTTCATAAGGCGATACAGTAGATACTTGAATGAAAAAGCATTCTCCTACAGACAAATGGCATTTGATTTTGCAAGAGTGAAGAAAGGGTAAGCTGTTTGTTTACATATTTAAACTTAATTACGATGGGACTTGAGTGAAACCTGACTCTTCTGTCACTAAAATAATTATCTAATGCTTTAATGAAAGGACATGGTTTAAGTATTAGTTGAACAGCAAACAAAAGATACAACTAAATCTAAATATTAAGAAATAATTTAGTTTGTCAAGTAGTGATAGTCCATACTCCTTCAGTGCAGTCTTAAATAATGTGTTGAGCTGAGATGTGTGAAAACTCCTCCATGCCAATGGGTAGAGGGCACACAATACTGTAACCCTTATCAGGCCTGACACACTCACTGCCTCCAACACAGTTGTAACAATATGTATCCAATTATTACATCCTATGTAAACTGGTGATGTCTGCTCAGGAATATCATTGTGTATGTGTGGGTTGGGTATAAAGTTATGTATGTGTGCTGGGTATATGATTGGAGGCACTGAATGGATCCAGTGGATCCTTACACAAAGGAACGTAGTATTATCTGTCTGCCTGGCCGGATTACAGACAGAGGTCAATGAAAGTACACTTATATGTAAGGTAAATAAAACAATCCAAGCTAACAAGCTGCAGCTTAGTGAACATACTGGGGGTTTGTTTTCTTTGCTCTTTAGACAGAAATAATGGCTGCTGGAAAATATAAGGGAAACAAAAAGACATTCTAGTTATCTGTCACTTAAGTGACAAAGGAAAGCGCACCCTCTGAGCCTGAGAAAGTTGGATCCCCTGGCCTGGCAGGCTAGAGATTCTGGTAACTTGGTTTGAGAACTGCTTAAGCAAAGATTGTAACTTGCTAAAATTAAGTTTTAGTCACTAGAAAGTGTTCGATTTTGTAATCATACCTAGTAACAATTTTATCTTAGTATCACTTAAATCTCTATTCTTTGTTGGTAAACTTATTCTTAGCTTTACTACAAATCATATCTGTGCTGTTCTAATGAAGTATCGAGTGAGTCCTCAGGTAACCTAACAGGCTTGTGTGTACATTATCTTTTTGGAGGCAGTAAAATGAATTTCTGTGTGTCCAGTCTCTCTGTGGACACTACAGAGACGTGTCTGGGAACTCAGGAATTGGGGGTTCACAGGTTGGTGGTTTTTAAACTTGCAAGGCAGGGTAAAGACAGAGTGTCTATCTTGGCGCAAGAGAGCTTTATGTAGATTAGACTGTAACATAGGACATTGAGAACTGTAAGTCACTGAGCCAGGTGTCACAATGATAAGTCAGGATGACCAAACTGTGTAGAAAATCTGTATACAGGAGCTTTCAGTGCAGTGCATTATTTTTTTGTTTAAAACTGCTATTACATGTTTTTTCTGCAGGCATATTGCATGTAGAAACTGGAGAGAGTGCTATTGCTCTGAGTCCTGAAGCTACCATATTTGGAAGGCTGTACACTGTTCTTGTAGAAGGTTATAGTAAGAGTTCAAGCGCCACAAGAACTGGAAGACTAGACAGAGTAAAGAAGCTAAACTTCTATACTTAATTTTTTTTTTTTTAAAATGGAGGGGACGATGGGCCATATTGTCATAGTTCCATTGCAGATGATGGCTATGGGAGACAGCAGTGCCCTGAAATAAATATTTTTAGGGTTTTAAAAAAGTTCTCAAAACTTAAAGCAAATGAGCAGTTGAATAGATTACTAAGAGAGATTGTTAGACCAGCTTGATGAGAATTTGGTGAGAATAATGTAATAATTAGTCTTTCAAAACATATGGGATCGGATCAAATGAGCCAGCTGGCCTTTTCAGGCCCTACTAAATGTTTGAATTGCATTGTGATAGTTGGCATTTTACTATGTACACTGCTTTGTCTTGCGTGTTTTTTCTTAATTGTACTTGAACAAAATATTTTTAACCAAGAAAAAGATGGTCTTAACCTTCAAAAACTTTTTTAAAAAAACCTGTTTTTAGTTTTAGTTTGTAGGCTATCTCTACTCAAACTATCCCCTCTTTTTTCTTAAAAAAAAAAAAAAAAAAGATAAGGAGGGGCCTTGCAGCTTATCTGGCTCTGGGCAAAGGACAGAAGTAAATTCTGGAGCTGAGGCTGTCCACTGAGTGCCCTCTCTCCCCACTCCGTCTGTTAACATAGGATGTTCCTGCTAACAGTCTCTAGCTGATCTCAACTGCTGAGTTGGAAAACCTAACAGGATGGCAGAGGTACCCAGGACCCAAACTAGAGGGCTTACTAGATCCAAAAACAACATCTTGAACTTCTCTCAAACCAACTGGAACTAGCAAGTTTGGTAACAAACAGGCAAGTGTTCACCAATACTCCCCCAAAATACCCACAGTGAGGCACCTCTCCACTACCTGCCCATAGCATCAAGGAATCTCATTTGTGCTTGCTATGGATCAGTTACCTGAAACCAACAGCCTCTGGCAGCACAAGCACCATCTTCCAGACCTTTCTCTCCGTGTGTAGGTAGCGATAGGTACATACCAACCCCTGAGTCCTTGGAATGTTCCCTTCAGTGTCTTGCCCCTTATCCCCTAGACATGCTCAAAATTACCAGGTCTCATGTTCCCAAAGGAACAGTACACACCAGCTTGTAAGATTCTGCTCAGGACCATCACTTTGCTTAATATCACAGTGCTTAATATATTTATAGTGAAAGCAGTAATAAACTTATTACAAGTAGTGTAGTAGTGAGTAAAACTATTCGAAACACATAACATGCTTTCTACAGACTAAACTTAACTAAGAAAGTTTTCTCTCGCCCAAAGTCCTATGCCACATTTTCAACCATGGCTGTCTAAGACCCTGCTTTCATGAATGCAGACATGCTGTCAGTTTACTTCCTAGGTGCAGGATACCAGGGTATCTTTTTTGCCTTCTAGAAATACCCACAAAGTTCATTGTCTTTACTCACAGACAGAATAACCCTCCCAGGGCTTGTTTTTTCCCGTGTGTGCTTTCCTGTTTTCACATGTCAACATTTGACTACATGTGTAAATATACAAAGTTTAATTTATATCCCAACAGAGAGAGAGAAAGCTTTCTTACCTCCTGTCTGGAGAAACCGGTCTAAGACAGATTACCTTTTGGTGACCTGCTTTTATCTTATATGCTTAAGAACATAATTTTCTGATACACATACATAACTCCTTGCATGGTACATGTACGTACCTTTCACAGTGATATTGATCACCAGTGTGACATCAGCTTTCATTTGAGACCTCACAATAACATTCTTGCTTGAACCAGAATGTGCATACCAGAATCAGGAATTCCTGTAACCCCACTGCTCATCCTTCCCAGCCAGCATTAAGAACATCGTAAGTTACAGACATCCCTTCAAGTTGAGCTAAATATTTCATCTTCACCATTTCCTGTGGCTTTCCATCAGCATGCAAACATTACCTGTTTTCATCTGTCAGTTTTACAGAATATTAAACTTGTAGGCAGTGGATTTGCACAGATGTTGCTGATTTGCTAAATTAGCCTGTAGAATCATTACAGCTCAAGAATGTGTGAGAAGGAAACCTCCACATGCATTTCAGAGCCCAATTGAGTGTGTAGCACTAGTAGTGAGAAAAACATTTATTGGTGAACTGAGCATATTGACACAGAAACTCGAGGCCATGAACATAACTGCACAATGCACTTTTTAGAATCCATTTTCAGTACATAAGGACTGCTAAGTGGTTGTAAATGTGTGTTCACGTGGAATAAACAGCAAGTTGGTCTCTGTAGTATGAGAATGAATACTCTTAGGTCTCTATTCTTTAGTGTGAAACAGGCTGGGATTCTTCTAACTTGGGATTTATTTATTTTTTTGGTCTCTTTAGGGCACCAGTAGTTCAGCTACATTCCAAGATAAACAGGTAGTGGCTCAGTGCCCTCTATAATCTTGTTTCAGTTCCTTTGCCGACTGCTTATAGCTAGTTGCCAATTAACATTCCTACCAACCTGGTTGGTTACAGCCTCGGCTGCACTCCTAGACATGAGCAGCTGATTAGGGGAATGCTTATGGATCCCTTCGTTGACTTGCCTTTTCCTCAGAGCTGTTCGTAGCACCAGTATCTGCTTCAACTACTTCACTGTGTAAGTGAAGGCATCTTGGAGTTGCTAGCACCTTAAACAAAAAACAAACAAAAAACCCACCATGTGTTAAGCCACTGTTTTGTGTGTTTGACTTCGGGTAATTAGCGTAGTTTTCCTCTTGTGTTCGTTCAGTGCACGGAGTATCAGTAGCCTTAATGGTTTGCTGTTGGCGTTGATTTCTCAGCCACCTGATTCAGTGGTCTGATCTTACATTGAAATGTTGTGTACTCCTAAGTTATTGTGTACTCCTAAGTTATTGACACCTTCTCAGCACGTGGCTATTGGGTTTTGGTCTCCTCTAGAGTTGGCCGAAGAGACATTCAGAGGGGAAGATCCACTATCAGGTAAGAGTGAATTGGGATACATCTGTTCTGCGGATATTCCCTAATCTGCCCAGAAAATAGAGCATCCCTGGTTTCCTGAAGTCTCTGAATAACTTCTTAAAAAAAAGAAAAGGAGTACTAGTGGCACCTTAGAGACTAACCAATTTATTTGAGCATAAGCTTTCGTGAGCTACAGCTCGCTTCATCGGATGCATCAGATGAAGTGAGCTGTAGCTCACGAAAGCTTATGCTCAAATAAATTGGTTAGTCTCTAAGGTGCCACTAGTACTCCTTTTCTTTTGCGAATACTGACTAACATGGCTGCTACTCTAAAACCTGAATAACTTCTGTAAGCCTGATTCTCATCCCAGAACTTCAAAAGCATTCACCTGAAACTGGATGCTTAGCCCAGCATCTGACGTGCTGCATATACCTCACTAATTTCTGTGAGATTTCTGACTCCAAACACTCCAAGGCTGTAACATCTAACTTGCTGAGGTGCCTTCATTTCTATGAACCCTTATGCCTGGTTTCACCTTCTTCATATCTGTTCTGACTTGCTTAGTAATGGTTTGTAATTCCTGGTTCACATTATGAAGGTGCTGCTATACCCTGATAGTGCTACAGCAGAAGTTATGACTGGATGATTGATATCCTCTTACTGGGAAATGAATACTTCAGGGAACATTTTCTTTGTGGTTTTATTTATTTGCTCTGTTCCTTGGGCTGGGGATCTTGTGTCCTGGAGACACCATATAGGAATCTTACAGGCTTGCTTCAGAACCATTTGGGATGCTCCCTGGTGTAAGAGTTTCTCTTCTCCAGCAAGGAGGTGATCTTCCCCCATCAGTCCTTGTTTATTTATGGTGTTTGAAATCCCTATGAAGTGACAAGAATATTAACATGGAAATCTTCTGGAAGTTAGTCATCTTAGTACCGTAAATGAATTTCTCTTTACTCTTTCCACTCTCAGAATTCTCATTCACAATACATTGTCATTTAATGGCACCCTATTATGCTTGTGGATAAGTTAGTAATGCACAAGAGCTGCACACATTATTCTCTAGGCTACATTTAGTAGTCTTGAGGCCTATCTTAAGACTTTGAAACTCTTTTTTATGACTAATCTACTGGTTTAAGGTCTGATTTGCATTTCAGAGATCCCTTTCAAGGTATAACACATTATCTCTTTCTATGTTATATCTAACTATAGAGACTCCAGACTCCTTACTTGATTGCAGCTAAAGGGGATGACTGGATAACGTGTATCAGATCATCAACTCACAGACCCAGAAGTCTGTGCTAATCTTCTTTTAAGGGCAATATACAGTTCCCTGAGCCAGACCTCCAAAATCCTCTGTCCATTAATAACAAAGACTTCCAGTCTTGATTCCAGTATTTACACAGTGGGCCTTACTGTCTCAAAAACTAGACCACTAATCTTCCTTAGGCTGAAGAAGTGGTCCATGGTTTGAGGGAGATATGCTGTATTTATGGTCAGCCATCTTTGGAGGTGTGTTTGTGTTCAGTTTGACAGTCACCAGGAGCATAGGATGGGTTTCTCTAGGTATTACAAATTCATAGAAACAAATAGAGAAATCCAGGCAGAAAGACAGACAGGAAGTACTTACTGGGTACTGGAATTGGTTTTTATCCACTATGGATGGAACAAGTTAGATAAACTCTCATCCACTCAAGTTTTTTTTCGTAAAAAATATTTTCTTCTTGACGACTACATGTCCCTGCTTGTTTGTCAGAACTTCCCTCTGATGTGAATACAGTCTTCCTGGTCTCTAAGGTGCCACAAGTACTCCTTTTCTTTTTTTTCAAGTGACTGTTTCCATGGGGACTCAAAACATAGAAAGCAAAGAGCTTCCTTTTTATCAAGAAAGTGAAACTGCATTTTCTCTACAGGATTGCTGAGGCTCTAGAAATTGGTCTCACTATCAGACTGAACTAGTGTTGTCTCAAAGGGTCAAATCTTTGAGAACTATTTGTAGTACCCATAGTGCCAAGCAACAGGACCCTACTGTGGTAGGCACCGTACAAACTAGGGGAATTCCAGTCTCTGTGCCAGAGTGTGGTGACCAAAAAGTAGGAATGATGGAATCGATTCAAAAGATATTTGAAGATAAGCAGAATTGCAGGTAGCTAACTGCCCTTGTGGATGCTATAGTGGGAGAACATTTGAGTACAACATTGTACCTTTGTGTCTGACACGATACGCTGCACTGTATTTTTCCATGAATACTTTGACTACCTGTCACTTTTTTTAGTAGTAATAGACTACAAATTAGATACTTAGCAAACAATGGAACCTATGAAAAAAGTGGACCTCTCCAACACTTACTAAGATTTAACTTCAATTTTACATTTTATATGATTCACTGAAATAAACAGGTAACCTAGATGGCAACAAAAATGTATTTGAGATGCTGTGTTGTTTGAAACTTTCTAAACCACCACCCTATTGTACTTCAGACCCTCTAGTTAATGAGTAACTGATCTTTAATCAGACTTGTTTCTTAACTTAGGTTCTTCTGTCTTGCAGAGCTGATGGTGTAATGAGAACAATGATTCCAGAAAAGCTGTTGAAGAGCATGCCAATATTACAGGAACAAATTGATGCACTACTTGAATTTGATGTATGTATTCAGAATTTTAAATTCAAAACAAAAGTATAAACATTACTTCATACATTTTTTTTTTTAAAGTTACCTAAATTTATTGCTTTACCCTAGTAGCAGCTGAGATTAATGGGACTTAACACTTTTTACTGTAATAGGGCACAGCATACTTTTCCTCCAATTTGTTGCATTTCAAGGGGTGGGTGAAGTACAGCGTTCCTTTAATGTTTTTTTGTTTTCAGAGTAAATGAATATAGGTTTTGTGGACAATGCAAAGTAGATAGTAGAAAAGAGGATATAATGAAAGTGGACTGTGGACAGGGGAATGAAGGAGTAGGCAGGAGGAGAGATTGGGAGTAGAAGAGTTGATGCTCAAGTTTCTTTTTTGTTTTGTTTTTAAACTTGAGCTTGGGAATTTCCTTTTACATATAAAGGAGAGGACATAAGGAAAGAATGGGAAGGAGAGTGATTGAGAGCAGCAGAAGAAAGATGAAACAATAAGAGGGGAAAACATTGCTGCAAATCACAGTTAAGACCAGGGTGGAGCAAACATAAATCATAAGAGTTTTGTCTGTTTATTTTTTTAAATCACATGGAGGCTTTGTAAAACTAAACTGGAAACTTATGCTATTGTAATTTCAGATTTAAAACTTTCTAATGAACTAAATTATAAATGCTAGCTTTTTTACATGCCACTGCTGGTAGGGTTTCTTAAGCAGGTAAATAACTTCACTCACCAGAATAGCCCCATTGTCTTCAGTGTGACTGCTTGCGCACTTAGTTAGGCATGTGCATAAGTGTTTTTAACATCAGTGGCTAAAATGTTTTTATTGAAAACTTTTCTTAGTGGCATGAAATCTTTGTCACTTAAAATAATTTTTTTTAATAAAAGTCCTCCTTCCCCCCTCCCCCCCACTCTCCTGCTGGTAATAGCTCACCTTAAGTGATCACTCTCGTTACAGTGTATATGGTAACACCCTTTGTTTCACATTCTCTATGTATATAAATCTCCCCACTGTATTTTCCACTGAATGCATCCAATGAAGTGAGCTGTAGCTCACAAAAGCTTATGCTCAAATAAATTGGTTAGTCTCTAAGGTGCCACAAGTACTCCTTTTCTTTTTGCGAATACGGACTAACACGGCTGCTACTCTGAAACCTTAAAATAAAATGATTTCCATGTTAACACTGAAAAGTTTATTCACACTTTCAGTGCATTGACACAGTATTGTGAACTCCTATATGCAACATAGGCCAAAGTTTTCAAAAGTGGAAATCTAAAATTAAGCTTCTAAACCTCTTGGGCACCTAAATTGCATAGGTGTCGATATCTACACAGGAGTTGGATGTGTAATTTCCAGCTCAGGTAGACATACCAGTGCTAGCTTTGATCAAGCTAGTGTGCTCAGAATAGCAGCATGTCCAGAGCTGCACTAATGGTGGGATGGGCCAGCTGCCTGCGAGGTTTTAGTGCACTAGCTTAATCAAAGCTAGCTCAGGTACATCTGTCTGAACTGGAAATTACACCTCCAGCTTCAGTGTCGACATGCACTTTGAAATCAGTGAGACATCTGCTTTTAACTGCAAATAGTGATGGACTATTTGCCAGGCAAAGCATTTCAGTTTTGACTTGTGGAAATGCATTATATTTCCACAAGGGAAAGTGGTAGGGCAGTGGTTGCAAACATTGTATAGTATGGGCTATTTATTGAACTTTGTGCTCTTCTCACAAGAAGGGTGTTAATGAGACTCTGGACTGGTCTCTCTCTCCATAGATGAGCACTTTAAGTAAGTATGAAACTCCTTAGAATAAACTTATGAAAAATCTGAAATTCTACTAAAATTAGGACATTAAAGAATAAGCAAAAAAATCTACTTTAGCATCTTAATATGATATAAAATAATGAAGTCAACTTTTAAAAAAGTAAACAACTCTTCATTTAAAAAAAACATGTTTTTGATTTTTTTATCCACTCTGGTTGACACTGGTGGGGAGGGCAGGAAGGGGAAAACGGGAACAATAAAAGGAAGAAAGGAGAAGGAACTCTGGAGTTCTTTCTGACTGCATGTAGCAGTGGGTGGAGATATGTAGTGTTTCCCCATTAGGAGCGGCAGTGATAGAGGAAGCAGAGCAGAGGAGAAGATGGCGGCGGCTGTTGTTTCTCAACCTAAATGTACCAGGGTTCTTACTGTAGCAATAACTCAGGCTTGTATATTTTTTATTAATACATTAGCTCTCTTAGTCGGTTTAAAAACTTCATGATTCTCAAGAATATTACAATATCAAATGTGTAGTTTGGTGCATATTGGTAACAGAATATGGAAAAATCTAGCATGATCCTTGAAAAAACTGGCACTTTCTGTCTGTGTGAAGCCAGAATGAATAATCAATTGGATTTTTCATTCGTAATATGGGTCTTCCAGATCACCTTTGTAGGAATCTTCCGCAGGATTGTTAAGTGATAGCAAGCATGTGCCACTTGAGCACCAAATGATGGAACAGAACTGACCCCCTTTCCCTTCACTTGAATAAAATTGACTTAGCAGAGTATCCTCAGAATTCATATACATCTAAATCTATATAATTGAATACTGTATTAACTTAATATTGAATATTGAATCTATTTCCCTAAGTTAAGTATCTCACACTTTCTTGTCAACTGTCTAAATGGGCCATCTTGATTATCACTACAAAAGTTTTTTTTTTTCTCCTGCTGATGATAGCTCATCTTAACTAATTAGCCTTAGCCTCACAATTTGTATGGCAACTTCCATCTTATCTGTGTGTGTGTGTGTGTATGTATGTATGTATGTATGTATGTATATAAAAATCTTCTTTCTATATCTTCCATTCTATGCATCCGATGAAGTGGGCTGTAGCCCACGAAAGCGTATGCTCTAATAAATTTGTTAGTCTCTAAGGTGCCACAAGTACTCCTGTTCTTTTAGCTTAATATGTATCTGCTGCTGAAAGCCAAAATGTTAAGCATTTTACAGATCAATTAAATGTACCTGAATGGAGTTCTATTTGTGTGTAGGTTCATCCAAATGAATTGACAAATGGCGTCATAAATGCTGCATTTATGCTTCTCTTTAAAGATCTTATCAAGCTTTTTGCATGTTACAATGATGGAGTTATTAACTTACTAGGTAAGTAGGCTGATGAAATTTTATTGTAAAGTAGTAGACTTAAGTAGAAATTAAGTTTCTCTGTGGCAACTTTAAATACTCTCGCCAAATAAAAGATGTGATGTGACTTTTTTGGTAGTCTGTTTTTTGGTTTGTTTTTATATCCTTAATCGGACATGCAGGTTTTCTACAGCAGTTACTCAACTAGACAAGCTATAAAAGAGTTGGATAGCAATGGAATTTGGAAATATGACTTCAAGAAGCAGAAAAAAATAGAATTCTTGCAAACACTTAATTGTTTTAGTATAAAAAAAAAATTGACACTCTTTGACACACTAGTATTTTTTCCAAGTATAAAAATACCCTTTTTTGTCTTGCCCATTTATTATTCAATTATAAACACCTTGCCTTCTAAAATACCAAGAAAATAGAGCAAAAACTGGAATCTTAAATGAGGAGACTTGGGGTGGGACTGGAATATGTTAACCTTCATCCCTGATTGTTTTAGCCTTTACTTATTAGTACAGAACTTTATAAATTATGTACTCCTAACCATTACTATACAAAGTTTTATGATACAGACTTTAGCTGACTTGCATTAAGTATTTGGCAAGGTATCTGGGTATTGTAGTTACTTGAATCTCATAAATGCATACTGAGACTTTGTCTCTTATCAGTTTAAAATAAATCCTACTTTTAAAAAGTAGGATTGACATTCAGAGACATTCTTATCAACAGGACAGCCACATGTGACAGGGTGCAGGCTCTACACTCAACCAGTGTGTTGCTTTCTCTTCTGGGTTAACAATCTGTAGGGCTGAATTTGTAATTCTGACCCCTTGCTGACCTTTTCCTTGGCCTTATAGCTTTAACTGCCCACAAGGATGGTGATACTTGGTTTCAATTATGTTATATCTTGTGATGGGGACAAGTTCACCAGGAACTTAGCGGGTTTACATACTGTGACTGTTAGTAACTGTCCAGTTGGGATGAGTTTCAACTACTGAACTGGAGAGAGATTCTAGTTTCCTTTTATTACTTTCAAGTCATCAATTTTCTCAGCATAGGCAACTCAAAGCTGATAAATTGTAGATATTTTTTTATAAAACAGAGCTAATATTTTATACGTCATGAACTAAAATGCTTACTGTCTTGATTTTTCCCCACTTCTTGTTTCCGATGGAGTTTTCTTTGAAATTCTAAACAAATTTAGAGAGCCTCTAACTTGTAAATGACAACTGTCTGTCTGAAAACTGTACCTACTGTTGCTTAGAACAGTAACTGTCACTGTCAGAGGGTGGCTGGCCCCTTTAAAGGGAGATAGGTCTTGGTCCACCTGAGACAAAACTGATATGCTTCCCCAGGTGGGGGGAGGATGGATTAAGTTATGTGATTAAACCAGGTTGAGGTGGTGTAGAAAAAGGGGGCCTGTGGATTGCAGAGTGTTGCTGCAGGAAAGGAGTCTGCTGCCATGGTCCCTGAGGAAGAGAGACTCTAGGCGGGAAGCCCAGGGGGTTGTGGCTGGGTATGAAACCCTGGCTGGAAGTTGTGTTTTATTGCTAGGGAGAAGACAAAGAAGGCAGGTCAGGCCTTGTATCTTCTTCAGCTGCTCTGAGAGCAGGAGGAAACTGTGTACTTCAGGGAGGAAAGGCTGTGTCCAGTTTAAGGATGATGTGGGAGATTTTCTGTGTTAATTTTGAACGTTGTGTTAATGAAATCAGATCCCAAAAAGGGTGGCTGATGTGTGGGTTCATGAAAGCCTTTTGTGTTTGGAGTTCATTGTGGAACCTGAAAGAGGGGAAACTGAGGCAGGGTGTCTCAGAGCCATGCCAGTCACAAGGGAACGGTCAGGAGGCAGATGGTGCACGTACAGTAACTACAGCTGTTAGCTAGCCAGGGAACAGTCTCTTCAATTTATCAATTTTTTGTAGTGGGTTTTTTGTTCATGGGAAACTGCCCTTCCTGTCACATGCAATAATATGGCCTAATAAACTGCATTGGGGTGGAGGGGGTTTGTGTGCATGATATTCTCCAGGCCCTGCAAGAGGGTGCTTACCAGTAGTATAGTTTCTTCTGTTTGGTTGGGATCAAACTGTCTCCTTAGCAGGACTCCTGTGTGGAGCGGGGACAAACTTTACTTCCCCCAAACCTCTTCATGGGACTAGGAAGGAGTGGGAGTGGTGTATGCGTTCAGGCATGTGCTCCTTTGCTGGTTCTAGGGAAGAATTGAGAAGCTGGACCTTACTTACTATTGCTGCTTCTGACGGTTGCAAAAGTGAAGAAATTGACAGCTGTTTGTGGAAGGACTAATTTGGACTGAAAGCCTGGGTGTTTGAGTGTCAGGTCTTTTTTTTTTTTTTTTTTTTTTTTGGAGGGGGGCGGTAGTTAAAGAATTGCAAGATTTTTATGATTGGATAAAATGTGCCTCTTTGTGGAATAGATTGTGTTTATGAGGTGTTTGTTCTTGTATTCTATTTCATAAACCTTCATGAGTTTTTCATGATGCCTCTTCGAGTGCTCAGGGTTGAAAAACCCACATCGACCCTGTTTTATGGTAATGGTTGTGAATTTGAAAAATGGGAAAGTGAGAACTGTTTCAGAGTTCTGTGAACCTTATTTGGTATTGGGGAAGAAGGAAAAAAAGTTTCCTTGAACTTAAACTACTTTCAGCTTATTTTCAAATTAGTGATAGGTACGCAAACATAAATGTACTCACTGTTTTTGTTTAAATATTTCTAAAACTGGTTTTCTGACAGCTTAACTTGGATCACAAACATTTTCATAATAGAAATTATGAAAAATTTAAGATTTTTTTAGCTGCTGGTCACGTAAGATCCTTGATAACTTTTACTAATGACTAGAAGAGCTATTGAATTAGTTTCACAAATATGTAGAGGTAAATGAAATTAACCACGTGCACCAGTTAAACTTACCTCAGTTATGTCATGTAGTTGTAGCTGAAGATAATGTTGCATTTTAGCTAATGGAGGAGGAGGGAAAGAGGCCTTAATAGGACCAATCAATACACCACTTAACAATTAAATTATTGAAGTATCATTTTTCTGTAAATAGGATTGCAGATGAGTGCAGATCTACCATAAATGCAGTTCTAGTGACTGACATACTGCTAAAAGGAAAATGGTTGTTCACTTTTATATTTTTCTTCCAGAGAAATTTTTTGAAATGAAAAAGGGACAGTGTAAAGATGCTCTCGAAATTTACAAACGGTTTCTGACTAGAATGACCAGAGTGTCTGAATTTCTTAAAGTTGCAGAGGTAAGTAACCTCCAGTATTATCATGAAAAATCTTAAGTGACAAACTGCTGAAGGATAAAGCTATATTTTCTCCATATCAGACTAAAAAGCACATACATAAAAATATTACTTCTATTTTCAGACGTTTGATACACTGCATACTATTCATAGCTCAAGCAGTGCCGATTAACCCACTACTGACCAAGAACTTTAGAACCTGGATTTAAAGCACAAGATACGAAAACTAACCATAGCTTGTAGCATTCCATTCATGATTAGAACCACCAATGTGCCAATGGACGTTCCCTGACTTAAATGTAACCCTGAAGAGGGTGGCAATTTTGGGGACTACAAGTGATCTTCATGAAGATCTAGTTGTCAGCGTGACACCTGAAGGTAGATTTGACACTCTTGTACAACATTCCTAGCTCAAGTAGAATATGCAGCAAGTGTGCCAATTCATAATATCCTCCTGCTACATGGACACTGCTTAGATTTATAATCTTCCTTTCTTCTTGATGGATAAGAAGCGAATTACATTCTAAAATCAAGCAAGTGACTTTGGAGTTGAAAACTCTAAATTGGAGCGAAAGTCTCAAGGCAATGAGCTGAGACTTAAAAAACTGGGACAGAAAAATAGAAAGTCTGGGCCACAGCGCAACTGGACTAAGGATGCTAGCAGAGATTGGTATTTTAACATGTATTTAATTTTCCAAAGAGCTGAAAGGGGCATAAACAAAAGGGACCCAGGTTGAAGGGTGAAGAGGTGCCACTCCTGCAGGGGTTCTTTCACTGACTGAGAGAGGATTAACTGGAAGTTTCAAAGAGTTCTGAGTCCTGGATAATGCTTTCTTGAGCTCACTGCTGCTGCCTTTTCAGACCAAATGCATTAGAGCTGGAAAGTTCTGCTTGTATGTGCTAGGGAGTGCAAGACCTGAGTGAGAATTGAGGTGTGTTTAGCGGGTCGGCGGGGAGGAGGGGGGGTTGTTTCTAATGAAACTTTTTTTGCTCCCTACAAGGGAGCATTGCAGCATTTTCAAGGTGTTTGGAAGGGTGAGGGAGTGGCTTGTGGGGAGAAAAATCTGTATATAAGTTACAAACTTCTTATGCTTTACATCTAAAAATCATTAAGTTATGAAGTCAGTTGAAGAGAAAATATGCCACAGTTTAATCAATTTAAATACTTTCTGCAGTTGTAGCATATGAGCACTGCTGGTTTCTCAATTTTTTTTTTTTTAAATCCACAGCAAGTTGGAATTGACAAAGGAGACATTCCTGATCTCACACAAGTAAGTTTCTAAATTTTGTATAAACTGATGCAATACGGAAAGACACAGTAAGCTAAAACTGTATGAGGAAAAGTCAGATAATTGGCATGTACACTTATACGTACATTTCTTGAAACCCTTCTCAAATGCAAAAGGGAGGAATTTGCAAATTGTCAACCATTTTTGGCAGATCGATCTCTGCTGGTCATTTAATCCCAGAAGACCAGTTTCATTTTCTGACTATTGTCTTACAGTTTGTAACTAAATAATGAAAAGACTGCCTATCTGTTCTCCCTTGTAGACATGCAGATTTATCCCACAAGGAGTGTGAGTACCGCATTTAAAAAATGGACAAAGGTGTCATCGCACTGAATTCGTGCTTTGACCTAGTTCATAATTTCACCTCTGGCAGAATGTCTTGGTCCATAGATATAAAGAAGTTGCCATAATATGACCAAATAAGAGTATCTTAAACTTTAAAACGTGGTAAGGAGCTAAAACTAGAGGCATTCCATGATACTCAAACATGGATCCAACTCCTTACTTACGGCAACTACAAGTATTAATGTGGCATTCCTGTTTTTAACAAGAACCATAACAATCTTGGTTAATTAATGTTTGCCTTAATGCACAGTAGTATGAACATTTTCATTAATGAATGCAGAACAGTGTATTCAAATCAAATTATAACTTCTTGCATATCTCAATGCCTGCAAAATGGCACAGAAACTAAAAAGCTCTTAATCAAACTGGAGAGCAATTGCATAAAAATCTAATGAATTTTAATAGAATATGTTCCCTGCTTATAAATATATATTAAAAGCATCTAAATACTTGGTTCCCTACTATAGTCCATAAATTGTTCCTTCTGATTGGAAAATATCCCTAGTGTCTTAAAGCTCAGAATTGAAATAAAGCTAAATAAAAGTTTGCATTTAACGTTTTGGCTTGAGTTGAGGAAAAATAACTGAAGCCTAAGGAATTCTTGAGGTTTTTATATAATCTAAAATACTGCATTTACAACAAATTTACTTTTCAAATCGTTCAATTTCTATTTTAGTCTGTTAGAAGCAAAAATTGTATAACTACATTACATTAAATGTTTCAAGTTTTCTTTTATACAAAGTAATACCTATATGTGGTGTCACAGCTTCCAGGGTAGCTGCTGCACTACTGGCCCTTCTTGGGGTCTGCGTGCACTCCCATAGATGTCAGGCCTCAGATCTTTATCTCTTCTAGGGTAGAATTCTGTAATTTTCCCACTTTTTTAGACCAGGACTTGTGTTACAACCCCTTGAATACCAACTATGATTACTTCAGCAGGCCCAACTGGGATTTGAATCCTGCTGTTGAGTTCTCTCCCAGAGCTGTGACTAGTAGTTAGTTCACAGGGACCACGCAGTTTTCTCAAGCAGTATTGTTCAATATTACCAGTAGGAATAAAGCTGTTTGAGACATGGGGTACAAATAAGAGGCCTGACCATATGAATCTTACACTGCTTTTAGCTTAGCTGCTCCTGGCCTAGATTCTTAGGCCTAGGGTGACCAGATGTCCTGTTTTTATAGGGACAGTCCCATTTTTTGAACTTTTTTCTTATATAGACACCTACTTTCCCGCCCCCTCCGGTCCCGGTTTTTTCAGTTGTTATCTGGTCACCTTACTTAGGCCCTGTTTAGAGAGAGGCTGCTTGCATACAGCTCTTACCTCTCCCCTAGTTTGTATCAGCCTCCTAGCATGCTGACCGCTTCTCCCTCTTCCTTTCTGCCAGGACAACCTTCTAAAGTCTCTTATTTTGGGGGTCTCAGCCTTTTTGATCTCTGGTATGTCTGATGGCACCATTATTTTTTGTTAGCTGCTTTAAAGGTGTTTACCAGAAGCTCTTATCTTTCTTTCCTCCTCAGTTCTTTAACCCATTTATACTCCCCTTTGATTTAACTCTATGCACTATCATGCAGCTATACAAAACTGAACAGAGAAACAGTCTTGCATGATATTGATAAGATATTGGACACTTCCACACTTTGTCAATGTGGATTATTAAATCTTTAGACTAAGAGGTTTTAACTTGGGCTATGGCTGTTACTAAGATCACAGGAAGCACCCAGAAATTGTTACACTGAAATTAATTCTTGGAGTACTTCTGCATATTTGCCCTTACTGTGCTGCTAAGCTTCTGCAGCCTTCAGGAAACCAGTGCCCATTGGATTGCATGAGCAGCTTCTGTCACAGAACATTCCAAACCAGTACTAAAAGGGCAGCATGTCATGTTTATATCTTAGACCCTGACTCACTAAGCACAGATGGTGCCAGTATTTCTTAATGTGAGCCATTAAGTCAGGGTACCTGAGCGATCTTGGATCAGTATCTGGCTCCAAAGATGCCCAAGTCAAGTAAACAGTCACCGAAAAATCAGGTACTAGCTCCTATCTAATCTGTGTGGCATGGCAGGAGTAAACAATTCTGAGGCATTGAAGAAACTTGCATCTAGGCAGAATCAGGTCTGGGCAGGAAACCTCAGGTTGGTACCAAAGGCGTCACCAGAGAGACTTGCATTTTGACAACAAATGTTCCAAAAGCAGCATCTAAATTCCACCAGATGCAGATAATCAGTCCCCTAGCACAGTGGTTCTCAACCAGGGGTACATGTTTGAAATAAAATCTTTTTATTTATTTATCTGTTTGTTTCCAGTTTTACTGCAATTTTGGTTTGGAGGTTAGCCTTTTAAAAAATGTTTTTGTTTCATGTCAAATTAAATCCTTCATTTGACCTCAAATGAAATTTTTGACTCTTTTTTGTTTGTTTGCCAAATACAAATCATGTGGGGGTCTATCTGAAATTTTTTAAATTTTTTGTTCAGCTGCTGAACAGAAGAAGCAGTTATTTCCACAGCTCTAATTGAAATACCAGTTATATTTTTATGTAAGGTGACATTACCTATGTGTTCTTAAGGCTCTATCTACTAGGTCTATAATCGTTTTAGTGGCATTCCTTAGTGGTGAAAATAATTTTTGTCCCAAAATGTCCTATGTAGAAAATTTACATGTACACAGTGCTACTCTCTCAACTTGGCATCTAGGTTTGATGCTTTGCAGCCTCAAAGAAGGGAAATATAGTGGGTTTTAACTTTTCATAAATACTTCTGTTTGTTATTTCCCAACCATGTCTCTCTTGTTGGATTTTTGCTTCATACACATTTTAGTCTTTCTGGTTCAGCTTCAGGGAGTTGAAAGTTGATGTGGGAGTCTTAGTTGCTAGAAAACGTGAGGGATTTTTAATTTTAGTAGCCAGACAAAATAGATCAGTTATGCCTGGAGTGGAGAGAACAGACTCGTGGCAGCCACCACCAAACTGAATAGAAGATTAGGCTGACTTGCTAACTTTAGAGCCATCTTCTGTGCCTAGTCATCTGTGCCAGAGATAATCCCCATGAATGTGTCATAAACTTTTTAATAGCAAATGTTGCCAGCTGCATGCTATTAAGCTTCATATCTAACTAGTATGAGCATTATTTCAAATGTTAGGGTATGTAAATAGATACAGAACCTTTCAAATCATTAAGACTGCTTGGAGTGTTGCACAACTTGGCCATGTTTGAATATTAGCCCCTTCCCCCCTCACCTCTGTTACTTTTTCATGAAAAAATTAAGTTGTGAAACTAAATGTACTGTTTCCAATATCTTGTGTTGAGGTTCTTCAGTGTAAGTCTGTCAAGACATCCTAATGTCAAATACATGTACACTGGAACACTAAAATTGCGTAGTGAATAGTTTTAATAAAGACTTGGCTGCAAGAGGATTCTACTGTGCAGCTCTACTGTACATCAAATTTCTTGCCTAATAAAACGTATTAATTTCACATTGGTACCGGTGGTAGTTGTATCTTACAAAGTTGATTTTAGTTTGGCACTTGAAATAGTCTTCAGTAACTGTGTATGTGCATACTGGAAATAATAGCACTGACTTCAAGCAGGACAGATTTTTTTTAAAAATTTTCGATGCACGTATTTATACTGAGATATTAAAGAAGTTATTTATGACAAATCTTTTAGGTATTGCTGACAAGAGTTCTGGTTGATCTGAAAATCACTGATAATGAAAATTCCCCTTTTAAAGAATGTACCATTGATGAACTGGTAACCCTGATAAAATATTGCTGTTATTTACTGTTGTAGCTCTCAAGGGCTTCCTGTTCACTCACTGGTCTTATGGAAATCTACTTATCTAGGCACTATTTTTATACTGCAGTAGCTAAGGACACTGAAACTTGTTCTTGCTTTTTTTCCTTTTTATCCACCATTGTAACAGCAGCAGCATGCCTGGGTATTTTACTTGGCTATAAAATCTGGTTATTTAAAGTCTCAAAACACCTGAGGATCTTGCATTTTAAGAAAAATGAGTGAAGTATTAGTTAAATTTCATTAGATTGAGATTTATTTCATTTTATAAAATATCTGAAATTGGAATTTTTGAATTTATTTTCTTCTGGTTCCTGAATCTTGGTTACCTGTCCTATATATTCATAAGTTTTTTGGGGGGGTGTGTGTGTGTGTTTGTTTTTAAAGCAGACTATGTAGGTATTTCGTGCTATTAACTGGAAAGTGTTCAGATTCTAAGCATAGCTTTTTATAATTAATCTGGACCATTTTTAAATTTACACTTTTTTCCTTTTAGTGGAAAATACTAGCTCTAACAATTAGCCTCAAATGGGAAAAATTGTCAATGTTTTAGCTAAAAGCTAATTTAGATTGAATGTGTACAACACACCCAACTGATATGAACATAAATACCTGTGTGGATTTTTTTTTTGTAACTTTCACTTAACCTGTGGATGCCTGTGCTGTTGTCAATGTCAAACACATGATCTGGCTGCAAGCCTGGTGAGCACATCACGTACATAGGATTCAATACCTGTGTAGTAAAGAAAAAGATGGCTATAACTCTGCAAAGAATAAATGTTTCAGAATTGGCTTTTTTTAAAGAATTGCTTTTTTGTCTTGATATTTCCAGCATGAAAATACATTTTTTTTCTTTACACAATGGAGTGGAATTAGGGTTATAGCATGAGCATGCAAACTGGTTATATATAACTAGCAGAAGATTTAAATTGCCTTGATAACCTTAAGGTTCCCATCATTTAGTGTGTTTAAAGAAAAAAATGTGCACCTTTTTTTACATTCACTTTCTAGGCTCCCAGCAGTCTTATGGAGACCCTTGAACAACATCTAAACACGTTGGAAGGGAAAAAACCTGGGAACAGGTAAAATGATGCAATTACATGTGTAGAACTAGATTAAAAATTCATCAAGCCCAAAATGGAAGCCCCTCCAGGCCAGAGAGGCCACCCAGCATCCAGAGCTTCCCCTTTGCTTCTTATTGAAAGAAGAGATGGCTCTTGGTTCCACCTCACTTCTCTCCTAGAGCAACACTTGGATACTAGCCATCTTTAATTCTTCGGGCTGTGTTGATTGCTGCAAAGAACTTAAATGTAGCAGCTCTGAAAGACTGCTGAAGAGAGAAAGTGGTCCGTGTATCACTGTTATCTCTGCTGGAACTTCTATGGAAGTAGGAGAAGCCTAGTGATGTGCGACTCCATTTGCCCACTGGGAGTACAGCAGCATCACACTGTGCTCATCCCAGTATTTGCTGTTCCTCTAATTTGTACTGGGTCTACTTCCCCATACTTGACTTTAAACGCTGCTTGAGATTTCATTTTTTTTGCATCATTATGACCATACAAGCAATGCCTTTTTCAGCTATTTTAATATTTCCCTGTGTTTATCTGAAACAAGTATAACCTATGCAAATGTAATTCTGCTTTGTTTTGACACCAACTAATTAGACATAAATATTGAAGCCCTCACTTATGTCATTCATGATTCACTTTTCAGAACAGACTAATCATGTTGTTTAACTAGCATCATTGACTTCTCAGATGTTTTCTATTTACAAGAGCTGCTTAATGGAGTTCTTAATTTCACCAAAAAAAAAAAGTATATACACTGCAACATAATGGAATCCAGTTATCTTGTATTGCTTTTGAACAGGGATCATTTTGAGGAAGAATAAGTTGGTTCTTCTCCATTACTTTATTTGCTGTCTCTGTTCATATTTGTAAAAATTCTATTTGCTGGGAAGATTTTTCTAATTGTCTTGCAGCTTCTTATCTAGATATTTATCTTAACTGTTCTCTTTTTTTGAGAAAAAGTTAAAGTGCACTTAACCTATGCATTCTTTCTCTTTCTTTCTGTATGTCTGTTTGCTGTGCAATTTAGTGAAGGGTAAGTTTGTATATATTCTTGTTTGCATGCATATTTAAATGCTCATATTATTGAGGAGATTGACTGATCAAATCTTGCCAGTTTCTATGATTGAGTTGTTTTTTCATGAGCTTTGTATATATTTGTGTTCACTGATATTTGCAACTGATCAAGGAATATTTGCTTCCTCTTGCGCAAAGAGAAATATCTAATAGTGTATTTCAGAGCTAGTTGTCTTAACCACAAAATTTAAATACATGAAAAAGTATCTGGTCAATTTCACAATGTGTATGTTCCCAGAGGTTAAACTGGTACAAAAAATTGACTATCAGATTAGTAAAAAAGCTTAGCCTAGAAGTGAGAAAATTGACTCTTAACTATTTAGAGAGACAAGTGGATGAACCAGTTTTTGTTGGTGAAAGACACACACTCTCGACCTTACACAGAGCTCTTCTACAGGTTTTTTTACCCAGCTGAAGTTCTGAACAAAGAGTTAATATTGTGATATGAAAGCAGCAATCAATGAAACAATTACTCTTTTTATAATAAATAAACTATCTATGGGTAAGGAAATGCACAGCTAGGGCACTCAAACAACCTTAACTCTGCCTAGTAGTGACAGCATGAGGTAGGAAAATGTATGAAAAAGCCCGAATGTCTTTACCTGAGTTTAATCTAGGACCACAAACATTAAAATGCCTTAATTAAAACTGTATGGTTATTTCATGATGTCACCACAGGGCAGATTTTAGTCTAGGTGTCCTAACTATGCGTTGCCATATCTTTACATATTTGGGCTGCTTTTAAGTATAATCTTAGATATGAATTTCCTGGGTTTTTAATGTTTGTTTTTTTATGTTAAATACAATAGCTCTGTAACAATTTTAATCTTAAATCACTGATATGTATGCCTTAAATGCCACCTTCCCATAAAGCTATATATTTCAGATATAACTGACAGGAGCTAAGGCATAGCTGATCTTGGCTTTTTTAGCTTTCTGGGAGCTTAAAAATAAGAGATCTGACCCCTCCTGAAGTGTCTTCCTGTTCCACAGTGACTCATATGCCAACCCTTCCCAGCCACTAGTACAGGGCTGGGAAAGAGGTAAGGCCAGGCCACCACTTCACCCCAATAATCCCCAGCTTTCATGGGGCCAAAGGCAGACGTGTAAGTTGCTGTCTTACGTACCATTCTTGTGTAAAGTACATCTGGTCTGGATTGTAAGACTTGGCCTAGGATGTCAAATGCCACAAACAGTACTAAACATAGGCGTTAGTATTTCACATCTTAAAGCTTCTCTTTATTTCCTAAAATGGCAGACTTTGAGTTAAATTCCAGCATGTATTGATTTTGAAATGGCTTTTAGACAAGTCTAGCATACTTGTTTGTTTGTAATTATGGTTAAATAATTTTTGAATGAGAACGTGGAAAACTGTTTTAATACTATTCTGATGTTTCTTCAGCATGCTTTCCTAAAATGTACTTAACTTGAAAATCTTCATTACATTCTCTTTTTTTAGGTCTGGTGCTCCTTCTCCCTTGAGCAAGGTAAATATTAATAACTTATGTACTAAAGATTGATTGCGCTCAGTCAGCATGTGCTTTTAAACTACCCTTAGAGTTAAAAGTGCTTAAGAAAACTTCTTTATTTGGGTCTGTGTGGCTTTTCTTTTATAAAAAAACAAAAAATACCTCTGCCTATCCCAAGCTCTAGGCAACCTGTCAGTTTAAAAAAAAAAGGGGGGGCGGGCAGGGGCGCAAACAATTAAACCACTGTAAAACAGGGATTAGAGACCTTCTCTTGAATTTTAAGCTGCTAATTTATGGTGGCTGAGAATGCCATCTCCTGGCAAGACAGTTCAACATTCTTTCAAGTGCTATGAAGCAATCATGTGCTATGTGGAGGCATAACGGAAGTCCACACCTTCAACTTGGCCTTTCCCATTTCCCAGTGAGAAGCTGACTCTGGCATGTCAATTTCTCTCCCCTACATCTTTTTCTCTGGTGGTATATTTACTGTGAGGAGACTGCCCTTTTGAGTTCTCCTCTATTTGATTTGCTATCCCCTATTTGGCTGTTTTCAGATCACTGTTTTACCCCCGCAAATGTCTCCATCGTTTTGTTATAGAAATTCTAATACCAAGCAGCATCCAGCCTTATCCAAATGAACTTAAAGGACATGGGCACTGCCTCTCTCTGAGGCCTGGTCACGTCAGCTCAGAGGACAGGGTCTCTGCAAATATTTGACATCAGTCTGTCAGTGCCCAGGAAGCATGACTCAAGTCATTCATTCATACACTGAAATCATTCTGTAGATCAAACTTGTATGCACTAAAGGCTTCCACAAAGACGGGGGATCAAATAGTCAACTCACTAGGAGTAAGGTGGCTGTTGTGAATTTTCAGTTGTGCAAGGTGTTTCAACAGCTTTTAATGCCTACTTCTTCCAAGGAATATAGAAGTAGTAATACCTACCTCTTGTATAGCCTTTTCATCTGTAGATCTCAAAGTGCTTTACAAAGGAGGTCAGTATCCTCATCCCTATCTTACAGATGGGGAAACTTAGGCACAAAGAGATAAAGTGACTTGGCTATCTGTGATGGGATATTAGATGGGGTGGGATCTGAGTTACCCAGGAACGAATTTTCTGTAGCATCTGTCTGGTGAATCTTGCCCATATGCTCAGGGTTTAGCTGATCGCCATATTTGGGGTCGGGAAAGAATTTTCCTCCAGGGCAGATTGGAAGAGGCCCTGGAGGTTTTTCGCCTTCCTCTGCAGCATGGGGCACGGGTCACTTGCTGGAGGATTCTCTGCTCCTTGAAGTCTTTAAACCACGATTTGAGGACTTCAATAGCTCAGACATAAGTGAGAGGTTTTTCACAGGAGTGGTGGGTGAAATTCTGTGGCCTGCGTTGTGCAGGAGGTCAGACTAGATGATCATAATGGTGCCTTCTGACCTAAATATCTGTGAATCTAGTATACTCAGCCAGGCCTAGAACTCAAGTCTTCTGACTCCTAGTCCAGAGCTCTGTCCATTAGGCAACACCACCTCCATGTATTGACATTGTGCAAGTGTTCCAAGGGCAGACTTCAGGCCCAAAATCTCAGAGCAGGGCTCTGAGATGGGCTCCATACACCTGACAGCTGCAATGTATATGGTCACATTCTCATAACCCTGCTGCTCCAGAGACTGTGCCCCAAGGCAAATCTGGCCACACCTAGATCTTCTGAAAAGTGGTGACTCCCTGAAATATTGCCACATATGGACTAAGAGTAAAATATCAAAGGATTGTTATTTGGCAGTGTTCCCAGACTTCCCTTGTATGTCTTTGGGGAGATACCTGTCTTCCTTGGTCTGAGGAAAATCATAGAAGATTAGGGTTAGAAGAGACCTCACAAGGTCATCTAGTCCAACCCCCTGCTCAAAGCAGGACCAACACCAACTAAATCATCCCAGCCAGGGCTTTGTCACTCCAGGTCTTAAAAACCTCTAAGGATGGAGATTCCACCACCTCCCTAGGTAACCCATTACAATGCTTCACCACCCTCCTAGTGAAAGTGTTTCCTAATATCCAACCTAGACCTCCCACACTGCAACTTGAGACCACTGCTCCTTATTCTGTTATCTGCCACCACTGAGAACATCCGAGCTCCATCCTCTTTGGAACCCCCCTTCAGGTAGTTGAAGGCTGCTATCAAATCCCCCGTCACTCTTCTGCAGACTAAACAAGCCCAGTTTCCTCAGCCTCTCCTCATAAGTCATGTGCCCCAGCCCCCTAATCATTTTCATTGCCCTCCACTGGACTCTCTCCAATTTGTCCACATCCCTTCTGTAGTGGGGGGCCCAAAACTGGATGCAATACTCCAGATGTGGCCTCACCAGTGCCTAATAGAGGAGAATAATCACTTCCCTCGATCTGCTGGCAATGCTCCTACTAATGCAGCCCAATATGCCGTTAGCCTTCTGGGCAACAAGTACACACTGACTCATATCCAGCTTCTCATCCACTGTAATCCCCAGGTCCTTTTCTGCAAAACTGCTGCTTAGCCAGTTGGTCCCCAACCTGTAGCAGTGCATGGGATTCTTGTCCTTGTTGAACCTCATCAGATTTCTTTTGGCCCAATCCTCCAATTTGTCTAGGTCGCTCTGGACCCTATCCCTACCCTCCAGCATATCTACCTCTTCCCCCCACTGCTACCCCCCAACTTAGTGTCATCCACGAACTTGCTGAGGGTACAATCCATCCCATCATCCAGATCATTAATAAAGATGTTGAACAAAACCACCCCAGGACCAACCCTTAAGGCACTCTACTTGATACCGGCTGCCAACTAGACATAGAGCCGTTGATCACTACTCTTTGAGCCCGAAAATCTAGCCATCTTTCTGTCCACCTTATAGTCCATTCATCTAATCCATACTTTTTTAACTTGCTGGCAAGAATACTGTGGGAGACCGTATCAAAAGCTTTGCTAAAGTCAAGATATATCATGTCCACTGGTTTTTCCCCATATCCACGGAGCCAATTATCCCTTCATAGAAGGCAATCAGGTTGGTCAGGCATGACTTGCCCTTGGTGAATCCATGTTGACTGTTCCTGATCACCTTCCTCTCCTCCAAGTGCTTCAAAATGGTTTCCTTGAGAACCTGCTCCATGATTTTTTCCAGGGACTGAGGTAGTTCCCCAGGTGGTGGTTCTTCCCTTTTTTATAAGGTGGGCACTATATTTGCCTTTTTCCAGTCGTCCGGGACCTCCCAAATCGCCACGAGTTTTCAAAGATAATGGCCAGTGGCTCTGCAATCACATCAGCCAATTCCCTTCGCACCCTCGGATGCATTAGATCTGGACCCATGGACTTGTGCATGTCCAGCTTTTATAAATAGTCCTTAACCTGTTCTTTTACCACTGCTCATCTCCTCCCCACGCTGTGTTGCCCTGGACAACAATGTGGGAGCTGACCTTGTCTGTGAAGACTGAGGCAAAAAAAGCATTGAGTACTTCAGCTTGTTTCACATCATCTGTCACTAGGTTGCCTCCCCCATTCAGTAAGGGTCCCACACTTTCCCTGACCATTTTCTTGTTGCTAACATACCTGTAGAAACCCTTATTGTTACCCTTCACATCCCTTGCTAGCTGCAACTCCAGTTGTGTTTTGGCCTTCCTGATTACACCCCAGGCATGCTCAAACTGGAGCTCTGAGCAGTCATACTGCTCTCTTACATACAGTGCAACTCTTCCACCTTTCCTCACTTGCTTGTCTTCCTGAACAGTTCATATCCATCCATGACAGTGCTCCAGTCATGTGAGCTACCGTTCCAATCACATCACAGTTCTTTGACTGTGCCAGGACTTCCAATTCTTCCTGCTTGTTTCCCAGGCTTCTTGCATTCATGTACATGCACCTATGATAACTAGCCGATTGCCCTGCTTTCTCAGTATGAATCAGGAGGCCCCCACTGTTGCACCCTCCTCCTTGTTTCCTCCCGGTATCCCACTTACCTCGGGGCTTAGGTCACTATCCCCTAGTGATCCTAGTTTAAAGCCCTCCTCACTAGTTTAGCAAGCCTGCCTGCGAAGATACTCTTCCCTCTCTTCGTTAGGTGGACCCTTGCCTCTTGGTTTGGAAAACATGATTCTTAAAATTCTTGAAGCTGTGGCCCAAAAAGCCTTCGTTTTCCAACAGACTCTGCAGTGAATGACATGCAGCTCTATCCACATTCCAACCCAATATCCATCAATAAAAGGTGAAAATACCTAGAAGGAAATGTCCAGATGCATCACTGTGACTATTCTTGGGGTACCCAGGACTGAGTCACATTGTTACCCCTCTGCCGTCAGCGTGAGAGAGACTTGATTATGCTTAATTGTATATCAGCTCACTGACACCACCAGCCTGTTAACCACCCAAGCACTCTCCTCTGGGTATTGCCAGCCCATACTTTGCCTTGCAGGTTACCAATAGGTGCACCCTAGTTCCTGATCTCCCCCACCCCCTGGTTGAAGCATTCCCCGGTATTGTCCAGCCCTTGATCCACCGAACTCTGGCAGAAATACCAGGTCTGCTGTCCCAAGGAAACAGTGTATACACCAGCTTCTATGATTCAGTTCAGGATCAGCACCTCGCTTAATATCATGGCACTGTAGACATATTTATAGTGAAAACAAGGGTAAGTTTTTATTACCAAAGGTTCAAGTAATATGGTCAAGGATATTGTAAACAAATGGTTATGTATAAAACAAAATTGTAACATGCTTTCTAGAGATTAAACTTAACTAAAAAGTTAACTTGTCTAAAGACTTTTGCAGCATCTTCATCCAGGATCCTGTTTTCATGAATGTAAACACACTGGCCACTTACTTCATAGGTGAAGGATAAGGGGGTGTCATCTTTGCCTTCCCCTTGTATCCCTTTTGTTCACTGTACTCTGTACTATGGACCCCCCACCCCAGATTAGTTTTTCCTGTGTGCTGCTGCCTTGTTGACTTCACATTTCTTCAATGCATTCATCTGTAAATAAGCATCCAGTTTAGCTTACAATGCTTAGTGTACATCCAAGAGAGGTGAATAAACATCATATGTCTGCCAGAAAAACTGTTTCTCCGCCTCTGCTGAGGACTCGTACCTTGACACAGACTCCAAGAACATATTTTCATTGTTTATGTGCGTAACTCCTTACAAAGTATCTGTAGGTACATTTCACAATTATACTAAAAACCAGTGTGACTCCAGCTTTTGTTTAAGACCTCACATGGCATTCTGTGGTGAACCAGAATGTACATACAGGAATTGGGACTTTCCTGTAACTCCCTTGCCTGCTGGCATTAAGGGGCTATTGGGTTACAACCATGTACTATTGTGTTAAGTCTTCATTACTTGTGATTGCAGAATACAATAACAAGGCCTAGTCAAGGGGATGCATGACTCTGTGTCCCAGACAGTAATTCCAGATTATTCTGATGGAAAAATCTTTAGTCCTTTTCAAGTACCTACACTGCTAACCGTTGGACTGACTTCTGCAAGGTGAATTACCGAGTGAAGAACTGAAGAGTGGCCTGAGTCTTTGATTCTGTTACTCTGAATAGGTGGTTGTAGTTACAAATGATAAATGCAGCAGTCTTTAAACCTACTTTCATGGTATATCTTAATGTTTGCAATCTGTCAGATGAGGGCAGCTACCTCAAAAGTGAATTCTTGTAGCGGTGCACAACAGAGAACTGTGGGCTTTCCTGACAGTACATTAGTAATAGGAGAATCTGCTATATGACCACAGAAGTTAACAAAGCTATAGTTAAGTTTTTGGCCTGTTCTCACAGCATTAGTTATATTTTGATACCAGATAGTGTTACAACACATCCGTAATAGCTTAAATATTTAAAAGGAACTGCTGCTGTTATAAAGCTTTTCAAATTGCCCATAAAATCCTGCAAAGCAGCTCTGTGGGAGTCCAACTTTTTGGAGATGACAGCACTTCATTTTACACATAACTTGACCTATTTTTGAGATGGATCTCACTCTATATTGTACCCTCCCCCACATTCTTGGGTTATCCATTATGTAGGATTTGATCTAAACCTCTCTCTCACCATTTGGAAGCTTGTTCCTGGATCATCCTGATTTCTCTACCCCCGAGGAGGAAGCATAGTATCTTCATTCCTAATTTTCTTCTCCAGCCACATAAACTGGATTACTGTTTTTACCATGAGTATATACTTACCCACTTCCTAAATAACCCCAAATCCCTTGTATATTTTCTTGCAGTTCTGCTTTTAATACTCTTATGAAAGGGTAATATCTCTCTCTTCCCACAGGCAGTCTCACTTCAAAATTCTTAAACATCACCCATACTCCTAGCCTTGAGGAGGCGTGTTGATCTATCCAAAGTACCATCAAATGAGGAACTTGTTTCTCTGTAATTGTTGTCTGAACATACAATAATATTTTATTTGCTTTTATGTTCCCAATATTTTTCTTGATAGAATTTCTCAGTTTAGCTGTTCCCCCCCAGATATTACTTTCCCAGGGAACTACCATGTGATTCCCTGATTGGTGATACTGACACTTCTCATCTTCAGAGCATTTTACGCATTAACTAATTAGCCTCTGATTGTTAACTCTTCATTATTCTTGTTCCCTTTACCCTCTATCTCCACTCAGACAAAGCACTTGAGGTGCTATGCAATGATTCATAGTGGAACAGTACAGTGTCTTAAACAGAATCCTCTTACCAAAAAAGGGTATTTCTGACAAAAGAAATATAGAAACAAAGTGCCAACAATTATCATGTTTTCTGTTTAACACATTTTAGTGGGTGGGGAACTAGAATCATTTAAAAGTTGGAGGATGGTTGGGACAGAAATTGACTTTCCCTCTATTTGTATAGAAAAAATAACCTCCAACACCTCCGCCACCAGCATAAGACTTCATGTGGGATCTTCTTAAAGGTGCAAACTGTTGATCCTTCTCAGGGTAAAGAAATTTGAGACTACAAACTTTAGCCATTAGAGCCACAGACAGTGTTTGGACGTTACACCTAAGAGTAGGTATCTCCCAATAATATCTTTAACTGTTATGGAGCTAGTTGCCTGTAATAAGTTGTTTTAACAAATCGTAATCTTGGGTCTGTTTACTTCAGTTCATGAAATGCTCAAAGTATTTTCTTTTAAACTGGTTTATCAAGCTTCTCAGGTTGGAGGGTATGTAGTGGAAAGTAGTGATGTACAAACCGTATAAGCATGTCTAGTACAAAGAAACAAGGCACATAATATCTATATTTTTTTTATAGTTGACCATTTTTTCTTTTCTCAATTGTACTGAAACTAAATGCATAGGGTGAATAACTTGCATCTCCAAGAAAACAGATAAGTTTGGAAAGGCAGGGTTTAAGAAGCTTACCCAGTGACCAGACATCCCCCATGCAAGTAAAGGATCCCATAAACAGAGCACACAATTAGTTAAGTAGTGTTCTGTACTTGTGTGGTTTTTCAAATTTGCTAGTCCATTAAAGCATTTCTTATTTAAGAATATTTGTCTTGCTCAGTCTTCAAAGGAAAAGGAAGTGCACTCTGTAGGGAGACTTGATTTCCTTGTGTTGTCCCCAGATTAATTTTGAATCACTAGAAAATTTCATTTTTGTATTAGAGGTAATATTAGTTTGTAAGGTATACTTGAAAGCCTATGCTAGTTTATATATTGATGATGGCACTACCTTTTTCGAGTGATATATGTTTTGATGATTTGTCTCCAGTCTTCTCCAGCCACAACTGTTACATCTCCTAATTCTACCCCAGCAAAAAGTATTGATACCTCTCCACCAGTTGATCTCTTTGCAACTTCATCTACAGCAGCTCCAGTCAGGTTAGTTCTGCAATATGTTAATCGTGAACTGTGTTCATGTGTTGCCCACAGACCCTTTCCCATTTCACATTGTGGATTTTAAAAACTAAGCATGTTGCATAGTTTTGAGAAATGCTGTGCCTGCTATACAAATTCCAGATCTCTGAAGTTATACCAGTTACAGCTCTACAGTTTTTAGTCACTGGACTCATTCACAATTTTTAGTTTACTTAACACTGAATGCATAGCATGTTTGTGGAATGGTATGGCATTACAGCTGTACAAACACTAGATTTATATGACTAATTCCAAGAAAACTGAAATTAGTTGCATAGCTACTTTGGGCAGTATGCAATATCACAGCCATTAAGCACTGCTACTTCATATAAACAAACATAAGTTCTGTTTGACTAAAATATATGTTAATGGAAAAAGTGCTAACTTACTCTATTGATTTTTATTTCTACTTTGTTAACCTTAAATATTAATCTTCACATCTAAATAGACATGCTGAATAAAATTAACTTTTTCACTTCAGCCTTTTTGAAGGGTGACTTACTGAAATTGATTAATTTGTGATATAGCTCTAAAAGGAGCCCTTGATATTAACTTTCTCCCTGTTGCCTGTTCAGTACCTGGTGCATAGGTCTATGGCTTTCTGACCTAAGGGATAGAAATATTTTGGAAGATAGTTGCTGTGACTGAAAACAGAGTTCCATTCCTATTGGTCCTAAAAGGGGTTTGATTTTCTTTTTAGAAATTCTGCAGCAGTATTTCCGCTATTGTAGTTTGTCCTACAGTATCATTGCAGTTCAACTGTGTCCTCTAGAGACACAGAACAGTACCAGTGTCCAGTAATATAAATAAATGGTTAGGAACGATGGTGTCCTCTCTCCTGGTGCTGAATACCTTCAGCATTTATTGAGCTAAACGCGTATTAAAGGCATTTAGTAGCTTCTGCAGGATTAGGTTGTGATCCAGAAAAATAGTTGCTTTACAGTGGTTTGACAGCCTAATCTTGTTCACAACATTTACACTCCAGTGTAACCTGGAACACCTTTTACTTTGCAGAATTATACAAATGCCTGTAATACTACAGATTTGGTTTTTTCTTCCCCCCCCGCCCTCTTCCCCTCTACTGCCAATAGCACTTCCAAACCATCCAGTGATCTTCTAGATCTTCAGCCAGATTTCACATCTACTGGGCAAGCAGCTCCAACTGCTCCAGCAGGAGCAACTTCATGGGGAGGTAAAGTACCTTTTTATTTTACACTCTTTTCCTTTTAATCTCACTCTTAGATTGGCAGTTGAACTGAAACTTGACTTTCCCTACTGTTATGAAAAGAACAAACCACGTTCCAAACTCACTAGCTTCAGCTGACAAAAGTCAGTGGATCTCAGTGGACTGTAGGCTCTTTGTAGTGGAGAATCTTCTAGGAGTGGATGTGCAGTCATACAAGCTGTCAACAGTCCTTATCCTATGGGGGGCCAGAGTGTGGAGCCCAGAAACAGCTGGGAAGGAGATAGGGGCTGGGGGGGCTTGGAACAGCCTGGTGGTGTGCTGATTAAGTAAGAATGGGGCATAGGGAGAGGAGTCAAAAGACCAGCGTTCTAATCTATGCCAGTGGCTCTGCCAGTGACTTGATATATGACTTGGGGGGTAAGTCACTTAACAACAGTTTTCCCTGCAGGCAAGTGAGATCTGTAGAAGAAAGGCACCATGAAAATTCTCAACTATTGGCTCTATTACTACTTGGATTTCTTAATCAGCCCTTGGTCAGTGAGTGGTATTTTTTTAGTTGGCCTGTAAGTGTATTAACAATCTGAGGAATCCTAAATGTTGAAACACTATTTCCTGAAATACTTACAGCTGAACAAAACTGCTGTTATCTGCAGCCATATCTGCATAGCCACGATATGCAAAATCCTAAAAAATTTCAGTTCGGGCTAATGCTACTCTGTCAGAAACATTTCATGGACTCAAATTCTCTCTGAAATTTCTAAGGAAGAAGAGGCCTCTTGGGCAATGTGTATATATATCTGGTCAGTATTTGCTCTGATTTTTGAACTCTTAGAGCAGCAACTCTTGTGGATCTTCTAGCTCTAAAGTTTTTTCCATATTAACCACCTATTTTCAAAGATCTTAAGGCCAGAAAGGAAAATTATGATCAACTCGTCTAACCTTCTTTCTACATAATACATGCTGTAGAATGTCACCTAGTTATTCCTGCATGAAGCCTATAACTTCTGGTTAAGCTAGAGTATATCCTTTTTAAGGACATCAAGTCTTGATCCAAAGACTTCAAGTGATGGAGAATCTTCCACATCACTACATAAGTTGTTCCAGTGGTTAATTCCCCTCTGTGTTAAAGATATAACAAGAACCAGTGGTTGGGAGCCGGAGCTAGACAAATTCACAATTGTCCCTTCTATGTAGATACTTATAGACCATGACCTCTTAATCTTCTCTTGGATAAACTGCATAGATGAAGCTTTTTTCATTTTCCTTGGTAAAGCAGGTTTTCTAGACCTCAAGTCATTCTTGTAGTTTTCTGAACCTTTTTTCCAATCTGTCCACATCCTTTTTAAAGCATGGATAACAGAACGGGACACAGTATTCCAATAATACTCTTACTAATACCGTCTATGGGGGTAATAATACCTCCTTACTTCTCAATATTCCCTCTTGTACATCTAAGGGATGTGTTTCCTCTTAGCTATTGCATTGCACTGGAGCTCATGTTTCGTTGGCTATCCACTATGACCATAAGTCCTTTTCTGTATTTCAGAGTATTTGTCCCCTCTCCCAGGCTATAAGTGTGACCTACATTCTTGGTTCCTAGAAGTATGACCTTACGTTTTAACATAGTTAATGCATGTTCAAGTGACTCCAGCTTACCATGCATTTCAACTCAGTGTGTAGAACTGACTTATCCTTGTTGTCTGCTCACCAGTTTTTATCATCTGTGGATTTTATTGGCAATTATCAATGATCTGGAAGAAAACAAGATTTAGATGTGGAATAGCATTGAGTCCAAAACAGATGGCAATAGGTCCCCACTAACAATGCCCTCAATGAATGTTGTTTACTCATTTACAGTTATTTCTTTAGCTAGCTAGCTAGCCAGATTGTAACAGATTTAATATGAGCATTGTTTTTTGTATAGTGTTAATTTTTAATTAGTCATGTGGGATCAAGTGAAATACCTTATAGAAATCTATATATGGTCAACGTATGCCTTTATCAACCAAACTTTAATCTCCTCTTTTTTTTTTTTTTTTTTTTTTTTTAAAAGCCAAACTTGATTATTTTATCTTTCCTAAAAATATATTGTCTGGAAATAATTATGCAGCCATGCTTTAATTCTTCACTGATGGCATCCTGTATTGGCCTTCCTATGATTTTGTCCTGGATCATGGTCACGCTAAGCACCCTGAAGTTACCCAGGTTATCGTATTTACCTTTTATAAATAGTAGCATATTAGCTTTTATCCAGGCCACTGGATTTTTTTAAATATCAACCTCACAAACATCTCAGCCAATTCCTCTAAAAATCCTTAGGTGCCAATTATCTGCAGACTTAAATTCACAATTGTTCTTCAGCATTTTTAAACATCCTAATTACAGTTTAAGTAGAAAGTATTTCATTATCACGTGAATGTCCTCCAACTTGTTTCTGCATACAGAATGAAAATATTTTTGAACCCGTCTGCCATATCTATGTCACTGACAATTTTAGCATCCTTATCTGGTAATGTACCTATAACACAACTAGGATTTCTTTTGTTCCTGATGTAATAAGTTCCTTCTTATTTTCTTCTAACCTACTGAATGTAATTTTTAATACCCTTTTAACCATTTTATTAGGAAAGCACTTGTTTTGACAAATTAGAATAAAAAATAATTCAAGAAGTCTACTTTACCATTGGCAGTAATACAAATATGGTGACCTGTTAAATATGTAGTAACTCTGTGTGAGATAATATGCTAATGGCAAGGAATAACTCTGTGCCTTACTCTGACACATCCTTCAAGCAATTGGCAAATCCATTAAAGTATTATGTACTGGAATAGGTTGCTTTTTATATATTTTGTGAGGTTTCTTTATTTTGAAACTGGGATTTATTTTTTCAGTCTTGGGGGGTGAGGTAAATTTCACTTAATTTTAGAGCTAATTTTAAATCCTAACTAAATATCCAGGACTCCGTAAGAGAATGCAAGCCGTCAGTAAATGTATTTTAGATGCTCTTCCTGTTGCTATACTGAGATTTGCACACTGTGGAATAAGCTTTCATAAAAGCTAGGCTTCCTTTCCCATGGGGTACTCTGGGCTTCCCATCCACTTCCTTCCTCAGTGCTCTTGCATCAGTTATCGCAATTCAGCAGAGGAAATCAGAATGCTGCTATTTTCCAGTATTTGTACAGCTCCACTTGTCAGGTATAGGGAAATTGTTGGAAAGCAACAATAGATGTTCATGCTTCTACTCCCTGTCCCTCTCTGGGTTATGTGCCGCCTGCACGCAAAGCCAAAAGAGCTTGATACTCAAAGCCAGATCAACTCATCAAATGGTTTAGGAGTGATTCAGACACAAGTGGGGAGGAGAAATAAAAATGAGGTTTCTCCTGATCAGAGTCAAATTTTAAATGGTCACTAGGTAAAATAATTAAAAAGAAACTTATACTGTCCTTAGGTCTTAAAGGTTAATTGTAAACAAAAGCCTTTTTCACTTCAACTGGATATGCGGGCTGCCTTCTTTTAAGAAAGGGGAGGATAGTTCAGCAAGGTATATGGTGATTGCTTTCGGTTCCAAATGTCCATCCCCCACTGCTTCTAGCTGTCTCCTTTTTTCACTGGTGTTCCAACATACCTTATACTACACATCACAACCACCACAGAACTCTGTAACAATAGGGACTGCCTGAGGGCATTGTTTATCATAGTATGCCACTGTCAACTTCATCTCTTTACAATGTAAAATTAAAATAATAATAAACTAAAGAGAGTATGAGATGGGATGCACAAGTATGGAGTATTTCACCATTCACATGAACCCTGTGCTATAGTTGAAGTGAGTTATTCTAGAACGAAGACATGAACAGAGCAGAAAAAATTGGACAAATTAAATTTATAACTGGTCAAGGCTCTTCGTTCGTCCAGACCTCTTCCTTTGCATCAGTCTAAGCAGCAGCTCTCACAAGTATTGAGAAGTTGAGTCTACTTTCGTCTTCATATGCTAACATACTCCTTTCTTTCAGCAATGCCAAGCAGTTGTAATGTGTGAACCAAAAGTTTTAACATTCTCTTGTAGTTTGTAACATCCTCTTATAGGATTCCAGAAACTTGAGTCTCTCGGCTTCAAACCTCGACTAATTTTATATGCTGAAAAGTTTAGAAATATGGATCTAGAGATAGGGAAAAGAAACCATGACACTAAGAAAGAGAATAGCAGTTGTGGCTAAAAGCCTGTTTTTATTTTTACAGTTTAAGGCACATCAGAAACTTTGTTTTTAGTGCAGTGACATAATCTATATCATACACGGTCACAAACTCTTAACAGTGATTTGGATTTGTTCATGTATCTGCACTTTAACAATTAAGTAATGTTGGTTTCTGAAAATTTCTCCCTCTTTTGCTTAGCTTCAGTGTAGCTGCCATGCTTCCATTTATTATACAAACTTTTCTGTCGCTGCAGGTGCAATAATCTGCTTCCATTTCTTTCTGTGGCAGTAGGTTTTAATAAGGGCAAAGTTTGGGAAATAAAAATTGCAGAATTAATGGAACATAATGTACCAAATGCAATGTAGGGAAGGGGTGAGCAAGCAAAGAGGAAGTGGGCTGAAGGAATGCAGTGTATTACTAAGGCAGTGTTGGAAACCTTTGGCACGTGGCCCATCAGGGTAATCTGCTGGCGGGCTGCGAGACATTTGTTTACATTGATTGTCCGCAGGAACAGTTCCCAGTGGCTGCCGTTTGCCGTTCCCGGCCAATGGGAGCTGTGGTAAGTGGCACAGGCCGCAGGGACATGCTGGCCACCACTTCCCACAGCTCTTATTGGCCGGGAACGGCAAAACGCGGCCACTGGGAGCTGCGGGGGGCTGTGCCTGTGGACAGTCAACATAAACAAAATGTGCGGCCTGCCAGCGGATTACCCTGATGGGCCGCATGCCCAAAGTTGCTGACTCTTGTACTAAGGATTCGGTAGATTAAATTTTGCAATTTCTTGGACCTCTGTGATGGAAGTTTACTTCCATTCTTCTCCATTTCTAATTAACACAAACTTGAGAACAGATGACTTTTTTGAGCCTTTCCCTATTTATTACTGAAATCTAAGGCACTTTGGAAAATCCCACCCTAAATTACTTGTGATACCAAGTTAGCCACCCAGGGTTTGTCTACACTGCAATTAGACACCCATGACTGGCCCATGCCAGCTGACTTGGGTTTGGGCTAAGGGACTGTTGAATTGTAGTGTAGACATTCAAGCACAGGCTGCAGCCCAGGCTCTGGGCCTTCCTACTTCAGAGTCCCAGAGCTGCAACCCAAGCCTGAGACCTGTAAGCCAGAGTCAGCTGGCATGGGCCAGCTGCAGGTATCTAATTGCAGTGTAGACGTACCCTCAGGTGCTTTTGGAAGTCCCACCCTTTAATTTCTGCAGTGTCTAATGATTGCTAGACTTGGAAAGGGAATGATTGATTAAAAGCAGCAAAGCAGTGCTGCAGGCTATATCTACTGAAACAATATATAGTATGTTGGTATGATTCATTCCTCTAGGAAGTGTCCCATATGTTAACTGTTCAGTTTTGTTTCTTGATACAATATTTTCCTTGGACATGTTGTAAAAATATTTGCAAGGAAAAATTATGCTTCCCTACAACATCAGAATATCATGAAATGTTAAAGTAGATTAATTTTAAACTGTGACCTAATACTCACCTTTTGATAATTTCACAGCTTCATTCCTCTGTTCCACAAAAATATCTGTAACAGCAGTAAGTATAAAAAGCAATAAAACATTATTTTTTAAATCTTGCATTCTTAAATAGTTGCAGTGTTTTCTTTTTAATTGCTTTATAAAACAATAATTGAAACTTTTTTTAACAACATTTTAGTAGACTACCATGCTAGGAAATTAGGAGACTTCCGTACAATATGATCTATAAATTTCTGAGGTAACAAATTGGTTATGTGTAAGTATAGACAAATGCAAGTGGGAGTGTTTCAACAGCAGTATCTCAAGTCAAGCTTTCAAAGCTCAGCCAGGTATGTAGTGATATATGTGTTTTAATATACCTCCTGCTACTATTGTAAAATCCTTTATGGAAGGAAGTATGCCTCTTGACTACCTCAAGTTTAAAAAAAAAAAAAAAAAAAAAACCTTCAAAATGTTTGAATTTTTCCCCGATGATGCATGTAGTTCTGTGAATATTTCTCTGGCCTTTGTAATAGGAATTCTGCAGTAAATACTTTATTTCTACAGAGTATGCACTGTCTTTTTACAACAGTGTATGATACAAAGATTGGTTATATAATACAAAGGGACGATAACTGTTACAGTCATGCTACATGTATTTATAGTGTTCCTCGACTCTGTAACTTTTCATCAGGGAAGAATTTTTAATGACTGTATTGGCCCATACACTACATATGTGTGCTATACACTACATTAGCTTGTGCTCAGTGTGCTTCAGACTAAAGCTGTGGGCAGACTAGTAAAGAGAGTTGATTTTAAAACAAGAAATCCAAACCATTCTCTAAATAATAGTGTCACAGCCAGTGGATTTTGCATCATTGTAAAGATGAGTTGGAACTACATAGTCACTCCTTCCTGTCTTCTTGAAGTTAATTAAAGGTTTTTACTCCTTGCATCTCTGTAGTGAAAGGTTATAAGAGCCTTTTTCACAGCTGTTTTTCTGAAGCTGTGAAATCTTTTATTTTGCAGTTCTGCACTTTGATAGTCAATTGAGAACTAGAAGTACCCAGTGGTATTGTGATACAGTAGAGCTGCCTTGATGTGCAATAATCCAAAAAAGTCACTGGCAAATACCAGTTACATTAGTCAGTTATGTTTTAAACTAGATCGAAACAAGAGGGGGAGTGCTCCGTACACGAGTGGAGGGGGAGGAGGAGGTGTGGGAGATTCTGCTCATCCAAGTTAGGTAGAAGACTGGGAGCCTTTTTTTAACTGAAGGAGCTGTGTGCCTTTCCCCACCCCTCCCTATTATTTTAAGCCTTGACTTCAGTGAAGAGGACAACAGCAGTGATGAGTAGGGCCCTACCAAATTCGTGGCCATGAAAAATGCGTCCGAACCATGGAATCTGGTCTCCCCCTGTGACATCTGGTGTTTTTTGTGTGCTTTTACCCTATAGTATACAGATGTCACAGGGGAGACCAGTGTTTCTCAAATTGGGATTCTTGACTCAAAAGGGAGTTGCAGCGGGGTTGCAAGGTTATTTTAGGGGGGATTGCAGTATGACCACCCTTAGTTCTGCACTGCCTTCAGAGCTGGGTGGCCGGAGAGTGGTGGCTGTTGGTTGGGCACCCAGCTCTGAAGGCAGCGTCCACCCTGCCAGCAGCAGTGCAGAAGTAAAGGTGGCAATACCATACCATGCCACCTTATTTCTGTGCTGCTGCTGGCAGTGGCTGTTCGTTCAGAGCTGGGCTCCGGGCCAGCAGCTGCTACTCACCAGCTGCCTGGCTCTGATGGCAGCACCACCGCCAGCAGCAGCGCAGAAGTAAGGGTAGGAATACCGCAACCGCCCCCACAATAATCTTGCGACCTCCCCCCCCCCCCCCAACTCCTTTTGGGGTCAGGATCCTTACAGTTACAACACTGTGAAATTTCAGATTTAAATGGCTGAAATCATTAAATTTATTAGTCCTAAAATTCTGTGACCGAGAAATTCACCAAAATGGACCATGAATTTGGTAGGGCCAAATGAGGAGAGTCTGTTAAGACTGCAAGAAGTTCAGAGCCAACCAAGGCTTCTTGGAACTTTATTTAGTGTTTTGTTTCCATATCTATGAAATACTTTGTTAGTAAATCACAAATGTTATTTTATAAAATGACAGAGGAGGCAGGCTTGTTAAGGGCTCTGTGGTGGACGGGGAGGGAGATACATAAAAGGCGTGGGTGTAGCTGTTGATGCACATTTTCACTATGTTAGAAGCTACAGTGGTCTCCATTTTAGAGTGAAAGTTTTCCACAGTTACTACACTTGGTTTCTATCTTGAGAGAAACAAGAGCTTTGGTATTTTAATTTCGCTGTCTGTAGCTGTTAAAAAATGCCAATTTTTGATGGAGATCACTGAATCACATAGCCACCTCTGGTTTTTAACAGATTTGTTGAGACATGCTGCAAGGATTGACATTCGCTTCCTATTAGAAGGCTTATCATATGGGTAAAGGCTTAGTCTCCTTTTCATGATAGTTCATCTTAATCGAATCTTCTAAATCCTACAGCAACCACAGTTGTGGTAGGAACCATGAAAAACTTTAATCTGACTCTTTCCATGTGCTCCAAGCCTGACCACTCTAGAAGAGGATGACAGTCTTCATGTTAACTTAATAGTAGGCTTTTCTAAAACAAATACCTCCATTGCCTTTTGAAAATCTGGCACTTGGGGACATAAAACTAAAAAGGACTTCATGGGTCATTGCGTTCAGTTGCCTGCTATTGCAGGCAACCATGTTGTGTAATCCCATTCTTAAATTTATCAAGCTCTTGCTGACTAATGTGAAGGTGAAAGTCTCTACATCCCATTAGTGCATCCCTGAGCTATTCACTCCAGCTATCAGTTATCACATGTAATAATTTTCTGAACACTTGGTAACAACTTGTTTTGCCCCCTCTTGCATGTTGTGTATTCTAACCAACACTTTGCCCCCATGTATGTAGGAAAATCGCAACACATCTTCTGAATAGAAATACAGCACACACTCTTTCTCTAATACTGTAGCCTTTTGCTTCTAATATGTAACTCTTGAGTCATTACAGAAAATTGCTTATGTAGCCTCCATTAAGTTTAGGGTGCAAATTGCACAAATCACTAATAACTGGTTCTTTACTCAGCTACGCAAGAAATTTTTGTTGGGTTGACATTAGTAGAGCACACACATGGAAATGTGAAGACTTGACTTAAAATGCAAATAAATCCAAGTAGAAGGATAATTCTACAAGAAAACATACACATGTAACAAAACACCCGCTGGATCATACATACTTACAGCCTTAGGCTGGTACAAGATAAAGCCCCCCCCCCCCTTCCCCCCTCAGTGTTGACATATTTACAAGCTTATGGAGACTGACAGCGAAGATAGACAAAAAAGGTGGGTGGAGATCACCACAGGAAGGCTTGTTCATACTCAGGCTTCCACTATTCGGTCTTCTCTTGTGTCCCAATTAGGATGAATTTGACAGTCTTTTATATGCCTTTTTCTATTCCATCCACATACGTCCAGGACCATATCTGGTAACATCCCAGCCCACTTATTCATATTTGGTGTACCGGGGAACCAGTTTCAGGGTTCTGTTAGTTCATATGTGTTATTCCGGTTCCCCATAATTACATTTCCAGCGGTTAACCTCATTGATGTATTGAAATGATCACATTATCTCTTATTGCAAAAAGCCCCTCAGATGCTACTGTCCATTTGCAGTTTACCTATTCATTACAAGAGGCATTGCTAAACTATCACAAGATACATATTGCAAACTTTTAGGCCACACTCTAAGCCCTTAACACTTAATGCTTAGGACCTATAGCCAAACCTACTTTAGTACATATATTTTGGTTCTTCTACTTGCTATTACAGCTTGAATAACTTCCTTTATTTTACCCAAAACCAGAGATCCCCCCAAGATCAGGTCAGTGGTCAATAGTAACCTAAAAATCATGTCTGGTTTTGAGGCTTATCTAGTTATACATCCTATCAGGACATGCTTTGCCAAAGTACTTACGCCTCTGGGAGACTCTGCTTCCTTGCTAATGCAGCTGGATTTTTTTTCTAATGCAAAACTCTTCAAATACGATACAGTGAACTTCAAACCACTTGTACTGTGTATTAATCACAATTTTGAACTTTTTTATGGAAGGTGTAAGACGAAAAAAATCCTATAGGACGCTTGAGTGGTATCCTGAAGCAATTGATATAGAATGTTTTTGAATTATCTAATTTTGTCACTGTAATTCTGCTCTAGTTTGTGCATAGGTGCTGGAAGTAGGGGTGCTTGGGGCCCTTCCACACCCCCTGACTTGAAGTGGTTTTCATAATACACAGGATTTACAGTTTGGTTCAATGGCTGTCAGCATCTCCACTATATAAATTGTTATAGCACCCCTGAATGTGTGCCTTTTTGTAGAAATTTGGGGTGAAACAAGGATATAAAAAAACTTCTCATTTTGCTTCCTCATTTTGTACATTGTCCTATCTCCACAATGTTTACTCTGATGTAAAATTTAGAATTTGAGCATAATTATTTAATTCTGGTAGGAAAAGACCATTTGCTATTTAGTTAGATTTCCACAGAGAAGTTCAATTTCCAGCCAAAACTGACAAGTTGAAATGACAAAATAAAAAGTTTATATTTAAAGACTCCAATTGGCTGTTGATGATAGTTTGTTGCATCATTTTCCGTCTTGCAGTGTGGAGTTTTTTAAAATGACTCATTTTGGATGACTGACTTCCTTTAACATGAACTCTAATCTTGAATCCAAACACTAACCAGCCAGTCCAATGTCGTGTATGTGTGTGCATTATATTTCTGGATGAGGGACTGATTTGAATCAGCCTCAGAGATCTTATGTCATAGCAGGCTTTGAGGAAAGGGGCAGATTAAAATTGAGTGCTCTGTGTGCCAGTTTTTAGAACTGTATTAGTCAAATAGTCCTTAACTCTTAAATTGAGGTTTCATTTTTAGTAGGCCATCAGTAGTTGTTACGCAAATCTAAGCGGGGGGGAGAATAGTTATCCAAAGGTAAGGTATCGCTGACAAACCTTAGAGTGGCCCATTATCCCAGATAATTCCATTAACATATTTAGCTGTAAAATGTATGGGTTAAAGGCAAGCACTTTGGCGCATCCGTTGCAAAAATAATCTCTTAAATACAGTAGTCTTGAGATCAACGACAGCAATATGGGAAATAGGGAGACTAATATAATCTGTGGCAACAAAATACTTACGAAAGTTTTTTTTTTCTTGTTCAGCTCCTTCAATGGCAGTATAGTCTTGGATTTTTAATAACTGATGTGACTCGAAGTACTTTTCTTACATGGAAAGAACATTTCAGTTAGCTGAAACAAAAAACTATTAATCAGCAGTCCATTCAGACTTAGCGTTGGTAGTGTATTTAATAGCAACCATGTAATGAATGAATTTGACAAGTGAATCAAAATCCCATGCGCCAATGGGTGAATAGTTGAATAAAGCTGTTAAAGAAATGGATTCAGTTCACATTAGGCTATTCACTTAAGTCTCTACTTTGACCTTTCAAAGTTCCTAAAACTAAACTGTCCTATATAAGCTCAATTCAAGTTATCTATGGCATGTCTGGGTAGGGTAGCATACTAGTGATTGAATTGTTCAGAAATTGTTTATCATGTGTGTGGCTAATGTACATGTTCACTCTGGCAATTTTGTTAACTCTCCGATTTCTTTATATTGCTATCATGTAATGGACAATGTTACAGATCTCTTGGGAGAGGGTGAGTAACACTTATTTTCTAAGCTTCTTTAAATAGAGAATTGTTAATATAATTTTAACAGCTGTCTTTACTTCTTGGAGTCTAGTGGTTTTTTTTCCCGCTCTTTCGCTCACTATTTCCATTTGGTCTTCGTATATGGTTGCAAATAGACAATCTGGCAGCGCTTTCCAGTGTTACTTCTGAGCCACAGATTTCAGATCCATTTGCTCCAGAGCCTAGCCCAACTACTGCTGCAACTACTGAAATCACAACTGCCGCAGCACCTGCTACAACTACAACAACCGTTACTGCTGTCGCTGCTGAAGTGGATCTCTTTGGAGGTTAGTTTCGTTACTCTAATGCTGCAGTTTATACAAGAAGCATAAGCCATCTTGAAATCATCAACTGTCATAGTCTAACTAAAAACTTGATCTTGTGGTGTCTGAAAGCCCAAATTATTCAAGTAGTTAGGTACATTTGAATGTATCTTTCAAATTAACTAAAGTTTTCTGAGTTTTTTGTTTTTGTTTTGTTTTGTTGTACATTCTGAAAGACTTTCCCTTTTCTGTGTGCAGGGTTTCCTTTTTGCATATCCCCTACGGAGGGGGAACATAAGACTGGATACATTTTCAACTGGCTAAAAACTGGGTTCTAAGCTTAACTCTTAAGTAGCCAATTTTAGAACTAACAATTAACGTTAAAAATTAAATATTGGAAGGATTTTTTAAACTCTCATCCACGGATCTGCATTCTTATACCGTGAGTGAACCTAGGACTTTTCATTGAAATGCATAGGCTCATATCACTAAAATTACCAGTGCTCTACAGCTGTTTGTCATTGTACTTAATTGGCACACACAGACCCATGTTGTGCTATTCTTTGACCCTTTCTTTAAATTCTAGTAATCTAGTCCTCTTAAATTTTCTTGTATTTCAGAAGGTTTTGTTGAAGCTTTTTGTTGAAAGTAAACCCTAAAAAGTGTTTTGAAAACAAAATTGTCACTGACTGGCATAATTGGTGCCTTTTTCCTCAGTTTTGAGTTGCTGCGTAGCTGAGCCAAAAGGGGATCCTACCTAAAGAGATTAAAATGGCAAATTAAATATCTACTGCTAGACCTTTAGGTAAAACTGGGCCCTTTCTCTGCCTTTTGCTGGGCCAAGGGAAGAGTGAGAATACCTCTGTACCCAGGTGGCTAGTGCACTAACTTAGGCTGTGGGAGACCCAATTTCAAGTCCCTGCTCCAGTGACTGATTATATACAGTGGAACAGCTTCAAAACGAGAGATTTAGGAGACCCAGCTCAGAATACTTCTATTATATACAGGCCACTGGCTAGTGCATTTCCCTGCAACTGGGAGACCAGAGTCCAAATCCCTTCTCTCCATCTGATGTGGAGGGAGGATTTGAACCCAGGTCTCCCACATCACAGGTAAGTGCCATAACCAGTGAGATAAAATCTATAAGAGACGCACCACCACCTCCTCCCATTTTGTGAATATAGTCCTCCTAGTCTTCGCTCTTGTCAAAATGGCTGAAATTGAACCAATTTTGTTGAGTTAATTTTAAATTAACTCATCTCTTTTTTGGTTTGGTCAAAACTATTTTGGCAATTGTGATGTGAATTGGCAAATAGTTTTGGTCAACCCAAAACGGCATTTTTCAGTGAATAAACTATTTGCCAAAAATTCACCCAGCTCTGGCTTCCGCCTCTACGTGCTTGTTGGTTTGGGTTCTTTGACATCCCTTCTGCAGAATCTAATCACCTTTTTTCTTTATAAACTCTAAAGAAAGGTCCTGTGAAATCTATGCCGCAAGGAAATGAATTGCTATTGATGAATGTTTCATTTTGCATTAGGACTTTCTGGTAATATGTCCATCTTCTGTGCCCTTGAAGCTTTCTTGGTTGACTAAAGCTATCAATAGTCATGCCTCCTTTGGTAAGCGATGGTGATGGTGATTTGTAAGAGCATAGATAGGGTTCAAATTTTACAGGCTTTAACATAATCTGATCTTTTCCTATTTCTTTCTGGTTTTTCTTCTCACCACAACCGTCCCATCCTCCTCAGATTCCCAGTTACACAAACAAGTCCTGGAGTCATCCTCTATTTGCTACCAAAATGTTTCATTTCAAACTTCCAAGTCCAGCTAAAATTATTGTGTACTTTTGCCATATGGTATTTTGCATGCTGGACTCTGTATCTTTTCTTCTGATTCCTATACCAGTAAAACTCAGAGGATTAGGGATTTTCTTACCCCAGTTTTTCCAGATAACGTGGGATCCACACATGTGCTTAAACCTATTTTATCCTTGTATGAACAGCAAAGGTAAAAAGATTACATATCTTGAACAGAATTTTTACCCAAGACATCTTTCCCGTGATTTAAAATTGCAGAAGCCCTGGAAGTTCCCAAATCTCTTCTGTCCATACAACCCATGAAATAGGGATTCTTGTTCAGGTGAGCACATGTAAAATGGAATGACCCTTCATCAGACTGCCCTACCTAGATAAATACACTTGGTTATCTGCAGCTACCATTTTAACTGCAGAAAAAATATGCAGTCCATAAGGAGTCAGGCCATATCTCTACACTTCAGCAGTAGCTCGCTGGAATTGCTGAAGTCTGAAGTGCTATTCAGCTCCTAATGAGAAGAAACGGAGTATTCTATACTAAGTGAGGATGAACATCCATGAAGTACTTTTTCTCTTATAGTAGGCTACTTTCTGAAGCTCTCATGGTTACTATCTGTGGCAGAGAAATCTAGGACTACATTACCTGCCTCAACCTTATGACTCAAAGGGTCCCACTGTAATTTCCAAGAGTCTGAGGGCTACTCCTCATTGAACACAGTTTATACAAATGTGTATAAATTATGTATAGCACATAAACATACATATTGCTTTAAATATTTTAAAATATGAGAAATTGAAATGTGAGCTCTAAAATAGTAAAATTATAAATGCACAACTGCATATACTGCAGAAGAATAGTTATTAAAGTTAAATGTTTTACCTATAACATTTGCTTATAATTTTATTCCTTCAGCAAGGAAGCTGCAAATGTGACTTTCTTTATAGTTCCACAACTAAATGCAGTTTATCACTTTCATCTGCACCCTGAAGTTACAAGGAGAAGATGGCTGGGGACTACCTTTTTGTCTCCATAGTCCATGTTTATAACCTGTGTCAGGGAGTTTGTTAAAATGTTTAGCACACTTTTGGGTGGTATAAAAATAATTAGCATCCTAAGCTATATGGTGGAGCATGTCAAGAAACCTTTCTTTTATCACTTCAATGATATTTGGGTCTCAAGCATTTTGAGAGAGGTTATATCTGCGGTTATCTGTAAGCATCAGTACCTACTTTCCATGGGTGAACAAGTAAAGGTTCTAGACCCCTGTTATCTGGATCTTGTCATTTGGAGAGAATATTATGAAGAAAAAATAGATAATTTTGAAATACCAATCTGCTCAGATCCTAGGTGAATAGCCATTTTTTTCTTCAGAAAGAAGTAGCAAAAATCTTAAACCATTTCTTTCTGAAGAAGAAAAATCACAGAAATCTTAAACCATTTCTCTCTTAGGAAGTATATCTAACTCACACCTTTTCTCTAGCCTTTTGATTCTGAAAGTTTTAAATGTTCATGGAATAGGTATCCTTCATGAGTCACTGAATTGACATAAGTCTGCAATATTCTAGGCATCCATAGATCAGATGCCATATAGGCAGCAGCATTGCAGATTTCATTAAACCTGCCTACTAATGTGCTTTGACATGGTGGACCACTAGACCTAGGGATGAGTCATGGAATCTTAGACTTTAAGGTCAGAAGGGACCATTATGATCATCTAGTCTGACCTCCTGCACAACGCAGGCGACAGAATCTCACCCACCCACTCCTGTAACAAACCTCTAACCTATGTCTAACCTATGAGCTATTGAAGACCTCAGGATAGTTTAGTCCAGTGTTTCTCAAACTGTGGGTCAGGACCCCATTTTAATGGGGTCGCCAGAGCTAGCTTGGACTTGCTGGGGCCAAGGGCCAAAGCCCAAGCCAGAGAGCTTCAGTCCTGGGCCGGGGGGGCTAAGGTTACAGGCCCCCTGCCTGGGGCTGAAGCTCTTGGGCTTCAGCTTTGGCCCCCCAGCCTGGAGCAGTGGGCTGCTGTGGTGGTGGTGGGGCTTGGATGGGCTCAGGCTTAGGTCTCTGCCCCCCTCCTGGGGTCTTGTAGTAATTTTTGTTGTCAGAAGGGGGTCACGGAGCAATGAAGTTTGCAAATGCCTGGTTTACTCTCCTCCAGGATCTATTGGTCTTTGCCTTTCTCCTGAAGCTGCCCACAACAAACACAAGTTTTAAATGACTCTTGTAATGTAAAGATGTATCTGCTACGCACCAGACTCAGATTAAAACCTTTTTTGCGAAAGGCCACCAAATGACTATTAGTTAGTAACTTTTGATTACTACTGATCTGGGTCAAACACAGCCCAGTGGTCTATAGTAGAAATCTGTTTCCCCTCACCAGTTCCTTAGGCCAACACTTCCAGCTCTTTATTTTCTTCTGTCCTTCAATTTTTTTGTTCCCTTTGTGTTCACTTCACATTAGCAGATTTTAGATCTTTTAAAATTCTTCAGGGGAGGGGTGATCAATGTGTTTTGAATGGTGCTGACCACATTAGTGCTTATCTTGTTAAGAAATTATTTGTTGACCTGTGTGTCTGCTGGAGAGTGAAGATGTTAACTTTGTGGAGTCACTTTAACTTCTTGTAGTTCACCTGTTCTTAGCTACTCTCTCTGATGTTGGGTGTGAGATGGAGAAGAAGTCAGAGGAATAGTCTAGAGCAGAAATAAGGGCTGTGAAGGTAGAAAGAAGAAAGGGGTGGAAGCGGTGGCAGAGGCTCTGTTGCGTAAGCATAGGAGGAAACGCAAAGGGGCATTTATACAAGAATTAATATTTTACTAATATTCTTTTTTTTAAAAAAATAACACCTAAGGAAGTGTACTGAATTTACTAATCTACAAATCAGGAGTTTAGCTTTATGGGTGCTGATAAATTTTCACTGAAGAGATTCAAAACTATACTTAGGCTTCACTTGAAGTGCTACCTGATCAGTTTATTATTCAAAAACACAAAGTAGTTCTCCATTGTGTTTATCTAAGGTCGGGATTGATCAATGTATTTTGTCTATTGCCTTGTTCTAAAAAGAAGTTAGGCTTCTGGAATCAATTAGATACCACAATAACTTGTTTGGGAGGTAGCTTATTAACTAGGCTAAAGGTTAACAATTTCTTACCTTGTTTTCCAGAGAATCTGAGATCTATACTTTGAGTAATAGCTGGCCAAATGTATTGCAATAGAATGTGTCAAATTTATTAAGAAAACTGGTGGGGAAACTGAGTGTAGAGGAAAGGGAAAGGTCTTGGAATATATTCCATCTCTTGGTATTTTGGAGTCTTTAATTCAAGTGAACGGGTTTCCTCCAAAATATAATGGCTGTAGGGCTGGTTAAGGGACAAGAAACTTGAAGCAAGGTTGCTTCACTAAGGCTATTGCTTTTAAAAATGCATGAATAACTGGTCGTTTTTGCAAAAAGAACGAGGAGTACTTGTGGCACCTTAAAGACTAACAAATTTATTTGGGCATAAGCTTTCGTGGGCTAAAACCCACTTCATCAGATGCATGGAGTGGAAAATACAGTAGGAAGATATGTATATACAGAAAACATGAAAAGATGGGGGTTGCCATACCAACTCTAATGAGACAAATCAATTAAGGTGGGCTACTATCAGCAGGAGAAAAAAAACTTCTGTTTCAAATGGGCCATCCTAATTATCACTACAGTTGACAAGAAGGTGTGAGTAACAGTACGGGGAAAAATTAGCATGGGGAAATAGTTTAGTTTGTGTAATGACCCATCCACTCCCAGTCTTTATTCAAGCCTAATTTGATGCTGTCCAGTTTGCAAATTAATTCCAGTTCTGCAGTTTCTCATTGGAGTCTGTTTTTTTGAAGATTTTTGTTGAAGAATTGCTACTTTTAGGTCTGTTTTAGTTTTTTAATTGGGGAAAGTCATATAATTTTTATCCCCCGTTCTCTAATATAACAGAAGATAAACTTACCAAGAATCTTCTGAGATAATATTGTTGAATATAACCTTCTTACGGACTGTTCCAGTTATAAAGATTCATTATGATTCACTTGTCAACAGTTTGTATCATGAGCTCTGGGCTGGGGTGGGGGGGTTGGGCCAAGTAGTTCGGCGTGTGGGAGCGGGCTCCGGGCAGGAGTTTGGCATGTGGGTTCTGGGAGGGGGTTTGGGGTGTGGGCTCTGGGAGTGGGTGAGGGGCAGGAGATTGGAGTGTAGGGCCTGACTGGGCGATGCTTACCTTGGGCAGCTTCCACAAGCAACCAGCATGTTCAGCTCCTAGGCTCGGGGCAGCCAGGTGGCTCAGCATGATGCCCCTGCATGCAGGCATCACCCCCACAGCTCCCACTGGCGGTGGTTCCCAGTCAATGAGAGTTGCGGAGTTGGTGTATGAGGCGGGGGCAGTACGCAGAGACCCCCTGACCACCCCTGTGCCTAAGACCAGACATGCCAGTCACTTCTGGGAGCCACATGGAGCCAGAGCAGGTAGGGAGCCTGCCTTAGCCCCGTTTGCTGCCAACCGGACTTTTAGTAGCTATTAAAATCTCCTGGATTGCTTTCAGTGGCCACCGGGAGATCGATTCCTGTAGACTCCCAGCCAGTCCAGGAGGGTTGGCAACCGTATCCAGCATGTCTTAGTAAGTGTGTGAAATATTTTTGTTAACTATGGATCCTATGGCCACATAACATGGCATGCACAGTCTGGAATTATAAATTTGTAGACCAAACATTTTTCAATGGTCTATAGTTTCAGTGGTCTTTAAGTACGGAAGCATAATTGTCTTTCTGCAGAACTCAACAGAAGAAAGATTGTGTTGTATTGAAAACAAAGAATTTTTTTCCTAAAGCAATGTGCACATCTAACTTAAATATATTTATGTAGATACTTTTAGTATCTCAATAGTCCCAAATTATGTACCCTTAATTTAAGGGTTTCAACAATGTATGTTTCATACAGATTTAGTGTTTCCTTTTAAGTAATGCAGTTATTTTTCTCATTCCAGACCTAATTCCAGGGATCTCATAGTAAGATCTTACATGTTCCATTCTATGCATCCGATGAAGTGAGCTGTAGCTCACGAAAGCTTATGCTCAAATAAATTTCAGTCTCTAAGGTGCCACAAGTACTCCTTTTCTTTTTGTGGATACAGACTAACACGGCTGCTACTCTGAAACAAGCTTTTAAGGGCGTCCTTTGTGGCTTATTCTGATAACTGTCAGGATTGTAGAGCCATTATAATGTTAGTTCACTATTGTAAGTCTTTGTATAGTAGATAGTCTGAACACTTTAGAAAGTTATAAAAATCATAGTATAGCTAGCTAGAGCTCTGTTTATAAATTGAAAACCCATTGTAGGTCCCAGCTAAGTATGAAACCAGAACTGAAAAAAATTATTTGCCATACTCAGAGCCAGCCACTCCCCTTTTATGAGTATTTATGAGGGGTTTATCCCTGATGGAGTTCTTTAGCTGTTACATTTCGAGAGATGGTGTTTTACATCTTAATAGGAATAAGCTTTTGTGCTCTTGCTTACGTGGTCTCAGCACATAACTAATTATTCTTTCAAGTAATCCTGATAGGCTTTCTTGCAATCCCCCAATGTTTTTTTTATTTTCTTAATGTAATACTGTACACTATATTATCAGAAAAAAGTTATCTAAAAACAGTATTTACTGAAAGTATACCACAGAATAAGTCTACTTTGTATTGTGCATTGGAAGTGATTATTTTTCCAGGAGTAATACTAGATTGTATTCCAGATGAAACTCTCCACTGATTCGGAAGCTGGTGATGTAGGCAAAAAGTCACTCGCATACAGACCTTCAAAAGCAATTATAGTTGGAAGTACCCAAATTCAAAAAATTTCAGTCCAATTCTTTGTTAGACTGATCAGATTTCTCCATTCTTCTAAATCATGTGCCAGTGTGTAGTATTTCTGCAATAATGTAGAGAATTTTTGACTGATTATACATTTTACTGTTTGAACAACTGCCATTCAGTTTTGCCATTGTGAACTCTTGTAAATTAAATACATTTAAATCTCTAATGCAATAATGAGAAACTGCTTATTGACAGGCTCTTTTTCCTGTTGCTCTTAGTTCTCATTTTTTATTTGGTTTGATATAATTAAAATATCAGCTTTTATCTGGTTTTGCTGAAGTTCAGATGCATGTTGTCTTGAGCATTTTTAGAGTAGTTGGCACAAAATTTGTTTTTAAAATGGGCATTTTCATTCAAATTGAAACTTGTTACAGCATGTAAAGCTCTCTAATGCTGGCTTGGCAATGCAGCTGCAGCATTCCTTTCTAACAGGAAGTTTGCAGTTAGCTATTTTTTCCTCATTCCTTTCTATCTCCTGAGCAACACTGGACATTTAGAACTTAGAAATGCTTTCAATAGCTTAATGTGTTATGCACCACACTTTAGGACCTGATCATGCAAATGCTACTGTGCACTGAGCTTGCTTATGTGAGTAGTCCCCATGAATTGTAGCTTTAGGACTACTCCATGATAGTAAACACTACAAGTGGTAGTAACACTTAACGTTATGTGCCTAACTTGCCCAGTTGTATAATGCTGGGAATGTATTACTATAATGGTTTCAAAGCTTGAAATGCTATAATGTTAGCACTTGCTTGAAAAAGCAAAAGAAAAAACTATTGCTCAACTATCACCCAAATTTAATGTATGGGTCAATTTTTAGATGTTTAGTCTCAAGGGAACACGGACATCAAATTAGGGAGATTGGTTAGTTGTCTTTTTACTACACCATACGTTAAGATGAACTTTCTTGCTCTGTCAAAAACAAGATGAGTGAACATATAATCTTTTTTTAGAATTCTTGATTTTTTAGAAAGATGGTTAATTTGTCTGTTGAAGCTCTGTGAAACCTTTTTATAGTGAATCCTCTCATGCAAATCCTCAAGACCTGCTAATGTCTTCAAACAAATTATTTTAGAGGGCCCTATTGATTTAATAAAGATTGACATGCAAACTTATAAGACTCATTTTAAAAGTTACATTATCAAATGGAGACATGGATAAAGTCTGAATTTAGACCACTGAGATGCAATATACAGAGAAAAATAGATGGGTTATAGAAAAGTGCAAAGGAGTGTTTCCATCTGGGGAGCCCAGTGAATATCAATACTCATGTAAAACACTACAGTTCCTGGGATGTTTTATAAGACTGGACTACAAAAAAAAAAAATTAAAAACTGCTAAATTTTTAGTGCTGCACCTTTCAGGAATTAGAAATATTTTAAATTATTAATGGTTAATGGCAAAGAATGATTGAATTTCCATTCACTGGTCTGTTGTTTTTACTATCAGTAATTAAAATTCCACTTCTCAGGATACCTGTCAGTTATGTGGATCTCTCTCAAATGAGGTTTCGCTATAAATGGGCTTCACAAATTCTAGTCAATTAAAATGCTGGCAATAGTGCAATAAAGGATCATTGAGAATTCTAGTTCACAGCACAAGCTTTTAGTTTCCTGAATATTTTGAAGAGCTAAAAGTCACATGCTAGATAAATTATTATTCAGACATACATTGAGGTAATTTGACTGAACATGAAAGTTTAATAACTTAATTGGCATCAGTTTACCTCCAAACTTTTTACATGCTTTCGTTAACTTCTCATGTTACATAAACATGCTGCTCAGAACCCTTATACAATGAGAATCCTGTTGCCTTTAACATCTTAATATGCCTCTTGCCTACCACCTCAAAGTATTAATATGTGGTCCCATCTAAAATAAATACGTTGAGTGCGGTGGGGTGGGGGGAGATTGAGAATTTATAATGCATGATTTATCTGACATCAGTAAAAATACTAATAAAAATTCATGTTGTATAAGGGAATCTTCCTATGCAATTTAACTTGGTTCTTTTACTATATATTTCTTCTCTCTTTATCCTTTTAATTTCTGTTTTAAAAAACTGCACTCAAGATGCCTTTGCAGCTTCTCCTGGAGAAGCCCCTGCAGCACCTGAAGGGGCAGCAGCACCAGCTACCCCAACCCCTGTAGCAGCAGCTCTTGATGCATGTTCAGGAAATGGTGGGTTTTATGTCATTAGTCTCTTGTGTGTTGTAGTAGTAAACTACATGGCAGTGTGGGTTGGTTTTTCTTTTTTTAATTATCAGTCAATCTTTTTCTTCTGAGTACATAGTATTCATTGTAGTTGATCAAAAACATAGAACTTTGAGACAGAAGAGCATTCTTCACATAACTGCATGTGTCTTCTGTCAAAGCCAATATCCTTTCTCCGTACATTTATTCAGTAGCACTACTGAATAATTTTGACAATGCTGAGTGTTGTAAGCAGCAACAAGTTTAATATCCTGTTAATGTTTTGGAGCCTGACTTTTTTTCTTCAGTTACCTTCATCTGCTGCATTTCAATTGTGCCAAACCAAACTTTCAAAAAAAACGTGTAGCGTTCAATTCCTCAAATTTTCCACCTTTATAAAAATACTTTATTTTAGAAAAACCTGCTGAATAGCTTGCCCAAATCAGTAGGACAGATGTTACAGTGAGCCTAGTCATTGTGTGTATCTACTGTGTATGTATGTTACCCATAGTTATGCTTTATTTTTGCTAATTTCCTCCCTTACTGATCCTATATATATATTCTCCGCTTTCCTTTTTACAAGACCCCTTTGCCCCATCTGAAGGTAGTGCAGAGGCTGCTCCCGAGCTGGACCTCTTTGCTATGAAGCCAACTGAGACCAGTGTTCCTGTAGTTACCCCTACTAGTGCAGCTACTCCAGCTCCCGCAACTACTCCTCCTGCTGCCACTGCTACTACTGCTACAGCAACTACCACTGCCACCACCACATCTGCCACCACATCTGCCACCACCACCACCACCACCACTTCCGCTCCTCCTGCTCTAGATATCTTTGGTGGTAATTGTTGTTTTTAAGTCTTTGATTCTGGTGGATTGAACTCTGGTTTGTCAAATAAATGTACCGCATACACGATCACTACTGCATGTATACTGTATATTAGAAGGCTCTTTACAGACAAAGAGCCGGTCTTTTAAAATTCTCCAAATACGATGTGCAAAACTGAAAAGTTACTGCTTTCAGTCCTGTCTTCCAAAATGAGTTAGACATGTATATTCTTGGTCTTAGATTTATTTGAGTCTGCTCCTGATGCTCCTGCAGCGCCTAAACCAGATGCTACTCCTAGCATTGACCTGTTTGGTACAGGTAAAGCTAAAAAGATCCTTTCCCATAATGTAGTTTTTTTGTTTTGTTTTGTTTTTTCCCTTAAATGTTGTCTCATTTGACACTGTTACGGCATAAGCTGACTTTGATTTAAACACAGTACTTACTTCTACTTGGTTTTTCTTTTTACTTCTGGAAGATGCTTTTTCATCTCCACCACATGGAACTTCTCCTGTGCCTGAGAGTTCTCTCACTGCTGATCTCTTATCTGGTGAGTGCTTGTTTCACAGGACGCTACAGATTTTCAGTCTTTTCCCAAGTAAAAATAAATGATTTGATGTTATGCTTAATTTGAGAATCCCCTTTCAAATCCCTATCTATAATACCTCAAATGTTTCAATGATAAATTGTGATGCATGTTATTCGTGAAGAATATTTTCTAATAGTCACAATAGTCAAATATGTCTCAAAAATAAAACTTCAGATTTTGTCAGCTAACATTCAGTTTGCCAGCTCCACTGAAGTTATCTATACTAGTAGTAGATAACATGTATGTATAGCCTTAATTTTTCAGAAAATAAGTGCTACCCTGTGCACAACAAAGTTTTTATGATGAAGACAGCGAAAATATGCAAAACTTCACATACTTTCTGATGGCAGTGTTGTAGATTGGTATCTGAACTAATGTACAAGTCCTGTGGTGCTAACTGGTGGAGTCTAAGTGTGGATTTCAAAATATTTAGTTATCATTGCTATTAACTTGCTGATACTAAATATTATCTGTCATATGCCTACTGCAGTGGATGCATTTGCAGCACCATCTCCTCTACCTGCTGCCTCTCCAGCAAAAGTGGATTCTTCAGGTGTGATTGACCTATTTGGTGGTGGGTATTTCTCCTTCCTCACCACTTGCAAATTAAGTCACTTATTTCAAATACATTTACACTGTTTTCATGTTGGTGGTTGCAATTTCCTCTCTTCACAATTTAGCTCATGCAGTGTTGCAGCTTTGTATGTATCGAAGTCGTCTTAAACGAAAATTCAATAAAACATAAACTGCAAATGAACATTTGCAACACTTCTATTCCATCATCCATCCTCATTGTATTTACCGTTCTGTCATCTGTATTCAGTGCATGGGTTATCTTCCTTGATCATGTATTTGCGTTTTCACTCAAAGTTCATTGTACGAAGCTGTATATCTTTTAATCTTCTGTTGATGTTTCTCTGAGCAGCTCAACTTCTGTAAGCAGCTGGAGTTGGTATATAAACTAAAACAGATTGGTAAATGTGAATTCTACTAGCTTAGATTGAATTGATCTGAAATGGTGGAAGTTAGGATAGGCATAGCCAACTCTTAGCTTTTTTAAGACTTTATCTGTATAGGCAAACACCACAGAATTTCTGTTTCATGTATTATGAAGCTTTTCTAAACTTCAGTGAAACAGTCAACTAAAATGACAGGCTTGTAGGTTGTTAAAGAGTACTCTGAGCTCTATACTTCTAGCTGGAGTTATCGTTGCCTTTTATTTAATCCATAATGTGGATCTGTGTAAATGGCTTAACTCAAGTCGAAAATAACATACTGTAAATATAGTTGGGGTCTCCTATTGGAAAAGCCCGCTAGTTTTACAAGCCTCACAGGTGAAGTATTGGCCCAAAAAAATCACTTGTATTTCTCATGTGGAAATACCATTTTTTAAAAATGTTGGCTCATTGCCTTATTTCTCCACCTTCACTATATGCAATCAAAACCACTTTTTCTGCAATTCTGTCTGAGGTTCCCAAACATGTTTGCTCATTATTCTACCTGGTGAATGAAGTTGTCATACTACTGCTATTCATGCATTCTTTACATAGCAATGATGACTCAGAGTATTTATGTTAAACTTATTTTGCCTTTCTTGCTGCATTGTGGAATTTACCCTATAGATGCTTTTGGAAGTAGTGCTTCTGAACCCCAACCTGCAACCCAGGCAGCTTCTAGTTCCTCAGCTTCTGCAGACTTACTGGCTGGTAATAAATATAAATTTAAATAAAATGTATACTTTCTTGTGGAAGGTTGTTTTTTGGATTTGTTTAGTCACACACCTATTTTATTTCAAAATGAACCTTCATTTTGCAGTGGAGTAAACTCTAAATCAGGGGTGGCCAACCTGAGCCTGAGAAGGAGCCAGAATTTACCAATGTACATTGCCAAAGAGGCACAGCAATATGTCAGCTTCCCCCCACTCCCAGCGCCTCCCGCCCATCAGCAGCTCCGCTGATCTGCGCCTCCCCCTCCTGCCTGCACCTCCTGATCAGCTGTTTCATGCTGTGCAGGAGGCTCTGGGGAGGGAGGGGGTGGAGGGAGGGCATGGCAGGCTTAGGGGAAGGGTGAAGTTGGGGCAGAGCCAGGGGTTGAGCAGTGAGCACCCCCCCGTCCCTCCCCCCCGGCACATTTGAAAGTTGATGCCTGTAGCTCCAGCCCCGGAGTCGGTGCCTATACAAGGAGCCACATATTAACTTCTGAAGAGCCACATGTGGCTCTGGAGCCACAGGTTGGCCACCCCTGGTCTAAATGTTGTTGGACAGCAGCAAAGATTTGATAGTATTACTCATTCTTAAGTACCATCGCTTCAATAAAGCTGTGTATAACAAATTTTACTACTTTCATGACACATCTCCTCCTAAGTGACTGCATGATCATATTGTTCTCATCCTCTTATTCTTCCCTTTTCCTAACCCTACTTTACTCTCCTTATTTCTCCTTATCTCCTCCTGTTTGTTCTTCCTTTAGATTTTACTTCAGGGCAGGAAATAGGTATTATGTCTATTGTATGGTCCCATGCATATTTGTGTTGCTATGTAAGTAAACAGGATAACTTTAGTTCTAGGAAATGAGTTGATTTAAAGAAGTAAACTTGCTCTAGACTAGTTACATTTTTGATAACTTTAATGTGTAACTGCTTGTGTCAGTGTTGTTAAACTAACCTCTCCGTGCTAGACATTTGTCCTGTATCTTCGCAGCTGTACAAGCTTTATTTAACAAATGAAAGTATCACCATTTGTAGTTTGTTTAATTTCTGACAATATTCAGATAATGTTATTTTTAGAACTCTGAAGATATGTTAACTAATCCTTGCAAGCATCACTTACCCCATTTTGCATTTTGGCTAACTGAGAAGCAGAGGATAACTGCTGTTAGCAGTTTTTAGAGAATGATCTATTGGACTAAATATGTTCAGTACTGTACTAGACTTAAAGTTTTTGGACAGAACTCTGCATTGAGAAAAAAGAATCCTAAACCATGCATCATCAGGATAAGGTCAAATATGATACAAATATCTTAAACAATGAAAACATCTAAATGAGCAGCTCTCAAAGTTACTATAAACTGAAGATTTAGTGAGGTTCTGAGAACCTCACAACTATTATGTGGTACTGCTAAGCTTCTGTTAAATCAAACAATATAAACTCATTTGAATTTAAATCTGTTACTGCAAAGGCATCTCTACTTAAATTATATTAAAATACCTTAATTGCACAGTTTTGGGTTACTGATCAAAGTGGTCCTACAGTACTTCTTGTGCTGCAGATTATAGACCATAAATTAAGATAACCTCTAAGTGATGGCTGAAATATCAGTGCATAATTTTAGTTTTAGAAGTGCCATGAAAAGTAGGATGAAAAGTTGTTTTCTTCTGATTTAATTGATCCAAACTGTGTGGAAAGTAAACTCATAGTATCCCGCAGTAAGAGGAACTGGGATAGAGGACACTATTTGTGATTTTTGGCACATATGCCCATATCCTTGTTTGAGCCAGATAGAAGAGGCAACAAATTCTGAGTATTATTTTGTTTTAAATAACCTGTCCACTTAACTTGTATCTGCCTTTGTGCCCCTTCATCAAAGGGAGGCATCTCAAAGACCAGCATAACACCCTAAGCGTTCAAAGTGTTTGTCACTCTTCGTTCATATCAGAAGGGATTGTAAAAACCTGAATTGTGCTGAGTATGGCACCAAATCAAAACTGGGGATGTCATGCTGATTTTCAAGTTTAAGGTGACCACCTCATGTCAGTCTGATTCCTTGAAGCTTCATTGCCAAGCATACATGTAACATACTGTTCCTTCTGGGGTACAAGTATGACACTTTTTTGCTTCGCTTCCAGTAAAAATAAATACATATCAACCAGAAATATCCATATACTATGGCCTCCTCCTTCCACCACTACGTATTTGGCTTTCTTCTTACTCAGGCAGCTTCAGCTTATCCTCACTGATCTTTTCCATGTGCCAACTTTGTGAGCAGTACCCTTTTTATTGACTTACATTAGGCAACAACCAACTTAAAAGTATTACCTTTTTATGCTACCAAACCTGATGTGGTGGTGTATACTGGGCTCAGATAACACAAGCTACCTGTTCTACACCAAACCAAAAAGGCCACTAAATCAGTGGTGGAAAAAGTTCCAAGCCAGCTTTCCTCTAGTTTCAGGAAACTTATTTATATATTTCTAAATAGCCAGAGAATAGTCACTAACTCACCGTGACTTTGGTTAGTCTAGAAAGTGAAGTTGGCAAGTCCAGTAACTAAGGGTATTATCTCTTCTCCCTTGAGTTAGCAGACTGAAAATGTTGCTTTTTCTATATAATACCATACTCCTTTTTATCTCATATACATGGGCTCTTAATTCAGAATTAAAGTGAAAATCTCTCCTTGCTGCCTTTCAGGTAACTACTTCATTGGTGCTTGGGGTACAGCAGCACTCCTTCATTTCTAGTGGTTTCCATTGTACATAAAAGGTTTTCAGTTTTGTGGAATTGCTTTCAGCATTCCCCACTATAAAAATTGTTCCAGCACCTGTGAACTACTTATTTGGTCCTATTTGTTAAATCATATTTGTCCTTTAAATACTGGCATACTGTCATCTTTAAAGGTTTCAGAGTAGCAGCCGTGTTAGTCTGTATTCGCAAAAAGAAAAGGAGTACTTGTGGCACCTTAGAGACTAACCAATTTATTTGAGCATAAGCTTTCGTGAGCTACAGCTCACTTCATCGGATGCATACTGTGGAAAGTACAGAAGATCTTTTTATACGCACAAACCATGAAAAAATGGGTGTTTACCACTACAAAAGGTTTTCTCTCCCCCCAGCAGGAGAGTGGGGTGGAAAAGCTTATGCTCAAATAAATTGGTTAGTCTCTAAGGTGCCAAAAGTACTCCTTTTCTTTTTGTCATCTTTAAAGTGGCTTAAATCTTTCTCAGCTGGTCAATATTGATTAGTTTTTTTCCTCATCCACATTCTTATATGGTCCCCTTCACGCAATAAGTCCTTAAATAAGGAAGCTCTCCTATACAAGATAGAAATGAGAATTTTTATATTGCAAGTGCTGTGAGTTTCTTTTGAGGGTAAATCCAAAGGAGAACACATCTCTCACCAGCATCTAAACATATGCATGGAAAACTTTCTATTTCATTACAAGAAAGTAAGTGCCCATTCCAGAAATGATTACATATACTGGTTCCAAGACAGCTGCTTGAAGCTGAGTATGTGGATAAACCAGGAGCCGTCAGTAAAGGCAGTCCTTGCCTTCTAATTTAGAGTCCATCTTTTTGTTAAATTTCTTAAATGACAATTTTATAGGAGTATCTAGCCAATTTCATGAATGAGAACATTGTTGGTTACTTGTAGGAATACGTACAATTGCAGAAAATGTTACAGCATCTTTAGCAACTGATTTTCACCAGTCTCCATGTGGTGAAATTTTGAAAAAAGAGCTAATCTGTTTGAAAAGATCAAATCACAATCTTGTGTATTCAGGCTGAAAGCAATTTTACTCCGAAAAATGCATTTTCAGCATGAAAATGATGTCTATCTAGGAATATAGAAATTCCTTGAATATTTTGCCTACGCTTTAGTAATTGGAGCTTTCAAATTATATTCAGTTTTCCATTGTATTTGGGGGGGGAGGTTTCTTGATAGCTGAGGTTTTGAAAAAATTGGTGAAGTTTGTATTAAATCAAGACTTCTGTGTGTAAAGGATGGAGGACGTGAGCCTGTTTTTTGGATAACTGAGGCTTAGTTAGAATTCATCAAACCCACAGTTGCCTATCCTACCCTGCACTGAGGCATGTGATCCTTCCTTTAAGCTTTATTCTTTCAGTGTTTCTGGATCCACATGTTGAAGTGCCTGTGAAAAAGGGTAAAATTCCAACAGCCTCACTTACTATTAAGTAAACTATTTTTTTTCTTGCTTACAGAGCTTCTACATTTTAAATCCAAAATGGCTACCAATGGGGTTTGAATGACAATTTGGCAGATACAAAGGCTCTGTAAAACCATAACAGCATATTGCTAACCATTTGTTTGCCTCAGATAATGGCAGATGTATAACCTGCAGCATAATCCAATTCTAAATATAAAATCCTCTTGATTTTTCATAGTTCTTGAAGGCTTGTTCTCCAAGGATTTTGAATGCTTAGTTTTAGTGAAAGTGTGCATAAAATTACAGGTACCTTTTTATTATGCGTAATTGTAAGTATTCTGTAGAGTATCACACTGTTTGGCTGTGTTCTTGGCTTACTTCCTTTAGATCTCCTAATGAAAAAATATCTTTCTCCTATTCTTCTCTGCTGAGAAACTTATTGGAATAGGATAATATAATGATTTATTAAAGTTTTATTGAATTGCTTCCTCTCTGTAATTAATCCTATAATCTAAACTGCGTGTGCGCGCGCGTGTGTGCGCGTATATATGTGTGCGCGCGCGTGTGTGCGCGTATATATGTGTGCGCGCGCGTGTGTGTATAAAATATAGGAACTCTACACAACTGGTAATAGAATATATTTGTCCTAATAAAAAAAAATACAGTCTTGTCTGGAAGTAAAGGATACTCATCTGATCCATCCAGAAAATTCCATATTATTTGAAACTTTAGTTTTGCTTGCTATCATTTTGTTGTCCACATTTGTATTAGCAATCTTCACTGAACGAAGATGCAGTTCTACTCTCAAGCCTATTCCTAGTGTCATGTAGAATAAATGCTAGCCAACTGGAAACTCCTAAACAATGAGTACAGGGAAACTTCAAGACAGCATTTTAGTATAGTTTCTTTCTAGATTGCTTTTTGAATCCTTCTTTTTTTTTTTTTTTTTTTTTTTCACTCTCTCCCAGTCTAACTTCTAATATTCCTCACTCCTTTCAAGCAACTGCTCAACATTTCAGATCTTTCTTTGGATGTGCTAGCTAAGTAGTGTAAGTTGATAAATATACTATGATCAGTTTTCAAATGTAGCAAATTCACAAGGACTAAAAGCAAACTAAGTTAAAATGGTAAATCTATGACTATGTAATAGTATATAAAGCAAGTTTATAAAAATTATGCACAAATTAAAACCCTACCACTTTAACTTTATTGCCACCTCCATAACAAGAGGAGTTTGTTTTGTAAGGCTAAATGTGATCTGTTGCTTCCAAATCTACCATTCCAGTCTTGAGAGAAGGATAGAACTTATTTATGCTCTGCTAAAAGCACCTGTCACCACAGAACTATATTCATGGATTATAGGAATACGAACAAATTTCCAGAAGGGCAGCTGGGTTTCTGTTCTGCTCTTAATTTGTGAGCATCTATTCTTTAAATATTCGAACATATTCTTTTGCTTTCATTTTTCTGGGGACTGAAAAGGAATTTTGCAGAGGGATCTGAAGCTGACATGTCTCCCTCAGGACAATGTTCGAGAGCCTATGAGATGCTGTAAAGGCAGCTCATCTTCCTCATAAGTTTTTGTCTGGACTCTAAATCTTAGTGAGTCTGATGATTGCAGCTGATATGGGTTCCTGGAAAGAAGCAGTTTGAGATAATGAGGGTAATTCAAGTCTTTGTCCTAGCAGAACCCTCAAGTGGATCTGCTAACAAAGGGAAGTCAGTGCAGGTTCTGGAAAAGTGATATTCTTTCTTTAGCTATTTACATAGGCTACTTAATTGTCTAGTTCCTAATTACTTTATCAGGGCCCCAGATAGAGCATTTGGCAGCTCTAGATCACATTAATTGCAAATCTCTAACTACTGCGGACTGGTCACTCTCAGCTCTGTCCAGGAATTTCCAGGCTAACTTGAGATGGAAGGGCACTAATTAGCCAGATGTCCAAGGTCAGTGAGTCTAGCATAACCAAGGCCCCTGACCTCTAGTAATTAAGACAGCTGCAGTCTTGATCAAGGATGAAATAGTGGTGTTCCTTATCCAACTAGCATTGCTTCAGTCTTTCCTAGATACACTTTGAACAGGCAGGCTGTTATGCCACGTACCAGCTCCTCTGTATCTGGAGATAACTGGAATATAGTGTCTTCTGTGATGGGGGAAAAAAAACTTGGAACATCATACTGCTGGCATGATAATCCATGTTGCACATAGAACTGGAAGGGACCTTGTGGGTCATAGGCAGTCTCCTGCTATCACAGGCAACCTCATCATGTACTCTCGGTCATAAATTTGCCAATCTCCAACCTAAAAACTAGTTAGGTCATTTGTCCTCACAACTTCTGTTGTAAGGCTGGTCCAAAACCTCACTCCTCTAATTAGAAACATTCTTCTATTTTCCAGCCTAAATGTACTATTGGGTTATTTATACCTATTTGTTCTTGTGCCAATATTCTTCAGTTTAAATAACTCTTCCTCCCTTTCTGGAGTATATCTCTCTGATGTATTCATAGAGAGAAGTCTTATCCTCTCCTGATCATCCTAGTAGTCCTTCTCTGAACCTGTTTCAGTTTAATTCAAATTTATGCTGTTGTGCATCTACTAGGCATAGTTGCAAGAAGGGTTTGACTTTGTCACCAATCTTACCCAAACCCTTGGGAAGGAGAAGTAGCTACCCGTCATGGCTCTTTGGGATCTTTTAGAAAGGCATAATTCCTGCCAGGTTATGTATATAGGTTACCAGTATCTCATGATTACTGAGAGTGGCGGATAAATTGAGGTTAATCAACATTACTGAGAAGTGATACAGTAATCTATTAGTGCATTCATATGCTAGAAAATGGTGTCAGGATCATTCCAAAGCTACTATTCCTAGAATAGTGGGCTAATGAAGTATTCTTTGGGAACGTGATGTGCTCCTTCACAGCTTGGGGCAAAAGTTTGGTTTGGGGTTAAACGGCTATGAGAAACATAATGTATATTACTGTTTTACAATAACTTTTGGTGAGTTTTTTATATATTTTTAACTTCCTAAATTTTAACACTTCATTTGTTAAAGCATTAATTATTTAAATTGAAGGTAGTCCACTTTACCACACTTGTGTCCAGTGTTCCAGAAACATTCACGTCTGGCTGTCTTTTTCCTTATGACAGTAGTCTGGCATTTGAAGGTACATATTACAGTTTGCAAGTGGATAAAATGTCTGTGTTCGATCTGTCATAATCTCCCTAAAGTGCATCAGTTGCCATGTGTTGTTGCCTTAAAAATGTTAATAGATTCGGTATCTTTAAGCATTTAGCATAATGTGTAGACTACAAATCTTAACAGTTTGTCAGTTCCTCCTTCGTTTCTTTCACAAGTTGAGTTCAAGGTTCTGATTTTCATTCCTATACTTTGTGACATCACTCATCCCTAATATATGCTGTGTCCTCAACCAATGCAACCAAAATCCTGACAACCTGAAATTAGTGCAACAAGAAAATATTCTAGGCTGCTGACTATTCTACTTGAAAATTGACCTTGTGACTATAATCTATACTGGTTGGTCTCCCAAAGTTATGAAACACCTGCAGCTTCTGTTAATTTCATTGAGCTTTGTGGGTGTTTCACACCTCCTGAAAAACAAGCCATAACTATCAGTCCATATCTTGCTGGCAGACAGAACTGCTCAACTCATGTTACATTGGCACAGAACTATTTTCAGAGAGAAATGTGGTGGATTATTGCTTTTATTTCCATTTTTCAGGGAAAACATTTCTTATTTAATGAGGAAAATTTAAATCAAGGAGTCAGTGGGGGAAAAATGCTGTAGAAAGAAATCTATAAAATCATATAATTGTTCTTATTTACAATATTTTATAGTACTTCAAAAATCTAAAATTATAGTTGGAAACCACTTAAAAGCCCAGTCATGTAAAGGAAAGTGGTACCGTTAATAGAAATCAATGAAATTAAGGGTCAGGTTAGATAAGAACTTGGGAGAGGTGCAAAGAAGGCCCATGTGCTATAGGAAGTAGTGATGGTGATTCATTTGGTTGGTTGTTGAATCAATAGGTAGTCAGTATTTAACCTAGATGAGATTAAGAGGTACTGTTGGCATTCCTGACTACTCAAGTCAGGGTCATTAAACAACTCATGGTACACTTTCCTAACCCCAGTGTCCTGACCAAATCCCAGTAACTGCATTCTGCCTACTTATAGATTACCCCTATCATTATAATTGGGTAAGGTGTATTGAATGTCTGTCTTACATTGTGCACTGAATGTGCTATTAAACTGCTGTGCTCTACCCCAGAGGTGACTGCATTTCATTTGTGGGTGAAGTTACAAATTAGGTTTATGATGCTGTCTTATGATTTTTGCAACCCAGAACTTGCCAGTTACAGTAGATCTTCCTTTAGCTGGTTTTAGAGTGATTTTTACTAGAATACTTTGCATTACATCAAGAGATGCTTATTATCTAATATCAGAAAGCATAATGATAGAGTAACTATATTATGTTATGGCTTTAAGAACAGTAAGTATGTCAAGGCTTTTATTTTGTGATTCCATCTGGGTGCATCTGACCTTGTTTAATGTAACTTTTTTTTAAAGGCTTTGGAGGTTCTTTCATTGCTCCTTCTCCATCACCATCACCAGTTACTCCAGCTCAAACCACCTTATTACAGCCCAACTTTGAAGCAGCTTTTGGAACATCACCATCAACTGGTGGCAGCTCATTTGATCCATCAGGTGAGGGAAGGGTTTCCCTTGTGTATCTTCAGAACAAATGTGTTCATTCAACACTAATATAAATGATACAATTATTACTGCTCGTAATACAAAGGATATAAAAATAATTCTCACGGGTATCAATATTTTCTATCACTTAATCAATTGAAAGAGAAAATACCAGTTAGTACCGTAAGCATTCACCAGCAGTGGGGATAATTCTAGGAAATCTTTCCTTGTTCCCATTATCTTCTCTCAATTTTCAGCAGAAACCAAATATAAGTGTTTGTCATCTCTTTGCACGTGCTTATCTGCATGACTGTTAGGAGTTATCGGAGGAAAAACAAAACACTTTGTACTGTGTATTCAGAGTATAGGCATGTGATCTCGCTGCTGTTGCTGAAGCCCTGAAGTTTGCATGGCACCCAGTTACACAAAACTGAGATCAAGATAGTCTTCTTTGCTTGACATAAAGCTTAACTTTTCATCACTGCTGTCATTTTGTTTGTATCTCTTCCATTCTACACTTTCCATGCTGGGTCCTTGCTACAAATTTACAATTGGTGAGTTCTGCAACTAAATGAGTAAGAGAGAAATCTGAGTAGTACTGCTGCTTGATTATTTGGTTGCTTGCCAGTGCATAATATGCTACACTTGCCTGTTGAAATAACATTAGCATGCACATCAAATGTGGATCAGAATATTTACTGTGGTGGAATAAAGTAATATAACTTATTTAAAATAATAGTGGGCTAACCAGGCAAAAGAGAAGCAGTTTGAGTTATGATATGTAAACCTGACTCCTGAAGCCAACATCTGCTCTGGGGAAGTTAGATCTGTCAGTGTGGATGAAGAGTACCAGTTACATCCCTGTTGATCCCTTTAATTGATATGTTAAAGGAACCTGTTTATCAATTAAAACATTTTAAAATCGTCTATCTTCCTGGCTCTCCTACTGCAGTAACTTGTACATCTATTAAAAAAATATTTTACATAGCTTTTCTAAACCTCTTTGCAAACATGTATACATAGAGGGGCAATGCTCTGGGATTTTTAAGTTTGTTACCAGGTTTAAGAATGCATTTGTAACCATTTAGGCATGTATTGTTCCAGTCTTCATTAGTATATTTTTATTTCAGGGTAATCCTACATTTCAGTGTTAGTAAAATATCATGCATGCCGTGTTGGCATTCTTTCATGTGAAATTATGTATTAGTAATACCTGTGTAGTGATTGTCTGTGCTATGGTCATTTGTTAAGTAATACTAAAGGTTCTGTGCAGTGGTGTTACTTAAAGGAATATTACAGTAAAGGTTACTATCTAAACTGCTGTTTTCTTTAAATTCTAGTGTTTGATGGTTTAGGTGATCTTCTTATGCCAACTATGATTCCATCTGGTCAGTCTGTAGCAGCTTCAGCTGCAACAGCTTCAGCAGCAAGCAAAGGCCTTGGAAGTGATCTTGATTCATCTCTCGCAAGTTTAGTAGGCAGTAAGTTACAACTACTGTTTTGGTTTTTTTAAAAGGACTTATGATCTTAACTACTCAACTCGTTCAACTTATTGATAATATTTGTTTTTGAGTACATAAATATAGCTGTCACTTGTATGTTAGCTTCGTCTGTTGCACCCCTCAAGAGTCCTGCCTCTCTGCTATAGTCCTTCTCTGTAGGAGGCCACGGTGCTTAGGTTTTCACAGCTCAGTTCCTGGTCTTGTGCCAAGTTTGATCCATATCGTAGAGCTTCTGTTTTCAAGCAGACTAAATTGGTCTGTTCTATAATCCAAGGGACATTTACAAATTTGTCTCTTGAAAACACATTTTCAAGCTTAGATACTTGAAACAGACTAGAGTACAGATGGGAAAAATAGCACTTGCCATTCTAGAGGTGTACATTAGGCTGAAGGAGTTACTAACAGCCGTCAGTCAGATCTGGTAAAAGTCAGTGGGTGCTTAGTGATAGCTGAAATAATAGAAGCCACCGCCCAAGGCACAGGACAGCGTGGCGAGGCCTAGCAGAGGCAAAGCCATGTGATTTAAGGGTTTTCTCTGATTACACATGTAGGGACTCCAGCTTTGGTTGGTTGCAGCTGTGTCCCTGTGGGAAAGGAAACAAATATCAAGGAGAAAGTCAGCAGACAACAGGAGATGCAGCAGTGCATGGCCCTGGGAGGAAGTAGAGAGAGCTTCTTTTGGGTAGAGTGCTCACTGAAAAGGCAGACTTTAGTTTTCTTGCTCAGAAATCATTTCTACTTTTTCAGGGAAATGGGACTTTGTATTTTCTTTGTAAATAAACAAAATTACACCCACAAAAACCACCCCAAACTTGTATAATCAATCTCTTCTCCTAATGGAAACAACCCAACCAGGCCCTTAATACTGACCAACTGCTTGGGCCAATGGGTAACTATATTTAAAATGTGGTTGCAGTCCAAAAAAGACCATAGAAATTGCACTGTTTCAGGTTTCTCAATGACATCATCTAATATGTACTTGCTTTACAAACAGATTTTTTTTCTGTCAGCCCTAAAAACAATTATCTGATCAGCAAGAGCAAAGCTGGCTTCTTTTCTTCTATGCATGATCACTTGTAAATTATCATGCAAATCAAATTCCATCCTCAGTTACTCCTGTGTATCTGTGGGCAGTGGGTATACACAGGGGAAACACAGCAGAATTTTTGTAGGATCTCTACTGGTGATGGAGGAGGAGCAAAATATTATTTTAAAAAAATTCTCAATCACTGGGATTCCAAAACCTTTTAAATTTAAGTCCACTTAACTCTGCTTACAAACTTAGAGAGCCAACTGATGTGCACATAAGTCCTAGCCTAGCAGTGCAATGCACTATTTTTTTTAAATTTGAAAGGACACTGTTAAAGACCAACTTGTTTTCACATCTACACCCAGGTGGCTGGAACTTCTGAGAAGTATGACATAAAAGATAAACTAGACTTGACACTTGGATCCAAACTACCATATTTACGTTTTATTTTGTACACGTACATAAATACACAGTTAAGGAAACGATGACACTGGCTCTACAGGCTTCTTATTTCTTTTGTATGTTAAAGAAATGTTAAGTTCTTGGAAGAACAAGTTTGTCATAAGGAAATCATTAATGAAACTGGTGTGCTTCAATTTTTAGCTTTCATTATTTAGAGGGCTTTTAGAAAAAATGAGTACTATTCCTAGAACTGTGCTGTTGGATCAGTTTTGGGCAGGTGCACAGATGTTTTTATATTAAAAGCATTTGACAGAATCCTTCACCTAATTTTATAAACAAGTAACTTTTTTTTATCCTAATTTCATTTCTGATTTTCAGATCTTGGAATTTCTGGCACCACATCAAAAAAGTAAGTTCTGAATTTTGGGTGGGTTTTTTTTTTTTGTTTAAAAATGCTGGTCCTTGTAATACATAAGATTAATAAAACTAAAAGATTAGAGAACTTTTCCCCCATTTTGTCTGGTGTATTTGATAGCACTTTGAACGTAGTCCGTTCCACTATCTTTCTAGTAGAGTCTATCGGTTTCCACACTAATAGGGAGATATATTTTTAAAGAAATGGGGGTTTGTTAAACCACAGCATTGGCAGGGTAACTAGAGACAAGTTTAGGTCCTGAAACAACACGAAATACATAGTTTAAAAACCGATGTAGTGTTTAAGTTCACCCACTTCCTTTTATCTTTTTGCTGAGCTTTATATTTAGATACGCTTTCTGTGATTGTTTGACTCCACTGACTACTGAAGCTGGTTCACAACCTCTACTTAGACTGAGCTAAGAGGGGGGAAATCCATGGTATTCTTTCTTTTGAGAAAAGGAGAATGTAAAATTACTTTAATTATCATTGTTTGACTCTTTTCCACCATGTCTTGTTTGTTTTGTTTTGTTCCTGTCTTAGTTTTCCCACTTTCTGAGTTACACTCTAAAACAAAATCAGTCCCAATTTACTGACAAAAGGTGCAATCCTGGCCTCCATTGAAGCAAAATTCAACTTGACTTTAGTGGGATCAGGATTTCACCCAAAGTTTCCAATGGATTCTTTCCCACTTGTCCCATCAAACAAGCCTTACATCTGTAGAGCAAGTTTCAGAGTAACAGCTGTGTTAGTCTGTATTTGCAAAAAGAAAAGGAGTACTTGTGGCACCTTAGAGACTGACCAATTTATTTGAGCATAAGCTTTCGTGAGCTACAGCTCACTTCATCGGATGCATACTGTGGAAAATACAGAAGATGGTTTTATACACACAGACCATGAAAAAATGGGTGTTCATCACTACAAAAGGTTTCCCTCCCCCCACCCCACTCTCCTGCTGGTAATAGCTTGTCTAAAGTGATCACTCTCCTTACAATGTGTATGATAATCAAGGTGGGCCATTTCCAGCACAAATCCAGGGTTTAACAAGAATGTCTGAGGAACAGTACGGAACAGTACGGGGGGGAAGGAATAAACAAGGGGAAATAGGTTACTTTTGATAAGTCTCCCAAGATTTGTGAGAGTGTTGGGTCGTCCTTCAGGATAGGTTGTAGATCCTTTATAATGCATTGGAGGGATTTTAGTTGGGGGCTGAAGGTGACGGCTAGTGGCGTTCTGTTATTTTCTTTGTTAGGTCTGTCCTCTAGTAGGTGACTTCTGGGAACTCTTCTGGCTCTATCAATCTGTTTCTTTACTTCCGCAAGTGGGTATTGTAGTTGTAAGAATGCTTGATAGAGATCTTGTAGGTGTTTGTCTCTGTCTGAGGGGTTGGAGCAAATGCAGTTGTATCGCAGAGCTTGGCTGTAGACAATGGATCGTGTGGTGTGGTCAGGGTGAAAGCTGGAGGTATGTAGGTAGGAATAGTGGTCAGTAGGTTTCCGGTATAGGGTGGTGTTTATGTGACCATCATTTATTAGCACTGTAGTGTCCAGGAGGTGGATCTCTTGTGTGGACTGGTCCAGGTTGAGGTTGATGGTGGGATGGAAATTGTTGAAATCATGGTGGAATTCCTCAAGGGCTTCTTTTCCATGGGTCCAGATGATGATGTCATCAATATAGCGCAAGTAGAGTAGGGGCGTTAGGGGACGAGAGCTGAGGAAGCGTTGTTCTAAGTCAGCCATAAAAATGTTGGCATACTGTGGGGCCATGCGGGTACCCATAGCAGTGCCGCTGATTTGAAGGTATACATTGTCCCCAAATGTAAAATAGTTATGGGTAAGGACAAAGTCACAAAGTTCAGCCACCAGGTTAGCCGTGACATTATCGGGGATAGTGTTCTTGATGGCTTGTAGTCTATCTTTATGTGGAATGTTGGTGTAGAGGGCTTCTACATCCATAGTGGCCAGGAAGATCACCGATGGATTGTAGTTTCCTCAGGAAGTCAGTGGTGTCTCAAAGGTAGCTGGGAGTGCTGGTAGCATAGGGCCTGAGGAGGGAGTCTACATAGCCAGACAATCCTGCTGTCAGGGTGCCAATGCCTAAGATGATGGGGCGCACAGGCTCTCTTAAAATCTTCACTTTGAGTTTTACCTTTTTAACTGGTTTGCGGTCAGAAGGTGGGGAATTCCAACACTGTCCAGGTTTGGAGATGTACCGGTTTGTCATGTGCCTCAAATCCTGTTTTTTTTCCGGCAGTCTTTTGTTAAAACATCAAATGTTGGGCTACCCCTTAGTAATAGTTCTGCTTCTAGAAGGGGTGAAAATATTCCTCCTTTTTCTATGAATGTTTTTTGTAGATCTTGAATCCTACAACTTGAGTGTTCTGAAGGGAAAAGCCCTCCTTTTCTTCTGCTGCAGCTTTCTGAACAAGATTCTTAACTGTGAAATGCCTTTATCAACAGTAGAATATGCAGTGCCAATCCCTCATTTTTTGCCTTGATATAAATTGTATCCTTCCCTGTAGATTATAATACCATACAAGTGAATGTGAATATAGCACTAAACAATGTTTTGCCTCCTCATATATTGCTAATTACTCATTGGTAATGAGATTTAAAGGCTTTCACCATTAATTCTGTTTTCATCTTTTGATATAGACTATCATAAACTTGGCAGTTTAGTTACCATAGCTAATGACCACCACTGAGATTAGAGATAATTTATTCACAACCTATGCACACTAAATGTGTTCAGGATTTCTCAGCTGCCTATAACAAAAACTAACGTGCGTGCTAGCTTTGTTTAGTGTTTATATAAATTAATGTACATACATTCAGAGTGCTGAGTTTTAACATTCAATGTACAGCTTTATTCTGATTTATATCTCTGCTTCTGCATTTGAATCCCTATTAGGGGAGACCTTCAGTGGAATGCTGGAGAAAAGAAGTTAACGGGAGGAGCTAACTGGCAACCAAAAGTAGCACCTGCAACATGGTCAACTGGTGTTCCTCCAACTGGTCCCTTGGTATGTAGTTCAGTAATTAATCCTAGCACTTCATGTCCAGCACCACTCAAGTGGTGATAAAATAAGAACAAATTATTACTACTGTGTACATAAACTGGTATTCTTCCCTGTGTTTTTCTGGGGGACTGTGTGTACAATTGTGACTATTAATCAACATTAGCCACCTGTTAAACATGTTGTGATATCGGAGATACTTTAATTGTCTGTAACTGTAGGGAAATACTGTGGTATCTCTGACAATGTCACTAAGACGGAAAACATTGATTTGAGACGACCAATGTCTGTGGGCCAGATCCTTAGCTGATGTAAATCAGCATTGTGGAATTGATGTCAGTCGAACTACATTGGCCTACACCTGCTCAGGATCTTTGTATATGTGCCAGAAAGAGTGGTCAGTTACTTCCAAGACAATAGGGTGTGATATTTTTCTTTTAGTAATTTATGAGCAAAATGTTTCATGGGGTGGGATGGGGGGACATTTTTTTGCAATCATTGTTTCAGCTTCCATTTAATGTGGGTGTGGAATTTTGATGAATGAATTAGTTACTATTTCAACTTTTTTTCTTACCAGAAAGGTTGGGCAATTTTCTATTATGTAAGTGAATTTAATTGTAAAGTTTTACTAATTCTACTTACAAAGTTGTTGTTTTTTTGGGTTTTGTTTTTTTTTAAACTAAACTTGAAAATACTAACTGCTCTTTGCCTACACTACAGGTCTTACAGCTGGCTTAAAGTTAGATGGAAATTGTCACTAATATATTAATGTGGCTGCTCTTACATGTCATTGTGACCAGTTACTTAATCCACTAGCCTTTGTAGTACGTTCATGAGAAACAACTTAGTAATAAGCTCTTTCATGGAAGTCAAGTTAAAAGCAGTTGTTTCAGGATATCCTTGTTCCCAGCAGATATTGAAATACTGAGGACCTGGAGGCATCTGGAGACTTATAATGAGATGTGGAACTTCCCTTCTAGTCACTCATTCAAACCCAGACTAGGCTGGTTGTAACTGAAAGTAGTTACCATCTGATAGGAATTCACTGGTCTCTAGGAAATGGGTTGGGTGGCTTTGGTAGAGTTCACAGTTCGCTGATGTCTAAAGCCAGTAAAAAAAAATTAAAACTCTGCCAACAAGGATACCAGTGACATAGAAATGACTATGGAGATTGAAACCCTTAAAGTCCCTTTAGGTCAGTATTGAGATACACTGACAGAGCAATATTGAAGCTTGAACTGCTGCTTATGCTGTCTGTCCTTTGGCTGTGCCCAGTCTGACACTTTTTGAGAGTACTAAATTCACATGGAAATGTTAGCTACATGATTCTTCTTGCTGCTATTGTTTTAAACAATAGGAATGGACTTTAATTTTTATGTGAACTTTAATAGTTCTAAGACTGTTGAACTTTCTTTAAAGAGTCAAGCAGTTAAATTATTACTATATATTGTCTAGTGTCTATAATGGAGGGTACCTATGGCACTGCACAAAAACAGTAAAAGACACAAATTAATCATAGACGCTTATCCAAAGGTTCTAATCTTCAGCCAGACTACCTGTATTTGTATTGATCATTCAAAAGCCTGGCTTAGTAAAAATATTTGCCAAACTTCTGCTCTGGACCACTGTAGGAGGATACTTTAAAGGCAGTGCTGGCTTTTAAAGAGTTTCTTGCACTCTCCTTGGAAGCGTGTTAGCGCGCGCGCGCACACACACACATACCCTTCCTGAGAAGATATGCAGCAGTCCAACTGCCTCGGCCCTGAAGCTAGTGCTAGCTCTCCCAAGCATCCCCAGTAATTCTTGATGCGCCGCAGAGTTCAGTTGAAACCATGGATGCTCTAGGTTACTGTTTCACCCTTTAGGGATTCTGTGACCATTAAAGTAAGTGTTACTTGCTCTAACTGCTGTTAACAGTCAGATCTTACAAAGGAATTTCTAAACAAGTTACATTTTACTCATAGACAAAGCACAATGGGTAAAGATCTATGGAAAATAGCTACATACAAATCCCTCCTTACTTCCCTCCCCTGTCCTCACCACTCTGGGAGCCTTTCGGGATTTCGTCAGTCCTTTCAGAATTGCAGGACCCTCCTTTCTTCCTGCCCAGCCATGCCTTTTATGTCCTGGTTGGTGAGAGAGCCCCTGCTAAGAGCAGTACTTGTTCTTATAAAGTTTCAGCCCTCTATATCAGGCAACCGCCTTCTTCCCCCAAGCAACTTCAGGTCCCTTGTCAGGTGATTTGTTGTTTGGTACCCAAACTAGGGATTTTAGCTCCCTTGACCTGCAGCCAGCTCATTGCTCTAGGATGTTTCCATTTGAATGGAAGACCATCCAGGTTAATAATGACTCTTGAAAGCTCTCCATGGTTAGCACTCCACCAATGGGTGCACAGATTCTGTGCTAATATCTCTTGGGTATTCCAGTCAAATATAGAGGCTAACAGGCAAAAGTGAAGGTGCAGCACATTTATAATCAAAATGGTGTACACAAAAGAAAATGGAGTTTGCAGACTGATATACAGACGTACAGTAATCCATCCCAGTAATTAATTGACCAGGATCTATAGGTTTCTGTGTTGCTTATCTTGGATCAAGATAAACAACCCCAGATTTGTTATGTGTAACATGTTCTAAACAGTCTTTATAATTCATTTTGTTTGGAGCAACAACCAGTCAAGGGTGCTAATATAGCATCATAGAAATGTAGGGCTAGAAGGTACCTTGAGAGGTTATCTAGTTCATCCTCTGCACTGAGGCATGGCCACGTATAGTTAAACCATCCCTCACAAGTGTTTGCCTAACTTGTTCTTAAATGCCCAATGATAGGGATTCCACAACCTCCCTTGAAAGCCTGTTCAATTATTTATCTATCCTTATAGTTTGAAAGCCTTTCCTAATATATAACCTAAATCTCCCTCACTGCAGATTTAAGCCCGTTACTTCTTGTCCAACCTTCAGTGGATATTGAGGACAATTGATCACTGTCCTCTTTATAACAGATTTGAAGAGTGTTACCTGGTGGGAAGAAGAGAAATGGGAAGTATTGTTGCAGTTCTGTACAGAAGATTTCCCTTGCAGTCATTTTCTAGTTGTATTAGATTAAGACATGGATAATAGATTGAAGCTGTTTTCACAATTAAGAATTCTATCTGTAAAGCAGAACATACTGTGCAAATCCTAGTAAGAAGTGACTATCTAAAGTTTAATGTCATTGACATAAATATACCTTCTAGATACTTCTCTAGAAACCAAATTTTGAAGTTTCTAATGACCAGTTTTCAGTGTTTTGAGAATTAAAATGGCTGAATTGCCATAGAGGTGGGCTGCTGTGCAATTTGGGTAACATCTGTTACTTAACATTTTGTACAACAGTTCTGACATTTTTGATCTTGAAATACAATAAGATTTTTCCCCACTTTTATTCCATGTAATTGCAGTTGGATTTATAGAAATTATCATCTGTTGTTTTTTTGGCTTTTAGACTGGAACTGTGCCTCCAGCAAGTGCTATTCCTCCTGCCTCAGGTGTCCCCCCAGTTGCACAGCCAGGAGCAGGATTTGGAATGGTGAGTGATATTTTTTTTCATTAAATAACTCTTCCTAATCAATTTTAGCAACCTTATATATTTTTAACTTTTTAATTTTGCAGCCTCCTGCTGGACCAAGTGTACCCATGATGTCTCAGCAGCCAGTTATGTATGGACAACCTATGATGAGGCCACCATTCGGAGTTGCATCTGGACCAGGTGCACAAGTAAGTCTGTTCTTTATATGTAAAATAATTAAATAAGTTTTAAAGTAGAAATAGGGTGGTGTTGGCACTGCATTCCATGCCCCCTTCCAGCCGTTTGTTGTGTAAACTTTTCCTCCTATTAAACCCTGGCTGAAAACTTGGTTTTAAATGCTATCTATATACAGTCCTGAGTATATGGATAAAGGAGAACTTTATTGTGTTGGCGTTTAACTCCACTGAAGTGCATGTAGCCTTATGAGAATAAATCACATGAAAACTTCCCTTTATATGCGTGATATTTTCTCTGCCCAAACAGAAAAGTTGGGTGTTGAACTTTCTTCAGTGTAGGGATAGTGATTGGTAAGCTTCTGCCAAAACAGTTGAGTCATTGCCAAGAAGAAGACTAGAGGAAAAAATGTTTTTCACTAATGTTAAATTCTGGCAATCATTTCCTTGATAAGTCCTGGCACTCTCTTCCCCCGCTACCCCCACTTTGGAACAGAGATTGAGAAATTTGGCAAGGGGGGTGGCCTTTGTAAGGGATGTGTCTTTTGATGTCCCTGTGACAATGTGCCCAAATTTGGCCAAGTTATGAACATTTGAAAAATTGCTGAAAAATTCCACATGACCCTACCTCATTCAGGGCACAGGATGGACCTTCTCTGGGGATGAATAAGGGCTATGTGGGGAGGGAATACTGTTGTCTGTAGGACACTTGTTTCACTTGTTGCTGAAGCTGGGGGATGTGTAGTGAATGAGACAGGGGACTGCAGGAATAATAGTATTGAAGATAAATACACGAATGGTGGAAGTACTTGCGTACTACACTGATGAGCACTATAGATATAAGCCTATGAGGAAATTAATTCTGTCTTCAGAATGGGGTTTGAAATAGTGTGCCATAAACAAGGCATGGGCAACACATTGAGAAGTAAGGAAAAAACAAAGTATTGAATAGCAGCCCGTTAAATGAGTGTTGTCCATCGAATGCATTGAATGAGGTAGAGGTCCTGTGGAAAACATAGTATGGGATCACATAATTGTGCATATGCATTATGATTCAGCCTAAGGGAGCCAAAATTAAGGTTGTTTGTGGAACCTTCATTCTCCTATTTCCTAACTTTTGAGTGCTTGTCTTTGCAACTTTAATCATGTTCTTTTGATGTAGTTTTTTTGTTTAATATTGTGAACTCTATAGCTTGACCTACTGTATGTTTGGCTTTTCCTTTGCATAAAGATTGCTTTATGCCAATGAACACTAGCTAAGTTATTCTGCAAAAATATATTGTGTATTCCATACATTGATGTTAAACGGTTGCTACAATTAAACTGCCTTCTTACCAGGTTAGTGCTCAAAACAATTCTCTAACTATCCAGTTAGAGAAATTCTAATCTGCTTGGGCAAGCGTATTAGGTATTGAGATGCTCTCTAAACTCCCTTATCATTGAATGGCTACACTGAACAGAATATTCACTGCTGCCAAATATGACTAGAAAGTTACTTAGAGAACCAGGACACCTTGTTTTGTCTTGAATTAAAATGTCCGCTAAGCATTGTCATAGAATCATAGAATACCAGGGTTGGAAGGGACTACAGGAGGTCATCTAGTCCAACCCCCTTCTCAAAGTAGGACCAATCCCCAATTTTTGCCCCAGATCCCTAAATGGCCCCTCAAGGATTGAACTCACAACCCTGGGTTTAGCAGGCCAATACTCAAACCACTGAGCTATCCCTCCCCCAACTTACTAACCCTGAGCTATCCCTCCCCAAATTACTGTCAAACTTTGTAGTAATTGTATTTGAAATTTAAACACAGGAGTCAAAGAAGAGATGACCGAGAAAAGACACTGTTAAGCCCATAAATCAAAATCTCTAACTTTTTGCATGTTTGTAATGTGCTTGTTGTGTAGAATTAAATCTACCTAATGCTTGTGTATCTGTTTCCTTTCTTTTTCTGCTTTCCTTGGCTGGTGTCTGTTTTGTTAGCTCTCTCCAAGCCCTACACCTGCCACTCAGAGTCCCAAGAAACCTCCAACAAAGGACCCATTAGCAGATCTTAACATCAAGGATTTCTTGTAAACAATTAAGGTATTCTGTGGCTGACTTTGAACTTACCTGGGTTATGTATTTAGTTTGCAGCAGTTAACTAGTATAAAACATTACTACAAGCATACCACTCCCTTTAAATTTGAGTAAGAACCTGCAACTATTTGTAGAAAAATACAACTGTGAATGAGAACCTGGAGGTACAAGTTAAAGCCCTTTTAAAAGTGTTTTCAGGTTGTAAGATAGGTTTAAATCATAACTACTTCTCCATGCCATTCTGTTTGACAATCTTGTTTCTTTATGCTGCGGTTGTAGTAGATTTTTTTTATTAATAACTCTCCTCTTCACATCAATTCTTCTTGTGACTAGTCCTACACTGTAATCCTAATCTGGTGTGAGAAATTGATTTGTGGCCATAAAACTGATTTGGTATCACTGTTACGAATGAGTGCAATTCAGACTCCCAAACATGTGCATGTCCTCAAAGGATGCCAAATCTCTGATAGGGTTGGAAGGGGGTATTGCCTACATCCTTCATTGCTTCCAGCCCCATGGTCTCTCCATGTCTCCCTGTGGGGTGCTACAGGGCATGGCTCTTATGCCATGATGTGTAGAAGGCACTGAGCAGTGCTATGTAGAACAGCCTAGGGGAAGCATGGATTAGGGAGGGAACAAACACCTGTGAGGATACACTGAAAGAGAGAAGGGGAAATTAGGGGAGTAGGGAGCTGAGAGAGAATAAGAGGCAAAGAGGAGCAACCAAAAAAGAATAATAACTAATTAATTAATTAAAAAGGGCGGGGGAGGGAAAAGATAGTAACCATAATAAATCTTTCTGGGAAGGAATATGAGAGTTGATACCAGAACATCACAAAATGGTTTGAGGGAGCCAACCAATAAAATTTGAAGATCACCGAAGTAGAGAAGATAGGCTATGAGAAATTGTGTTGAATAGTCTTTTCTGCCATTTATTAGAATTAAACAAGAGAAAGTAGCAGCTTTACATCATCTCTGGTGATAGTTTTTTGTTGTACTCAGTACAATCCACAGCGTGTGAAAATTTGACAGCAGGAAGAATTTGAGCATTGTCCTGATTCAATGACTGAAGAAGCTGCACCTTTGGTGACACGTAACCAGGGCCATCCTTACCCATACAGAAACAACACAGCTGCATGCTGCTCCAGCGGCCAGCCCGATCCCCCGGCCGGCTGAACTGGCCAGGAAAGCTACCCCTGCTCTGCCCCAGCCCCACTCCCACTGCATTCCTTCCCCTGAGCTATGTCCCAGGGGACTGCAGCAAGGGTCAGGCGCACCCTGCACTCACCAGGTGGTGGGAAGTGGAGCGACCCGGCCCCAGCCCACTCTGTGCCGCTGGGGGGCGGTTCCCCCCAAGGCTGGGAGCCAGGGGAGTGGAGCAGAGCGGGTCAGGCCCACCCTGCAATCACCCTGGGTGGCAGGAAGTGGAGTGACCTGACCCCAGCCCACTCCGCCAGCTTGTGCTGGGGGGGGGGGTGGTTCTCTCCTGCCCCTCCAAGCCTACTTCTGCCCCCCACAGACCTTGGGCGCAGCCCTCTCCCACCCGCCCCCCATGGAGGCCTGGATCCATTTCTCCCCCCCATGGGGGGGGGCTGCGTAGGGCACCACAATGTCTAGGGACGGCTCTGCATATAACTGTAGACAAAGTCAAACTGGGTTTTTCACTGATTGGCTCAGCCAGTGCAAACTCTCTTCAACATGCCCTTGTCTACACTTGAGGTCAACACTGTGCACCTACATCCATTGCTGGCTATAGATCAGCAGATCTCAAACTATGGGTTGGGACCCCAAAGTGGGTCATAACCCCATTTTAATGTGGTCGCCAAGACTTGCTGGGGCCTGGTGCCAAAGCCTGAGCCCCACTGCTCGGGGTTGGGGCTGAAGCCCAAGGACTTAAATGCTGGGTGGCGGGGCTCAGGTTGCAGGCCCCCCACCTGGGGCTGAAGCCTTTGGGCTTCGGCTTTGGCCCCACAACCTCAGGTTTTGGCTTTGGGTCCCCTGCCTGGGGTGGCGAGCTTATGTAGGGGCAGGTCTCGGTCCCTCCTCCTGAGGCCATGCAGTAATTTTTGTCATCAGCAGGGGGTCGCAGTCCAATGAATTTTGAGAATCTCTGCTATAGATAGTGACCGAATTAGAGCTATTGGTGAGCATAGATAACCCATTGTAATTAGGAGTCAGTGTCTCCAAAGAGCTCTACATAAGCACGATGGTCCAGTTGCAATATTGAGGCCCCAACTTGTTGGGGAGACACCTCCATCAGAGTTCAAGTTAGAAAATAGCTGAATTCTTAAATGTTTTTGTATGAAAGCCACTCCTCCAGAGAGTAGTTTCATAGCTGTTTTAGGTATGATAAGGGGGACTATTGATTCCTTTGTATACCAAGTTTGGCCTTAAAGCTGCTCTGCAAGCCATTTGAATCAAATTTGAGTCAAAGACTTGTGTCACTATTCCTTCTATTCCTACTCTGAAACCTATTCCTTCTAACTATGTTTTTGTCTTCACAGCTGCAGTTTTTCTGACTGGATAGTAAAAATGTGAGTTTGGCGTCTACAAATCGCAGATTGATGCTCAGAGTTTTAAAGTGAGCCACCAGTACCAAACCCAGTGCTTATTCAGACTTTCTCTTCCTTCTGAAACGTGTAGCACAGCTGTGAAAGTGAACATTAGGAATGTGTACTACCTTAGCTGTTATCCCTACTCTCTCTCAATTTGTGTACTTGGGTTATTTGTGTTCTACAGTTTAAACAATGGATGTATGTTTCTGATGCCTTCTAGTGCTTTTCTGAACCCATTCAGTGGGGGCAGATTATGCAGCTGTTGTGTGGTGAGCCATTTGGAGCGATGTGTCTGTGTGTTTTTGAAGGTTTCAATGTATATAACTTTTGACAAACACCTGAAATTTCCCTAAACGTTCAGTTTCTTCTTTATCTGTTACAAAACATAGTGTGATAATACCAATAGTAAGAAACACTTAACTAGACAAAATCTTTGTGTGGAATACATTTTTCCCAGTCACAGGAATTTCAGTTGTTGTGAGAAATGTTTTATTTTTGTGGCATTGTATATGTTATATTATAATTTAAAGTAATATAAAGGTAAATTTCCATAACAAATACTTCTTTCAGATTACTTTACCAACAATGAAAAATCATATCTGAAAGAATACTGTATTTATCACTTTTTTATTTAAAATATATTTTAACTGTTTTTGAGTTCATTTAAATTCGCTTATTTATCAGTTCTTGCTAAATGCACTGAAAATAAGTAAAGGGTCAGTTTCTCTCCATGTAGTTGAAAAAAGCAGCCATGGTTGTGCTGACATTAAAGAATGTCAAATATGAAAGCACTCTTTGGTGTGTCTGTAGTTATAACATTATTGCATTTTTATTTAACTCTTTTATGTACATCTGTTGTTTTAGTGCTTACCTGTGTGTATACCTTAGTAGTGTATTTTCATTCCCCAACTATGCTGTGAGTAGTTTTTGTACTATTTGTGACTAGACCTCATTCTGATCCAGAGAACCACACCCTTTACTGTACATATTGTGTTCTTTAATTTTTAGTTTGTTCTCCTACTGTTTGTGCTGATGGCTTGGCTTAAGATTTTGACTCTTAAATGAGGTCACTGTTGATCAGTGTTACAAGTGGCTTGGCAGCTCTTTGTTCAAAACATATTGAATTGGAAAGATGTTCACCTAAGTCTTTCAAATTAACTATTTAATCAATGTATGGTACCATTAAAAGTGGTTGTATCTGAATTAACTGTGGGGATAACATACACTGTAATGGGGAAAAAGTTATAGAAAGCTAATTTCAAAATAGCTTTTCTTTGTATTTTGGTTTAAGAACCCAGTGCATGTACGCCCTCTGAGATGCAATAAACACCCTTGATCAAAGTAAATATGAACACAAATACTGTCTGTCTAATTTCATAAAAGAAAAGGTCCAGGATTATAGCCACTAGTTCTCAATGTATTCATTCCACAGTTTTAAAAGTGCACCATTTTCCAAAAATTGTGTGTCTAACTACACCTGAGTCCCCTACTAAACTTTGACTTTTACAATCTGTTTCCTGTGGTTAAAATCTCTTTTCCCATATTGCTCTGTGAAATACTCATACAAGCAAAGAAAAAAGTTAAACTGACTAGGCACAAAGTGACATACTCTGGACAAAGTAATCCTGTTTTTCAATTTGTTCTCTTTAGTCTTTACACCTTTGTAATGTATATGACATGTAACAAACAATTTATAGTTTACATGTCCTTCCAACTAAAAGACTGGATTTCACAAAAATTTAAAATACTGAAACATTTAAAAACCACAATATAAACTTTAAATTTAAGTCAATCAGTACTGTTTTCCAGATGAGTTTCTAATTCTGAAACTGGTAGTAAAAATAGTTTGAAATTGTCTGACCTTACAATGCTGCAGCTATTTAGTAGTCTAACACAACTTTTAGAACAATTAATATTTAAAATAGATGCAAAGTCTTTGGACTAAATCCAGCCTTTGGCTAAATGGGTGCAGTTCACTGAAAATAACTGAAGTTGTACCTTAAGCCAGAACTGAATTTGGCACTTGTGATCATTTGAGTCATCCCAAAATGCTTTGCAGCAAAGATTCCATTTGAATTTTAAATTTCAAAAGTTTCCCTAACAGATACCTTGCTGCTGGTTTCTTTCACCCTTATCAAACAGATAAACATAGGCCCAAGCTCTGCAAATAAACTATATATAAAGTTATTCACATGCATCAGTGTTTAGAAACTATGGTCTATTCTGTTAGTAATAAGTCCAAGCTTGCACAGATAGTAGCCTCAACTTAAACTTAAAATAAAAAAACTTTATTGTACAACTTTCCTTTAATTCATATGATGTAATGCCCAAAGGAACACACAGATCGACTCTTTACAGCCACGCTGTTTCCTGGGGCAAAAATGGATACAATGAATGGGAACACTCTTAAAGGCAAGCATAACTAAACACCAGGTAGAGATTATGTCGTCAAATATGTAACTAATGACCCAATCATACCCATCAAAGCAAAACTTCAGCTGTTGAGTATCCAATTAATGCTTGCCAGGACAGATTAAATTTCAGAGTATGGCATAAATTCGACTTTGTTTATTGCTGTATGCTTTTTCTTTAAGAACTAGTTTCTCCGTTCTTTAGTTACATTCTTTCTCCCTAAAATAGCACTCAAGTCTATTGTGTTGTTTTTTTAAATAAGCAACTTAACTGGATATCACTGTACTAAAGAGCTCTCTTTTTCTGTTAATTTGTTTGCTTGCAAGTTATATGCCATGCAGTACTGTAACATCATAAACAGGGCACTAAAGTCTATTTCTTGACCATTGTGGAGAGAAGAAGGGTTGCACTCGATGCCTGACATTGGGAAGAACAGCAAGACTCAACTGGCATTTCTGAAGTATAGTGTATAGAAAGTCACTGATTCCTAAACTATGCAGTAAATACAGATTATTTCATAGAGGCATGGGAGAGTAGTAATTATATATAATACACATAGCGTATATAAATTAAAATGACTGTTTTGAAAGGCATGTTAGAGGTAGGAAGAACCTCTTTGATTTGCATTATAAAGAAAATAGGTATAATAGGCATGTGTTAAGGTCTTTTGAATTAGACACGGATGGTAACAATTGCTCAAAGTACCCAAATATTAACTGTTTTATGTTCTGAGGTGATATTCAAACACTTTCTCAATACCACTCATAAAACTGCTTGTTTTATGCTCCAGAAAGAGTTAATCCAAGAGGGATTCCCTTGTGATATAGTCCTCCGTAATACACAACTACAGATGTAGGAAGAAAGTGTGCCACTAAGTAACAGTGACCTTAATATAATTAAGCTTGACCACTTCATAGGGAAGGGAATCTTATCAACAGCTAGTACACTCACACTATGCCTCAAGAAAGGGGACTTCCTGTCCATGAAAAACCCCAACTGTACTACATAGAAGTCATCTAGGTTTGGAAGTGAAATCCTGAGAACTGTTATACAGACTGCTTTGAACATACATGATGTGGGCACACACTCTGAATCCAATAAGCAAGAAACAAGTGTGGGTGTTTTAATAGCCGTAAGGAACAAGTGGGAATCAAGGTGTGTGTTGGGAGTGGAGATAATTGGTGCTACTCTCCCAAACCTTTCCCACATGCCTTCTTTGTTTTCTTTTCATAATAGGAGCAATCTTCTTCCCTGCATTGCTTTAATCTGTGTAGATCTAGCTAGTATTTGTACAATCTGCAGACCTGTGAATGCTAATGTTTCCCAATAGACTCCAGGGTTTCACCCCCTTTTGCAGTCTGTAGGGGAAAGCTCCCTAGCCTACAGGAAATGAAGATCTGATGGGTTGCTTTCTCCCACCCCCTGGGGGAAAAGGGCAGCCAATCAGAATTGCTATATGTGGCAGGCAGTGCTCGCCCCCTCAGTAGCCAAGAGAAGGCTGCACTTGAGAGCTCTGGGGGAAGAGGGATGACGCTGTAGCTGTGACTCCACTTTCACAAGAGGGCAATGGGCAAAGAGAGAGCAGAAAGATCCCAGCAGCTAAGGGCCCATGCATCCCCTTAACTGAAAAAGTGTGTGGGCCGCCTCCTCCTCAGAGCTCACCCATTGTTCAGTAGAGAGAAGGTGAAGGAGTGAGCTGAGCTACTGGATTCTTTCCTCTTCCCTTCTCCCTCCTGTGGTGGGAAAGTATCTGCCTAGCCTTCTGGCTTCCTCCTTTATCCCTGCTTCCCCCAGGCTTTAGGAGTGGGGGAAGGAGAGAGGCGGCCTCCACTGGAGCTGCCCCCTGTCAGTGGGTGTGAGAATAGGTAGGCCCTTCCCTAAAGGAGAGAGATGGGCACAGAATGAAACCTGAGAGGAGCAGGAAGTTAGAGATAGTGGAGGTCAGGGAGGGAGAGGTGGGGTAGTGTGACATACAGGATAGTTAGGGTTGGAAGGATTCAGTTTTTGTTGGTAAAAGTCTGTTTCACTGCGTACACACAAACCAATGAAAAACCTATTTCTATCAATAATAGAAACTTAGGTTGGGAAAGAAAGACATGTTGCTTGACAACTTTTTAGAGTTTGATTTAAGGATATTTACTTTGTAGATTTTTTTGATATGTGATGTGGACAATTTGTCTTAATGGTTATAGTTTTACATTTTTTAATCTCAAGTTTTACTGTCATTAATTGCCTGATCCCCCTCCCCACATAATTTCTTGCCACTGTGAAAATGTAAACCCATAAAAATGGAAAAATACTTAACACACAGAATTTTGTGCATCTGAAAACACAGCAACACACTGGGAGCTCATGTTGAGCTGATTATTCACCAAGACCCCCAAATATTTTTCAGAATCACTGGATCTGAGGATAGAGTCCTGTAAGTATGGCCTACATTCTTTGTTCCTAGAAGTATACAGTTACATTAAAATACACATTGTTTCCTTGTGCCCAATTTACCAAGAGATCCAGATGGCTCTGTATTAGTGACCTATCCTCCCATTCCCCCAATGTTTGTCATCTGCAAACATTATCAGTGATGATTTTGTTTTTTCATTTTTTTTATTGAATCTCCTTCCTTAGAAGTTTTTAAGCTCAGGCTTGACAAAGCCCTGGCTGGGATGATTTAATTGGGGATTGGCCCTGCTTTGAGCAGGGGGTTGGACTAGATGACCTCCTGAGGTCCCTTCCAACCTTGATATTCTATGATTCTATGATAAATAGCGTAGAGCCACTGTCATAAATATAAAGGGAAGGCTAACCACCTTCAAATCCCTCCTGGTCAGAGGAAAAACCCTTTCACCTGTAAAGGGTTAAGAAGCTAAGATAATCTTTCTGACCAAAATGACCAAGGAGGAGACAAGATACTTTCAAAGCTGGAGGCGGGGGGAAACAAAGGGTCCTCTCTGTCTGGGTGATGCTTTTGCCGGGACTAGAACAGGAATGCACGTCAAAACTCCTGTAAAGAGTTAGTAAGCAATCTAGTTAGATATGTGTTAGATTCTGTATTGTTTAAATGGCTGATAAAATAAGTTGTGCTGAATGGAATGTATATTCCTGTTTTTGTGTCTTTTTGTAACTTAAGGTTTTGCCTAGAGGGATTCTCTGTTTTGAATCTGATTACCCTGTAAGGTATTTACCATCCTGATTTTACAGAGGTGATTCTTTTACTTTTTCTTTAATTAAAATTCTTCTTTTAAGAACCTGATCACTTTTTTCATTGTTCTTAAGATCCAAGGGTTTGGGTCTGTGTTCATCTATGCAAATTGGTGAGGATTTTTATCAAGCCTTCCCCAGGAAAGGGGGTGTAGTGCTTGGGGGGATATTTTGGGGAGAGACATTTCCAAGTGGGCACTTCTCCTGTTCTTTGTGTAACGCTTTGGTGGTGGAAGCTTTTAACCTAAGCTGGTAAGAATAAGCTTAGGGGGTCTTTCATGCAGGTCCCCACATCTGTACCCTAGAGTTCAGAGTGGGGAAGGAACCTTGACAGCCACAAACAGAACCCTGGGGGACCCCACTGGAAATACACCTGCTTGATGATGATTCCCCATTTACAATTATATTTTGAGACCTATTAGTTAGCCAGATTTTAATCTATTTAATGTGTTAATTTTATGTAGTTTTTAATCAAAATGTTGTACAGTACCAAGTCAAACACCTTACAGGAAATTTAAGTATATTACATCAACACTATTACTTTATCAGCCAAACTTGTAATCTCATCAAAAAAAGATATCAAGTTAGTTTGATGGGATCTATTTTTCATAAACCATTAATTATATTACCCTCCTCTCTTTAATTCTCTATTAATCAAGTCCCATATCAGCCTCTTCATTATCTTATCCAGGAATGATGTCAAACCGGCAGGCCTATAGTAATGTGGGTTATCCCACTTACCCTTTTTAAAAATTTGAACAACATTAGCTTTCTTCCAGTCTCTGGAACTTCCCCAGAGCTCGAGGCCTTATTGAAGATCAACATTAACGGTCCAGTGAGCTCCTAAACCAGCTCTTTTAAAACTGTTGGTTGCACATTATTCTGATCTGCTGATTTAAGTGTCTAACGTTAGTAGCTTCCCAGAGGACAATAATGGAATGAAAAGAGTGTTATCACCATATAATGAGACTATATCATTTCTGTTTTTCCCAAATACAGAAAGAAATATTTATAGAACACTTCTTTTTCTGCATTGTTGTTGATAGCAATGGTAGAATTATCTAGTAATGGACTTTCTGCTACAAGCTGGTTGCCCATCGGTTGGAAGTGACATAAGAAGAGACTTGGGTCATGGGTCGATCACAAGTTGACTGAGTCACCAATGTGATGTGGTTGTGAAAAAGGCCAATGTGATCCTAGGATGTATCAGGTGAGTGATTCTCAATAGAGATAGAGATGTATTAATGCCATTGTACAAGGCACTGGTAAGACCTCAGTTGGAATAGTGTGTACAGTTATGGTCATTCATGTTCAAGACCAATTTGGCAAACAACATAATTAGTTTTTAGAAGCTGAACGAATCTGAGTGTGATTGTATGACATAGTTGCTTGTGATGGCACGGGTCATGTTCAGCAGCCCTGGGACTCACTTGCAGGTTTCCTTACATTCCTAAAAACTCATACTTCAGAGGTCAGGAGGGATTTCCTCCATGCCTCAAGGTATTCTGGGGGATGGGAGGGAAGATTGTCTCCTTTCTCTGAAGCATCAGAGATGGCCATGGCTTGACATGGGACATTGTGTGGGGTAGGCCAGAGCTTTGAGGTGGCACTGAGCATTCTCTCTCTCAAATGCTTGGCTGGCTGGCTGGTTCTTGCTCACATGCTCTGGGTCTAACCGATTGCCATATGTGGAGATGAATTTTCCCCAGGTCAGATGGGCAGTGACCTTAAGGTGTGTGGGTTGGTTTGTTTGTTTTTTTGCCTTCCTCTGCAATGTGTGGTTGCGGGTCACTTGTTAGGATTATCTGGGTATATCTCAGTCATTTCCCTGCCATTACTGTGGCCTCAAGCACTGGTGCACCTTGGTCCCCCCCCTATTCTCTCCCTGTGACACAAAACAGCCTAGTATCTTCTGGGCTGAAATACGTTGGTCTAATTTCCATTGTTGGGTTTAGTGTGTGGGTGCTGGGTGGTGGTGTGGCCTGTGATAAACAGGAGGTCGGACTAGATGATCTCATGGTTCCTTCTGGCCTTAAACTCTGTCACGCTATATTTGCCCAGTAAATCAAGTTCATAGTACCATAGACATATGTAGCTTGAAAGTGTGATTGTGAAGGGCATGGGGCTTGTTTTGAGGTCATAAAGTTGTAATCACAAATTGTTTCTGAAATATTTCATTAGGGTTTTGCTAATGGTTTTAGAGAGAGAGTGTGAGCCTTGTTACCTAAAGTCACAGAATGGGAAAATGTAGTTATATGCATATGCCATGAGTAAAACAGAGTTAAGCATTTAAATTCCAGTTGTGTCAACTCTCACAGTATTTGGTTTTTCCTAAAGCCCTAGCTTCTGGAATCAAGAGATTGCATGAGAATATCAGCTTTTTTTTTTTTTTTAAATTGTGTTTCTAGCCCTCATGGGGTGGATAAAGTTTGGAAAATGTGAGGCAAGTGTACCCTAAAGGGGCAGAAACCAGAAGGTTTAATAGAAAAAAAATCCAAAACTTATTTAAGAAAATCTGTTGATAAGGCAACTGTTGTTTTGGGGTCCTGAATTGTTAGTTTTTAATGTTTGAGCTTAGAATAATTTTGATTTGCTGTATGGAATATGCATTCCAACAAGTGTCTATTTAGAGCAGGCAAAATACTTATGGGTACTGTACTCTAAAACTGGGAGAAGAAAAACCCTCGTTAAATATGAGCGAAACCAGTTCAGAAAACATCAGCTGTAATTCAGGAACAATCTAAGACCATCTTTTAACATTTTAAAGATGTTTAATTGTCTTAGTAGTAACATAGGGATTAGCTCCAAAATATTGACCAAAAATAGCCATTGAATGAAATGAGTTAAAATGATGGAGAAGGTTACTATACAGATTGACTAGAAGAAGAGTATATCTAAACCTGGAAAAACTTGCACTCCTGCAAGTGGAAAATTCAAGACTTTTTATATCCAGCCTTACCAGCTCTTAATGGTAACTTCACTTAACTTCAATAAATCAATAAATTACATTATATGATCTCAAAAGGGGCTGGGAGAGCTGAGTAATTTTCACAAAACTAAAGCTACTATCATTAGATCAGTTTTCAGTGGGCTGTGAAATGACTTTGCAGTGGCTTGTACAAAGCTTGAAGATGTAATGCTATAACCAGCTGACAAATCTTTTCATGGACTGAAGAAATTTGCTCAGCTACTTTCATGCATTTGGGTCTCCAAAAACTAAAATTGAAAAGAGCCCTGTCCCTCAGGGTTGCCATTGTAAATTTTCTTGGAAATTCAGGCCAAAATTTTCAAAACTTCTTCCTTAAAGACAGGCTTGTAGATCCAGGCTAAACTTATGTAGGAGTAAAGCTCAGCAAATAATGGATTTTTGCATTTGTTTGCAGTATCAAAATGTTGGAGGAAAATAATTTCAGATCGAACCAAAAATTAAAATTTCAGCAAATACAAATGTGTGAAAATTTCATTTAGGGGCAAACAAAACATTTACTTTTGACAAAATCAAAATATTTTGTTTCAACTCTGACCATTTTTGAATGTTTGAGTTTTTTAATAGAACTAAAAATGTTGGAAACGAGAATTTATTTTTGAAAATGTCAATGAAACATTTTGGTTTTTTCAGCCTTTTTGTTTTGAAGTAATTTGGGGAAAACATAAATTCGTGAAACATCTTGGGGCAGCTGAATCTGCATTTTTCACTCTCAAAAAACGTGTCAGCCAAGAAATCTTACCTAGCTCTATTTAGTAGCCTACCGTCAGTCACCTTTTTATAATTTTGACCTTTGTGTCCTGCTCACAAATAGTTTTGAAACGCTGTCTTATAATTTTATTTGTATCAAAACACGTAGTTAAAAATTTAGTGCCTCTCATCTCAGGATTTCAAATGTAACGAGCCACAACGTGAGTCTTGTTCTTTTTCTCTGATATGAGTACTGGCCCTAACTTCACCATTGACACTTTAGAGACCAATTAGTAGAACAAACTGAAAATATGTTCCTCCGACAATGCCTCTTGAGACATCGCAATGCTTACTCAAGTAACAAAAATGCTGTGGACCCACCTGCTAACTGTACGGGTCTTCCCCACAGACTACTAGTTTTCCAGCCCTTCTAGGGTATGTCTACATTGCAAATAAAAACCCGTGGCTGGCCTGTTCCAGCTGACTTGGGCTCCCAGTGCTTGGACTTTGGGGCTGTTTCACTGCAGTGTAGACTTCCGGGCTGGGGCTGCAGCCCCAGCTCTTAGACCCTCTGACCTCACAGGGTCCTAGATCCTGGGCTTCAGCATGATCCCAAACATCTACACTGCAATGAAGCAGCTCCTTAGCCCCAGTCAGCTGGCACAGGTTAGCCACAGGTGTCTAATTGTAGTGCAGACATATCCCTGAGTAAGGGAGCCACTTGGCATTGCCTCATGTGGCAGACAGAGCTCTATCCCTCCTCTCAGGAGACAGCAAAAGTTGGTTGGGTAGTTGTTGGGTTTTTTTGTGTGGGGAAAGTCAATATCATTTTCATAAGCAAGGAGAAGGAGGGAGAACAGAGCCCAGCAGCCCCAAGTGGCTCTATTCACAAGCAGGGAAGAGGGAGCAAAGTCAGCTGCTCTCTATTCCTCCTACCTGTGTGAGGAATCTCCAGACCTGCAGGAGGAACAGAGGTGGGCTGAGGGGCAAGTAGGGTGAGGTTGGGTGTAAAATTAATTGATGTGTGGGATTAGGGGTACATAATTGTAGGGGTTGGGCAATGTACATAATTATCTGATGTAGGGGGTGGGCAAACGTGAGTCTGGGTGGAGAATTGATTAACTTGAACCATTGTGTTTGGGGAGGAGTTGGAAGCACCTACATCTTCAAGCAGCACGTGATTCATATTTGAGTAACCGCAGGCAAAATTCACATCTGCTGTTTGTTGGGTCACAAGATATGAGCAGGTATGTATACAAGCAGAGCTCATGATTCAGAAGAAGCAGCCATTTACAGTATATATGTAGAATAATTTCAAATTACAGAATATGCCATTAATATATTTAAGATTAGTGATTGCAATAGCTTGTTAAATCATTCCACATAGTGTTAATCCATCTGTCTTCATAGTACACCTCTACCCTGATATAACGCTATCCTCGGGAGCCAAAAAATCTTACCGTGTTATATTGAACTTGCTTTGATCCACCGGAGCACGCAGCCCTGCTCTTCCCCCCCACCCCCTCCCCGGAGCAGTGCTTTACCGCGTTATATCCGAATTCATGTTATATTGGGTCTCGTTATATCGGGGTAGAGGTATATAGAGTTATTTTTCATGTTTCCAGTATATATAAATCCACTGGGATAATCTAACTCTTTCTCCAAATTATCTAATGAGTAGTTACAACAAACCTAAACCACCTACATTTATTTTTGAAAGATCAGCAAGGAATGGAAAAAGAGTACCTCTTTTAACAGGTGGAAAGACTTACCCTAATAGACTAACAAGGTGGTAATTAACATCAGTTCCTGACTAAAAAGAAAACATCATATGAAGAAAAGTAAGGGGGAAATCAGTAACATTGACAGCATCCGGATCAAATCAACACAAGTTGATGAAAAAATAGCTTGCACCACGCAAATGTAAACTCTATACAAATGCTAAATGAGTAGACACAAATGTGCACAAATTTACAAAGAATTTGGTGAAGTGCCACATGATCTTATTTGAGGGATTATCTTCAATTAATCTGGAATAAATTAAAATGATTTGGTTTCTCAATTTGAGAAGTGGTTAGAGAGATAATAAAGGACAGGGAACTGTCTAGGAGGGTACAACAGGGAAGTATAAAGTGCTGTCTCACTTAATATTGGTATAAGTGACCCAGAAGAGGAAGCTGAGTTGCACTGAACTAAATTAGTAGAGAATACCAAACTGGGAAATACTGAAGAACTAAGAGAAGATTGTAAGAGACTGCGAAAGTAGGTAGAATTTATTGTGGTTTTTGACCCTGGGGAAAAATAAAAGTTAAGGATTGAGAGAACAGGTCTCTAATGGGAGGGAAATTGTAAGAAATAAAGTAATATTGATAGACTGAGGCTGTTTTGTAGAAGAAAACCGCAACAATGAAAACTACTCTGACAGTAACCAGAGGACACTGCGTATACTGACCTCTGTCATATGACTGTCTCATATGTGACCCAAGCCTGGTGATTAGGACCAGGAAATAAAGGCTAGTCTCTTATCAGCACCTTATAAAACACTTCAACAGAAGGAGAACAATAAGGCTTTGGATAGTCTCTCTGGATGTTCAGCATTTTGGTTGTTGCTCAGCTGAACAATAAACAGAAGACCAATGAGGCATATGAGACAGGAACAGCCTTTCTTTGCAAAGTCTCTTGTTTTCAATTTACAACATCTGTGATGGAAACAGTAACCTCTACTGTGATTTTGAGTCCTGACCAAGCACTTCACAGCACACACATGCTCACAGCACTACCCTGAAATGAATGCATAGTCCCAACAGGAATTTCTTAGCACATAGCAAGATTTTATTGAAAGCCTTGTGAGGTTTGGAAAGACAGTTGGAGTCTTGGTTCATTGTGGCTGCTGCTGCCCTCCTGCCTGAAAATTCTAACAGAACAAAATGTACAAGGATCCTATCAGAGCCAGAGATACCATGCTTTTCTTAGTGTCGACTGCCTTCAGTAATTGCAATAGATCCTCCTGCCATCTCAGGTTTTTTAAAAGAAATATTCTTCACATCACAAAGCCTTACATATCCTGTTGTTTGGAATGTCTGAGGTACAATGAAAGGACTAAGCATATTGAGTATATTTAAAAAACAACTACTGTACCATTGTAAAGCTCCCAATCTGCATAGGGATCCAGCACATCGGATGTTTCAAATCTGTCCGTCTTTTCTGAACCTCAGCAGAGTCTTCTTCCCTGTTTGTTCCCAAGGTTCCTGGCACTTTGAGGGTTCAGTATTTTCACTTTGATGCACCTGAGCCTAACATTATCTGCCTACTATCCTTCAATGAGACCTTGCCTTTGAATTCTAGGTAGGGCACATTTTTCTCTTTCTGTGTTGGAAAATGCCTGAGTTCTCCTTTTTTATCAACAAGGTGCTGGAGTCCTTAAGACACTCACGCATACCCCTCTTGTTGGGTAAAATCTGTTTCTGACCTGTTTCGTGTAATATCCATCTTGAATTTGTAAAAGGACAGCTAAGCCTCTATTTTGGACACCCTCCTCCTCAGATGAATTGGCGCCCTTCCAGCCTTTTTCAAACTAAGGTGGGAAAGGTCAGGGCAGTTAGTCATGTGGCAGCCAATATCGAGCAGAGTGCCCCAGGGGTTGGTCCTGGGGCTGGTTTTGTTCAACATCCTTATTAATGATCTGGATGATGGGATGAATTGCACCCTCAGCAAGTTCGCAGATGATGCTAAGCTGGGGGGAGGGGGGAGAAGAGGTAGATATGCTGGAGGGTAGGGATAGGGTCCAGAGTGACCAAGACAAATTGGAGGATTGGGCCAAAAGAAATCTGATGAGGTTCAACAAGGACAAATGCAGAGTCCTGCACTTAGGAAAGAAGAATCCCATGCACTGCTACAGGCTGGGGACCGACTGGCTAAGCAGCAGTTCTGCAGAAAAGGACCTGGGGATTATAGTGAACAAGAAGCTGGATATGAGTCAGCAGTGTGCCCTTGTTGCCAAGAAGGCCAACGGCATATTGGGCTGTATTAGTAGGCACATTGCCAGCAGATCAAGGGAAGTGATTATTCCCTCTATTTGGCACTGGTGAGGCCACACCTGGAGTATTGCGTCTAGTTTTGGTCCCCCCACTACAGACGGGATGTGGACAAATTTGGAGAGTCCAGTAGAGGGCAACAAAAATTATTAGGGGGCTGGGGCACATGACTTACAAGGAGCAGCTGAGGGAACTGGGGTTATTTAGTCTACAGAAGAGAAGAGTGAGGGGAGATTTGATACCAGCCTTCAACTATCTGCAGGGGGGTTCCAAAGAGGATGGAGGTCGGCTGTTCTCAGTAGTGGCAGATGACAGAACAAGCAGCAATGGTCTCAAGTTGCAGTGGGGGAGGTCTAGGTTGGATATTAGGAAACACTGTTTCACTGGGAGGGTGGTGAAGCACTGGAATGGGTTACCTAGGGAGATGGTGGAACCTCCATCCTTAGAGGTTTTTAAGGCCCGGATTGACAAAGCCCTGGCTTGGATGATTTAGTTGGTGTTGATCCTGCTTTGAGCAGGGGATTGGACTAGATGACCTCCTGGGGTTTCTTCCAACCCTAATAGTCTATGATTGTATGACAAGAGATTGGGATTCCTTAGACCTATAGAATGGGAAGTCATGGATAGGGTGTTGTATAGATATTTCTCAGAACAAGAACACACTCTTAGCCTTAAATGGGTTGGATCCATACACAATGTTAATAAGAACAGTCCAACTGTGTACAAGGGACCCAAGGGAAGGAAGTACAAGTGGTTCCACTTGAGTCAGCTGAAAGAGTGGAAGGGTGGTGGGAAGGGTGGGCCTTTGCATCATGTAATTGCACCCTTTGTTTGCGCCATAGGAGCAAAGATTCCTTCATCGTCTTCTGTGGGTGGTCATTACTGTAGCCAGATCAGGGCAGTTAGTCATGTGACAGCCATAATCTGCCTAGTAACTGCAGGTTATTTAAGTGTGGCATGCCTGTCACTCAAAGCTGTCCTTCTGAGTGGCAGCAAGTGTTCCACATGGTTCAGCTAGCTGCGAAGAGCCCCTGGGGAACCAGTACTCATAGGACTCTGGATTCTTGGTCTCTAACACACTTGCACTCAATTTTACACCCCATTAGTGAGTGCATACATGCACTGGACTGTGAGCTCAAGTAGAGACTGTGAGGGCAAGCACCGAAGACCTACCCGAGAGGGAGAAGACCTACCTAGAGTAGGGTTACCATATCTGAAATTCAAAAAAGAGGACATGCCATGGGGGGGGGGGGGTGGAATTTGCTCGTGCCCCCTGGCCCCGCCCCAACTCTGTCCCTTCCCCACCCCCATTCCAACCCCTTCCCCAAAGCCTCCGTCCCTCCCTGCCCCATTGGACCCCTTCCCCAAATCCCCACCCTGGCCCCGCCTCCTCCCCTGAGCGTGCCGTGTTCCCCCTCCCTCCCAGCCACGCAAAACAGCTGGGAGCTAGGGGGAAAAAGCAGGCACTCTCTCGAGTGATCAACATTCACTCTTTCTTGAATGATCAACTCTTCTTTGGGGGAAAATAATAATGGCAAAATCCCGGATGTTTTCAGATATTTAAAAATTCTTCCCAGACGGTGATTTAAGAACCAAAAGGCTGGACATGTCCGGGAAAATACGGACGTATGGTAACCCTAACCTAGAGGACCTGTCCAGAGAGCGAAGAATACCTAGTTCCTGTTTGGTGTCCAGCACCCTGGTTATCATCGTCCCTGTCAGTATCCTGAGTCTTTGTTATTGTGTCCCTGTCATGGGATATGGTATTGTAATACCCACTGTGGTTTTTCTCTGTTTTACACCCATAGCTTAAGGGGTTTAAGGGCTCAGAGCTTCAAGCTCTGGTACCTGTTAACAACCACGTGTGGTTTGTTTACACTTCATTATACTTGAAGGGGTCCTTGTCTAGTTGTTTACTAGTTGCTTAATAAATGTTTTGCATGTTACACCTTATTTTGTCTCTGTCTTAATAGTCACCCGATGATAGATGCAGGAGGGGGTAGGATCTGCAGACAGATCATCTTCTGATTAGTGTAGGCCATAGTTACATCTGTTTCAGGCTAACACTCTGTAGGTGATTGGACACCAGTATATATTTAAAGTCTGCTCATTTCTCAGCTGTAACACAGAAAGCTAACCTATGTAATTCTCAGCCATATGTGTTTTTCTGGGATGTGTGTTTCTCTGGAAGAGAAGGTCACTGGAGCCAGCAGGTGGCAGTTTGGAACTTGCTGTGAAGTTTTGTTCCTACAGCAGTAGCAGGATCATACTTTGGTTTTACATGTCTCCACGTGAGCCATCCCCAGTGGCTCTGGGCTGGGACCAAGGGGTTTGGATGGTGGGAGGGGGATCAGGGCTGGGGCTGGGGCAGGGGGTTGGGGTGCACGCTCTGGGGTGGAGCTGGGGATGAGGGGTTTGGGGTGCAGAAGGGTGCTCTGGGCTGGGATCGAGGGGTTCAGAGCAGGGCTTTGGAGCTGGGCTCTGGCCCCGCTCCAGCTCCAGGCAAAAACCTGCAGCTCCACTGCTCCGGAGCTGCTCCATGCTCCAGCTCCAGGCTCTGCTCCAAAGCCCTGGTTCAGAGGACAGGTGTTCTCAGCCAATGGGAGCTGTGGAGCTGGTGCTTGGGGCATGGGCAGCGCGCGGAGCCCCCTGGCTGCCCCTATGCTCAGGAGCCAGAGGTGGGACATGCCACTGCTTCCAGGAGCCATGACAGGCAGGGACCCTGCCTTAGCCCTGCCAACTGGACTTTTAACGGCCTGGTCAGCAGTGCTGATCAGAGCCGCCAGAGTCCCTTTTAAACTGGGCGTTCCGGTTGAAAACCGGATACCTGGCAACCCTAACCTGTAGGCTGTCTCAAAGGTTCTGCTCTATTGAGCATGTGCCAACCTCAGGCCTCTTTAGGGGTTTTAGGATATTTCATCTAGTAAGCACCTTCATGTACTTTTGTGAAACTCATCTAAATGTTAGGGTTGAAAAAAAAAGAAAAGAAACACTGCACAGTACCACCTCAGACAAATGTAGCTGATAATTCACCTCAGTTTGTATTTCTCTAAAATTCCACTTTTATGTTACAAAATCCAAAAATATGCTCTGAAATCTCACATTCTTTTATTGCTACAACACTAAATAGTGGCTGGCATTTTATATGCAGTGTTAAATAATCTCTCATCTGTGAACAAAGTGGTTGACTTTTTAAAAAAAAATAGCTATTCATCTTAAATGTACTATAAATATGAACCACCCTGCGACAGTTAAGTTTTTCACTAAACACTGCTATGATTCATGCTTGTAGTGCTGAATAGATTAAAGTAACAAGCTGCATATGTAACTGTAATGCTCAGCTCACTAGTTCGATGCATTACACTTTAGTAACCATATTACTGAAAAATGAGTGATTTCCTTTCTTGTTTTGCATTATTCAGGATTGAAAACCTTCCGTTGTATATAATATTTGGTTGGATCACAACTGAATAATTATCTTCTGAAGGGTTTAAACCATGTCCTCCTAGTTTTTCACTAAATTATGGCTGGAAAAAAAAGGAGGGGAGGGGGTTTAGAGTGAGTAATCAGACCAGTCTGTTTTGTATTTATTGCCTATCTAGTAATCAGGAGACGTAGCCAAAATGTATTCTGTTAAATTATTGCTCGACTATTTTGAACCTGTAACATAGAGTATCTTGAATTTAAGGTTTTCAGTGTTTTGAGATCATGGCAAGTATTCATATATAATTTAGCAATTTGTGTATATCTCAGAATATTCTGCATCTTTTGCTTCATGATTGAACATCAAGATTTACTTTTACCCTACCATGTAATTTAGACTGGTTTGCAGACTTTTCATACATTTAGGTTTTTGCCAACAATTGTTGAGGGCTGAATTAGGTTTGCTTGAGGTATTTTTAAAATCTGCTAAAGAGCATATGGAATTTGCTAACACATCAATTACAAGTTTATAATAAGTCTTTCTTTTTTCTTTTTGGATGAGGAGTATTTTCTGAAAAGTAGGCAAGTTAGACATAGTGTTTCTCTTGAATGCAAACTGTGTGTTCCATGGAGAGCAGGATATAGCCATGAAGAGCAAACCCAGGATATTGCAATGATTTTCCAGGCTGAACCCTAGTATTGCTTAGTGCATCCAAAAGTGAGATGTCCCCATCTCAAAGCTGAAATATTATATTTGATGCACATTTGCTCCATTTGGGCCAAACGCTCTAATAAACACTGGTTCAGTATTAAGCAAGGCACATATCTATTGCTTGCATCTAATTCCCAAATGCAATGGTTTAAATGATCTATGTGGAAATCTTGAAGTAAGTTACTCATTTATAGTAGCATTTTCAAGTACAATACAGTGAAACTTGCACCAAAGGTCTACAACAGAAAGCCTTCTATCTTAGGTGAACAATTTAAAGTATCTCAGGATTTCCAAAACAGCTTGTATTTTATCGGCAGCTGAATACCACTTGTATTAGCCAGCCAAGCTTTGGTGGGCTCTTGGCAGTCATTTAAGACAGGTCTCACTGTAGGTTTTAAGTTTCACTGGTAAGTCAGATAATTTTGACAAATGCTGGAGAAAGGATATGATCAAAAGAAGTCTCCCCCTCCCACCCCCCCAGTCCCAAACTTTGAGACAGCCTGCAGAACGTCATGAATTATTCATTGCAGGTTATTTTACTTTAGTAGTTGGTCCCCCACTATATATATGTAACCCTTCTGCCCGTCAGAGTTGGCAGCAACAAGGGCCGGGTTCAGTATCTAGGGGTTCCATTTCAATAACACAATGCAAAACTGGCTCAAGCCCCCACCCAGAGGATCTGGGACAAATATACACCACCCCCGCTGGGCGCCTCTAAGAGGCAATACTTCCCCTCTCTCAAGCACAGAGTCTGAGTGTAGCAAAAGCCTTTTAATAACAGAGAGAAACAATGTGGCATTATGTTGGGGAAACACCACCAACAGGATTCATAACACAACCCATGAGCAAAACCCATCCCAAGCAAATTGGGCCGTGTCCTTTCCCTTTGGTTCTTGAGTCCAGCAACCCAAAAGTCACCAAAAGTGACTCAGTCCCTGGGAAAATCATGGAGCAGGTCCTCAAAGAATCAATCCTGAAGCACTTACATGAGAGGAAAGTGATCAGGAACAGTCAGCATGGATTCACCAAGGGAAGGTGATGCCTGACTAATCTAATCGCCTTTTATGATGAGATTACTGGTTCTGTGGATGAAGGGAAAGCAGTGGATGTATTGTTTCTTGACTTTAGCAAAGCTTTTGACACGGTCTCCCACAGTATTCTTGTCAGCAAGTTAAGGAAGTATGGGCTGGATGAATGCACTATAAGGTGGGTAGAAAGCTGGCTAGATTGTCGGGCTCAACGGGTAGTGATCAATGGCTCCATGTCTAGTTGGCAGCCGGTGTCAAGTGGAGTGCCCCAGGGGTCGGTCCTGGGGCCGGTTTTGTTCAATATCTTCATAAATGATCTGGAGGATGGTGTGGATTGCACTCTCAGCAAATTTGCGGATGATACTAAACTGGGAGGAGTGGTAGATACGCTGGAGGGGAGGGATAGGATACAGAAGGACCTAGACAAATTGGAGGTTTGGGCCAAAAGAAATCTGATGAGGTTCAATAAGGATAAGTGCAGGGTCCTGCACTTAGGATGGAAGAATCCAATGCACCGCTACAGACTAGGGACCGAATGGCTAGGCAGCAGTTCTGCGGAAAAGGACCTAGGGGTGACAGTGGACGAGAAGCTGGATATGAGTCAGCAGTGTGCCCTTGTTGCCAAGAAGGCCAATGGCATTTTGGGATGTATAAGTAGGGGCATAGCGAGCAGATCGAGGGACGTGATCGTTCCCCTCTATTCGACACTGGTGAGGCCTCATCTGGAGTACTGTGTCCAGTTTTGGGCCCCACACTACAAGAAGGATGTGGATAAATTGGAGAGAGTCCAGCGAAGGGCAACAAAAATGATTAGGGGTCTAGAGCACATGACTTATGAGGAGAGGCTGAGGGAGCTGGGATTGTTTAGACTGCGGAAGAGAAGAATGAGGGGGGATTTGATAGCTGCTTTCAGCTACCTGAAAGGGGGTTCCAAAGAGGATGGCTCTAGACTGTTCTCAATGGTAGCAGATGACAGAACGAGGAGTAATGGTCTCAAGTTGCAATGGGGAACGTTTAGATTGGATATTAGGAAAAACTTTTTCACTAAGAGGGTGGTGAAACACTGGAATGCGTTACCTAGGGAGGTGGTAGAATCTCCTTCCTTAGAGGTTTTTAAGGTCAGGCTTGACAAAGCCCTGGCTGGGATGATTTAACTGGGACTTGGTCCTGCTTCGAGCAGGGGGTTGGACTAGATGACCTTCTGGGGTCCCTTCCAACCCTGATATTCTAAAAGTCCAACAACCCAAGTGTCTCTGTCCCTGGTCAGTGCAGCCCCAGAGTTTGAAAGTTTATCTGCAGAGTTTTACCTCCCAACCTGGGTGGAAATGGGAGGGTTAAGGGGCACCTTATGTGGTCCGAAGCTGATTGCCCCACCTCTCCATGGGGCTCCGCTCGCTGTCGCACAAATCGCTCTGCTCTGCCAGCCCCCACCTGTGAGCTGCTCCAGTAGTCCCACAAACTGCTCCACTCTGCCAGCAGTCCCATGAGCTGCTCTAGCCATCCCACAAACTGCTCCGTAATATACCTTCAGGCTCCCCCACTACTTAACACAACACTCAGGGATTTCAGCTCTTAGTGATTTTAGCTTGTAGTAGGGGAGCCTCAGTGCTAGTGCATCATTGGCCCAAAGTGAATTCAGCTCAGCAGCCTGTCACTAGACTCCTAATAGAATCAAAATTTGCTCTGACATTCCACAGCAGAGGAAGAAGGAGATGCAATTGACATGTAGGGCCCTTACCAGGGGCCCATACCACCAGCTATTAATATCTATCCTCAGCCTCTATCAATTCACTGAGTTTTGGAACCCATTTCCCTTGCCTAGTGAGTGCTACTTAGCTGATGGCGAGTCCCTCCATCATAACAAAAGGCGAAGTACAGTTCCACTGTCCTTGATTCACATAATCAGAATAATAATTTATTCTTCCTGCCCCAATAACAGAGACACTGGGGATCCCACAGCAGCCAAAGTGACCATTTGGGCAGCTATGGGCTCATGCTAGGTGGGGTGGTGTGCCTATGCAAATGAGATCAGCCCCTGAAGTTCTTTTCCACAACTTTCCACAACTCACCACCAGATGTCAGGGTGGCGCTCATCCTGACTCTGCTTACATATATAAACAAGTTACCTACAATTTGGTGCAATTCCACTGTAAATGCCATCAAATTCAGAAAAGTAAATGAGTTTTTGTTGTCGGGAGCCCTGAACAGGGCTATAATATTAAGAAGCAGAAAACAAAGAAAGGAATTTGGTAGCCTGTAATGGATCCTCCAGGTGTATGCAGAACTTGGAGAACTGGCCAAAATGCCATAGAATCTACAGTAAGGTTACTATGAAGTTTCCTTTATTTTCCTTACTCATTCCAAAGAAATCGGACCAACTTCTGCAGTCCTTCCTGAAGCAATTAAGTCAATGAAAGCTTTGACTGAGTTAAGGACTAGCAGTGAAGTGTTGTAGAATTCTGACTCACTCACTTTGTTGATAATTTTAAAGATCTTCTGCTTGATGCCCAATTTCAGTGGTGCCTCTGAATTGCTCTGTGACTTTAATTGACAATAATTTTAAATTAAATACTTGTTTCTTGAAATCACCGGTAAATAATATGCTGATTAAAATCACCATGTGAAGGAGGGGGTCAGAATATCTCTGTGTGAGCTCCATTAAAATGCAAGGTTAGCTTTATACCTGGATTTCCCCTAAATCTGATGACACTAGATGCACAAGGGCATTTGTTCAAGAGCATCAACTGGCTTTAGGTATTGGCACCAGTTGCTTTTCAGCAAGAGTGCAGCTGGAACACAGGAGATTTCTTTGGGTGGCTTAAGATAAGCCTGGTGTTGCCTCTGTATATAAAGGCGTATAGAATTGTGAAGGGAGGAGCTAGGTGCCTGTCAGCACTGGTGGGATCATTGGGGAACTGTCATTTGCTGGATAATGAATGCCTTTGTCCCTGGGAAAGGGTTGGGTTGAACATTTATTGTTCAAGTGGATTAAGGCAAGACATGGCCACAGACAGCAGATGCGGGAGGTTGCAGATACGTGGCTGTGATGGAGTGCTCTGAGAGCAAGTGCAAGTCCTTTGTAGCTGCACAATAATCACATGCCCTTAATTTAGAGTAGTAAGTGAAGAATATAGAATAGTTCGTCATATCAGTTGCAACTGCAGGGGGAATTTAGACAGGTAGAATGCATTTATCAAGGTGTAATTTGGTCAGGGCACAGGTGTGAACAGCTCTACTCTCATGAAGAGTTCTATGATCTTTAATAACCATAGTAGTCTGGTTTAATCTGATCTTTAATAACCATAGTAGTCTTGATTATGTCTCAGCCAACAGAATACATCTCCAGGAGTAGATGGATCATCATCACTAATATGAGGTGTTGGCTTAGTATTGCCTCAAGAGGCACAGCGCATCCTGTTGAATCACTGATAACATGTGATGTGGCAGCCTTTTGGCTAAAAAATCTCATTTTGTTGGGAGAAGAATGGCATTTGTAATGGAAAAAAAGCTAATTGCTTGAGCATGTTCCTTGCAAGTACATATTTAAATAAAGTTTTAAAGTAATCACTTGAATTCTTATCACAAGAGAAGAACCCAGTCTGTAACTCTCACAATTAGTCTAGCAGTAATCTGTTTTATAGAAGACATTTTCTTTGCACTGTCTTGTCTGTGAACGTTTTATTTAAAAATTCACATATGCTTGGCTTCAAAACGCTGTTGCCAGGCAAAACTACAAATATATCAAAAATTTACTTTAAAATTAAGCTTAAGGAATTGACCTCTAGTTCAGGGTATGTCACTCTTTTTTTATATTTGCCCTGGAGCTTAGCATCTGCCAAATAAGAAAACTTCATTGTGGTCTGTACAAGCAAAGTATATTGCTGCACCCAGCTATCTGAGAGCTGTGTAATTTCAATTCAAAACAGCGCTTTGTGACTGATGTGGTTAGGTGCAAATACAAAAAGGGCAGTGTTGACTTGACTTTAACTACTATCTGCACTTATAGTATTGCCTCCACCTTGCACTGGCACATTAAAATTAAAGGCTGGGGGTTTTTTTGGCCTTGGGCTCACCCAGTGAATAATGTGGTACACTGCCATCTGGGCAGCCTTTGCTGGGGAACCAGCTTTAATCTCATAGTCTCTGGGCAAGATGGGAGAGTCTCAGGTTCTGAGACTGCAGATGGAGCTTGTGGTCCTCTTGTAATTCTTGGTGTGTTGTGAACTGTTATCTCCCTACAAGTTTTCCATCCTTCCAGCTGTAAGAGAGGTTGCATTGTTTGTTGCTGCTATGAAGGAGAAAGGTGGACTAGGGTTGTATGGGAGACAAGGAAGAACTTGAATGAAAGAGGAGAGGTGAGAGCCTTTGCACCGATATTGGGGTACTTCAGGCTGATTTTTGTAATATTTAAAAAAACATTGATAAACATTTTACATGTTCTGTGGCAGAAGGACGGATGCCCTGCCCCTTCTTTGTTCCAGAACATCATCTCGATCAAAGATTTCACTCCCTTCATGATGTTGTGACTTTGTACCTAATGGGGTATAAAGCAGTAATAAGGGTGAGCTGCCCTAGAGTACTGGTAAGAGACTGAGTTTATTTCCTGGCCTAAATCACCTGATATGGATCAAGGTTACAAAAAATTACACCTGTTACATGGCAGGGGTTAGTATAGAGTAGGCCCAGTGACTACTGATGTTTAAAAGGTATCTCATTATAGTGTACACAGGCTTGTGTTTTGCTGCCTGGCAAACTGTCTGTCCCTGAAGTGAGCTGTAGCTCACGAAAGCTTATGCTCAAATAAATTGGTTAGTCTCTAAGGTGCCACAAGTACTCCTTTTCTTTTTGCGAATGCAGACTAACACGGCTGTTACTCTGAAACCTGTATGTACACAGTACCCCAGATGAACCAAGTGACAAAAGGATCTGAGTCCCTGCCCTGATTCATTTCACCCCAGTACCTGCTCACCTCAGCTTTCTCTCCTAGACCCACATGTGCAGGCCTCACACTATACATGTGTCAAGGCTGAATTCCCACTCTGGCACTCCGAGTGCAGAAGGTGGGGGCCCGCAAGGATTCTAAAAGTTAATACTTGCCACTCCAGGCTTGTATTAAACTCCTAAGGTTACAGCTTTCTCTGACCTTGGCTTAGTAAACACTGCCACCACCCAAATGCAAAAAACCCCCTTGGACCCAGGAAGGAGCACTTGGGAATTCCTCCCTGTGGGGTACCCTCAAGCCCTTTCACACACCCCCTCCGGGGAAGAGCTGAGAAAGAAAACAAAGGAAATTAGCGGTTGCCACCAGCTAATCAAACAGCATATGCACAAACCTCTTATGACACCAAAAATCCAATCCTGTTTTTAAAAAAGGTAAATTTTATTAAAAACAAAAGGGAAGAAAATATATCTGGAACTTAGCCTTTTGCTAGATTTTAAAACAACATTTCCAAAAATCAAGCACCCAAAATAGCTTTCTTGGGGGTTCAGCTTAAAGGTTACAAGCAAACAAACGCATCTGGGGTTAGCACAGAGGAGATCCACAAGCCAAAATAAAAAATAAACTTGATTGGGTCTAACTAAACATTCCCTACCCAAATAATTTCTTCTAGGTATGCAAGATGAATTTTCATACCTGGTTCAAGCCTTACACAGCATTGCTTCTCTGTCCCTGCAGCCCAGAGAACAACAGACAAAGGGAAAGTTTTTAAAATTGGGAAAGAAAGTTCTACTTTCCCACTGGCTCTTTTGATCAGGTGCCCACTCCTTTTCTTTTAGCTGTGGGCTTGTTAACCCTTTACAGGTAAAAGCAAGCAGAGAACAGACCAAGAGGGGTTTTACAGCTAACTGGCTAGCTGGGCGTCCATCAAAGGGAGCTATTCCCCCCTGCAAGGATCTGAGTCCCTGCCCTGATTCATTTCACCCCAGTACCTGCTCACGTCAACTTTCCCTCCTAGACCCACATGTGCAGGCATCACACTACACATGGATGACTGAGTCCAGGGATTCCTGGGTGTTTCCTACAGTCTCTCCATGGAAAACTCTGGGCAGGGACAAGGGTGCCTGTACTCCAGATTACTCCTAATTCACTTCTTATCCTTTTAACCCATAATCATTGCAATTCACTTAAACATATAAATCATTTATTTACATCAAAACTGTTTACTTGGGGATTAAAGAATCCGCCACAGCATAAGCACTGTGAGGAAATGGCTTGTTCAGTGCAGCCATCTCTAAAGTGCAATAAACTTTAGAATAACAAAAATTGCTCTAAGCTGCTGCTCTTGCTCCCTGGCTCACACAGAAGATGGCCCCTGAGCTCTTGATTATCTCGTTGGCCTTGCCTGTCCTTTCAATCTGGCCAACTTGTGGTGCTGGGGCCCTGGGGACCTGTTTGTCTCTTCGGCCTTTCTCCTGGCAATGGAAGAGGGCCAACGAACCTTCACCCCGCCACCCGCTAAGTTTCAGTAAGGGGCCAACGGCCTGGTTACACTGAGTAGAAATTGGTGAGAGCTGTGGCTGCTTAGCACCTTCTAGGATCAGGCCTTTATGCTGTACACAGTGTTTGTAATGGCATTTGTGAAGCTGTTGCACCACTGGAGCGGTTTCTATTTTTTTAAATGGTTCCCTCCCAGGGCCCACAGTGTATTGCTAAAAGTATAGCCCATTGCCTCACTGCACTTGCAGTTTGTTGTTAAGCATAACTGAGACCAGCTAATAAAGCTTAGCCAGATGTATTATCCAAAGACAAAGCAGTACAATACAGACAGAAAAGAGTTCATGTTACCAGTCCTTCTGGGGAGCAATTCTCACAGCATTCAATTCACCTTACATGCCCCATAACTACCAGTATTTATATCCTCGCTATTTACTCACTAAAAGCATTCTGTATGTCACCCACGACTAAATTTGACCGATTAGCTTTTACCTTGTTTTTCTGGTACCAGGGTGTACATTTCCTCATCTCTGCTTTAGATACTACATACCAAATCAGTTGTTTGCGAAGGTACCTCCCCCGGCTTGTACAGGACACAGAACAAATTAAACCTGTCAGAGACAAGATGTATATTTTCCAGTGCCAAAGCTGATTTCACCTTTGCAGGGTATCATGGCATATATAACTTGATGTGAGTGAACAGCAGTGTGGGAAAGACAGAATATAATTTGGTTAACCTAACTTCCCATGTGCTAGGTATAATGTGGTGTGCACTAGACCTAATATATATGCATTGGCTAACAAGTGCTAGGGTTAGGAAAAATCCAGCATTCTAAACAGCTGACTGGCTGCTCTGGTGTGGATAGTTTTAGGGGTAGGACAGGAGAAACAGTGAATCCTGAGCCCCTAATACTGAACAGCTGGCGGTGTGTACTGAGCACCCTTAGAGATTTCCTGGGCCAGCTACCTCAAAAAAGGGATCATCCCAGGAAAACCAGGACAGGTGGCAACCCGATGGGGGTGGAGGAAAAGTGCAGGAGGATTCATTTTCTCCTAAGATCCTGCAGAACTTATCAATGTACAACCCAGTTACATAGAGCCTGGCCAAAGGGCCCTGCACTGGAGTAACTTCTCACAACAAGCTTTGTGCTTTGGTCGTGGTTCAAAGAAAGAGCAATTTCTAATGGATTGTCAAGATGGACTGTAGCTAGAGGCGCTCTGCTAAACAGCTGCTGCCTTATGTTTTGTAGTAGATATCACCTGATTGATCTTCTGCCTAGTATCATGCTTACATTCACTCAGCCTATGAAATCATTCCCGGCTTAGTAAAAGTACATAATCGTTTTAGAAATACAAATATCATTTTATTGGGTGTTCTTTTCCCTTTGGCTCTTTCTTTTTAGTAATTACTCTAATGGTATTTAAAGTGTCTCTTCCAGAAGTGAAACCAAATTCCTCTGTCTAATGAAATTGTCCATGCATTATTAATTTAATTTTAGATGCTAGACCATATAAAATAGAACATGAAAGTAAAACCTATTTTCACATGAGCTATAATGTTGTGGAAGTAGTAATTATAGAACATTGATACTTGTGTACTTTATTTTCTAATTTTATTTTCTACAGCATCTTTTGTACTGTACTAACTATTCCAGTTACTTGACACAGTTTTTTTTTTAATTACAATTTAAAAGTGAAATTAGCAGAAGAAAGAAACCAAGAGATACAGGCAAGTGAGAGAACATACTTTCAAATAGCAAATTAAAAATAGATGAGATGGTGGAGAGAGAGATTAAATGTATTCCATCTGATAAAATCTTCAGTGGAAGAGGTACTTGAACCATCATTTGTGTTTCACTGTGCTATCTCACCAGAGACCATGTCTAAATGAGCTGTTAAAAGTGGGAACAGGTATAAGGAGAGACTAAGTCTGCAAGAGAAGCTACAGCACTCTTTATAGAGGGTTTTAAAAATGGAAAAGTCAGTTTTGAACTCAATCTTGGACTGAATAAGATATTAGTTGAATTGTTTGCTTCTGTGACTGATGTACATGATTGGCAATTATTATGGTGAGGTGAGAAGCCAGGCAATGACATTCTGTACATAGGCTACTGGAGAGTCATAAAAATAGTTGCAATAGTCAAAGTGATCAGAAATTAAGTTAACAGAAAAAGAATTCCAAAAAAGTGGAGTCAAGGCACTTAGGTACATAGGCAATATTGCAGAGTTGGTGATACCTTTGTCTGCAGACTTACAAAAAGAAATATGGAAGATGCTCAGATACTATGTTAATGGTGGCCATGGAGGTATATAGACAGGGGTTTAGCAGATGGTCAAATATGATGCCATTATTACAAATAATGGAGGGAAAGGGGAAGTGTGAGTTGTGAAGAAAAACAGAAGTGGTTCTTCAATATTTATATTGCAGTAGCACCTGGGGTGGACATGGTGCAATCCCCAAAGAGCTTTCTGTCTAAGCAGGAATTGTTTAAGGATCCTTCTCTTGCTTGTATGTGTATGGTAGATTGTCTGGCTATGCTGAAAGAAGGACAGGAGACATCTGACATGGGTTTATTCAGATCGTAACTTTATTATTAGATGTCTGGGACTACCTGGCCAATAACAGTGTACAGTGCAGGTAACTCCATGTTTATTCCATAATTACCTGGGGGGCTTTTAGCAGCTCCCCCTCTTTTTCTCTCCCCGTCCCTCCAGCAAATCCATGGCCGGGATCTTACCGTTCGCTGCCCTCCTCATAGGAGGGTTAAGGTGGGCTATAAGAATAGGGGATTGGCTCCTTGCTGTACCAATAATAGGAGTCCTCAACTACCCCCCATTTGTTTCTTTAATGAACACCTCTTTTTAAGTTATTTTCCAAGCCATTTATCCAGTTACTGTATACCTTTCCTGTGGAGTACCTGCACTAGACATATGCCACAAGGAGGAGCCAGCAATTAGCTTGGCTGCCTCCTTCCCACACCCAGTCTGGTTCCCAGACATCTCCCAATGCTGTCTTTTATATCAGTTAAAAACATAGCACCTAGGTCCTCCTGAACCCCATCCTCCCGAACCCCATCCTCCTGAAATAACTTTGCTGCCATAAAATTACTGCCCCTCCTGTGGTCCCAAGGCATTTGGCCACCTCCCTGTTCACATGACTTGTCCTTGATTTGTCCACCCTGGGGGGGGCTTACAGCTCCCCGCCAGACCCTGCACTGAAGCAAGTCTGATCAAGCCTTGGTCTGTGTAAAAAGGAAGGCTCGAGGCACCGTGCTTCCCGTTTTCAAACCCTACATTCGCAGGGGATGAGTCAGTGACCACACTGCCCCTTTTGTAGCAGTTTTCATCTCTTCCCTCTCTCCCTACCCAGCCATAAAGCACTGTTCCCTTCACTAGGCCAGGCTAGCCAAACACCCCCCTGCTTGAAGGTTCAGGGTGGTCATTCATAAATTTTTCAAGGTAACGACTAGTAGCTCAAGGACCAACGTGAAAGTTACCTCTGCTGCCCCAGGGCTACATCTCCTGCAATTTAAAGTAATAAAAGTCAATTAATGCCAGCTGTCATTGATTTTTGTCTTTGTAGAAACTGCCTACTATGAACTGACTGAAATCAAGCTAATTTTACATAGATTACTGCATAGCTGTCAAAGTAGTTTTGGTTATTACTAATTGGTCTGGAAATGAACCAATGATGTAGCAGTGAAAAACCCAATCACTTGAGTCATCCAACCATCTTTATTTCAGTGAATCTGGCAATAACGCTCATTAATAACATTACCACCACTGTAAGGGGTTAAACGTTGTAGCTTTATTACTATAGTTTTACAACAAATAAAGTACAATAAATATCTATAATTTAAACAAATCACAATAAAAAGCTGTTCATAATGACCTCACCAGTAGCAACCTATTCACCTGAACGGAGGAGAGGACAAATCGCTCCCTTGCTGTCAGTGTGAATGAGGATACCCGCCGTTAACCTCCACTGCTTTACTCCAAATGCTCATTACAGAAGTCTACTGTAATGGTTTCTACATATTGATGAAACTAGTCTACTTGTTCCTCACTCACCTTCTTTACACCTAAACGATCCTCCAGGTGTGGATTAGACTCCATTATATATCCTGGCAAGGGCTTTCCACAGAACTATGACAAAGATTAAAAGACTCCAGAAAAACAAATTGGCTTGGCTTGTTTGTAGTCCATCCCCTTCTGGCATTTTAAGGTCATTGGAGACTTCTTTAGCTGATATTCCTTACCTATGTAAAAGTGGCTCATCAGTGCTATTTGGCAACCCTTAAACCCCTATTTCCTAGTGCCAAAACTAAAACACTGGCAGAGAGCAGGAAGGAGGCGAGAACTACCCATTTTCACCACTTAAATTTTAATTGAGTTACTCACTGCCTGGGAAGTAAACCTCGGGCAGCATAACTAGTAGATGAATAAGGAGATCACAGCTTAGTCTAGGATCTCTCCAGAGTAATACTTCGAGCTATGCTTTAAGTAACAATATCAGCTATTTCTGGACCTCATCTTCTGAATTAAATTTCTAAGCTAGTAAGATTTCACAGTGTGATAGTTAAAATTTTTAAAATACACAATAGGATAGTTCTCCTGTCTATACTTGGATATTTTGTTTACTCCTTGTCAATTTTTGACACAGTTAATTAGTTTACTATGAAAAATTAAGAACTGCGCACTTGACTACAGCATCAATATCGTTTATGCAAAAAGCAAATTAATTAACTCAGGAAAAAAATATACTGGTATAGTGAAAACATACATCATCATAGTGAACTCAAAACATCATGGTGACTATGATACTACTGCATCCAAACATACATTTCAATATTTATAAACATAGGAGAGAACAATATACAGTCAAACTTAATTTCTTTAATTTCATCCAAAAGCATATTGATGTTTTTTAAATTAATGTTCTGGTACAAGTTCTTCATCATAATGAAGCAATATTGCTGTGTATAAATGTTATTCTACATTACTAAAATGAAATTTATAATACATTTACTTGCAGACCCAAGCTGTGTGGTCTGTTTTGGCAGAATAACTGAATGCATTTTCAAGGCCTAATATCACAAATGTTTACCAATCATTAGATGAAGGCTGTGTTTGAGCTATGTTTTCATTTATGTGGTTACTTCCAATAATAAAGTAACAAACACTGTAAATCAGTGTGCCCATATTTACTGTGAGTTTGTAGGAGAATGCTGTCCAATGGTATCTTAAAAGGTATATTATGCAGCTCACAAACATTTTAGAAATTATTATTTTTGAAGAATATTTGGGTTGCCAGCTACTTAGTTCTTGAGGTCATCTGGCATGGGGGCTTGGAAATGCATTCTTCCTCTAATAAACAACTGGTGGAGGAAAGATTTAAATAAAATAAACCCATTAGCTACAGACAATGGCATTTGACATAACATTTAGTCACCCAAAGAGTCTAAAATGTAGGGATACAAGTTACAAGAACAACAACTTGAGGTGTTTAGCTAGCAAAACTAAAACTGGAGTTTCTTAAAAGCTGCTAAAAAGAAGTTATGATGATTACACTACAAAGGCACATGCAGGTATATTATAGCACCAGTGGCTGCATAATTACAAAAAGTTATTAACATTTTTACTTTTACACATATATTTTTATTTTATTGGTACAAAGCAAGTAACTATATTTTTAAAATGTCTAGTAATACTGTTATTCTACAAAGCATTTTTTAAAAAGTCATCATTCTATGGTAAGAGGCTGTTAAGATAAATTTCTAAAATTAAATGGTAAGAAACTAAAAACTTTTGTATTATATAGCTTGTGAAAAATGTAAGGGTCTGTTGATCTTGTGAACTGATTATCCTCAACTTCTGTCAGATTCCCAAGGAGTTCAGGGTGTTCAGAACTTTACAAGATAGGGTCTTGCATTTGAATACTCTCATTTATATTGGGTGTTTGGTTTTAAGTTCACTTAGGGAATACATTCATTTAGTCACTGAGGGTTAAATTCGCCCATGGACAGAGCACCATCATAAGGCCTAAGCACCACATATGACTTTGTGGTGGCCCTTTAGATAGGCCTTGCAAAACTGGTCCCTTAATGTTGAATGTTTTTTAAACTGCCTCTTTTTCTATTGATGTTCTAAAGATTTTTTCCTTTTCCTTTTTATTTTTTAATAACCTATTTACAGGTATATGCCTCAAATGCCTGGTCCCTTGTAACATAAATGTGTGAATATATATGCAGTGGGTCAAATTCTTCTCAGTTTCACCCTTGTAAATAAGATGAGAATTTGACTCAGTATTTATAACATTTGTTCATAGTTCTAATAGAATTCCAATAATTTTTAAAAACAGTCTAAATTTCAGGCCACTGTATCGCAAATGACTTAATATAAGCTCCACCCATACCTATGACAACTTTGTTTTCATAGAAACTAATACACTACGGAGAGAGAAAATATAAGAAAACTTTAAAAAAAAAAAAAAAAAAAAAAAAAAAAAAGCTAAACAGGTGGCATAAACAAGGTGTGTTAAGTGGCATACTATGTTTTTGGTATCATCTACATATTGTCCACCATTCATAAATATTAGAGTTGTCCCAAACTTGTGGCAATAAAAGCTTGATAGCACCACACATCATCAACTCTCTGGGGAGAAGAGGGGAGAAAGAACAAACTGCACGTGACAGATGTTAGTCATGTAGTTTACTGCACTACTGGACGGTGCTCAGACATACTCCATGATAAGGGTGATACAAGAATCCATATAGAATAGAATAGAATCAAACACTGATATAAACTCTACACAGTCTATATAGATACATTTTTCAAAAGATCTTTCATAATTTAATCAAGTAAAAAGACCAAGTTTTTTTGGTCTTACCATATACATCTCTGTTGAAACAAACAATTTTGATGAGTAAGATACCACTTTCTCCTCATACTACATAGTAAATCCCATACCTGATGATAAATAAATGCTCCCAAATGATTTTTTTGGGTCACCATCTATATGAGAGATGGAGGAGGCTTATTAGATCATCTGTTGTATCTCCATAACAAAGTAACACATTGTCCAGTCAAAAAAGCTACTTGATGAGTTAGTTGTTTTAAGGAAAGGCTAAAGAATGTAAGGAAACAGGCAAAGAAAGGCAGAAATCATACCTTCTTCAGTTAAATTATATACTGTGTATTTTTGTTGTTTATCAACCTTTACCTTACCAAATGTCCTAACGGAGCAGAAGGTCCTTGTTAGGCATACTAAGAAGAGTGCTGGGCTTGCAGGAATCTCACCAGGAATCTGAGTACCGGCAAGTATGCAGCTGTGACACTGAGTACATTTCCCAGACCTGAAGAAGAGCTCTCTATAAACTCAAAAGTTTGTGTCTCTCACCAACAGAAGTTGGTCCAATAAAAGCTATTACCTCATCTACCCATTACCAAAATCCTGGGACCGACATAGCTGTTTGTTAATAGTAATATGTATGCACTACAGTTTGTCTAGGGATACTTGCTCCCATTCTTTAGAAAATTTAAATGAATCCTCAATCAAGTTTGCATTTTGCAGAAGACAAAAAGATGAAAAGCTACAGCACAAGGTTAGTGATTCTTTTTGTTTTTCATCTGAATATAATTTAGCTGTGGGAGAACACAGTTGTGGGAAATAAAAATAATTCAACAAAGGGTGCATAGATTTCCTTCCACATCTTTAGAGCTTATTGAACAATTTCAGGCCTTCACTTGAACAACAGCCTTTAAATTTAATTGTTTCAGACAGCCTTCAATCCTGGCATTTCCAAATAAAAATGTTTTTAATCGACATATTCAATCAGTGATATGCTGTATTTTTAAATTAAAGTACCCAATTACACTTCAGCAAATATGCCGAACAAAAATCAAAAGTATTTGAAAAATTTTATTGGCTATGATTGGGGCAATAAATGGCAGAGACATTTTAAAACTTACTTTCTTTTATGAGGATCAGGGCTTGCTGGGAACCTCAACATCATAATGTTGAGCTACTACCAAACTAGAGAAATGTATTGCGCTCTCCAGGATCCAACACTGACTGAAGGGTTCTTATTCCCCAAACTTTCAGATAGAGCTTGGACCTGTTGCTTACTATGGTGCCTGACCACACAATACTTAGTTACACAAGTAAGACTTACATGAGTAGTCCTGTTGACGTCAGTGAGACTGCTCATGAGTAAAGTCTGGACATTGGTGTCTAGAGTTTCTCTTAGTGTTCCCTTGCTTGATTCCAGAATTTGGGAACACCTGCACCTAATTGGTAGGAACAGACTAAATTATTTAATAGCAAAACTAAGGTTGTTTGTGATTATGCAGAATTTTATGCAATAAGAGATCATAATCTTTCACTTTCACCTGCTTTCTACTGGGCCTCTTGCTCTTATGCTTCTCTTCATACTCTCTCCTAACTATTTCATTTATTGCCTTTCATGCCAGCCTTTTTGCTTGGAAAAAATATCCAGTCCCTGTGCATCAGCTGTCTTCCAACTCCTCCCTCAAATCCTTCTTTAAAACCAAACTGTCTCTTTTGCTGTTATAATGTTGTGTATATGTGCCTCCATTAAATGTTCATTATCTATTTCTTGAAATCAAAAGCAGAGTAAGAAAAACACCCTGTTTATCTCCTCCCCAACAATGTGTCCGTTCTTTCTTGTACATGAATTGTTTTTTCTGTATAATACATTTGTCTGACTTAGGGCCGTATTGTGTGTTGATTTATACCCCATTCATGCGATATAAATCAGTGCAAAATTTAAATCTTAGTTTATAAATTCTTTTGGTCAAGGACTCTGTGTGTGTGTGTGTGTGTGTGTGTGTGTGTGTGTGTGTGTTTTAAAGCACCCTGTACTTTTACACTGCTATATACCTAATAATTTTGCTAACTTTGTTTTTCTTCTACTAAGCTAGTATAGACTTAGGCCCCTAGCCTAAAAACACATTGCATGTGCTGTACTTCACACACTGAGTTATCCCTGGGACTCCTCATGGAGCATAATGTTAAGCAAACGCATAAATCTTTGCAGAATTGAGGTATTAGTTTGTTGATGTTTTGCTGACGAGGCTTAACTTTTTTATGTCAAAAAGTTATTGGTTCATTTTTCTAAATTGCCAGTAGTCACTGCAAAAAAAAAAAAAAAAAAAAACCTGTTGAGAATCACTCTTTTTGTAAAGCCAGGTACAATATTAAGAAATGGGTCCAATATGGCAGATCAGAAAACCCCTGAAGGAAAAGTGTTTGTATTGGGTAAATACAAGTGGCGAGTATTCAAATTCTTCAGAGGGAGAAAAACCATTTGGAGAATTATGGCCAGAGCTCTGCCCCACTTTGAGTCTTGAGAACTATGGTCGAAGTCAAATTCAGATCTGTGGCACCCACTTAGAGCAGATCTGAATTTGGGACTATATATTACCAGGTATCAATTTTGACTTAAGAATTTTTAAATTATCACAAGGACTACTAATTTCATTTGCCATCATAGCGTGGCAATTGCTATGTCCACTTCATTGACTGTTTGGGATTGTGCACATCAGTGTGTGAAAATCAATTGACTTGTGAAATATTTAAGAAATGCCAGAAGTGAGCAGCAACACTGCTTAGGTAAAGCACTTCATTCTCTTTTGTGCAGTGACCATTTTGAATGTTTTATGATATTGGGATACATCATCTATCTTTTCTTTTACTTTTTGACTTGAGTGCCGTGGAATATCATGACTACATCAGGGATCGGCAACCTTTGGCACATGGCCCGCCAGGGTAAGCCCCCTGGCAGGTCGGGCCAGGCCAGTTTGTTTACCTGCCTCATCCGCAGGTTCGGCCAATCGCACGGTGGTTCGCTCCTCCAGGCCAATGGGGGTTGCGGGAAGCGGTGTGGGCCGACTGATGTGCTGACCATCACTTCCTGCAATCCCCATTGGCCTGGAGTGGCGAACTGTGGCCAATGGGAGCTGCGATCAGCCGAACCTGCAGATGCGGCAGGTAAACAAACTGGCCCGCCAGGGGGTTTACCCTGCAGGACCAGGGGGCTTACCCTGGCTGGGCCGGATGCCAAAGGTTGCTGATTCCTGGACTACATTCAACTCTACATTTAATTTAACTCTGACTTCAGTGAAATTATACCTGCTTATGCCAAGCCAAAAAGTGAACATATTAAGATAGTTTTGATGAATTTCCATATTTTCCTGTGAGCATCTACTTTTACATTTTACTCATATGCAATGGTACTGTACATAGAATCATAGAAACGTAGGACTGGAAGAGATCTCAGTAGGTCATCTAATCCAGTCCCCTGCACTTAAGGCAGGACTAAGTAATAACCAGACCATTCCTGACAAGCATCTAACCTGTTCTTAAAAACCTCCAGTGATAGAAATTCAATAACCTTCCTCGCAGTTTGTTCATGCTTAACTACCCTGACAGTTAAGAAGCTTTTCCTAATGTCCAGCCTACACCTTCCTTGCTGCAATTTAAGCCATTTGCTTCTTGTCCTATCCTCAGAAGTTAATGAGAGCAATTTTTATCCTTCTCTTTGTAACAATCTTTTATGTACTTGAAAAATGTTATGTCCTGCCTCAGTTTTCTCTTCTCCAGACTAAACAAACTAATTTTTTTTCAATCTTTCCTCATACGTCATGTTTTCTGGATATTTAATAACTTGTTGTTCTCCTCTGGACTTTGTCCATATCTTTCCTGAAACGTGGCACACAGAACTGGCCACAATACTCCAGGTGAGGCCGCCTCAGTGCGTAGCAGAGTGGAAGAATTACTTCTCGTGTCTTGCTTACAACACTCCTGCTGATATATTCCCAGAATGCTGTTTGCTTTTTTTGCAACAGTGTTACACTTTTGACTCATATTTAGCTTGTGATCCACTACAACCCCCAGATCCCATTCTACAGTACTCCTTCTTAGGCAGTAATTTCCCATTTTGTATGTGTGCAACTGATTGTTCCTTCGTAAGTGGAGTACTTTGCATTTGTCCTTATTGAATTTCATCCTATTTACTTCAGACCATTTCTCTGGTTTGTCCAGATCATTTTGAATTTTAATTCTATCCTCCAAAGCACTTCCAACCCCTCCCAGCTTGGTATCATCCACAAAGTTTTTAAATGTACTCTCTATGCCATAATCTAAATAATTTGAGGATATTGAACAGGACTGATCCCTGTGGGACCCCAGTCAATATGCCCTTCCAGCTTGACTGTGAACCACTGATGATTACTCTCTGGGAATGGTTTTCCAACCAGTCACCACCTTATAGTACCTCCATCTAGGCTATATTTCCCTTGTTTGTTTATGAGGTCATGTGAGATGGTTTCAAAAGCCTTACTAAAGTCAAGATATACCATATCTACCGCTTTCCCCCCATCCACAAGGCTTGTTACCCTGTCAAATAAAGCTATTAGGTTGGTTTGAGATTACTTGTTCTTGACAAATCCATGTTGACTTTTATTTATCCCCTTATTATCTTCTAGGTGTTTGCAAATTGATTGCTTGATTATTTGCTCCATTACCGTTCTGGGTACTGAAGTTATATTTGTTCATGTATTTGTTATAGACTAGGAAAGAGATCAGGTTGCCGTACTTGCAGCAGATACTTAATCAAATAAAGTCAGTTGACATCTGCTACTGTCATTGTTCATCATTCATGCTTTTTCCCCATATTCTCAAGCTAATATGAAAACAGACTGTCACTTCTGTCATACTGAACAGAGGCATACTAAGCCTTACCAGCATAAGGAATAAGTCACCAATTTAAATTATGATGGATTGAGGGCCAGATCAGAAGCTAGTGTAACTGTGTTAGTCAATGAAGCTATGCTGATTTACACCAGCTGAGGAACTGGCATTTAATTTTTTTAGAATAAGTTAAAATTTCTACACTTAAGTAAAGCATTATAGTTCACTCCAAATAATGCTTTAGATCAGTGCTACAGGGGTATGAGGTAGCAGGTACAAATACTGTACTGAGGTGATTTTATATACTTTTAATGGAGGAGCAATATTTAGAGGCATTGCAGAATAAATAAGGTAACATTAATCTTTAACTATACCTTAGACATTTTCCAAACTTTACAGATTATTGTACTGTTTCTGCAAACAGACAGTCATGTGAGTAAAGCAAAGCCTGCATTTAACTGTTTACAGAGACAGGGCCTAAATTACAAAAAGAAGTTTAATTTAGAGTGAGACTTCATTTAGAGTGAAATACTGCAAGAGTTCAAAATAGGTTTTGTTTATGGTAGACAAATAAACCTCAAATGTTCATGCTTTAGAAATACAACGGCAAAGTCACCTGCAAATCAAAAGTGCCAGATTTTGTGTTTTCAGTCATTAAAAAAATCTACTTCATCAAAACATATCAAGTATAAATGTGCAGCATTACATGTAATTTTAAAGATAGAGCAAGCCAAAAATATCTAAAAAAATCTTGTTTATTTTCTTCTAGACTGGTAAAGAAAATGAATTTTGATTGATGCAAGCTAATCATCACAGCAAATTAAATACTGAAATATTGAATAACTTTAACAGTAATAAACAAATGCATATAGCCTGAAATATGCATTTAAATTAGCATCCTGACAGTCTCGTTTGTTACACTAAGACTTTGAAACGCACAGGATTAGATTATATGCGAAGCAATCGAGAACAACTGATAACAAAAAAATTAGTGATACTTGTATACAAATGTTAAACAATCAGGCTCACTTCATAGAAATACCCTCTGTATTAATTGTGTGGTCCAGTAGCAGAAATGAGCCAAATTATGTGATTAGCAGTATTGCTACCTAATAAGATACCTATTGCATTTACAGGATAACTCACCTACCATTTCATTAGGTGGCATAACATGATTTAGCATGGGAGGATTATCTTCTCTCCCTGTAACTCATGTTGATGAGGTCTGAATATGATGGGATTAGAACTATCCAGCTTCTAGGATTGTATGAAAAAGAGCATTGCTTTCCAACTCCCAGGCTGATATACTGTAGCCTATCTATGACAGCTGAACTCTTATGAAAGTAGTTACAAAAGCTGTTAAAATGTTTAGCACCCAAAAATCTTTTTTTGAAGCTTTAAACTGTTGTCACATAGCCACTTCCTGATAAAGACAACTACAGAAAACTTCACCTGGTGGAAAGGTTGAATATTTTATTATTCATTAAACCTACTTGTCTCCAAATATTAAAATGCACATGTTTCATATTCTCCAGCTTTGCATACCTTCTCAAACTAGACTTAAAGGCATTAAATTAAACCCATATGGTTCTTCCTTATTCCAAACAGAACTGCTACATTCATTAAACTCTTTGCTATTTTAGAATGCAGTGAAATGAAATTCATTGTTTTTAGGACTCATTATCAGCTACAGCAATTTAGAATTTCCATGGAAGAGTTTGTAAGGCACCCAAAAAAGTTTTCCAAGCTAGCAAGTATGAACCAGATAATCACCTCTCAGAGCAGGTCTATACTACAGGGTTAAGTTGACCTAAGTTACGCAACTCCAGCTACAAGAATAACGTAGCTGGAGTCGACATAACTTAGGTCAACTTATTGCGGTGTGTACATCACGCTAGGTTCAAGGAAAAGTTTTCCCGTCGACTTCACTGGCATAAGAAGCATAAGGTAAGTTCTGTCATTGATGGGAGAGAACTCTGTGGTCAATTTAGCTAGACCCACTAAACTGACCCCCGGTGGATCAATCACCACATCATCGATCCACGGTAAGTGTAGACATTCCCTCAGAGTGCACATACGCTCTTTGGGGTAAGTCCAAACTAATTAAGGTTAGTTTACTCAAATGTTTCACAATTTGTATCATTCTGCACATGCTATTATATAAGATATGTGCTACTTGCATACTAGAAGATGCTTGTTGGAGCAGAACCCTGAGAAAATCAAGGGAAATGTATTTTTAAAAAAACCCACACATTGTTTAATAGTATCAGTTTGAGAAGTTTCAATACTTCCCTTTAAAAAATTAAACAAGTGAAGTCACAATTTTTCTAATGAGAACAATTTGAATTTATCAGAATTTTAAACATAAATAGAGTTTTGGATTATAAATGCATGTCGTGTTGATTATTATACAACTAAAAAATGTATTTGAAAATTCTAACCCTCTAAGAGTAGCAATACTCAATACACCAAAATATTTGCAGGCTTCAAGTTCAAATAATTCCTGATATGGGGTGATGCTTTTCCAATAATTATGGGCAAGTTTTTACTTTATTATATTATAGGTGCTAGATGATCTAGTTTCAGCTTTTATCAGCCTCGTGTACAATTCTCATCATTCCCATGTATCCAGAAACAAATCTGGGCATACTTGAGAGGAGTAATTCGTACCGCTACATTATAATCCTGCTGCATACCATTTACATCCATCCACTGATGACCTGAATAAACAGCAATGATTTTGCGTTTCCATTTCTTCTTGTTTGGCTCTTTAAGACGGAGATAGACTCCAGATCCAATAGACCCAGGCTCAGCATCACAGTACTGGTAGAAGAGATCACTGGATTCATCAGACACACTACAAAATCGATAGACTAACTGCCCAGATCGATCATCGTCAAAACCTGAGAAGTGGATCATGCTACCAGGCATCTTTCTGATTGTTGGGCTGATTCCCAGCTCCATATATTTCTTTTTGTGAGGGCGCTTGAGCTCAAGAACAGCATAATCATAATCCAGGGAAACATCCCCAGTTACACCTTCAAACCAGCCTTTTGGGATCTGGGTACTCTTTACTCTGGTCCACTGGAAGGAAGGTTTACTATCGGAGGTTTTCCGACTCCTCCCTGTTGCCTTTTGTTTTCTGCCACGACCTTTGGATCTCTGCTTCAATTCTGTGGTATGCTCACTGTGATCTCTTGCCACAGAAACATCTCTCTTACCCCTTTGAGCACCTCTGCGTTTCTTGCCCTCACCTTTAGATCTTATCTTCAGCAATCCCACCCTCAGCTTTTTGCTGCCCTTGATGTAATCCTTGCCATTATGAATACAGTGAGCGGCTGTTAGAACGTGCGTGGGGGAAATAAGAATGCCACTGCAGCCTGTGGAAATCTTCACCGCTGTGCTAAAAGGGAAGTTGGTCATGAACCGCTTGTCAGAGATACTGAATCTGCTGTCTGTGCCATATATCTGCCTCTTTCTTCTTGAGGACGTTCTTGTGGTGGTGGTGTTGGCTGCGTCAACTGCTAGCCCTAGAACATTCACATGAGTCAGGGTCCGTGTGCCATTCTCAAAAACGGTCTCATAGGACAGAAACTCCTTCAGGTCAGACAAGCTTGGCACTGGGAGTCTCCTTTGGCATTCAATTCCACACACATTACTCAGCTCTAATTTGGCTTTTGCCTCAAATTTAGGGCTGTCAAGAGAGAAAGTCTGTTCACTCACAATCTGGGGTACGTTCTTCAAGTGCCAGGTGAAATCTTGTTCTGTTGTGGCTCCATCAGCCAGACATAATATGGGAATGGAAAGCATCAACAACAGCAATATATGTCCCATTGTGTTAATGTGTGTTGCTCTGAAAAAGGGAGAATAGAGACTCAAATTGGTATTTAAAAATTAAATTTATGGGATTATATTGTATGATTACAGCACTGTACAATATTTCCATCAAAATCAATGGGAGTAGAATATTGGCATCTGAGTTACAAGAGAAACAGGAACTCATTGAATCTTCATTCATTTCCCCACATTTTGATCTCTATAATTCTACTTATGTTATTCATTAAATAAGAAATTACACCTAGATATAAATCATAACACTCGTATTTTAAGAAGCTAGCTCCATTTCCTTCATGTTCTACTTTAACAACATGGCATGGTACCGATCATAAATGCATTTGATACATTTCAAATCCATCAACATCAGGCTTTATAGTGTAGTGCCTTGTCTAATTTTGTTCTTGTGTTTGTGGCTGAAAACACTCATGACTGCAAAAATTCTGAAGATAATATGCAATAAATGCAGATCAATATGTGCAAAATGTTTTTTTAAAAGGCTACATAAAAGTAAAATAGCTTGATTCAAATTAGTACTTTATCCAAATGAAAATGTTCTTTATTGTATCATATCCAACAGTAGCAGCCTTAGGCCTAAGCAACCTATGCAGCCACATACCACGCATCCAACCAGAAAGACAGATGGTTCTGTCTGTTTCTGGTACCTGTGGACAGTGAGACACATTCACTCCTTAAATTGCCTGCTTGTGCTGTTGCTTGGAAGGATTTGCTTCTGCTCCATCCTCTGGCTTTCTAGTCTGTCTGAGGGACCCAAGAGCCACAGAGCTTCATACACAAAGGGTGAGTCACAAGATAGTAGAAGATGGCTAATCTGGGGGAGGGATTTCAGGGATTCATAGAATAGGGAGGACACCGTCATAGGTGGTGGACGAGCTAGATGGGCCTCCCAAGCTATTTACCTTTCAAATCTCTCAAAAAACTTTTAATACATATTACAGTGGTGCCTGGAAGCCCCGGCTAAGATGCAAGACTCATTGTACCAGGTGCTGTATATACACAAGAGCTTACATTTTAAATAGACAAGAAACACAAATGAAGCATTATTCTTGTTTTACAGATAGTCTTTCTGTGCCTTAGTTCCCTAAGTGACTTTCCCAAGGTCACACAGGAAGGCTATAGCATAGCCAGGAGTGGAACTAAGCTCCTCTGAATCCTAGCCCAGTACCTTAATTGCAAGTCCATTCTAACTCTGTAGATGGACTTGATGCCTAAAATATTAACCAGATATTGGCTGTTGTCATTTGGAGAATTGAGCTTATTCATGTACCCCTTTGTACAGTTGGGTAATATTGAAACCTAAAGCATTGCCTATAATTAAACCGTAAGTTAAGCAATTTAAGGACATGTATGGTTATGCTCTTTGGTTTACCGTAATTACAGTGGAAACCTGGATAAAATGTCTGTTTTCTATTACATATAATATAGTTTAACAAATTATATATAGTTTTTATCAAAATCTGAATCCTTTGTTTTGGTGAAAATTAAAGATAATAAAAAGAGAATAGGGCTAGATATTACATCATCTTCTAATATCCTAAACTTGTGTGGTACACTAACTTTGATTCCTAATTAACGTACTTAGGGCAGGACTACACTACCGCAAGTTACAGCGACCTAAGCGCTGTCTACACCAGTGCTATGTCAACAGGAAATGCTCTCCTACTGACATAGCTTCCGTCTCTCGTGAAGGTGAAGTAATTATGCCGATGGGGAAGAGCTCTTCCATGGGCATAGAGCATCTTCACAAGATGCTCTACAGTGGCTCAGCTGCATCGGTGCAGACCTGCCCTTCGATTCATGCCCCCTTACCAATTTATTCTCCTTAGAGATCTTCTAAATTTGGACCACCAAGTCTGAGGTAAAGGGAGTTAAAGTGGGCATGAAGGCAGGGGTGTGGCAATAAAGGCAACTAACATGAGGGTATAAGAAGATGAACTTTAAAGTAGGCCAGATTCTGTTTTAAAGTATACAAAAAACTTTAAAAGCCTGAAAGGATAAATATTACTGATATTAATGTGAAAAGAACTGTATTTTAATGTCCTAATACACCTGTTTAACAAGTAGAGATGTGCTAAGAAAGCCAGTTGTTCTGCAGAACTTGTGAAACCTGTCAATATGCAAGACACATGCTTCCTAGAATTCCCCTTCTCTTTGAGCCTAATGACTGGCTCACAATTCAGAGTCCACATACATGATGTTTTCCTACAGCTAAGTGTCATAAATGTTTAGGAATGTTCACTAATGCTAGTTTCATGCAGAGAGACTTGGGCATACCACTGCTGAAGTCTTTCCAGTAAGATGGTTGATGTCCCAGCTGGAGCTATAACTAACTTTTCTCTAAATAGAGGCTTCCTACAATAAAACGGGTGGGGTGATGTAACTCCCTGCAATCATCCCTAACACAACCGCAAAGACCACATCAGCTCTTCCTGTCTGAAAGATTGAATAGAATGGTTATTCTCTGTAAGGGCAGACTTTAGAAGTAAAGAATTTTTACATTTATAATGAACCATTTTTTGTTTGCTATGAGTTGGAAATGAAGTACTTTGAGAGTTGGAAGAAGCCTATACCCAGAAACAAACCTCTTACAAACATAGGAATTGCCATATCAGAGCAAACTAGTTGTCCTAGATAATGGTTTCTTTTATTGCTACACATGTTTAAAATTAATAAACAGAGACCTTAAACACTATGCTGCTTTAAGATAGGGAGAAAGTGCTTCAGAGAAGGAGAAGAAACTGGGAACAAAACAAAAGGGAGAGGGGCGATTCAGTCCCCTGTGAAAAACTTCAGCTTCTCCTTCCAGTTATCAAAACCCCCCAACACAATGATGAGGGCTCTTATCTTGATCTGCTGCATGTACAAGCCCCTCCCACTTTCCCCACTTCAAACTCCCAACATCCCAAACATTTCTCCATCCTCCATAGCAAACTCCCCCCAAACTCTACGCTCTGCTTCTACTCTGGTCCCTCTTCAACAACAAGCTCCAGTATAACATATCTCCCTCTTCATACAATTAAAACATCCACAAGCAGATTTGTGGGTTTGCCCCAAATTTCCCACGAATTCATTCATAGTTGTAATTCACTTGCTAATATAGGATTGATGAGAAGAAAAATGAAGCTCAAGTTCCTGGCAGGGTTTTTCCCTCCAATGGCTATCTGTTTAGTACAATCTGTGTCCTGGGGTTGTTGAAAAGGTACTTATCGTTGGAGGGGTTTGCACAAGGACTAGGGCTCTAGTATCTCAAAAACAGATTTAAGTAATGTTCAGACCTCAAAGTGAGGAGTTGTTACTTTAACCTGTTTAGAGGTACATCTTTTTCCACACAATTTTGCAAAGGGAAAAAAATTGGAATGAACAGTTCAGGAAGAAAACTCACTGTTTTGGGGCAACTATCTATCAACATCTAACCACAGATAGCATGTGGAAATCTCAAGATGAATCATGAAAATGTTTAGGGGTAACAGCACCCGCTCCTCCAGACTCCACAGAAGAAACCATTACTCTAGTAATGAGCTAAGACATAACAGTAAATCTCAGTCCTGAATTCTGTCTGCCACTTCATCCTAACTTGTGCTGATATGCTTGATGAGTGCGTTAGTTTACATATCTGACCTTCCATTCTGGTTTAAGAAAAACAGAGATCTATTCTGAGATATTGTAAATTTAGGTATATGTATAGTGCACAAGTATAGAAACTAATTTTACAAGATATGTATTAAAGCACAAGGCAGGGTTCTGAAATCAAACTAAACTTACTTCAGCTGCAAAATGAATTAATGGAATTAAGGATAATTTCAGCCTTTCCTTATTGCTTAAATTTTTATCTCTCTTTCTGTGTGTGTGTGTGTGTGTGTGTGTGTGTATATATATACACACACACACACAGAGAGAGAGAGATACAAATTTAAGCAATAAGGAAAGGCTGAAATTATCCTTAATTCCATTAATTCATTTTGGATGAAGTGGCAGATATATATATCAAGTTAGGAGGAAGTGCATATATATATATATATATCTATCCACTAGATGGCAGAATTAGATCAATTCTCTTTAAACGTATTCTTGCTAAATATTTTATCTTTCAATGCAGTGTAATATGATGCATTATAAAACTGCTTTTATTAAGGATACTTGCCCGTAATTTTCTAGACTGAATTTTAAATTAAATTTTAGTTTAGGCTGTAAACTCGTATGTAGGAATCTGTCGTTTTTCAGTCTTCTGTAAAGACCCGTGTACATTGTACAAATAGTCTCTCATACACCTCTTTCAGGTGGAAAAGATACATTTACCAGATGAACTGCCTTGAGAAAATGACAATTGATAAGATTGCCTGAAGACACTGCTCTGGCAAGTGTTTTCACAACACACGTCACTTTTGACCCATACCATCGCTAATTCATTCAGGGTTAGTTTTCCCAGTACACAAAGGCACGGCTGTTTTGTGATAAGAACACTTATTCCACTAGAGAATGAAATGCACTTAAATATCTTCCTCTCAACCCTCTCAAGTGTCCCTCTCACCGCCCCCGAATGTTTCTCTCCAGAGCCACACAAATGCATACAATTACTGGTGAACGGTGTGTGCTAAACTAAGCAATTTTCTACTTTAACAAACGTTATTTTTACTTTGTATAGCTCCCAAAGCTTGCCACGCACTTTATGGACAGATACCATTTCTTTCCAGACAGTACTACGCCCACTATTTTCTTCCCTTACTTTTCAAGGACGAGAGAAAGAAAGCATGGTTGTCAAGCAACTTTTGTTCGTTTTGGAGGATGGTTTGAACAGCTCCTAAAATTAACGCTCTGTCATTACAACTTTCGTTTCACTGGGAAGTGAAAGATGCTTGTTAGAGACCAAAAACCGTCCTTTTAAAGTTGCTGTTAGCAGTCGCTTTCACTTCCAATTAGTTTATTTTATCCACCCCCATCCCTAGGGATGAGCTGTTCTAGTTGCAGCAGTCTGTTAAATTCTTTGTGCTTGCAGTGCAACTAGCTTGCCTATTTATTGATACTGATCAGCTTTGCCTGTTTACAAGATTGATGTCTAGTAACTATACAATTCTCTACACTAATACCCTCTTGTGTACAATTACTACATGCCCTCTGTAATGCACTGAGCCCGCATATCAGTGTATTAGGCACAGACAGAAGAATTAGACGTAGATGGATGAATTACTCCAGCATTATCAGGAACAGAAGCAGTGTTACCTCAAACATTTTTTTCGAAATCACTTTTATGGACATATCTCTCTCAATAGATAGTTCCTTAAACGCGATTCTAGAGTTGCCTAAAAGAAAGAAAATAGCTTTTAGGCTTGTGTTTTAGAGAGAGAGAGAGAGAGAGAGAGATCGATCCCAGGTTTCTAAAACAAAATGATCAGTTTTCAAATTTAAATACCTGCTGCCTTTACTTTTTCCATTTCTCTTGCAGATGAACTCGTTTTATAAAAAGGACTCCAGAGGCTGAAAATTAAATAAAAAACTTAGCAGAGATTTTTGTAGCTCTTCACTGCCAGAAGCAATCTGGATAAAATTAGTGTCAATTTCAAAATATGGGAGGAATGGTAACAGAGAAACTGAGCAGATGAATCGAGAGGAGGTGGGGGAAGTTGCTGCAAAAACAGCCTCTCTCAATAGGCATTGCTGGGACTGTGCAGAGGCAAAAGTATGAAAACTTCCAAAATAAGCCTTTTCTTTCTTTCTGTTTTTAAGCTAAAGCCTCTTGAAAAGTACCAGGGAAAAAAGTGTCACCGTTCAATCTAGCCAAGAATATTTTCATCAAACTGGTCAGGCTATTCAGAAAAAGCTACTTTTAGTGTAAAATCCTGTAACTGGCCAAAAATTTATTTCTTGACATCTTTCATCAACTGTATCTATTTGTAAACGCTGCTGTAACAGAGAGGACCACATTTGTGTTCCAGTAAACACGGTCACCTTAACAGGGGAGGGTGGGCGAGTGTGAGAACAGTGTATCTACCTTTTCCCGCTGAGGCTCCAAACAGCTAGTCCGCAAACTCCAGCTCTCAGGTCTTTAGAAAAAAAAAAAAAAAAAGGCCGTTCAGCATTTTTGTGGTACGAGTAAGAGGTCTCAGGTGCAGCCCGCATGTCAACGTGCCTGTTTGCTTTTAAAGCAGGCAGCCCCCTGAGAGTTTATTCCTAGCTCAGAAGGCGCCACATAGGAACATCATTGGAAACACCGTTTCATACCTGTTAGCATTCGAGAGAAAAGTGAAAACCTTTCCAAATCCACAGCTCGTAAAACTTTCTACGTGGACAGGCAATAGGTGCTCTACTCTTATCTAGGTCATAATCCGTATTTGCCAGCTGGTTCCTAATCTGGTGGGAGAGAGAGATCGTCACCGCCCGCCGGCCAGCACCAGAGAGAGCAGCAGCCACTGAGCACAGCCGGAGCCCTGGCGGCTACTGAAGAAGGGAATGGGGGGAGCGGCCAGGTTTTTCCCAGGCGGGGGAGGGAGGTCGGCCCGAGGGTGAGCTGCGGGGACCAAGCGCGGGTGATTCTGTGGATGGGAGGGGAAGGAAAGGGGCTGGCGGGATGAGCTGGAACAGCTGGCTGGACTGGAAGGCGGGAGAGGGCGGCAGAAGTGCACGCTGTGGGGTAACTGCTCTGTGGGGAAGATAAAGAGCCGGCTGTGGGGGTGGCGGGGACAGCGGGGGTGCAGGGACAAGGGGAACAGACTGGGGGTGGAGGACAGCGCGGGGATGCAGGGGAACAGACTGGGGGATGCAGGGGAGAAGGGGAACGGACAGGGGGTGGGGGGGACAGCGGGGGTGCAGGGGAGAAGGGGAACGGACTGGGGGTGGGGGGGGACAGCGGGGGGTGCAGGGGAGAAGGGGAACGGTCTGGGGGTGGGGGGCAGCGGGGGGTGCAGGGGAGAAGGGGAACGGACTGGGGGTGGGGGGGCAGCGGGGGGTGCAGGGGAGAAGGGGAACGGACTGGGGGGGGCAGCGGGGGGATGCAGGGGAGAAGGGGAACGGACTGGGGGGGGCAGCGGGGGGATGCAGGGGAGAAGGGGAACGGACTGGGGGTGGGGGCGCAGCGGGGGATGCAGGGGAGAAGGGGAACGGGCTGGGGGTGGGGGGACAGCGGGAGGTGCAGGGGAGAAGGGGAACGGACTGGGGGTGGGGGGACAGCGGGGGGTGCAGGGGAGAAGGGGAACGGACTGGGGGTGGGGGGACAGCGGGGGGTGCAGGGGAGAAGGGGAACGGGCTGGGGGTGGGGGGACAGCGGGGGTGCAGGGAAGAAGGGGAATGGACTGGGGGTGGCGGGGACGGCGGGGACAGCGGGGGGTGCAGGGGAGAAGGGGAACGGACTGGGGGTGGGGAGACAGCGGGGGGTGCAGGGGAGAAGGGGAACGGACTGGGGGTGGCGGGGATAGAGGGGGAAGGAGGGGAGAAGGGGAACAGGCTGGGGGTTTTTTCTCCGGGAGCGGGCTGCGGCTGGGAGGCCGATCTCCCCCCTCCTGCACGCTGGGGGACTGCGAGAGGGCGCCGCCCCCCTGCCAGAGGTCGGAGCTGCCTCGGCGCCGGCTCCCCAGTCTCCTGCGCTGCAACTGGCGGAGGGACTGGCCCGTCCTCGCGCTGCCCCTGCCAGGGACTTTCCCGCGGCTCTTCGCGCCTCAGGGCCAGCGGGTCTCTCAGCTGCGAGCGGGGGCGTTTTCCGCCTTGGAAACGCAGGAGGCGCCGCTTGCTGATTCACCCAACGGCCTGCCCAGCACATGTCAGCGCCCCCCTCGCCATCACTCCCCACGAGTCCCCTTGATCACCTCCCTCCCCCAGCGCGCCCTCCTCACCATCACCTCCCCCCTGAGCCCCACCTCACCAGCTCCGCCGCACCACGCCCCCTCGCCATCACTCCCCCCGCCATGTCCTCCTCCCCATCACCTCTCCCCCTACCCACCCCAAGCCTTCGCTGCACCCTCCACACCATCATCTCTCCAGTCTCACCTGTACCCCTCCCGCACCACCTCCCCCCAACCTGAACCACATCTCTCTCTCCATGGTTTAACCAGGTCCTTGAGCAATCTTTGGTGTTTCATGAACTACCGACAAGATGACTGGGTTTCCCTCCGTCCCCATGTGGAATTTGCATATAATAAGGCCACCCTCAAGGCCCTTTTTCTCCAACTACAGATTTCACCCTTGGTTTCACCCAGGCTTCCTCACGGGATCTCTGGTTCCTGCTGTTGCAGACTTCACTGCCCACCTCTAAAGTACATCTAAAACTGAAGGAACTGCTAGAATCTGGCAAGGAGATGTACAAGCATCACACTGATCAGGGCTGCCAAGCCATCCCCGATCTTGTCATCAGGGACAAGGTTTGGCTGTCCATGCAGAATCTAAGGTCAGCTTGCCCATTGGCTAAGTTAGACCACCAATACCTGAGCTCAGTTACGATTCAGGAACCTATCAACCTGGTGGCATTCAAGTTGCAATTACCAAAATCCCTCAGTATCCACCCTGTGTTTCATGTCTCTGTCCTAAAGCCCTGCACATAGAACCTGCTGTTCCCATCCTGCTCAACTCTGCTGCCCTGGCTATCAACATCCAGGGACGCGAAGAGTACTTGGTTAGACAGATCCTGCACTCACAACTCTTTAGAAAGAAGCTCCAGTACTTGGTAGATTGGGAAGTTTATGGCCCTGATGAACGATCCTGGGAACCATTGGACTCTATCCATGCCACAGATCTGCTGCAAGATTTTCACAAAACTTACCCCCTGGAACCAGGCCCTGGGGCTCCTAGGAGGCTCAAAGTGGTGGTACAGTCTGGAACTAGGGCCTGCAACTGCACCTGCTCAGTTGTCAGGCAGTCAGTGAGCACAGCTGGGCCACAGCACAACCACCTGATTGGCTAAGGCAGTCAGGTGGCTTGCTCTTAAGCCCAGCAGCTGTTAAATGCATATGCCTGTGGATTCTCTGTCCTGCTAGGCTTGCTTTGCTCCGAGCCCTGCTCATGATTACTCCTGCACTGTTTCTGCCTAAATGCTACCCTGTATCCACCCTTGTTCTTGTCATGTCCTAGCCTTGCTCCTGCCTTCAGGTAAGCCCTGGTTCATGGCTCCAGCTGTGCCAACTCTGGGCTCTGGTGTTTGGACTCTGTGACATTGCACAGAGTACAATCTGAACTGATGGACAGCTATGTCTCCTCAATTCTCTAACATGGGTTGCTTTTTACACTGCTTTGCTGTGAGAGCAATCGCTTCTGGTCTGTTCCCACATGGCCTCCAACATGTAGATCACTCCTAGCTATACTGAAGGAGGGCTATAGCCAGTAACTCATGATTTACATTACAGGGCAACACTAGCAAACTCCCAGTCACAGACTTTTCCCCAGAAAAGCACCCTCCTGGATAATACAAGCTCATATAAAGTGTGCCATTTATTAACAGGATTTGTTCATATCATTTTCTATTATCTCAGATGGAGTTTCCCAAACACGCCGGTTTAGATAAAACAATCAAACCAATATATTAACTACAGAAAGATAGATTTTAAGTGACTACAAGGGATGAGGCGTATAAATCAGAATTGGTTACAAAGAAATAAAAGGTAAAATGCAACTAACACCTAACTTAACAAGCTAAGTGAACGGGGCAAAGCAAAGGTCTCTCTCACCACATGTTCCAGCTGTCTCACTGGCTGAACCTCTTTCAGTCAGGATCTTCCCTCCCTCTTCCCCCTGCCCTGCCCCATTCCCTTTGTTGATGATTCCATGAATAGAGAGCAAGGGAGAGGTGATTTGGGGAGATGATGCCTACTCCTCTTATATCCCATTCTCTTGTGCAAGTATCATCTCCAGCTGATGTTCAGGAGACTGAAAGTGAGCATGACCAGGAACCTTAAACTGCTGTTTTGTCAAAATGCAGATCTTTTGCCCACATCCTCTTTCCTGCCCAAGAGTGGCCACTTAATCAGCTGATGGTCCCTTTGGTCCCATTGACACCTGGCTGAGACCTCAGCTAGTCTTTTGTCTCTGGAGAACTTGTTTGTGACTGCCCTCCAGAACATGTCCACGGATATGGAGCAGGGCTTTGATAAACTGTTACCTGCAATGTGCTGGTAGGAGAAAGAGAACGCTAGTACAAATATGTAGAAATATCTGTTGGAAGGGCTCACTGAAGAATTTGTCCTATTACTTCCATACACTGCAAGGAAACTCACATTGACTTATCTGAATGAGGCTCTGCTATAAGTCCCGTGGCTTGTTTTGGTCCTGTCACAATTTTGTGTGGTTCTATCTAATTAGTTCTGTTGGTAAAGTGACTGTCAACTTATACACATTTCCCAGACCTGAAGAAGAGTTCTGAGTAAGCTTGAAAGCTTCTCTCTCTCCAGTAGATGTTGGTCCAATAAAATATATTCTCTTGTCTCTTTAATATCCTGGGACCAACACACCTACAACAACACTGCATATAACAGAAACCATGTCTGAACTTCAGTGAAGTCTTTCAGTAACTGCTTATTTGATTTAGACTTATTTTACATGAATGAGTAACCCAGCTTGGGCTTGACTAAAAGCATCATAAGGATATTGAAGTATTAACTATATGTACCCTGTGTGAGGGATATAAAAATGTTGATCCATTGTGATTAGTGTACACACATCCATACTGTTTTTAAACATTTAGAACTATCATTCTTCAAAAGCTTGGACTTGTGAAAAATATATATTAGTTAATAAATAACGATTTTTGAGCCAAAAGGCAGAGGTATGACTCAACTATCTGTATGTGTGGTTGGATTTTTATTTGTTTGTTTGTTTTGGTGGTGGTTTGTTTTTTAAAGGCTTTTGTAGAGAGCTCAAAAATATTGGTAACATTTTTCAATAAACGTTTATGATTCCAAACCGTGAACGTAAATGCATTCATGTTTCACAAACACTTGACTGATGAAGCTTTACTAGTATGAACAGTTACTGAAAGTGAATTTCAAAATCAGTATGCTCATATACAGAAACTGAATTTTAAATTTGTATGCACGCTCATCCAGTCAGACCAGAAACAATACCATGAAATGTATTTTGCTAAGCATAAGTAAATAGTACAGTTCAAATAGGGCTTGATCTAAAGTCTATTAAACTTAAGAAAAGACTTCAATTGACTTCAATGGCTTTTAGATCAGGCCCATAGTAATAGCAAATATTTACAGAAATTATTCACAATCAATCTAAGGTTTTAAAAAAAATATTTCTCAAGTACTGTCAGACGACTACATTAGAAATGAGTTGCTCATGGATATTCTGAGTAGAAATTAAACTTTCTGGATTAATTATTTGTTGCTTATTTTTCATACAGCTCTGCAGAAACTGATCTTCCCACAGCATTTCTATCCCTGGCGGAAATGCTGTGAGAGCGTCTCTTTATGTACATAAATGATTTCCCAGGGCAAAGTAAAAAGCATACGCCCAATATAAATACGGAGGTATTTGCCTTTATTTGGTCTTATTCCAATGCTGTTTCTATTACTATTTACATTCCAGTAGTGCCTAGAAGCCCCAGTTGACATCAGGGCCCCATTTTGCTCGGTGCAGTACATAAACATTCTGAGACAGTCCCTGTCTTCAAAAGCTTGCAGTCTAAATAGCCAAGACAGACAAAAGATGGGTCCAATAAAAATTTACATGTATTTCTTAACTTGAAGGATGTGAGTAGTCCAATTGAGCTCATGCTGAAAGTCAAGTATGTGGTAGATTGGGGCTAACTGAATTGTCAAGGTCACATGGAAGTCTGTGGCAGAGGTGCAGCTAGAACCCTGATTCCTACTTCGTTGTCTTAACCAGAAGATCTTCCTTCCCTCTGTAATACTTGGAATTCTGTGGAACCCAAATACACCTGGATGTACCTCGTGAGGCTTGGTGCGGCGTAAAAGCATTTAAAGAATTAATGACAGATCTATTCAACTTTCTTTTGAACTGAACCCGTTTTATTGTTTTTTACCACAGGGGAAAGAGTGCCCCCCTTCTTGTCCTTTTCTTTCTTTAATTTTTTTTTTGTAGCACACATTCTATTCTGACCAGTTTTAAAGCAGGCATGGCCAACTTTCTTTATGTGCTTTGCCTTATACTGTTGTAGCACTGAAGCACCTGTGGAAGAAGTTAGAGTGGAGGTTGTGATCAGCTATGGAACAGATGTAGAAATATGGATATCTATGAACAGATTGCATGGAGGACAAAGGGGTACAACCAGGATCAGCAGCAGTGCTTCCTGAAAGTGAAGCAATTCGCCAGGCATGTCCCAAGGCCAGGGAGACCGATAGATCTGCTGCTGAGCTGCACACCCCCCCACTTTTCCAATGAACTATATGCCATACTTGGCAGAGACCCATCCAGCACCATAGATACCTCAGAGGAGCCCAAGACAGAGATCCCTCCCATGAACAGGGAAGAAGAGCTGTGGGGAGGAGGCTCCAGCCATGCCACAAGCCAGGACCTGGTCAAGACTCTTCCACGATCTATCCAATCCCACGATGCAAGCATGGATGAGCCTGGTGAAAGGGAAAGGGACCTTGGGTAAGTGTCTGCATTCATTTTTTCCTCACAATACTTAAATTTAAAGATAGCCTGGCCATCGTAACAAGACCCTGGTATCAACTTCTCATTGTTTTACTCAGATGAGAAGACATAGAGAAGACATACAACAAGCAGGTAGAGGTGGCATCTTTTCATTCCATGGATGGGTTAGTGGGGGTGGGAGGGGCATGTGGAGCAGTTATGTTCGTAAGGATGACCCTTGTACCCTCCTGAGATATCTCAATAAAACTTTTATGGAGATACTCTGCAATCCTCTCCCTAAGGTTTCTAGGGATTGCTGACTTATTTCTTTCTCCATGGTAGGACGCTTTTTCACATCACTCCAAAATTAGTTTGGCTGGCACCATTGCAATAAATAGGCTTGTGGCATACAGGCCTAGGGGGGCCTGTGCTTTCTATGCCTTAGTTACCCTCAGGAGTGAGATATCTGCTAAAATCACCACCACCTGTGGAAGCAGTGCCAATATTCAGTGCCACAGCCTTTATATCATACCCTGGAATAGGGACTGAAAGTTTGCTTCATGCAATCGAAAATCCTTTCCCACTCTCTCCTCCCACCAATCCCTGGTGGGTCATGCTCATCATAGCTGGGGCTAGAAAGCAGCGCTGGGCGGAGGCACTCTGAAGTTGAAGTGGCAATGAACATGTCTTATTAAAATTTTATGGGAATAAGAAAAAAGGCATTTTGAAACTTATCTTTCCCTTTCCATTGTGATTCTAAATCTAATGATACATCTGTCTTAATTGGCAGCTTCTGCCATTGTGGCGTTTGAGAGATGCCCCTTCCACACTTGCAGAATACCTGACCTTGCTAAGGAGAAGAAAGAAGAGGACAAGGGAGGACATGATCAGTGACATCCTGCAAGCCAATATTGTATCAGACCATGAACTAAGGGCCTGGAGGGCCAATATGGCAGACCAAAAGACCCAGCAGCACAAGGAGGGGAAGATGCACCAGGACATAATGGGTCGTCTCAGGCAGCAACCTCAAGTGCTGCAGAACTTGGTTGATCTACTGGTCCAAAAATCCTGGCCTCCTCCCCACTCCTGGGAGAATTCCATGGTAGCAGCTCCTTACACCCCCAACCCCAACTTTCCACAAGACATCGTGGGCCACATCCCTACCCCTACCACTCCATGCTGTGAAATAGCAAGTAAAACCACAGTTTAACATACATTGACCTCTAACAACCACAGCTGGTATATGTGTAGTCATAATGGACTATGTTTATGCACTGAAATAGAACGTTTGGTGCCTTTCCAGTTTCAAAGTTACATTCTACTAATTTGTTAAATTTGCATTGTGGTGCTTGTTTTTGGCACACTGTTTTGGGAGAACAAAACAATCTTTATTAGCTCACAATTCATTGAAGAATGCATAGGAGCACTCAAAGCACACAGTACTTGTAAATGTACAGGAAGCAGTGCATGATGCATAGCTTCAGGAAAATAGTCATATTTATAAATGTGTACAGCAAGCACTACACAATTCCCAGCATTGCCTAAAGCTCCAGGTCCAGAACGCTACTGTGGCTAACCACTAAAGGGCTCTTTCAAAGCTTCCCTCAATCAACCAGCTCCACGTTGAACAGCCGGATGCAAGGGCCATTGGAAGAGCTCAAAATCAGAAAACAGCTGCTCCATTTCCACCATGGTGGCAACTTTTCTTCCCTTGCCCCACAGATGTTATGCAAGACCCAATAGGCACCAGTGCTCATTTCTCAGGCCCAGAAGTGTTGCTCCATTGTCCACAGCTGCTCCCATGAATGCCAGCAACAACCTTGAATTGTTTTTTGCTATGTCCCTCCATAAACTGTCCTCCAAGAAATCATCATGTCCCCTGTTGCAGTACTTTCTGTTAGCCTGCAAATACATGAGCATTGTGCATCCTACATTTGCAATGTTCATGAGAATAGTGCAGAGGTCTATGGGTTCCATGCTTCTTTCAGAAAGGGTAGACTCCAAAAAGTACCATGTGGGTTTGTGGGATTTTTTTTAAAAAAGTGAAAATTATGGGATACAGCTGGCATTGTAGGATGGAGAAAGTTGCATGCTGGGAACTTGACCCCTCCTTCCTAGAGATCCCTAGGTGAGTCATTTTTATTCCATAATAGATTACAAATAGTTCCCAAAAGGCATTGTACTGGGCAGCAGCTTATGGCACACTGGGATATCTACCTGTAGTGGACCACACTTTGCATCAGCACAAGCACTTCTGGTGAGTATGTACAGTGCAGATGCAAGCAGTCAAATATGAATGTGCCTGAGTGAGATAGAAACTTCTGCAGCTGTACACTGCCATATCTTGCATCAACCAAAGTTTTTAGTATAGCTGTGGCCTGAGAAAAGAATGGTCCTCAAGGCTTCTGCCAGAATGTTGACAGCCCTGGGGGAAGCAGTGAGAGTTAAACTATGGCAGCTGATGCTCGTATACACACTGGGCTGAAGAGTTTGAAGTATGGTTTTACTTTGAAAAGTGACTCCTTAAAAATGGCATTGTGAAACTCTGCTTATTGATGCTCAGTGATCAGATCATATTTGCTCAGTTTACAATTTTAAAAAGTTTCTAACTGGCAGCCTTGCAATCTCATCTCTGAGAGTAAAGCTGCAAACATTTATTCCCCGCCCCCAAATTCAGCAGCTATTAGTAAATATTCAGAGCTTAGCAGATCTGTTGAGTAAGAGGGTCCATTCTGACAGTCATTTTCCAGAATAGTATCACACCTTAAGGAAAATCTTCCTGCTTATTCCCCTACTGAGCTACAGGTGGGAGGTGAGTTTTGTGGAATAAGTCTACTAAAATTATGGGCAGTTTTTATGGCTGTATTGTTAGATTTCAAAGTTAACACCCTATTGAGCTGAAGTTTACACATCTTTAAAACTATTATTTTTGCTTGCAGATAGCTGAAGAGAGCATTGTATTCAGCTTCCAGAAAACATGGCTAATGCAGAGTTAAAGTTGTCAAGTACTGCTTGGTACCCTTCCAGAACGTGGATGTTGGGTGTGTAGTTTTTTGTTTGTTTGTTAAACCAATCTGAAATCCAGAGTTAAGGTCATGTCTCCCACACCACACATTATCTTTGGTCCTCTGGAGCTGGCAATAGGCACTGGAACCAAATCACACTTGATGTCTGCCTTTTTCTGTGTTGTGTTATGATCCACACATTCTGTACCACCTCTTCTATTCATACATTCACTGACTTTCACTGTATTGGGTGTAACTGATTGATCCAGGGAGTAGTTGCAGCAGGTTGCTAGAGCTCATCCTGTCATCTGAGGAGAGGTACAGCTGTAGCTCAAGGAATCCCTTTTATAGGAAGCTATGATAGGCAGGAGGTCCAAGTAGGTAGTTATAATAGCCCCTCTTGATGCCAAAATCTAAGAATGTATTGTTACACCTTTTGGCCCAAGTGGTTATCCAATGTGCAGGTCCTTGTGGCTTGTTTCTAGAAGAGGAGAAACTAATGACAGGTATTTCTTTGCAATCCTCTTTATTCCCAGAGAATGTACACAAAGTCCTGTTTCCCTGAACACAGAAGGAACAGACAACAGGATGCAGTTTCTTTGCTCACAATTCCAAGCCTGCCTTTCCAGCCAGCACTCTGCCCTAAAAGCTGCCTATCGTCGCTTTCTCTCAGGGCCTTACTTATAAGTGCATCTCTTTGTCTACTGCTTTCTGGCTGCTTCTGACCCAGACACAGCTCCATCAATTAATCTCCAGCCCTGGTGTTTGCATTCAGTCTAATCTTTGGGTGGTGGCTTCTGGTGCTTCAGCTATCACTGAACAATATGCATTTAATTGTTCCCTCATTTAGCCTACCCATCAGCTTCATCATAGTTTGTGAATGCCCACAGATTAAATATATGGTTGCTGGAGGTCATTCATCCTCCAGCATAATAGCGTGAAAGAGTTTTAGAGATGTCTGTAGAGTAGCAAGGCTGTTAGTATGGCTGTCATAGTCACTGCCACATGCTGACATTCCCCTATGTGTATTTAAAAGAAGGGACTATAAAGCGTGATTCTAACACTCGCTTGTGTATGCTCAGAGTTCACCATACCTGCACTGGTATTCACAGAGCACCATGTACCTTTCTGTCCTCTGTGCTACACTATTGCTCTGAGGGGGGTTCTAGCAGGCTCATGGCACATCTCACTGCACCACAAGGCTTAGTCAAGGCTAATTGAAGGTGATTATTTCATTAGCAAAGAGTAAAGGTGAATGTGGATTAAGTTGAACACGTGGAACTTTATTAAACCCTGTGTACTGCTGTGCTCCTGTGGCTGAACTGCTTCCAGCCTAACTCCCAAGTTCCCCATTTCCCCGGTGTCCCTTCATAACAGCCCCTCTTCCTCTATTTCCACTGATTTGTGATACATCTTCACTGTTTAAGAAGATTTTTTTAATGTAAACATTTTAAAACAAATAATTGCCCCCCAGACCTCCTACCTCTTCAGCCCAAGGTTGCTAGCACATATCCAAGTTGGACTCTCATCTTTACAATGGACTCAGCTGATTACATAGGTTAGTATCCTCAAGTGGTGACCACATCAGGAGTAACTTGTCTGTTTTCCTGTCCCCAAGTCTAGCAACCTCTCACTTTTATTGCAGTAGACTGTCTCTGGGCGTTGTGGCTGCTGGTTTGTGTCTCCTGTTCCTTTGGATTAGTTGTGCCTCTTGCATTGCCACCTTATCTGACCTAGGTGCCACTGCACTCCTTACAACTTAGTTAGTCCACTCCTTCTGGTGTCTCTCTTATGGCTGGATCCTGACAAGGGTGCCTGTATCCAGGGCTAGTAGATCCTCAGCTGACCTGTTGTACTCTAGTGCCTGCTTTCTTTGATTGTTGGTCATCTCCTCTTTCTGATGTCCTCAGTCTTCTGGCTGCAACAGCTCTCCCCTCCCTGGGAGCAGAATTCTGGTCCTTCATCCCGTCAATGCCTGCACCGATGTGTTTTGGCATGGCTGTACTGGAGTATTACTGCATGTCAAAAATGGTAACCAGGACACTGAACCAGAAGGAACTGCTTTGTGTAACAGTCACTTAGCTGTTTCCACCTTACCATTACTCTATGGGTATTCTGGAGAGGAGGGGTGATGGCCAAACTCCCACTTGTTTGCAAATTCCTTGAATTCTTCTGAAGCAAATTGGGATCCATTGTGGTTGAATACAGCATCCTCAATACCATCTCTCTCAAAGTGGGCTTCAGTTTGCCAGTCACTGGCTTGCTTCTTTTATCAGGCATGGCATCGACCTTCCAGAAACTGAAATAGTAGTCCACTGTAATAAAGTACTGCTTTTCCTTGAAGGAAAAAAAAAAGTCCACTCCCACCTTTTCTCTGGTTGGGTGGGTAGCTCATGTGGTAATAGTCACTTTCTGCTGGCAGTTATCAGAAGACCAGCAGCAGTCACATGCTTTTATCAAGGAATTGAGTTGTGTATTCATTCCTGGCCAGTAAGCCCACTCTCAAACCCATTAGAGACAGCTGTCAATCAAAAGTGTGAGGCATGTATTTTCTGTATGACATCCTTACATAATGATGTGGAGACAACAGCTCTGTCCTCCGAATATTATTCCATCCTGCACACTCAGCTCATCTTTAATTTGAAAATATGGTTCTGCTCCAACTGGTACTTGGCTTTTGTCTTCTGCCCACACTGTTGGTATCGCTCTCCTGACTGCTTGAAGTAAGATGTTTCTGTGACCTCTTTGATTTCCATCAGCTTTGCTGCTGAAACTGGGAGATAGTGCAGCATGCTAACAGATTCAGTGTCCTGATTCCCTTTTTCAATTCACCCTGAGCAGGGCATGTATACCCAGTATCAGTATCCGTGAACACCAGTAACTGTCCTGGACAATATTTCATCTGTAACGGGTATCCCTGGAGTTGCATCAACATGTGCTTCAATCTCCTTGGAGCACCAAGAGAGGGCTTTGCCATGACTGTCTCTAGGGATTTGTGGTCTGCTTGCACTATTACTAAGTGGTCATGGGTGTACTGATATAATCACTCCTCTCCAAATACCACTCCCAGAAACTCTATTTGGGCATACCACATGTAATGCGCCCATGGTGATGCAAGAAAAATGATTACCAACCTCAGAGCAGACTGCTAAAAACTAGGGCACAAACCCAAGCTGATTGTGAGTTCTAAACTTAGGTTTCACTAACTAAGTACAAACTCCTCAGGCACTCTAACAGCCTTACCAGAATCACCGTCTCCTTGGGTTCTCTGGTCTGTCATGCCACCCACGTGCATATCTCCATGCTGGATGGCCTCTTACACCCAGAATCTCAGCAATATTCAGGTTACTCCTGATCCCGAAGGACCAGTCACTTACCCCAGATCAATAGCACTTAAGGTCTCACACCAGAGACAATGCTTGTAGCCAATCCTGTAATAAATTATATGAAGATTTATTAACTAGGAAAAAGGAAAAAAATTTACTTACAAGGGTAAAGCAAGCAAGCAGACACATGAAGTACAGTCTTAGGTTTCAAAAGTCTTAGGTTTCTATAATCAGCAAGTTCTATTTGTCCTTTAGCTGAGCAGCTGGGGATCTTTTACTTATGCAAAGAAACACCTTGTCTCTCATGAGTTCAAGCAGCACAGAGATCCTTAGTGCCTTTTGTTTGGGACTTTTCCCCCCTTCTGCTTTGTGCTCGGAGCTGCAAACTCTGCTCATGAGAGAAGTCATCTTGCATGACTTCTCTTCACAGGGAGGAGAGCAGAACAATAAGAGTCTTTAGTCCTTTTGCTGATGTATGGATTTTCCAGTTGTAAGATCAAACTGTAGTCCATCTAGTATAAATGGATCTCCTCTTTTGAGGAGATGAGCAGCTCTTCACACTAATGTCCTTCTGTATGGCTATTCATACAATCACAGACTCACTATACAACTGCTCAAATATATTACAGTATGGAACACAAATATTACAAGAAAGATAAATGCATGCAGCATCTCACAAGCATTCAGTAGAGTCTAAACACTTTCTTATAAATCTGTATATTTTATCTGTATTAACTCACAAGTAAGTCAGACGGATTCCAGCTCTATATTTATCAATGGCCAGTTGAGAAATAGGGACCTTGGCATGAGCTGCCACCTGGCCTGCCAGTTTCACACCCCTATTTGGTCGTGTGACAAAGCTCTGCCAGCATAAACAACTGGCTGTTTCTGCAAACAAGCTACATCCAATCTTTTTTCCAATACACCACACTGGCATGTCAGTGGCTGGCCTGCTTGGTTAGTACTTCAGGATAGGAACATCCATTATAATTAGTTTGTGTGTCTAATATTTGCTGTTGGGGACCTGCCTAGTCCCACTCAACATCCTGCTTCACTTGCTGACATATCGGTTCTGATACTTCATTGAGGTATGGCCACAACTTGGACAGAAAGTGTCATTCCTATAAAGTGCTGTACCCCTTTCATATCCACTGGAACTGCCATGTCTCAGTGCTTTGATCTTGTTGGGATCTGCTTTCAGTCCCTCCACTGTGAGTAGTGCTGCAATGTATCAAAATGTGTGAGTCACATTTTTTCTGGGTTGATTTTTATGTTCTTGTCCTTGCACCACCGTAGAAAAGCTTGCAGTTTTCTGCCATGGTCTTATTCAGCCTGTGTAACATTGCTCCCTCCACCTACAATCAGAATATAATATGTATTTTCACCCCAGGCAGCCCTTCCAGTGCTTAGTAGTCTTCTCTGGAACAGCTCTCATGCTGGGCTTATGCCCATTGGCATGTGCAGCTATTTGTAGTAATCAAATGATGTTGTACAGGTTTTTAGGATGCTGGACTCTATCTAGGCTTTTGTGCTAAAATCCATTCCTCATATCAGTCTGTAAAGATTCTGGCTTTGGAAAGTTCTGGCAAGATGTCATCAGTTGGGGCCAGTGGATAGTGGCATCTTTTCAATGCCTACACATCTGCATAGACCCAAAGCTACTGAACCAGTTTTGCTTGATGGCTTCTTTACCACTATCTGACTGCTTACCCAGGCTGTACTGGCCTCTACAAATGCTATGATATTCTGCTTGGCAGTCTTTTTGAGTTTGCATAATGGAATACACAGTGCCATTGGAATTTTCCTTCATGGTAAGCTCACAGGTTCCACTTTGTGGCCTACTTCCAGTCACAGCTTTTCTTCAAGGTACCGGTTGCCTTTGCAAACATCCCTGTATGCTTTTGAAATTGTCTCCATTGTCCAGAGAACTTCCCCTTTTGATTCTTGCACAGCAGCTGTACAATTCTGAGGCTGCATCCTGATCAGATCCATGGCTTGTCTGGCTGTATTCTTCAAGAGGGATCTCTGGTGCTTACCATCCACCACCACAAACTTCAGTTTAGTTACCATCTGTTACTCTTCAGGTTAATTACTAAGAAGTTACATTTTCTTATGGATTGGCTTAATGCTCTGATTCTACATTATTGGAGTGTGCCTGCTCTTTGTAATGGATGTGTTTGAGTCCCATTTACTCTGAGGAATCACACTGCTCCACTATCTAACTGAAGCCATACAGAGCATTTTCCCATTAACATAGTTGCATGCAAAGAAGTTTTCCCTTGTTGCTTTCGTGTCCCGCCAGCTTTCATACTGAAAGAGAGTTATGAGGTCATCACCACTGTCTGATGTGCCATCCCCTCTTGTACAAGTCTGACAATCTTTTTGGGACCTTCCTCTGCTCTTGCACACACTTCTAAAATGAAAAGGAGTACTTGTGGCACCTTAGAGACTAACAAATTTATTTGAGCATAAGCTTTCGTGAGCTACAGCTCACTTCATCGGATGCATTCAGTGGAAAATACAGTGGAGAGATTTATATACACAGAGAACATGAAACAATGGGTGTTACCATACACACTGTAACCTGAGTGATCACTTGAGGTGAGCTATTACCAGCAGGAGAACGGGGCAGTGGGGCAGGAATCTTTGTAGTGATAATCAAGGTGGGCCATTTCCAGCAGTTGACAGGAATGTCTGAGGAACAGTGGGGAGTGGGATAAACATGGGGAAATAGTTTTACTTTGTGTAATGACCCATCCACTCCCAGTCTCTATTCAAGCCTAAGTTAATTGTATCCAGATTGCAAATTAATTCCAATTCAGCAGTCTCTCGTTGGAGTCTGTTTTTGAATTTTTTTTGTTGAAGTATTGCCAATTTTAGGTCTAATCGAGTGACCAGAGAGATTGAAATGTTCTCCAACTGGTTTTTGAATGTTATAATTCTTGATGCCTGATTTGTGTCCATTTATTCTTTTATGTAGAGACTGTCCAGTTTGACCAATGTACTTGGCAGAGGGGCATTGCTGGCACATGATGGCATATATCACATTGGTAGATATGCAGGTGAAGAGCCTCTGATAGTGTAGCTGATGTGATTAGGCCCTATGATGGTGTCCCCTGAATAGATATGTGGACACAGTTGGCAACGGGCATTGTTGCAAGGATAGGTTCCTGGGTTAGTGGTTCTGTTGTGTGGTGTGTGGTTGCTTGTCAGTATTTGCTTCAGGTTGCGGGGCTGTCTGTAAGCAAGGACTGGCCTGTCTCCCAAGATCTGTGAGAGTGATGGGTTGTCCTTAAGGATAGGTTGTAGATCCTTGATGATGCGTTGGAGAGGTTTTAGTTGGGGGCTGAAGGTGATGGCTAGTGGCGTTCTGTTATTTTCTTTGTTGGGCCTGTCCTGTAGTAGGTGACTTCTGGGTACTTTTCTGGCTCTGTCAATCTGTCACTTCTAAAATGGTTCAACTTGCCACATTCCAGCAAGAGGTCAAGTGCTCTGCACTTCTCCTTTACCTGCTTATGCTGTCTCCCACAGTAAATGCGTCTCACTATGGGTATGGAACCATGGCCACTCACTCTCCTTTGCTGTTGTCTCACTTCATGTAGTTGGCTTGATGCCTCCTAGGGCTTACATCCTCTCTCTCAGGTGTGCTGCAGAAGCCTCATGTCTAAGTATATGTCTAATGTGAGATAGCCTTCCCAGAGTAGCTGCTCCCAAAGGTGGTGGTCCCAAATGCCACAGACTATCTTGTTCTGAATCAAGGAGTCTGTCAAGTTCCCAAACTGTAGCAGCCAGTGTGCATAAAGCAGTAACATAGGGGTCTATCCCCTCCCCCTCACATTGGTCTCTGGAGTGACCAGTTTTTCCACTATAGCTTTTCTTTTGAGGAGCAATAGTTTCCCAGGACTTGAGGCAGTGGTAAGCTTCAGAGTGATGCAGACCTTGTTGCCTTGTTCCCCAATAAGGTGAAATAGCAGTTTTAGTTTCTTGCTGTGGTCATCCTCCAGCCACGTCTGTGTACATCTTGAACTCTTCCTTCCACTGGTCCATCCTGGGCTAGGTATGTGTCTGCAAAATCTAGGGGGGTTTCAGACCAAGTTCCATGTCTCATGCTGCCACCTGCTGCACTGCAGAGAACTCACAGCTCAGGTGCTGCCACCATGTTCCATTAGCGAAGAGTGAAGCTGAATGCAGGTTTAGTTGACCAAGTGGAACTTAAATAAACTCTGTGCACTGCTCTGTCCATGTGACTGAGTTGCTTCCAGCCCAACTCTACGCCTTCCTTTTCCCCTGGTTTCCCCATCAATAACTGCATCTCCAGCCTGGGAACATGGCCCTCTGAATCTTGTTCCATTGATCATGACACAGTGATATCTTAGAGGGAATCCCTAAGAGAGCAAATGTAGTGAGGCAGAATGTTATCTGCCCTGGCAAAAAGGACAAATTCTAAGAATACTCTTTTTTAAAATCTTATCCAGATGTTTGGAACAACTGTAAGAGTCTGGAGGAAAGACAGAAAAACAACAACTGAGTTTAATAAGACATGAACTATATGTGTGGGAGAATTCGCTTTTTACTAACTCCACCCCCAACACTCTCCAGCAAGATGTCAAGTAACATTACAAGCAATGACATATACAGTGCAAGCATTCTCTCATTGTTTCTGGTACTCCCCTGATAATATGTCTGCATCCATCTGTCTCTTGTCTTATACTTAGGTCAGGTCTACACTAAGAGTGCTTTATCTGTAGATATACTGGTATATTGGCAAAGCACTTCTAGTATGGATTCAACTCATACCTGAAAACTAGTTTTGCTGGCATAACTTATTCCAACACTCCAAGCAAATTCAACTATGGTGACAAAAGTGCAGTTTTTCCTGTATACCTGCATCTGCACCATTATGTTGGCTGTGAATCATCTCATCATGTACCCAACCAACAGCTATTCTGCCAAAAGTTTGTAGCCTAGACCTGGCCTTAGATTATATGCTCTTTGGGGCAGGATTTTTTTTTTAAACGGTTTGGACAGTGCCTAACACGATGGGGTCTTGGTCTATGATACAATAATACAAATTAATCAGCTTTACAGGGCAGGACCTTAATGACTTTGAAAGCTGCCTCTTCTAAATTAGCCCTTTCATTGATGTTACGTACACCACACCAAACAGAGTACAGGTATCTTGAACATCACAGCGCATGATTGCTTTTCGTTTTGAGTTAAGCATCAAGTCAAAGTCTGTCTCAGCTTGCATCCTTTGCAGTCCTATTTGACTTTATACCAATGTGAAATTTGGCCCCATGAGTTTATTTGATCAACTTGCTAGTGTAACTGTTAAAGTAATAAGGGACAAATACAAACCCCAGTGAAGTTAGTGGAAGCCTTTCCTTTCACTTCAGGAGGTTTCAGATTGGGCCTCGAGAGATAATTGTGCAGAGTTATTATGCAGGTAAAACCATTGCATCTTTTATCTCCTGAAAAACTCATCTAGCCCATGCTTTCCATTAGTCTCAGGGACCTGTACAAAAGATCATGCCCTACTTTTAACCATATTAAAATATTTAACTAAGAAATCAAATGCATACATTCCTACTTTAGTATGACTTTCATGCAAGTTGAAGTAGGTGACAAATAAACACAAACCAATGGAAATTTAATACTCATAAAAATTATCACCCATGCACATACATCTCCTCAACCAACACTTTTGAACTAATTTACACATGATTCATTTACCAAATCCTTGAAACAGTATGTTAAGTCTGTTATATTGTAAGCTCCAGGAGTCAGGATTTCTATTTTGTATTTTGTACAGGGATGAGCATGTTGTCAGCTGTAAGTCCCCGATACTACAAAGATTTAACTTTACTACTGTGAGTAGTGGGACTTATTCAAGGTAACAAATTTAAACATGTGTGTAAGTGTTTTGCGGGATTGGGGACTTAATAAATAAGTTTCAGTTGCTATAATAGCTCTTGCTGGAAAAAATATTGAACTAAGGCTGTTAGTTTGTTTGAAGCCAATAGCTCCTCTGCTTTTTACAGCCAAGGCTAATAACACACTGTTGCAGCAAAGAATTTGTCTGGATTGCCGCTTCAGACTCCTTATTTAACTGTTTACAAACTGGCTATAAAAAATTACCGTCACCTGAAAGTTGGCATCAATATTTCATGTACGATCATTTAACATTTTAAAGAATATTTGGTTTTAATTGTTTTGGGTGTTGTTTTAAATATCGAGAAAAAACAAACAAAAAAAACCCCACTTTATTCCAAATGTCTTTCTACATTGTTAGCTGATCAAACCTAGCTTTGATTACATTATTTTAAATTTCAAGATTTTTATGTTATTCTTTAAAGTTCACACACCCAGGTATCCACTTCATAGTTCCTTCCCTTTGTCAGTTCGGCACTAAAGGCTAATGGGTAGCCATTGATTGTGGTCAGATAGATTGGAGGAAGTGTTATGGAGTGCCAAAATGTGCATGGAAATTCTCCACCCCTTGACTAATTTTGGCAAATAAATACTGAAGACTAAGCCTAGCTTATGGGTCAGCTCCAGAACAAAATATTTGTGGCTTTCCAAGTTACACAAGCCTTTAGCCAGGCATAAGGTTCATCACCTGCTAAAAGCAAAACAAGACAAAAGGTAGTCCTTTACAGCATTACAAAACTATTCTAGCAGGTGGGGGACAGGTTCATTTAAAATGAGCTCCCTGTTTCCTGTACTTAAAAAATTACTGATTTCTAGAACTATTCCATTTCTTCCTTACCCCATCAGGACCACAAAGTTTGTGGAAGTTTCTTCCTAGAATAGGACTCTCCTGTGAATGCATTGGAGCAACTGTGAATGTAGCTGGAGCATCATACATTGAAATTAACATACCAAGGCCAAGATCCACAAATGTTTTTAGGTGCCTAAATTCCAGTTTCAGGCACCACTGCAATCCACAAAACCAAGCTTGGTTGTGGCCTACCCCTGAAGGCACCTTAACTCACTCAACACCTAAATTTTGAGTGTAAGTTCCCTAGGCAGAAACTTAGGTGCCTATCTCTTACCTAAGCCTCAGTTTAATCCATGTACTGAGGAAAATTAGGGAGAGGAATGCCGGTTTCAACCAAGGGGCCTGATCCAATAGATGTACTCAGAGGCTGCCTGTGGGATCAGGTGGTCATGGTAACACCAGTCTACCTGAAGACTTTTAGCCCAGTGGTTAGTGCACTCACCTGGGATGTGGAAGACAGGTTCAGTTTTCCCCATGCCTGAGGGGCAACAAGGATTTGAACACTGAGCGCTTACCTCTTGGGATTTGGCTCTACCTACTGAACTATTGGATATTCTGATCCAGGGCTCCTTCCTTTTCTCCTGTTCAAGTTGTTCCACTATGCATACATAAATAAAGACTCACTGGGCCATAGACAGAATGAAAGTGACTCTATAGTCTGGCAGTTAGGACATCCACATGGGATACAGAGCAGCCAGTCCCCTTGTTCCCATGACTCTCTATTTATCCAGAATGGAACAGCTTCTACAGGAGGGAGATTGAGGGACCCCCACCCCATCAGAATATCCCATAACTCAGGAGTTTGTGCACTGAGCAGTGTGGGAGACCCCTGTTCAAATCCTCCCTCCCCTTCAGGCAAAAGGGAGTAACTGAAACTGGGTCTCCCATTTCTCAGGCAACTGCTCCAACCACTGGGTTAAAGTTTATCAGGCAGACACCACCTCCTCTGGCCATTTTGTGCAGCACATAATGACTTAGATACCTAAACCACCTGACTCTAGGAGTGGGTTTGCTGGTTGTAGATTGCTAGCAGAGATAGACTCTTCCCTGCAGCCTGGATTTAGGCACTTATCTCCATAAGCTTGGGACACACCCCTCTCATCAGCATCTCCCATTGGCTTTTCTTAAGTGGTTCCTTGCCTAGCATGCCAGCTGTTGTGGAACTCATTCTTAAGCACCTGCTTCTCCCTGTGCATTGTACAGGAAGCCTAGATGCCCAACTCAGGCTTTTTAGAACATATTTTTGCTCAGGTGATCTGCTAAGTGCCTAAAGTCTCAACACCTAAGACTATTAGTGGATCTAGGCCTTAATGATTACACATTCAAAGAAATCTGCACGGTGCATATATTCTGTGTAGATGTGAGAAAATTAAATAAACCTATGCAATTAATTTAAATAATTGCCTACTCACATAAGCATACTATACATTTACTTAAATGACTGATTGTGAAATTAAGAACCAACCAAATTTAATGAGCCAAAATTTTCAGGCAAGAATCAAACAGATCTAAAAATTATGGGAAAAATCCACTTTAGATATGTAATTACCTTGATGATTTATATAAATTATTTGTCTGCAGGCCATTTCAACCTCTGCAAAGACAAATCTACATAAGGGACTAAGATACTCTTAGTTGTAGCCTGTAGAGTTTCCATAGGATTATTACATTGGGTTTGAGAGTGACCACATTTGAGTGGGGGTGGGGTTTATACTACTACCTGTCAAAACCCACATTAATCCAATATTATGGTTAAAACCTGAAACACGTAAAAGTAAATAAATTCAAAGGGAATGAGTTAAGATTTGCTTGAGGAACACAATGTTGAATTATGTCTAGTGCTGTCAAACTATTAAAAATGAATCTAGATTAATCTCAAGATTTAAAAAAAAAATCACAATTAGTCGCAGTTTTAATTGCGCTTTTAAATAGAATACTTTGTTTTCTACATTTTCAAATATATTCAGTTACAACACTGAATACAAAGTGTACAGTGCTCACTTTATAGTATTTGATTACAGCGCAAATACTTGTAAAAAAAATAAGAAATAGTATTTTTCATTTCACCTCATACAAGTACTGTAGTGCAATCTCTTAATCATGAAAGTGCAATTTACAAATGTAGAATTTTTTCATATAACTGGCCACCATTCCAGAGAACATGCTTCCATGCTGATGATGGGTTCTGCTGGATAACTATCCAAAGCAGTGCGAACTGACATGTTCATTTTCATCAACCTTCTGTTAGTGGCATCTAACTCAGATGATTTTCTATTTTGGTGCTTCGGGTTCTGTAGTTTCTGCATTGGAGTGTTGCTCTTTTAAGACTTCTGACAGCATGTTCCATAACTCGTTCCTCTTAAATTTTGGAAGACACTTCAGACTATAAAACCTTGGGTTGAGTGCTGTAGCTATCTTTAGAAATCTCACATTGGTACCCTCTTTGTGTTTTGTCAAATCTACAGCGAAAGTGTTCTTAAACATGTGCTGGGTCATCATCCAAGACTGCAATAACATTAAATATATTGCAGAATGCAGGTAAAACCACAGAGCAGAAGATGCAATTCTCCCCCAAGGAGTTCAGTCACAAATTTAATTAACACATTATTTTTTTAAACGAGTGTCATCAGCATGGAAGCATGTCCATTGGAATGTGGCTAAAGCATGAAGGTCCTACAAATATTTAGCATATCTAGCATGTAAATACCTTGCAACGCCAGCTACAGAAGTGCCATACGAATGCCTATTCTCACTTTCAGGTGACACTGTAAATAAGAAGTGGGCAGCATTATCTCCCACAAATGTAAACAAACTTGTTTGTCTTAGCGATTGGCTGACCAAGAAGTAGGACTGAGTGGACTTGTAGGCTCTAAAGTTTTATATTGTTTTGTTTTTGAGTGGTTATGTAAAAAAAAAATTCTACATTTGTAATTTGCACTTTCATGATTAAGAGATTGCATTACAGCACTTGTATGAAGTGAAATGAAAAATACTATTTCTTATCTTTTTTACAAATATTTGCACAGTAATCAAAAATAATATAAAGTAAGCACTGTACACTTTGTATTCTGTGTTGTAACAGTACTGGTATGAGGTGAATTGAATTTTTTTTACAGTGCAAATCTTTGTAATCAAATATAAAGTGAGTACTGTACACTTTCTATTCTGTGTTGTAATTGAAATCAATATATTTGAAAATGGAGAAAAACATCCAAAATGTTAATGTAAATTGGTATTCTATTATTTAATAGTGCACTTAAAACTCCAATTAACCATGATGATTATTTTTTAAATCAAGTTCATTTGTTTTAGTTAATTGCTTGAGTTAACTGTGATTAACAGTCCTAATTATGTCCTTTGGCCTGTGGTACACAGGATTTTCCCCTTGCCCAGGATATAAACAAGTCCAGACAGCCAGTTAAGTGCTAAAAAGCACCTCCTTGTGCAGGATTTCATTTATTAGGGGAAAAGTCAACTCAGAAAATAAACAAAACTCTCACCCCAACATCCCAGCAGGGTGACTATATCATTCTTAATCCATGTCCCCCACTTGGGTCCACTGTTCACCTCTACCCAGGCTCTTCCTCCAGGGTTCTCTTAGTTCCAGTTTCTCTCCCTGATGTTAGGCTTCTTACCGCTACTGAAGAAACGTTCTTCTCTAGCATCCAGGGAGGTCTGTCTACTGCGATTCTTCTCCAGGGACAGTGGGTGATCCTTGCCAAGCCAATGTCTTGGAGGATGTGTGGCTAGGAGGCTCCCATCTCTAGGAGCTCCTCTTACAAGCTCTCCACCCTGGTAGGTTTCCCAGAGAGCTTGCCTTCAAGGCTCCCTATTCAGCCTGCTGGCTCAGGCATCTCTTGAGAGCTCCCTTTCACAGGAGCCTCCTGTCCCCCTTTTAGAGTCTCTCTAACTGAGCTTCAGTAACCTTTATGAGGTCCTTTATTAGGTACTAATCAGCCACTTGGGGCAGTCCATTACCTTCCAGGTGAGGCCTTCCTAGGGTAGTCACATGCAGATGGGCCCTACCTCTTCATAAAGAGCTGCTGCCCTATGGCATAGCTATTTATTCTCAGTTTATTGACTCTGGTCAACTTATTCTGTTTTGAGATATCTTCAGAAAGTCTCTTCTCAAATGATGCTGTTCCTATTTCACTTTTATGAACTAATATCTTCATCTCCCAACATACAACTGTGTTCTTCAAATCCCTATCAGAACCATCTCTAGGAAAACAACAAAAAAAATAATTTGATTCCTTTTTTTTTTTTACATACATATAATGGAGCACGAAGTATAGTATGGGTGAAAATATTTAATCTTCCATACCCTATGGAGAATTCAAAAGGTATGGTAAATGGTTCTGATGTGGCAATTACATTCTAGCAGTCAAAACTTCCATTTATGTGCTATAACATTTCTCACATTGTCTTTTTTATTATGTATAACATGAACAAATTGACATACATTATTTACACATAAATCTTTCCCCCCACCACCATATAAGACATTGAGTATGGTCTCAATTCAGCAAAGCATTTAAGGATGTGTTTAATTTAAGCATATGAGTAATGCCATTGACTGAAATAAAGCACATACCTAAGTGTTTTACTGGATTGGTGCCTATGTGAATAAATTAAGAATAGCTAAACTCCTTTAAGAAAAGGAGTACTTGTGGCACCTTAGAGACTAACAAATTTAACTAAGGTGCCACAAGTACTCCTTTTCTTTTTGCGAATACAGACTAACACGGCTGCTACTCTAAACTCCTTTAGTTTTCTTGAGGTTATACCACATGTTCAGAATTAAGACAGTCACTAAAGAGCAAAAATGTCTGTTAGATTGGAGGGGGAAAAAAACAACCAAAAAATTGATAGTAATCACTAGTTTAGTCCTGGTATTTGCCCTTTTGCTATAGCTGTGTTTTTATGGACATGGAGTTGAGCTTTTATGTGGCTCCATAATGAAGGTTGCATTCCTTTGCTTATAGCCAGAGGAGTCAGTTCTGCAGTCCATGGGCCTCAGGAAATGTCTATACTACAAGTGCTACAGTGGCCCAGCTGCAACACTGCAACAACACTGCAGTAGCATAGATATTACAGTGATAGCAAGGGGTCTTTCCATTGTTGTAGTAAATCTATCCCCAGAGAGGCAATAGCTGGGTTGACAGAAGAATTCTTCTGTCAGTGTAACTGTGTCTACAGTGGGGGTTAGGTTGACCTAGCTACATTGCATAGGGCATGAAATTTTTCACAGCCCTGTGTGATGTAGCTAGGTCAACCTAAGTTTTAGCTGTGGACTTGGCCTTATTCTCACTTGTACTAAAGCTGCTTTACACCATTCTGGTAGTGCAAATGTAATTTATGCCCACTGTAAGGCTCCTTTTACACTACTAGAGAAGGGTAAAGGAGTCTTAGTGTAAATGGGAGTCAGGCCTTTTGATTTCAAAGGGAATTTTGTCTCCATAGGAGCACAGGATCAGGCCTTAACTGACTTGTTCAAAGAGTAGGACAGCGGTCTGAGATAATATCTATAGACCACCCCAAAAGCAATCGTTTTCCCTATGAGGATTATTTATTTTTCTGATTTCACTTGTCATTGTTTTACTGTTCTCTTTCTGAATCAAGAGGGACTGACAGAGATTAAATAAATTCCAGTACCTAAGAGATGGTTGTTTACTCAAATTCCTTTCTCTCCCACATGAATAATGAAGAGAGAGTGGATATCACAACCGTATGTGCTGATTACTGTTATGTTGTACACTCCATTTCAAAACCATGTATCCAAATTCAGTTGATGACTGAACACTGCACTTTGGCAGCTATAGTATCTTCTTCTTTAACAAAGAGTAAAAATGGCAGTTTAGTGAAATTTTCTCTCCTTTTTGTTTCACATAATTCTGAGATTACACTGTGTTAGTCCCCTTTGGAAGTTAAAAAAACCCAAAAGCTGCCTAATAGTATTGTAACTCCTGCAGATGTTATGTTGTGTAACTGTGAACGGTCTGTATACATTTCACAAAAATCAGCTACTAGACAAAGAGAAAAATAAACAGCAATCTTTAACTTATAGACAGACACATGTACTGTCATCATCTGATACTTGCGAATGCAGAAAAGTCCACATAAATGTCACAGATTTGACCTGGGATTCTGGGAGGGCTGAATTAAGAAGATTGTAAACTGAAGGATTGATATCCTGCTACTAGATGGAGATTAAGATTACAAGCACCGTTGTGACAACCAGAGAAACAGCTAAATGTGAGCACTGGGCAGCAGCACTCTTCCTTTGTTGTTTTGTCAGAACAGCTGAATCTTAACTGTTATACAAATAAAGAATCTTAAGAAAATGAGCAAATCAAAAGTCTCCATGATAAAATATATCTATTTTTGTGGTATATTTGAGCAGAAGACAATATAAGTACTCACAAGTTGGTTTATAAACAACTTGTTTTAAGTAAAAGTAGAATAGGCAACATTAGTTTATCTATATTATCTTGGTGGGTAAATATTTACAGTTTTAAAACTGTTATAAATCCATATACTAAAATTAAATCAATATATTAGCCTTATCTGCTTTAATAATCATTTGAGTTTTGAAACATATGTATTGTTGTATTGTGACGTCAATACCACTATCATATAGTATATTTTTGACATAATTTATTACAGTATTTTTGTAATTAATATTAATGTATTTCTACAGCTATTGCATTTTAAGAAATAAATACAGTAAAATTTAATCTTGCTAACTAAATCATTGTCATTATGTTAACACTTGTAAGGGTGCTGACAGATGTGCCAATAATAGTATAAAACTATGTTAATTCCATGGAAAAATTGTGTCAATAAATTAGGTTCCTCCCTTGAAGGATTGCCAGGGGAAAACTGTATAGTAAAATGAGATACTGGGTCCAGTCCTGCTCCCACTGAAATCAATAAAAGCAAGATTGAATTTACTGTCTTTGTAATTAAATTTTGACTAGTTTACCCTGAATACTGTCTTCTGCATCAATTACTGTCACCTTGGAGAATAAATAACATAATTCTGCTTGCACTGATTTTTCTGAAGCTGAGTTGCAAGTATGTATGACAATCTGGCTCAAGGAAAAGACACTGGGGGACTAATTAGTAAGTCTTCATATCATGAGAGTGGGATCAGTTAGCTAAGAAAGAAATGCAAAAAGGTCATGACTAGAAGCTGGGTGTCTCCGCCAGAGCGCTAAATGGGCTATCCACCTGTAAAAATAGTCATAGCCCAGCTTGAACATTATTTATTAGTTGGTCCCCTCTCTTCTAAAAGGACATTGTTGAAGGTTTCCTCTTCTCAATAAATCTGTATGTTTCTTTTGTCATCCTTTACTTGTTCTCTGTGAGTTCCTCCTAATTAAGAAGAATTATAAAGCAATGACAAGGAAATCAGAAAAATAAACCTCAAAGGGAAATTGATTGTGGATGTGGTGCTCTATATATCTGATCTCAAACCTTTGCCCTGCTGTTTGCATGGAGCTACAACTCCCGTTAAAATTAAGGAGTGCAGAAGTGAGACCCTTGGCTTTAAACAGAGAATTGCAACTAAATCTGGTGGGGGGAAACTGTTTTCCTATCCCATTAATATTTCTGAGCGTTCAGTAATTTGTCCTATTCCACACTGGGATGAAACTGATTTTTTTGGAAAATTTTTGTTCCCCTCTTTCCCCCTTCCTCCCCCCCCCCCACAAACAAACACGAAAGAGTGAGTGAGAAAGAGTGAGTAACCAATCAACTGATCATAAAGAAGTCAGTGGCCTAGTGGTAGGAGTACTTATCTGTGATGTGGGAGACCAGGGTTAAAGTCCTTTCTCTGCCTGATCTGGAGGAAGAATATGAACCCAGATCTCCCACGTGAGTGCCCTTACCACAGGGTACTGGATATTTTTTTGCAGGGTGGAAGGTGTCCCTCAGTCTTTCCTGTTGAATCTGTTCCACTTTGTATAAATAAAAAATTAAATATTAATTGGATCAGGGACTTGAAACTAACTCTCCCACATCCCAAATGAATGTCCTGACCAGTGGTGCTCTCTCTCAGGCCCAATGAAGAGTTATTTATGGAAACTGGAAGTGCTCCAATAGTTGGTTGAGAAAGAGACAAACTATATCCTATTGGGAGAGCTGTGTTCAAGTCCCTGTTCTGTGTGACTCAGATCAAAGAGTGGTTTCAGAATAGCAGCCATGTTAGTCTGTATCCGCAAAAAGAACAGGAGTACTTGTGGCACCTTAGAGACTAACATTTATTTGAGCATAAGATTTTGTGGGCTACAGCCCACTTCATCAGATGCATAGAATGGAACATATAGTAAGAAGATATATATACACATACATACAGAGAACATGAAAAGGTGGAGTAAGAGGCTAATTAATTAAGATGAGCTATTATCAGCAGGAGAAAAAACTTTTGTAGTGATAATCAAGATGGCCCATTTAGACAGTTGACAAGAAGGTGAGAGGACACTTAACATGGGGAAATAGATTCAATATGTGTAATGACCCAGCCACCCCCCATCTCTATTCAAACCCAAGTTAATGGTATCTAGTTTGCATATTAATTCAAGCTCAGCAGTTTCTCATTGGAGACTGTTTTTGAAGCTTTTCTGTTGCAAAATTGCCACCTTTAAATCTGTTACTGAGTGGCCAGAGAGGTTGAAGTGTTCTCCTACTGGTTTTTGAATGTTATGATTCCTGATGTCAGATTTGTGTCCATTTATTCTTTTGCGTAGAGACTGTCCAGTTTGGCCAATGTACATGGCAGAGGGGCATTGCTGGCACATGATGGCGTATATCATATTGGTAGATGTGCAGGTGAATGAGCCCCTGATGGAGTAGCTAATGTGATTAGGTCCTATGATGGTGTCACTTGAATAAATATGTGGACAGAGTTGGCATCGGGCTTTGCTGCAAGGATAGGTTCCTGGGTTAGTGTTTTTGTTGTGTGGTGTATGATTACTGGAGAGTATTTGCTTCAGGTTGGGGGGCTGTCTGTAAGCGAGGACTGGTCTGTCTCCCAAGATCTGTGAGAGTGAGGGATCATTTTCAGGATAGGTTGTAGATCTTTGATGATGCGCTGGAGAGGTTTTAGTTGGGGGCTGAAGGTGACAGCTAGTGGCGTTCTGTTATTTTCTTTGTTGGGACTGTCCTGTAGTAAAGAGTGGAAACTTGGTTCTCCTACATACCACAGGAGTTCCATAACTACATGGCTGGTAGAGCTTGTCTCTCTTGCTGGCCCAATAAACAGTTAAATTATTTATATACAGTGGAACATCTCCAAGTAGGGAAATTGAGAAAGCCCTCTAAATCCAATAGCCTGCAGTTAGGATTCTTACCTGAAATGTGGGAGAGATGGGTTCAAGTCCCTGCCCCAAATCAGAGAAAGGACTTGAACCCAGTTCTCCCACAGCTTTGGTTACACAGGGATGGACCTCTTTTTGTGAATCAAAGAAACCCTTCCTGACAAATCTCTATTTTCCCACAAAAAAAATTTATTATGGAGTCACAATAAAGACACTTTGGAGGCCCCAATGCTTTAAAGGAGAATGATGCAACAGACCATATGTTTGTATAGAGCCCCACTGAAATCAATGGGGCTTCATACTGGTGCAGAGGTCACTTGCATGGCTCTCCTTGCAGTATCAGAGCTTTGGTCTGTGTATTTGTCAAGTGAAGAATATACCTAGCGTCTTTCATGATAGCAAAACCTGTATGTTCCTCCCATCCATTTAAAAAATACTTAATTTTTAAAAAGTATATCATGGATACTATGGGCCCAATCTTGCTCCCATTGAAATCAAGAATAAAACTTACATTTTTTCCCAGGGGACTCAGGAAGAAATACAATATTGCTAGCTTAGTGGTGGTGGTTTTCATTTTCTCCTCTCTGTACTGTCTTTGGCAGTCAAGCAATACCCTTTCCTCATAATATCTAGAAATTTGTCTAAATTGCTTAAGTCTGCCAAAAAAAGCAGAGGAACTGGAACATTTTTTTTCTAAGTGAAAACTTGTGAAATGTTTAATGGGCTTGGCACAAACGAACACCTCAAAATATTTAAACTCAAGTATCGAGGGTAACTAGTTTCTACAAAGCTAAAATATCTAGACATAGCTCTGCAGAATTAGACTAAACTGTTATCAAGTGCTGGAGTAGTTTGCACTTTTCAGTTGCAATGCTGCACCTTATTACTTTGAACCCCATGGACAAGCTATATCATTAGCCAATTAAACCATTCTGTAGATTTTACCTGGAGAACTATAATATTATAAATATTGACAATATAAACAAATGAAGACCTATAGTGTTCTAAATGAGCTCTGTCTGAATTAATATAGTCTTGTTGACATTAAATTACAAAATACTCAAAGCCTGGCATTTGCAACTGTTAGTTTTAAAGCCTTGGTTACTATCTTAAATCAAACCTCTTCTATTTATTATTAATAAGAATCATATTTGTTATGGTCCTGCCGAAGGGCCAACCAAGACTGGGATCCTATTGTGCTAGGCACTGTACAAACATAGAATAGTAGATGAAGAGTTTACAGTCTAAATAGGCAAGACAGACCAAGGGTAGGGTAAGGGATAGAACGCACCAGCAGTGTGATGGCAGCAAACATCATGTTAGTACCACAGGTGTTTTTGGGAGGGGGTTACTTAGGAGGGGATAGGTTAAGTGAAAAGAAAAGGGAAGATGAAGACAGGTCAGGGGAAAAGAAGGTAATGGGTAGATGTTGAGATGAAGAGATAGTGAGAGGGTTGGAGCAAACAGGCAGTCAGCACAGGGCAGACAAAGTCAAGTAAAAGTTGCAGAAAGTTCTCTGAATGTTCGAGGTCTCTGTTTTGGCTGTTTTTGTTCCTATCAGCTGGGAGGAGCCTTTCTGGCAGACTCCTCTCTGCCGTTTTCCCCCAGATCATGAGGGAGAGGAGGAGACACTACCTGAGATATTAGTGCCTCCGGAGAGGGAGGGATCTTCCCATCACAGTTCTGGGTCCAGGAGAGTGCTGGGGGAAGGGATGGTCCTGGCTGACTTCCATTATACCTGTGTGAAATATAGCTTTGTAGCAGTGACTCTAGGATTAATGCTTGAGATCAGGATTTCCATAGGTGCTCAAGTGAGTTAGATGCCTAACGTCTTTATTGCATTCCAAGCATATATTTTAGAGTGTTTTTAACTTTCTAAAAAAAATTGTCTTTAGGAATGAAAATTACTTTTTTTGTTGCCATTCCAGAGCTGAATTTTGTTGTTGTTGTAAAGTTTAAATAATCTGATGAGTTAAGTTTGATTTATTAGAACATGGAGGAAAAGAGTTTTCATGCTTCAAAAACTTTTCATATCTGAGCAATCCAAGAGGAAATTATATATATATATATATATATATGTTAAAAATGTCTCTGATGTCAATGGGATTTAAGCACATGCATAAAGTTAAGCATGTTTAAGATCTTTGCTGAATGAAGGCCTCTTAGACTGTAACCTTTTCAAAGCAGGGACTGTCTCTTACTATGTGTTTGTACAGTACATAGTAGAATGGGACCTCAGTCTCGGTTAAAGATTCGCTGTTACACAAATTAATAATAATAAATACTTTGTCAGAAAGCCTCCCACCCTACAACTTGAGTGACAAGCAACCACTCCATCACTTCTAACTACACAATCCTTCCCTCCACCTTGAAAAATACACATGCTCAACCTCTTCCTAGTTTAAACACTAAAACCCTGCGAACACAAAGGTGCCCAACCTGAGCCACCTTCTCAATTGCCAAACTGCCATCCAACTGCAAGTACTTAACACAGTCTTTCTCCTATCAGTGGCCGCCAAGTCCTCCTGATCTTTCTCAGATGACAAGAGTCTAATCTGACCCTCTCTCCCTGCTGTTATATTCTCCCAGAGAAGAACACTCAAGCTGCCCTGCCCCTCACAGCTGCAGCAATCTTCCCAAAATAGTGCCTTGAATCTTTGTATCACATATTCAAATACAGTATAACTTTGTTCATCTGAAGATTTCAAGGAGTACCTGAGACCATCATAGGGAGCTGGAGAAATGGAGAATCTGTACATGATTGTGCTTTGTTTAACCACAAGTTTTGGTTAATCAAGGTTTGACTATACACACTGCTGTGGTTATTTGAATGGGCAAACTAAAATGCACACTGGTGTATATACTTAAATATTTCAAACCTAGGGACCTGTATTACCCCTTGTCTCTGGTACTCTTGGAACTCCTTTTAACATCTGTAAACCTAATGACTCTATATCAGGGGTGGCCAAACTTACTGACCCTCCGAGCTGCATACGATAATATTCAGAAGTTCAAGAGCTGGGCGCACTGGCTGGATATTGGTTTTTCTGCCCTGTGGCAAGGCAGTGGGGCTTGGGGCTTCTGCCCTGAGGGCAGGGAGCATCTGGGCTTCAGCCCCACTCTTGCTGAAGTCCTGAGCCCCAGCAGGCATGCCCCAAGTCCCAGCAGGTACCTCCCCTGAAGCCCCACCACTCTGCCGCAGGGCAGAAGCCCCAAGCTCCCCTTCCCCCGTCCCAGTCTGGTAGGTGGAGACTGGGGGGAGGTGCGTAAGGACTCCATGAACTGCACTTTAACTGTAAAAGAGCTGCATGTGGCTCAGGAGTCGCTGTTTGGCCACCCCGCTCTATATCGTGCCACATAATTAATGATTCATTCCTTTTCTGAAAGATACAAACTAATCATAGTAGTTAACAATAATATTTGACATGACAGTGCTTCTCATTGTTATAAATCACAGAAAACCATGCTAATTCAACAATACATTTTGTTGGCATACCACAGCCAAGCCGCCATGTTAATTCTGTCATGCAAAGGCAACATTTTGAAATCAGAGATACATGAATATTTGACTCTCCCATATTTGACTTGGGATTCATGATCCAGTCAATAGGTCACACACAAAAAACAATGAGCTCTCCCCATTTCTCAGCAAAGAGATCTCATAAGTAATATTGGGACTTCTATAACACCACCTTCCAATCATGGATTATATAGTAATACTTCACAAACATTAAGTAAATCGAGACTTCACTGTTTTTGCAATACGTTACATTATATATGTATACACATGATATATTGTAACACAGTTACTGCTACATTATAAAGTATTTTCATAACTAGTTTGAATTACACTTGTCAAATGACCAAAGCACATTATGGTGAATTCTTTTTATTAATTATTATTTTATTTTATTATATTTTGCTTAACTAATTGCAAATTCAGTAATTCACAAATGGGTCTCCCTGTCAATGAGAATTACCAAGATTCTATTGGCCTTTAATCAGTAATTATAACTGTACTTGTAGAAAGTGCCATGAGATTTCAAATGACCACAAGCAGTCAGGACATCTATTCCAATGTTAAAATGTTTACATGTCACCCTGGAGATTGCATTTGCAGCAGGCAGTGCCCCATTATTCCATACTTGGGAATTGGCTCATTATTGGATCAGGACCTGATCCTGAAATTGGAATCCCACAGGGGACCCTTATGACGTTGTGAAGGCCTATTTAAATCAACAGATCTCAATATGGATACAGGGATCTATTTGCACAGAGCTGATTGCAGGCTGGGGAGCCTCAGACAGGAAAATGACACCTATTAGGTTCCATCATCACTTTCTGCAGTTCCTGGGATTTCCTGAGAGCACACCCATCCACTATTGATCTGGCTCAACTTAAGTTAGACCAATGCAGCAAATATGAAATTGGTACAGTATGCTCCGTGGCTGAAATACATTTATTTTGGGATTCAAACAAATTAGGATTTCAGAAAATGTAACATATATTCACCATAACCTACTGTACTGAAAATGACAGGTTTCAGAGTAACAGCCATGTTAGTCTGTATTCGCAAAAAGAAAAGGAGTACTTGTGGCACCTTAGAGACTAACCAATTTATTTGAGCATAAGCTTTCGTGAGCTACAGCGATGAAGTGAGCTGTAGCTCATGAAAGCTTATGCTCAAATAAATTGGTTAGTCTCTAAGGTGCCACAAGTACTCCTTTTCTTTGTGCTGAAAATGTGGCTTACTCACAAGAAGACAGAAATTAAAAGCATTGAAATTAGTAAATCAGCACTTATTATCCCTTCTTCAGAGAAGAGCTAGTAAATAACTGCATTTGTAATGGTCAATGTGGTTGCAAATGACCTTTTTTGAAACCAACATATAACATTGTACTACACACTAAGTAACATGGGTGTTTTATGAGCTGTTCTGCTCCAGTTCAACTTTCTTATCTCTCTACATGCTCTCCCACACCCCCAATCACTGTAGTACTTGAGCATCTCACAAACATTAATTTATCCTCAGCACTTCTGAGTGATAGGACAATATCATTACCTAACTATTAGAATGATGTACTGTACAGAACTAGGATTGGAATAAGAGTTGGGGTCTCTAGGGAGAAGACTGGAGTTGAGAACAGAACTAAGGATTCCTCTTTCTCTCTGAAAAGTTGGCTGAGGTCAGACAGATTTTAAACTTTTGCTTCAAGATGTGGCTGACGTGGGTATACTATATATATTAGGTAAGGGAAACTCTCTTATATTGTAGTTGTCCCTTAAAATGACAGGCCATTGTTTGTTTAAACTCCAGCTAGACATACAAAATCCTTTCCCTCTCTGTAAAACTTGTTCCATTGAGCAAACAAACGAGTGCTCGGTAAAGTCCTTTTTATCTTAATTTAAAGAAAACAACATAACAGCATATGATTTATAAAAACACAGTAATATAGGGCCAAATTCTGATCAGGTAATGAAAGTGTGCGTGGTATTGTATTAATTTCAATTGAATATATGGGCCCAAAAATCCAAAGGTGTTAACACAAGGGTGGGCAAACTACGGCCCATGGGATTGCCACCCCTGTGCTACTGGAAGCGGCTGGTGCCACATCCCTGCGGCCCCTGGGGGAGGGGGGCAGAGGGCTCCACATGCTGCCCTCCCCTGCGAGTACCTCCCTTGAAGCTCCCATTGGCCGCGGTTCCCCGTTCCCGGCCAATGGGAGCTCCAGGGGAGGTACCCGCAGGCGAGGGCAGCACGCGGAGCCCTCTGCCCCCCCACTCCCCCAGGGGCCACAGGGACATGGTGCCGGCCTTTTCCGGGAGTGGTGTGGGGCCAGGGCAGGCAGGCAACCTGCTTAAGCCCTGCTGCGCGCCGCTGCTACCCTGGAGCCACTGCAGGTAAGTAGCACCGGGCTGGAGCCCACACCCCAAACCCCTGTCCTGACTCGCTGCCGGACCCCTCCTGCACTCCAACCCCCTGCCCTGAGCCCCCTCCAGCACCCGTCCCTGCACCCCTGCCCTGAGCCACTCCCACCTCTCCCTATTTGGAAGGCTTTTGGAAGATGATAACTGTCCTTTAGAGGGGAAAAGAAGAAAAAATTAGCTGAGTGGGACTGGAGTTGTTATTGTTTATGTACAGTCCAGTTTCCTAAAAGACAAAACAAGACAAACATATAAGAGTGGGGAGAAAATAACAGCAAAGATAGAAAACACAGCTTCTGTCTCTGGTGTTGACTCTCATTTGCAACCTCTCTCCTAGAGAAACACAACCATGGGACTCAGGCTTATCAGCCATTCTCAAGACCCAACACACTTGTATTAGCATCAGGCTGTTTAAGGCATTGCTTTTAGTCATCTCTGTAGTCATAGGCTTACAGCAATGTTGCAAAATATACAGTCTTGGATAACTAAGACAGACTTTTATTAGACAGAAGGGAAAAGGAGGATAGGAAAAAGAAATAAGGTGGGAAAGGAAAAGGATACATGTGTGTGTGTACGTGACAAAGTCTCCCATCTCAGGTGGCAGTTGGGATTTAGCCAGAGCCGACTGAGGTGGAGGTGGCGACATTATCAGAGTCCCTCTCTTTGGCCTGGTCTGGTCAGGACATCTCTGAGGATCAGGACAATGAATGCTCACCAGTGTTACAGGAGATCCTGCAGTCACTGGAGATGGTGGGAATGGTATACATGATGGTGAAGCTCACTGCAGCAATTGTTGGCAGACAACTTCTGCTGATTTCCCTCCAAAAGTCTTTTCTTTTAAAGAACCCTAGGCAGGAGTGATGGGCAGAATAGCCTATCTTCTCATTATTTTGTCCACCAAACAGGCCTAATTTCCAACACATCAATTTTGGTCTATTCATTTCTGTTCCCATACTTTTCTTGTTTACCGGGCATGATCTCAACACAGTCCTTGAGTTATATCAGCAGGCCTTTTTGTTTGGACTAATTCAGTTTTTGTCTCGTTTTTGCACCTTTTCCGGTCAACATTTATTTTATGTTATTGTGATATTTTATGAACTTTCACTCATTTGTTACAGTTGAGCTAACAATGAGGGTAATTTTCTAACCCAGTTAGTACAACAGTGGCTCCCAACCATTTCAGTGGGAGTCACATGTGAGCATCTGAAAGCGGATCTTGGCCATAAAACTTTTATAGGAAACCTTTGTGTAAAAGCCTATGCTACTAAGCTTTGGAATATATTGTAGCCGAAGACTGCAAGTTTGATATTGCTTGACTTTTTGTTCTTTTCATAGTTCACTGTTTAAGTCGTACATGCTGAAACTCTGAATAGTACTGTATTCCATATAAACTATGCCTACACAAGTACTTTCAAGGAAAGCTTTGCTTTTTGTGGTCACACTAGTACCCATGTAAGTGAATCAGATTTTTAAATTGTTTCTGTGTGTACTGCAAGCAGCTATTTTCTTAATTCATATATATTTTCAGACTATATGCTTTCAGTGCAGTAGGCCAAAATCACTGGTGGTGTAAGCAAATGAAATTCAGGAGCTATTATCACTTACAATATAAGTGAATTTGGCTAGTATTGATTGCTATACTATGGATGAAACTGAAATGTTTTAAGTGGGCTATATAATATTGAATTATCTTAATTATTATAACTTATATTATAGTCATCGAGACAGAAAATAGGGATATTGTAGAGTGGACTCACCTTAGAACTGGCTGCCCAGATCCTTCAGCCTCACGATGGGAGAGAAACAAAGTGGGATGAAGGATAGCTCCCTTATTTGGGACCCGTCTTCTGATAGAAGCAGAACAGACTGATCATTCCTGACACAGGGCTTGATCCTGCAAAATGCTGAGCACAGGCCCCAAATCCAACAAAACATGTAAGAACATATTTGGCCACGATCCAGCAAAGTGCTTAGAAGTTAGAGTGTTCAGCACCTTGCAAGATTGAGGCCACATTGAGATCTCTCCAGGAGACAGGATTACTGTGGTTAGACATAAGGCAGACTGTGCTGATAACTATTTCTATTGACTCAATTCCCTATGTCTGAATATATCCAAAGGACTCAAAGTTAATGGAAGCCTTTTAATTTACTTCATTGGGATTTGGATCAAGACCATTCAGTTATTTGCTATGAAGTTATCATGAGATAGCTAAGCAAGATATCTAGTCAGTGATGTGGAAGAGCTCATGGTCACAATACTTATCAGTCTTAATATTATAGACAGGTGTAGAAGAGAAGACCTGGAATCTAAATTTAGCAGAAAGGATATTGATCAAAATAGAACTCGTAGAGCTGACTGACATGGAGTCACAGGTCCGATGCTCTGGAACTGCTCTGTATGAAGCCACCCAGGACTCTGGAGTAGCGTAACTCCCCTTAGGGCATGCTATCCAGGGCAAGGAGCTTCCTCAGCTATGGTCTTCCTGTGTCTGATCTCAGTCCATTTAGCACCCCTGTTCTCACCGTGCACTTCCCACAGCGGGTCCACCTAGATGGGACTCGTGGGGAAGCCAGAGGGGCCCTGCACCCTAACTTTGCAATCAGCAATGACTCTCAGCCAGTGTTGCAAAACAGAAGGTTTATTAGTCTAGAGGACCACAGCGTAGAACAGAGCTTGCTAGCACAGAAATCAGGATCATTCAGTAAAGTCCATCTTGGGGTGACCCAGTGCCTTGTGCCCCCGGGTGCCCCCTGTGACCTCTCAACGGGAGACTGACCCCTTCCAGAGGCCAGACCTCTGACTCACCCATTGACCCTCCTCTGGTCTTTGTCTTACTTCCCAGGCAAAGTATCACCTGATCACATCTCCCTCCTGGCTCTCAGGTTATGAAGGGCATCGTCCACTGCATATGTGCAGGCTGCTGAAGCAGCCTCACCTGCCCCAGAGGGTCTCAGCAAAAGTCACACACCCTTATTCCCACCACATATACACTGGGGTAATACACAGGGAAAATGAAATACACACAGTATTCATGCAAAACAGTAAGACTCACATAGGCTCACGTACAACATAACAAGGGGAAAAACCCCACTTCAGCACACTGACATAGAAAAACAACAAGGATTTGGTGGATTACTTAAAAAGAGAAAGCTACTTAAGAGAAAGCTGGCAGGTGTTGTAGAGCATTGAGGTCTGGTTAAGACATGTGCTAAGGACGTCAATAATACAAAGTTAAAATAAAAAGATTAATATGAAGAAGAAAAATAGTGGAAAAGGAAAAAGATATGAGATTTACAGTTGCTGACTGGAATCCATCAGACAAGGCACAAGATCTGTTAGTTCATCTGTAGTGTTATGCATGTGTAACACATGCTTTATGTTATGGGTTATACAGGGTTCTTCAAAAATACATTATAGAAGGTCTCATGAAAAATAAAACTGGTCAAGATAATCTCTTTAGGAACCTCAGTTGTGGCTGAGATGGTACTTACATTCTACATGATTTACAACTTTCTTCAAAATTATCTTCTGGGATTAAATCTCTCACAATTGTTATCAGAGCAGGAAATCCTTTCTGTTAAATAAAAGCCATAAGTCAGCACAAAAAATGCTTTCCAGATATTTTAAAAAGCATTGTAGATGCTTTTCGACCTTCGATAACTCAAACCATTTGACATTTTAAAAACGTAAAATTTGGCTCACACTATATGTATTCCTAGTGAGGAATGTGCATTTTGCTGAATGTGAAAAATACTGGTTGAGATACAAAGAAGTTTTGAATGAAGAAAAGCACTATAAAATCACTATTAGTTATTTTTCCACACCAACTTGCTTGTGCGTTGCATGTGGCTAAGCAGATATGTACCCAGCTAATCTGCCATCTTTTCCCATTAATCCCCTTTACTGTATTTGCCAGAATTAGGAAGAAGCTCAGCAAGTGTGGTCTTTCTGCAAATTTTGGCTATTAAATTTTAAATGGGACTATTCACACATGTAACTTTACTCACATTCATAAATGTTTGCAGGACTGGGGCCTTAGAGTAAAAAAACCTCCATTTTTCAGGGACTGTCTTTTTACAGTGCCTAGTACAACGAGGCCTTGATTCTTATTTGGAGTCTTTGCATGGTACGACAAACAAAGAAAAAAGGATTTGTTGATTATTTAATTGTAGATTAGGCACTGACTTCCTACCGTGGCCTTGATAAAATCACTTAGGCAACAGTCCTGTAAAGGCCTGGAGATCTTCATTCGCAAGTTAATGGGAACTGAGACTGTGCAGCACTTTGCAGGACTGGGCCTATACTTCTTTGCTTCAGTTTCCCTATTTGTAAAATGAGGGTAATAGAACATAGCGACATGCCTCAGAATGGGTGTTGTAAAGATTAATTAGTTGAAGTTTGTGAAATGCTTTGAAGATGAAAAGTGTTGTGCAAAAGCTAAGAATTATTACATAAGCACTCATTAAATCTCTGCCTTATAATTTATGGTATTTTATTACAGTGGTGCTATTTGTGCCACTCTGATAAAGCTTGTGTCAGCATAGCTATTGTAAACACCTATCTTTAGAAGTTTATAATCTAACCATAAAAATGTGCTTAAGGTTAATATTTGGCATACAAGTAAGTCACCAGGACCAGATGGTATTCACTCAATCATTCTGAAGGAACTCAGATATGAAAATGCAGAACTACTAACTGTGCTATGTAACCTATTGCTTAAATCATCCTCTGTACCTGATAACTGGAAGCTAGCTATGTAATGCCAATTTAAAAAAAAGATTACAGAGGTGATCCTGGCAATTACAGGCCAGTAAGCCTAACTTCAGTACCAGGCAAATTGGTTGAAACTATAGTAAAGCGCAGAATTAATGGACACATACATGAACACAATATTTTGGGGGAAGAGTCAACATGGCTTTTGTAAAGGGAAATCATGCCTTACCAATCTATTAGAAGTCTCTGAGGGCGTCAACAAACGTGGACAAGGGTGATTCAGTGGATACAGTGTACTTGGACTTTCAAAAGCCTTTGATAAAGGTCCCCCACCAGAGGCTCTTAAGCAAAGTAAGCTTTGGGATAAGAGGAAAAGTCCTCTCAGATCAGTATATAGTTAAAAGACAGGAAACAAAGGCAAGGAATAAATGGTCAGTTTTCACAGTGGCGAAAGGTAAATAGCGGGGTCTTCCAAAGATCTGTTTTGGGACCTGTGCTGCTCACCATATTCAGAACTGATCTGGAAAAAAAGAGTCAGCAGGTGGCAAAGCTTCCAGATGATATAAAATTATTCAAGATAGTTAAGCCCAAAGCTGACTGAAGAGTTACAAAGGGATCTCAGAAAACTGGGTGAGCTGGCAACAAAATGGCAGATGAAATTCAAAGTTGATAAGGACAAAGTAATGCACATTGGAAAACATAATACCATCTATGCATACAAAATCATAGACTAAATTAGCTGTTATCACTTAAGAAAGAGATCTTGGCATCATCATGGATAGTTCTCTAAAAACATCTGCTCAGTATGCAGCAGCACTTTAAAAAGCTAACAGAATGTTAGCAATCATTAGGACAGGGATAGATAATAAGACAGTAAATATCATAATGCCACTATATAAATCGATGGTACACCCACATCTTCAACACTGCATTCAATTCTGGTTGCCCCATCTGAAAAAAAGATATTGGAATTGGAAAAGGTACAGCAAAGGGCAACAAAAATAATTACGGGTATGGACCAGTTTCCATACAAGGAGAGATTAAAAAGATTGGGACTGTTCATCTTAGAAAAGAGACGACTAAAGGGTGATATGATAGAGGTCCATAAAATCATGAATGGTAAGAAGAAAGCAAATAAGGAGGTGTTATTTACTTCTTCACATAACACAAGAACCAGGGGTCACTCAATGAAATTAGTAGGTAGCAGGTTTAAAACAAACAAAAGTAAGTACTTCTTCACACAACACACAGTTAACCTGTGGAACTTGTAGCCAGGGGATGCTGTGAACGCCAAAAGTATAAGTGGGTCCAAAAAAGAATTAGATGAGTTCATGGAGGATAGGTCCATCAATGGTTATTACCCAAGATGATCAGGGATGCAACTCCATGCTCTGAATGTCCCTAATCCTCTGACTGGCAGAAGCTGGGACTTGATGACAGGGGATGAATCACTCGATAATTGACCTTTTCAGTTCATTCCCTCTGAAGCATCTGGCAGCATCCGCTGTCAGAAGCCAGGATACTGGGCTAGATGGACCATTGGTCTGACCTCAGTATGGCCATTCTTATGTTCAGCCTGAGAGCAAATACTTTTTAACATTTGATTGTTTCAAGGAAACTGAAAAATAAACATTTTGTAGTCTGAACATTGTTGCCTTCCTACTATATATCTCAAAATTCTCTTTTAAAATAATATTGGAATTTTCATTACCATTACTTAGGTACCTAGAACAAAATTATTTTCTGGTCCATCCCCTGAATGCATTTTGCACCCAAAATGCTCTTTGGCTCATTTGGAGTTCTGGATGCTGTATCTGTAAGCATAAAACACAAACAAACAAACAACAAAAGATGCCAAAAAATACAGACAAATGATCTCAGTCTTCTGGTGCATTCTAAATATTATTCAAAAATGTTCCAGAAAACAGCAGCACATATATAATATAGCTATATTACAAGAAAAACACCTGTAATCAAATAGAAGAATAACAATGATGGAAAAAGAATATGACTACTCAGAGACACGCATTGCTTATGGGCACAGTGGGTGGAACTTGATCTCTCTTCTATCTAATTCCTTGCCAATCCACTCTAAACTTCATTAGCTGATCTTCATTCTGCATCAAACATTGGAACAGAAGGGATTTAGGAACTTTTGTATGGAAAATAATTAAATTCATTTTAACATCCATTAATGCCAGAAAGAAAACTGGACCTGAGATTCTATATTTGCCTGTTCTGTCTATAAACTAGAAGTGGAGTGTGGCTCTGTGTTCATACAAGACAAGACCATTCTATCATATTTTATAAACACAATTAGGATTACTTAACTTTCCTTTAAGTGGTTACTACTGGGGTCTTCCTAGCAGTCAGAGAAAGATAAAGCAAGGAAAAGTAGAGTTAAGGTTGGTGCTAAGCTTACAATACCTTAACTTAGTATTTCCTGACTTTCAGATTTTTTTTTAAATTGTGGTGACAATGTTCTAGAACTGTTCAATTAGTAGACATGTTTACAACCCTCCCTTAGCAATGCTTTTTTATTAGGGACTCTTTCTGTACTTCTCACATGCATGAATCCATAAAACTGGCAGCTTCAGATGTAAAAGACCAATGATTAACTACCAAGAGAGACACTTGGAGCTTAATGGTAGTGCTAGTTATCCGGCTAATCATTTATATATTACCAAATATCCATCAAGACTCTCCATTTCATATTGAGAGCATGGGGTGATAAGAGTGGGCACAGTACAAATGTTATTGATAGATTAGATAGGAATCTATTTATCATGATGTTCAGTCTCTTTAAGAGCTTCAAAATCTTGTTGCTATCACTTTGAAGATCAAAGGAAATCAAAACTGCATCCAAGGACTGCTAACCAACAGATTTCTTAGCATGATGCAACAGGCAGTGCTTGTTGGGTAATTTCATGCAGCAAATCTCTGGTATTGGGATAAATAAATTGCAAGTAGTGGACCTCATATACTTTCACTGAGAGCTAGAAAAAGCTTCAAACGAGTTAGTTGCTGGCTGTGGCCAGCATTCTCAAGATATGAATATCCAAAAGGTGTAAGGTGATTTTATTTATTTTTATGTGCATTAAATAGCCTCCCAAAATTGTTTTATCTACAGTTTTGTAGGAAATCTAGTTAACAAGAAAAATGGGGAGCTAGGCAAAATTTCACAGACACCAGTGGAGTGTCATCCACTAATACCTAGTCTGAATTTGGCCCCAGAGGTGTTAAATCTAATTACAGTTAAAAGGTATTAAGCCTCAAATTATTAGGGATTAAAGATAGTGCCACAGTTTTGGAATCTGTTGATGGACCCACAGAATTAATAAAATTATCACTGGAAAATAAATTTGATGCAACCATTCCAGGTAGAAATACTCTTCTGGGTCTTTTACTAGATCCTACTCTTAGGCTTTGTCCACACTGCCAATTGAACCACAAAACTTTTGTCATTCACAGGTGTTTAAAGAAGCCTTCTCCCCCCACCCCCCAAAAGACAAAAGTTTTGCCACGGCAAGTGGCAGTGTAAACGGCTTGTTGTTCGCAGGAGCACTCTGCTGTCGACAATGTGAACGCCGCTCATAGGGGGTGGAAGTATTTTGTCGGCAAAAGTGCTGACAAACAGCTTTTACAATGCCTGACTTTTAGTGACATGGACATGTCAACATGGCCATGTCGCTAAAAGCTGTGTAGTGTGGACAAAGCCTTACTGGTGAGACATTATCAGCTCCCAGTATTATACTTTATCATTATAGTGATTTTTAAACAGCAGTCCAAATGACTCCCTAGTGTAACTAAACTGAAAATAATGATGTTACAAAAGATAAATTTGATCCAAGGCATTGAACAAAATGAGGCCCTATACCTCCATACAGATGTTCCTACCTCTTGGGGGTATCCTGAGAGCCTTATGGATTGCAATAGATTTAGGGACTTTTTCCTTTAGAATTGTGTCTTATTGCCATTGTTTATGTTTTTGTACTCTGTGTGTCATTTTAAGGTAATGATAAACTGTTTAAAAAAATCATTTTTTTTAGAAAAATAAGTCTTGAACACTTTAGATTAATCAAAATAATTTTAAAAATTCACTATTTATTATGCTTAATTTTTGCTCATCTCTCAGCTTGGAAAATTAAAAATAGACCAGTTGTTTATACTTCTGTTTCAAATCAATTCACTTTAACGTTATCAAGCATTAGCCCAATGCTGCAGTGTTTGGCATACAAACATTAGGGTGAAATATTTATTTGTAAGAATATTTTTAAAAAAATGTTTCCATTGTACTTTAAAAAAATCATTAAATCATTTCTACTAATTTTAAATTTTTAAAATTAATTTATAACAAAACAAATTTCAGCCAAATTTGATCTGACAATGTCTTTTTAACATTTTAGACAGTTTTCTGTGTTTCTGTAAGAAGCTTATTGTAGAAACTGTGACATGGAAAAGGTATTACTAATAGAGAAAGTTCTGAATTAATTAATTAAATTCTGGAATGCAGGAAAGAACCATACTTTATTACACAAGAGTATAAGAAATCTTTGGTATAAATATCAGAAATTTTCCACATGAAAACTATTTGAGAATAGGTTTACATACCTGCCACAGCTAATCAGAAAAGCAAAACCATCCATTGTATCTCCTGTCAGCAATATTTGAAATTGTAAGGAGCCCACTATGCATTAACTTGAGTGTGTTTTTGGAAATATGCCAGTAGTTCACAAAAGTGGAGCCATATTCATGCAAAATAATTTGGACCAGGTAGGAAATACCTTATTTACATTATTGTAACTATCATGTTTTATTCTATTCAACCAATGTATTTTTCTTTTCAAATATTGGTCTCATATAGATACAATTGCTGAGGTTTACTATTTTGTGCTATTTATAGGAATTGCTAAAAACAGTTCAAAAGAAAATCAAATTAGAATTAATTCAACAAACCATTATGTTGACAGAGCTTGTCTCTTCAGAGGAACTAAACAACTATTTCATTCTATTTTAAATTTATTATTTAAACTATTTCAAATTTATTTTAAATTAGTGATATTATAGAATCATAGAAGTGTAGGACTGGAAACGACCTCAATAGGTGATCTAGTCCAGTCCCCTGCACACAAAGCAGGATTAAGCAATAACTAGACCATTCCTGACACGTGTTTGTCTAACCTGTCCTTAAAAACCTCCAATGACAAAAATTCCAAAACCTCCCTCTGCAGTTTGTTCCAGTGTTTAACTACCCTGACAGTTAGGAAGCTTTAAGCTTTAAGCCCATTGCTTCTTGTCTTATCCTCAGCGTTTAACAAGAACATTTTTTCACCCTCCTCCTTGTAACAACCTTTTATGTACTTGAAAACAATCCTGTCCCCTCCTCAGTCTTCTCTTCTCCAGACGAAACAAACTCAATTTTTTCAATCATTCCTCATAGGTCATGTTTGTTGCTTTTCCCTGGACTTTCTCTAATTTGTCCACATCTTTCATGAAACATGACACCCAAAACTGGACACAGTACGCCAGCTGATGCCTAATCAGTGCAGAGTAGAGAAGAAGAATTACTTCTTGTGTCTTGCTTACAACACTGCTTCTAATACATCCCAGAATGATATTTGCTTTTATTGCAACAGTGTTACAGTGTTGACTCATGTTTAGCTTGTGATTCACTGTAACCACCAGATCCCTTTCCGTGGTACTACTTCCTAGACAATCATTTCTCATTTTGTATGTGTGTGACTAATTTTCTTTTCTAAATGGAATACTTTGCATTTGTCCTTATTGATTTCATCCTATTTACTTCAGACCATTTCTCCAGTTTGTCCAGATCATTTTGAATTTTAATCCTATCCTCCAAAACACTTGCAGCTTGGTATCATCCACAAACTTTATAAGTTTCAGAGTGGTAGCTGTGTTAGTCTGTAACAGCAAAAACAACAAGGAGTTCTTGTGGCACCTTAGAGACTAACAAATTTATCTGGGCATAAACTTTTGTGGGCTAAAACCCACTTCATTAGATGCATGGAGTGGAAAATACAGTAGGGAGATATAAATACACAGCATATGAAAAGATGGGAGTTGCCTTACCAAGTGGGGGGGGGGGGGTCAGTGCTAATGAGCCAGTTCAATTAAGGTGGAAGTGGGCTATTCTTTACAGTTGACAAGAAGGGGTGGAAATCACTTTTTTAGTGCTAATTAGGCCAATGTAATCAAGGTGGCCCACATCAAACAGTTGACAAGAAGGTGTAACTATCAGCAGGGGGAAATTAGTTTTTGTAGTGAGCCACTCCCAGTCTTTATTCAGGCCTAATTTGATGGTGTCCAGTTTACAAATTAATTCCAATTCTGCAGTTTCTCATTGGAGTCTGTTTTTGAAGTTTTTTTGTTGAAGACTTGCTACTTTTAAGTCTGTTATTGAATGTCCCTGGAGACTGAGGTGTTCTCCCACTGGTTTTTAAATGTTATAATTCCTGATGTCAGATTTGTGTCATTTATTCTTTTGCGTAGATATTGTCCGGTTTGTCCAATGTACAGGGCAGAGGGGCATTCCTGGCACATGATGGCATATCACATTGGTAGATGTGCAGGTGAATGAGCCTCTGATGGTGTGGCTGATGTGGTCAGGCTGCTGAAGGAAAAGGATGCAGGCTACCTCCAGGGAGCTGCTACAGGCCCTGACTGCAGAGCCAAGGCATGCAGAGCCCCAGATGGATTGCAGGCTGCTGGATGAACCCATAGAGGAAGCTGCGCTGTCAGGACCTACACTGCTTGAGGACCCCAGAGTCCCAGGGGAACTATGGACCATTGCTGGCGAAGACAGGGTAGGAGGCAGCCCAGAGGAATTAGACTTTGCTCCACTGGGTGAAACGGGGAACCTCAGTGCGTTTTGGGAGGATCCCTGCTGACTCGGTAGCAAGTAATCCTGCAACTGCCAGGACCCTGGGCTGGAGCTCAGAAGAGCAGGGAGGGCCCGAGTCCCCTTATGCTGGGTGCCACCCACCCCTGAGTGGTGCCCCACTTCCCCAATGGGCCAATTGGCCACACCATCCCACAGAGGGGTGTGACTTTACTGACTCCAGCCATTGGGCCACGCTGCCCTGAGTGGAAGGGCCACTCTATTAACTCCAGTCACTAGTCTGTACTACCACGTTTTATAGTAAGGGTCGTCAGCATAAGACCTAACCAGGTGCGTACAGCCTCTTCCCTTTCTTTTGACCACAAGTGACCCGACACCCTGTGAGGGGGTGTACCTACCTCGCAACACTTGATTGATTGCTCCATTATCTTTCCGGGTACTGAAGTTAAGCTGACTGGTTTGTAATTCCCCGCGTTGTCCTTATTCCCCTTTTTAGAGATTGGCACTATATTTGTCCTCTTTCAGTCCTCTAGAATCTCTCTTGTCATCCAGGAGTTTTTGAAGATAATGGATAATGGCTCAGATAACGCGTCAGTCAGTTCCTTGAGTATTCCAAGAAGCTCCCTGAGTATTCTAGGAGTATTTTTAGTTAGTTTAGTGCATTGAGATAAGTATAATCATTTGTAGAAACAAGGCTGAGAAGTAAGAAATCCTTGGCAATACTCAAAGTTGCCTCACCACAACTTTTTCATAATCTTCATCAAAAATAGAAGATTAGATACTGATGGAGAACTGGAGAGATTATCATTGTTAAAAGATTGCTTTTTGAACAGAGATTGAACACACGCTTCCTCTAAAGAAATCAACATCATGTCCTCTCAAAGAAGTACTAACAATCTCCAACAACAAAAGATACTGTACTTCCATACTGGAAGATAGGTATTTGGCCACCTAACTCATGTGCAGGACCCAGTTTGGTAGGTGTGCTCAGAGGCTGCCTACTGGATTGGACCTCTCAGGTAAGTTCATACAGGACAGTTGGGGAAAGGGTTGTATTTCTGTTCTGAAGCAGGGTCTTGGTATATGAGTGATCTATTCCATCATGTGATCTACTTCTTGGGTGGTGTCTTTCTTTTGTGAAGGTGATTTTGAGCATGTCAAGAACACTCCACCACAGAAGCAGATTGCAACAACACTGCATACAACTAAATAGAGCATTTCCAACCGAATCACACCTTAATCTCTTCCTCTGTGAATATTTTACCTGCAGAGAGCAGTCTATCCCTGCTGTGTTCAGAATGTTGGACTTTACATGGATCTGACTCTTTGTCTTGACGAAGAAAAGTGGTCAAGTTTAGGCCAACTTTAGGTAGCACATATTTGCGAAGTTTGACCTAAACTCAACCACTGTTCCTAGTGAAGACAAAACCTAGGCATGCTGGAAGGGCTACCTATACTGAAATGCTCCTGGGGTTGTCATGATTATACTATTATTATGTAACACCTCAGGAGATTGTCCCTGAGGTACATATGTGGTCATCCAGCATGCTTTCAGTTTTAGTAGCTCAGCTGGCTTCTTCACTCTTTAATGTGTTAAAAAAAAAAAAAAAGTAGCCACCAGGGCTGTCCCTGAAAGCAGAGCCATTCCCAGGATTCAGGCACATATTTACCTTAAAATCCTTGAGATTTTCTTGTTCATTCATGTTAATTAAAAGAAAAGTGTGGGCATGAAGGACAAGAATCAGTTACAATTTTCTGGAGAGGTGCGATAGGAGTAACATATATATTTGTGCTGAAGGGACTGGTAGCTAACTTTTTTTCAAGCCTGGTAAAATATGCAGAAAAGAAAATAGGTTCCCAAATGTGATTCCAAATGAACAGGTGTTTCACAATGAGGTGAGCAAGATGAGTCACCATAGGTTTTTGGCAAGGTGAGGCTCCAGAATTCTGCGTGGGTAGTCTTAGGATTGCATAATGGTGCTGGTTTCGGTGACTTTTGGCATAAACTCAGTGAAATTTTATAGAAACCATGTGCAACACTTTAATGAAATCGTGTCAATACAAGTTTTTCTATCTTTGACAAAAAGTATAGAAATTAAATTGTAATTCCATTAAAAATACTTCAAAGGTGACCTGAAAAGGTATGAAAAAGGGCTTGTGCCTGTTTTTTGCTTTTTTATTAGGTTCAAGAGAGGCCTAATAAGTTGCCTTTTTTTTAAAATCTGCCTTTTTAATGCCCCCCCAAAAAATAATCAGATTTTGTCCATCTTGGAAAGCTTAAAAAATTCTAAAGAAACCTACAGAATTAGCAGATTTATGACATCAACAAGCAAAATGTGATTAACTGTCAGCAAAGCTTTTTAAGCAGTCTCTTAACTATGTAACTAATAAATTTTGGGGAGAAAGCTCTCTTTGTTAACAATTCAACATCTCCACCCCTTCAATTAAGAACTGAGAAAGTTCACAATACACATTTCCAAGCACTGCCACAAATGAGTCCTCAAAAAATTGAGAGAAGACCAGACTTGGCTTTTTGGTATTGGTACAGTTTAAAAATCCAACTGAAACCATACCAAATCCCAAAAAACTAAACAGACTTTTTTCTGGCCTTGTGTATAAATAATAATGAATAAAAAAGGACACAACCCTTCAGATTACCTTTAAAGATTTGACTTTTTTAGAAAAACTAAGAAATTCTGATGTAAGTGTGATCTGTGACATAATCAATTTGTCTGCGATACACAGAAGTAATGGCCAGTAAATTCCCAGTCCTTAAGGGCTTTTCTACACACAAAAACATACTAGTATATTTAGAAGCAGTACAACCTTTCTAGTGGGGGCACAGTGATAGCCTTATACCTGTAAACTGAGAAGAGATAGCTATATTAATAAGGCACATTTTATATTGGTATAACTCCAGCTACACTAGACACTGTACTGATTTAATTATTTGGATAAAAAACTACACCTCCTACTCAAACTAGTTGAATTGGTACATCAACCCTGTGTAGACCAGAAACTTGCACCTATTAAATATACAACACTATTCAGCCACGTGTTACAGTGGCCCTTTAGCAGGAAGTTTAGGTTTCGTAATCCTTACATAGCATGATGAGGGTGAGATTTCAATTTTAATAATAATATTGGCCCCATTCCTGCAACTGAATCTGTGAAGGTGGATGGCTATACCCACGAAAAGTTCCATTGACAGGCTACCTGGATTTGACTTCAGGATGTGTCCATATTGTCTCAGGACACTATCATTAAGAACACTGAACATTTGCTGGTTTTTATTGTACTCTGCTTCACAGAAAACGAATAGCACAACATAAGACACTTCATGAAATGTTAAACCGTAATTTTCAATTGGCATGTAATGGAGATGAATTTGGATGGGCTGTCAGAAAAACAGGGGAGTTGATACAATGGAATTATGTAATGACATGTAAATGCCGAATAATTATGTTAAAATGATTGACTCTTCTGTTTTAAAAATGAGCTCAGACTTTAGATGAAAAATAAAAGATTAAACCATTTGATTTACCTAAAAATGACACACTTTCATAGTGTGACATAATGACATTAATCTGATATGAAGCATATCACTGAAGAAAACAAAATTAGACTGGTAACTGGAAGTCTCCCAAGTAATATTTCAGGAGAAGCCCACAGAACATCAAGAAGCGAGGGATGGCACACTAAAGCTCTTGTAGGAGGGTGCAAGAGTATACTTCCCTGCCCATATTGTGCCTATTCCCTTGTCCCTCAAGTCTTCACTTCTTCCTGAACCCCTACCACACCTCCAAATCCCTCCCCCCACAGCATATACACCTCTCATCCCCCCTCTCCACCCATCACATGGCCAAGCCCTCCTCCCAAGCATACATTCCCCCACCCCAACCCTCAATCATATGGCCAGTCCCAGCCTCCCAAGCATACACCCCTCATTCCCCCCACTCCACATCCCCTCCATCCCATGGCCAGCCCCTCTCCCTCAGGACACACCCCTCATCCCCCCCCCCCCGACCATCACATGACCAGTCCCTCTCCCAAACACCCCCTCACCCCCTCCATCCAAGTTCCCTCAGGACACACCCCCCATCACTCCCCGACTCCCTCAGGACCTCCATCACCAGCCAAATCTTCCCCCGATCCCTGGCCTGCACCCACACCCCGTCTCTCAACCCCCCCGCCGCCGCTTCCCTGGCAGCTCCCGCTGCCACCCGGCCTCGGCTCCCCCCAGTCGGCGCCGTCGCGCGGGGACCCGCCCCCGCCGCTCCTGTCTCCGAGCGGCTCCTCCGCTGACTCAGCGGCGCTTGTGCCCCGGTGACCCCGGCTTGGAGGCGGCGTGTCACGGGCGCTTCCTCCTCCCCGCCCCCGCGGTACCCTCCCGGCGGACCCTCGCCTCGGCAGCGGCGACAGCAGCGCCCGGCCCAGCCCGCGGAGCTCACCATGAAGCGGGGCTACGAGGTGACCCGCAACCCGCATCTCAACAAGGTACCGGGGCAGGTGGGCGGGCGCGCCTGGGCCGGGCGGGCCGCCGCTGAGGAAAGGCCGCGGAGGGGGGTGGGGTTGGTTAGTCCCCGCCGCCCCCGGCTCTGGGCGCGTAACGGGGGGGCATTCCCGGGGGCCCAGCCGCCAGCCCGGGTCCTCGCTGCCGTGGGGGCGGGCACCGGCCTCCTTGGATGCTGGCAGGGTGGGGGCAGCGGCGCTTGTCTTGTAGACTCAGCACTTGGCAGCAAACTCTGATACTTCCAAGTTCCTGCGGATCAGCTGACGCTTCCTCTGCTGTAGATAATGCCACTGCAGCCCAGGAGACTCTTAATATAGGCTCAGCTCCCTGCCGTACCCCTTGTCCCTTTACGAACCTGGGCAAGCCATTTCGCCTCCCAATGCCTCAGCTTGCTCATTGGGCAAGTGAGGCTATTGCTACATAATAGTATTGCCATCAAGCAGAGCAGACATATTTTTTGGCAGACAGGGTAGGAAGCAACCATAAGGTAGATATTGGTAGAAAGTTCAAATACTGATACGTTTCCATACAAATTCTCTATTCCAACATATTTATTTTACTAGCACTGTGGCTCTGCTCCCATGGTTGGTTCAGGAGATGTCCATGAGGAAATATAAGTGCCCCTGCCACCTATCACAATTGCATACTGTTCCTCTTGCTTACCCCCATCAAATGCTGAAGTAGGTTTTGACCTTTGATAGATGACAAGGAAAAAGATATTTAACTTTCATTTGAGCACATTGTTTCTCATTTTTTGCTTTTTGTTTTGTGAATGTATTTGTTCTAATAAGCACGTACAATAGCACAATTCAAATAAAAAGTACTTTATTGGCATTACAAGCGGTACAGTTGTTGCTAAAGTGTAAAGGGGACAAAACTCAGAGTAGCTGTCAGAGGTAGATGTGATAAATTAAGTCTCTTGTATCAAGTCTAGATTAGGTCTTCAGAATACTGCATGGGGTTGTATCCTTTTGGCGAGTTGTGAGTATTATTTATTTTAGTTTTGCAATGACTTTTAATGAGGGTTTGTGTTAAAACGCATAAAGTTATATAGTCATATGGCAAAATGGGGATAGATTGATATAAACTAATGTTTCTCTAGTTTCATTGCATGAATTGACTTATCAGTAAAAATCCTTGTTAGTTAGATGAATAGTCCTTTTTTTTAGTGTTGGTCGATTTTGGATACAAAGATTCCACATATTTTCTGTTTTGAATCTACATCTACAGAGGCTTGAGTGAGGTATCTTGGGATCATCTGAAATGAAAGGTGCTTAAACAAACAAAACAATCCAAAGAGTGATGATAAAGGACTTCAGATGTTCCCCAAATGAAATAGAGTAACAGCATTCATGTAAAAAATCTGAATAACCAAGACAAACAAACCCCCTCACTTTAAGAATGCCATAATTAGTGTGAACGCTAAAATGCCTCTGGTAAAGGCCACTTTTAGGCAAAATAACCCCATCCCTTTTCTGCCCCCCAACTTCACCCAACCCTGAATGAAGAGCACCTCTTTGGCTTTTCAGTGCTAGGCAGGAAGATTTCTATTAGGTTTTCTGGCTGAGACTCTTTACTGTGAATGAAGATTTGTGTTATACAAGTGCAATAACATTTTCAGATGAGTAGTAAAATTTTACTAGACACCTGCTGCACCAACCCAGTTAATACAAACTTTACTTGAGCTGCTTCTGTCCAATTGCAATCTGCTGCCTCTATGTTAGTGAGATAGTGTCTCATAGAATCCTATTCCTGGGTCTGGACAAGAACCCCTCAACCTGCTTCCTGACTACTGGGACAGGCAAGACTGAGAAAAAGACTCTCCTATCGGAGGGGATTCTACAACCTATGTGGCTATATAGATGATTATTAGTGGAGGGGAGAAGAGCAAATGGAGGATTTGTAGGACACTGTCAAAAATGTTGCCAGTTGTGGTGATGGTTTATTATGTAATTGTGTCTGCATAAGACATAATGGACTGAGACTACCAGCTCTTATCGGGAGGACTATTTAACAGACAGCCAATAGTACAGAGTTGAACTTTAAATAATAATAATAAAAAAATAATGGTTCTAAAGTACAAAGGAACATATGCAGGAACTTTTCCTGCAAACCAAGGGGCCCTCCGTGAGGTCTGAAATTAACTAGTAGTCTTTACATTAAGTTTGATACTTTTTGCGAAACAGAAGTATGCAATATAGCTAGCTATATCCATTTATATAAATAGTTATGTAGTTTACCCTCTATTCATTCAGATTCTTAATTTTTATATTTTGTTAGAAAGTTATGAATGACTCTTATTTACTAGATCAATTTTTTACTTCTGATTCGTATCAAGCTGCATTTGGATGGAAATTGGACTTAAAAACACACAAAAAGCATTTTAAAATTGTTCTTTATTAGTTAGTTTTTTTCCACATTTAAGTTAAGTAAAACTAAGTTTTTCAAAACACACTTTGCATTTAAAACTGATTTATTAAACAAAGGAAATATTATTTGTAATTAGTGATTTGAATGGATTGTTTCTGGTCACCATGGCCCAGATCCACAAAAGAGACTTAAGTGCCTAAACTCCAGTTTTAAGTGCCTATGTCTGAGATTTAGGCACTACTCTGATCCACATATGCTCCGTTTGGCTGCCAGCTAACCCTGTAGGCTTTTAAACTCCCTCAGCGCCTAAATATCCTCAGTAAAAATTCCCGAGGTGCTTGTATTTCCACCTTTGGGCATGTGCAGTGCATTGCAGTCTTGCTCTAGGCATTTGGACGCCTATCTGATGCCCAGGCCCCAGCACAGTCCACAAACTGGGGGTAGATAGGCGGAACAGCGCCTGTCTTGCCTGGGGGGTCCAATCTGCTAAGTGTGCTGAGAGCATGCCTAATGTCACACAAAACAGGTCAGGGGAAGGGGAAGGGAAAAAGGAGGATTCCCTTATTGCTAGTAACCCAATGTTAGGGTACTCACCCAGGATGTGAGAGACCCAGTTCAATTCTCTCCTTTCCCTGATGAGGACAAAGGATTTGAACAGGAACTCCCTGCCTAGTGAGTTCCCTATGTGCTGGGCGATGGGGTATTCTGATGTGGGCCTCTCTCAACCAGTAAACCTGGCAGATGGATATCTTCTCAATAATGTGAAGACCTTGGATGTGCACCTCTTTTTTTCCCACTTATGATATAAATGGTCAAGAAAAGAAAAGAAAAATGAGAAAAAATTATTCAAAATCTTCATACTGACCACTAAACCTCAAATATTTCTGATTTTGGGAGCTAGTGATTAAGCACAGTTTTAGGATTCCAATTTACAAGAAAATACGCATAACAATTCTGTTCATAAGATCTAAACAGATCGAATTTAACTGCTGGGAGATTAAAAGATGAATCTCCAAATTTGTGGACATCCTGTGAGTTAATAATAAATTAAGAGATTTCTTGGGTCTCTAGCATTTACAAATGTATTTGAAAATTGTTTTGTTAATGGTCTAAAACACAAGACAAGTCTTTGATCAGTACAAAGATTTTTCCACTCAGAGATTAAAAATAGGGCTGTAGATATAATTCCCTAAGAATTCACCTCTTACATTTTTATTCAAGACTTCTTCATTTCAGTTGAACCCAAGTATTGTACTTTCTTTTCTTCCCTCTACACCTCAGGCAGTGGAGAGAGCATTTTCTTGCACAATCTAGTTATTATATTATTAATTGCGTAGTACAGTGTAGTGTGTCGTCATAATCCAGACCTGGAGAAAATACACTGCATTTTTTTTCATTGTGGAAAAAAAAATCTTAAAAAACTTCAAAGTATGCCCTTGGTTGAAGTCTACATTTTAACAATCCTAAAGCCAATAACTCAGCAAATGCGACCAAGAAGCTTTCCCAAGAGATCCTTGTTCACGTCTTGGGCAGAAAAGAATAGGGTTTCTTATGATGAAAAATGTACAGTTAGAGCAGTCATAGTACATAGCAATAATTCCATCTGTTTATGAAACATTATGCAGTGGATATATTTTGTCAGCTCTTGTCTTTCATTATTTTGATTTAAAAATCAATAGGTGCTTTTGTGTCCCAGCAGTATCCTATGTGATGGTGTATGTTCCCATATGTGATAGACTACATTTTGCCTTAAACTGTACATAGGTTTTCGTATAAGAGTAGGACATGTATGAATCCAGAAAAAATAATCTTCACTAAAACACAGTAAATTATATGTATAAAATATAATAATCTCTATACTCTATATTATTGGGCTTTGGAATATGTACTCTGTAGATTTCAGAGTAACAGCCGTGTTAGTCTGTATTTGCAAAAAGAAAAGGAGTACTTGTGGCACCTTAGAGACTAACCAGTTTATTTGAGCATAAGCTTTCGTGAGCTACAGCTCACTTCATCGGATGCATACTGTGGAAAGTGTAGAAGATCTTATTATATACACATAAAGCATGAAAAAATACCTCCTCCCACCCCACTCTCCTGCTGGTAATAGCTTATCTAAAGTGATCACTCTCCTTACAATGTGTATGATAATCAAGTTGGGGCATTTCCAGCACAAATCCAGGTTTTCTCACCCCCCCCTCCCCACACAAACTCACTCTCCTGCTGGTAATAGCTTATCCAAAGTGACCACTCTCCTTACATTGTGTATGATAATCAAGGTGGGCCATTTCCAGCACAAATCCAGGGTTTAACAAGAACGTCTGGGAGGTGGGGGTAGGAAAAAACAAGGGGAAATAGGCTACCTTGCATAATGACTAAGCCACTCCCAGTCTCTATTCAAGCCTAAGTTAATTGTATCCAATTTGTAAATGAATTCCAATTCAGCAGTTTCTCGCTGGAGTCTGGATTTGAAGTTTTTTTGTTGTAAAATAGCGACTTTCATGTCTGTAATCGCATGACCAGAGAGATTGAAGTGTTCTCCGACTGGTTTATGAATGTTATAATTCTTGATGTCTGATTTGTGTCCATTTACTCTTTTACGTAGAGACTGTCCAGTTTGACCAATGTACATGGTAGAGGGGCATTGCTGGCACATGATGGCCTATATCACATTGGTGGATGTGCAGGTGAACGAGCCTCTGATAGTGTGGCTGATGTTATTAGGCCCTATGATGGTGTCCCCTGAATAGATATGTGGGCACAGTTGGCAACGGGCTTTGTTGCAAGGATAGGTTCCTGGGTTAGTGGTTCTGTTGTGTGGTATGTGGTTGCTGGTGAGTATTTGCTTCAGGTTGCGAGGCTGTCTGTAAGCAAGGACTGGCCTGTCTCCCAAGATTTGTGAGAGTGTTGGGTCATCCTTCAGGATAGGTTGTAGATCCTTAATAATGCGTTGGAGGGGTTTTAGTTGGGGGCTGAAGGTGATGGCTAGTGGCGTTCTGTTATTTTCTTTGTTAGGCTTGTCCTGTAGTAGGTGACTTCTGGGAACTCTTCTGGCTCTGTAGAGTGCTTCCCAGTGTATTGAGTGAGGTATGCCAAGAGAAAACAGAATCTCCTATTACATAGAAGTCTACACAACAACGTTCTTTAGATTGGTGGATGCTTTCTTCATGCAAAAGCAAATGTACAGTCTGTTACCTCATTGTTTTGCTTAGCAGCTTTCTTTAGCACTGCCCTACTACTCTTAAAGGTGAACGTGATGTTTAAAAATGATCTTTGCTCTGTGTGTGGAACCCTAGTATTGAACACTGACTTGTTTTAAGCTCTGAAGCCTTCAGCATTTAAATCCTGAAGTTCTCCAAACTGTAATGTAATGTGATACACTTCAGACTCCATTGCATCTTTCGTCCAGGGCACCAAGCTGGTACAACCGCAGCTAATTCACAAGTTTCACTCAGGAAAGGTGTGGAAATCAATGTGGTCCAGCGAAGACCAAATGGAAATCATAAGGTTGACTGGAAAGTCTGGAAGGCCACTAAGTTGTTGAAGGAAGTGTGTGTTTGTGTGGGAGGAAATACATGTAATGAGTAGTTCCCAATAACAAAAAACCTTGACCTAACTCCTTTCAGTTTCAAAACACTCTAGTGAAAAGTACTCTGTTTCTCTGATAGTAAATTCTTCTGCATCCTTTGTTTTACTTGAGTAACAAAAACATTGTCAACTCTTGGCAATGTTAAGATTGGTGTCCCAGTTTCTTTTTTTTTTTTTTTTAAATCTTGCAATGCATGATTATTTCCATATGTTGCATTGAAAACTGGTTTAAAATATATCATGAATGCTATACAAAAGGGGTTTTAAATAAGAAACAAAAACATACCTAGAATTCAGATTTTAATAAGTTACTTTTGAAAGACTGATGGGTGTCTTGCGTGTGCAATCTTTGGTGTATGTAAAATATATAAGATAAGGGATTTTTTTGGAGTTGCTGTGGCTTTCTAAAAAATTTTATTTTCATCTTAAGTTGTATTGCACCATAATCATGAACAGGTACAGTATTATAGCTTCATTTATATATGTTTTCCAATTAGTAGTATTCTTGTACACTTTAATGTATAGATCCTCTTGGTATTAAATACTTAAATAGAATTATAACTTTGCCCAGTGCCTCCTGATAGATTAGCAAAAAGATATAATTCCTGCTTCAGGGAATTTCTGTGGCCTAAGTGTTGCTTTGGAATCTACCAGCTTGTATCCCTGAACAGTGTAGAATCCTATTGACTTCAGTGGGACTGTGAATAGACACGTTAACAGTTTCTGATATAGTATTGGGGTCTAACTTAGACAAAAGTGAGGATGGTGAAATGAATCATGAGGATGAAGAAATAAAAACAGGTTGAGTTATACTGTCAGTGAATGATACAAGTTCTGATTTTCTTAACTATAGACTGAGGTAGGTCAAGAGAAGAGCAGATATCATAGGAGTGGAGGTCAGCAGGGAAAAGCAAAGCAAAGAAGGGGTTTGAAGGGGAAGAGTGAGGATGCCTGGATCACAGAAATAGGAACAGACTTCCTGTCACTAAGAAAAACAATGTTTTTGAAAAAAGTACAATTATTTTTAATCTAATTTTTACTCTTATAGTTCTATTTTTTTATTTATAGTCTACAGTAATCCACTATAAATTTAGAGAAAACAAAATAAAGGAGAGAAACTATGGCAATTGTGAGGCAAACAATGTATCAGTGACCAGAAGAAATAAAGACTAGTAATTAAAAATTAATAGATATTGCGAATTCTCCCCAGAAACTGAACTTTAAAGCAATGCTGTTCTGCCATGAAATAAATTCTGTTAATAAAAAGCTTTCAGTTATGTGCTTTTCCCCTTTAAATAGTAGGAATAAAAATAATTATATGAGAAATACGTTTTTTGTTACATCAGAGAGGAAACGGATGTTGGCAATTAGAGGTATGCAATCAATGATAGGATATGTTCATTACCACGACTTGAAAGGCATTGGTAAACTTGTACAGAAATTGCCGCACACATTAAAATGTCATGGAGAAACATGGACTTGCTTTTACTTTTCTGTAATATCTGATTTATAAACACTTTGAGATGGTATCCTGGCATTTTGACTAGTTGTCTTTTGCCTCACCTTATTTTAAAGATGGCTATTACTAATGCTGACAACTCTGACAATCAATAAAGAAAAAGTTTGCTAAGGAAATTAGTTCTTCTTAGATTCTGCAGAAGGCACATATTAAGTCATTTAAACAAATTCTATTTCACTTCTTTTTTCACTCTGTATTGAGCCTGATTGTGTCACTCTTATTTGCACTGAGTAGCCCTGTTGGACTAGATTGTAGGTTTGGCACAAACCTTGTATGGGCTGGTGCTTGGTTACATTACACCAGGAGCATTACAAGGAAGAAATTTTGCATTTGAGATGCACAGTTTCCTCCCTTCCTGTTCTTTCTCTCTGGAAGAAGAAGGTGGGGTCAGGGAAGGAGTTGGAGTAGATGTGGTGGTAGTAGTAATTTGCCACAGCAAATTATAGCACCTTCTTTGCTGGCTTAGCAGTGCTCGATGTGCAGTGTTGGCTCCGACCAACGCTTTCTCTCCTGACTCACTTCCTGACCATCTGCTTTAAAGGAGCTGAGGAGTTGGTGCATAGCACCAGTCCGCTCCCATGCATCCCACCGCAAGGTTTGGGTAGTCCATGCAGTGGCCTTTGATGTGGTAGTGGGGGGTCTTACTTCCCCTTATGCTCCTGTATAGGCCCATAAGCCAAAAGATACTTGAGGGCACTGAAATCAGTTAAACTGTTTGTGGAGTATGCAGGTAAGTAAGAGTGGTAAATTCAGTCCCAGAGATATTAATCATTATTCAGATTAAGTATTTTCTGAACATGTGTCAAAGACTATTACATTTATGAATTTGTACAGAGACCACATTTGTATTAGTTATTTTAAATTTATTTTAACGTCACCTTAAGAGGCAATTCTTGGTTTAATCCTAAGTGAAGCACAGGATCTGGTCTAAGAGGTGAATATAGCTGAACTGCTTGGTGATAGCAAACATAATGTAATTAAATTTAACAACTTGTAGGTGGAAAATACCAAATAAACCCACCACAGTAGCATTTAACTTCAAAAAGGAGAAATATGCAAAAATGAGGAAGATGGTTAAATGGAATTTAAAAGGGACAGTCACAAGGGGGAAATGCCTGTAAACTGCCTGGAGACTATTTAAAAACACCGTAAGAAAGGCTCACACTATATGTATACAAAAAAAACCCAACAACAAACCCATAAGGTGACCAGAAAAATGCTACCATGGTTAAACAACAGAGTAAAAGAAGCAGTTAGAGACAAATAGATATCCTTTAAAAATTGGAACTGAGATTCTAGGGAGAAAAATAGAAAGGCACATAAAATCTGGCAAGTAAAGTGTAAAAATATAATAAGGCAGGCCAAGAAAGAATTTGAAGAGCAACTATCTAAGGATACAAGAACTAATAGCAAAATTTTTTACGTACATCAGGAGCAAGAAGGCGGTCAAATGGCCAGTGGGTCCACTGGATCATTGAAGTGCTAAAGGAGCACTCAAGGAAGACAAGACCATTGCAGAAAAGCTAAATGAATTCTTTGCATTGGTCTTCATTGCAGAGGATGTGAGGAATCCCCACACCCGAGCTATTCTTTTTAGGTGAAAAATCTGAGGAACTGTCCCAGATTGAGGTGTTAATAGTGGAGGTTTTGTAACAAATTGATCATTTAAATAGTAATAAGTCATCAGGATCTGATGGCGTTTTCCCAAGAGTTCTGAAGGAACTCAGATATGAAACTGTAGAACTACCAACTCTGGTATGTAACCTATCACTTAAATCCGCCCCTGCATGAGATGACTGGAAGATAGCTAACTTAACACCTATTTTTAAAAAGACTTCAAAGGTGAACCTGGCAATTGTAAATTGGTTGAACCTATAGTAAAGAACAAAATTAACAGACTTGGAGATAAAAACGATATGTTGGGGACCAGTCAAAATGGCTTTTGTAAAGTGAAATCATGCCTTACCAATCTATTAGAATTCTTTGAGGGGGTCAACAAGCATGTGGACAAAGGTAATCCAGTGTGCGTTGGTAAGGCATTGTCTTCACTGGGTATGAACCGATGGTCTTCTAACTCAGAAGTATGCAGCAAATGCAACACATGTATATACTTAAATACCTAATATATACTTGGCACTCCTAAATACTTGTCAGCCTTATACACCTAGTCTACTTATATCTATTCATCACACCTTGATTGTATATGAAATAGCCTATGAGTTCATCATAGCAATAACACATTTAAATGATAAAATGAGCTAATTGGCTACAGAGGGTTTCTGAAAATGCACCTGCAGAAATGCCTTCTCAGGGCATTGAACCATGCACTCCATACAATGCAAAATTAGGTGACAGTCTCAGATCACATCTGAATGACCGTTTGTGGGCAGGTATGTACAAACACACTGAAAGCCAATCCAGTTTTCACTCTATATATACTTATATACTTGCTGTGGAAGCAAGCGTCCTCGGAAGATAAATTACAAAAAACTCATATTACGCATCCTTTTAGTTCATTTTGACATCTCTGTCAGGGTGTGACTTAAACAAAGAAATCCCTCACAAATATGGCCATATGGGATCAGATCAGTGGTCCTTTGAATCCAATATCCTGTCTGATAAGTGTCAGTATCAGCTGCATTGGAAAGAAGGTTTAAAAAACCATGTAGCGAGCAATTATGGTACTTGGAGGAGACTTCCTCTACTACCTCCTGTTAGAGGTTGGCTTATGACTGAGGCACGAGAGTTTATATCCCTTCCAAACCAGGGAGTAACCAGAGGACAAAGTTTCTCTGTGGCAATAGAAATAATGTCCTGGGCCGAGGAAAAACTGCTGCCAAAAATAGTTAGGACAAAGAAAAGAGAAATTAGGAGAGTTGAGGTCCTTCTAGTCCTTCACTGTCTTAGAAGACATTTTTGGCTTTCTAGGCAGCCAGAGATCCTACTTTATTCCTACAGAAAATATCAGACCTCTTGAAGTAGGGACTGTTTTTCATTCAGATCAGGAACACCTACAGTTTAACAGCCTAGGCATTGGAAGAGACATGTAGTTCACCGTGGATTCTTCATTAACTTGTGGTACAGTGTGGTATCCACATGGAACTCAACCACAATGTTTCATTTGTTGATCTGGTTGAATTTATAATTCTAGTGTGAGAGGAAACAGAAAGCTCTTGGGGCAGGGACTGCCTCTTTGTGTAGTGCTTAGCCCAATGACTTCTAGATGCTATTGTGATACAACTATTATAATACTTGAAAAGTTCTGTTGATCTTAGCTATGCTAGAGTTTCTTCAGGGGGTTTGGCTGGAGTCCTGTAACCAAACGTCATGGAAGTGTGGCTACCAGCCATAGCAGCATTTTGTAGACAAGCACTTTGGACCCTCCATTTGAGTATCAGGTGCCAAGTGTAATCACAGTGACAAACTAGACAAGTCTGTTGCTGGCCTTTCTAGTTGCCATTACTTCTGAAGGCAAGTTCTGGAATTAATTCCCGTATCCATACAAGAACCACACTGCTTTGCCAAGAGGAAAAGGGTTGTCATATGGTCCCAGCAACTGTGGAAAGAGGAACTTACCTTAAACAAAAAGGTTTCTGGAACCATACGACAAACCTCTCACTCTCACCATAATTTTACATATAATCTATTATTCCTCTTTTTTTCTTTAAATTAATGCAAATGAATTTCTTGAAGAATCTGGAATCCATGTATATCTAGATCTTCAGTTCAATCGGCTGCAGGTTAGTAGTGCCTGAAAATCAAATCACGTTTATTTAGATGCTTAAATATGGGTTTAGGGACTAGGGTTTGAAAATTTTCATCATTGTAGAAATTTAATAGGCACAGTTAATCAAATAAAGGAAGCACTGTAATTGGAAACAATACTCATGAAGATCACCATATGGGCTTGTCTTAAATATGTAGCTAACTTTTAAAATTCCACGGAATTGTAATACTGTATGTGCTCCAAGTACAATATGTACTTTGTTTCATTGAGACTTGAAAAAAGTCCGGTGTATCTCTAAAACTTGTCTCTTTCACCAACAGAAGTTGGTCCAATAAAAGATATTACCTCACCCCCTTGTCTCTCTACATTGTTTGGTAATCCAAAATGCTGTCTAAAACATTTTGCTGTAGTGTCTCCTTTAATCCGACTTCTAATTTTACCCACTGTAGGATTGTTTTTACAGTAAAATTAGCAAGATATGTTACAACAATCTGTATGCTATATCTTATATCTGCAAATGCAGGAAGCTGCATCCTAGCAGCTTTTTCCTTTAATGTGAATAATTAATAAAGATGACATTCCTGGAAATGGCAACAGGCTTAAGCAGCATAATTTTCAAGCCTAGTAAACAGCAGTATCTTGTGTAGCTGACATATTTATTTCAGTTGACTCTTTTTTCCCTAGTAGCTGTAAATTGTATTTTCTCATAATGAGTTAAGTATATGATGGTACTCTACATAATTGTTTTTGCCAAGTATTAATATGTATATTGTCCAGGGTGGATAAAAATCAATGATTTTTTAAAAAAAAATTTAAAAAATTGGATTTTTTTATTTAAATCAGTTTTTCTGCTTTAAATTGGATTTTTTTGTTAGATAGATTTTTTCCTCAAAAAGAATTTTATCTAAAGATTGAGCTAGAATCTATCTTAATTAAAACTAAGATATCTCATCATGGAATAGGGATTATAAATTCTAATTCTATAGTATGAGACAATATATTCATGTAATGTTGCAGAAAAGTTTTGTAAATGAGTTCCAATACTTCATGGATTAGGGACCCAATTTTATGGGGTTCCAGGGGCTTCTATATAGATTATTTAGGTTAATCTTTCTATCTACCCAAAGGGGCTCAGTCTAGAAGATACCATCAGAGATGCTTAGTTTTGCAGTTCTCAAACTGTGGATTTGTCTCCAGAGATAACATGCTTGTTGTCATAAATATAAAGGGAAGGGTAACCACCTTTCTGTTTACAGTGCTATAAAATCCCTCCTGGCCAGAGGCAAAATCCTTTCACCTGTAAAGGGTTCAGAAGCTAAGGTAACCTCACTGGCACCTGACCCAAAATGACCAATGAGGGGACAAGATACTTTCAAATCGGGGGGTAGGGGAGAAGAGAAGGTTTCTGTCTGTCTGTGTGATACCTTTGCCGGGAACAGATCAAGGATGCAAGCTTTCCAACTCCTGTAAAGTTAGTAAGTAACCTAGCTAGAAAATGCGTTAGGTTTTCTTTGTTTTTTTGGCTTGTAAATTCACTGTGCTGGAGGGAATGCGTATTCCTGTTTTTGTGTCCTTTTGTAACTTAAGGTTTTGCCTAGAGGGATTCTCTATGTTTTGAATCTGATTACCCTGTAAAGTATTTACCATCCTGATTTTACAGAGGTGATTCTTTTACCTTTTCTTTAAATAAAATTCTTCTTTTAAGAACCTGATTGATTTTTTCATTGTTCTTAAGATCTAAGGGGTTGGGTCTGTCTTCACTTGTACCAATTGGTGAGGATATTACTATCAAGCCTTCCCCAGGAAATGGGGTGTAGAGCTTGGGGGGATATTCGGGGGGAAGACATCTCCAAGTGGTCTCTTTCCCTGTTCTTTGTTTAAATCGCTTGGTGGTGGCAGCGTATCAGGTTTTTAACCTAAGCTGGTTCCGAAGGAAAGAAAGAAATCTGTGCCTTGGGGAAGTTTTAACCTAAGCTGGTAAGAATAAGCTTAGGGGGTCTTTCATTCAGGTCCCCACATCTGTACCCTAGAGTTCAGAGTGGGGAAGGAACCTTGACACTTGTTAACAGCAAAAATGTTTTTAAATAAATAAATTATATATTGAGGTGAGAAATAACAGACCTCAGCCCTATTGTCCCTCTGCAAATTTGTGTACACAGAGTCAAACCCTTACCTCCCTAAAAGTGCAAAGTTTCAAAAAGTTCAATGAATAGAAGATTGTTGGAGGTGGAGTAGATCTGGACAAGGAGAAGAAGTCTGGAGATAAATGTCAGAAGGGAGGGACAGGCAGTAGAGACAAAAGTGAAACGGTTTGAGCAGCATATTCTAGAAGTCTTGAGGTCTTTCTGAGTGTAGCCTTCATTGATTTGAGATCTACCATACCATTCTTTCACTAGAAGGGAAAAACTATAATGGCAACAGGCCATAAAAGAGACCCAGTTTGAATATTTTAATGAAGTTCCTCTACCTGTGGGTAAGACAGGCATGCATGCAAAATGCAAAACAGTGCAACAAAGAAATGCAAGGCCTGGTTGTCTGAATGAAACAACATCATGAGAAGTGTTCCTTCTCAGGAGGAAGCTGTGTTGAAGATGATGAAAGGAACGTGTCTGAACATGGATGTTCAGGTTGGTAAACTTTTTTATTTCATACTTCTTTCTTAAGGACTGCCTGTCTTCCTTCTGGACTCTTCTTGAATTCTCATGTTTGAGCAAAAAATATAGTTGTTACTCTATGGTACTATCATTTTAGATGAAGTTTTGATACAAAATAAATAGCTGAAATAGGCAGATCTTCCTTTTACAATTTCGTCTTTAAAGTAGTACTGAGTGTCAGTGAATGCAATGAGTAATACTAAATGAGGAGTATGGTAATAATAATTAAATAACTGCATTGACTTATTATAGGAGAATCCATCCTCAACCTACAGGATTCTGAAGACTATCCACCTTCAAGATCACCATCATTTTCTATAGTTTCGGAGTTATCTGCCAAGGATAGTGTTTCAGTCACATCATGTATGTCACATAGCCACAGTATATCACCTGTAGCAAAAAGAAAAAAAATCTCCATCATCCAGAAACAACCATAGATAAGTTTGTGAGAAGAACCAACAGATTGCAAAAAGAGGTAATTGATGAAAAATTGCCCGGTTTGTTTATGCAACAAACTCTCCTTTCCATATCATTGAGAACCCACACTTCATTAAAAATGGTTCAGTCATTAAGCCAGGATACAGTCCACCCAACAGAGCAGATGTCGCAGGCAAATTGCTGGATAAAGTATATGAAAGAGAAATTGAGCAGTGTGCAAAAGGTCTAGAGGGTAAAATTGTTAACCTGAGTCTTGATGGGTGGAGCAATGTCCACAATGATCCTGTTGTATGTGCTTGTGTGACAGCAGAAGAAGGGAATATCTTCCTTACAAAACCAATTGATATATCAGGAAATGCACAGATAGCAGAATACTTACAAGAAGTAGCAGTAAAAGCTATAACAAACTGAAAAGAAATTCCAGTGTCTAGTAGGCAGCTTGGTCACAGACAATGCTGCAAATGTATCCATGATGAGAAGAAATTATTTAGAAGAGAGTGAAAAGAGTCCCAAGCTAATAGTGTACAGTTACAGTGCTCATTTGATGCACCTCCTAGCCAAAGACTTCAGTGTTCCAGAAATAAAGGCTAATGTTGTTGAAATTGCAAAATATTTCTGTAACAACCACTTTGCAGCAGCTGCTCTGAAAAAAGTGGGAGGAACCAAGCGAACTCTCCCACTAGACGTGCGATGGAACTCAGGAATGGACTGTTTTGAGCACTATATCAAGAACTCGCCTAATCTGATGACAGTTTGTGAATAAAATCGTGAAAAAATAGATGGCACTGTCACAGCCTAAGTTCTCAACATTGGGCTTAAGAGACATGTTGAACACATGCTGAGTACCCTGAAGCCTATTTCTGTAGCCTTGAACAAAATACAAGGAAATAGCTGTTTTATTGCTGACGCTGTTGAAATTTGGAAGGAACCGAGTGAGATCTTAAAAAGAGAAATATGCAATGACAGAGTTAAATTACAAGCATTAAAAAAATGAATGGGACGAGCACTATCTCCAGCTCATTTTCTTGCTAATATTCTCAATACTCAGTACCAGGTCAAATCTTAACTGCTGAAGAAGAGGAGTTGGCTATGACGTGGACATCCAGCAATCATCCCTCCATAATGCCAACTATAATGAACTTCAGAGCTAAGGGTGAACCATTAAAAAATATATGTTTGCTGCTGATGTTTTAAAGAAAGTTACACCAGTGACTTTAAGCACTTGGATTCAGAGACCGTTGAAGTGATAATCTCACTTTTAACAGCAGTAGCTTCTCTGATGTGTGCGGGGAGGTTAGTCTCCAGGCTGCATGTAATACCTGCTGCAGTGCTAGAAGTCCAAGGGAAGGAGACGTTAATACTACAGAATATCATATCAAAATCAAGGCTCTGAATAACTGCTATTTCCACTGCTTGTGCACTACCAATATCTACTAAAAGCAAGATTTATTATACTTTCCCGTTAAGAGAGCACTATTGTAATTCTCTTATTATTAAAAGGTAATCTATTTTAACTGTATTTTTCCCTTTTGTGGTCATAACTGTACAGATTTATTTGTGCATGACCTCAGCAGTATTTGAAGATATGCTCTCAAAATTTTAGATAGAAAAATTAAAATTAATTTATGTAAATGTTATCTTTTTTCAAATTTATTTGTCTTTCCAGCTAAGTGGATTTTTTCCAGAGAAAGGATCATATCCTGAATGTAGCCCTTAAGTCTGTTTCGTGCCATAGAAAACAGAGGGATTTAAAAAATAACAAATTCATTGAAAACAATACATGCAGAGTTGGACATTGATTATGGGACTCACTCCTGTAAGAGATAAGAATGACCACAGAACATTATGAAGCTCAGTTAATAAAAAGGCAGAGTCAGACTTTTGGACATATTCTGTAGAATGTCAGTGTTCATGAAATATATTTTACAGGTCAGTGTCTAGAGATTGTGATCAATAACCTATTTCTGGAGGAAAAGCCAAAGTCCGCTCATATTTTTTTTTGTGGAGTTGTAGACTGCTTTTTCAATGGGAGAAATTCTGAGTCAGATATAATTCTTTGACTGCACAATTCAGAACAACTTAATCGTTTTATACTTGCTCATGTTAACATGTCAGTGAAAATATAAAAAAATATATATTAGAGATGAATGTGACATTTTTCACCCACTCTAGTTTTGTCTTGTCAAATACTTCTTGTTCAGTGTGTATATTTAGTGGGTTCTAAAACCTTCAAAGGAGTAGATCTTCAAAACCACCATGTCTGTTGGTCTGTAAAATTCTCTAAAGCACACAATCCGATAGTATCTTCATAATTTATATTGTGGAGTGTGTTTACTGCCAGCCAGTATATTTTATTATTAGTTATCTTCTCTGCAAATAAATGTCTGTGAATAAATAGTAATGCTGACTTAACTTTATTTTTATTTTCACTGGTAGAATGCTTCTTAAGTGGCTTTTAAATTATAAAAATATACTGTGGTGTTTAGAACCCCGCAAGAGATTAAAGCTTAGCCTATTTCTGAAAACTTTCTGCTTCAGCTGGAATTGTAGTTGCTCATCAGGCACAATGTGGTAGCTTAAAGGAGATTCTGGTCTTTCCATATCTTGCTCTGCATTGAGCAGTTGTCTTGCATTGGACTGGATGACCTCCTGAGGTCCCTTCCAACCCTGTATTCTATGATTTTGTCCCTTTCAGAACCATGACAATACGGGGTAGTATTTCACTCATAACTAATAAAATCAAGACTTGAAATTGGGGGGGAAATGTCCTGCTCCCTTCCACCTCAACACACACATGAAAAAGAATAAAAGAAAAACTATGAGACACTGTCTAAAGAAATAATTCTTGCATTATAGTGTAAAATTAATTTCACTGACCTTAAAAATATTAAATAACTTGTTAAATAATTATTTATTTATGTATACCCTGAGCCAAATTATGGTTAATGTGGTGGTGGAAGAGCATAAAAGTAGACACACGGGCCATTCTCATACACAGCATCTTCCACGTATTCTGTAATTTTTAAGAATAGAAATAGATTTGGGGTATATTGTTTGGTCTGGCTCATCGTGTGTGTTGTGCTGGGAAGAAAGAGGAGGAACCATACCCAGTTACCTATATCCACCTCTCACTGATCTTGCAAAATGCTGAATTTTCTGGTCCTGTTTCAGCAAAGTAGTCCCACTGACTTCAGTGCCATATCCAGGGAGGAAGAATTGGTGCAACTATATTCTGTTTTATTTTCAGTTTTTCTTTGTATTTGTGTGTATATTGTCTGCCAAAAATTGGCCTTATGGGTCATTTTTTCTTTGCTACTATTTTCTTTTTAATTTCAGTTTCCTTTTTTCTTTTTGGTCTTTTTTTTCTTCATAGTGTTCTTCCTTTTTCCTTTCATTTAATCTCTTTCTGGGCAAATAATTCTCTTCTGGGTCAGTGCTGCATCCCTTTACTTTTACTCTATCCATGTTTGGAGGCAAAAAAGCCAGTGTACCAGAGGTGTGTCTTTTTGGTTAGGTACTTAAAATTTGGTGCTTATGCTCAAGTAATTCTTTTCTATAATGATGTTACTAATAGAAATTTATAGACTTAGGGCTTGTCTTCACTCTGGGGTAAGTCGACCTAAGTTATGCTACTCCAGATATGTGGATACTATAGCTAGAGTCGACGTAGCTTAGGTCAACTTACACAGTGTCTTCACTGTGCTGCGTCAATGGGAGACGTTCTCCAGTTGACTTACCTAACTCTTAGAATCACAGAAGATTAGGGTTGGAAGAGACCTCCGGAGTACAACCCCCTGCTCAAAGCAGGACCAACCTCAGCTAAATCATCCCAACCTCAACTAAATCATCCCAACTCTTATCAGAGAGGTGGAGTACTGGGGTTGACCAGAGAGCACTCTGCTGTCAATTTAGAGGGTCTTTACTAGACCTGTTAAATCGACACCTGCTGCATCGGTTGCAGCTGCGTCAATCTCCCCAGTAGTGAAGACAAGCCCTTATGTTCCCCATCTCATTTAAAATAAATTTTTATTAATCTAACATTTGCTGTATAATACACTCCTCCAGGTTTACTCCTTTTTGTGTAATTTGGCTAATTTAAATTAAACGATTAAATTCAAATAATAAATATCCTCACTGCATAGCATAATTAGTGATCGGAAAAGATTTCTCAATAAAGCCTTTTCTGTGCTGTATATATCTGTACTGAACAGCAGCCTGTCGCCTACTATAAATGAGTTATGAAACTGTGTAGGTTCTTTCATGGCCTGCATAAGTAGGGTGACCAGATGTCCTGATATTAGGGGCTTTGTCTTATACACGAAACTATTACTCCCATCGCCCCCCCGCCCCCCCCTGGAAAAAGTGTCCCAATTTTTCACACTTGATATCTGGTTACCCTATGCATAATAAACCCACTATTGACCTGCCACCTAAAATGCTATCCTAGGGTGACCAGATAGCACGTGTGAAATATCAGGATGGAGGTTGGTGTTAGTAAGTACCTATATAAGACAAAGTCCTGAATATTGAGACAGTCCTATAAAATCAGGATATCTGGTCATCCTATGCTATCGCCTATTCCCCATGCGTTGTTCTTCCTGACTTTGGTTCCACTAGGCTGCATGAAAATTCACAAATTCTTGTTTCCTCTTTCTTTGCTTTAAAATTGTACTTCAGCTCCTCCTCCTCCTGGCTACCTGGTTTGTGTGTGTGTATGCACTAGCAGAGGTGTAAGAACCTCACAAACAGGGATCATTAAAGCCCGAGGGAGGACACAGTGGGACTGGAGAGGTGGAATTTGCTATTTAGAGGGAAGGGAGCTGGATGAAGCACCTCATGTTGTTTTATATAAGGTTCACAACATTTAGAACAGACCCTCCTGAACAGCTTCTTTACCAGTGATTCATAAAGTATTTTGGGGAATATTTGTTAGTAATCATTTTTATCCATGTTAATGTTACGGCAGCTGGTGTAATTGCCCTGCATGTTATGGTTCACTGATGTACAAGCACCCAGGATGAAACTCTTCAGAAAATAGTTAAAGTGATCATTCAGTGATCACACCCAGACAGTCTTTGAGGGTATCGTGTAGGTTAAAACATTCTCTGGATGGTAATACTGATATTACTTTGTGTTGCAGAGTAGCTTCACAAAAGGAAGTTTAATGGCCAGGCCACCTTTCAAAGCCATGTGGTCCTAGGTGAGCAGCTGTGGATAAGGGGTTTCCTAGATAAACCCTGAAGTTGAGGCAGGAACATGGAACAAAGTATTTAAGCTGTGAGATTCCTGGAGTCCAAGAGAGACAGAGATCCAAGATGCTGTCATTTGTTGAAAAAGTAGTGGTGCTTTAGCTGAAGTTTCAGCAAGAAGGAGTTGTCTGTGTACAGTTTGTGATCACCTCTATACAAAGAATCAGGATTTGTGTCCATTTTGTAAATAAACAAATTACTTTTAGAAAAATACCCTGATTTTCCCTTTAACTGGAAACTGATCTGCAAGGCTCTGAAATCTACTACCTCTCATCAAAAAGGCAAGAATATTTGCTTTTGACTTAAAATGGTATCAAATTACTGACTGTACCTGATCATACCAAGGTACACTTAATTCCCATTTAAATCAGTTCGTTAGGTGTGTAAGATCAGATTGACATTTATGAAACAATGTAGAAATACTTTTTGCTTAGAATTGCTTGTAGAATCTACCATAAATATAATACTCTGACAAAAAATTATCTTTATCATAACCATACGTCTTATTCATTGAAACCTGAAGTGGTGATAGCTGTTTTGGGAAGAGGTGGAGTTTGGTTATGCTTATGAGAGCCTGCCTTCATGTACAATGCTACAGCTGCGCAGCAGTGCCACTGTAGCACTTTAGTGAAGATGCTACTATGTTGATGATAGAGCTTTTCCCATTGTCATAGTTAAACCAGCTTCCTGAGAGGTGGTAGCATTGACGTGGCGCTGTCTACACAAGGGGTTGGGTCGGTATAACTATGTTGCGCAGAGGTGTGGATTTTTCACATTCCTAAGGAATGTAGTTATGCCGATATAGATCTGTAGTGTAGACCTGCCCTAAGCAAAATTCTGTTCAGTGTTTAGCTTAAGATCAGTGAAGAATTTGGTTCATGCTCTGCTCTTTGCCTTAAAGTATAAAAGAGGGATCCAAATATCACTAGCTCAGATTTTAAATGAAATGTTATGTTTGTATGTATGCTCTGCAATCTCCAAGAATGAGAATTCAGCTACAGAACACATTTGGCAATATGTTCTTGGAAAAGAGCTCTGATTCTTTGATTTATAGTGTTTAAAGTACCTTGCCAAATAGCGTATATGAATAAAAGCACTGGAAATAAAAACCAGTCTGTCTCCAGTTATCTGTGCTATACTGTAACAAAAAATGTCAGTGGTATTAATACTACATTCATACTTCTGTGATCTAATTTAAAATCAATATTAAATATACTGATCTATACCCATCCCTCACTCAGTGCAGTTATACCAGTAATGAAACTGAAGTATTAAATCTAACTTCATTTTCTTTTAAAATGATTTTTTCCTGCTTCACAGTGATTTCAACTGAGAATTTCACACTGAGCACTTACAGATCATAGAAGAATAAGCTTAACATTTAAAATTTTACCCAAGTTCAAGTAAATACGGAAAAGGTGCCAAATATGTCAATGTTAATATTGTATAAATGTCTCTGCTAATGGCCTTTGTAAGTAATAAAACGTTGTCCCCTTGAGTGAAGAGGCAAAGGAACTGTTAAATGCTGTGCAAAGGAGGACACTTTGGAAGAGGAAATATTTGTTAATGAGCAAGAGGCCTTGATCAAGTTGCAAATGTGAACATAAACATTTTTCCTGGAGAGGGGTAGGGATGTGTTTGTATGCACTTACACGTATGTGTGTCCTTTTTAAAAATCAGATATTTATGCATGAGTGTCGCTCACCTGCATTTGGAAGGTTATGCCTGCAAATTGACTCTCTTTTCAGTTTCCAAAACACACTCAACACCATATTTAGAAAAATAACAGGGCCAAGCTTCTGGCTCCCATCCCCAAGAGACCAAGTGTATAGAGATGGAGGAGAGGGAGGACCAAGAATTGGGAAGAGAAATATAGGGTAAGAAGAGAACAAAAAATGGCTACAAAACCCAAACATTGTTATGAAGGAAGTGCGTTTTAAAAGAAAAAAATTAAGTGGATGAAAAATTATAGAAAGAAAACCAGTCTCAGGGAAAACATGGATATTGGAGGAAAATCCATCAAGATACAGAGGAAAAACTCAAGCAAAAAATTAAGGGATTGCATTCTGAATCTGTGATATAATAGTGGTTTGTCTGTTCCTAGTGGCAATAAAAATTAATCGGAAAATTATCCCACCTTTGGACAAAATAGAGTTGACAATCTATCATCTAGCCCTGTTGGAATATGCAAATACAAAAAAGTTAATGGGAATGTAAGCTAAAACAGTTCATGTTGCCACTCCCAATTTAAAAATAAGTTTGGCCAAGAGTAGAATCAGATCCAGTTTTATAGCTATTTAACTCCACTGATTTTATTGGGGATGCTACTGATTTAGCCAGTCTCCATTCACATGGGTTCATTGTTTTTTAAGAAGATAGAGGCAAAGTGGGTAAGGTAATATCTTTTATTGGACCAACTTCTGTTGGTGAAAGAGTCCAGCTGCCCAGACCTGAAGAAGAGCTCTGTGTAGCTCGAAAGCTTGTCTGTTTTATTGGACCAATGTCTGTTGATAAAAGATATTACCTCACCAACCTTGTCTCTTTCATATCCTGGGACCAATACAGCTTCAACAACACTTTTATGAAGAGAGATCTTTTTTCAATATCAGGAATGTCAAGTCAGGATTTCCCTGGAGTTCTCCTTTCTCAGTCCTTATTCAATAGGACTGGATGGTGAATCTTTACAAAATAACTTTTCAGACTGTTTGTACGACATTTGAGTTTTAAAAGGTTAAATAAAAGCTTGATTATCAGTAAGAAGCTGGAGGAAACTATTTTTGTATTAAAAAAAATCTTTGTAGCAATAAATTAAGACAAATATTCAGAACAATGTTCATCTGTTTTTTGTTACTGTAAGGTCAGATTGCGAACTGTTCTGCTTGAAACATGACTGATTTCATTTTTGTTTTTTCGAGACTGACAAATGTGTATATTAAGTTGATAATGTAACTTGAATTTAATGGTTAGTGCAACAAAGCAAAAACAATGTCTACATGAAATAAAAATAAGATTTTATAGACTTCTAAGAGACAGTTTGGTTCATATTAGTTTTGTTGTGTAGCTCTAAATTAGGTCAATATTTTACAATTTTTACGTAACAGAAAAGTTTGGAACCAGCTGCAAGGAACTAAAGATCTTTTAGAATTTTGGACTTGTATTAAAAGTACTGAATTACATAGCTGAATCGATTTTAAAGGTCAGCAGGAAACATTATTATAATCTAGTCTGATCTCTTGCATAAGACAGGCCATTGAGCCTCACCCAGTAATTTTTTCATCAGAACCATAACTTCTATTTGAGTTGGATCATAGCTTTTTAGAAAGACATCAAATCTAGATTTAAGGGTTTCAGGTAATGGAGAACTCACCATATCCCTAGGTAAGTTGTTCAAAGGTTAATTCCCCTGAGTGTTAAAAATTGTACATTATTTCTTGCCTGAATTTGTGTAGCTTCAGGTTCCAAACATTAGATCTCGTTATACCTTTTCTCCTAAATTAGGGAGACGTTTACTATCAGAAATCTCTCCCCAATGACCTCTTAACCTTCTCTTGGATAAATGAAATAGATTGAGCTTTTTAAATCTCTCACTATAAGGCCTTTAGAGAGACAAGGTGGGTGAGTTAGTATCTTTATTGGACCAACCTTGTCTCTCTAATATTCTGGGACTGACACGGCTACGAAAACAGTACATATAAGGCATTTGCCATTTATAGTTTTGATAAGTGTGGTACAATCTGTCAATACATACATAATGACTAATATCAGAATCAAATATTTCATGATTTCAGAATTAAATGTTAATTAAAGTTTGCAAAATAGTGGATGTAAATATTTTATTATGGATCTGTAGTTTGTTTTAAGCTCTTGGTAAAATTCTTGGTAACTGAGATCATACAAGTTGGTAATGGAGGAGGACCTGCATATTTCAAATTTTTTTCACCGATAAGGAAAAACAAAATGCATAGATATTTTCAACTAATACATAGAACCACAGAATATCAGGGTAGGAAGGGACCTCAGGAGGTCATCTAGTTCAACCCCCTGCTCAAAGCAGGACCAATCCCCAACTAAATCATCCCAGCCAGGGCTTTGTCAAGCCTGACCATAAAACCCTCTAAGGAAGGAGATTCCACCACCGCCCTAGGTAATCCATTTCAGTGCTTCACCACTCTCCTAGTGAAAAAGTTTTTCCTAATATCTAACCTAAACCTCCCCCACTGCAACTTGAGACCATTACTCCTCGTTCTGTCATCTGCTACCACTGAGAACAGTCTAGATCCATCCTCTTTGGAACCCCCTTTCAGGTAGTTGAAAGCAGCTATCAAATCCCCCCTCATTCTTCACTTCCGCAGACTAAACAATCCCAGTTCCCACAGCCTCGCCTCATAAGTCGTGTTCTCCAGCCCCCTAATCATTTTTGTTGCCCTCTGCTGCACTCTTTCCAGTTTTTCCACATCCTTGTAGTGTGGGACCCAAAACTGGACACAGTATTAGTCCAGATAAGGCCTCACCAATGCTGAATAGAGGGGAATGATCACGTCCCTTGATCTGCTGGCAATGCTCCTACTTATACAGCCCAAAATGCCGTTAGCCTTCTTGGCAACAAGGGCACACTCTTGACTCATATTCAGCTTCTTGTCCACGGTAACCCCTAGGTCCTTTTCTGCAGAACTGCTGCCTAGCCACTCAGTCCCTAGTCTGTAGCAGTGCATGGGATTCTTCCATCCTAAGTGCAGGACTCTGCACTTGTCCTTGTTGAACCTCATCAGATTTCTTTTGGCCCAATCCTCCAAGTTCTCTAGGTCCCTCTGTATCCTATCTCTACCCTCCAGCATATCTACCATTCCTGCCAGTTTAGTGTCATCTGCAAACTTGCCGAGGGTGCAGTCCACGCCATCCTCCCGATCGTTAATGAAGATATTGAACAAAACCGGCCCCAGGACCGACTCTTGGGGCACTCCGCTTGATACCAGCTGCCAAGTAGACATGGAGCCATTGATCACTACCTGTGGAGCCCGACGATCTAGCGGGCTTTCTATCCTCCTTATAGTCCATTCATCCAGCCCATACTTCTTTAACTTGCTTGCAAGAATACTGTGGGAGACAGTATGAAAGGCTTTGCTAAAGTGGGGGAATAACACATCCACTGCTTTCCCCTCATCCACAGAACCAGTTATCTCGTCATAGAAGGCAATTAGGTTAGTCAGGCATGACTTGCCCTTGCTGAATCCATGCTGACTGTTCCCGATCACTTTCCTCTCCTCTAAGTGCTTCAAAATTGATTCCTTGAAGACCTCCTCCATGATTTTTGCAGGGACTGACATGAGGCTGACTGGCCTGTAGTTTCCCGGATCCTCCTCCTTCCCTTTTTTGAAGATGGGCACTACATTAGCCTTTTTCCAGTCATCCGGGACCTTCCCTGATAGCCATGAGTTTTCAAAGATAATGGCCAATGGCTCTGCAATCACATCCGCCAGCTCCTTTAGCACCCTTGGATGCAGTGCATCCAGCCCCATGGACTTGTGTTCGTCCAGCTTTTCTAAATAGTCCTGAACCACTTCTTTCTCCACAGAGGGCTGGTCACCACCTCCTCCCCATACTGTGCTGCCCAGTAGTCTGGGAGCTGTGCTGGTTCGTGAAGACAGAGGCAAAAAAAGCATTGAGTGCATAAGCTTTTTCCGCATCCTCTGTCATTAGGTTGCCTCCCACATTCAGTAAGAGGCCCACACTTTCCTTGACCACCTTCTTGTTGCTAACATACCTGTAGAAACCCTTCTTGTTACTCTTAACATCTCTTGCTAGCTGCAACTCCAAGTGTGATTTGGCCTTCCTGATTTCACTCCTGCATGCCTGAGCTATATTTTTATACTCCTCCCTGGTCATTTGTCCAATCTTCCACTTCTTGGAAGCTTCTTTTTTGTGTTTAAGATCAGCAAGGATTTCACTGTTAAGTCAAGCTGGTCGCCTGCCATATTTACTATTCTTTCTACACATCGGGATGTTTTTTTCCTGCAACCTCAATAAGGATTCTTTAAAATACAGCCAACTCTCCTGGACTCCTTTCCCGCTCCTGTTATTCTTCCAGGGGATCCTACCCATCAGTTCCCTGAGGGAGTCAAACTGTGCTTTTCTGAAGTTCAGGGTCCGTATTCTGCTGCTTTCCTTTCTTCCTTGTATCAGGGTCCTGAACTCGACCATCTCATGGTCACTGCCTCCCAGGTTCCCATCCACTTTTGCTTCCCCTACTAATTCTTCCCTGTTTGTGAGCAGCAGGTCAAGAAGAACTCTGCCCCTAGTTGGTTCCTAGTTTCTGTCGGGGAACGGGGTCAGGGACTTGCTCCACGCGGCTTCCAGAAGCAGTGGCAGATCCCCGCTCCGGCTCCTATGTGTAGGGGCTGCCAGGGGCTCTGCACGCTACCCGCACCCTAAGAGCCTCCCCCACAGCTCCCATTGGCCAGCCAACAGGGCCAATGGGAGCTGCAGGGGTGTTGCCTGTGGATGGGGCAGCACGCAGAGCTGCCTGGCCATGCCGCTGCGTAGGAGCCAGATGGGAGTATTGCTGCTGCTTCCAGGAGCTGCTTGAGGTAAGCACTGTCCAGAACCTGCATCCTGACCACCTCCTGTGCCCCAACCACTTGCCCCAGCCCCGATCCCCCTCCTGCCCACCCTCCGAACCCCTCAGTCCCACCCTTCTGCACCCCAGAGCCCAGACCCTCCTGCCGGAGCCCTCACCCCCTCTCACACTCCAACCCCCAATTTCCTGAGCATTTATGGCCCACCATGCAATTTCCATACCCAGATGTGACCCTTGGGCCAAAAAGTTTGCCCACCCCAGCTCTATTGCATGAGCTAAAAGCCACATGCTGCTTAGCCAAGGCTGTAGCAGACTCATCAATCTTTAGTTGGCCTAGGTGCCACCAGCGGGGGACAAAGTGCCACATCACGCAGGCAGTGGTTATGGTATGATACATCTGACCTCTATCCTCTGAGAGCATGAGAGAAACAGGGTCTTATCCAAACCCAAGATTTTCTAAGTGCACTATTGCCATGCTGTCAAGGTTCCTCCCCCACTCTGAACTCTAGGGTACAGATGTGGGGACTTGCATGAAAACCTCCTAAGCTTACTTTTACCAGCTTAGGTTAAAACTTCCCCAAGGTACAAATTAATTTTGTCCTTTGTCCTTGGAATATCCTCTGCCACCACCAAACTCTAACTGGATTTACTGGGAAACGTAGTTTGGACACGTCTTTCCCCCCAAAATCCTCCCACTCTTGCACCCCACTTCCTGGGAAAGGTTTGGTAAAAATCCTCACCAATTTGCATAGGTGACCACAGACCCAAACCCTTGGATCTGAGAACAATGAAAAAGCATTCAGTTTTCTTACAAGAATACTTTTAATAGAAATAGAAGTAAAGGAATCACTGTAAAATCCTGTAAAATCAGGATGGTAGATACCTTACATGGTAATTAGATTCAAAACATAGAGAATCCCTCTAGGCAAAACCTTAAGTTACAAAAAGGACACACAGACAGAAATAGTCATTCTATTCAGCACAGTTCTTTTCTCAGCCATTTAAAGAAATCATAATCTAACGCATACCTAGCTAGATGACTTACTAAAAGTTCTAAGACTCCATTCCTGTTCTATCCCCGGCAAAAACAGCATACCGACAGACAGAGACCCTTTGTTTCTCTCCCTCCTCCCAGCTTTTGAAAGTATCTTGTCTCCTCATTAGTCATTTTGGTCAGGTGCCAGCGAGGTTACCTTTAGCTTCTTAACCCTTTACAGGTGGGGGGGGGGGGCTTCGTGAGTTTGAACATGAATCAAAGTGGTTTTTTGTTTTTTTTTTGCATTGGAATTTTGCTAAAACTTCAATTTTTCACCTGACACAAAATATCCCTGGGGTTTGCCCAAATCTTAGTTTGAGTTTTCATGAAAGATTGTGAACCTCTTGTAGTACGAAGTGCAAGCCAGAATTCAAATTACCTTGGAAGAGAATAGTAAGCTGATTTTCATTTTAAATACATTCTTTTTTTTTAAATAGTAAGTAGGAGCCAAGAACGTTGCCTACCTCATACTAAGGTTATAAAAAAATATTCAAACATTATCTTGTTGCAGATACCCTGAATTATTTGTGTTAGAAAGTAAGATGGGAACATTGTATAAAGCAAGAATTAAACCAGCATAGCAAAAAGGGTGCTGTGAGATGGTCTACCTATAGCCTACTTATCTAATTTAGTGCCTCTAGGATTTTTAACACACGTTCTTGTTACATCTAGGTACCCTAATCTTAAAAAGCCCTACAAAGGCTTGGTTGGGAATATTGCAGTAAAATTTAATGTACGCAGATGCTGAGGACATACCCTGAGATTTAATTGGAAAACAATTTTGGATTATAATTAGGGTGACCAGATGTCCCATTTTTAAAGGGACAGTCCTGTATGTAAGCCCTCCTGCAGGTGACCCAACTTCTTCTTAAAAACAGGCAAATTGTCCCTTATTTTCTGTCTCCCCCACATCAGTACTGGTGGATACTGCTGCTATCTGGATCCCTGCTCACCAGCAGCCTGCCCGCCCGCCCACGAGCAGTGTGTGGGGGGGAATCCAGTGGCCGAATATGGGGGTGGATGTGGAAAGCTGGTGGCGGGGCAAAGCTGCAGTGTGCGGGAGAGGCCACTCCCCCTTCTGGTTCCTCAGCACAGGCCCTGCTACGCGCTAGCTCTCGGCCAGCAGGGCCCCGTCCCCCACCCCATTTCTGGTCAGCACTGGCTGTGTGCTGGGAGCTGCAGTGACTGGTGAGTATGGGCAGGCGCCAGGCAGCATTTGGCTACGTGTTGCCTCTGCTGCCCACCCATCAACCCTTTACGTGCTCTCTCTCTTGCTGTCCTCTCCCTGCTTTGCCCCTTCACCCTCCCAACCCCGCTGCTCCTCTATATCCCCCTAGGCAGGGCATGTCCTGCTCCCAGCGCTGTGTGGCGAACCAGACCCTGGTTGGAGTGTTCAGCTCACCAGCAGCCTGGCTGGCAGGCTCCTTCCTTCCCCCACTGCCTCTGGCTGGGCTGGTGCCCTGGGAAAGCCCAAGACCCTCCAGCCCAGGGCTCTGGCCAGGAGGAGCCAAGCCCTGTCCAAAGCCCTGCGCAGCGCTGGCGTGGGGAAGCCTCTCTGCCCCTCAGCTAAGCTCTGGAAAGGAGTGGGGGAAGTGATTTCCAGCCTATTTGTGCCCTGACCCTGCAGGCTCCACAGCAGCCCCCCGGGCAAGGGCTTAGCACCCTCTTCACCTGCCCCCCCCCCTCGGGTCCTGCCCCCAGGGAGCATGGGCCTGCTCCATCTCCTAGGCACCTTTTCCTGCTGAGCCATCTCTCTGGCTGGGTTCGTTGAAGTCCCTGCAGTCAGGTTCCCTGGGCCCTGGTGCACAATTCATCCTAAAGGACTTAACCCCTTCCTGTCCGTGCTGTAGCCGGGGGACAGAAGGCAGCTGGGTTATGTCGGTGGCCAGCAGCAGCCTGGAGGTGCTAGCTGCTTTTCGACACTGCGGGCAGGAAGGGACAAGCTTCTTTCAGTCACAGGGAAGCAGGAAGAGGGGGAAGAGATGAGCTCTGCAAAGACACGGGCCAGGTCATCCCTTCCCCCCTGCTCCCCTGCAGCTGGAAGCAACTCCCACCCCTTCCCTCCCTCACAGTGACGAAAGGCTGCTGCTGGCCATATTTTGGTGTGAACCCTGGCAGAAATCTGGGGAGGGGATGCATGTGACCCTGCATCCCTCTCCCCACGTGTTGCCTTGGGAAGATGTGGCGCCAGGTACCAGGAGAGACGGGTCTGTCCTGGGGGCCCAGCCAGGCATGGAGTGTCGAAAGTGCTGGTCAGGGAGGGTCAGGTTGGTCGGTCTCTTCTCCTTGCCCCATATGTGAGAGAGGTGTACAGGAGTGTGTGTGTCACCTCTCCCCATGTGAACCCTAAAGCCTTAAAGATAAGAAGATAAAAGAATCCAACTACACAATATTTCTTTTTAACAGGGGCTCAGTCAACTTGATGTTAATTTGAACACTTGTATTGCATAGTTCTGATTGATTGCCGTTGAACTCGCTTGAATACAAGTACTTTTACGAGCTGTCCCGTATTCAGCATAGGGAAATATGGTCACCCTAATTGTAATGGGTTATATACATCTGTGGAAGAAGCTATCTATAACAGTTACATATAACAGTGTCAGACTGTGATTCAACCAAGAACTGAAATACGTGCTTAATTTTAGGCACCTCAGTAGACCCATTTAAGTTTAATGGAACTACCCTGGTACTTAAAGTCAACCATGTACTTCAGTCCTTTCTTAAATCTGGGCCTTAATGAACTTAAATTTAGGAAGGATACATTTTCTAGTAATGAACAATATTTCTGGATATATCATAGATTCTGAAAAAATGATGGGCTGAGTGGATCCATGGTTCTCTTATCTATGTTTTTCAGTTTCCTGCTGACATTTTGGCCTGAAGGAATTGGAAGGACAAGCAAAAATATATACTTTATTTGTAGGTTTGGCTGAAGCTAATTCTAGAAGTAGAATGCCCTATCTGCAGATAGCAATGCCAAAAAGAGTGTTTCATATTTTTCTTTTGTAGTTTCCAATGTGATGTGAACTGTTTATGTATTTATATTTGCATTTTGTTACAGCAAAAAAGGCTAACAAAGTACAGTGTATTTATTAAAAGCAAAAAGACTTGGAAAAGATTTAAAAGAACATTTAGAAAAAATATGATACTGTAATATTTTTATTAACTTACCTTCATTCTTTTTTTATGCCATCTACTGAAATGTTACGTATCAAAATATAAATTAAATTCTTGGCAATCTGTTTTTCAGAGGGTACTGAGAAATGTACTTTTGTTTAGAGGTTGAACATGATAATTACAGTATACAGTGCAGACTCATCCTACTCCTTTTAGTGGAATGTTTATTGTTACGGTGTCCTTTTAGTATGATCCACCATTATTCCATGTGCTTGGATTTTAATAATGCTCACTAAATTTAATTCATGAGAACATTCTTTCATGAAATCAGATACCTTTTGCACTAGCTTATGGTTCTTGTATTTTTTTCACATTAGTGCATATATTCTAGGGTATATAGCAAACTCACATTACAGCAAGGCATAAGAAATTTTGAACTTAAGGCATGTCTACATGTGAGAGACAGCTCTCCCATCTGCATAATAAAACCACCTCTGCGAACTCCAGAAGAACTTCTTCTACCGACATAGCGCTGTGCACACAAGTGCTTATGTTGGCGTAACATGTCACTCAAGGGGTGGTTTATTCACACCCCTGAGTGACATAAGTTATGCCAACATAGGCTGTAGTGTAGGCTGAATATGCAAAGAACACAGTTTGCAGACATTGAATAGTGGTAGTTTATTGTGTTGCAAATTCAAGCCATGGCAATGGATAGTTGGAGCTGAAACAATACTTAAAAATTAAAGTTTATATTATTATTATGGTGGGGGTTTTCCATTTTCATAAGGTACATAGTTAAAGAGGCCTATTCTATATTTACTTCCACAGTACAAACTTTGACCGAATCCTACAAACACTTTCCTACCATGAGAGTACTTGCAGGAGTAAATTTAAGCATGTGACTATGTGTTTGCAGGATTGAGGCCTAAGTGGATATCTAGAAACATATATTTGGATTCTCTGTATCCATGGAAAAATAATTTTAAATACATTAAAACTGTATTAAAATTAAAGTGTTTTTAGTAAAAAGTGAAATATTGTGTTAGCTGAAATATGGATTAAATTAAAACAATTGCTTGTACAGATTCATTTGCAATATTAAGATAAAAGTTTTCTGGTGTCATTTTTAATTTGTTGGATTTCTTGTGTAGACTGTGAGATTTTGAGTTGTACAAGGTGTACAAGATATAAAGCTGACAAGACCGGTTATGTGGACTATCAAAGTACAAACATTTGTGATTAGTTAGCCTCATAACCATATTCTCAAAAGAACTTTAATCAGCAAACCTTAACCTGAGTCAGTACTGCTTGCTGAAAACGAAACTGCTATTGTCATGAAATCCAAGCAGATTTTACTTTCTGCCTAAAGGCTAAAGCATGATACAAGTTTTATGGGACAGTGCTTTACTGCATGAACTTTTGAATGTTTCTGGAGGTTTTTTGTTTTTTGCTTTTTTTTTTTTTTTTTAGAATGGGACTTGGAGAAGTCTCCAAAAGAAAAAAAAATTAAAAGGTAAATTACAACCAGCATGGTTTAAAAATTCATCTAGAAAATGAGGTCAGTAAAAGTGATATAAAGAATAATAAGTAGTTTATATTATTCTATCTAGCCCGGAGGTGGGCAAACTTTTTGGCCTGAGGGCCACATTGGGGTTCTGAAACTGTATGGAGGGCTGGGTAGGGAAGGCTGTGCCTCCCCAAACAACCTGGCCCCCGCCCCCATCTGCCCCCTCCCACTTTCCCGCCCCTTGACTGCCCCCCTCAGAACCCCCAACCCATCCAACCCACCTTGCTTCTTGTCCCCTGACTGCCCCCTCCAGGGACCCCTTCCCCAACTGCCCCCTGGGACCCCACCCCCTGTCCAACCCCCACTGCTCCCTATCCGCTAACTGCCCTGACCCCTATCCTCACCCCCACTCCCTGACAGGCTCCCCGGGACTCCCACGCCTATCCAACCCCCCTGTTCCCTGTCCCCTGACTGCCCCCTGGTACCCCCTGCCCTTTATCCAACCTCCCCGCTCCCTTACCTCAGAGCAGCAGGACTGGCAGCCGCGCCACACGGCTGGAGCCAGCCACTCTGCAGCACTGCCCAGCAGGAGCTCGCAGCCCCATCACCCAGAGTGCTGGCGGCACTGCGAGCTGAGGCTGCGGGGGAGAGGGGACAGTGGGCTAGCCTTCCCGACCGGGAGCTTATGGGCCAGGCAGGACGGTCCTGCGGGCCGGATGTGGCCCGCGGCTTGTAGTTTGCCCACCTCTGATCTAGCTAAAAAAATTAATTTACCTAGGCTGAGTTCTTCAATATATAGTAACATTTTCTGTATGCACTTTACAGGGTGCAGTTTTTCATTCTGGGGACAGGTAGTTGCTCTTAAACAGTAACAATTCATAACTTGCACAGAAAATAAAGCTCTATTCACTCTGTTCAATCAGTACAGAGAATTACTTCTACCGGAAATATAGTTATCTTCAAGTTCTATACAAACACACTGAATAATGTCTTTGAATTGAAACTAGCAATGTCTTAGAAATTACCAACATTTTGTAAGCCTATTCTGTTTTTTTCTAGCCTGACTGAAAAATTGACTACTTTGGAAAAGAAATCTTCCATGGTTTTCCCCACAAGTGTCTGTCATTTTAAAAACTATTCTGTTCTTCTTTGACTGGTCCCTTTTGTATTCCACTGAGGGTTATGCATAGGGCCCTTCCAAATTCATGGCCATGAAAAACGCCTCACAGACCGTGAAATCTGGTCTCCCCCCATGAAATCTGGTCTCCCCCCATGAAATCTGGTCTTTTATGTGCTTTTATCCTATACTATGTAGATTTCACAGGGGAGAGCAGCATTGCTCAAATTGGGGGTCCTGAGCCAAAAGGGAATTGCAGAGGGGTTGCAAGGTTATTTTAGGGGGGTCATGGTATTGCCACCCTTACTTCTACGCTACCTTCAGAGGAGGCTGGCTGGAGAATGGTGGCTGTTGGCTGGGTGACCACCTCTGAAGGCAGTGCCTCGCCAACAGCAGAGCAGAAGTAAGTGTGGCAATACCATACTATGCCACCCTTACTTCTGTGCTGCTGCCTTCAGAGCTGCGTGGCAGGAGAGTGGCAGCTGCTGACTGAGGGCCTAGTTCTGCAGGCAGCAGTGCAGAAGTAAAGGTGGCAATACCATACCATGCCATACTTACTTCTGCGCTGGTGCTGGCAGTGGCTCTGTCTTCAGAGCTGGGCTCCGAAGGCAGTGCCACTGCAACCCCTCCCACAATTACCTTGCAACCCCCCCCCCCCGTCCCCACAACCCTTTTTTGTGTCAGGACCCCTAAAATTATAACGTAGTGAAATTTCAGATTTAAATAGCTGAAATCATGGCATTTACTATTTTTTAAGTCCTATGACTGTGAAATTGACCAAAATGGACTGTGAATTTGGTAGGGCCCTCGTTATGCGCATGCAACATGTGCCCGGAGCTGGAGCTTTCAAAAGTAGTGCTGTTTGGTGGTTCACGCATGCGCCCTGCACTATCTCATGGTTTCACCCGAGGCGATAAAGGGCGCGGTGGACCACTGGCATCTCCAGTTTCTTCTCACGATTGCAAGGTCCAAGTCGGAGCTTCTACTGTCCTCTCGTCCTTGTGATGCACTTTCCAAAACATTCAGAAGAAAAAACTGTTTGTTACTGTTCTTAGTTAAGATTTATTGTTTTTGTCATACATTTTCTAGTTTAAATTGTTCCTTAAAAAAAAAAAAAAGATTAGGACTTGGGCTCTTGCTTTAGTGGTTTTTCCCACCAAACATTTTCCCTCTTTCCCCCCCACATCTAGTACTCTGACCTGGGTCCTGGATTATGCCAAAGATGCCAGCGTTCAAAATCTGTGCTTCCTGTCCCTGTTTGTTTTCCATCAGCGATGAGCACCAGCTCTGTTTCTACTGCTTGGGGGAATCCCAAATTGTGGCCAGGTGCAGTATCTGCCTCTCCTTCCTTGCCTGTAGTCAAGAAAACCAGGCTCTCTTCCTCAAGCACCCAAGCTTCAGATTCTGGCCAGGGAACCCCCCGGCCCTGTATATCAGCCCGAGCAGGTGAAGAGCACTCCCACTACTGTGGAGCCTTCATTGGGTTCTGCCAGTACCAGTGCAAAGGACCCCATACCGGGGCCTAGCCACAGGCTAAAGAAGCATGCTCCAAAGCATGGCAGTAAGTCTTCCTCCAAGTCTAAGACTTGGCCCCATCCACGAGTTCTGGACTTGGAGGAATCACGTGTTCCAAGACTCACAAGAGCAACAAAAGGCTGCAACAATCGCCGGATCCATTGGTACTGATCGCAGATCCTGTTAGTACACCTCCTTCAACTCCGCTGGTGGCTTTTGAACCGTCTTGTCACCAGACAGATGCCATTACTGATACTGGTCCCTCCAGCGGAATGGATACCATTGACCCCTAGGAGACTCATATGCACTCTGGGTCCCCCCAAGCTGTTTGCATTAGAATGGCATGAGCCCTGATCCAGTCACCTGCTCACAGGGCTCCTTCCCTGCTATGTTCCTGCCATCTCCTGTTCTGTCGGCTCCATCTGCACTGCCATTTGTGGAGGTCTTTGACTTCTGATTTGAACTATACAGATGTCCAACATGGTCCACTGCTGCCTTTCCAGAAGCATGACTACCGCAAAGCTCCAACAGCACTGTGGCAGTTCTGCACATTGTCTTACTTGCAGAGCTGATATCTGGCACCATGGTCACAGGCTACACAACAGCAGGGTCAACTGAGTTGGCCATACTTGAACTCATGCCCCCAGTATTCACCCTCCAAACAGTTTGGGAGGACTCCCCTGTGTTGCCACCAAAATCCTTGTCAGGTAGACACTCCAAAATAGTATTGGACGATTCACCGATCAGCCCAGCTCCAGTGGTACCAGTGGATCCTCATCATCTCCAGATGCAGCTGTCTCATCAACCCCCTCGTCTCCACTGGACAGCTATCACCATTTCCAGGTACTGCTGCAGAGACTAGCCAATGCTCTCGCGTTCCCATAAGAAGTAGTACAGGACAGTTAACACCAGCTACTTGACATCTCGCACACATCAGTACTGGTGAGTGTGGCCCTACCAATCAACAACGCCATCCTACAGCTGGCACACACTTTATGGCACACCCAAGCCACATGAACATGTACTCCAAAAGGGGCTGAAATGAGGCCCTATGTCCCCCCCCTCCACAAGGAGTCATAGTTTCTGTTCTCTCACCTTCAATCCAACTCACTGGTCATCCAAGCAACACCACCTCCACTTCACCCGACACAGAGGATAAGAGACTAGGCAGAAAGGTCTTCTCCTTGGCGGGACTCCAGTTCCATATCTCCAGCTACTTAGTGGCCAAGTATGACTTTATCAGCTATGACTTTACTGGTGGCCAAGTATGACTTTATCAGCTATGAATGGATGGCTCAGTTCACCAACAAACTACTCTGCAATATCACAACCAATTCCAGGCGGTTTTCCAGGAAGGCAAGTTACTCACCAGATCTGTGCTACAGGCCACAGTGGACTCAGCAGACATCGCATCGTGCGTGATGGCAACAGGGATCATCATGTGGAGGGAATCCTGGTTAATACTCCTCAGGCTTCCCCAGGGAGGTTCAGAACACTAAAGAAGACTTCCCATTCGATGAACCATGCCTCTTCAACGGAAGATGGATGATTCCCTTTACTCACTGAAGGACTCTAGAGCCACATTAAGACCTTTGGGCATCTACACACCAGCACCTAAGAGAAATTTTTACTGCCCGTCCCAATCACAGTGCTACAGGGCCACAACTGTACCACCAACTTACTTATGAACCTCCTCAAAAATGCCATAAGGCCCACAGAACACATCACACCCAGTCGTCATGTAAACATTATTTCTGGGTGTCATTAGAGAACAGTCAACCACACCATACACCAATGCCCCTACTGGCCTACCCCCTTTGCGGGCCACCTCAAACTTTCCCTCCCTAGAAAAATGCGTGTGGTTTACGGTTCTTGATATGCAAGATGCCTACTTCCATACTGATATATATCCAATTCACAGAAGGTTCCTGAGGTTCAAAGTGGGACCTCTGCATTTTCAATACAGGGGTCTCCCATTCAGACTTATCACTGCCATGCGAGTATTCACAAAAGTTTTCTCTGTGGTGGCAGTTCATCTCTGATGTCAGAGAGCCCTTGTTTTCCTCTATCTAGATGACTGGCTGATAGCAGCATGGTCCAAAGAAGAGGCCCGGGAATCAATATCTCAACTGCTTCTACTCCTTTCCTCCATGGGAATCAATGTCAAAAAATTAACTTTATGCCCTACACAGTCTCTGGAGTTCATAGGAGCTCAAATAGATGCTACATCTGCTCAGGCTTATCTCTCTAAAATCTGTCTTGTGGCAATGTGAGAACCAATCACTTTAGTGAATTCCTTCGGTTTCAGCCAAGACCTGCTTTTCCCTATTGGGGGACATGGTAGCCTACACATATGTCACGTCCTTTGCTCAACTGAACCCGCATTGTCTACAACTAAGGCTACAAAGAGTCTACTCCCACTCGTACCAACCTATGCACACCCTGATCAGCATCCCATCAAAAGTCATCTCTTTACTATAGTGGTGAATAGACCCATTCCAACTCTGCTCTGGGATGACATTCCTCCCATCCTCATCCATCGTGTTGTTCATAATGGATGCATCTCTCACAGGCTGGGGCGCCCACATGAGAGAGCACATGACACAAAGCACTTGGACCCCACGGGAGACCAGGATGCACATAAACATATTGGAACTCTGGGCAGTCTGCAGAGCTTGCCATGCATTCCTGCCTACCATTCATGGCCAGCATGTCTTCATGTTAGACAACACCACTACGATCTCCTACATAAACAAACAAGGGGGCACGAGATCCTAAGCCCTCTGTGCAGAAGCAATATACCTGTGGAATGGTGCATTTCATATCATATCCTTTTGACAGCAGCTTACTTACCAGGCACCTAGAACGTGATTGCTGATGCTCTTAGCAGAAACTTTGCAGCGGATGATGAATGTGGATTGCACAACATAGTAATCACAGACATCTTTAGTCGATGGGGGACCCCAGGAATGGATCTTTTCGCATCCCACACCAACACCAAATGCACCCAGTATTGCTCAAAGGGAGGAATTAGGGCTCACTTGCAGGATGATGCCTGATAGATTGTTTGAACCAGATGAACTGCACTTCCCCCCCACCGCCTTATCTCTCCTACTACCAAGGGTTTATAAAATCAAGTGAGAGAAAGCAACAAGCATTCTGATTGCTCCCTTCTGGCATTGACAATTCTGGCTCCCACTTCTCTGAATGCTGAAGCACCCTCCACTCATGCTTTGGATGTTTCCAGAGCTGCTGACTCAACACAATGGCAGACTCAGACACCACATTCCATACACGCTTCAACTGATGGCTTGGTTTTTGGATGGACAGCTCCACTAGTGCAAGAGTGCTCCCAAGCAGTGTGAGGTATCCTTTCACAGGCTCATATCGAGCCACATGGACGCGATTCACTTCCTGGGCAGCACAGCTGGGCCTTGTCCCTGAAGCTGTGGGCATTCTGCTGATCTTGGAATATTTCTGCTAGCTAAAGAATTCTGGATTTGCCCTCAGTTCCTTTAAAGTGCATGCAGCTGCCATTAGCACCTTCCACCCTCCAGTGGATGGGAATTTGTTTTTTTACCACCCTTAAATGTACGGCTCTGGAAGGGCCTTCTATTGAAATACCTACCCATTCAACCTGTTGCTCCTCAATGGGTCTTCAACCTAGTCCTCACCTCATTAACAACCACCCCCTTTGAACTATGGCCTCCTGCTCTCTGTCACTACTCTCCATGAAAGTCTCTTTTCTTGTCTCCATTACACCAGCTAGGAGGATTGGGGAACTGGGAGCCATGATGGCTAACCTCCCTTTCACCAGTTTTCATAAGGACAAAGTCTCTTCACCCCAAGTTCCTACCCAAAGTGGTTTCCCAATTCCACCTCTATCAGCCCATACACTTGTCTACCTTGAATGGACAAAGTCATTCCAGAAATTTCCCAGACTATTCGTAGCCTTAGTGGAAAAATTAAAGATCAAGCCATTTCCATCCAGAGAATCTCTAAGTCTCAGAATGCATTATGTGCTGCCACCAATTATTGGGATGATCCCCACCAGACAGGATTCGAGCCCCTTCCACGAGAGCGCAAGCATCAAGCACAACCGTACTCCAAAATATGTCCCCTGCAGACATATGCAAGGCAGCAACGCGGAGCTTGGTACACACCTTTTCTGCATACTATGCTCTGGTGCATGATTCTGCGACGGATGCTTCATTTGTTCTACAGTCCCGTCACGTTCCTCACACCCTCCTGCTACACAGGTACTGCTTGTTAATCAACCTCAGTGGAATCCAATAGAGACCAACACTCGAAGAAAATGAGGCGGTTACTTACCTGTAACTGGAAATTTTTTTGAGATGTGTGGTCCCTATCTGTATTCCAAACCCGCCCTCCTCCCCCTCTGATGCAGATCTGATAGGTCTGTGGTAGAGAAGGAACTGGAGATATTGGCGACCCGCTGGTGCACCTTTTATTGCGTCATGTGAAACAACAAGGCAGTGCAGGGCACGTGCGCAGACCACTGAATGGTACTGCTTTCAAAAGCTCTGGCTCTGGTTGCATGGCACATGTGTATAACTCTCTGTGGAATACAGATAGGGGCCACACATCTCGGAGAACCTCAGTGGCCTTCAAAGGAAATGCTGGCATTAACAGATTTATTAGGAAACTGTTATTTCTGTCTATTAAAAATAAACCTAGTTGATATTAGCTAATGGAAAATACTACTGAGGGACACTTTTTTTTGTATTTTGATGAAAACTTGTGTCAGTAGTGTCGGAGGCATGGCACAAGTTTGCGCGAGTACTGTAGTAAATGACTTTACATATCAGTTTTGTTGTTAGGCCTCGACAGACTTTTGGAGCTATGTAAAAGATTCCACTTGAATCACACACACTTGAATTCTTCCTTAGAGTTTGATTTGTAATTATGAATAAGCATTTTTGTCTATAAATTGTTCGCTGAAGCTTTTGTATTAAAGTTTGTTCTATCTGAATATTTGTGAATATCACGAGTGAATTTAGAACTACAGTTGTGTTTACTGAGAAAAATCATGTGATATTTTCCAGCATAGCACTACTTCTAGTTTCAGTGAAAGGGTGGGTGAATCTCTGTAAATATGCATAAATCAATGTATACCAGACCTTGCCTGTTGATATGCACCATATACAACAAGAATCAACCACCAGGAAACCTGGTTTGTTCACATCTGAATGTTGTTAAATTTCAGGGACTGTTTACCGATATAAACCAGTTTTGAGAGAAAAAATTAACAGTTTCTGAACTGCATTTGGAAAGTTTCACACAGTTTTTCATAGTCTGTAGCTTACTTAGAGTAACCGTCCATCCGGAATGGGCAGGACAGTCTTGAAATACAGAGTTCAAATCCTGGTCCCACGCTGAATGACTCTGGGACAGCATTTGTTCCAGTTTCCCTGCGGCACCGCTCCACACCTCCGGAGGCTCAAGGGTGGTGCCAGCCTCGGCGGGGGGGAAAGCAGGGGGCTAATTAAGGTCTTAGCCCCCTTATCCACAAGGCCCTGCCTGTTACTCCTCCTCTCCCCACCAATGCCCTGGCAAGGCTAAAAGCCAGAGCTGGCCACTAGTAAGAGCTGCTCAGGGAGCCTGGTCTGCTGTGGGGAGCCCCAGACCTTCTACCTGCCCTGGGTGGCGCACTCCTTGGGAGGGACACAGGCCAGGGGTTGCTCTTGGGCATCATGGCCCCCCACCCAGGGCAGGTGGAACGGTCTAAGACTCCCCACAGTGGCTGGGGTTCCCTGGACGGCTCTTACCGTGGCCCAGCTCTGACTTCTGGCCTAACTAGGGGGTGGGGACTGGGGGGAAGAGGAAGTGCAGGGGCAGGGAACAGGACTCAAATCTACCATATAAGATTGGATCACTTGTGTTGGAATTCACTTGTCAAGGGAGGTGCTGTCTTATCCAAAACAGGATGGAGAACTTCATTTGTACTCACCAGCGATAATAAGAAAGTGATGTCCCATGTCATGCAGGTCAGTGAAAAAGGCATGAAAAATAGAAGCATCACAATTAGGGGATAATTAATCAAATTTGATGACTTCAGAAAGATATGCCCAGAAAAGGCAGGAGAGATGAATGGATATGGTTGACGGTGCTTTGTTTTATACACAGTGAATATATGGTATGGAAATTAAACTTTTATCTACAGTCTGTTCAGCTTCAGAAGTAATTTTTTTCAGTTGCAAAGATAGTAGAATATTCTTTGCTACTGGCATGTTGCAATTGACAGATGCTAACAAGAAGTGGATGAAGAAGCCACAATTAACAGAATATTTACTGGTAACTTTCCTGACCAATTTGCTTGTATGCTGTATCCTGCTTCCCTTAGTCAGCTTTTGATGTTATAGACTTTGAACTCTTTGGTGTGGGAGCTGTATCTTAAAATGTATTTGTACAGCACCTAGCACAATGGTGCTCCAGTCAGTGTTGGAGGCCTGAATTTTAAAAATATTGTTCAGGAAGATAATCTTTGTCACGCCAAGTTAAAACATTATCCCCAAAGTTTGTAGACACTTGACAATTGTGGCTAGGGCCTCACCTGTAACTGTGGACACTGTTGTTATGTCATGGATTTCAGCAGTGATTTTGGGGCTTTATATCATGAACTTAATATTACTTTAACAATTCTTGTAGTTTGACTTTGTTTTTTAATGTTTTCTTTTCATTTCATGGATGAGTAATGAGAAAATAAATTTATATTAAATCTCTGAACTGTATTCCAAATCTTGGGAGCTTTTATGATGTGGCCACCTTAACATGTGGATTATTAACCAAGTAGAAAATAATTGCTTCTTTGAAACTGTTCCACCTACAGTATCTTATGTCAAGTTTGATTTGAAGTTGATGATGTAATTCATGGGTTATTGACGTGATTGATGAGACCACTGTGGTCTGTAATGTCAATAAGCTGTCAGGTATGTGCAATATTTCTTTATAGTTAAAACCCTTATGAAATTTTTGGTGAAAACTAATCTCTCAGCTCTGCTATTCTAATTGGACAGTGCACTGTTAGGCAGAAAAATGTTTCAGCTAGATATTTTCAATCTATTTTAGAGGCCATAAGTAAGAGAGATAAGTCCTCACTCATTTCCTGAAAATTGTCACATTCTCCTATATACTATATGCACTTTTTAAAAGATAGTAAATGATGTGTTGCATAATCAGTATAATGTTAGCATAAAGAAAAGGAGTATTTGTGGCACCTTAGAGACTAACCAATTTATTTGCGCATAAGCTTTCGTGAGCTACAGCTCATTTCATCGGATGTAGCTTCATCGCTGTAGCTCACGAAAGCTTATGCTCAAATAAATTGGTTAGTCTCTAAGGTGCCTCAAGTACTCCTTTTCTTTTTGCGAATACAGACTAACACGGCTGTTACTCTGAAACCTGTCATAATGTTAGCATAGTAGTTCATCAACTGACAATCCTGCCGCAGTAAGAATTATTCCACTTTTTACACTAACGATTGCATTGCATTTCCTGATATCTGCTTCAAAAAAGAGCTAGATAAATTAATGGAGGATAGGTCCATCAATGGCTATTAGCCAGGATGGGCAGCGATGATGTCCCTAGCTTCTGTTTGCCAGAAGCTGGGAATGGGCAACAGGGAATGGATCACTTGATGATTACCTGTTCTGTTTATTCCCTCTGGGGCACCTGGCATTGGCCACTGTCGGAACAGAAGACATGATACTGGGCTAGATAGACCTTTGGTCTGACCCAGTGTGGCCGTTCTTATGCTTAACCTTTTTGACTTTTAAATTAATGAAATGTTAGGGTCATGTTAAATGCTTGCTCCTTTTTAGTCACAATGAACTAAATTAAGTGTCCAACTCAGGCCAGTGCTGAATTTGACACAGTTTAGCATACCACTGCATTCTTGTAACAAAATAATATGTTTTTATGCATGTTATGTAATTAATGAAATATAAAATTAAAAAGAATAAAGAAACAGAGTGAAGTGAAATCTAGTATGCCTGTGTTCATTTTCTTCCTCTGCTTCCTTCATTCTTATTTCATAAACTTGTGTTAGTGAAATAATGTTTCATGACTGGGTATATATTTTCAATATATATTTAGAATATAGTGTTTCTCAGCCATTCATTGTAAGTTCATCTTTTTTTTTCTTTGAATTTCTGCCACTGGCAGAAAGAGAGAGGTCCAAATTAATCACTGGTATCACTTTGAAATTAATAGTCACATGGGAGGTGAATAAGGTCAGTTGGGAGGAGATTCTTGACATTGCATCAGAGTTGCAAATTACCTTAATTTTCTTTCATTAGGAATTCTGTGCCTCTGTTACCCAATTCAGTATGTTTTTTTTAGCTGAAATTTTAAACTTCCCTCTGATTTTTAAATCCACAGAAATGTCCAATTTTTAAAATCTATTCTTTATTTTCACGAGCCCAGCTATCTTGGAGAGTAGTCAAAGAAAAGCTATTTACTAAACATTAGTGCATTTTTCCAATGGATTTTTTTTTCTTGAGTTGGGTCTCTAGTACATATCTAAATTAGACTAAACAGATGTGATCAATATAAGCAGTAGTTATTTTGGTAAAAGCAAATACAACTATTAAGCATGGATATTATAAGAATGTAGATAAATGGGTTCACCATATAGTCGACATCTGTAAATTTTCATATATTTCATATAGGTAGTCACAATTTTGCCACATTCCAGAAATTTGCTCCAAGATTTTGTTTCATTCCTGTAACAGTAATAAAATAATAGTTTAAGCAAGAGAACAAGAAATAGGGTTAAGATAAAAGTCTGACTGTATCCTACAAAATACTAAGATCATTCAATTCCCATTTAACTTTATCTTTTAGGAGGTGATTGGCATCTCATGGTCCCTAATTCTCTTTTTCTTGTCTAATCTATTGTCTGATGTCTGCTGCAGAGATGTAGCAAACTCCTGGAACAAAACTTATATAGCAAAATTTGAGACTGTCAGTATTTCATTATGTGAAGATGTACAGATGGGGATGTTAACTAATATGGTAAATCCATTTATGTGCACTGTTACAAAATTTAACTGCTGTACTCCGATGCCTAAGTCTTTTTTCTCCCCAGATTCCAGTAGTACAAATGATAGTTATTTAACATACTTTGATTCCTCCTTGACTGTAAAACATACCATTGTATGTACAAAAAACAGTTTTATTTTACCCCCCGCCCTCCAGAAATAAATTGAAAAATGATGAGGGTCTTCTATACGTCCACAAAATTTGATATTATAAAATCATTATTGAAGTTGAAGTATGAGAGTGTTTTTAATTGCTGCATGAATATATTTCTAGTTAAACTATTATGAAACAAATATTTTTTTCTTGTGGTAAACATGCTTCATTCTTTAAATGCTTTTCTACCACAAATGGAACACGGAAATGTGATTATTACAGTAGATATTCTAAATATGCAGTTTTTTGTAGTACTTTTTCTTATTTACATATGTAAATATGAGAACAAAGAGACAAAATACATTTGTGCTGAATATTAGAGTAAATTATTTAAATCCTTTATGATTTCTGCATATTAATAATCATTTTAAGAACTTTGCATAACACTCTTTGAGTACAGCTGAAGAGTAGTCACTTGTACCTACAGGAGAAATTTTTCCTTTTATTAGGGTGAGTTTCTGAGCTCTCCAAAGTACAATATAACTAGAGAATCAGATGGCTGATACTTCTAAGGGCATGTCTACACTTAAACTGCTACAGTGGCGCAGCTGCAGCGCTTCAGTGTAGACACTACCTACACTGATGGAAGAGCTTGTCTGTTTAGCGTAGGTGGTAGGTAGGTCGATTGAAGAATTCTTCTGACAACTTAGCGCTGTCCAGACTGGTGGGTATGTCAACATAGTACATCTCTCAGGGATTTGGATTTTGTACACCCCAAGTGACGTAGTTATGCCAAAGTAAATTCCCAGTGTAGGCCAGCCCTATATTTCACTTTCTAAATGAAAAAGGAAGTGTTGGGTTGGCCCCAAGAATTTCATAGAGTTGGACAGTTTTGATTATTTTTGTAAAGTTTTTATTACTGAGTGTTCAGTTTGCAGTGGTGTTGTAGCCATGTTGGTCCCAGGACGTTAGACAGACAAGGTGGGTGATATTGGACCAACTTCTGTTGAGCTTTTGAGTTACACAGAGCATTTCTGCAGGTCTGGGAAAGGTCAGTATAGCTATGTCTCTCAAGGGTGTGGATTTTTCACATCTTTGTGAGATATAGCTATACTGATGTAAGTCCCCGTGTAGACAGCGCTAGGTCAAGGATTCTTCTGTCAATCTAACTATGATGGCTCAGGGAGGTGGATTACCTATGCTGGTGGGAGAATCTTTGCACTGTTTGAAGTGTAGACAAGCCATCACAGTTAAATACAAGGTGGAAGAGATTATTTAGCAAAAGTAGTCATCACATTTTCTAAGAGGCCATTCAAGGTAAAGTGGCCTTTTGAAATCCAGACAGTCATAGCACAAAAAGGGGCTGTTAGTGGGGTACAGGTTGTTGTAATAGCTATAAATCCAGTATCTTTATTAAGACCATGATTGTTAGTGTCTAGCAAAGTTATGAATTTAAGTGCCCAGGCACATCTTCTGAAGGTATTATGCAGCTTTCCTTTGAGGACGAGGATTGAGAGGTCAGATATGGAGTGATCATTTTATGAGAAGAGTTTGCCCATAGGCAATAGGGTGTTTTTGTCTTTTATCATTTTTCTGTGTGAATTCATTTCAATGCATAGTGATTGTCTGGTTTCACCCACATAGTTGTTATTGGGGCATTAGTGCACTGGATGAGGTACACCATATGTTGTGATAGGACCCATGGATGTTGAAAGGTGTGTTGAAGGAGTATTGATCATTATAGCAGTGGAGATATCTGCAAGCTTTGCATCTGTTGTTATAGCAGGGTCTAGTGCTGCTTTGAGTTGGTGTGTCCTGGTCTGTGGCGAGTTTTCTTCTTCTGATGAGTTTGGAGAGGTGCGGGGGGTTGTTTGAAGGCCAGAAGGAGGGTTTAGGAAAGATTTCTTTCAGGATGTGGTCCCCATCGAGTATGGGTTGGAAAAGTTTAATGATATTCTGCTTGGGTTCTAGGATAGGGTGGTAAGGTGACAACTTATGGGGTGTCCGGTTGGAAGGGTTTTTTTCTGTATTGAGGCAGGTTTGCCCATTTTCCTTTTAGTATAAGACTTAACAAAAACTTTCACCTACAGAGTTACCTCTTCTCAGTTCTTGCCATAGCTATCTGAAGTTTATAGCTTTCCACACTTTGATTCAATCAAGTGGCAATGGAATTTCAAGCAAGAATTCATGTAAACCATGCCAGACAGCTGGACATTCTGGGAATTAAGGTATAGTGAGTTAGCCATGTAGTTTTACAAAGATTAAGCCTTTCACTATGCTTCCTAGTTAGTCATTGTTTCCTCTAAATCAACTAAGAATTTAAGTGTTTAACACAGCCATCCATTTCCTTAAATTGCCTTGCCTCTTATGTTTGCATCTAGTGGTAGTGTGCTATAACTAAGGCTTTGTGTAAATCACAATTTCTATGGAAATGGTGAAATTAGTCTAATATCATGACTTTTCAACAGTGGGGAGGTGGAAGCAGACATCCCTGCCTTTGCTTCCCCACTGTTGTAAAAAATCACAGTATTGGGCTAATTCGGCTATTTGTGTGGGTGGTTAATTATCCGGTCCCATCCCAGAGCAGCATGGGGAGGTGGTGGGCTGGTCCTGTCCGAGGGGAGGAGGGGGTCAGGCAGTAGGCCAGCAGGGGTGTTTCACCACATGGTACAACTGGCCAGCTGGCCCAACTTGGCCTGGTGATTGGAACAGGGCCAGGTTCACTTCATGTTCAGATTTGGCCTATTGCTGGCTTTTAGAAATTAAACCGAGACTAAACTGAATACATAAATTCATAAAGCCAGCTGTGTTGTTTTTCTACTTCCTACCAGGAAAAGGTCATCTACTCGGGTGGGGCCTTAAAGGGACAACAGCTCCCTTGTCACCAGGCTGCTATATAAGCCCCGTCTCTGTCAAGCTGGACAATGAGGACATTGGCCGTATATACTTAAGATACAACGATCTTCTTTCTAAAAACTGAATCTGTAAAATGTGAGCCATAGAGCTAATTTCACCTGAATGACTGTTTGGCTTTTGCCCACATAGAACCTGGTGGAGTCCCTTGATGGTGAAAAGTTGTGTAGGAGAGGCTGCATCCATAAAAAGAGGCTGCAAGCTTTCCTCCACTCGAGGGGCCATTACATGCCAATAAAGTCCAAAATACTGGAGAGGAAGGGGCATCCAGGGAAATGTTGATTCTGTGTATCCCTATAGCAACCTGTGCTGCTGGCATTTTTATTTTATCTCAGGATTGAATTTTCTTCTATACTAGAGAAAAATCTTAGTCTTCTGTAGTTCTAAAAGAACCACCTTGAAATGGAACTTCAAAACTGTGAAAATGAGACTGATAACTGTGTCTATAACTATGGGAGCAGTTGCTGTATAAGACAAGTAATTCAGACCTTTAGTTTAAACACACTCTCATTGACTTCAGTGGTGCAGAATTTTACCTCCTTTGTGTACATCATGGATGATGTTTTTAATGATTTTTCTTTTAAAAGTCAAGAGTTAACTTATTTCAAATTTATCATCATCATTAAACCTATTGTTGCAGACAGACATTTTTGGTGACTCTTTAGTGGAAGTTCTTCCAATTCACTGTGCACATTCAATTCAGTATCTTAAGAGGTATTTCTGAGCTCTGATTTCATCAGAAGGAAATTATGCAATCTTTCAATCACTTTCACTTTGCTATAAAGATAATGGCAGCTCATTATTCTACCTTTGCAGTCTAAACCAACAACCAGTAATACGTGAACAAAATATATCAACTTAATTCACCTTTGACAGGAGATTTTTGGTAGCAGGGCCTCTTCGGCCCCTATTTGCACTTCGGATATCCTCATGACCTGTACTGAGACTATACAGAGCTGTGTGAGTGAACTGCCCTCAGTTCCTTCTCAACCCCTTGACAGCCTGAGACACAGAATCTAGCATGTATGCTCCAGCTTTGCTCTATCTTAGTCCTGAGTTCTTACTCCTAGTTCTAATTTAAATTTAGTTTATTTAGTTCTCTTATTTATTTTATAATAATGCCTCTTTAGTTAACTTTCGGTTTTCCATTTAATATCCCCTCCTACTCCCTTTCTGCGTGGGTTTTCTCAGGGTTATCATCAGTCTGGAGTGCCAGAATACCTGGCATTCAAGGGCTGCTACAGCGACGGATATTCCCAGTGTCACGGCAACACCCACATTGCAGCAATATGCAAGGTCCTGCTAATTTTTTAAAAAACAATCTTGAAAAAAACAGGCGATTAAACTTAGGCTTTTCATGGTGGAGTGCACTCTCCAACCAGCCATGGTCCAGGCTCAGATACATCCCTCTAGACATTGGCCTCTGTGTGAGCACAGTGCCCCATCAACCATCATACTCCACTTGCCTAGGTTTTCATGGGATAAGAAAATGGAGGGTACCGGAAAAGTTCCTAAGAACAGAAGTTTCTGGGTCACCTCAGAGAGAGTTTACTCAATCACCATCAAGAATGACCACTTTTGAGACCCTGTGTCACAGGAAGGGTACTCCTGAGGTTCCAGGCTTCTCTGGTATTAGAGCTTGTTGGAGACCTTGAGCTCCTCAAAGACCCACAGCACCAAGCAGACCTCGGTACCGAAGTCATCTGCTATACCATGATCATTTCAGCGGAGACTCTAAACAGTCTGCCTCTAGAAAGTTTGTAGCATAGACAGACTTTTCAATACCACCTCTGGTACCTAAACAGGTGATCCAGATTGCAACATCAGAACTTCTGCGGTAAATATATTTTGGTAACTGGTACTACTATGTAGACAACTACTCCTGAAATAATCAACTTCCTTGGTATCAGTACAGATTTACCTGGTAACGTAGGAGTTTAGATTGTCCAAAGACTTGGTATCTGATGAGTCAGAGTCTCCTGTATTGATAGGTACTGAATGGCTGTTAGTACCAAGATCTGCAGGGTCTCTGAGACTTTACCTTTTTCTGGTAGGCTCATTCTCCAGAACCATCAGCACAAGGCAAATAACCGTCCTCACCTCCAATGTCTGCTCCTCCTCTGGACTGTGTTGAGGACTCCTATTCAGATTCTCAGATCTTTGTGCAGGGATCCCCTACATATTACTATGGCTCATCTCCCCTCACACCTTAACTGAGAAGGAAACCCCAAGGGAAAGAATGTCATGCCTCTCACTGGTACAAGCAGCATTGGATGCCTCCCTCTCTACCTCATGATCCACCCAATGACCATATTGGAACCCATGGGCAGCCTACTGTCAGCAATTTTCAAGAGCTCATAGCTGTTCCCATAGGGATCATAATGGAAGGTAGTCTACTTCTCCATTTCTCCCTCATCAGCCCCTACCACACGAGGAGTCTTTTGAAGAGCAAGAGCCTGGAGCAAACAAAAAGGTGACTCCACAAACTAATATATCCTCATCTTTTCCAGATGAGGCGATGATACCTCCTCTGCCTCCGTATACCAAGGATTTTAAACCGTTTCAGCAGCTGATAAAATGGATTGCTGACTCACTTCAGATTCCAGTGGAAGAGGTTCAAGAGTCACAATATCATTCTTAGCTATCGTCCACACAACAGTCTCTGCGTAGGAAAGATAGAAGTATGGCAAGAGACCACCATGGCTTAACCAGAAGATTTTCAATGATCTGAGACTCAAAAAAGAGTCCAACAAAAAGTGAAAACTAGGTCAAATTACCAAGGATGAATATAAACAAGTATGTAGGGAGAAAAATAGAAAGGCCAAGGCACAAAATGAGATTAAACTAGCTAGAGTCAGAAAGGGTAAGAAGATAATATTCTACAAATACATTAGAAGCAAGAGGAAGACGAAGGAGAGGGTAGGTCTGTTAGTCAGTGGGGAAAAACAATAACAGAAAATGTGGAAATGACAGAAGTGCTAAATGACTTTTTGTTTCAGTTTTCACCAAAAAGGTTAGTAGCGATTGGACGTCTAACATTGTGAATGCCTTTGCAAATGAGATAGGATCAGAGGCTAAAATAGGGAAAGAAAAAGTTAAAAATTACTTAGACAAATTAGATGTCTTCAATTCACCAAGCCCTGATGAAATACATCGTAGAATATTCAAGGAGCTGACTGAGGAGATCTCTGAGCCATTAGCAATTATCTTTGAAAAGTCATGGAAGATGAGAGAGATTCCAGCGGATTGGAAAAGAGCGAATATAGTACCAATCCATAAAAAGTGAAATAAGGACAACCTGGGGAATTACAGACCAGTCATCTTAACTTCAGTACCTGGAAAGATAATGGAGCAAATAATTAAGCAATCAGTTTGCAAACACCCAGAAGATAAGGTGATAAGTAACAATCAGCATGGATTTGTCAAGAATAAATAATGTGAAACCAACCTAATATCTTTCTTTGACAAAGGGTAACAAGCCTTGTGGATTAGGGGGGAAGCAGTAGATGTGGTATAATTTGCCTTTAGTAAGGCTTTTGAATTTGATACTGTCTTGCATGACCTTCTCATAAAAAAACTAGGGAAATGCAACCTAGATGGAACTACTATAAGGTGGGTGCATAACTGGTTGGAAAACCATTCCCAGAGAGTAATTACCAGTGGTTCAGAATTAAGCTGGAAGGGCATATTAAGTGGAGTCCCACAGGGATTAGTTCTGGGTCCAATTCCGTTCAATATCTTCATCAATGATTTAGATAATGGCATAGAGAGTACACTTACAAAGTTTGCAGATGATACCAAGCTGGGAGGGGTTGCAAGTGCTTTGGAGGATAGGATTAAAACACAAAATGATCTGGACAAACTGGATAAATGGTCTGAAGTAAATGAAATTCAATAAGGACAAATGCAAAGTATTCCACTTAGGAAGAAACAATCTGTTTACACATGCAAAATGGGAAATGACTGCCTAGGAAGAAGTATTGCAGAAAGGGATCCGGGGGTCATAGTGGATCACAAGCCACATTTGAGAGAACAGTGTAACACTGTTGCAAAAAAGCAAATGTCATTCTGGGATGGATTAACAATAGTGTTGTAAGCAAGACATGAAAAGTAATTCTTCTGCTCTACTCCACGCTGATTAGGCCTCAACTGGAGTATTGTGTCCATTTTGGTGCACCACATTTCAGGAAAAATGTGGACAAATTGGAGAAAGTTCAGAGGAGAGCAACAAAAATGATTTAAAGGTCTAGAAAACATGACCTCTGAGCGAAGATTGGAAAAAAATGGGTTTGTTTAGTCTGGAGAAGAGAAGACTGAGAAGGGACATAACAGTTTTCAAGTATATAAAAGGTTGTTACAAGGAGGAGGGTGAAAAAATATTCTCGTTAACTTCTAAGGATAGGGCAAGAGCACTGGCCTTAATTGCAGCAAGGGCAGTTTAGGCTGGATTTTAGGAAAAATTTCCTAATTGTCAGGATGGTTAAGCACTGAAATAAATTGCTTAGTGAGTTTGTGGGGTCTCCATCATTGCAGATTTTTAAGAGAAGTTTAGACAAATACCTGTCAGGGGTGGTCTAGATAATACTTAGTCCTGCCATGAGTGCAGAGGACTGGACTAGATGACCTCTTGAGGTCGCTTCCAGTCCCACGATTCTCTGATGGATTAGCGTTATCAGAAATTGAGATTTTACTTGATTCTGCCAAAATTGTGTAGCAAGCAAATGCACCACATACATGTAAATGAACCAACAAAAAGTGTGGTTCTCCAAGCAAAAATTTGAGTTTTTATTTTTTACACCATGAGCTGTAATCTAACCCCATTGTGCCTCTCTGGAACAGGAGAAAAAATGAGAAAGCACATAGACCTTCCTAGCTGAGGATTCCGTTACTGTCATTTACAACAGTGCTTCTCAAGCTATCTGATATGGGGGACCGGTAATTTTTTTTTTCCAGTGTGCGCGCAGACTGGCAGCCGATGGCTCGTGGACCGGCACCGGTCCGCGGACCACCACTTTGAGTAGCACTGATTTACAATAAGGCTCCTTTACACCAGTTTGCCAAGATTAAGGAGCCTTAATTGATTAAGAATGGGAACAATTAACTAACAATGGGAACATTAGCAGCCTGCCTGCTTAGTTGTTACATTTCTTCTCTGCCTCAGGGACAGAGCCTGCTTCACACAGCCCTATGCCTCCAAGCCCAGGATGCAGCAACAGGGAATGAGAGGGACAGAGTGAGTCTCTCACTCATTTGCAGGCACCCAGCCTCACCCCCTTAATATCTCTTCATGAATGCATGCACGCCCAGCCTCCTTCCTCCCCCCTGTGGTAATCTGCTCTCTGATGCTGGCTGCTCCTGGCAGATGCACCCAGGCTGCTGGGGAAGTGGCGTGTGTTCCCCACAGATTTCTTGGCTCCCCTATTTTTCTGTGGGGGCACCAAAAAATCTGCGGGGAATTCCCCCAGGAGTAATTATTGATAAGAGAAGAAGATGTAAGGTACTGTAGTTGCACCCTCTTGTTTATTGTCACACAAATGTTAGATTATGTTGTCTGAAATTCCCCTTACACTATAGTACTTGCAATACAGGATTGATATATAAAACTGTACGTGAGAAATGACATGTAATGATGCATGTATGTGTCAGGAACGATCTTGAGAGTCCTGCTTATTCTGTGGGAGGGGCAGGCAACTGTCATGAGAGATCAAGGAGATAATGTAGCATGAGAGCCAATCTGGATCGGGACCATTCTCTGCTGGATGATCCATGAAACAGCACTGATAACCGTGGAAAAAATTAGAGTTGGGAAAAGTTTAGAATGAAGAGTTGGTCAGAGTGCTAGGGAAGTGAAGCAGGGGTTCAACCACAAAAAATTAGCTCTAACCATACTATATGCATCATAAATATAGGAAATGGCACACATGTCTTACCTAGAAAAGTGATTTTTCTGATCCGTTAAGCCTTTTTATGTAATGTTTAAATGGATCTCTATCTCTTTATTTCTTATGCATCTATATGGTTACTTAACAATCTAAGAGAGAAATGGAATGAAAAGTTCCATGATGTGAAATTCCCATATTCATGAAAACCTGTGCCAAAGAAAAGGAGGGTGTGTAGATTAAGCATGTGTAAAACCAGCCATACTGTACTCAGTTGTCCACATACTGTGGGTGCGTTTTATGTCTCTCTGTACTTGTGTCCAAAAGAAATTAACACTTACCACAAGAACTGTAACAATATATGGAAAGTGTGCTACCTCTGAGATAAAGCATTTTTTAAGAAGGCACTTTGCAACATGTGGTGTGAACTTTTCTATTTTTTAATGTTTTAAATGAAAGTATGCTTTCCAGTAAGAAGGCAAATCTTTCCTGTATTAATAGCAATTACAGTAATACTTTTGAATCTGCACATCTTTTCTTTTTCTTTTTTTAAACTGTGGCTAGTTTAATTTGGGCAAGAGGAGAAGGGATGAATGCAAGGGATAAGTGGTCTTCAAATGCGTTGTGCCAACACAGATATTCCATCAACAGAAGCATTTTTGATGCCGTGAAGTTCCACAGATTCCCACCTTTGGACTCTTCTGTTGAAAATGTATCATTTTTGAACCAATAAAAACAAATGGAAGCTAAGGGCCAGAGAAGCTTTGGAACCTCAACTCCCATTGATTTCAGTAAGTCTGCTACAACATTTACAGATTTCTGTGGGTGTTGAGGGCACTCAGCACCTCTAGCTTCAAACCGTAAGAGGGGCTGTGTACTTCTGTGCATGCAGAGAAACCCTGGATGAAATCCTGGCTCCATTGATGTCAATGGCAAAATTCCCATTGACTTTATAGGGGCCTAGATTTCTGCTATGATTATATAAAGGAGGTACACAGATTGCGTCCCCACTTATTGAACAGATCTAGATCTCACAAGCGGTTAGCATTGCTATATTTTTTCTTGTTGTTCTTAGGTATAGTTTGAGTTAAGTATAACAAGGTGTATAATAGTATTATTTTTCATGTAGTTAATATAAAAAGAATCATCAATGATCACTTTATCTTTTATACAAATGACTTTAATGGACTTAAATTTGTTTGGCATAAACAGAAATGCACAGGAGCAAAAGATGCCATTTCATGTAGTCAAGATAGAAATACATTATATTTTGTTATTTGGGGGAACAACATCAGCACATGTATCTGTTAGGCAGCCTGTGATGGGGTATACAATTCCACAAGGGAGAAGAAGGGGTTAAGGAACAGCTCTGGGCACAGATGGCCCTGATCTGCTGCACCTGCAAAATCTGCACAAGCTGGAGGCGGAGCTTAAAAAGGGAAGTGGAACAGCTCAGAGGTAGGCAGTAAACCTGTGCTCTGAGTGCTTGGGAAGGAGTACCTCAGGAGCTCCTGCTTCTGAGGCTTGGAGATACTGACCTGACCTGCAAAGGTGGGACTGGTGACTTTTGAAGGTCAGAGACAGTCATTTTGTGTTCAGTTGTTTATTTTTCCCTGTGGAAACAGGAGACACAGGTAGGAAGTGATCCAGGGAGGCAGCTATGTAGTACCTCAAGGTGCAGGTCTTAGCTTTCTACCATTGGATCCTGGATCAGAGTCTTGTGGAGAGGGTGGGCCCTACAAACCCCTAAGGAGCGACAATGACAGAATTCCATCCCTTGGCACGTAAGCTAATTGGGTAAGATCCTGAAGGTGCAAGGGTCCAGACTCAGCCCTTCAGCAGGGTCACATATTCAAGGCCACCCCTTTTGCCCTTTTTGGGTATACATGAAGAGTCCAATGATGTGAAAAATCTTCACAAGTCAGCAATGGCTTCAGGGATTTCCCCCTTGCACTGAGATCTTAGAGTCTGGACCCTTGCACCTTCAGGATCTTACCCAATTAGCTTACGTGCCAAGGGATGGCACTTGAATATGTGACCCTGCTGAAGGGCTGAGTCCATCTAGACCAATATCCTGTCTCTGATAGTGGCCAATGCCAGATGCTTCAGGGGGAATGAACAGTACAGGGCAATTTTGAGTGATCCATCCCCTGTCGTCCTGTATGATCTTCTGGCAGTTGGAGGTTTTGGGACACATGAAGCATGGGGTTGCCTCCCTGACCATCTTGGCTAATAGCCGTTCATGGCTCTACCCTCCATGAACTTATCTAGTTCTTTTTTAAACCCATTTGTACTTTTGGCCTTCACAACATCCCATGACAACGAGTTTCACAGGCTGTCTGCATTGTGTGAAGAAGTGTTTCCTTTTGTTTGTTTTAAATGCTGTCTCTTAATTTCATTGTCAGCCCCCTAGTTCCTGTGTTTATATGAAGATGTAAATAACATTTCCCTATTCTCTTTCTCTACATGATTCATGATTTTATAGACATCTATTATATCCCCCCTTGGTCATCTCTTTTCTAAGATGGATAGTGCCAATCATTTTAATCGTTCCTCGTATGTAAGCTGTTCTGTACCCCAGTCATGTTTATTGCCCTTCTCTGCACTTTTTCCAATTCTAATATATCTTTTTTGAGAGGAGATGATCAGAACTGCATGCAGTATTCAAGGTTTGGGCATACCAGGATTTTACGTAATGGCATTATGATATTTTCTGTCTTATTATCTATCCCTTTCATAACGTTTGTTAACGTTCGATTAGCTTTTTTGGCTGCTACTGCACCTTGAATGGATATTTTTAGGGAACTGTCGATGATGACTCCAATATCTTTCTTGAGTAGTAACAGCAAATTTAGACCCCAGTATTTTGTATGTATTGATGGGATTATTTTTCCCAAAGTGCATTACTTTGCACGTATCAACATTGAATTTCATCTGCCATTTTGTCACCCATTCACCCAGTGAATACTGTATGTTAAATTTGTCTAGTGGAAACAAAGTGTTTTTAGAAATTACTCCTGGTGGTCACATCCTTATGTCGCCTGGAATCGTCTGCTGTTGCACAAAAAGGCAATTCAAACCTTTTTCTGTCTGACCATCAATTTGCCTGTGCAGACATAAATAAAATAATTATTGTAATCCAGAAGAGTGGATGCCTTGTGTGTCTGTCCTACAGGTGAAACAGCAGATCTATTGCCCCATATGAATCCAGTCACAATTGAGGGAAAAAGAAAACATGGGTTTTGCAAAAATGTATACTTGTTAGAAAGACTTACACAGGTGGTCATGAAGTACATTAGCAGTATTTTACATAGTTTTCAGGTTCTTGAGACAAATCATACAAACAAAAAGTAGGGAAAGAAGGCATACTGTAATGTATTATCACTTCTAGTATATAATTTCCATTGTGTACTGTTTGGGCAGAAATTCTTGGCAGACTAGAAAAGCACCTGTCTGCTCTTACTAAGTAAGATACTTAATGATATTCCGTGTTACTTAACAATTTGTTGCTATTGCAAAATTTTAACTTACTTACAATCAAAATAATAGAAATGCTTCAGTGCAAACTGTACTGAAAGCCTGCTATGTAAAGAACATTATGGTCAAACTAACAGGAATCTTCATTTAATAGTCCACATGCTCATCCAGTCTACACAGAATATATTAAATAATTTCATTTAATTTAAACTACTTTTCTGGATGCCCGTAAGAAATCCAGTGACCCTTTAAAATACTTTTTCATTTATTTTTAGTATAACTAAGTATTCAGTAGGATAAAAATAATGGATTTGATCCGAAGTCCATTGACGTCACTATGGGTATTTTTCCATTGACTTCAGTGGGCTTTGGGTCAGGTCCTATGTACATAAATTGATAGAGAAACAGGTGTGTTGTATTGCAGCCACTGCATTGTTTATGTGAATTTTCAGCAATTATTTTCATTAGAGATCTTGAAAGATTTCTAAATATTAGAAAACATAATTGTTTACACTAGTAGACAAAATGAAAATATTCTCAAATCTTCATGTTAAATAAGAGTGTGTGGAGGAATTTGGGTTGTTCACTGCTCTACCTTTTGAGGTAACTGACAGCTGCTCAGTTATTTGTTAGAGGAGTTACTAGGAATAATATTTCAGTATTGGAAGACCATGACTTACTGATGCTGAGGTGGAGATGTTGTAATATTGTCATGTCATGATCTCTTGAACTTTTAAAAGTTTGGCACAAAGTTTGCATTGAGTTGAGTTAAAGCCTGGATAATAGAGTGATGGTGCTTTCAAAATACCTATTATAGATAGATAGCATTGTGGTTTTTGTTGGTTTTTGGGGGAGGTTTCCCTTCAGTTAATGGGATATTTTGATAGTGAAAAATACATGCTCTTTTTCCATTGTAGAATTATCCTGATGGTAATGTCATACACTTCTTACACAGGGCATGGCTTTTACTTTGGAAGAGAGACAACAGTTGAATATTCATGGACTATTGCCTCCTTGCTTTCTCAGTCAAGATGTCCAGGTTTTAAGGATTCTTGTGAATTTTGAAAGACAAACATCTGACCTAGACAGGTAAAGTACTGCTAAAGAACCTTATCATTTTTCCCAAGTTGTTGTTCCGTTCTTTCACTTCTTTCACTTCTTTCACTTACATTTATTCTGTTTTGTAACTGAAGACTTTAAAAAGCTTCTGATGCTTAAAGATGGATGAAAAACATTACATTAACAAGCAGCATACATTGTTACTAGAGCAGTTTTTATAAAAACAACTGGTTACTAATATTCACTGCCTTTTTTCTCAACTGAAATAGTAATATTTAATTTTTTTACATCAAAATTATTTTCGCAATAACAAGCCAGGGAAGAAGTAGCAGGAACAAATGAACCTATCTGAATTAAAGTTCAGTTCTGAGGACAATGTTCCTAATGATAAAATATAACTAATGAGAAATATAGAAAATATTTAATAAAATTGAATTGTTTTTAAAATGATTGTGTTATCAGTGACTCTTTAATTTTCACCATATTACCCATTTATATTTTATATACATAAAATCTGAGCTCACTATCAGTAGTAGTTTGGTAAATTATTTTGAGATCTTTAGATAGGGGGTGTTATGGATGTGCAAAGTATTAATATTTTAATCATTTAAATCTTGTTTGATCACATTTTAACTTAGTCACAATCTGTTTTTATGTTAAAATAAAATTTATTTTCTAAGAGCCAGTCCTGCAATATATTGTGCATGGAGGGAACCCTCTGCACGCACACAATAACCTGCCCACGAGAAAGATGTTGCAAGGTTGGGGTCTAGTTTGTACTACTGTACTTTCAGATTTCTAATTAAAATGTAAAAAAGAAGACATTGGCTCATCACAGTGTTTCGAAAGTCACCATATTCTATATGTGGCATTTTTAGAGGAAGAAACCCCCCCCCCCCCAAGATGGACATTTATTGCACTGTCCCAAGCACCTGATGCATATCTATTCTCCTGACTAAATGGTCTAAGGAAGGACTGTTATCCAAAACGATGGTTAAGATTAAGATTCTGTCACAGGTATTTTTACTAGAAGTCAGGTACAGATCATGGGCAATAAAGAATAATTAATGGAAGCCCACAACCTGTTCCTGATTTTTAATAAAAATACTCTGTGGGAGGGCACTAACAATCAGAGCATTGCCGGAGGCTGACTTCTGGTAGCTGCCTCAGCGCTACTGCTGCTCTAGTCCCAGTGGGGCTGACCCAACCCTGGATGCTGTTCTGCAGGCCCACCTGCTGACCGCCAGCCAACTGCTCCGGTGGGTCCAGGGGCTGGCTGCTGCTCCAGCCCTACACCAGCCCCAGTGGGGCTGACCTAACCGTGACTGCTACTTCAGCTCTGGGGCTGCTGCTCTGGCGGCCCTGGGGCTGACAGCTGCTCCAGTCCTGCCCCAGAAGAAGTCATGGAGTCCTGGAAAGTCACGGAATCCATGACCTATGTGACAGAATCGTATCTTTAACTATGGTAAATGGAATCCAAAATGGATTTTCACCTTAAAAAAGCCTAAACAGTATCAAATATCATAAAGTCATGAGACAAATTAAAAAGAAAATGTTCCCTTTAGGGACAAATCCGTCCCTTGTTGGCTCCTATGGGTATGTCTACACTGCAAATTAAACAACGGTGGCTGGCCCATTTCAGCTGATTTAGGCTTGTGGGTCTTGGGCCTGCTGCCCTGCAGACTGAGCCCCACAAGCCTGAGTCAGCTGACATGGATTAGCTTCAGAATTTAATTGCAGTCTGTAGACATACCCTATGAGGCTAAATAGGTGTGGTTCTCCTGCGGAAGGATTGGGCAGGGCCAACCTTAGGAGATGGGTGATAAGGGCAGTTTCCCTGATCACGAATCTCTGAAGATGCCAACTCAACTCGCTCCTGCTCCCAGGTGATCTTTTGCTCAGCTGTTCAGGAGGGATGCTGAAAATGTTTTCTACTCTGGGTAACAAAACACCTTTGGCCAGCCCTGGGACAAGGGCTGGATGTGGGGGAGATTCTGAAGAGAGAAGAACTGAAATATGCATAATCTATCCCTGCAACAACTAGTTCCTTCAATTTTAATAAAAAAAATTAGGAGCTAACAGAGCCTCATTTAATTTTACTTCTCTCCTCTCCCTCTTAACCACAAATACATACTATTAATTCTTTGGAAGAAAATGATCCTTTTTCCTGCCGGGATCATAATTTTGAAGCATGGAACATTTTTATTGGTGTTGATTTCGAAGCATTGAAGGCACTGCTGAATTTAAAGAATGATAGAATTTTTGCACATGATACAGTAATTAAAGTATCTTTTAGTCACTCCTGAAGATATAGACCAGAAGCTCTGTCTGATATGGGATGTTACACATTTGAGGTTCCAGAATGTGCAAGAGAGAAAACAGCTTTGAAAACTTAAGGATTGCAGGACAGAGTTCTATGGCAATGATTAATCGGCAAGACTGTTAAACAGCTGAAGCACATTAGTCTCCCAGAAAGCTAATTTGGAGTACATAAGTGGAAGTGCAAGGTAATAGCAGGAACTGGGAGTGGATCCATGTCTGAAGAGAAGCTTCTCATAAAGATAACAGTGATAATTTCAGTATTGGTTGATTTTTGCTTCAAGTCTATGCTTATCTGGAAACTGTTTTGTTTGATTCTGTTTAACAGCTTTACTTTCTCTGTTTTCCAGAGAGCACAAAAGAGAGAAGCAAATACTTGTTTTACTTGGTTGGAATAGGGGGAAATAGTTTTGGGAAACCCAGAGAGCTTGGAGGGTAAACTACTGCCTCAAGTTTATGACTTTCATTGTTGATTGTGGTGGTGTTTTAGCAGTGTTGGTCCTAGGAAACCTGAAGAAGAGTCTGTGTTGCTTGAAAGCTTGTCTCTTTCAACAACAGAAGTTGGTCCAATAAAAGATATTACCTCATCCACCTTCTCTCTCAAGTTGAAGATGTGAGGCTGGAATAGCAAAGTGCAGGGTGGGTTGGAGTTTTCATCTCTCTGTTATGAGGGTAAATTGGGAAGCAATCCAGGGACACTATAATTTGAAAAAAAAGGTCCCATTTTATAAATTTGAATGTATAACTTCATTGCAGTGCAGGGTTTCTGGGTTTTTCTTAACTTGCAAAATTCCACTTCTTATCCTTATTCCTTACCAATAACTTTTCTGCCCCCATCTTTCCACTCAGTGGGTTTGTGTCCATTCGTATTACTGGTGAATATGGCTGTGTGTGTTATTTCCTACGTGGATAATCAAGTGGGAAAAATAATCTACTATTTTACTTGTGTTCTTGTCTTTTCTTTTTCTTGTGATTCATTTCTTAGCTATTGCCTCACCAATATGTCCCTATCTCTGTTCCATATTATACGGCTGTCTTTATTTCAGGTCTTTGGAGCTGTGCTCCGGCTCTGCTCCAGCTCCAGGCAAAAACCTGCAGCTCCACTGCTCTGGAGCTGCTCCGCGCTCCAGCTCTGGGCTCCGCTCCAAAGCCCTGCTTTATTTCATTTTAAGTGTTTTAAAGACATGAAGAAGATAAACACATCCTCTATATTCTTTTATAGATTTTCATACTTTCCCTTGTATTATTTTTATTCCTACACAATAAACTACTTTTCAGTTACCTAACCATAACTAACATGTACATGCCTAGTATAGGAGTCAAGTTGCATGGAAACGGCTACTCCAGAATGAACTGAACTGATTTTTTTTTTATGGTAATGCAAACCTGCAAAGGAAACAGTTTCTTTTTATCTTTAACATAGGAAAATTACTTTAAATGTATGCTAAGATAACATAAAGATGTCTATTGCGGCCATTTTGCCAGACATTTCTGCATTTACTAATTATGAACATGAAGATTGCAACTATAGTTGTATATAATTTCAACAGAGCTGACTTTAGTCAGTTCAGAATATACTTTATCTCCATGCCAATTAGGATTGGCTACAGTGAAGCCCAAACTTTTATCTTTTCTCAGTGTGGTTCATGACATTTGATCTCTGCTTTAGTTGGGCAGTTTCAGAGCAATAGATAAAAAGAAAATTGTGACAGCAACTTTATTTTTAGACTTTGAAATATTAGATTTTTTCCAAATTTGTTTACCAAATCACAAATAGAGACATAAATTTTTTTCCCTTGGAATAGAGAATTAAAGAAACCCCTGTTTCTCTGCCCCCTCCCCCCCCCCAGAGCCGAGCAGCGGGAGTGTCAGAGTTCCCTCCCCGCTCTGAACTCTAGGGTACAGATGTGGGGACCTGCATGAAAGACCCCCTAAGCTTATTTCTACCAGCTTAGGTTAAAACGTCCCCAAGGCACAAATTCTTTGCCCTTGGAGGGTACGCTGCCACCACCAAGTGATTTAACAAAGAATCAGGGAAAGGACCCCTTGGAGTTCCTATTCCCCCAAAATCTCCCCCCAAGCCCTTACACCCCCTTTCCTGTGGAGGCTTGAGAATGATATCCTAACCAATTGGTTACAAAGTGATCACAGACCCAAACCCCTGGGTCCTAGGACAATAGAGAAATCAGTCAGGTTCTTTAAAAGAAGGATTTTATTTAAAAAAAAAAAAAAGATAAAAATCACCTCTGTAAAATCAGGATGGAAAATAACTCTACAGGTAATAAAAGATTCAAAAACACAGCAGAACTTCCTCTAGGCTTAGTTTCAAAGTTACAAAATAGAGGAATAAACCTCCCTCTAGCAAAGGAAACATTCACAAGCAGAACAAAAGATAATCTAACACGCCTTGCCTGGCTTTTACTTACAATTTTTGTAATATGAGAGACTTTTAGGATGGTTTATAGGAAAAGGAGTTTTCTGACCTGATGCTTCTCTCCTTCCCAAGAGAACAGACACAACAAAGCCTTCCCCTCCTCCCCCAAGATTTGAAAGTATCTTCTTTCCCCATTGGTCCTTTTGGTCCGGTGCCAACCAGGTTATTTGAGCTTCTTAAACCCTTATAGCTAAGGAGGAATTCTATACTACCCTTAGCTGTATGGTTATGATGGGGGGCCAGACACCCGCTCCCACTACACCCCAGAGCCCAGCTATGGGGTGTCCCCGAGCCACACTCCCACCCCTTGCCCCCCAGGGCCCAGCTATGGGGCATCCCCCAGCCAGACACCTGCACCCCCCCAGAGCCCAGCTGCGGAGTTCCCCACAGCCGAGAAACTTGCACCCCTACCCCCATTGCCCAGCTGCAGAGCCCCCCCACCCAGACACTCACATGCACCCCTTATCCCCCAGAGCATAGCCACGGGGCCTCCCCCAGACCAGACACCTGCACCTCCTAATCCCCAGGGATCCAGAGGGAGAAACAGTCTGATGCTGGGTCCTGGGCTTGTGTGGGGTTTCCATCACACTGCCTCCTTCCTTCAGAACATGTGAGGAACTGCAGCTGCCAGGAACTCCAGCTCCTCATATCCATCCCACCTCCCCCGCAGTATCTTGTGTTTGCGAGCTGGGCTCTGCCCTGTTCAGCGGTGGCCCCTAGTGGCGACCAGCAACTCTGCAGCCCATTTTTGTGGGAGAAAAAGGAAATTTTATGTGCACAACATTAATTTTTGTGCGAAGTCTACATGTGCAGTGGCGTAGAATTCTCCCAGGAGTAGCCTTTCTATTACAAGCCACGTTCGAAACTTTATGGGACCTAGTACTGTGACTGAAAGCTACCAAGCTGGCAGCACTAAACTACCTCATTCTCCTGGGTCGCCTGGTAGCATGTAACTCTGTAGTTCAGCATCTCAGGCTGCAGCTCAGAAAGCTCAGTCATGGCTAGCATCAGTGTATGTCCAAATGGTGATGATTCGGAGCAAAGTGGTTTGAGTGCCAACTTTTAATTTTGCCATCTCTGAATTGGTGGATGGACCCTCTGAAAGTTTACATGGGGGTTCCCTTTGCACCCCTCCTGCCCCACTACCAACCCTCATTCTAGTCACAGATACATCGTCTCTGGGTTGGGCAACTTATTTGGGTCCCTGCAGATTCAGGATGTCTGGTCATCTTAAGATATAAAGTCTCATGTAAATGTCAGGGAGTTAACAGAGTCTAGCTTGCTCAGCCTTCCTCCCTTACCTAGTAGAAAAGAATTTCTTAATTGTGATGGACAATTTGATGACCACGTTTTATATAAACAGGCAGGGAGAGGAACTGTGGACTCAGTTGTGCCAGGAGGCAGTTCACCTCTGGGATTTTTGTGTAACCAACTCAGTTAATCTCAGAGCTGCTTACCTTTCAGGAAAACAGAACCCATTAGCAGATCAGCTGATCAGGTCTTTCTGTAATCACCACAGGTGGTCACTACGTCCATATCTTCCAGCTCTGGGACACTCCCCAAGTGGACCTGTTTGCAACAAGAACCAACAGAAAATGCCATCAGTTCTGTTCCTGGGCAGGGCTCAGCCCAGGCTAACTGACTGATGATTTTCTCCTATCTTGGAAGCAGGGATTTGGAGCAATCAAATTTTTGAATTGCTCCGCTCCAGCTCCACTCCGGCACCAATAGTGACTGTTCCAGCTCTGCTGCGACTCCACTCCGCGCTCCACTCAAATTAATTTTTAACTAAATAAAAAAGTGCATACTGTAATTTTGAAAAAACATTATTTTTATTCAGACTTTTAAAACAATTAAATGTCATCAACAATGATACAAACTAGAATCATTCATAATTCATTATGTAAAAAATTATTGCAGCAATCAAGTCATGTTTCATAGCCTCCGCAAATCATATAAAATTAACTTTAAAGCTGAAAACAGTCGCTCTACACTAGCTTGAGTTGTTGGCATGCTCTAAGCAATTCTACAGGCAGCCTGAATGCAGTGTGGGTAGCCGTGAATGGCCTCAAAAACAGACTTAACTTTTAGCCTACCAATAGACTCCATCGCCTCATGATCTTCCCGAAAGTTTCTCTCGAATAATGCTTCATTACAATTATGAATCGCAGAAACTCGCCGGCGTCTTTCTTGTTTTATCCAATTCCTTTTCAAAGGCGTCATCTTCTGAAGAATTGGTGCTTGAATTATCTTCATTTCCCTGTGATGGTTGAAGACATCTCAGGGATGGACGCATGAACAAGTTCAGCGTGGAGATGGAAGTTTGAGAACAGCCTGCTATTTCTGAAGGATGTGAACTTTCCAAAACCGCAAATTTGATTGCTGATCACTCCTTTTGTTGTGTTTCATTTTCTTCAACCTCTTTCGCCGAGTTCAAATGTAGCAATAGATTTTGTTTTTCGAGTTGTCGAGCAATATCAAGGAGCCCTTCCTTTGCCTTTGGTATTTCCCTTGAGGTAAGAAGAATCCGATACCGTGGGTCAACATAAACTCCAGCAACGAAATGAATATTGTCAAAAAGCTTCTCCGCGTTTCTGCATGGAGGATAGAATTCCTTCTGCCATTTGTCCACCATTTTCTTGCAAGAATTTTGACAGTTTTCTCCATTTCTTCATTAAAACTCTCGGGGTTACGTCGACAGCTTGAGGATTCACAGTTGTTTGGTTTGGCTTTGCCAAGAGGTCCTGCAGGTTCTTCACTCCGTCCCATTCAGCTTTTGTTAACTTGAGTTCTCTTGTTCCAGCAGCCGCCACTTGTTCACAGTAACATTGAAAAACGAGAAGCCGATCAATCATCGCAAATGTTGAACCCCAGCGAGTCACAGTATCCAATGATTGAGTTGCCCCATGTAGATCAAGCAGAACACTTTGAATACTTGGGGTTCGTAGTTTGACAATGACTTGTCAAATTTTTGCCAGAAATTTCTTCTCACGTTCTTTGTTCAGTCCATCCCAGATTGCCAACTGAAGAGTGTGAATACCACATCTCATCAGTTGGACTTTTGAGTCGTCCTCATGAAGCCATGTTGGAAGTATGAGGCTAGGGTCATTAACCCATTGCGCAGCAGTATCCATGTTGAGTTCGATTTCATCCATTCCTTTAGTTCCTTCATCAGGCAAAATAGCTTCAGTTCTGTCCACATCCCTGTTCTCAGAGGTAGAAATGGTTTCATTGTCCTCGCTGAAATTTTTGATGGCACACATCATGTTTGCTGCGTAGTCAACGCAGATGCTCAGCACTTGCATTTCACTGATCCCAATTTTTTCTAAAATAGCTTTTACTTGACTTTTCAGGTACGAAGAATTGTGATGCCCTTCAGTGTCGATTATGTCCAAGTTGGTACCACAGCTTTATCTTTTCCTTCTTCGTAGTGCTGAGCATTGATTGCAAGGAAATTTCGAGCATTGATTGCAAAGAAATTTGTTTCCACGGGTTGGTGCCTCCATTTTCAGGGAGCACAATTTTTGCTCGAAAGCTTTCTTGAGCTCTTTGCGACCAGACTCAGCTGTGCTGACAACTAAACGACGAACCGCATCGTGGCCCATCGAAATGCCAAGCTGCTGACCCATTTCGCCTGCAATTTTTTGGAATATTTTGTTCTTTAGCCTGAAGGTAGTGGGCGGTGTTGAACTCAAGCAAACCATTTCTATCAGTCCTTCATGGTAAGTATTGGCATCCATGGTTACTGTAACCTTTGAGGACTTCAAATATGAGTCAAGTTTTGTTTGCTCGATTTTGGGTTTCTTTTCAGACGAAGCTCCACAAAAAATCTTTTCTCCAGGAGTTTTCAAAGAGCCAGATTAACGTTGTTTAGCCACGTCAGCTTTCTGTTTTGCCTCACCTTCCTGGTCCCTTTTTGTAACCAGAGCTGCATAGTTTTCAGGATGGTTACGTTTTACCTGCCGCCAAAGGTTGAAACTTTTCACGGTACTTGCTTCACTTGTCTTGAAGCTACATGGTTTGAGCTCACCATTCACTTCCTTTTCCACCTTGCACGTTGCCAATTTCTTCTTTGCTTTTCCCAAAAGCCCAACTGTGGGCTTTTCAAATTCAAAAGTAAAGACATCGTTGAGATCCTTTTCCGTAAATTGGCTATCAATCATGGGGGGCAGATTTGATTTTTTTTTTGTTGAAGTCAAGGCAAAATCTTCTTGTGCTGCTACCGCATCCAAATGTTTCTTGTTATGATCTTTGAAAAGCAATGAACAAAAGCATTACATTTTTTTATAATGTACCTGCTTGTGATATCTTAATCACTTAAGGTACTTCGAATTTATTGTGGATTTTCTGGACAAAAATGATCGCATTTTCTTTTTACACAAAACTATTATTAAAGTATATTTTAACATTTTAACATGTTTCTTGCAGTTTTAATGAAGTAAGAAGCATTTTTAATATACATAATTAATATAAATTTTTATTTATAAATTGCAAGTTAGTTTTTCTTATGAAATTTTGGAGTAAAAATATTTGAAATATTTTCCAAGTGTTTAATTCATATCTCAAAAGCGCTTTAATATAGATATATCAATGAAATTTGGTATGTGCCATAACATTAGTACGTGCTATCGCTGTTCTGCAACATTAATTGTTGGGAAGTAATGAGGCTACACGTTACAAGGTTGAAAATAGACTTTAACGGGAAAGCATGGATTCAAATTGCATGCACAGTCCTTTTAGTAAAGAGAGCAAATTTTCGGAAATATGTTTTTGCTTCATCAGCCTGAATAGATTATACAAGATAGAGCAAATAACAGGTTTTATCTTGTATAATGTTTCCAGCCTGATGAAGGAAAAACATATTTCTGAAAATTTGCTCTCTTTACTAAAAGCCTTTTAGTGTGCTTGCAATTTGAATCCACTTTCCCATTAAAGTTTATTTCCAACATTCTATCATACAACATAATTCAAATAAAAGTATTTAAACTACAGGCATCGTGAACTGGGGAGACTGGGCCAATTTTATTTAATATTTTTAAATCTTCGACTACTTAACAGGTACGACCCTGGAATATGATTTAATACTCAAACATGCATTAAAATGGGACTCTTAATTTATTCTGTATAATTAACCGTTTCCGAGAAAACTGTTTAAAAAATTTAATCTGCTTAGATGTTTAGAATGATACAAACAATTTTACTTATTACTTATTTTTCAATTTTGGAACCATACATTTTAAATGTAATAATAAATAATAACCAAAAATTATTAACTTATTATGGAACATAATGTTACCACTCGTAGCCAGGGGCAGTCGACGACAAGCCTTTCTTGAAATATGAAACAAAAATGACCAACCGCCAGTTCGGGATGCCTGTGTTTTAAATAATTTTGGATAATGTAATATGGTAGCACATACTAATGCTAAGACACAGACATAATTTCATTACTTTATATTAAAGCATTTTTGAGATATTAATCAGAAATTAACTTTTCATCACCTCCTTGAAGGGACTGTAGCTCCCTTAGGAAGAATTTTAGGACACGTATTCACAGAAACATTTTTTTCTTAAAATGACCTGAGGATTCACCCCCAAAGTTGTGCTGGACATTTTACAATCACTCTGGATATATAACAAAAATCACTCCTAATTTATGCAAAAGTGTTCACTGTATATTTATATGCCTGCTGCACGGGAGTTTTTCAGTAAATTTAAAATTACAAACAACGCTACCAAAAGACCGTTGAACAAATGACATATAATAAGTCTGCCAGAGTGATACGGGAGCATGTACAAATGAACAAATGTACCGGTAACGGGAGCCAGTGTGAGAAATGAGCTTAGGTGATTAATATCTCTTGCAATATCTTAATATATCAATAAACAAAAGCATTATTTTTTTTTGCAATATACCTGTTTGTGATATCTTAAATGTTGCGTCTTGCGTCACTCTTTTCCATAATCGCAGCACTCAGCGCATCTTGTTGATCAACCCTTACAAAAGAAGTATCAACACGTACTAATCTAACTATCTAACTAATTTACGCGAGTATGTACTCGCCTAACCTTGGCACAAGGGTGGGAGCAGTCTGCAATGTTGCCAGATGTCTGATAATTATCTGATTCTTTAATAAAACATATCTCCAAAAAACTTTGTAATTTTGTATCTGTACATTAAATCTTGATTTCGGCCAAAGTGAGAATAACTGTGACATATTACGTAAAGTGGTAAAGTAGATGTTCATATCAATTGTTATACAATCTGAAACTTTTTGGTACCTTTAGGACTTTCTTGCTAAATATCATTAATTTTGGATTGAAAATGAAAAAAAAAAAAACTGGAGCAGTGGAGCAGTCAAGATTTTCTGTACTCCGCTCCAGCTCTGGGCAAAAACCTACTGCTCCGTGCTACAGCTCCGGGCTCCGCTCCAAAGCCCTGCTTGGAAGAATTCCTGTATGCCTTCCCTCCAATTTCTTTACTTCCCAGGGTCATGTTCAAAGTCAAATAAGACCATGCTCATTTCATCCTTGGAGCACTGGTGTGGCCTTGTCAGCTCTGGTACTTGGCCCTACTAACCTTGTCAATCAAGCCTCTGCTGTCTCTTTTGTTGGATCCAGACATAATTTCACTGGACCCCAGACAGCTGCTCCATCCCAACCTTTGAGCTGGACCCCATCCATCTGACAGCATGGATACTTCATGGCTGACAATCTTTGCAAGGTCCTGCTTGAAGGACATTCAGAAAGTGCTTCTGAATAGCAGAAAATCCTCAACTAGGGACACTTACTTGACTGACTGAAGCACTTATCCATTTGGAGAAGATGTATCTCCAGAGCATGGACTCCTGGATGTTGTACTGGACTATCTTCTAGATCTAAAACAGACTTTGGCTATTAGCTGTACAAGAGTACATCTGGCAACTATTTTGGCCTTCCACGTCTTTATAGATAGTAGATCCCTTTTCATCAACCCCATCCTCACCCGATTCCTAAGGGTCTTGGTAAGATTGTACCTCCACATACAAGATCCCATTCCTCCTTGAGATCTGAAATTAGTCCTAGCAAAGTCAATGGGACCACGGCTTGAGCTCTGGCAGCTTGCTCTGTCCTTCACCTCTCCATGACGGTAACATATCTAGTGGCAATTACTTCAGCCAGAAGGGTGGGTGAGTTGAGAGTCCTAGTGCCAGAGGTTCCCTATATAAGGATAAAGTTTATCTCCACTGTCACGCAAAATTTCTCACAAAAGCAGTCTCTACTTTTCATTTGCCGACATTACTCCCAAACCCTCATGTGCACAGGGATGAGAAAAAACTTGGTTCATTATATGTAAGAAGGGCTTTAACTTTCTATGAGGAGCATGTCAAGTCCTTCAGATCCTCCTTGCTTTTGTTCGTTGTGGTTGAAGACAGAGCTATGGGCCTACAAGTTTTCACTGAGAGAATCTCATACTGGATCTTTTTGTGCATTTGTTTTGTTACCAATTTGCAAATGTAACCCCACCAGCTAAAGTATTGGCACATTCTACTAGAGCACAGGCAACTTTGGCAGCTTGGCACAAATGTTGATAGTATACATTTGTAAAGCAGCGACTTGGTCATTGGTCCATACTTTCACTTCTGATTATGCCATTCCCATCAGTCCAGAGAAGATGCCAGGTTCAGACAGGTTGTCTTACAATCACTGTTCAGGTAGTCTCTGGGCCTGACTCCATGCGTGTTTGTTTGTGAGTCATAGAATGGACATGTGGAATCACTTGAAGAAGAAAAAAACCTGTTACCTGCCTATTTGTGGATGCTGTTCTTCAGGATGTGTTGCATATATCTGATCCACAACCCACGCATCTTCCCCTCTATTTCGGGAGAAGGAACTGAGGGGGTTTGGGGTTGCCCCACCCTCTTATACCAGCATGCATGGTAGATGGCAACAGTAGGCATTTGAGCCAATCTGATGGGTACCCCTTAACCATCATTCAAGGGGGTGGGGTGGTGATTTGGGAATGAGGACCAGGGGAAGGGGGAGGCTGCCAGCAGTCTCCTGGGTATATGTAAATGATTATGGAGTTACCTGCACTGTACAGTTTTATCTGCTGGCTACTCCAAGACATTTAGGAATAAAGTTGAGGCCTAATTAAACCACATCCAGAGTCTTCTGCCCTCTTTCTGGCATAGCTGGACAATGTTAAAATAAAATTTATCAATTAATCTCTAAAACTGACCTATGTGATCACTTCGGTTAGTGCAAGGGGAGGGGGAAGAAATTGAAGAGAAAACCATCTTGTTCAAAGTAAATGTCAGGTCTGGCACACCACAAATGCCCCACTAAAGAAATAATTGGGTCCACTCTATAGGCATGGACACACCAATGGCCCATGTACCTGGAAGGAGGTGCCCACATGAAGCCACCATAACATTTTACCAGAGTTACCCCTTTGAATCTGAAATCAGTCTTACGTGTAGGACAAAATATTGTTTCTCAGTACTCATGTAATTGGATGATAGAATTAAGAATGATTCCCATTGTTAACTGACTAAGCATGCTCGTGAAAAGTGGCGTAAATAACAAATAATTGAACTCTAAAGACTAATTTTCATCAAGCACATAGAAAAATATAAACTGTTACAGCTTTATTTTCATTTGTAAATAGGACTGTTGGATCATATTGAAGAAGTTCTGTATTAAAATCACAAATGAGTTTGATTCACCATAGTTTAAATTCCAAGGTGTTACTAATTAAGAGGTCTCTTGGTTTTGGGTACTGTTTCTCTCCCTCTCTGTGTGAAACTTGCAAGCTGCTAATTGTGTTAATACATTCTAAGACAGAGTCTGTTCTCAAAGCAATTCTTTGTAACAACAACTACTCACACAGAGAGAGACTCAAAGCAATACTCTGTAACAACAGAAACAGCACCCAGAGACTCCCCACCCTTTTGTTGTATTAATCTCGCTTTGTTAACTATTGTGATTAAAATAGAGATAGAGGATGTATGTGGATGGATGCTTGGTGTGGATAATAACTGAATGATCAGGGAGGTGCCAGCCTAAGAATCCAGTGTCCATCGGCTGAAGAAGGCGTCAAGTGGAAATAACCAGAGGACCCCCGGAGGGCAGACTGGAATCCACCCAACAGCCTCAAGGATGGGAGAACCAAAGAACAAGATAACATCTGGCAGGACGGCGCTGTCAGGAATGTGCCATCTGCTGACTGATTCAGCAACAGCATGATGAAGCAATTCCCATAGACTGGCATAGGAATAAATTCCTGTAAAAATGGACTCTAGAAAGTGAGAACTTTGGGGTCTGATTCTGCAAACCAACTTCCAGGAGCATCAGATGTGCATCTGACAAGGCCCTGCTCCTTCCTCATGTCCAGGCCACCTGGCCAGTGGCTTGGCATGAGCAACTCTAAGGCTGGTAACTATGATAACAACCTTGCAGAACCTGTGTGTGTGTGTGTGTGTGTATGAATGAATGTGTGAATAAATATGAAAATGAATGGTATGTTATAGCTATTATAATAATATAATAATATTGGCACCCTGACAGCAGGATTGTCTGGCTATGTAGACTCCCTCCTCAGGCCCTACACTACCAGCACTCCCAGCTATCTTCGAGACACCACTGACTTCCTGAGGAAACTACAGTCCATCGGTGATCTTCCTGAAAACACCATCCTGGCCACTATGGATGTAGAAGCCCTCTACACCAACATTCCACACAAAAATGGACTACAAGCCGTCAGGAACAGTATGCCCGATAATGTCACAGCAAACCTGGTGGCTGAACTTTGTGACTTTGTCCTCACCCATAACTGTTTCACATTTGGGGACAATGTATACCTTCAAATCAGCGGCACTGCTATGGGTACCCACATGGCCCCACAGTATGCCAACATTTTTATGGCTGACTTAGAATAACGCTTCCTCAGCTCTCGTCCCCTAATGCCCCTACTCTACTTGTGCTACACTGATGACATCTTCATCATCTGGACCCATGGAAAAGAAGCCCTTGAGGAATTCCACCATGATTTCAACAATTTCCATCCCACCATCAACCTCAGCCTGGATCAGTCCACACAAGAGATCCACTTCCTGGACACTACGGTGCTAATAAGCAATGGTCACATAAACACCGCCCTATACCGGAAACCTACTGACTGCTATTCCTACCTACATGCCTCCAGCTTTCACCCAGACCACACCACACGATCCATTGTCTACAGCCAAGCTCTACGATACAACCACATTTGCTCCAACTCCTCAGACAGAGGCAAACACCTACAAGATCTCTATCAAGCATTCTTACAACTACAATACCCACCTGCTGAAGTGAAGAAACGGATTGACAGAGCCAGAAGAGTACCCAGAAGTCACCTACTACAGGACAGGCCTAACAAAGAAAATAACAGAATGCCACTAACCATCACCTTCAGCCCCCAACTAAAACCTCTCCAACATATCATCAAGGATCTACAACCTATCCTGAAGGACGACCCATACTCTTACGGATCTTGGGAGACAGGCCAGTCCTTGCTTACAGACAGCTCCCCAACCTGAAGCAAATACTCACCAGCAACCACACAACAGAACCACTAACCCAAGAACCTATCCTTGCAACAAAGCCCGTTGCCAACTGTGTCCACATATTTATTCAGGGGACACCATCATAGGGTCTAATCACATCAGCCACACTATCAGAGGCTCATTCACCTGCACATCTACCAATGTGAAATATGCCATCATGTGCCAGCAATGCACCTCTGCCATGTACATTGGTCAAACTGGACAGTCTCTATGTAAAAGAATAAATGGACACAAATCAGACGTCAAGAATTATAACATTCAAAAACCAGTCGGAGAACACTTAATCTCTTTAGTCACTCGATTACAGACCGAAAAGTTGCAATTCTTCAACAAAAAAACTTCAAAAACAGACTCCAACGAGAGACTGCTGAATTGGAATTAATTTGCAAACTGGATACAATTAACTTAGGCTTGACTAAAGACTGGGAGTTGATGGGTCATTACACAAAGTAAAACTATTTCCCCATGATTTCAAAAAGTTAAAGTTTCATAACTGTTAAAGCACAAATTGTCAACATCATGTGTCAAAATATGTAGAGTAAATATCCTTAAATCACACTCTACTTTCTCAAGCAGCATTTTGCTTACTTTGCCTATCTGTACATTTTGATTGTTATTGATGGAAAGACTTTTAAGTTGGTTTGTGGCTGTGAAATTGACAGTTACGGACAAAAACCTAGTCCTTCCAACCCTCATATATATCATCACGAGCCATACTAAAAATGAAAAATTTGAATCAGATCTTGTCATGTGTCCCTAACCTGTTTGCCAGAAGCTGGAAATGGGCGACAGGGGATGGATCGCCCGATTACCTGTTCTGTTAATTTCCTCTGAAGCACCTGGCATTGGTCACTGTCAGAATAAGGATGCTGGGCTAGATGGGCTTTTGGTCTGATGCAGTATGGCTGTTCATATGTAATTTTGTTGCTCAACAAGACAGAATAAAATATTGTAGCTTTTTTCCAGCTGTATTGATTCTTCAGTGGGGTGAGGCAAGTTTGTTGTGTGGAGCTTAGAGCCCACTCAGGCATTGTGGGGTCTGTAGTCTGAAATTAACTTAAAAACTTTTTTGAATTTAAATTCTGTTTAGTGTTGGCAAAATGCCAGTTCTGGGCTGCTTCTGTGTTCTTATTGTAGTCTCCGTGGCTTCTTATATCACACCCATCACTGGTATCTGAATACCTTTTAGGTAGGCCGTTTTCCTCCCCAACCTTTCTTTCCTGCATAACAGTCAGAAGAGAAGACATCCATCCCTACACTGGTGGCCCTGCCTATCACATATATCCATGTCTCTCTAATAATAATAATAATAATAATAATAATAATAATAATTAATATAATATAATTAATGACTTCTTGTTACAGTATTCATCCATTTCCTCTGGAAATGTCTCTAAAGTGAAATGGAATGTTTGTGTCATTAAGATTAGCTATAGCTGAATAGCTACATGCTTTCTCACTATACAGCATATGTGTTGCTTAATGATAATTTTGCTTACATAGCCCTCATCACAGAGGGCTTTACAGACTACACACAGGCATTGCATTTCAGATGAAGTGCAACCATCTCTAGGTGAAACATAACTGTTCAGTAGTATACAATAACTCTACACAACGGGTTAGGATCGGACATAAAGAATTCCTTTTCCATCTGAAACTGTAGGGAATTTTGTGTTTGCAGTGAATAAGCACTGAAGTTGGAATTTGGCCATGACACCATGGTTAATGCCCATACCTATACAATGTGATCATATCTTTAATGAGCTCACATAGTCAGGAGGTCTTGATTTTATGTTTAAGAAAGAGGGTGGCTTCCATAGCAAATGAATGACAGGCTGAGTTGTTTGCTTACAGTTACCACATAGTAAAATCTTAAGTAAAGCAAAATGCTCTGGGATCTGAGATACCATAGTGTGGTGATTTTGGGTTATAGTTTTCTTTTTTTCCAATGGTGATCCTGGCATCAACTTCCTGGAGTCCTTTGCTTGTGTCTTAGTGACTGGAAGCTTCTTGGGTCAATGCACTGGGTTTTGGCTGTGGGGAACATGACTCTATGCTTTGTTGTCATCTCTGCACTGTTCACTCATACTCTAAACACTCATATGGTACTGACTACACTCTGAAGGGATGAGAAGAATGGTCCAGTGGTTAGAGCACTAGCCTGTGACTCTGGAGATCCAGGTGCAATTGCTCTGCCAGAGGCTTCCTTTGTGACTTTGGGCCAAGTCACTTAGACTCTCAGTGCCTCATCTATAAAAAGGGGTAATAAGTACTTTCCAGCTCATAAGGGTGCCGTGAAGATGAAAATGTAAAAGATTTTGAGATACTGAGATACTCTTAAGTGTGGGGTCATGTAAATACCTTAAATAGAAGCGTAATGTCTACTGAATTATCAGTCGTCTGCTAACTCATCAACACCAAATCTGGCAGAACCTAACACAGACATTCCTTGGAGGACTCCCATCTTGTTACCGGCCTGGCCTGACCTGCTTATGATATAAGATGTAATGAATTCACAGCGCAAGGTGGTATGGCCAAAATTTCATATGCTGAGTAAGTGATACAGCACAGAGTATGTTTGTATGTTTTATCTGGTACATTGAAATCAGGCAAGAAGTTAATGATGAAATATAATTCTTCTGTAATTTAATTTTGAAACCTATTTCTATGTCTTCTGATAGTAATTTGATCTTTTATTCTTTTTCTTATCACATTTCTAGTTGCCCTTCATCTATTCACAAGTGAAATGAGTGCCAGGTGTACATGTGTGTGTTCCTCTGTATCCCTGATTCCCTCGTGTTTCTTTTCTGGGTTTTCTTTTTCTGAAGACTCATGTTACCTTGGTTACATGTTTTAGTTATAGGAGTACATTAACAGTTTTGAGAAAAAGTGCAATCAGGTCATTTTGCATGAAGAGGTTTTGTTGAATGTCTTACCTGGAATAATATTTTGTAATTGATATTTATTAATATACTTCTGTGAAAATGTAACCCATATAATCAGTCTCAAAACTGTATAAAATAAATTGGTTCTTGTACTCTGCTCATTATGGTTGTAGCTAAATTCCCTTCGTAACAACAAAGTAGTATTTGTGTTCTTAGGTGTCTTATGGCCAGGGGGAAAAAGTGACAACCTTAGATTCTGAAAATGAAGTGAGTATTGTGGCTCAATTAGAGCAGAACACAATGATTTTCTCTGAAAAGGCAGTTCACAGTCCCTGCAGCCTCACTCGTTCCAATTCTTGATTCTCATTTCCTACCTCCTTTTCTTGTGATCTTTATTCAGGACTCCTTAACCTGGCCCCTAATAAGTATAGTTAAATACATACAGGCTAATTTAAATTCCAATTTTGATACATACCGGGCATTACCATGTGTCTTGAAAAATACACTTTGCATGTGTATGCATGTGTTTTTATAGGCTTTATACCACCCATTGCATGCTATTAGACTGCTTTGTTTTCTTGGGCCCTTGTTAGGAAATGGAGTGTATTTTGCTCTGTCTGACATTTTGATATTCTCTCTCTAATTCTGCAACACCTGCAGCAACAAGTCATGCACTGTAACATTTTTCAAGAGATTTAGTGATGCATTCCACAGGCAAGGTCTTGGCTCCAATGTTAATGTTTACCATAGACTTCAGTGGGACCAAGATTTCACTCTACAAATCTGATAATGTAATTTAGCTACAAGACCTACAGCACTGAACAAGCCATTTCTTCTTGAGTTTTCTGTCTGGGCCATGTAGTAAATACTTGGGTCCTCTTTTAGTTGATAGCAAAAAAACCTCCCCACAAACCCTTATGTGACAAGGGTGGTGGTGGTGGTGTGTTTTGTACAATCAAATGCACTCAGTTCAGGTTAGCATTTTAGAGTATCTGCTTTTCACCATGTTGTGTAGATTATAATTTTAGTGAAACATTCAGTCAATCTAATGCTATATTTCAAATCCTGTTGTATTAGATACAGGCATCATCCTGATCAAAATTGCATTTCTCAAAATATCAACATGTTATAAGATCTAAAGCTCGTTTGAGCTGTTGCTAAGCACATACTATCTGTAATGTTTGACTATAGGTATTGTGCTATTATTACCTTTGTAAGCACTTTAGGACACCTTGCTTATAAAAACTGCTACGTAAAACAGCATTTTTTTCCAATTGAATGTCAGAAATTGTAATTTAAATTGAGGTATAAACCAAAATGGAACAATTATATATTTATAAAATGTTGCAAGTAGTACACAGTTGCTTTGTTTAAAGTGCCCCAATTCAAAAGTCTTCCAGCAGTTTTAAATTCCTTCTCCTAAAGATCACTTTACAGAATTTGGAAAACAGGACTGCTCTGAATAATAAGATTGGAGAATGAAAAGATCATTTGGGGTTTTAAATAACAGCAACTGATTTCAAAGAAAGTGGTAATAAAAAGAAATATGGGGAAGTGTTCAGAATCAGAGACTGGTTCAGTAATCTAGCTTCCATGCACGCCTGAGCACTCTGGCATCAACCAACCCAGGTTATTCATAACAAGTTCTCCACCTGTCACTTTTCAAGATCCTGTGGAAATGAAATACATATCTCCAAAAATTCACCTCAGTAAACCTGATATATAAGTCAGAGTTGAGGATTATGAATGGATCAGTATTTTGGAGTAGATGGTAGGACAATCATATAAATTAAAAATATGCTGATTTACTTTGTAAAGAAAACTCGTTTGGAATTCAAAAGAGTATAATGATATATGCTAAATACAAACAGAGCAGTGGATGTTAAAAGATGGTAGGTATAGACACTTAATAATACACGTATGATAAGTATTTTTGAAAATACTTGTAGGAGAAAGGAATAAATGTATAAAATTAACTTTCTTAATATTTGATATAGAATTGTTTATTCGTATTTTAAAAAGTGATTTATGGCACTTCATTATGATGCTATTCATATTGCTCTCATGTTTTTTATTTAATTATTTCAATTTCAAAATAAAGAAATGCTCATCTGAGGCCCTGAGTGCCCTTGACATTACAAAATTTAAAAAAATTCAAAAGAAGCAGCATTGCTTTTCTTCCCCAGTCATATCATCACTTGAATTTATTACGTTGGAACTCCCAGCCCACTCTTTCCATTGGACAGGTTAAGGGTGAATACTTTAAAATAGCAACAACAATAACAAAAGTTAGGATATACAAAATTAAGATTTGTTTACCAACGTTAATGCAGTAATGTTGCACATGTGGACTATTTTCTATTCTTGTTAAATAGGAATCTTAATATATTTTGGTTTATTCTGGTAAATATATGAAATAAAATATACAGGATGTACAAAATGTTGATGTCAGAAAGCTTAAGTTTTCGAGTTTCCTGACTCTTAGTTTTAACTATGCAACTTTAATATTTCATTAAAATGGCTTCCCCCCTCCAATTGATCAATTAATTATTTTTTTTAAAATGAAATGGGACAGGAAGAAATTCTCAGTGCTTAAAGTTAGCATTTAAGTAGTCCCAAGTGGATTTTGACATTCACTTTATTGAAGTGAATTGGGAAGGATGGGGGATTGTGTTTCATTAAGGTGAATGGGATAGGTAGGAGGAAGGTCAAATCTTTGCTGCTGTTTTGTCGAAGACAAGTTTTATGCAAAGCATTACTAAGATATTAAAAAACAAAAAACCACCACTGTAAACAAAATATCCATAAATATATATTTACATGAGCCACAACAACTTTGAAGGGAAATATTTAAATGTACACACACACACTTTCTCCCCGCATTTCTCTTTTAGTTAAATGTGTGCTGTAGCTAATATCTAAAAATATTTGCACAATGTGCATTTTAAAGTTCTTGACTACAGATAATGTCTTATTCACTGTGAAATAGGTAAATATATCTTCTTACATTTGGGTTTTTAATTTAAACTAAGTTTGTTTTTAGTATTTTCTAAGAAAAAGTTAATAAAAAGTTCACTCTACATAAACTAAGTGAATATAGTGAGGTCAATGTTAAACCCACAAAGATTCAATGTTAAGGTTGAAAATTCTGGGTCATATCCTAAGCTGATGTAAACTTGTGTAGCTTACAGCTGTGGAGTTACACCAGTTTATACCAGCTGAGGATCTGATCCTCAATCTTTAAATCACCCTTTTATGCTTCACTTCAGATAAGGTTCTCTGTTGGGATCCTGGAGCAGTGATAATTTAATTTATTGTGTGTGTTTCTTACAATAGGTGAGCAAAGAAAGATGAGTTCAATATGGAATCTCATTCTTTCCTTTTGCTATCCTAATTTAAACTGATTCTTCAAAGCTCTCAAATTCAGAGCTACCATTGATTTCATAAGGAGATAAAGTACTTTTGTGGGATTCAGTAGGAGCCAAGGAGGACTGCAGGATCAGGTGTTTTGTATGTGTGACAGTATTGAAATCTATTAGTAGAGAGGTATGGAAAAACTAACATTCTCATTGGATTGGGAGAAATTTCTTAGCGGTCCAGAGTAGAAAAATGAAACTTTAATTACCCCCTCCAGCAAATTTATGATATCCCACTCAAAATGCAACATTTGGCATGTATGGATTAAGGTTTAAATTGGATCCATGTTGCTATTTTAATGCAAATGTAGCACTTTATGTCTGACAGGAATTAGCTCCCTTCCTGAGCATGTCAACTGTCACCTTTGCAACATTTTCAGCTTCTGTCTACTGTCTGGCTCAAGTTTGTTATCCTTTAGAACTGAAGCATTAGTGCTACTAAGATATGGTTAAATTTAAGTACCCTGGACCAGAGAGAAACTTTGTCTGGAACAGAGCTTTAATTAATTCTCTACATATCTATTTTATTTTTTAACTATTTTAAATGTTCACTTGGATACCTGTCTAATTATATTTAATTCTCCACAGATACATTCTGTTAATGGGTCTTCAGGATCGAAATGAAAAGCTTTTCTATAAAGTGCTGACGTCTAACATTGAAAGGTTCATGCCCATTGTTTATACTCCCACTGTGGGTCTGGCTTGCCAACAATATGGTTTAGCATTTCGGAGGCCAAGGTATGTAAGTTTATACTTCAAATAAACGTAATTGTATCTTTTTTTCCCTTCTTGGCAGCTTTCTGTAGGTTTTTTTTTTTAAACATAGTTGAGTGTAACCCAAAACTGGAATAACGGAGATAATTCAAACTATATTAACTACATTTTTAGTCTAAATTAAACTGTAATTTGTATTGCATTGCAAAGATAAACTGTTGTTTCAGTATGTTAAAACATAGATGAATTTTATAATCTTACTAAGTCTAAATGGGCTTTCCTACAGGCACAATTGCATTTGTTACATGTCAGCAAAAGGATGAATTGACCCTAATCCAAATTTAGTTTAGCAGTTTGAGGAGCATTGGCCTTAGAATATGCGCGTGCATCCACCACCCCCATATATACATACAGAGAGAGAGAGGAAAAAAATTCAGAAATGTGTTCTAAATGTTTATAGCATTTTCTCATTTTCTTTTATTTCTCATTTTCTGAATTTTTATTTTGAACAATAATGTGTGAAGATGCAGCATATATAAAACTTTTTAGATAGGAAAGACACTATCTGTCATATCAGGCAGCCCCTTAAATACACTTCAATTTTTCTGCCAACTGTGTTTTTTTTTGTTTTGTTTTGTTTTTTTAGTTTCCTTTTTAGGTTATCAAAGTACTATTACTCGATACATTGGTATTTATGAGGCCTGCCTGTCTCTTTCTGACATTATAAACCAGCATTTGAGGAGGGCTTCAGCCACATAATTAAAATGTTACTATTCAAAAAGATTAACTTTTTAACATTTCAACCTAAAGGGCCAAATTATCTGCTGGTGTAAATCAGTGTAACTCTACTGAAGTCAGTGGAGCTATGCTAATTTATAAGAGCTGAAGATCTGATCCCAGAACTTAAATTCTTTATAGGATAATTTCAGGCTCCTTTATTTTACCTGCACTGACACTTGGCAGAAGGTGGAGGGAAGGGGAGAAAGGGAGAAGTAGGATGTTACTTTTGTGCTCCTCTCTTCCCACCAAATCCATGGAGTTAGTTCTCCACAGGTCTGCTGAGGGTTAGCAGTTCCACAAGTGGTCCACACACATCCATCCTTCCTTGCTGTGATCACAAGCATAGGTGCTGGGGGTGCTCCTGCACCCGCTGGCTTGAAGTGGTTTCCACCATATATAGAGTTTACAGTTTGGTTCAAAGGGTTTCAGTACCCCCACTATACAAATTGTTCCAGCATCCCTGATCACAAGTGCTCCTGGCAGGAGTAATTTGAGTTGCTGTTCTGGGGCTTTGCCTAGAGTGAACAGAATGTAAAACTGTGCTTTAGAAAATTTGATTTTGTTTTGAGCTGTCTGTGAGTTCCCTATTAGCAGATCCAGCCTTTCTGATCAAAGCCTTGAAGACAACAGTGTAAGCCAAATGCGAGGGGTTAAAGAAGAAATCAGCTGGGCTCCATTTTTCTTTTTTTGCAGCAGGAGTCTTTGTGGTGAGGAGAGGTGTGTGTTGCAGTAATTGAGCCTGGAGGTCATGAATGAAAAGATAACTGTGGGCAGCCTGCCCCCTGTCTCTGACCATCATAAACTTGCCCATCCAGCTCCACCCCAGACTTTGAAGAGCCTGAAACCCTATTCCTCAATCTGACATCACTCCACTCTTCAAGATACCAATTTAGGATTGGTGGGGGGAGGTGGAGAGAAAATATCTTACATTGTGAACTTTTGAAGAGCTGCCTGGGTAAAACTTTGGCAGCACATCACTGGCAGATATGGCCTGAGTTTTTCCCATACTCCTAACATAAAAATACTGTTGAATTTTAAGATTAATCCAACACTAGTAAATGCATGGCCATATATAGAGTTATTCTTTAGTATCATTTGTTTCAGGTATATATGATCAGAAATGCTGAAATGCCATTGTCATGCTGCTAAATGGAAACTTTTCCAAGTGTCCACTATGCAACTATCTCTGGCATGTCTGGTAATGTTAATTCAATAGGATCATAAAGCGTTATGGATCTTTGCACTGTATCTCATATACTGTTTAATTCCTGTTTTCCCTATGTTTAATTTTAAAAAGGCACAACACATTAGCCAGTCGTAAAGGCCTTTTATCAAAGGAAGGACATAGTGACAGCAATTAATATATCATGTAGTATTTATTGTGTTGGGTGGTTAAGCATTAAAGAGGCAGCTGTTGGTGGGATCGAGCTGAACACCATTTTGCTTTGAGACTTTGAATAGGCCAGTGACATTGCCTTGTTGGCACAGTTGGGTGAAGTGCTGCAGCTGATGGCTCATCTGGCTGGGTAAGATGCAGCGCACATTGCTTTGGTTATCAATCAGGACAAAGCAAGTGCTGAACAATGTTTGAAAGATGTGGATGCTTATATAACAGCAGCCACCACCATGTTTGGAGGTCTTCAGTGGCCTCTGTGGAGATGTCATGATATCAAGCCTTCTGTGAAGCTGCATGTCTGCAGGTCCACAGTTATACCAGCTTTAACATATGTCAGTGAAACATTGGGGCTAGGGAAGGCTGAGGAGCTGTGGACTGACTTTTTCAGTCCTCATTGTCAGCTGCTCCATATTAAGTGCCAAGACAAGATCAGCAATGAGGACACTTGTAGCAAAACATAGCACCACCACCATCAGTCTGTTTTGGTTTAGGCAGCAGATATATGTTATTAAGATGGAAGATGAATTAATTATGAAGTGTGTTTCCCAAGAAATTTCACTACTCCCTCAGGGAGCATGAGGTCACCAAATGCCTTGGTGGTGCAATAAGATTGCCAGTGATGGACCTAGACTGAACATCCAGCCAGACTGTCTTAAGGACCTAGCTAGAGATCGATCTATGTAGCACTTGATCTGCAAGGAAGCTTCCCACTGGGATTTGCCTTGATGATGATGACGATGATTTATTGTGTTGGAGTAATTAACTGAATTTTATAGACCCAGCAAATGACAGCAATATAAACAACTGCAGGTATAAAACAAGGATAAATTTCCATCATTTTACTTTCTTGTGTTTCTTGTGTATTTTGTTCATCAGAGTTTTTGAAAACACAAAGGTTATTAAACTGGTATGTGGATAGTGAACGTATTTAATTTTGATTTGTTGTTTAGTACTACTAAAAATTGTCAGATCACACTATGGGGATAATAAGTACTTTCTCCTGAATCAATTGGCATTTCTTCTTCTGAACTACAAAAGTTACAAAGTAGGGACTGGCTATTATTAAACTAATAGTTAATTTCCAAGTGAAAAGGACACCTTGTTTGACAGGTACCTATGAATGCTTTTCTGGTTTAACACTCTAATCTCTACTCAAATCTAGCAGGACTTTAGTCTGTAGGGAGATAGTTGTTTTCTTTTGTGAGATGACCCTGTTGTTTCATGAAACAAGATTAGTTTCATGGGGGGAGGCGGAGAGAGTTCACATGATTTTTATGGAGAACTGGGGCAGGTTGTAACCAGAGAAGTTTTTTTTTAATCATTACTTTATTGACAATAAAGAAATTAAATGTCAGCGGCTGAAGGAACTCTGTATGGCAGGCCACACAGAGAGACAGAGAGAGTGCCTTGTAAATTGAGTATACAGTTTACACTGCTGAACTTCTGAGTTACAGGCCAATTGTGAGCCACTGGCTTATTACAGTATCACATAATAGATGCCCTGTCCACAGTATTATCAATGGATGTATTCATATCAAGATGTCCTTCAAAGTGAGGTGTGACAAGCTGAGACTTTTAAAAGTGCATATATCTATGACTGCACTATAAATCTACATTGTATATGCAGAATACTGCTGCGTACACACACATAAACATGCTGGGTCAACTGAAAAAAAAAACATTTACAGGTGCCACACTGTCATAACTGAAATACCACAACTATTGACTATTCTAAATGTAGCTGGACATGATGGTATTGCAGATACCTTAGTATGGTAAACAATATGGTTAAGCAAGCTGGAAAGTTATTTGTCTCTGACATCTCCTACCAGCATGTTTATCTTTCAATGTTCCAGAAGAATAGGTATGTCTTATAACCACGGAAATGTTCATCTGCCAGGATGGGGTATCAAAGAAAAGAACAGGTTTCCTTTGTTCTCCCAAAAGCTCTCCCACTTTAGAGCCAAAGAATCTAACCACTGTCCACTTGTTTTCCAAAATCAGTTTTGGCTGGCTTCAACATTCACCTCAGTCCCCAAAACATATGGCAATAAACAATATCCATTTTGAGAGACTAGTGACTATAGATGAAGTACTGCACTTCGTGATCCTTCGTCTTTTATTAACTTCTGAAGAGCTGCATGTGGCTCCGGAGTCACAGGTGGCCACCCCTGCATTAGATGTTTTCTGTTTTATTTTCTATCCCTTTCCTAATGCTTCCTAACATTCTGTTAGCCTTTTTGACCACTGCTGTGCATGGAGTGGAAGTTTTCAGAGAATTATCCATGGTAGCTCTAAGACCTTTCTTGAGTAGGAACCCCTAATTTAGGACCAATCATTATATGTGTGTAGTTGAGATTTTTCCCCCCCAATGTGCATTACTTTGTACTTATCCATATTGAATTTCATGTGTTATTTTGTTTCCCAATCACCCAGTTTTGTTAACTCTTTGCAGTCAGCTTTGGACTTAACTATCCTGAATAATTCTGAATCATCTGTGAACTTTGTCACTTGATTGTTCACTCCCTTTTCCAGATCATTCATGAATATGTGGAACAGCACAGGTCCCAGTACATATTGTTGTGGGGCTCTGCTGTTTACCTCTCTCTATTGTGAAAACTGACCACTTATTCCTACCATTTGTTTCCTATCTTTTAACCGGTTACTGATCCATTACTGAAAATATCTAAGTAAGTCTAGGTTCTATAATGCATTTTACATGTAACCATTTGTTTCCAAATCTTCTACTTGCTATCACTTGAGTCTCTCTACTTTGTTGAACTTTTACTTGTTTTCAGTATAAATATGGAGCGGTTATCTGAGGTTAAACTACTAAGCTGGGGTGTACTGCTTCTTTGGAAGCAGCAAATCTGTGCATACTGGGAGTTTCCAGTGGAACAGGGGCTAGACACTCCAAGGAGATGCTCTGAGGTCTCAGGGGTGGGAGCGTAGACCTAGAGGGTAGTGCTTGTGTTGCCCGTGGCTGACGGAGTCGGGGAGCTGACCCACAGCTGGCACAGACAAGGCTTCCTCACATTAAGAGCAGGTGGTAGTGAGGTGTCTCAAAGCGCTGGGTACTGGGAAGCATCACAGTCACGTAGCCGGAAGGATCTATACCCTGTTTGCTGGTTAAGCAAAGCTCATGCTCCAGGAACAGATATACCAGATCATATAATACTAAGAGATTCAAAAGTAAGAAGGTTGGGAACAAGTATAGAAAAAGGTTATGCTTTGTTATTTTCCATTCGTTTATTTTGGATAAGGGGAGAAGAACAAAGAATGGACAAAATGAGTAACCTGGAGACATATGCTATACATACCAAACTGCAGCTGGAAAAACTGTGTGCTGACCATGGCTTGGAAACAACAGTAAAAAATGCAGAGGGGTTAAGAGCTTTACTCATGGAATATGATGACCATCAGGGAGAACTGACTGATCCATCAAAGGTACCTGAAGTAAAGGGGAGGGGTGTGGTGGGCTTAGGAAACCAGCCTGGCA